>NC_080091.1:86561562-87830728 GCF_950005125.1 Chionomys nivalis
TACTAGAATAAAAAAAAAATAGAAAATCAGCTTTCCCTCTGCCTGGTTCACCTTCATCTTGCTTTTCTTTAGAATTTGTTTCTTCTCCATCTTTTTCCCCCATCATGATTTCTTCCTGTGTCCTACATTTTTTTTCTCCCTCTGTCTCCCCATACTTTCTCCCTTGGGTTGTTTTATTTTGTGTTTGTAAACTTGGTCTTCCTCCCCACCATGGCTTTTGTTTTTATCACAAGTTCATATGGCTCACATTCAGATTACGCCAGGCTGAGCGAGGCCGCCAATCTGCCGAGTTGGACAACCGGCTCTTCAAACAGGACTTTGGAGACAAGATCAACAGTCTGCAGCTGGAAGTGGAGGCACTCACCAGGCAGCGGTGAACAGGGGCAGCTTGACCAGCAGGGTGGTGGTGGGTACTGCACAGGAGGGTGGAGGTGGGTACTGCACAGGAGGGTAGAGGTGGGTACTGCACAGGAGGGTGGTGGGTACTGCACAGGAGGGTAGTAAGTACTGCACAGGAGGGTGGTGGGTACTGCACAGGAGGGTGGTGGGTACTGCACAGGAGGGTAGTGGGTACTGCACAGGAGGGTGGAAGTCAGGTCTTGAGCCGCCTAGGCTTGATCTCTCCACTGTCCTTCACAAACAGTGGGAACTCAGAAAGCGTCACATGGCTGAACAGTTCCAAAATCCACTCAACATTTATTTATCAAATAGTTTCGGACTGCTGGACATGGTGGCGCAGGCTGAAATCTCAGCCGAGACAGGAGCCCAGAGCCGAGTTGGGCTGCACATAGTGACACTCTCGTCTTCAAAACCTAAAATAAAAAGAGAGTTTGAGACCAAGTTCCCAAATATATAGTAATTGATATCTAATCTGATTTTAGTGACAACAGTTAACATCTTCTGAACTCCTACAGTGTCTTGTATATGTTTCACAACACTTCTTACTGCCCCTACTTTGAGATAAAGTGACAGCTTAGAGGGGTTAGTGTGTCCCGGTTGACACTAGTAAGCTAGTAAGTGCCTACAGTGCCCCCTTAAAGACCCGTTTCTCTGACTAAACCCTAAGCACTCTCTCATGCCACCTGTCACGTTGGATGCACTGACTGCAAACGAGGGAGTCTGGTGGCTGAAAAACTCAAAGCGACCAGGGGTGCTTTGGGGATGCGGTGTGTGGGAACTGGGTAGAGAGCTGTAGAGACCAGGAAAACAGCTCTCACTCGGCTGTGGTATAAGTACATTGTCATCCAGATAACTGCAGCTCTTCACTAATAATTAGGGTGAAATAATTGACCTGCTAAAACTGGCCACTCCTAACTTGCATTCTGAATTGCCAGAAAAAAAAAAAGTAAACATGGAAGCATTACTAGCTTTACTGTGTTCTGCTGTTTTATAGCTTGGTTGTCCATATATTTCTGGTAATTTTATCAGGCATTAAAACTTAATTGCTGAACTTTAAGGGAAAGTCTGGTATTCTTTAGAATATATGAATATAGAAATCAGAATTTTCATCCTTTCTTCTCTCACCTGACCAGGACTCAGCTGGAGTTAGAACTGAAGCAAGAAAAGGAGAAGAGGTCACAAAGCAGGAGCACCCCAGGAAAGGGGACCCAGAAGCTGGAGCCCCACCCAGTGAGTGTGTTCTTTATTCAGGTGCTCATTCCACCTACATCTTACGGCCTAGCCTCATGGGTCCAGCGGGTCTTTCACTGCCCACACACTTAGTTCTTCAGGTCCTGTGGGACATTGCATGTGGACATGCTTAGTTCCTGTGGGCCACAGTGTGCAAACATGCTTAGTTCCTGTGGGCCACAGTGTGCAAACATGCTTAGTTCCTGTAGACGACAGTGTGCAGACATGCTTAGTTCCTGTGGGCTACAGTGTGCAGACAGCAAAGTGAGCTTCTCAGAATGGAGGAACCTGTGATCCTGAGCTGACCTCTAAGATGATCTTGGACTTGCTTTGCTGGAAAAGAAAATGACTCTTTTCCTTTGAATTGTTTAGTAAAAAACTATTCTGGTATCATTGTAAATGATAGAGGTTGACAGAGGTTTCTGTCCAGCCTGGTCCTGCAACCATTCATCCCAAAGAAACACACAAAGACCCACATTAAGTATAAACTGGTTGGCCTATCAGTTCAGGCTTCTTATTAACTCTTACATCTTACATTAACCCATAATTCTTGTCTGTGTTAGCGATATGGCTTAGTACCTTTTATTAGTGAGGCATTCTTATTTTACATCCTCTGCATCTGGGTGATAACTGGAGACTGAGCCTTTCCTCTTCCCAGAATTCTCCTGTTCATGTTGTCACGCCTATTCTTCCTGCTTGGCTTCTGGCCAATCAGCATTTTATTAAACCAATACAAGTGATAGATCCTTATAGGGTACGATTGTCCCACAGCACTTCTACTTTTTTCTTATTTCTTCTTGAAACAAGAACTCTGAATCTGATCTCCTTTGTTTAGCTTTTTTCCTGACCATTATCCATAACAACTTGTAACCAACACTCTAAACAAAGACAAACATCTATAATTCATATTTTGGGAATGTGGGCATAGTTTTCTAGGCTACTTCTTGCTGATTGGGGATACTGATAATCTTATGGGGAACCTAAAGAAAATTCAGGAGTATGGTCAAATCCTGACTGGAATATTCTGTGAGGCTTGATCATCTCAGCCAGCAGTCTTGAGGCTGTTCTGGATGTAGAACTCAGAGGAAGCCCCAACAGAGGTCCTCTGAAATGTTGGATCATCTGGGTCATTCACTTCTATTAGACATTTTTCAGGGGGTCTTGCTTGATCAGACCTCATTTTTCTTAACCCAGAATGAATTCACAGCCTCTCATTTCCTGTGGAAACAAAAGCAAAACCTCTTCTCCAAAGTAACATATCTTTTGACTTAAATTTTGAAGTCAAGGCATTTCCAAAATATATTGGTTGGATTAATCCAGCAGCATTTATAATCAAATGTCTTTTAGCAGCCGTTGCTCCTTTTTCAGCCGTCAAACAATTCAAAGACAACACAATAACATATAGTATCCAGATTCTCTGTGTATTTTCCATCTTTATGTGGCTTTATTTTACATTCTATTTCTTTTATTTTTCTTTTTAATTTTTGATTTTTTGAGACAGGATTTCTCTGTGTATCTTTGGGTTTCCTAGAACTCACTCTGTAGACCAAGTTGTCCTTGAACTCACAGAGATCTGCCTGCCTCTGTCTCCCAAGTCTTGGGATTAAAGGTGTCTGCCCATGTTAGGCACCAATTGTTTTTGGTTTTGTTTTTTGTTTTTCAAGACAGGGTTTCTCTGTGATATAGTCCTGGCTGTCCTGGAACTAGCTCTTGTAGACCAGGCTGGCCTCGAACCCACAGAGATCCACCTGCCTCTGCCTCCTGAGTGCTGGGATTAAAGGTGTACACCACCACTGCCTGGTAGCACCAGTTGTTGACAGAGGCTTTCATTCTGCTCGGTCCCATAGTCATTCAATCCCAAAGAAACACACAGAGGCCTACATTAATTATAAACTAGTTGGCCTATTAGCTCAAGCTTCTTATTAATTAACTCTTACATCTTAAACTAACCCATAATTCTTGTCTGTGTTAGCCTCGTGGCTTGGTACCTTTTATCAGTGAGGTATTCTCATCTTATGTTCTCTGTATCTGGGTGACAACTGGAGACTGAGCCTTTCCTCTTCCCAGAATTCTCCTGTTCTGGTTTCCCCGCCTATACTTCCCGCCTGGCTACTGGCCAATCAGCACTTTATTAAACTAGTACAAGTGACAGGTCTTTACAGGGTACAAGACCATTGTCCCACAGCATAAATGGAGTCATAATTAATACTGTTTAATATGGTATAATAGCCCCTCCTAACCCCAAGTTTTCCTTCAACAGAATTTCCTCAGCTCTGGGTTTGCTTTTTGGGGCCCTCTGTGTCATGTGGATTTCAGTGGGAATATACACAAGGAGCTTCTTTTAGAAGGAGAATAAAGTGGAATTACAGAATAACATCATGTAGAATGGTTAAAGAACAGAATGGAGCTTTCTGTTGCTAGCACCTGCAGGGGTGAGGAGCCACAAGATCATCTCTGGGACCATAAACAGGGCCAGCCTCTGGAAATGATGCAACTTAAAAAGCATGAGACATTTCTGTTCTATTCAGAGGAGCAAGAACCTTTGTGTATTAGCACATATAGCATAGGGCATGCGGTATAATTTCTAGAGAACTAACTGCTAGTTTGCTGCAGAGCCCAAAGGAATGGTAAATAGAACTGTGTTGTCTAGTACGCACTGCTATTTGAAATGTGCAGAGAAGCACCATGCAGTGTGTTCTTTACTACTTTGAGTGCAGGTAAATCTGAGGGCCTGAGGAGGTTTACCTATCTTGCTTTACTTTCCCAAGAAGACTGTAAGTTTTTGCCTTGAATTGATTGCTTCTTGGAAGGTGAATGTTGCATTGACCTCTCTTGCCTGATGCTTTGGTGGTCTAAGAACTTAGTCTGCTTTTGGAAGCAGATGGGCTGCAGTTCAGAGCACATATACATATTTATAGATATAGATACATACCACTGCCTGCTCTGCTAGATAGATAGATAGATAGATAGATAGATAGATAGATAGATAGATAGATAGATACAGAGATACAGAGATACAGAGATACAGAGATAGAGATACACCTCACAGAAGTTGATCTAGAAACTACCCAGGCGACCTTGCTAGCCTGGGCTCATTGCCCTTCAGAGCAGAAAACTCACCTGTGTACAGGTTGGAGTCACTGGCAGTGGGGCAGCTACGTGAGTGTCCAGAGGGTCACATATCCAGTGGCTAGACTGTGCTAGGTTTGGCCTGTTTTTCAAAGAAAAGTCAGGAAAGAAGATACTTTTCACAAGTACCAACTTACCTTGAACCCATTAAAGAGGCCATTTCTTTTAGATTGTATTTGAATTCCAGGAAACAAAATACTCCAAAAGTAACTACTTCTAAATTCTTTTTTTTTTTTTTTTTTTTTTTTTTTTTTTGGTTTTTCGAGACAGGGTTTCTCTGTGGTTTTGGAGCCTGTCCTGGAACTAGCTCTTGTAGACCAGGCTGGTCTCGAACTCACAGAGATCCACCTGCCTCTGCCTCCCAAGTGCTGGGATTAAAGGCGTGCGCCACCACCGCCCGGCCCCACTACTTCTAAATTCTATCAGAATGTTTTAATAACTTTTGGAGTAGAGCATGAGGAAGCTGATTTGAAAGTTAAGTCCTTTCTCTAAGTAAGTGCAGAAGGAAGGAAGGGGAGAGACGGTGGGGGGGCGGGGGAGCGAGCTACTCTTTGTACCCAAGCTGAGACAGTACAGAAGAAGCCTCAGGTACCATCACCATTCAGGTTCCTGAATAATGCTGTTTTCTTTTGGCAGGATGGGAAGCGCAGACTTCAAGAGGAAAATGTTAAACAGAAAAGGACGCTGGAAGAAAGCCACAGGTGTTTATAATGCATATTAAGCTATAAAGTCATTCTGCATTGGTGGGAAGGGGGCTCCTGATAGAAGGGTGCTGACACGGAGCTGTGAAGCAGAAAGACAGTTAAAGGGAAAGCTAGTAGATAATAAACCAGATAACATATTAGCCAAGTCACCTAACCAGCCTGTCTCCTACTGTTCCTCAACTTATATTATCATTTTAAAAGATTATTTCTCACCTGAGTATAGTTCCTCATACCAGTGGTCCCAGCCCTTGGGAGGGTAAATCAGGATGTGAATTCAGCGGTATTTGTTTCCACTCACCTGCCAAGCTTGAGATAAACATTCTCATTCTCTTCTCATATCTTATGTCAGTGCTTTGTTTGTTTGTTTTTTATATGTTTGTCTGAGACAGGGTTTCCCTTTGTAGCCATGGCTGTTTGGGAGCTCACTCTGTAGACCAGGCTGGCCTCAACTCAATCCACCTGCCTCTGCCTCCCGAGTGCTGGGATTAAAGGTGCTGCTCCACCACTCCGAGCTCCTGTCTTGTTATTTTTAATTGCTTTACCTCTGGGACACTGTGGCAAATTCTAGGACCTATTTCAGCCAGAACGGCAACCACAGAACACAGGACGGTTAACGGGGCATTCGGAGGCTTGTTCACCATAGGCGTTTGTCTGTCCTCTGCTTCTCAACTGAGGAGCACAGGAACCGTTGTAGCTGTGCTGCATTTTTTTTTTTTTTTTTTTTTTTTTTTGAGACAGGGTTTCTCTGTGGTTTTGGAGCCTGTCCTGGAACTAGCTCTTGTAGACCAGGCTGGTCTCGAACTCACAGAGATCCGCCTGTCTCTGCCTCCCGAGTGCCGGTAGTGGTGGCTGTGCTGCATTTTACTGAATAGGAGTGGGCTCTTCGCTGCGCTGCTGGAGGAAGAGTTCAGCCTGTGTGATACAGGTTTTTATACATGGTCTCAGGACAGTCTGATTCACGTGATGAGTTTCCTAAAGCTTCCAATGTATTTGAGGAAGGAAGACGAATATATGGCATATGATAATGGATAGATTATATATGTCAGATATAATAAAATCTTAAAAAATATATGGTTAATGAGCCATTGGAATTTTACATGATATACCAAATGCTATTTTCTAAGTAGTAAAAAGGAAAGATAAAATAAACTCCATATATGTTTGTAAATCAGATCTGTGATGTATGTCAGGGGTCAGATAGTCTCATAAAAGATTTAACCAAATTGTCCAGAATTCTGGATGTCAAAATTAATAATTACATTGTTCCCAGAGCAGTATAAAGGGAGGGCAGCATCGCTTGTTCAGTGAGTATTGTCCTGAGCATGTCTTCAGATTCTATAGTGAAATACAGTAAGTCATATTTGACATTTGTTACCCTCTTTATTTCCCCACTCTAGGCTGCTGACTCACTCTGCAGACGAATGGGTAAGACTCCTGTTTTAAAACATCTTGCACACCATTACAAAGTCCATGTGCCATGGCTAGCCAGGAAACAAGATAACATGGGAGGAGGACAGGTGGACACAGTCCTCGGTGTAGCATTTTCTTAACAATATTTTTTTTAATTTATTTATTTACGGTTGTTTTTTTGAGACAAGGTTTCTCTGTGTAGCCTTGGCTGTCCTGGAACTAGCTCTGTAGACCAGGGTGGCCTCAAACTCAACAGAGATCTGCCTGCCTCTGCCTCTGCCTCCTGAGTGCTAGGATCAAAGGCACCACCACTGCCTAGCTAGCTCCTTAATACTCTAATGTGTTGGAAAACAGAACTGCAAAGTGTAACCAGTTTGTCAGTGGGAATCATGTGACTGGGAGTCAGTGGTGTAGCTCGGAGCTTTGGACATTTGGCCAACAGCAATTCTTATTCCCTACATGATGTCATCTCTGAGGAACAGCACCTAATCTTCAAACCCAGCACCCATCTTCCCTCCCATGTTTCCCCTCAGAACAGGGCAGGCCTCCGCCTCCCAGGGATATCTCAACCAAACTTAGAATATCAAGTTGCAATAATACTAGGCACCTCCCCTTATTAAGACTGGACAAGGCAGCCCAGTAGGAGAAAAAGGGTCAGAGACAACCCCTCCCTACTCCCACTGTTAGAAGTCCCACAAGACCAAACTACACAATTGTGACATATGCAGAGGTCGTAGGCCAGACCTGTATATGTTCCCTGATTATTGGTCCAGTCTCTGTGAGCCCCTATGAGCCCTGGTTAATTGATTTTGTGAGCTTTCTTGTGTTCTTGACCCCTCTGACTCCTACAATCCTCTTCCACCTTTTCAGCCAAGCTCTGCCTGATATTTGGCTGTGGGTCTCTGCGTCTGCCCCCATAGTTGCTGGATGAAGCCTCTCTGATGACTATAATGCTGGGCTCCTGTCTACAAGCATAGCAGCGTCTCATTAGGAGTTGTCTCATTGGCTTTGTTTAGTTCTATCCTAGGTCCCTGGGCTGTTCATCCTCTGGGTCCTGGGCATTCCAGACTGTGTCAGGGGTGGCTCCTGCTTGTGACATGGTCTCAGACAGACCAGTCATTGGCGACCACTCCCACAGTTTCTGTGGCACCTCTACTCCAGCACATCTTGCAGGCAGGACAAATTGTAGGTTGAAGGTTTTTGTGGCTGGGTTGGAATCCCAACCCCTCCACTGGAAGTCTTGTCTGGTTACAGGAGATGGTGGTTTAGGCAACTATAAAACAGCTTGAAAATACAATACAGCAACCCCATGAGATAGACATGTACTGCTACTATGTACTTACAAGATTTAATGAAGCCAATGTTTTCATGCTTGGTAGAGTAATGGAAGAGTAATGAGGCCTCGAATGGTTGAGTTTTCCTGTTAGAAACAGAATTCCGAGCTCAGATGATAGAACACTTGAGAATATGTGATTTGTGTCTTCCCCATCAGTGTGTAGTCTGGCTTTAGGAGCTAAGAACGTTATGACAGTCTCATGTTCTTGTGCTCGGGAGTTAACTGGTTTACTGTGTCTTAGGGTCAGCCCGAGCTCTCTGAAAAGCCACAGGTGTGCCAGCTGTGCCAGCACGATGTCAGCCTGAGGAAGGTGAGCGCTTCTCACAGACACATGCGCTGTTCAGCTCCTTGCCAAGAGCAAGCTGCACTTCGCTGTGCAGAACACAGCATGCCTCTCATGGTGCCCGGGGGGAGAGGGGGGAGCCAGAAAGCCAAGGCGAGGAACTTTCTCTTTAACAGAAATACAAATAAGAACATACATAATTTGAAACAAATAAGGAAGTACTAATTTATAAAGTACACTATTTGGTGAGCACCCAGTTTTGTTTTTACTTTCTATTTATTATAACTGGGTGAGAGAGGGGTGGGGAGGGAGGGACGTTACTCATGGTGCCCATGCAGAGGTCAGAGGACAACTTTGAAGGGTCTGTTCCCTTCTCCAACCATGGGTTCTAGGTTCTCAGTCTTTCATATTAAGCCCTTTTACCTGCAGAGCCATCTCACTGGGACCTTGTGTGGGTCGTGAGGCCTGGTCTCCTGTTTAGTCCAGATGGCTTGGGGCTCGCTGTGATCACCAACCATACTCCCTGGCCTATGTAACCTCAAGAGCTGAAGTTGCGATGTATATCTGCAACTAAGTCAGTGTTTCATTTTGTTTTCTGTTGATGGAACCCAGCCCCCGGTACCCCAGGCAAGAGCTCTACACTGAGCCACACCCAGCTCCATACTACACGGCACATTATCCCAGCTCCATGGCTGGAGACTCCCATGCCCTAGTCTTTGGTTCATGTTCCTATCAGGCTGCTGCATGCTCAGAAGAGCAGAGGCACTCTCCCCACCAGGCCCTTTTCCATGTGCTTTTGCCAGTTTGCCATCAGAGAGTAGGTAAAGATCAGAAAGACCCAACATCCTCAGTTGGCTTGGGACTGGCAAAATCCCTCAGCATCAATATGGTGCCCAGAGAAGCTCAAGAGGTATTGTTCAAAAGGATATTACATGTAAGTGCTTGAAGAATTATAAGAAATGTGCCCAAATTCTGGATTACATCTTGCTGAATCTTAACAAAATTACAGTGTGGTATAACCATAGATTAGCAGAACCATTGCTATATGGTTGGAAATTCATAAATATTACAAAACAGAAGAAACTGCTAGCTTAATTCAAACTTTCACCTCCTAGGTCCCACTAACAAATTTGCAATAAAAAAAATGACAATCTTATGCCAACAAGGCTGAGGCAGGAGGGTTCCAAGTTCAAGCTTAAATCCTTGTCTTAAAAAAAAAACAAACAGCCGGGCG
This sequence comes from Chionomys nivalis, assembly GCF_950005125.1. Taxonomy (NCBI): domain Eukaryota; kingdom Metazoa; phylum Chordata; class Mammalia; order Rodentia; family Cricetidae; genus Chionomys; species Chionomys nivalis. The sequence goes on from NC_080091.1 coordinate 86,571,288, forward strand.
GTGGTGGCGCACGCCTTTCATCCCAGCACTCGGGAGGCAGAGGCAGGCGGATCTCTGTGAGTTCGAGACCAGCCTGGTCTACAGAGCTAGTTCCAGGACAGGCTCCAAAGCCACAGAGAAACCCTGTCTCGAAAAAAACCAAAAAAAAAAAAAAAAAAAAAACCAGCCAGGTGTGATAGTGCACACCTTTCATCCCAGCACTCCCAGAGGCAGGCCAGTCTCTTGTTAGTTCAAGGTCAGCAAAGGCTACACAGGGAGACCCTGCCTCAGAAACAAAAGGAACCCCCACCTTATTCCATGTACTCTTCAGATGAAGGTGTCTCTGGAGCCTTCTATGAAGGAAGTGCTGTCTGTGTGACCCTGTTGCGGCTGCCCTGGTGGCACTGCTGTGGCAACACATCGCTTGGCTACCAAAGGTTCAGAATGTGTATGGAGATTAGCATCCCTAGAAACAAGATGCAGGTAGCAGGATAGGGGCATCAGAGAGAAGCATTAAGCTTACCAGTGCCCTGGGAACTTTGAGCACACTTTAGCTTCTCCAAACCATTTCAGGGTGCTTAGATACTGGCTAGAACTTAGAACTAGCCTACCCAACAGTGACTGGGGGGATCAAAAGTGTGAAGTGTGCTCCAGAGACTGAATATACTCTTCTCTCTTGATATCCATGCTACATGATTAGGTCTAATAACTGACTTCATGTTCCTTAGGAACATGTCTGGTCAGGGCCGTTTGGCACACAGCAGCCACACTGTACTTTATTATGCACTGAGCAATGACACATTTGACCCTTTCTATCCCACCCCCAATCTTGCAGAGCATGTGTACGAACTGCAGAGGAACCTTCTGTAACGCCTGCATGGCAGAGGAACTGCCTCTTCCTTCAAGCATCAAGCCGGAACGAGTGTGTAATCCCTGTCACAAACAGCTGATGAAGCAGTATTCTACCAGCCCATCCTAAGACTGGAGATCAAGACCCAGGCCAGAGTGTTGACGCTGGGCCTCTCCCTCCACGTGTTAGATGCAGGATGTCCTGGAACCAGTCCTCAGAACCAACCTTAGTTGGTAGCAAAGATAGAAGTAAACCAGGTCCATGGGGCAAGGCCGCAATTGGAGGTGCTCGAACCTTTGCTCATCTTCTCTAATGAGTGTATAAATAAAAATTGCTGAGCCTTTCTCAACACCTAAACAAGCCCACTTTGGAGGTTTAGAGGCATAGTCTTTGGGCTTTTTGTATGTCTATGAGGTGATAAAAAACTGGGCTGTAGCTGAGTGGAAAAGCACTGCCTAGCAAGTATGAGACCCTGACTGCAGCATCACTGCCAGAAAAGATGGAGGAAACATTCCATTTCCATTCTCAGGGGTAACAAGATGTCGCCGGGCGGTGGTGACGCACATCTTTAGTCCCAGCACTCGGGAAGTAGAGGCAGGCAAATCTCAGTGTTCTAGGCCAGCCTGGTATCAGTGAGTTTCAGGACAGCTAGGACTGTTACAGAGAAACCCTGTCTTGAGAGAAATAAAAACAAAAAACAATTGTTGCCCAGGTGCTGCTGGACAGTTTCCTCTCACCTCCCACTACCTACCTCTTTAACCTACCAAACTGTGAACCCAATCTCAGGAAAAGAAATTAAGAGTAATATAAATTCTGAATGTATTGGTAATAATATTGTAATGCATTATAATTTCAGGACCAGATTTCCTTTGTGGGGGTGGGGGAGACACCTATGAGGGTTTTGTGTGAACAAGAACATCTGGTTTTTTCTGTAATGGCCCCAGAAGAATCTGCTCTCTTAGGATCCCTACCACAGCAAGTCATCTGTTACCCAGTCCCTCCCTCTTGCAAGTAGATTAAAGCTAAGCTAGGTACTCATAATTTGTCAATGGTTGAGGACAGGAACTCAACATTTAACTGTTCACTTGATAAGAAGTCCTTAACTACAGATCAGAACCCATAGGCAGGGTTCTTGGAAAGATAATATTCAAACATCTCTTCGTAATAAACCCTCTGTAGAAGAGTGGGGGCGGGGCACACTAAAAAAAAACTGAAAGAAATGGTTTCATTGCTAATTATGTTGTATGTTTGGATTGTTTGATTCCAGTTAAGACTCAGAAGACATGATTCTATGCATGCGTGGAATTCCGGGCTAAATGATGGGTACTGACAAATCTGTCTCCTAGAAAGGGGGAAAAGCCCGGGAAAGTCGATATTTCAGAAGTTAGTTCGCCTGTAGTTGACACTGAAGTTTAAGAATATTAGGAGGAAATAAAATTAGCAATTCTAACCTATTGTGTTGGCTGCCTCTTTTTAAATGTCTTTATGTGAATGAGTGTTCTCCTCTATGTGTGTCCAGGAGGTCAGTTCCCCTAGAACCATAGAGACAGCTGGGAAATTCCCTGTGAATGCTGAAAACTGAAAAGAGCAGCCAGTGCTCTTAACCACTGAGCCATGTCTCTAGCCCCCGCCTTTTTTTTTTTGTTTGTTTTACAAAATACTTTTTTCGGGGGTGGGTAGCTTGAGACAGGGTTTCTCTGTGTAGCCCTAACTAGGAACTAGCTTTGTAAACCAGGCTGGCCTCGAACTCTGCCTCCTGAGTGCTGGAATTAAAGGCATGTGCTACCACCACCTGGCATGTAATTTTGGGGGGGGGGATTTTTTGTTCATATTGTTTTTGGTGACAAGAGTCAGCAGTTTTCGGGACTATATATGAGGGGCAGAAGGTCTAATTAGCTTTGAATTAAGGAGCCAGCTGCTTAGCATGGAATATAAGAATAAATACAAAGATTTGAGGCTTTTTTTGTACCACCATCCCAAAGGCAAAAACAAGGAGCCAAGTCACTAATACTCAAATGTAATTATCCCTAGGGAATCTTCCTTAAAAATTGCTTCCTAACATTTAACAGCATCAACCGAGTAAAAGTGAAATAAACTAGATGCAAGAACTCACACAGTAAAAACTACAGAATGTTCCACATGAAATTAACTGACACTATGTTCATAGACTAGAAAACATCACCATGCAAACACCGCAGGGGGCAGGCCCTGAATCCACATTAAAAGCCTAGGCAAAGGGATCACAAATTTAGGGCCTGACCTACATGGGAAGATCCTTTAGGGGGGGAAAAAGGGTATCCCCATACCATCTAAATTTTCTGCAGAAATGGAGGGGGGTCTTTCCTAAGATTTTATTCATACAATTTCAAGGAACTTCCTAGTCAACTCTATAAAGTATGAATTCAGAGGCCATATAATGTCAACACTTAAAACTACAGTAACCACGTCAAAATGATACTGGCATAAAGCACAGGCAGCCTAGAAATAAATCTGTTAAGTATAAATCTCTGACAAGGGTGCCAAGACCACTCGCTACAACAAAGTATTGAGAAAACTGGACACCCATGTGTACAGAAATAAAGTTGGACTCTTGTAGCACACAAAAGACAAGTTGACTAGCACGTAAGTGTAAGAGCTAAATTTCTGAAAAGGCTTCATGACATTGGATTTAGTGATGACGTTCTAGATACAACATAAAAGCATAGGCAACAAAAGAAAAACCTGCAGAACTAAAGGTCTCTCTGTCTAGTTGAGTTTGTGCTGGACTATAGTCCCACCAATTCAGCAGGTGAAGGCACTGCAGACCCAAAAGCTGAAAATTTCTGCAACTTATCCAGTGTGCTGGCCAGTTTTCTGTCAGTTTGACACATCTGCTCCCGGCAGCACCAATTACTTCAAAGAGGCACCAAAGAAACTCCATATGGAGTTTGCTTTCTTTATGGCAAAAGCTAGCCATGTAGGCAAAGAAAATGCCCTTGCCTCAATTGCTACCAATCACAGTCCAAACTGGACCAGCAGGATACAAGAAAGGCAACTGCCACACTTTGCTCAGACAGGTAGAACGGTTCTTCAGAATTCCTGCTTCACAGGAACATCGGTCAGGTATGCTAAGCCTGTAGACCAAACATGGATGCCACAACATTACAGAGGAACTTTGGGTGACTGTCCAGGCAGCTTGAGATTAGGTCATTATGTAACATTTCACCCCTTCTGGGTCTTTGATGGAGTTGAAGACTAGATAGTTATAGCTTTTCTCCGCTATAATAAAAGATAAGTTAGGTACAAAACTTTGGACTTTCATAGTAAGTTTTTTCTCTAACTTTGTCAAATACAAATAGACTAAATATTGTAACTATAATTCTTACTTAACAACTTTTTGCCATTTATGATCTTACTATGTAAGAGTTAAAACCTTTTTAGTTATGATAAAAAGGAGAAAATGCTGTGGAATAATCATCTTGTACACTGTAAAGGTTTGTCACTTGTATTGGTTTAATAAAATGCTGATTGGCCAGTAGCCAGGCAGAAAGTACAGGTGAGGCAACCAAACTAAGGATGTTGGAAGGAGAAGGGTGGGGTCAGGAGTCACCAGCCAGATACAGAAGGAGCAGGAGATGAACATGCCATGCTAATAAAGGTACCACGTGGCAGAGCATAAATACGGAATATGGGTTAACTTAAAATGTAAGAGCTATTTAGTAATAAGCCTGAACTATCAGCCAAACATTTACAATTAATAATAAGTCTCCGAGTAGTTATTTGTAAACTGACAGGCAGGAGAAATGTCCGACTACAGTGGGAACAGTAGATTCAAGTGCAGCTGCAGTACCAGTGATAAAACTTCAGAGAGGATTTGGAAACCGCAAACTAGGAATTGATTACCTGGTCCTAGACCAGATTCCTCAAACAAGAACATCACACACACACACAGAGAGACAGAGACAGACAGACAGACAGACACAGAGAGAGAGAGAATATGAGCAATATCTGTTGGTGGCAGCTGTCACCCTAAAAACAAGGTAAAGAAAATATACAGGACTTTGATTGTTTTACACAGGTATACATAAAGTTAAGTTTATTAATGACTATTTTTGAAGCCAGCCATTTTGTCCAATATTTAAATAACAAGCTATTTAGTATTAAAGCAGAAGATACTGCCACAATGTGACAGAAATACAGCTCTATTCATAAACCCTTCACACAATTATATATTAAATGCTAGTTTTATTTAAGCAAGGCACCCCTACTTGTTCTAAAATATGAGGTGGCTACCCCACTGGAAAAGCAAATGAGGAGAGTTGGATTGTTTTATTTCCAACTAGACCTGGTTTAAATCAAGTGAAGCTATGAATGTCCTTACAGTCTGGACTGCTTTGATGTCACTTTATGATTTCAAACCTAACAAACAACCTTATGATTTGTCCAAAACCAAAACAAAAAAAGATAAAGAAGGAAAGAAAGAAAAAAGGTAAAGGAAAGGGAGACTCAGTGAAATTTTAAATTAGCCTAAACTTCTGATACAGACAGGTGCCAACGTTAAAAGCCTTTATAGGTCAAGGCTTAGGGAGGCAGAGTGATTCTAGTGTTTCTAAAGACAAAACTGCCAAGTGACCACTTATGCTCAATAACCTGTAGTTTGTATTTTTTTTAAAAAATTTCTACCCCTAGGCAATCAAATACAGACAAAATTAAACACTACTTGACCAAATCACACGGCCTTATTAAAGTTCTGAAACCTTCCCTTGCTTTGGTAAGTGTCTGGTATAAATACATCACTATTTTATTTCATGAGAAATTTTATATCAGAGCTTTCAGTCATAGGCAAAAACAAGCAGGAATAAGGTTCTAAAGAGCAGCACTGAATGGAAACATCTTACAACTGCAGTATATCCTCTATGACAGAAACTAAGTTACAGAAACCAGACTTTTCCAACCAGACCTAGGACTGTTTAAATGGTATTTTAAATTTGTAGCTTATTTCATAATCCTAAACTGAATCTTTCTCGATCTAAACACTCCACTGTGAATTTTCCTTCAGAGCACTGTCGTCAGATGCCCAGATCCTTTCTCTAGCGGTCACAGTCAATCAACCGGATCTTTGTATCCCATGTTCAAGAGAGATGTGCAAAGGATATGCTTCCTGCTTCATCCTGAAGATAAAAATAAATAAAAAAATTATTTATTCACAATAAAATATGTTTACATGTTTTCCTACATTACATAAAGTGACAAATTCAGCTTCACCCCACTAAACTAGTGCAAATTATCCAACAAATCAATTAATATAGATAAGGAAAATTAGACATTAATGTATGTACAGAGCCTAGAATCCAGAAGTGAACATAAAAATATATTTTGTGGAGAACCGAGCTAAAATATGTGTTTAACAGTTACAATGTATTGCCGCTTTATGTCCAAAAATATATTACCTGTGTTTTTAAAAGACAGTAAGTTCCTTAAAGAATCTATCACCACATTCAGAAAACAACTAAAGTGCAATATATTGAATACATGTAAACATTTAAGGAAAAAGGGCACTTCGAACTCATAACTCAAGCCCTTTCTAAAAAGCCAAAACAAACAACAGAAAGATCAAACAGAGCCAAATTCAGTCTGAATCAATGATAGGAATGTCAGGTAGAGGACTCACCCCTCATCAGAGAAAAACTATTACAGGGACCCAAAACAGGCAACGTGCAAAGAATGACTGTGGGTGGCCAGCCCCACCGACACATGCACTACACAAGCCCACCCCTAGGGCTCAGGGAGAACCTCATAAGGGGGAGGGTAGTGGAAAGGATGAGAGCCAGACACTCAGCATGCCTGCAGGAGCAGCATCTTCTAGACTTGAGAGAGAAGGCTGTACAGTGAAATCTCAAGAGTATGGCTGCCTGTAAGACCTACATAATGTCACCATCAGTTGACATGTCAACATGTATGGAGAAAATTTCACAAGGCTGCACCTTAGATCAAGAACTATAGGCAATCAGCTGAGCAGTGATGGTGCACGCCTTTAATCCCATCATTCAGGAGGTAGACACAGGCGGATCTCTGAGGTCAAGGCCAGCCTGGTCTACAGAGGGCAGCCAGGACTGTAATATACAGAAACCTTGTCTGAAATGTGTTCCCCCCCACCCAAAAAAAAGCTATAGGCAATTCCGTAGGGATGAGAGCTGAAATAGGGTATCCAATCCTGAGTGCTCACCTCAAAATAAACACACAGACAACACTAAATGGACCCAGTAGGGGAAGTGTATGTGTGCGTATAAAATAATCAATGCAGTAGTCATTAATTTGAGAGGACGGAGGGGGGCATGGGAGGAACTGGAGGAGAGAAGGGTAGAAAAGATGTAAATACAGCATTCAAGTATGAAATTCTAAAAAGAATGTGTGTGTGTGTGTGTGTGTGTGACAAATGAGGAAATGTACTTAAGTTTTAAAGGGATAAGAAGATAATGTAAAATACATTTCTGTGTTGATTACAGCTATTAAAACTATGGAATTAGTTTAAGCATACAGCATTAGGTGAGGAATTATGCAAAAAGAATCTATACAAAGATGATGCTTAAAGCCACCACACAATTAAATTTAAAAAATTTTTATATTGATGCTTCACAATTATTAATTAGATCTTTAGTGAAGAGAATTGTTTCTGCCATATTATCAATTAGTGAGTCTATTATTAATTAATGTAAGTTTTTTTCACAGTTGTAGCTTAATTACCTCATCATCTGGGGTTCTGTTGAACTCTTATTTTCCTTTAGGACATGAATTTAGGAACAGCTCAATATACCTATGTTCTGAATATAAAAAAAAAGTTAGTTTTAGCAAAGACCAAAAGACTTAACACCCTCTTTATCCTACTTCAGAGAGCAACACAAATCCTTTATCCTTGCCCTAATTAGACACAAACGAAGCTAAGTGTGGTGACATACACCTCTATCCCTGACTACTTGGAAGCTGGAGTGGAGGATCACTGGAGTCTCTAGAGTTTGAGATCATAGGTTCAGTAGGTTAGTCTGGATAACAGTGAGCTCCCCATCTCAAAATGATAACAACAACTGGGTGTGCTGGCCTCTATCTTTAACCCTGGGACATAGGAACCTGAGGAAAGACAACCGTGAGTCTGACATTGGTCTAGTCTACAAAGAAGACTCTGTCCCAAGCTAAATATACACAAACACAAAATTAAAAAAAAAAAAAAACAGACATCAAGGAAAACTAAATCTAACAGAAATAAGTAAATCAGTTTGGTAGTACTAAAGGAATACAATTTGCCAAAGGAAAACTTCTAGGCACTTGACAGGAAAACAATGGGTCATACTCACGAACATGGGACCGGTCCTTGAGCATAGCTGCTACGGCGTCCTCATGGGTCTTAAAGTGCACGTCAGCTTCTCCAGTGGCCTTCCCACTAGAGCTGTACTCCATAGTGATCCTCACAGGCTTCAAGGGAGCAAAGAACTGAGCAGGGCCAACAAAAACAACGACAACAATTATGAATTGTACTTTTTTTTCCAGCGAGATGGCTCAGCAAGTAAAGGCCCTTAGCTACCAAGCCCTATACCTGAGGTTCAATTCCAGAACCCACATGGTAGAAAGAGAAATCTGACTCCGGCAAGGTGACTTTTGACTTCTATATACAAACCATGGTTCTCCCCACCCAAAAAAAAAAAAAAAAATTCATACAATAGTTTTTAAAAGCTGTTGCTAAGTGCCCAAAAGCCAAAATTTCCAGACAACCGTGAGAACACAATCATTACTCCACAGAATCTGCTCCTAAGCTAGGTTCAGTAGGTTAGTTGTATGAAGTGTACTTCAACGTGAGAGGGAGTATCAGGGCACCGCCCACCGAGGCAGAGGAAAATGCAAAGGTGCAGCCTGAGTCTAAGACCCAAACTAAAAGTACATGGATTGCATCAACTTCCTCAAAAACCACCTCTCCTATTCCGATGATTAACCCTACACCTTAGTTGTCTCTATAAAATCCTGATTTTTCCACCTTGAATTATAATTGTTTTTTTGAAGTGATAGGGTCAAGGATGGCCAAGCTGGCCCCAAACTCCTGGGACCACGTCCTGTGTCAGTTCCACACTTCAGCTACAGAGGATGGGACAAGTCTCTGCTGGGGTGGGAGGGAGGCCTCGCCAGAAACACTGCTTTCCCCCAGCCTGCTCCAAATTAACACAAGTTCAACTTCAGATGCACAACCCTCTGAGGCTTACTGGCACACACATTTATAACGTCTCTGAGGCTTACTGGCACACACATTTATAATGTCTTGGGCGTTCGCTTGGAAAGGCAAGCCCCGCATGTGGACAAAATGGAGTGAAGGTGCAGACCCAAAGTCGACGGCCTCTGGAGGTTTCTCTGACGTCTCCTTAGGCAGTTCTGTAGAAGAAAAAAATAGAAGGACACAAAGCTTCCAGAGCTGTTAGCCGATAATTAGATATGACCTTTAACTCAAAATCCTCTATTCATCTTGACCCAGAGTACATGAACTTTAAAGCCAAAAACCTGAAATTTCTGCTACTTTACATCACTTAGGAACTCAAACCACTCCCAAATGAAGAATTTATCACATGTGATAAGAAGATAAAGGGGCATTAATAAACTGTAAAGTGGGCACTAAGAACAAAAAGACAGCAGACACAGTGACAGGACGATCCCGGAGCACTGGATCCATCTGTGCGCACTTCCAAATTTCAAAAGACCCCAAATGTTGCTTTGGAGTCACAGATGAAAGAAAGATTTAAATCCAGAGGCCAAAAAAGTCCTTAGTCAACATCCCACTCTATCCAAATCATTCCCCTCATGCCGGGCGGTGCTGGCGCACACCTTTGATCCCAGCACTCGGGAGGCAGAGGCAGGTGGATCTCTGTGAGGCCAGCCTGGTCTACAAGAGCTAGTTCCAGGACAGGCTCCAAAGCTACAGAGAAACCCTGTCTTGAAAAATCCAATCAATCAATCAATCAATCAACAAAAGAAAAAAATCATTTCCCACTTTAGCTTAAATGCTGGCATTTTGCCTTGGTCTATTACATTTGCACTGCACCAGTTTCTGAGCACCTACAAAATGACAGTGTAGACAAACAGGTGGCGCCCGCGCAAAAGCCTGGTGGTCTAGAGCCACAGCACCATAGAGCCATGTGATGCACAAATAAACAGCCACACGCACACAATAAATAAACATAATAATAAAAACTAATAAAGGACTGAAGCTTCTCTAGTAGAGGACCTGAGTTCAGTTCCCAGACCATATTAGGCAACTCTCAACTGCTTTTAACTCCAGCTCTAGAAATGTCCTTTGGTCTCCACTGGTACTATCACATGGACATGGACACACATACACTAATTAAAAATAGTAATGTTTAAAACTAACAGTAGCTGTCAGCCAAGTTCAGTCAGTAATGGCACCCACCGCCAACCCTGACAACCTAAGTTCTATTCCTGGGCTCCCTAGCGGAGAGACCCGACTCTAGAAGTTGTCCTCTGACCCCCACACGTGTGCATGCCCACCTGGACTCATAAATATACATGCAAAATACATGCAAATTTTTATTTAAAAACATAATTTGTGCATGTAGACTAAGTACATTCTACGCTCGTATTCAATCTTTAACTCAACACCCCTATTCTGTCCATGAAAACAGCTCAACAACACCTAAACACACTACAAGGCAATCCTCAGAAGAGGCAGGACCTTACCTATCTCTTTATCACTTTCAAAAGCTGTCACAGGCTGAATATCTTCATTTACTTCATGTTCCTCAAATACTACTTCTGGCTCAGTTATATATTTAGCAGAAGGAGATGACAATACCACTTTCTTTCCCTTATGAGCTCCAACATGTGTTCGAACTTCATTTCTTCTGCTTGGGAATATCTCTATGTATCTATATACAACAAAGCAAAATGAAAAGGCACAAATTAACTTTACAATAAACTTAAAAAAATAATAATTCAGTATGTGTGGCTAGAGATATGGCTCAGCAGTTAAGAGCTCTTGCTGCTCTTCCAGAGGACCCTTGTTCAGGTCCCAGCCCCCATAGGGGGCAGCTCACAGCCATCTGCAACCCCAGCGCAAGGGACTCTGACATCCTCTTCTGGCATCTTGGGGCACTTGCACACACAATATACCAATTTTTTAAAAAATTAAAATAACCAGGTTATATATATTCCAACAGCTTATGAAACATGGATATCCAAAGACAACAGCAAGAATAAAAAGCCCACCTACACATTAATTCATGACAAGTGCTTTTGACAGAGTAGGTCAACATGATAATTTTAGTAATATTGTTGCCAAAATATCAGGCTCATTTCTGTATGTTTATGCATATGGCACTTTTTAATTAGGTAGTTTTAAATGTATGTTTTTTGAAAGAGATTACTATTATTATTATTTGGTTTCTCAAAAATAGGTTTTCTATGTATAACAGCCTTGGTCGTCCTGGAACTCAACTCTGTAGACCAGGCTGGCCTCGAACTCAAGACTTGCCTCTGCCTCCCAAGTGCTGGGATTAAAGGCGTGCACCACCACTGTCCAGCACTTGCGAGGTAGAGGCAGGTGGATCTCTGTGAGTTCAAGGCCAGCCTGGTCTACAGAGAAAGTTCTAGGACACAGAGAAACCCTGTCTCAAAAAACCAAAAGAGAGAGAATAAGAGTACTGGGAGATACTGTTCAGCTTTTAAGAGATAAGACACAGGGGGAGATGTTTTCTGCACTGACTATGGAAAGTTCTCAGGCCACTAGAAAACTATTACATAAATCTGACCATACATAACCTCAGTCATCTTCAAGCTTCCTTTTCCAAAATGTATTTTTTAATTATTATTGTGCAAATTACTGCAGAATATTTGATCACACTGAACCCCAAAATTGCATTATCTACTAGAAAAACCAGTTTCTAGTTGTGGTGTGGCCTAGCACACACCTTTAATCCAACAGCTTTCTGCTTGAATACTGTAAACAGGATTAAATAGAGTCAATTATAGGTCAAGAGGCAGAGAAGCAACTAGTCAACAGGAAGAGAACAGAAGATTATTAAGAAAAAAAACATAGAGAGTAGGAAGGACAGCTAAGAAGACCATATGAACACCACTTCTTTGAATAACAGCAGCAGTGACACACACATTAATATTCAGGAGGCAGAGGCTGAAGTATGACAAGTCTGAGCCAGTCTGGTCCATTTTGTAAATTTCAGGCTAGTCTAGGCTACAAGAAAGACCGAGTGCCAATAGGTAAGAGCACTTGCTCTTTCCGAGGAGCCATATGTCCCCATCATATGGTGGCGCACACCATCACTAACCCCAGTTCCACCAGATCCAACAAGAAGCACACATGTGGTACACATATATGCACACACACAAACCAGTCACAGATAAACAAAAATAAATCTCTTTAAAAAAAAAAAAAAAAAGTCCTTGTACCCTCCAGAAGAACCCAAGAACTCTGATCAGTTCAAGAGGATCCTGAAATACACAAGCTTTGAAAAGCTTCTTCTCCTTTTAATTTTAAAAGGAGCTAAGTAAAAGGCAACAAAACAGCCTGGAGTTTGCTCAGCAGTTAAGAGCATTTATTCTTGCAGAGAACCCTGGCTCAATTCCCAGCAACCAAATGGTGGCTCACAACCATCCTAACTCCAGTTCCAGGGGATCTGACACCCTCTTCTGACATTCCTGGGTAATAGGCATGCATGTGAACAAAATAATCCAAGTGAACAAAACGTAAGTAAATCTAAAAATTTTTTCTAAAGAACATTGCAAAACAGTGATTTAAAAAAGTGTACAATTTTTTTAATCTCCAAAAATGAAGATAAGGGCTGGAGAGATGGCTCAGAGGTTAAGAGCATTGCCTGCTCTTCCAAAGGTCCTGAGTTCAATTCCCAGCAACCACATGGTGGCTCACAACCATCTATAATGAGATTTGGTGCCCTCTTCTGGCATGTATGTATACACAATAAATAAATAAGTCTTTAAAAAAAAAAAAAAAAATGAAGATAAGCACAGATCTCTCCCACCTCATTTTTATTATATTCTAATATGATCAGAACATGAAACACTAAACAAGACAACTGACTTCAAGAAGCTGATCACCGTATTTTTAAAAGGGGAGGGATGGATGGGCTAAGGAGAAGGCTCAGATGCTTGCTACACATGCATGAGGCTGAGTTCAGATCCCCAGTATCAATGTAAAAGCTGGGTGTGGTAACCTATCTTTGACCTCAGAGCTGGAGGGGAGGAGGGCAGAGCCAGATGGATCTCAGGGACTTGCTGGCCATCAGTCTGGCTAATCAAACCCCAGGTTCAGTGGAGCTGAATAAGTAAGGTGGAAAGAAATTGAATAAGATACAATATTAACTTCTGGCCTCCAACATCGTCATGTGCATGCACACACAGTAATACACCACAAACATAAAATGGAGAGGAACTGCTGGCTCACGCCTTTAATCCTTTAATGCCAGCACTCAGAAGGCAGAGGCAGGCCACTCTATGAGTTTGAGGCTAGCCTGACCTTCAGAGTGAGTTCTAGGATAACCAGAGCTGCATAGAGAAGCTGTCTTGAAAAAAAAATAAACAAGAAAAAAAAAAAGGATAAAACAAAATAAAGGAGAGGGACTGTAAAAAAATGTGGACGTGCTCTAGTTTCCTAAAATTGGTGGTATTTGTGCTACAACACATGGACTATCTGAAGGGCTTAGATCCTGGCTCACAAGTCAACTATAAAGACATTCTTGCCGGGCGGTGGTGGCACACGCCTTTAATCCCAGCACTTGGGAGGCAGAGGCAGGCGGATCTCTGTGAGTTCGAGACCAGCCTGTCTACAAGAGCTAGTTCCAGGACAGGCTCCAAAACCAAAGAGAAACCCTGTCTCGAAAAACCAAAAAAAAAAAAAAAAAAAAAAAAAGATATTCTTGTTACAAATGGGAAAATGTGATTGACTGTGGGAGCTATGAGCAATATTTTAATAGGTGCTAATGTTGTTAAATGTTACAATATTGTGATTATGAAAGAAAACCTCATTAAAAGCACCTACTAAACAAAAACAACAAAGAAAGTTTTTGCTTGGCAGTGGTGGCAGCTGGGAGACAGAAGCAGGTGGATCTCTGAATTTGAGGCCAACCTGTTCTACAAAGCTAGTTCTAGAACAGCCAACATTACACAAAGAAATCCTGGGTTGAAATACAAAAACAAAGGGAGCACAGAACACGGCTACACTCGGATTTTAGGACTACCTGTCACTTAGACCTCACTCAACATTAGCGAAGAAACGAATCTGAGAGATGAGCACTTAGTGGTTCACTGTGGCATACCTACTTTTCTAGGTCTGGACAACTTGACATCAACACACTCATCAAAATGACCTGGCCAACAGCTGCTCCACTCACCTGTTCCCAATCTCTTCCCTATGCTTTAGAAGCGCTTGGCCGGCCATTTCTGGTTCTTCAAACTGTACATAGGCTTCCCCTGTTTTTCTTCTTCCTCTATAGTCCATCACAAAAGTAATGTCTACTATGTTCAGTCCTAGAATACAAAAGAATTTACAAATCAGTGCTGCCAACAGCACTTTCTTCATTAGAGTTAACAAGTTTATTCATGCACTAATAAAATTTAGGTACTATTTGCCAACTTCAAAGCTGTACAAGCACAAGGACAAACAGTTATTATGTAACCCAAACCTCAGGACTTATCAGGCAAAGGCAGGAAGATACAAAAGCAAGGTCAGATTTGGCTTCATACTATATTTGAAGCCCAGAGAATGTTACAAATAAACACACATGTCTGTCTGTCTTTGTCTCTCTCAAAGTTTTTCGTCAGTCCTCTACCCCCGCCCCCTTGGGCCACTGGTTATACTTTAGGACAGAAGCAAAGTTACTGACATGCACATTTTGCAGTTAGAAGTTAGATGATGCTTTTCTTCCTTCTCCTCCTGCGGTTGGGATTACAGGTGTGCACTGCCATACCCAGTTTAGGTGGCACTGGGATCTAATTCAGGGCTTTGCGAATGCTAGGCAAGCATTCTACTAACTGAGCTACATCTCCAGCCCAGATGCTTTTAAGTCATGTAAATTATTATTGTCTCAGACAAATATGACCACTATTTTAAGAAAATAGTTTCTTCATAGTTAAACAAATGTCATGGAACAACTCTGAAAGTTGACATGACCCAAAGATCTGCCTGAAAGGCTGAAACATCTCAGAGGTACAAAAGGAAGACAGCACTGGGAAAGAGAACATCAGTCCAAACACGCTATAACTGTCCAGCACCTGCAAAGAAGTCGACAATGTCTTTCTCGTTACAGCTATAAGGAAGTCCTCTCAAGCGAACCACACCATCATTTACCACAGGAGAAGACTTGACCTGCAGGTTCTTCATTAAGGCATCCACATCTTCATTGTTTATCTCATACACTACAGAAAAAAAGCACAAAAATGGATTCAAAACTTATATAACAAAGGAAACGCAACTTTAAAAAAATCAATTACACTGCTACTTAAATTCAAACATTAATAGCTTTAATCCTTATGAATTTCTGTCAAGAATGTATTAAGTAACATTTATTGAATATTTACTGTGTTCCAGTTATAACCTTAAAAACTGAGATTGAGCTAAGGAGACAGCTCAGTAGTTCCAAGTACACTAGAAACCATAAAATGGAAGGAGAGAATCATCTTCTTAGAATTGTTCTGTGGTATTACCTTGTGGACCCTACCACACAAATAATCAGAAAAACTATCTTTAAAAAACAAAACAAAGCAGAGCTGAAGAGACAGCTCAGCAGCTAAGGGCATGTAATTTTCTTCCAAGAAGACCCAGTCTGGTTCCCAGCAACCATATCAGGTAGTAGTTCACAACAGTCTGCTAACTCCAGCTGCAAGGGATCTGACACCTGTCACCCTCAGGGCACCAGCATTCACTTGAACATTCCACAGACAGACAGATAGACACGCACGCTTCACTTTCACAAGCTGTAAAATTAACATTTTATTTGAAAAATGCTATATAATGAAACCTAATTCTTAGTAAGCTAATAAAATCTGTACGATGTGTAACATTTAAGTATGCACCACTGTTAAAGATCACATGACAACTGCCTTGAAAAGTTTAAAGTCGGAACCAGAGTCTACACACCTTCCACATAGCGCTGCCCCATGTACATCCGGTGCTTTTCTAAGGCCTTCTGCACGTCCTGTTCGGACTCCATCTCAATTAAGGCATCACCCCTCCGTTTCCCATCTCTATTTAAGAGGAAATGGACTCCATTTTCATTGTTGCGGATTCTGCAGTCTAAAAATATATGATTAAAGTCACTTAAAAATAGAAATCAAAGTTTGTCTCAACTTTACATATCACTACAATGCAATTTCCCAATAATGCAGGAACCAAAACTGCCCACCAAATCTTTTCATCTTTTTCATGGACAATATATTTTTATCATATTTCCCCTCCTCCAACCACTCTCCCAGATTCTTTACTTAAACCATTCAAATGCTAATGAAGGTGGTGGTAGAGTCTAAAAATGTTCCAAGTAAAAAAGATCTGTGGTGCATGCCTTTAATTCCAGCACTTGGGAGACAGAGGCAGGTGGATCTCTTGAGTTTGAAGCCAGCCTGGTCTACACAGGGAGACCCTGGAAGAGGCAGGGGAAAAAAAAAAAAGCAAACCAAGCACAGAAGCTCATCACTCACTGCCCAGCCATTAAATGACAACTTGTTTAATACTAACCACCTTCCTTTAAAAACATATCCATAAAGTACTTGCCACAAAAATAATCACTACAATAATCTAAACTTGCCCCCTTTCCTGACACCAAAAGACAACTTTATACTGCCCATTTCTTATCATGGAAACCCAAGACATAAGTAGTCAGGGGCTTACAGAACATCAGACCCACACAACGCCACCGAGTTTACAGTGGCTGATACATTCAGTTTAAGAGGAAAATATAAAATCACAGTCAGAGGGATAATAAAAAACTAAGCACACACTAGGAAATCCCCCAAATGTATTAATAGAAGGACTCAGTGCAACTGATCTAAATGCATGACAAGAGCAGCTTCTACAGATTCCCATGGACATAGTCAAGCACATAGGAAAACAAGTGTTAACTGATCTCACATCTGTCATTTTAACACGACTTATTTGTGCTAAATCAGTCTTTAAGTATGTACTACACATAGCACCCACAGTGTTATGGTATGAAGAGGTAACCCGTCCTCACCCTGAGAGAGAGCACTTAGACTTGGATTTTTGTAGGACTACCTTCCACTCAGACCAAGCTACTTCCTTAAAACACATGTAAGACATACCTGAGAAAAAGTTAAGAACATCCTCCACGGTGCAGGACCAAGGCAGTCCCTGAGCTCGAATGAGATAGACATCATCCACCTCCTGGCCTAACTTAGATGGGCTCAGTTCGTACTCAGGTAGCGGTGGGAGGTCTTCCAGGTAGGTAGTTTTGGACTCCTTTCAAGAAAAAAGAATTGTAAAAACATTTCTTGGACAACCTGCTTAGAAAATGCTTACATCTACAAATAGATGCACACGAAGTTACTTCAGGTAGAAAGCACACTTCTCCAATCTCTGGTTTCAGAGTGTGTCTCTCCATGTGGCCCAGGCCGCCCCAACCTCACCATAATCCTCCTGCCTCAGCCTCCAGAGTGCTGGCTATAGTCTTACTATATACCAGTGCGGCTTTGTTTGGGGTTTATATTTGATATCCTAAGACAACATACAAGTATGTTCTGGAGGTAGTACATGCACTGAAGCCACCACTGCCTTCCCAACACTGGCAGTAAGAGTGCGTCCATTAAAATCGGTACAACAGCTCCTTCAATTGACTATACTTAAGGGTCCTACACACAAATCGCATCAGGCCATCTCAAAGCACTGACTATCTAGAACAAGGTTAGACACTGAACAAGATGCCTTAAGTGTTATAATTAAAATACAAGGTTAGACACTGAACAAGATGCCTTAAGTGTTATAATTAAAATACAAAGTACTCTAAATTTCAAAAAATACAGAAAACAAAAAGAATAAACACACAAGATGGCCTTACAAGAGTTATAAAAGATACGACTTTCCAACTTGAGAGGCATGGGGAAGTAGTAGCATTTGAAAAAATGGCTATCTCATTTGTCTAAACTGGACAGTAGAAGTAAGAGTCAGACTCTGGCTGGCAAAGAGAACTCAGGGCCACACAGTAGCCGAGGATGGCCTTGAGTGTTGGACTCCATGAAGGATACTTAACTCTGTAGGCAAAGGAAGTTAATAAAGAGACATTGAGATGTGGATAAAAGATGAACGTGAGAACAAGAGGATGCTGGAAAGAACATCAAAGGCCACGAAGCAATAGCCTGAGACACTCACTGCTACTTTCCCGAGTTTTCCCAGAATTCCATAAACATCAGGCTTTTGCAGAGAAGGGCAGCAGAAAGTATTGGGCCGGGATTCAAATCAATTAGCTCAGCTACTGGCAGACATGAGCCATGCAGATTAACCTCCCAAATATCATAAATTCAAGCAGACGCAAAACTGAATTAAGATAAACATGGCCCGTGGCATCAGGGGGTAGGGAGACCAAAAGCGTGCGGGCACTTCCCCGATGCCACCTAAGACGCGAAAGCGAAACAGAGGACAAAATAATTGCAATATGAATTTTTTAAACGTCTTTCTTAAGAGAAGGGAAACGATAAAGAATAAGAGCGCAGGTTCACATCTGTGGTCCCTAAACCCTCATCCACGGTCGCCCCCGCCCAATACTCGTTGCCCCCCCCCAACTTCCCACGGTCTCCCCTGAGCTCTCCGCATCCGCGGACACCCGCGGCCCGAAAGGCCCTTCTGTCAAGACAAGTGGACTTGCAGAGGTGACCTTCAGTCAAGTGGACGGCCGCCGGCTCCCCGCGGACGCGGGAGAGGGGCGCGCGGGGTCCGTCCCCAGGTTAGCCCACGTTCCCGTGCGCGCGGGGCTGCGCGTCGGTGGCCGGCCGAGGAGGCCCGAGCCGCCCGGCCTACCGCTCCCACCGCACGGCCGGCCCCGACCCTCCGCGGGTTCCGGCCTCTCAGCTTCCCCTCCGGCGGGCAGAAGGCTAAGGAGGGGACGCGGGATGGGGGGCGTCGGGCGGCCCCCCCAAAACCTACCATGGGCCCGGCGGGAAACAAGGCCTCAACATTCACCCCAGCCACACTTACACTGCCCAACCGCCCAACCGTCGGAGGGAACAAAACAAGGAGAAAAGCCGGGGCCGGGAGAGCGTCCCTTGTTCCCGTGCCCAATAGGAGGACGGAGCGGGAGGGAGGCGGGGGTGCGGCGCGTGCCGCGGATCCCCGGGCGCGCACGCGAGGCGCACGCGGACGGCGCGGACGGGCACGGGCGCGCGGCCGCTACCTACCTGGCTGTAACCCCGCGCCGGGCCCGCGGCGGCCGCCAGCGACGGCGGGAGCAGCGGGGCGCGCAGGGCCGAGTAGGAAGCGGCGGCGGCCGCGGCGGCGGAGGGTCGGGCGGGCACGGGACCCGCCAGTCTCCCGGCGGCCGCGGGCCCGAGCTGCAGGCTGCGCGTCTGCGAGGCAGCGGCCGCGGCGGCCCCGAGCAGCAGCAGCAGGCGGCGGCGGCCCGAGACGCCCGACGGGAAGGTGCCGGCGGCCGAGTAGAAGGGCAGGCAGGCGGCGCCGGTGCGCTGGCAGCTGCTGCAGTTGCAGCCGCAGCCCCGGAGCAACGCCCCTAGCACCCAGCGCGTCCCGGCCATGGGATCCGGAGGCGGTGCGGGGCCCGGTGGTGGCCGCTGTGGCGTGAGCCGAGGGAAAGCGGAATCCAGGGCGGGGGAGGGGGCACCGCGCACATGCGCCGCGCGCACCGGGGGCTGAGACAGAGACTGGGAGGTGAGCGAGCGGCTCCGCCTGGGCTCCGCCCTGGGGGCGGGGCTTCCTGGCCGGTAGGGGTGCGGACGGGGTGACCTGAGAGCTTCGGTCCTGGTCAGGGTAGAGCTGAGAGGTTTCTGGAAGGAATGTGATATCCAAAACGTGTTGGGACGATGCTGAGGGGCCGTTGGTACCCTCAACCTTGAGATAGGTACAGAAGGCCAACTCTGATGGGAACTGAAGAACTGGTTTTAAATTGTGTGTGGATAATTTATGTTATATATAATCTCTATGTATAATATATATATAGTATGAAGCCTTAAGACAGCAAAATCACAAGTGTATTATGAAGCCTTACTTAGTAAGACAGCATAATCGCAAGTGGACATGCAGAGAGTTCACATAGTAAGTGATGAGTGGTTGTGCAATTTTCCTCCTGTGGCCAGGACCTGTCAAAGGCAAAAAAGATAAACACGAGTGAGAGTTCTTAGATTTAAAAAAAAAAAAAAATGGGGAGGCTGGTAGTGTGGGAGAAATTTCTGGCGGAGTGGGGTGGTGTAGTTTGGTGGCAGGATAATAACCCAGATGGCCCCTACCTTACCGTAGGGGTGTGGATACCAAAAAAAAAACAATAACAACAACAACAAAAAAAACCACTTCACTCTGTAGACCAGGCTGGCCTCGAACTCAGAGAGCTCCCCCTGCCTCTACCTCTTGAGTGCTGGGATTAAAGGAGTGCACCACCATTGCCCAGCCGAAAAAAAAGAAAAAGCTTTCTATCATGAAAAATTTCAACACATTTTCAACATTCAACTTTTTTTAATTTCTAGAAATAAAGAAATCGTCTGGATTTTTCATTTTGCCCCACTGCCAGCTAGCTCTAAAACATTTTCTCTTAAGGTAAAATGTGTAATGGTCAACTTAGGGTATTCATCTTAAACCAATACAGACTTTTTAAGTGTTTTTATTTAAATGTGTTGTGTGCCTATGGACACCAGACAAGGGCATTGGATCCCCTGGCACTGGAGTGAAGAATGCTTGGTTGTAAACCATCTTGGGGGTGCTGGGGATTGAACCTGGATCCTAGAAAAGAGCAGACAACGACCTTGGACACCAAGCCATGTCTCCAGTCCTTTGAAGTAACATTATGACATTAGACTCTTAGATATTCAAGATTATTTTATTCAAACTTTAGCTTGTTTACCCTGGGCTACTTGTAAATAAGGAAAGCTTGATGTGGGAGTGATTTCTTTCTAATCTGTTGCTTTCATTGGTTAATTAATAAAGAAATTGCCTTGGCCCATTTGATAGGCCAACCCTTAGGTGGGCGGAGTAGACAGAACAGAATGCTGGGAGAAAGAAGCCAAGTCAGGCAGTAGCCATGATTCTCCCACTCCAGACAGATGCAGGTTAAGATCTTTCCTGGTAAGCCAGCTCGTGGTGCTACACAAAATATTAGAAATGGGTTAGATCAATATGTAAGAGATAGTCAATAAGAGGCTGGAACTAATGGGCCAGACAGTGTTTAAAAGAATACAGTTTCCGTGTAATTATTTCGGGTAAAGCTATCTGGGTGGTGGGAAGCAGCCCCCCCCCCCACTGCAAAAGCTAAGTGCAGATAAAAACCTTTCTCTGCCCAAGAAGAAAGAACAGAAAACCTGACTGGTTTGTGTTCTTTAATACAGTTCTCATGGTGACTCCCAATCCTAAAATTATTTATATTGCTACTTTATAACTGTAATTTTGCTACTGTTATGAATTGTAATGTATAAATATCTGTGTTTTCCTGATGTTCTCAGGTTACCCCTGGGAAAGGGTCATTTGGCAGTCTCGGGGCCATAACCCACAGGTTGAGAATCATCCTGGAGGTTTGTCTGCTTTTTCTCTTTCCTTTCCAGTTCTCGGTACGGCCTAGAGATGCCTCCCAAGCCCTAGGTAAGAAATCGTATTCTGAGTTATATATTCCCAACCAGATCCTATTAAATGTTTCCTTTTTAGTGCATCTATTTGTTGATTGTGTATGGGGAGGGTTGCAGGTGCCATGGCATCTGTGTGGTGGTCAGAAGATAGCTGGCGAGTCAGCCCCCTCCTTCCATGTGAGTCATCGGGATGGAACTCTGGTAGTCTGGCTTGGCAGCAAGGGCTTTCTGCACTGAGCCATCTCTCCAGCCCCCTAAATTTTTCTTTCAAGAAAGAAGATGGATAACCCCTTCATTGCAGATTATCATCCTAAAGTGCAATCTACTTCTGTCCCTCTTCCCTTTTTGTGTGTGTGTGTGTGGAGGCCAGAGCCTCAGATGTCGTTCTGTTGCTCTCGACCTTAGGTTTCAGCCAGGGTCTCTCACTGGCCTGGAGCTCCCGGCTTCCACTGACTTGACTGTGTCTCTCTACCTCCTGGTATAGTATACATCCTGGGGTCATGGGTGTATACTAATGTGCCCCGCTTTACACTGGTGTTAGGGATCCGGACCCAGGTCACCATCATCACATAGCACTTTACCCTCTGCCCTCTGACCCATCTCACCGACTACTCTTTTTACGTGGGTTTTCAAGACAGGGTTTCTCTGTGTAACAGCCCTGGCTGTCCTGGAAGTTTCTTTGTAGACCAGACTAGCCTTGAACTCACAGAGATCCATCTGCTTCTGCCTCCTGAGTGCTGGGATTAAATTCATGTATCACTACCACCTAAGATTTCTCTCTTTTTTTTAAATAGGTGCAGCAATCATCCAAAATGTATTAATCAAAATTACCAAAACCCAAAATACATAGAAGGATAACTTGTAGATTTTTTTTTTGTATGTTTGTTTTTGAGACAGTGTCTTACTATGTAGCCCTGGCTGTCCTGGAACTCACTATGTAGACCAGCCTACCCTTGAACTCAAGAAATCTCGTGCCTCTACCTCCCTGGTGCTGGGGTTAAAGGTCTGTACTAACACACCCAGGAATAAAACCAAGGATTCAAATAAAAAAACTCCTTTTTACTTACAGGAAGTTGGGAGGATTCTAAAGGAGAAAAGAAGCCAGAGACTTGTTCAGTTGTCTAACAAACATACACTGTTCATTTTCTGTTCCACCTATAGTGCTATGTGTGCCTTGTGCATCCAGAAATGTCACCGGCTTACAGGTGAACTATAAAGTGATGTTTACCTGGGTATATGTCAGGATTTATAGAGGAAATGGTAGTTTTGTAAATTAAAACTAAGAATGTTTTGGAACATTGTAGCACTGCTGGGCATGGTGGCACAAAATCCCAGCACTCGGGAGGCAGAAGATCTCTGTGAGCTGGACTACTTAGCAAATTGTCAGTCAGCCAGGGCTGCCACAGAACAACACTGTTTCAAAACAAACATTTGTTTAAAACTCCACTATTAGTGGTCCTCGTGTGTGTGCGTGCGCGCGTGCGTGCGTGTGCGTGCGTGTGTGTGTGTGTGTGTGTGTGTGTGTAGCTACAGCAAGCACTCAATCCCTGGAGCATCTCTCCAGCCCATGGTACTCTTTTTCATAATAGTTTGTAATATGATGACAGAAAGCAGAAGGCAGAAGAGATGGAAAAATAAAAATGAAAGACCCCAAGAGGTTATTTGGAGGTGAAGAAAGGAGTAAGGCACTCCAGGAAGTAAGGTCAAAAAGTTGAGTTCTGTCTGGATCAAATTTGATGCTATCGAAGTGGTGTTGAAGGGTTTGGCTGATAAGGACTAAGTAACAGGAGAAGCCAGGCAGGCTTGCTATATGGTGAGTTCCAAGGAAGGCAAAAAAGGTCAGGTACAGAGATAACTTCAGAGAGCAGATACCACTGCCATTTTCATCTGTAAGTTAGTCATAAAACACTTGTTTTCTGGTTCTGTTATAGCAGTCTCTTAGGCATAGAGCTGGCCTTCCTTGACCTTTTTGCAGGTAAAGCTGGTCTGCAATGTTTGAATCACTAGTTGGGGGAAGGAAGGAGAAAAACAATCCCTCACAGCTCTGCAGAACACATTTCTACGACCTGGGGTGGGCGGGGAGAGGAGAGAGAGCTCTGGTTGCTAATAAAGGAGTTCATTTTATTGTCTTTGCCCTTCCATTGTGAGAGGTGAGCATGCTCTTCCTCTGATGTGTAATGAAGCCGAATTCAGCTCAAAGAACCCCCCACCCCACCATACACAACCCTCTTTGCATTTGAAAGGAGCTAGAAATCCTGAGCCACACTTGGCAATAAGCCTTGGGTGGTAGAAGGAATTAAAGTCAAACACTGTAAAGACATGGCACCCATTTGTGTAACCTTGGGTTGAGGTGCTACTCAACATCCAAGATTAAAGGAGTTTATTAGGATGAATGGGTACAAAAGAGCCTTAGGAATTGAGGCTATCAGTTATTTCCAGGAAAAGTCAAAGAAATCGCGTCATCACCACCTTCACGCCCTCATCCTTTGGAGAGAGCACTTGGTCCTCGTCACATACTCAAACTCATCGCTGGTACAGTGATGTGCATTTTAGTTCAGCTTTATCAGTTAGTTGGCTTAAGTTCACTAGGAACAAATCTACACTAAACAGTTTTTGTCTCCCGTAGATCCCCTCTGCGAAGGAATAAAAGACACGTATTTCTGATTGACAGCTGACAAATTCTGCCACATCTCTGGTTAAAATTGTACCAGGCCTCTGGGAAAAACAGCAGTTGGTTACTTATTTGAATGAAATGTTCTGTCAAGAAAGAATAATTTCAATATAAAGTAAAATGGATATTTTATATTTAATTACATTATTGTTAATTTTGCAGGGTTAGAGCAGGAGCATATGGAGGTCAGAGGACAGCTTGCCAGAATTGGTTCTCTTTGTCCACCATGTGGGTCTCAGGGATCAGGTTGTCCGATTTGGCAGCAAGCACCTTTGCTGACCCATATTTTTCTTCTTGAGACTGAGACTTGCTGAGTCAGCATCACTATAAGAAGAGCAGTCTGGGGATACTTAGAAAATGGAACGATGGGGTATGGCATCTTCTAGCTCTAGCCTTGTTCATGAAGGCAGGGCGAAAGAGGTGTTTGCTGTTCGGCCGCCGAGCAGTCCTGTCTCCTGTTTCTCCTAAAATGGCAAACAGTAGTTTATAACCATCTAGCCCCAGCTACAAAATATAAAGGATCTATGAACTCTGGCTCAGTAGGCACCATCCTCAATAATAACTTCCACATAGATATGACATAAATGGAAAAAAAAACCAAAACAAAACCAGTGAAACCGCAAGAGTGTATCTGCACACATGCAAAGCATGTGTGTGCACTGTTTGCTTCTACCCTCGGTTTAGTGCAGAAGTTCAAGTGTGTGCGCACAATGTTTGTGTCTACCCTCAGCTTACTCTAGTGCAAAAATGTATCTGCACACATACTAGAGTGTGTGTGCATGGTGTTTGCTTCTCCCTCAGCTTCTCTAGAACAAGAGTGTATCTGCACACATACAAGCATGTGCACACTGCTTCTACCCTCAGCTTGCTCTAGAGAAAGCGTATCTGCATGCATACAAGCGTGTGCACACTGCTTCTACCCTCAGCTTGCTCTAGTGTCATCCAGCCCTCAAGGTAGATGTCCCCACTTTATTGTGAATTCCTTTCCGGATGGTCCTACAGTGTGTTTTCATGTCAATTTGGTGACTCCTCTGTACCTGGGGTTCCAGACAAGTTTCGCACCTGCCTGCTAAGCTACAGTACTCCCACACTGAGAGAAAAATGAAAAGGACACACAATAGGTGTAAGAGAGAGCTTGTATTACACGGAGCAGAGGACACTGAGGAAAGGCACAGAGGAAAGCCAGCAGTGAATCCGTGAGGACATCAGAAAGAATGCCCTCCTCCTGCAGGGACTTAAATTCATTTTCCTCAGCAAAGAAGCTGCCCTACATCCTCTTATACCAAGCTAAATGATAAACAAATATTCCAGCAGAGTTGGAAGGAAGAAACATACAAATAAAACACAAGACTTGAAAACTAGGCCGCGGTGTTGGCCCACACCTTTAATCCCAGCATTCGGGAGATGGGGCAGGCCAATCTGTGTGAGTTCAAGGACAGTCTGGCTACAAAGTGAGATCTAGGACAGCCAGGGCTACACAGAGAAACCCAATCTGAAAAAAGAATCAAAACAAAAACAAAAGCAAAAGACTTTAAATGAAGACAATTTCATGTGGCTGTATCACATCTACCTTTGTGACTTTGATCAAGGAATTTATTTCTCTGAACTTTGTTTCCTATTTATAGATGCTAGCTGCTAAATTATATTGCTAACTATCCCATAGTGTGATGAGGTACCTCACACATAGGAAGACCTGGAAACTGGTGACTATCATTATTTTGTTAGTTATTGTTAAAATAGTAATGGTAGCAGTATTGTGTTTCTTCCCTCCAATCCCATCTCAGGGTTTACTTGTTGATAATCTGTCTTGACTCCGAAAGGGTATAAGGCAGCTAACATAAAAAAAAAAAAAAAACAAATTTTCTTTTAAACAAAGTCTATAAAAAAAAGGAACTATCAAGCTTAAGTTATTCTTCAAGAGACCTGTTTAGCATATCCAGCATGTGGGACAGAAATATGCCCAGCTGGACAACAGCACATAGGAGGAGGGATGTGGGTTTGGGGTTTGCATTGACTTCGTTTGGTTTTTTTTTTTTTTTTTTGAAACAGGATTTCACTCTTGCCCACAGTGGCCTGAGAACTTGCTAGGTTGTCCAGGCTAGCCTTGAACTTGCAGGGAACATCCCACTTCAGTTTCCTGAGAGCTGTGATTATATATCTGCACCATGGTTTATTTGTAACATCTCTAGCCAAAAAAACTGCAAACAGCCAATGTAAATTAGATTCTTATTAATTCTGAATTAGATCAGACTTTTTTCTAATGAACATAGAAACATGCATCTGTAATTTGTTTTGTTTTGTTTTTCAAGACAGGGTTTCTCAGTAACTATAGAGCCTATCCTGGAACTAGCTCTGTAGACCAGGCTGGCCTCGAACTCACAGATATCCACCTACTTGCCTCTTGAATGCTGGGATTAAAGGCATGTGCCACCACCACCGGACACATTTTAAAATTTTTATTCATGTGCATAGGTGCCTGTGTACATGTATGCCCATGCTGTCAGAGGCCAGAGAGGCATCATATCTCTGGGAGCTAGACACTTGGGTCCCCTTCAGGAGCTGCAAGCACTCTTAGCCACTGAGACATCTATCTCTTTAGCCCAGACACTTGAGCTTTTGAACAATCTTCCTGTGTGGTTTTAACTGCATTTGTAGGCTCCTTTTATAACCAACACAAGAAGCAGGAGGAAGTACCCTTACAGTCATTTATATTGTCATTTAAACAAAAGTCTATGTAGGATGTCATGGGAAATGATTCCAGCTCTACTCTGCTGGGCTGTAGTCATTTACACATCAGTTCATTGTTATCTCTGCTGCTTTAGGGAGAGTGGAGCTGCCGCCACGAGCGCTACTTTAGGGCTCAACTCAGGGCAGATGCAAGACAAATGCTCACCACAGAGCTACACAGCAGCCCCCTCCACCTAGCACAATAACCATAATTTGATCTAGATTTCAGGATGGAACCAACTGGAATTAACAGATTTGGTTTTGTTTTGTTATTGTTTCTATGTGGTTTTAGTTGGTAACCCTGACTGGTCTGAAACTAGCTCAGTGTAGACCAGGCAGGTCTCAGAATTCTCAGTGTAGATCAGGTTGGCCTTCATGTCAGAGACACTTGCCTCTGCCTTCCAAATGCCAGGATTAAAGACATGTGTGCTACCACACCAGGGTTGGTAGGTTTTTGTTTGTTTTGTTTCTATGAACATAAAATAGTTGGGAACCTAAGTTATCATAAGAACTGTCCCCAGAAATTTCCAAGAAAGCTAATTGCACCCCCTCCTACTGCCACCATCCATGACACTCCTAATACTCTGTGGGCATCGCCTGAAGTTCTTATCTCTCCATTAAATGTGTCTACTGATGGCATTTTAGTACTGTACCCACCCGTGCTAGAATCTGGCCCTTAGCAGCACTCCCACAAGGGTCTGTCATTTTGTCACTTACTGGAACTCTGTTACAGATGATGACTCTTACCTGATCCTCTTCAATGACATGGAGTCGGGAATTATCTATTCTGAGATAATTCCTTCCGGAAATGATAATGCACACTTTTTGTACTACAGAAATTTGTAAATGAATATAACCCTTTCTTTCAAGGTTCTCCTTCGCACAGCATGGCAAACAGATGTCGAGTATGGAAGCAAACTGTAGCGGAATGCAATTAGTAATTAGTTGCCGTAATAAAGTTTCCTTAGGATGCCATTGGACTTCAAAGGAAGGGCATTTCACACGCTTATGGAATGGAAGATGACAAGAGTTGACATCAAAGTTGGATTGTAAAGAAATAAAGATTAACAAAATAAAAGAGAGACTTGCTATCCAAAGACCAGGGAACCCCCCCCCCCCCCAAAGAGAACCTGGAAAAGTCAGTGAATTTCAAATGGTTTATAGCAGGGATTGGGGCTGGCTGGTGGAGGTAGAACAGTAAAAGGCCTCACACATGCACAGGTATGTATGTGTTTTCTGTGTTGGGCTCACACCCAAGGCCTTGACCACGCTGGGTAAGAGCTCTACCACAGAAGGTCATCTTTAGCCTTTATGTTTGAAGCACTTGAACTTTATCTGGAAGAAGATGGAAGGGTTGCATATTGAGGTAGGAAGTGAATAAAACCAGATTTATCTTTAGAAATGAGGTGGGTTCGAGGACGGACTGTAGAAAGATGAGAGACCAGAGGTAGTTGGAGGGAAGCAGGCCTAGCGCAGGAGAGCGATGTCAAAAGCGGGATCCACTGTCCCTGAAGAATCACACCCTGAGAGAGCTTTTTCTAAGTCCTCCAGCAACCTGGGAAAGGCTGCCAGGAAAAGCAGCCAGCAGAGGTGTTAGTGGGAAAAGCTCTAATCCTTGTCCCAAACGGGGGGGGGGGGGGGGGGGGGGAATAGGCTCCTTAGGCTATGCCAGAGGACAATAAAGTCTTTGGGAAGAAAAAAGTATTAAAGATTATTGAAAGATTCTAATTCAGCTTAATCCCCTTTACAGTATCCTCTGCCCAAGAGTGACTCCATCTTTGGTGAACAATCCCAATAGTTGAGTAGCAAGCCTGTATGCCCTAGGAAAACATGAGCTTTTCTGGCACGAAGGAGGGGGAGGAGAGGAAGAGGGAAAGGAGAATGGAGGGTTATTCAATAAGATGTAGTACCGCTCCCAAGTGCTGCTTAGATTTTTTTCATTGATGTCATTTCACTCTCATGAAATTCATCTGTGATTTGAGGACAGATTTTACAATGGGTAAAGGAAGTGATTCCCAAAGGCACTTGTGGGGCCAGGAAGCAAAGCTTTTCTTCTTTCAGCCCTTCCCTACCCTAACATATCATAGGGTCTCAAGTCCACCATTAGCATTTCTGAAGACATTAAGTCACATTAAGGTGTTAATAACCTATCAGATAGCCTTCATCCTGGCATAGGGTCCCTAGGAATTACAGAACAACCAGCAAACGGTCCCTTGAAGAGATGCCCAGATTCCTAGTGATTGTCCCAGGGGGCTTAACTAAATGTATTAAGGCCTAGAGTTTGTTCAAAATACTATTTCCAGAATTCCCTCTTGTATTAATTTTGTCTCAGTAAATCTTTGGTGGATTTCTGGGAGATTTTTGATATGTCGCTAAATTCAAGGACTGTTAACTGTTCTGCCTCATCAGCAGACTGCAAAACTCCTGTTTCACACAAACATAGGAAAGTAGTGTCTTCAGGCTGCACACAGCCATCTTTGTTCATGTAGAGCAATCTCCTGCTAACGTCTCTAAGGGAGATGCTACGGTTTTAAAAACTGGCACTTCAGATGCCTGACATGCAAAGGTTCTGCGCATACTTGTGTGTGTACTTGTTAGTGTGTATATGCAGGTGCCCCTTTGTACCCATGTGTGGATGCCAGCTGCAGGGGAGTCAACGTGTGTATATCCTTAAACAAGTCTGAGGAGTAGGCAGGGCTTTTGAACCTGTTGCCAAGTAGTGCAAAATACTCAAGATGAATTAAGGGATAAATGGAAATTTTAAATGAATAAAACAAAAGGTCTTTAGGGGCTGGAGAGATGGATCAGTAGATAAGAGTAATGCAGAGGACCTCAGTTCAATTCTCAGAACCCATAGGGTGGCTCACAACTGCCTGTAACTCCAACTGCAAAGGACCCCGTGTCCTTTCTGATCTCCAGGGTTACCAGGCACACACACGGTACACAGACATGCAGGCAAAGCAACCGTGCATACAAAATAAGATATTTATTTATTTGGCTGTTTTGTTTGGAGACAGAGTTTTACTATGTAGCCTTGGGTGACCTAGAGTTCACTACACAGATCAAACCAGGCCTGAATTCACAGAGCTCTGCCTGCTTCTACCACGGGATTGCTAAGATTAGGGTGTGGGCCACTGTGCCCATCAAATTACTTTTTAAGTAAAAAGTACTTGTTAATAATTCAGCGTCTGCAGAACTTGCTAATTCGCTGCTTATTTAAAATACTATTACCGTTTGTATATTTGGTATTATACAACTTTATAAAATGCTTAATGTAAGAGTTCAGATATGAATTCAAGAAAATGATCATGACATGTTATGATTGTCGTCTTTCCCTAAGATCCCAACTAGCTAGTGACTTGTGTAGCACCATGTCTTCTGGTCAGTGAGACATAGGTCTTCAGAGTAAGCTCTGCCGTGCCTTAGCTGCAGCCCTTTTCTACCACGTAAATATGCATTCTTTTCATACTTCCATGCTCTGTGTTTATATGTTTAGAGTCAGGATTACAAAGGTCTTTCAGTCCAGTCCTCAATTTTGTCATCACTAATAGAACAAGATAATGTACTTCCTACTGTGCACAAGATAATTTATAGTATCATTAGTCATATTCTAAGCAGGTTGTGTATCTTGAATCAGTATAAGCCTTTTAATTGTTTTTTACATTTGTTTAGTGTGGGGGGCGCATTTAGAGGACAATTTACAGGACTTCCTTCTCTCCTTCCACTGTGTTTGTCCTGGAGATTGAACTCACGTAATTAGGCTTGGGTGTCAGACCTTTGCCTGCTGAGCTTTCTCTCTGTAGTTCTCCCAGTATGTAAACCTTTATATTGGACTTTCAGTTTACAGGAAACACTGGAGTAGAACAAGCTAACTGACCTAATGGGAAGCCACTGGACAAATTCTGAATGGGTATATTTTGTACAATATTTGATCTCTTCAACAGATCCATGTCAGGAAAGAGTACTGGAGGCGGGAGGATAATGTAGATTTAAAGAATGCCCAAAGACCACTCCTTTACTGTTTCCTTGTGGTCTTTGTTCACCTGTTCTCACCCAGAACAATGGCAGGGGGAGTGCTGTGGTGAGCAGCCGCCAGCACCTACGTCAGCACAGGCTCACATGGGTCCCACTCTCTAGCAGTTCATCTTAGGTGTGCGCTTTGGAACCTGTCTTCTGCTCAGAGCTCTCCTGAGACATTGAGAAGCTGAATGCTCATGCCCAGAAAAAAATAGCGGTGTTTATGGTAAAAATCTTTGAAGTAGCCGGTGGATAAATTCTTCATGGGCTTCCCTAAAACTCATTTATCAGTTCTCTCAGCCTCCCAGAAGATGGCCCCAGAGGACCAAGCACTCAGTCACGCGTGACAGGAATAGCGTGTACACAGTGGCCCCAAGCTCTGCGCATTGGCACAAAGAAAAAAGGTGGAGGCCGAGACCCCACACCCAGGAGACTGAGTTGTCCAAAGATAAATGCATTTGAAAAACTTTCTCTAAACCAAGAGCATGGGGATGGTGTGCTTGACCACCATCAATCAGCTAAGAAAGAGGTCTTCCTGGTCCAGCCGTGCCAGCACGGAAGGTGCTGCACTCATGGGCCAAAGCTACCACCTAAACCTTGGGCCTACAGCAGAACCTGGCCTTGTCCACATGGCGCTGGTTTTGAAGGAGTGACAGGGGCACTGAGGCTTTCAACAAGATTTTTAAGAAAAAGCAAAGAAGCCTGGCTGTTTGTAGCAGGGTCAGAGACTCCCTTGAAGGACCACCTGAACAACCTGTGTGACAGTGTAGTCTAACATACACTGAGGACCCTGGAGTGTTGACGAGACCTCGAGTGTGTGCCGAGAAAAGCTGCAGATGCTCAATGGGAGAGGCTATAAGTGCTGCAGGCGGCAGTGTGGCGGGCACGGGGCGGCAGCGGTATGGGGTGGTACCCATCCATTATGCACTTACAGAGTGACTTCATGTACCTCTGATGCAAGATGTAAGCTTCAAAATTCAGTGTTTGCCCTCCTGGGTTTTGGTGTCACCGTGGCCTAGTCTTTTCTGGCTTTTCTCCTGTTCCTCTCTTGAGAACGGGAATGTTTGCTCTGTACCATTGTGTATGGTGAGTATGTAACTTGCTTCCTGTTTGTATAGGGTAGGGTGGTTAAGATTTTGCCTTAAGTTTTAGAAGTGACTTTGAACAGTTTGGGTATAGCTAAGACTTTGCACTGCCCCTTAAACCTTGTTTTTAAGTATGGGTCCGTGTATGTGTCTGTGCACACGTGAGTACGGGTGCCCAGGAGTCTAGAAGAGGGCACGGGAGCTCCTAGAGCAAATTGCAAGTGGTTGTGAGTCACCTGAGACAGGTGTGGAATCAGGTACTCAGCAAGAGCAATGCACGCCCTTGACAACTTAGCCATCTCTCTAGCTCACAGATTTTGCTAAAGAGAGAGAGAGATTCACTAATGACTGTCAAGCAGTAACTAACCTAGTTAAATAGAATCAAGATAAACTACCTAAAAATATATCTGTTTAGCTTTCCAAAATTTCTTATTAAGTCAATCCAAAGTTAATTAGAAAGTGAGGTGTGATCCTAGTATGAAATATGAAACTAAATTTGTATGAAAGAAATACCACTTTAACTTTTCTTCTTTTTTTACATTTACTTTTTCATTTTATTTTTATGTGCATTGGTGTTTTGCCTATGTGTATATGAGGATGTCAGATCCTGGAACTGGAGTTACAGACAGCTGTGAGCTGCCATGTGGGTGCTGGGAATTGAACCCAGGTCCTTTAGAACAGTCAGTGCTCTTAACCACTGAGCCATCTCTCCAGCCCCTAACTTCTCTTCTTAAAGGGAATGGCATACTTGGTGAAGTCAAGAAAGCTTGCACAAAGCATTCATTGTCCTGAATGTTATTATAGCACATCAATGTTATTATAACTCAGATTTCAGCCTCCCTTCAAGTCTGGACAAACAAAGCTAAATTTCAAATAGAAACATAGCCTTTCTGAAAAAAAACCAATTCAGCAGCCATGTGACAAGGATGGAGTGGGATGGGGCCACGTGGCAATACACAGATTAATGGAGATGGGCTAGTTTAGGATGTAAGAGCTAGCCAATAAGAAGCTAGAGCTAATAGGCCAAGCAGTGATTTAATTAATACAGTTTCTGTATGGTTATTTCGGGTCTGGGCAGCTGGAAACAAACAAGTGGCCTCATACTACACTTGAAGGAAAATATCTAATGGTGACAGAAATCATTTCTGCTCATATTCCATTGGCCAGAACTTATTAAGACAGATGGCCCCAGAAAGCTGTAATAGTCTGGTTAGGTGGCACAGCCAAAATCACAGTGCTGTTATGAAAAGACTGAACTGTCATTAGTCTGGGTGTCTGAAATTTACACAAAAGTGATAATCAGAGCTGGGACAGGGAGTGGGGTAGGGAGAGTTTAGAGGTAGGGTATTTGAACAGCATACATAAGGCCCTAGGTTTGATCTCCAGCACACAATAAAAGTTCATTCATGTTATTTTGCATATTAATTACATTTGCAGCCTACAATTTTCCAGTCTTGATGACTCCAAGTATGGAAGGTGGTATAGTTCACAGTAATGAGACAATGTGATAGAGATTCTTCACACGTCAATGGGACAGAAAGAATGGTACTAGAATCAGGGGCCAGGCCTAATATCCTGGGCTGGAGATGGTTCAGGGTTCAGAGCTTGTACTGACTGCTCTTCCAGAGGACACAGGTTCAATCCAGTAAGTTTTTGGTTTTTCAAGACAGGGTTTCTTTGTGTAACAGTCTTGACCATCTTGGAACTCTCTCTTTGTAGACCTGGCTGACCTCCAAGTCACAGAGAACCACCTGCCTCCACCCCCACTCCCAGTGCTGAGATCAAAGACATGTGCCACCATTTCCAGTTTAAGTCTCTGTAATTTAAAAAAGATTTTGTTATGGCAAGTTTATCCTGCATAATAATTACCATGTACACAAAATATTAAGAGTGAACCCACATGATCAGATGACTTTCTTTGCCTTGCTTGCTTTCTCTGAAAGTTTTTGTTTACCTATGAAGCTCTGTGATGTCTGAGATCAGCCAGGCCAGCATTTACACCTGCTATCAATCACATATCATAGAGGAGCACAGAAGCAGCCAAACATCAAAGGATCGTTGGGCCTAATTCCTGCTCAAAACATTGTATTAGTTTTGTAACTTGGGCTGATTCCATGTATATATCTCATCTCAGAGAGACAGTTCAGAGTTGAAGATACTGGCTTCCCAAGGATCCCTGGCAAAGAGTACCATCTCCAGAAAATGTCTGCTGAATCACTCATTCCTTCACTATCTTCTTGAAGGTCAGTGATTGGAAACTAAAGTAAGAATCACTATCAGATCATGCAGAGACTAGAGAACCCCACTACCTGCCACTCTGTTTCAATGCCTGGCCCCCTCCCACTCCATCCTTCTTTGTCACGTGGCTGCTGAATTGGTTTTTTTCAGAAAGGCTGTGTTTCTATTCGATTCTGAGCACCCATGTCAAGTGGCTTAATGAACAAACCCCCCAGCTTATATACACGTAACTTAAGTTTTTTGTTTGTTGGTTTCTTTTTTCATATTAAACAAACTCAACCAGTGAAATGGAAAAGTGCTGGCAGACCAACCTAAAAGCTTGAGGACCTGAGTTCAATTCCCAGAAATCACCCGGTGTAAGGAGAGTACCGTTATCCTCAAGCCCTGAGCTGTATAGTCATGGAGTACACCCCTTCGCACAATAAAGAAACATTAAGATTCTTTGAGTACCATTATCCTCAAGCCCTGACCTGTATAGTCATGGAGTACAACCCTTCGCACAATAAAGAAACATTAAGATTTTTTTTAAAGAAAAACTACCATACTAAAATTTTTATGACAAAATACATTCTCCAGAAAGATAATAGAATTCTATATAATGTGTTTATTTGCCTATCAGTATTTTGGGCTGTTACACAGAGAAACCCTGTCTCAAAAAAGACAAACAAACAAAACAATTAAAAGAAACAAAAATTCTTTAGATAACACAAAATCACACACCCAAATCCTGTGGGAGGTCCTGATAGTTGTTAACTCAATGGCTGCAGGGACAAATGGCAGACCCAAAATTAAAGGAGGGGTAGGTGTGTAGAAATCAAGATGGACCTCTAACTGTTTCTAAGAACAAAGCCCCCCAGTTTCCCTGCCCCCGTACTCTATGTGGCAACCTCTGGGGACATGTGTCCTCTATCACACTTACTGTCACGGGATTGGTTTGCTTGTTATTTACCTAAATCTTCCCTGGATCATCTACATCCCTCTTGGGGCCAAGGGCTGGTTCCTCCCTGGAGGACTGTGTGGTTCCTGTGGATAGGACTGAAAGCTGTCCTTGTTCCCTGTGATATCCTGGGGCCAACTGCCACTGCTTGGCCACAGCTGCTCAAAGAGAGCTTACATAATCACGGAAGCACATGGCAGTGTGGGCTAAGACTGGAAAGAGACCCCAGGCTTCAGGAAAAAAAATGAACTAATATATATATATATATATATATATATATATATATATATATATATATTTTCTGCCCTGCATGTAATTTCTGCCAGTACTCTGGCAAGGCTCTCCACATTTAATTCTCACTACAACCCTGTAACTCAGATGATATTGTTCTGGTTTTATGATTAAGAAAAGTGTTATGCCCTCTGATATACCACCTAGTAAGAAGCAGTCTGAGTCCAGCTCTGTTCAGCGCACGTGGAATCAGTCTGTCCCAGGGCATTTTATTATTGAAGAAGTTGGCTTTTAAGTGAAAAAAAAAAGCATCATATGACATTAACTCACATAAAATGCCTTTTAAATTTACCTTATTAGATGGGCTATTGCTCATCACACACACCCACCACCGCCAGGGCTCACAGACCTTCCTAGAAGAGGCAGTAGAAAGTCAGAGCCAGTGGGTGGGGAGGTATCTAAGCTACTTTTCTGTTCCTGTGGTGAAATACCATGACCAAGGCAACCTACAGAAGAGAGGGTTTAGTCAACAGCATTTCTCATCTCTATCCAACTGGTGCACATGTCTCTCACTCCTCAATTATAATAAAATAAAAATATTCCTAGACATTGCCAATGTCTCCAGGAGGAAAAAAAAATCACCTTTTGGAGAACTGCTTATTTAAAGGAAAACTTCCGATGAAAATCCCACTTTGAGATGACAGATAGCTAAAAGTATTGGGAGAAAACCTGAAGCTGGAAAGCTTGTTCTAAGTAAATGTTGTCTGAAAACTAGCTCTAAAAATAAGAATCTACTATTTTTATATGAAGGTTATTAATACACTCAGTTTCTTATCTAAACTAAAAAGCATTCAAACTTATAAATACATGAAATTGATTTTAATTTTCCTTCACCTCTCTTTTCTTCACTAATGATGTTTTAAGAAAAAAATTTAGGGGCCTGGAGAGATGGTGCAGCATTAAGAGCATTCGCTGCTGTTCCAGAGGTCCAGGTTCAGTTCCCAGCACCCACGTGGCAGCCACAACCATCTATAACTCCAGTTCCAGGGGATCCCACACCTTCTTCAGGCCTCTTTGGGCATTGCACACACATGGCACACAGACATGCATTCAGGAAAATACATACATAAAATAAGAATAAAATCTTCAAATAAAATAAAACAATTTTCAAGTTATTGGTTTTGTTTTATGTGTATTCACATTTGTCTGCGTGTGTGCCTGAAGTCATTCAAGGTCAGTAATGAATGCTAAGTGATGTGGGAGAGTCTTCTGTTTTGTGTTGATTTCATTGGTTAATAAAGAAACTGCCTTGGCCCTTTAATAGGACAGAAAATTAGGTAGGCAGAGTAGACAGACAGAATGCTGGGAGAAAGAAGCCGAGTCAGTGAGTCGCCATGATTCTCCTACCCCAGAGGGATGTAGGCTGGAATCCTTTCTGGTAAGACACTATCTCGTGGTACTACACAGATTATTAGAAATGGGTTAATCAAGATGTGAGAATTAGCCAATAAGAGGCTGGAAATAATGGGCCAGGCAGTGTTTAAAAGAATACAGTTTCCGTGTAATTATTTCGGGTAAAGCTAGCCGGGTGGCGGAAAGCAGCCCGCTGCTCCCCATTACTACAGCTTGGCCCCAGTTTATTCAGCCTTGTCTCTGTGGATAGATGAAATAGGGTAAGATGCTGGAAATAACCTTGTCAGCAAATGTGAAGTTATAAACCATCTTTGCTTGGAAGGCCCTCTTTTAAAGAGTAACAAATCTATTTAGAGAGATCATTCATAAAGCATTACTGTATCAATGCTCAAAGAACAATGAGAAGAAAAATGTCAACAGAGAAATGCTAAAACATCCTTACCGGGATGAAAATCATCTCACATAGATCCGGTGAATTATTTTAGCTAGGCTCAGGGATGCTCTGAAGAACTTAATGGCAGAGTTCACAGAGTTCAGCTGTGTTCTGCCTTCACATCCTTTAGGATTCTTCTGCCCTGCTGCCAACTGCAAGGTTGTTTCCGCATTTGTCATTCAAAATGCCAGGATGATGAAGATGAAAGATTTAATTAATAACTCCTAATTTGGGGGGGGCACATCAGAGACCAGCTTGAAGCTGCTGTCCATCTTGTTGATAATTCCTCTCTGATCTGAACTATCCACTCATTTTGAACAAAACATTCTTGTTATTAGCAAACAAAACAAAGATCAATTTAATGTAATCCCTTACCCAACAAAAATAGCATAGGTTAGGATTTCTTTTCTTCTCCTTTTTTGTTTTTTTGTTTAAAGAGTGGGCGGTGGTGGCACACAGCTAATCCCAGGACTTGGGGACAGAGGCAGGCAGATCTCTGTGAGTTCAAGGTCATCCTGGTCTACAGAGTGAGTTCCAGGACAGCCAGATCTGTCACACTGAGAAACCCTGTCTGGAAAAACAAACAAACAAACAGAAAAAGAAAAGAAGAAAATATTGGTAAGGATGCGAGAGAAAGGAACTCTTACACACTGCTGGTGGGAAAGAAAACTGATATAACCAACATGGAAATCAGTGTAAATGTTTATCAAAAAATTAAAAATAGACCCCAGCTGTACACTCCTCTATATATCCACAGGGCCCCCTCAACACACCACAGAGATACGTGTGCCTTGATGCTTACTGCTGCATTGATCACAGTAGCCAGGAAACGGAGGCCACCTGGATGCCTATCAACAGATGAGCATGTAAAGAAAATGTGGGCTTAAACACAACCGAATTTTATGGCAGGATGAAGAAAAATGAATTGTTGACATTTGCAAAAACGTGGATGAAAGTAGAGATCATTATATTAAGTAAAATAAACCTAACTTGGGACAACAAACACCACCTGTTTCCTCACATGGGGACTCTATTTTAATTTGTGTGGGATACAGATAATACATATGAACTCATCCCCCTGTGATTGTAGGTCATGAAAGTACAAAGGGGCTACACCACTGCCCCTTACTTCCTAGTCAATAAATCTTTCTGAATGAATAAAAAAAAGGGAGGAGAGAGAAAAAAAGGGGGCCATGAATGAGAGAGGAAAAACAGATCCTAAAGGATGGAGAAGGGAGAGAAAAAGACACGTGAGGTGAAAACAGAAGGGGCCAGGGAAGTGAGGAACACGAGGAGGAGGGAGTAATATAAAAGACTGTTCAGCTAAAATCTTTGAACACTTGGAAAGAAAGTAGGTCAATGGAAAGAAGAGAAAGGAGAGAAATAGCAGGATGTGGTGGGTCACACCTGTTATCTGAGCAATTTCCAGATTGAGGTAGGAGGGTTGCCATGAGTTCAAGGTCAGCCTGAACTGCTTAATGAGATACAGTTCAGCATAGATTGTAGAGAGATCCTGTCTTGAAGAAGCAACAATTAAATTAAAGTTGAATTCATGTGTGTGTGTGTGGTGTGTATATATAATAGAAAAAATAAGGGGATTTTATGTTGATTTCCCTCTCTCTCTCTCTCTCTCTCTCTCTCTCTCTCTCTCTCTCTGTGTGTGTGTGTGTGTGTGGTGTGCCTATTTCTGTCTGTCTCTGGAGATGAAAGCCAAGTCCTCACACACGCTAGTAAGTATTCTATCATTGAGTTACATCCTCACCCTGGAGAGAATTTTTAATAATCTTCATCTTACTAAGAAAAAAGCCTATAATTCTAGAATCTATAGAGATATTCAAACCTGTTCTCAGTAAATTTGATAATGTGGTAGTTTGGATGTAATTGCCTCCAAAGCTCATAAGGAGTGGCACTATTCGAAGGCATGACTTTATTGGAGTAGGTGTGGCCTTGTTAGAAGAAGTGTATCACTGTGGAGGCGGACATTGAGGGAGGTCCCATATCTGCTCAAGCCATGCCCAGTGACTCAGACCACTTCCTGTTGCCTATGGGTCAAGATGTAGGACTCTCAGCTCCTTAGCCCGCACTGTGTCTGCCTGCATGCCACCATGTTGAATCATGATGGTAATAGACCAAACCACTGAAAATGTAAGCCACCCCAATTAAATAGTTTTCCTTTATAAGAGTTGCTGTGGTCAAAGTGTCTCTTCACAGCAATAGAAACCCTAACTAAGACAATAAACAAAAATATTGTTAATACTAAAATATGTTGATTAAAGAATTTTCTATGTATGCATAGTTGTTCACATGTGTGTATGCATATGTATGTATGTCCATATGTGTGTGTTGACATCAGTATCTTCCTCAGTCACTGTCTATTTTATTCTAGGAGACAGGTTGTCTCGCTGAAACTGGAGCTCACCAAATGGACTACTCTGGCTGGTCACGAGTGCCACCCCACCATCACCCTCATAGATCTCCTCCTGTCTCTGCGTCCTTAGAGCTGGGGTTACAGGCACGCACTGTCATGTTCTACCTTATATGTGGGTGCTGGGGATCCAAAGTCAGGTCTCTATGAGTTCAAGGTCATCCTGTGCTGCTTAAGGAGTGTTAAACTCCACATTGTCTTCAGGGTGTAGCCTCTAGAAAGTGTCCTGTGCTTCAGTGGATAGCTCTATGCCCAGGCTCGGCTGTACTGCTCTGGTAAATAAAGTGGGACGCAAAATAAAATAAAAACAAAACAACAAGGCATGAAATGAAAGGGGGCATTATTGATGGGGAAAGAAGAAGGGGTAGAAAAACAAGTGTGATTAGAACGTATTGAGTGAGTCCTCTCCCTAACCTAATAACAGGGTTTAAAAATCGACAAACTAGGAGAAATACTTGCAATATATTCAAATATATCACTCATTCCTTTGTTATTATAAGACAGTCATAAATCAGTAAGTAGACGACCACAACACAATTTTTAAAACATAGCAAAAGTGTACAGGTAGGATATTACCCAACCTCTAAATAATT
Organism: Chionomys nivalis; assembly: GCF_950005125.1. Classification (NCBI taxonomy): domain Eukaryota; kingdom Metazoa; phylum Chordata; class Mammalia; order Rodentia; family Cricetidae; genus Chionomys; species Chionomys nivalis. The sequence continues at coordinate 86,611,671 of NC_080091.1, forward strand.
AGACAGAGCTGTAGAAACTGATCTGTTGATCTCACTATGTAGCCCGGTGGAACTCACCATCCTTCTTCCTCAGCCTGCCCACTGATAAGGTTATAGGCGTGAGGAGACATGGAGATCTGCGAGCAAGGATTTGCAGGGAGGAAGGGGCGTTGATGTGGGTGGGGAAGGGTTGAGAGGTGGTCGTGAATGAATGTGACCAGAGCACACGATATGCTTGTATGAAATTGTTAAATTATATGTTTAACTTTAAAAATTGAAAAAAAACCCTTATTATAAGTAATGGATAGCTCATTAAAGTTGTTAGACATAAACTTGATATATAAGAAGCAATATCCCATCCATCTAGCACCACAGTGCTAAATACCGAAAAGTGTGTATAGTCTTCATTATGCAAGAAAGCAGGAGAAATTCTTAGCAGGGAGGAAAAACAGAAGAATTCAGGTTAATTATTTTCCAATAAATCCCAACTGATATCATTTTGGCAATTCATCTCCATCTTCTATACATCAGGATGTCTTGCTTTATCTAATTTGATCTTCCTACCTACCATATGCTGAGTGCTATTATTTATCTCTTTTTGTGGACTGAAGAAATGAGATCACCAGTTTCACCTGTCTAACACTGTAATAGGTCTTCTCACCACCTGTTTCAAATTCTGTATTGGTTGCTTTGTTTTATGCCTGTTTTCTATCTGGAGAGAACCTATGGTTGTGCATTTGTGTTAGTAGGTTTCAGTATGCTTCATCTTCTGCTGTAGAAACTGAGAGGGAAGAAGCAGGGTTCTTCTGCCCAGGCGTTGGAGTCAGTGGGAACTGGAGCCCAGCAACACTTAGATCCATTCACAGAAACCCGCAGAAACATCCCTCAGGGGTCCAGACCAATCTTCTCTGACTGAAGATGCCTGTTGTACTTTGTGGTTGTACCTGGAGGAATTCCCTTAGTTTCTATTTGATCACTAAGTCTTGCCTTCAGATTCCTGCTGATCTATGAGCTCCATGAAACTGCATACATAAATGTATCCCTGTTTGAACTCATATATGTACACACACATTTATTTATTTATTTATTTATTTATTTATTTATTTATTTATTTATTTAAGTAGTGTCTCACTGACTGGTCTGGAACTAACAGAGATTTCCCTGCTTCTACCACTGGAGAGCTGTAATGCCAGGCCCTATGTATGTTCCAATCTCTTGCAACCAAAACTCTAACTGTGAGTATTGGTCAAAACTTTTAAGCCAGGGGGCTGGAGAGATAGCTCAGAGGTTAAGAGCATTGTCTGCTCCTCCAAAGGTCCTGAGTTCAATTCCCAGCAATCACATGGTGGCTCACAACCATCTGTAATGGAGTCTGGTGCCCTCTTCTGGCCTGCAGGCATACACACAGACAGAATATTGTATACATAATAAATAAATAAATATTTTAAAAAAACTTTTAAGCCATACAAAACCCCATCTTATTTTCTTAATTGTCTCTCTTTTTCATATATCCTTGGTTCCTGTCATTGTTTGAAAATAGAAATATTCCCATAGGGAGTGGCACTATTAGGAAGTGTGGCCTTGGAGGAAGTGTGTCACTGTGGAGGCGGGCTTTAAGGTCTCTTATGTTCAATTGGTGCAGGAAATTCTTCTATCTATGTGTTGCTTTCATTGGTTAATTAATAAAGAAACTGCTTGACCTGATAGGGCAGAACATAGGTAGGTGGGGTAGACAGAACTGAATTCTGGGAGGAAGAAAGGGTCAGAGATTGCTGCCATGGAGCTAGCCTCCAGGTCAGACATGCTGAATCTTTCCCGGTAAGCCACGACCTCGTGGTGACATACAGATTATTAGAAATGGGTTGAATCAAGATGTGAGAGTTAGCCAATAGGAGGCTAGAGCTAATGGCCATGCAGTGATTTAATTAATACAATTTCTGTGTGGTTATTTTGGGGTTAAGCTAGCCGGGCACCAGGATACAGCCCGCTCTTCTCCTACTACATTCAATCTACACCCAGTGACACAGATCACTTCCTGTTGCCTGCAGGTCAAGATATAGGACTCTCAGCTCTTTCTCCAGCACCATGTCTGCCTACATGCTACCATGTCCTGCCATGATAATAATGGATTAATGATGTCGGATTCCCCTCTGTATGCTGTGAATACCATAGGTTAATAAAGAAACTGTCTTGAGCCCGTGATAGGGCAGAGCAGAACTAGGCAGGGAAAATTATACTGAATGTGGGGAGAAAGGAGGCAGAGTCAGAGAGAAGCCAAGTAGCCCTGCCAGAGACAGAAGCTGGGAACTTTACCTGGTAAGCCACATCCACGTGGTGATACATGGATTACTACAAATGGGTTCAATTAATATGTAAGTGTTAGCCAATAAGAAGCTAGAGCTAATGGGCCAATCAATGATTTAAATAATATAGTTTCTATATGATTATTTCAGGGCTGAGCAGCCAGGAACCAACAAGTGACCTCATTACTACAGACTAAACTTCTGGAAGTGTAACCCAGCCCCAACTAAATGTTTTCCTTTATAAGAGTTTCCATGGTCATGGTGTCTCTTCACAGCAATAGAAACCCTAAGACCATTCTTATCTGTGATTATTATCATGTCCCAAGCCTGATGATGTGGTCTGGATGTCCCCCTAAGACTAATGTTGAAATTTTATTCCATTGTAACAGCATTAAGAGGTGGAACCCTTAAGGGATGACTGGGTAAGGAGGCTCTGCCCTTACACATGGAGTAATGCCAGTACAGTAGGAGTGAGTTCCTGATAAAAAGGACAGGTTTATCCGCATTTCTTTTCTGTCTTGAATGTCCTCACTTGCCCTTCTGCTCCATTATGACTTGCACTTCTGTTGTAATAGGAGGAGCGGGGCTGCGTCCCCGGCACCCAGCCGCCCACATGGCTAGCTTATGCCCCGAAATAATTACACGGAAACTGTATTCTTTTAATCACTGCCTGGCCCATTAGTTCCAGCCTCTTATTGGCTAGCTCTTACATATTGATCTAACCCATTTCTAATATTCTGTGTAGTACCACGAGCTGGCTTACCAGGGAGGATCTTAACCTGCGTCTGTCTGGAGTGGGAGAATCATGGCGACTCCTGACTCGGCTTCTTTCTCCCAGCATTCTGTTCTGTTTACTCCGCCTACCTAATTTTCTGTCCTATTAAAGGGGCCAAGGCAGTTTCTTTATTACTTAACCAATGAAACAACAGATAGAAAGATGACCCACCTCCATCACACTTCCCAGACATCAGGGATGTAAGCTAAATAAGCTTCTATTTTTTATCAGTTACTCAGCTTATAGCATTGTGTTTTAGCAGTAAACATATGCTCCATGCCTATTTAGAATGCTATGAGACCCACCGAAGGAGACAAATCCTTTCTGAACAGTATTTATTTATCATTTGTTTGTACACATGTATGTGAGTGCCTTGACACATGTGTTGCGGTCAGAGGACTGCTGTGATAATCAGTTCTTCCCTTCCATGATATGTACTGTGGCAACTGAATTCCTTAGGCTTGATTGACAGCAGGCAGCTTTCCTGCTGAGACATCTCACTGGCCCATTAAAAAAATTCTTATTGTTATCATTCATAATGCTGGTGACCCCTAGTGATCTGAGGCTGGCCCCACAAGGGGTGGTGGCTGGTAACCTGAGGCCTTGGTGGGTCCCCTAGCAGAGGGAGGGTGGAGGAGAAAGAAGAGCAGACAGAGAGAGAGAGAGAGAGAGAGAGAGAGAGAGAGAACACTTACATGGGCTGGAGAGGAGTCAGGAGGGGGAGGTTGGGAATGGCAGGGCTTGTCTCTTTTTTTTTTTTTTTTTTTTTTTTTTTTGAGACAGTGTTTCTCTGTAGCTTTTGGTTCCTGTCCTAGAACTAGCTCTTGTAGATCAGGCTGACCTCGAACTCACAGAGATCCGCCTGCCTCTACCTCCCGAGTGCTGGGATTAAAGGCATGCACCACCACTGCCCGGCCAGGGCTTGTCTCTTAAAGGGACAGTGTGCCCAGTAAATTGGCATGGACTTTTAAGTCTCTTACAAAAAACACTATATATGTAATCCAACTCGGCTTTACCTGTTAAGATGAGAGCCAGTACAGTCAAGCTTGGACTTAGCTCTCCAGGCAGATTCTTTACTGTAGTTATACCTGATAGACAGCCCTCAACTGTTCAGAGATCTGGGGAATATGGCATTTAAATATTTAATTATTAAAAAAAACTTTTATAACAAAAAGAGACAGGTTGGCTCCTAGCAGCAACACTCTACTTCCTCCAAAGAAGACAGAAGACAAATGGGCACAAAATAATGCCCATCCACACTTCGTTTCAACTGCTAAGCACTGACCACTGGGAAAAACTGCCTTCACCTCACTGATGATCTCCAGACATAGACAGAATCACTGGAATTGACAACCTAGCTGTTCAGGCTTGTCTTCCTACAGATTTCTTAGCCCACAGAAACTTCTGGAGCCTGGCAGGCCCTGCACTAAACAGCAAAAGGCAAATACGACCTTCAGCAACCATGGAGGACCCTAAGGAGTAGCTCTAGGTGCCAACCAAGAAAGTTCTCTGTCATTTTTAATCAATAACTCAGTAAAATCTTATCCTTCTCAAAGATCTTTGATACAGTTTGAGAGCTAAGAGGTTTTGTCAGTTTAAAAGGACAGCCTCACCAAACAAATTTCAGTAAAATACAAAGTTATTAAAATGTGTACCTACAAGTTATAAAGGTGTAAGGACAAATACAAATTATCAAATTTCTCTCTCATGCTGCCTTTCATAGTCTTAAAAATACTTTTCGTTGTGCAAAAACATCTGTCACAATCATTTTGTTGCTGTTTAAAATTTCTGTTTTCACAAACCCAAAAAAATTCTTGTAAGTTCCAGGGCACCGAATTGAAGGATCCATCTAAACATGTCAGATACACCCCTCTCAATTCCCTGGTTCTAAATTTTTTTTCCTAAACTTAACTTTGTCCTCTGTTCTGCCAATACCTTAAACAGGTGTAAGAGACACCAGACATTTCCATACCACAAACACTGGACAGCTACACCAGGATGTGACCAGCACCCAGCTTTCTCAGGTCCCCACCTAAGACGATGCCCACAAATAAGCAAGAAGCAGTCTTGAGAATCCGATATCCCAATTTCTTTAACCTGTTGTGCCTTATCTTCCGCCTTTTTATTATAAAAAAAAAAAAGATGGGAATGTAATGGTCTGTCCTGTCTCTTTAAGAGACTAGCCCCACCCACTTCCCCTCCCCCCAGTCCACCCGAAGCAGGCAGATCTTCCTTGGATCTTCCTTCCACTTCCAGCCCGAGTCCCTTCCTTTCCATCTTTCCCAAAGAGGCAGTTTCTGCCTCACTCCCTTCTCCCCACTTCTCCCCTTCCACCCCTATCTATTTATCTCTTTCTTTTTCTCTGCCTCTCTCTGCTCTTCTCCCTTCTCCCCCTTCCCTTCTATAACCCACCTAATAAATATCCAACCTCACTCTGCATGATGTGCCTATCCATCTATCTCTCACCAGCTGCGGCTCCTTGTAGGACAGGTCTCTGTCTCTCACCTGCCACACGGCTCCCTGCCTGGGACTTGCTGCTCCTTGTGGCCCACTGCCTGCTGCCACCACTTGGGACACTGCACCTACCATGTGGCTCCCTGCCTAGGCTCCCTGCCTGGGACCCACTGTCCCTCCTGGCACATGGGTCATTTGGGGACCTGCAGCATTTTCCTTAAACCATAACAGTCTTAGGTTTCTATTGCTGTGATGAAACACCATTACCAAAAACAAGTTGGGAAGAAAAGGGTTTGCTTGGCTTCTTCTTCCACATTGCTGTTCATCACTGAAGGAAGTCAGGACAGGAACTCAAACAGAGCAGAAATCTGGAGGAAGGAGTTGATGCAGAGACCATGGATGGGTGCTGCTTACTGACTTGTTCCCCACAGCTTGCTCAGTTTGCCTTCTTATAAAACCCAGGACCACCAGTCCAGGAATGGCACCACCCACAGAGGGCTGGACCCTCCCTCAACAAGTACTAACTAAGAAAATGTTCTACAGGCTTGCCTACAGCCTGATCTAATGGAGGCATTGTCTCAGCTGAGGCTCGCTCCTCTGGGATGACTGTCCCTTGTATCAAGTTGTCATAAAGCTGTCCCAGCACAGCTACTATAGTATATTCCAAGTCTCCAGCTGTTAGGTCGCCCTTCTCATATAAAATCTAATAAATACTGTAAAGCAGACGGACGTGAAGTTCCCCTTGGCGGCCTTTGTGTGTGGTGTTGGGGACAGAGAAGGACTTCACTCCGTGTTTTCACCCACGGCGCCTGCTCTTCTAGAGCCCAGGTCTTCTGAAAATCAGCTGTCCCCATCAGAATTATACCCAATGAATCAGCACCGCTGTTTCCCCCTGGCCAAAGTTCAAGAAGACTCAAGTGTCATATGGTGGAGCATCCAGGGTAATGAATAATGAGAACTGGCAGGCACTTCTCCCACTCCACTTCAATCGTCTATTGAGAGCATTTGGCTCGCTTGACATAGCAGCGTTTTAGTACCAACCAGATACCCTTTGCCATTTGTGCTGCTGTCCTAGGCAAAACAAACACATAATCCAGGCATTCCTCCCCGACAATATAAAGCAAATGTGAATTAAACAGAATGCTTGTCATTCCAGTACTTAGGAGATGGAGCCCCACACAAAAGTCAGGAGTTCAAGGTCACCCTCAGTTACAGGAGATGTTCCAGACCAGCCTAGACTAACTATGTGATGTACTGTCTCAAACAAGAAGAGAAGCAAACACATAGCCAAAGAAAATGCTATTTTATTTCTTAAAAAGTGATTGAAAGTGATAGGAGAATATCTTTTAATATAATCTATCATCACAGTTTCTGTGCTGTTGTTTGAGGTAGCCCAGACTGGCCCAAAATGTCCTATGAAGTATGGATTGGTCTCAAACTCCCATTCCCACTTCAGCCTTCTGAGTGCTAGGATTACAAGCATGTGCCACCATATAGAGATTGCAGGCAGAATTCATTGAAAAGACTAACAAAACCCTGTGGCTCCTCACTGTTCATTCAGCCAAGCTTAGGGCATTACCCAGGGTATAAAATTGGCAATGCTTTTTTTTCCCAGGTAAGTCCAAATAACTTCTGATGATCTCTGCCCTTTACTTAATATCCGCTAGCACAGCCGAGCGGTGGGGCTGCATGCTTTTAATCCCAACACTCTGGAGGCAGAGACAGGTGGATCTCTGTGAGTTTAAGACCAGTCTGGTCTACAGAGCGAGTTTCAGGATTGGCTTCATAGTTACTGAAAACCATGTCTCAAAAAAAAAAAAAAAAAGAAGAAGAAAAGAAAAAGAAGGAAAGAAAAAAGAAAGAAAGATCCACTAGCATAGTTTATAAAGAAAATACTGTAAAGACAAAAGCTAAGGAACTGCATAAACTCACCACAGGTAACAATGAATGGTTTACTTTGCAGATGGAAGAATGAAGCCTTGGGCTAAGGAAAACAGGAAGTCTCCAGGAGCCTGGAAACGTGAGACAAAGGCACCTCTCCTAGTGCCCCAGATGGAACACAGCCCTGAGAAAGCCTGGAGTTTAGCACAGTCTGTCCCATTTCTGCATTGGACCTCCAGAAGTTTGAGACAATAAATTTAAGTTGTTTTAGGATACAAGTGTGCAGTATTTTTTATATCACCAATAAGAAACTGATGTCATACTTTATGAAACCTAAGCTATGGCAGAACACCATACACTTATGCTGTATACTTATTTTAAAATACATTTAAAGAGCCGGAGATACGGATCAGTGCTTAAAAACACTGGCTGCTCTTCCAGAGAACCTGACTTTGATTCCCAGCACTCACCTCGGCAGCTCACACTGCCTGTAACTCCAGGTCCAGGGGATCTGACATCCTCTCTGGCTTCTTTGGTCACCAAAAGCATCTGGCTTACAGAGACATACATAAGTAAAAATAATAAAAACAAATCTTTAATTTTATTCCAGTATTAGCACCTTTCCTTTTGGGTTGGCATATAAAATACAAAACAAAGGGTTCATTCCGATGTTTTTATGTCATTGTCTGTTGCTCATATTCCCCCTCCCCCATAGGGCTCCTGCCCCCTCCCTCATCCCCGAGGTCCCCTTTCTCCCTCCAAATAATTCTATTTTTTAATACTGGTAGTACTCAATTATTGTATTTGGCCTCTTATTTTTAAGGAAGACTATTTTGGGAAATCTGACATTGGTATGCAAATTTTAGAATGCTGAATTGGGAAAGTGTTTCCTTCATGCAGCAATTATAGGGTATATGTGAGGGCCTAGGCTCCATCCCCAGTATGACAAAGCAACCAATTCACGATGCTTTATGATAACCTGAAGTTTCATATTTAAAAATAAAAGCTGGTTATACAGAGAAAGCTCACAAGGCTTCCACCCTAGTCGAAGAACTACAGGCAGCTAAGGCATGCCGAGAGTGGAAGAACACACCAATTGGTTATCCGATACCAAATGGTCGTCCCTGAAAACATAGAGGTTCACTTAATATTACATGAACTGAGCAGGTTGTATTTATATACTTAGGAATTTATATTATGTATATGCAACAACAATGAAAGAAAAAGAGGCCATGAATTTGGGATATGGGATGAGTGGCAGGGAAGAAAGAAAAGAGGGAAATGATATAATTATGTTATAATCGCAAAATATAAGTTGTATAGCAAAGCTCCTGGTTATATTAGTGTGGGAGCCCACAGACGTGGCTCTGCTCCACCTGGACTTAGGGTTAGAGAGTTCAGGCAGACAAACCAAAGGTCAAACAACAGGCCTAAGGTGAAGTTGCTGTATGTCTTGCGTAGATAACAGGATGTTCGGGCCTGAGGTGTAGTAACTGGATGCTTTGCTCCTCAGTGTTTTGAATTCTTGTTTGCTCCTTGTATCAGGATAAAAATAAATAAATAAAGTCTTTTTGCTCTCCCCTCGGACTTGGGGTGAAAAATCAACCCGAGGCTGCCACAGTGTTCACAGACAGTCCTCCCGGATCTGTCCTATGTCCATTCCTTCTGTGTCTCTGTTATCTCCACCTGCAGTTTCTCAATCCACAGGCCTCCCCTCAAGCAAGAATGACAAGCAGGTGGGATCCTGCAGCAGATGTCATTGCCAGGACACAGGCTACAACATATAAGGAGACTACATACCAAATGACATGGTCTTGTTGATGGAACAAAGTGTGTCTGTCCTGTTGTCTACCTAGTACCTTCGGAGTAGGGGACACATTGTGAGTCCTCGGCGACTGAGCACGGGAATGCATTAAATGAGCATAGTCAAGCTCTCCAACGCTCTCCAGACAGCGCCGGAGTATCTTTGTGTCAGTCATCCGTGTGCTGTTTGGACGAGGGAGCATGCTCACAGCGGGCATTTCTCTACAGACAGAAATTGAGGCAACACTGAACTTTCTAACGTTCTGCACATAGTCATGGATAAACATTAAGAAGAAAGTAAGGAGCTGTAAGGAAATATTCATTAACGAGGAAGGACATGGCCAGCAAGTGCTCCAGAGTTCAGAGTTCCGAAGCTGTGAGTTCCATTCCTCTAGCGGAGTAGATCTATATTAGCTGTCTTCAGCTTTCAGGTATCCATCACCCGGTCACCTGGGAAGACAGGCCTCAACCGAGGAGTTGCCTGGATCAGACTGGCATGTGACCACATCTGTGAGGCATTTTCTTACCTGCTGATTGCCGTAGGAAGGCTCAGCCCACTTTGGGCTTTGCCCTTGCAGCCACTTAGCATGTAGGAGCAGTTTAACTATAAAAATTCCACGGAAGGCTGGCTTGTGGAACTAGCTAGTACCTTTGTGTGTTTTGTGTTTGTTGTTTATTTTGTTTTGTTTTTGTTTTTGCTACAGGTGGGTAAAACCAAGTGTTGAAAAGATTGTGACAATAAACCATTGCCCCTCTCAGGGGATTCTGATATTTTCTCGTTACTTGGATACTTTTTCTGGTCAACTACTTGGGTTAACTCATGTTGACTCATCTAAGAGGAGACATTTGAGTGGGCATGGAGAAGTCTATTTAACAGAGTATGATAGAGAATGAAGGAGAAAATGGGGGAAAAATCCTGTATAGGAGTTATTACTGAGTCCACAGATACTAATTTGTTTTCCCCCAATTTAGAGATAATACCAGCCAGATGGTGGTGGTGCACACTGGAGAGGCAGAGGCCAGCCTGGTCTACAGAGTGAGTTCCAGGACAGCCAGGCCTACACAGTGAAACCCTGTCTCAGGAAAAAAAAAAAGACACAATACCAACAAGTTTGCTTACTTGGCTTCTAACACATGTAAGAAATAGCGGCCGTAAGAGAGCCTCATGCTAGCAAGAGAGAATAGCATACGAAGAAGACATAGCATATGGCTTGGGAGGTGGAAACAGAACTGAACCTGGTGGGGTACACGTGCCTGGAATCCCAGCTACTTGGGGCACCTAAGACAGGATTGCCGTTCAAGGGCAACCCGGGCAGCTTAGAGAGACACCGTCTACAGATAAAAAACAGCTTGACAGACTAGATGGAGTGCTTGGCTAGCGCATGTGTGAATCCCTGAGTTCAATCCACAGTACGAAAACCAACAAACACAACATCAAGGAAAAGTAAGAGGCTCTTATGATTTGGATCTGAAGAGCCCCCATTGGCTCGTGTTTTGAGCGCTCAACCCCCAGTTTATGGCACCATTTTGAAGGCTGAGAAGTCCTGAGGAGGTAGCACCAGCTTCTCAAAGTGGTGACTGGAGTAGAGTTTACGTTTGTTTGTGGTTCTGAGCTAGCTCTCCCTGCTTCCTGCCCCAGACTCCTGCTATCTTGAACTCCGGTACTCCCCCCTCCTCACTCCGTGATAGCTGAAGCTCTGACACTCTTAGCTATACCTTTCTTTCCATAAGTTGTTTCTTCAGGTGTTTTGCCACAGCAATAATTAAAGAAACTAAGGGAGACGTCATAGCAAATGTCTGAGCGTGGCATGATGATTTGGAACATTGATTCCAATCCACAAAGCTTTCTCTGATATCGGCGTTACCTGTCCTCACTGGCGATCTTAGTTTTCCTGTCTATGAAACAGAGATGATAATGGTATTCCTAGCATAATGGTAAATTAAATAAAGCAAAGCAAAAACAGTGCTTAGATGCAAGAAATGTTTAATACAGGTTAGAGTTTTGTTTTGGAGACAGGGTTTCCCTGTGTAGCCCTGGATATCCTGGAACTCCTTCTGTAGACCAGGCTGGTCTCGAACTCACACAGATCTGACTGCCTCTGCCTCCTAAGTGCTGGGATTAAAGGTGTTAGCCACCACCACCCGGCTAGTATTTTCTTTATTAACTGTTATTAACACAAGTAACATTCAACCTAGAAAGTTGCTTAATCCCACTGAAAGTCATTATTCTAACTTATCATACATGACTGTCATGGCAGGTCCCCAAGTGGCGGCAGCTGGCCAAGAGACCACAGCAGGCCACGAGACCACGGCGGACCACAAAGGCAGCCAGTCCCAGGCATGGAGCCCCCGAGTGGTCCAAAGGCCATGAGGACCAGCAGGTCCTAGGCACAGAGCTGCATGGTGAGTGAGAGACCAAGAAGGGGCACCCAGTTCCACAAGGAACTGCAGCCTTGGTGGGTGAGAGGCAGAGTAAGGTTGGATATTTATTTAGTGAGTTACGGAGGAAGGAAAAGAGGGAAGAAGGGAGAAGAGCAGAGAGAGGCAGAGAGGGAGAGAGAGAGAGAGAGAGAGAGAGAGAGAGAGAGAGAGAGAGAGAGAGAAGCAGAGAGAGGGGTGGGGAGGAGGGGAGCCACGGCAGCAGCTACCTCTTTGGGAAAGAGATAGAAAGGAAGACTCTGGCTGGAAGCTGAAGATCAGCTTGTCTTGGCGGATGTGGGGGAGAGACAGACTGATAGGCATGCCATGCAGAGTGAGGTTGAATATTTATTTAGTGGGTTATGAAAGGGAAGGGGGAAAGGGAGAAAAGGAGAAGGGAGAAGAGCAGAGAGAGGCAGAGAGAGCAAGAGAAATAGAAAGGGGTGAAAGGGGAGAAGTGGAGAGAAGGGAGCAAGGCAGAAACTGCCTCTTTGGGAGAGATGGAAAGGAAAAGACTCAGACTGGAAGTGGAAGGAAGATCCAGGGAAGATCTGCCTGCCTCAGGTGGATGGTGGAGGGAATGGGCAGGGCTTGTCTCTTAAAGGGACAGGACAGACCACAAAGACACCTCTCTCTGTCTTTACTCTCCCTTAGATTTTCCACACCCAGAGAAGGATTACTAATTCATTAAGACTGGTTTTTTATTTTATTTTTTTAACTTATTTATTTATTAATTATGTATACAGCATTCCTCCCATGTATGCCTGCAGGCCAGAAGAGGGCACCAGACCTCATTACAGATGGTTGTGAGCCACCATGTGGTTGCTGGGAATTGAACTCAGGACCTTTGGAAGAGCAGGAAATGCTCTTAAACTCTGAGCCACCTCTCCAGTCCAAGATTGGTTTTTTGAACTGGGGAAATGGCTCGGTGGACAAAGCACTTGCTACTGAAGCGTGAGGACCTGACCAAGTTGGGATAACTGGTACCTACACAGAAAACTGGCCATGGTCTCTCAGCACTCAGTAGATGGATATATAGATACCAGGATACCAGGAGATAGATACCAGAAACTTGTTGGCCAGTGGGCCTAGCCTAATCAGTGAGCTCCAGCTTCAGTAAGAGTTCTTGTCTCAAAACCTAATGCAGGGTGCATTTGAGGAAGACTGTGATGTTGACATTTGGTTTCTGCATGTGCTTGAACCACCCCCAACACAGACACAAATAAAAAGGTGAGGCTGGAGAGATGGCTCAGTCGTTAAGAGCACTTGCTACTCTTGCTGAAGACCCAGGTGTAGTTCCTGCACATGTCAACTGGTTTACAAGGTCCAGGGTGCTGTTCTTTTGGAGACAAGGCCACGCATGCGCAGAAAATACAGTCTCCAAGTGGACTACAAACCCCAGTGGTACAATGGAAAACCACGCATGCGCAGGACATTTTCTCCCAAAATGCCCAGAGCCCTTTAAAAATGGGCGTTCCAACCCGCCCCCCCTCTTTTCCCTTCTGTCTCTTCACTCCCGCTCCTTGTATGCTACCCTCCCTCATTAAAGTTTACCCACGTGGGACCCCGCGTGTCTCGTCTCTCCTTCCCCAACTCCGCGTGTCTCGTCTCCCCTTCCCGAACAACAACCCCGCATAAAAAATAATAACATTGGGCACCCGGCACCACTGGGGACCCGCCAGAGCTTGCTCCGTGAGCCCCCCGGGGGACTCCCCCACATTATTTTAGGAATAAGATTGGTGCCGTGACTCGGATGATTCGTGCACCCCGGACTTCCAATCGGGGCCAGAGTTCCGGCTTTAGGCGCCATCCGGGACTCTGAGCTCCCTCCTGGGGCAGGATCAGGACCCGAGGACCTTCTCTACACGACCCACGTGTTCCATCTGCCTGGATGCAGCTCCTCCAAACAACACCGGCTTCTAATCGTGAGTGCCCCCATTTTGGCCAGCTTAACCATCTTTTTTAACCCAAGGGATTGACCGTTGAGCTCCCGGCAACCCTTTGCGGTTTCTAGAGATGGGGGAAACCTCCAACCGCGGGCCTTCAGGGCCTCGGTTTTTCCCTTCGCTGGCATTCAATTCGGCTTGTCTCCTGTGCTAAGCTTGTGCCTGGGACGGCGTGGCCTTAGCCTGCCCCTCAGCTCACCCACGCCTGGAGGCCCGGGGTCTCCAGAAGTTCTCCCTCTTTTTTTTCTCGTTTCATTCCTTTTCTTCCTTCTTTTCCTCGTAATTGCCGCTACGGTGCAGCACGCCACTACGGTGCGGCCTGACCTTGGCTGAATTCGACTCAGCCAGGTAATAGCACCCCCCTGTGAAATCGGACGCCTTTTAATCGGACGCCTTTTAACAGGGCCTGGGTGTTCGTGCCATCTACATCTCGCCTTAATGGGGAGCCGTTCCCCTTGTAGGCTTGAGATGCCACGGTTTTTTGCGGGTGTTTTCACGGCCTTGACCATGGGAGCCAAGCCATCCAGACCTATCACTCCGGCCTCATGCTTTAATGCCTTACATTTATCCATCTCTGTCCAAATAAGTGGCCCCATTAAAACCATAGACAGCCGTTTTTCGGTTCCAGCCTTTTGCCCCTCCCCGCTGCAGCTTTTGTTACGGCATGGCTGCTCTCCAAGAGCAGACGGCAGTCGCCATCTTGGCTGAGGGCCAGATGGGTCAGGTGACTTTTTCCCTCTCTCTACCTTTTTACAAATGTAAATCTTACCTGTTAAGAGCCAGTGTGGTCAAGCTCAGACCCAACTTTTTAAACAAATTCTATACTATAGTTATACCTGATAAACAGCTCTCAACTGCTCAAAGATCTGGAGAATGTGATATTTAAGTATTTAATTATTAAAAACTTCTCACAACAACAAAAAGAGACAGGTTGGCTCCTAGCAGCAGCTCTCTGCTCCCTCCAAAGAAGACAGAAGACAGACACGCGCAGAACAACGTCCTTCTGCATTTCGCTTCAACTGCAGAGCGCTGACCATTGGGCAAACCTGCCTTTCGTCTAAAGTAAAGATCTCCAGACGTGGACGAAATTACTGGAATCGACAGCCTAGCTGCTCAGGTCAAGGTAGGCCTGTCTTCCTACAGATTTCTTAGCCCACAGGGTCTTCTGGAGCCTGCGCTAAACAGAAAATGTCAAATGCAACCTTCAGCGACCACGGAGGACCCAAAAAGAGTAGCTCTGGGTGCCAATCAAGTAAGTTCTCTGTCATTTTTTAATCAGTAACTCAAGTAAAATCTTATCCTTCTCAAAGATCTCTGACAGTTTGACAGCTGAGAGGTTTCGCCAGGTTGAGGTTTTGCGAGGTGACCTCACCAAAAGGGAGCCGAATTAAGAAATCCATCTTAAACAGGTCAGATACCCCCTCAATTCCCTGGTCCTAAAATTTTTTTCTTAATTTAACTTTGTTTTTGTTCTGCCAATACCTTAGGGACACCAGACAATTCTCATGCCACAGACACCAGTCAAAGGCAAAGAGACCAGCCATGCCAGGATGCGACCAACACCCAGCCTTCTCTCACGCCCCCCCAAAAAAGACGACACCCACAATCAGCAGGAAGCAGTCTTGAGAGTTCGCCGCCCCAGTTCCTTTGGGCTGTGGTGTCTCGTCTCCTGCTTTTTATTATAAAGAAGACCTGGGAATGTTGTGCTTTGTTGTCCCTTTAAGGGACAAGCCACGCCCACTCTGACCTGCCCACGCCATCTGACCTCTGACCTGCCCGCGCCATCTTGGCTCTCCTTCTGTTTTTTCAGCGTGGCCACGCGCTCTCTCTTCTCTTCCCCTCTCTCTCTCTCTCTCTCTCTCTCTCTCTCTCTCTCTCTCTCTCTCTCTCCCTCCCTCCCTCCCTCCCTCCCTCCCTCCTTCCCTTTCTCCCCTTTTTAATAAATGCTTTTATGGCTACTTTCTGTGTCCGTGGGTCTGCTCACAACCACCGCGCATTGGGAATTCTGCCGCATGGCTTCCCTCTGCTGCATGGCTTCCCTCTGCCGCCGCTTGGGTGCCGGACCCTGGAGCCGGCACCCGGCACCGCTGGGGACCCGCCAGAGCTTGCTCCGTGAGCCCCCCGGGGGACTCCCTCACATTATTTTAGGAATAAGACAGGGAACCCTACACGTTCTTCTGCCCTCTGTGGCATATTGTGCACATATACTCAGGCAATACACATATGAGTGAATTCAAAATAATAACTAATTTTTAAAAAGAACAAAGCAAAAGGAAAGAGAAAAGTAAAAAAAAAAGATTGCTTTTTATATTAAAGTAACCCTTGGTCCCCAGATGGGGACCGCTATCCCATGTGTACAGTCCTGTGATGAAGGATCTTTCTATGTGATGATGACCTCTTACAGGGCAGTTTCTGAAGCTAGAGATGTATTTTGAGATGTGATGTTGTCTGTCTCTTTCTTGACCTCACTGTTAGATGGTTATTGGGTCATAGCAGGTATCTCTTAAATGTTAATGACAGGGTCTACAGGAGATTCTCCAGGAAGGGCCAACTGAGGTCTCAGAATCCATCACTACAAGGGTCCCTTTTTTGTTATTTTTTTTAAAAAAAAGATTTATTTATTATGTATATAATGTTCCTCCTGAATTTACATCCCCATGCCAGATGAAGGTACCAGATCTCATTACAGATGATTGTGAGACACCATGTGGTTGCTAGGAATTGAACTCATGACCTCTGGGAGAGCAACCAGTGCTCTTAACCTTTGAGCCATCTCTCTAGCCCTCTCCCCTTTTTTTTTTTTTTTTTTTTAAGATAAAGTCTTACTGTATGACCTAGGGCTTAAACTTTTAATTCTCCTGCCTTAGCCTCTGGAATGCTGAGATCACAGGTGTGTGCCATCATGTCTAGATAAGGTTTTATTTCAGCATTAAATGGTTAGTGGAGAAACCGAATTATTTGAAAACAAATCGGATATCAAAATGGATTGTTTTGATTTTTTTTCAGGGGTGGGGGCTGGTGGGTACTTTGAAACCACAGAGTCCTAAGCACAGAAAGAGCCTGGAGGATTTGCATTACTTTCCCTGAGGCAAGAGAAATGCTTTGACTCTATGGGTCGGATTCCTATGGTGGGGGGCAGGACAGGGTAACTTTGTTAGCTCTAAGAGGATTGTGGCCTGCTCAGGTTGCTATGGTTGTCACTATGACAACTAAAGAAAACATGACAGAGATGCCAAAAAGCAGGTGTAGCAATGGCCATTGGTGAGGGAGACAAAAAGAAATGGCCAAACAGGAAGTGCCTGGGGTCCTTGGATTCCATCAGTCTCACAGACAGGGATTCAAAACTGTATAGGAAGATGAGTTCGCTCCTTTCCTTTCCTCCTCCTGTCTTCTCTATTTTCCTCTTTTCCACTCCCCTCCACCTCTTCCCACTCCTGTTTTTTTTTTTTTTGGCCCGGGACTCATTCATTATAGAGCCTACTCAGCAATTCTGTCTTTGCCTCCGGAGGATTTGCCCATTTCATTATTTAAATTTATACAACCCCTTAAATTCTCATAACTGACCCCTTACATTCTGCTGGGCTGCTTTTTGTTCTGAGGTGGAGAGCCAAACAGGAGGAGACAGAATAAACCTAGGGCACCCCTGCCTACGCCCCAAGGCAGCAGCTCTTAGAATAAGGGCCGTTTTATTAAGCCAGCTAACTATAAACGTGTGGGAGAAAGTAACAGCTGCTGGTTCCTAGAATATTTTTAAGTGGTACCCAGTCGGGATGCTCTTTATGTCTATATATGGTCCTTCAGGCTACAGGACCTCCAGGAGACGATGGGCTAAAAACATAGCCTCCTTGAAACGACGCCTTTATCTGCTGACCTCCCTCCGACAGCAGGCAGCCTGCTCTCTGGGAAATTTCAACAAGGTTAAAAGTTAAGCCTCCCTCTGGCCAACTCAAGCTGTGACTCCTCCTCCATCCCCCACACCGTTTCCAGGCTTTTCTGAGGTTCAAGGAGAGGCTTGTTTAGTCTCCCTATATTTCCAAGCTGCTTAGTTACCATGCTTGTGGACAGCATGCACTCCAGGCAAACGAACTTTGTAAGAGTAGACTGGATTGAAGGAGCCAGCGAACCTAGCCGACCGAGTCCCCTGCGCCCACGCGTTATACAAAGCAAACCGAATCACAGCTGGTAGAGTTAATTTTAGACTTCAGACATCGGCAATGGCCTTCCCCTTGGTGATAAGTAACTTTGGATAGCTTTAAGAGGATTCTTCTTTTCCTCATCTACATGCAGATTAGTAACGAAGTAACTGCTGTGTCTTGTAGGGAAGATCATTGTGGGCAACGATAAACTTTATGATCAAGAAATAAATCTCTGCATTTACCGAAAAAGTACAAGGTCCGTTTTATCTTACTTTGGAAAGATTTATGTGTGTGTGGCGAGGGGCAGACTGCACGTGTGCCACAGTGCATGTGCCACAGCGTGAATGTGGAAGTCAGAAAACAACCTTCAGGAGGGAGTTCTCTCTCTCAACCACTGGGTTCTGGAGATCAAACTGAGGTCAGCAGGCGACTTCACCCACTCAGCCACTCAGTTTCTCTCCCGGGTGTTGGCGTTGGTCTGGGGCTTGGGTTTACCGCTGAGCTACAATTCCAGCTCACAAGAGAGCCCCTCTAGCTTTTGTTCTATGGACTGAGATCCTCAAACTTACACTATAGACAGCGTTTCCTAAAAAGTCCCGCGAAGCTGACTCTTGGGGATGGAGTGGAGGAGAATCAATGTTCCTGTATGCGTCAAAACACCTTGGGACGAACAAGAACTTCACTTCCTATAAGTTATGCTGTTTATAAATGCAGTGGTAATTTGAATGTGAGATGTAAATACGCAGTATCCACTCTTTTAGGGGATGCTATAGGTTAATTCCAGGGCCGCCATGTGCCAGACAAGCCCTCTGTTAGCCCCACCCTTCTATACTATTTGTTTCTGGATACACAGGATCCAATACTCTGATCACCAAAATGAGAGACATCCTTTGTTTGTTTGAGAAAGGGTCTCACAATGGCTGGCCTGGTACACATAGAGATCCACTTGCTTCTGCCTCCCAAGTGCTGGCAAGAGATAGCCTTGTAATATGTATTCACACAGAACACACATCTTTCCTCATAATTTTTCTTTTCTTTCTTTTTTTCAGAACAAAATTACTTAATTTTCATTAATTCATAGAACACAATGCAGTTGGTTCAAGGAGGCTAAACACTTGCCCAGAGCCCAATGCTGGGTGAACATCTATACAATTAGAACTCTCTTTAATGGCCATTCTGAAACAATAAAGTTATTTAAAATAAGAGGTTTGTTTACTTAGGGTCCACACTTGCTCTATCAAGTATGTAGGGCCAATTCCTGTCTCTTCCATTTGAATTTTTTTTTTTTTTTTTTTTTTTGATTTTTCAAGGCAAAGTTTCCTGGTGTAGCCTTGGCCATCCTGGAACTCACTCTGTAGACCAGGTTGGCCTCGAACTCACAGAGATTTGCCTGCCTCTGCCTCCTGAGTGCTGGAATTGAAGGCCTGTGCCACACTGCCTGGGCAGTTTGAACTTCTTGATTACACCATTTGCAATTCTGTACTGCCAACATACCTTGTTGAAGTTCTCGCCCAGCTTGACGTCACTCTGGTTCTGGATGCTCTCCAGAGAGCAAGGCCCATCAGACTGCTGGCCCAGCAGCTGGGTTCCCTGAGGCTCCTGGTGAGTGATGTCAGGATTTGAAGGCACAGCATTACCACCTCCACTGAAGCCCCAGTGGTGGTGTGACCCAGGGTGTGTCCCACAGCAGAGACTACAGCCACACCGGCTGCAGTGGTTGCCATCTGGGCCATCAGGCCTGGCTGCCAGGGTGTAGCAGCAGGTAAGCCAATTACAGATGGTGCAGCTGCTGCTGGAGGCTGAGCTGCATGTGTTAGTCTGGGAGCCCCCATCTGCAGGGTCTGGTTGACTGGAAGGGCCATTTGGGAAGAGTGGCTTCAGCTTCCACACTGCATCCTGGGGGCTCGTACACTTAGGGTACAGAGATGTCAAAGTGCCAACATCTAATTTCTAATTATTACTCATTTACTAATTTTTAGTTATATGATTCATAAGACGGGGCTACGTCTTCTACACATTCCTTTTTCCCCTCAAGCCCCTCATAGACAATAAATGTATGTCAAGTGGGCAGTCGTATAATTTGTCCCTTATTCACTAAAATCTAGCCTTTATCTGCATGAATGTGTCCATTTGCAAAGAATGAAGAATTTGAAGTAGAAGTATGTCAGGTTTGTGATCAAGAGAAAATTTATTTTTCTTCCACCTTCAGTAAAGATATATTTGTTCTGCTTTATCATTTTTTGTTTTTATAAAGGAATGCATCAAGAGATACCAAGCAGGCTGGAGAGATGGCTCAGCGGTTGAGAGCACTGAGTTCAACTCCCAGCCTCCACATGGTGGCTCACAACCATCTATAGTGGGATGTGATGCCCTCTCATGGCATAAAGGCATACATGCAGATAGAGAACTCATATACATAAAATAATAATAATAAAAAAAGAAACACCAAGTTTAGTCAGCCCGTAGTGGTGCACGCCTTTAATCCCAGCACTCGGAAGGCAGAGGCAGGTAGATTTTTGTGAGTTCAAGGCCAGCCTGGTATGCAGAGTGAGATCCAGGACAGGCTCCAAAGCTACACAAAGAAAGCCTGTCTGAAGAATCCCCCCCGCCCCCCCGCCGCCACCAAAAAAAGAGAAAGAGACACCAAGGTTTAAGAACCAGCTTTTCATGCTTTCATCATTGTGTGTGTTGAGTGTGTGCGCACGTGGAGACCACAGTTTTTGAGACAGGGTCTTCCACTGATTTGGGAGCTGGCCATTTTGACTGGGTTGGCTAAACAACTAGCAAGTCATTGGAATCTTCCTGTCTCTTCCCCTACCCGCAGTGTTGTGGATACAGACCATGACCAGTGTGTTTGTATTTCTTTTCTGTTGTTTTGAGATAGAGTCTCGTCATGTAATGATGGCTGGCCTGAGACTCAGAGATCTGACCGTCTTTACCTCCTGAGCTCTGGGATTAAAGCCATGCCCAGTTTTTTTTTTTGTTTGTTTGTTTTCTTTTTTTCCTTTTCTTTTTTGAGACAGGGTTTCTCTGTGTAGCTTTGAAGCCTGTCCTGGAACTCTTTAGACCAGGCTGGCCTCGAACTCAGAAGAGATCCACCTGACTCCGCCTCCTGAGTGCTGGGATTAAGGCGTGCGCCACCACCGCCTAGCTGTCCTTGTTTTTTATGTGGATGCTGGGCATCCAGCTCTGATCTTCATGTTCATACAGCAACCATCCCTGAGCATCTGCCCAGACCTTCCATCCTTTTCCAGGTCAAACCACTCTATCCCTAGAAGCATTTGTAAATATAGTTTATCTTTGATGAATCATGGTCAGGTTGAATTGCTGACTGTAAGTAGAATTGTGTAACATGACACAATTTACTTATAATATATTCATTTTAAATCAGTGTAGCTGGGAGGGGAAAGGAATGGGGAAACAGAGATTCCTAAATTCAGATTGTACTTACTAGCTGTGATCCTGGGCAAGTTATAATCTTTTCCTTGTTTATAAAAAGGGGGAAAACAATGCATAATATCAGCCTCATGAAAAATTATGAGCCACAGATGAAAAAATCAAACAAAAGAAATTAAAAAGTAATAAAATATTTAAAAATTTAAAGTGATTGGCTCATAGAAATATTTGTGCAAAAACAATCTTATGCAATGGACTAATCAGATAGAATAATTATCCTAGCTATCTAAATAGTACACAGCCAAAACACCCCTGTAGGACACATTGCATATTATCAGGTTACTAAGTCTTGGTCTCCAGATATCTTTTTCTAGATTTGCTGTTTAGATGTCCATTCTACCAAAAGCAAATAACATTTCTTAATCAAAGAGAATAGCTACCTGAGGGTTCTGAAGAATGGGGGCTGGGGTAAGCACTTCTTCCTTCTGACATTAGTAATGTCCGTTTTTAGTTGTACAGTTGAAAGACTGTTTCTTTAAATAGATGCAGAAAGCTGGCTAATGTGAGGCAAATAATGATTCTTTTAGTTCAAGGAACATTATTTTCACTTCTGGCAACTTTATGAAAAGATGTTTTACTTATTCATTGACAATTCATACTTGTATATAATGTATCGTGACCATATCTACCCCCAGCTCCCTCCTAATCCCTCTGGACACTCTCCCTAACATCCCCTTCCCACTTTCCTGTCTTCTTCTTCATTTTGAACCCACTGCGTACAACTAGTGCTGCCGTCTGGCAGGCTGACTGACTGATCTCGGCTTGATCTCCTGCAGGTCATCATAGCTGCGCTGAGTGTGAATGTGGTAGCCGTGTCAACTCCAAAGACTACTTCTTAACACTCCCTCCTGCCCTCCAGCTCTTATGTTCTTCCCACTCCTTCTTCCATGCTTCCTGAGGGGTGCGTGTGTGTGTGTGTGTGTGTGTGTGAGTCTGTGTGTGTGAGTCTGTGTGTGGTGAGTAGATGTAGGTGTCCCAGTTGGGGCTCAACACTTACCTGTCACCTTTCCCCAGCACTTTAACTGATTATGAGTCATTAACTGCTTCCCACTGCGGAATGAAGCTTCTCTAGGCAAAGCTGAGCAAAGCAGCCTTCTCCAGTCTATGGGGACGAGCACAATTCAGCCTCACCAGGCCAATTATCAATCATTTTGTCATCAATTTCTCCTTCAGTGCCTTTCCTCTCTTTTGTTGAAGGGATCGGGTCTAGCACAGTTTCCCTTTAGTCTGAACTTTGCTGATTGCATGTGGTAAAATTTTAATCCCCCCCACACACTTCCTTTTCTCACCTGTATTTTCTGTGAGCTGGTAGATTAGATCTAGAGGCTTGATGAGATCCCATTTCTATTTTGGAAAGAGGATTAAAGAAGAAACACAGATGTTTACAGGTAATGCCCTGCTTGATCTATTTTTACATGGCATATAACTTCCTATTTGGAGCTCCTTCTGAGAGTTCGAAAGCCATCCACTTGCTGAAGACTCCTACATTCATGTTTTTGGTTTAGATTTCTCCCAGGCATCATGGGAGGTCGAAACTTGACCTGGGTGCTTAACAGACATCTCAAAGTAGACATATCCAAACTGGAGCCTTTGGTTATTCTTCCAATTTGTGACTCACATCTTCCTTATCACAAATGGCATTACGACTCTAATTGCCCAAGTGAAAACCCACAGCCATCTTGGATTCCTTTCTACCACCAACTCCGAGTGTCGTTGGTTTTACTTCATCTTTCTTTCTTTATTTCTATGAATAATATATCTTAAGTAAAAAAATCTCGGCTGGAGAGATGGCTCAGTGGTTAAGAGCATTGCCTGCCCTTCCAAAGGTCCTGAGTTCAATTCCCGGCAACCACATGGTGGCTCACAACCATCTGTAATGAGGTCTGGTGCCCTCTTCTGGCCTGCAGGAATACATGCAGACAGAATATTGTATACATAATAAATAAATAAGTAAATAAAAATCTTAGTTACTGAGAACAACTGAACTATTTCAGAAGCCTACAGCTTCTGGAATGCTGGCTACCTGCCGTCCATTCTCCACAAGGGACAGTGTTATCCATATGAAATGCTCATTGGGGTCAAGAACTGACTATGGGCTGTGTGGTGATTTAATCTATGCCCTTTTATGTATGTTCAACATTTTAAAAATTATTCTGATCAATTTTATATTCTTAATCTCTGTGTTTGCTGACTTTTCCGGTGCTCTTGGATTAAAATCCAGATGTCAGTCTAGAGATTCCAAGAGTCTTGTGAGGACTGAAAGCCTTTGTCTGCTTTCCACCTAAGTGTCCACCCTCCTCTGAGGTCACTCTTTTCCTTGCCCACTTTAACCAGGCTCTGTAGTCTGGAAGAAGAACTTTCTACAAAACCAAAACTTAGAGTGCTTGAGGGATGGTCCAGCAGTTAAGAGCACTTGCTACTCCCACAGAGGACCCAGGCTTGGTCCCCAGCACCCATATCAGGCAGCTGACAACCAAGTATAACTCTAATTCCAACGATTGGATGTCCCCTTCTGACCTCTGAGGACATGTGCACACACATGGTGTACATACATACAGATACACACACATACATAAAATCAAGACCCAATCAACACTTTAAGTCTGGGGCGGTGACTTACTGATTAAATGCCATTTATGCAGCAAGTATAATGACAGAAGTTCAAATTCCCAGAATCCAGGTAAATGCCAGGTGGGCGTGGCCACTCCCCCTATAATTCTTGTGGCTCTGAAGACCTTGCTGGGATCCCTATAGCAAGCTGGCTAGCTAGATTAGTGAGCTCTGGTTTCAGCTGAGAGACTGCTTCACTAAATAAGGTTGAGAGTAATTGAGGAAGACTCCTGAAAATCAGCCTTGTGACTACACAAACACCCATACACACATTAGCCAACACACACACACTCTAACCACAAAACTACAATGTATTCAAATTCTAGAGCTGATAAAGAAATTTGAGAAAATGCAGTTAAATATGCACTGCTAAAGGAGAAATTATCATTAAAAAATCTATTTGAATATAATTTTGATTCTGGAATGCCCAGTATTTGTTATACCACAGGCTTTTATGTAACTGCCATTTGCTTGATTTAGAATCTAACCGTGCAGAATTGTATTCTGTATTGTTAACATGATAGTTTCTCTCATTTTTAGGACCAAATGTTTGCTTTCTCAGGGGTCAGTTCAAGAGGCATTTCTAGTGACCTAACGGAGCAGTACTCAGGAGCTATGGCCGCAGAGGTTCTTCGTGTCCTCTCTTTCCTGACTCGATGTGACAGGACACATAGAAACGTATCAAACCAAAGGCAAAGGAGCAGGGAGGAGCTGGGGGCCAGTCTTTAGAAGGATGCCTCTGGCAGGATAGAACTTTAGAACTGCAAAGCATCTTAAAGATCATGTAATAGCCAGGCCATGGTTTTAATGCTTTTAATCCCAGAACTTGGGAGGCAGAGTAGGAGGATCTCTGAGTTCGAGACCAGCCTGGTCTACAGAGTGAGTTCCAAGACAGCCAGGGTTACACAGAGAAACCCTGTCTTAAACAAACAAAAACAAAACAAACACACAAAAGATCATGTAATAATCCAAAAGCTTTATTGTACTGTTTTTCTGAGTTAGTTTCTGGCTATACAGTCCCAAGATAGCCTCACACTCAATATCCTCCTGCCTCTTCAGCCTTCTTTCCTAAGCACACAGCCATGACTGGTTGCCAGGACCACAGTTAAAAATTGTTGAGACTGCCGGGTGGTGGAGGAACATGCCTTTAATCCCAGCACTTGGGAGGCAGAGGCAGGCGGATATCTGTGAGTTCGAGGCCAGCCTAGTCTGCAGAGTGAGTTTCAGGACTGGCTCCATAGCTACACAGAGAAATCCTGTTTCAAAAAAACAAAACAAACAAACTAGTAAAGAGAAATCGGTGACACTAAGGCTCTGATATGTTGCCTCAACTATTCTTTTTCAAATACTAACCTATTGAGGCAAATCTCATTTTACATCACCAACCTATTGTTTTCATTATAGTAAATCTGTTTTCTGCCTTTTTTTTCTTTCATTTTTTAAAGACCCTGTCTTTGGTTGGCTTGGAATTCAATATGTAGACCAGATCTGTCTGCTTCTGCCTCCCTGCTTTGGGACCAAGTGCATGTACCACCACATCTTGGCCTCTTCTTATCTTTCGAGGCTGTCTTTTCAAATTATTATCTGCTGTTCCTGAGAAAACACAAGGTTCAGTTTTCTTGCATTTAGTTTTTCTTTTCTTCTTAAAACCACTCAACACAGCAAACTACTGGTATATTAATGAAATAGAATAAATTTAATATTTGCATCACCTTCAGGTGTCTTGCCTTTTGGAATGGTAAGCTCAAGTTGGGTTAATATCTGCACATCGTTTCATTTAGAGTCCTTGAGAACTTGTAGAGCTGATGGTGTGCTAAAAAGGGGGCGGGGGAGGGTGAACTTTATTTTCCCACCTAAGTAGATAATGCACGCTGAGGCATATTGTAAAGAGCCAAGCATCCGCAGGCCCCTCAGATCTTATCTTCCTGTGTTGTCCTGGCTTTCTTCAAACGTGTCCTCTTTCTGAGTTGCAGAGGCAAGCACCACCAAGTCAGCACTAACCACTTTAACATTTTCTTAACTATTTGTTTATTATTTATTTGTGCGTATGTGTGGGAGTCGGAGGATAACTTGTGGGAACTGGTTCTCTTTATCAGAGGGGTTCCAGGTTATCAGGCTTGGTGGCAAGCGGGAGCCGCCGTAGATAAAAATCTTTGCCCTCAGTCTCTTAAGCATGTGAGAAAGTTTCTCCAAGTGCAAGGCTGACTAAGTCTTAGTTGATCAAGTGTTTTGTGCATCAGTACTTAGAACGGATCCCACAACCGGCCGTGGAAAATCAGCTTCCTGACATTCACGATGCACTGACCTAGGCTCTCCTTGGCTTCCTAGCTGGATGGTTTCTCTAGCTGCCGCTGCCAACAGCCTAGCTTTCTTGTGTTCAATAATTGATCTTACCTCCTCCGAGTTCAGTGTTTTAAGATATACCTATAGATTTAAAAAAAAAAATAAAAAACTCACTTAATCCCTTATCCAAAATCCCATCTCCAAGTCATTCCAAGCAGAAGAAATGTCTCCTTTTTACTAAATGTGAGCATACAGGGACTGGGGCTGTAGTTCAAGTTGCTTGCTAAAGTCGAGTACAGAAAGTGAGCCCATGGCCTTCCACTGTCCTTGCTGGGGACTCGCTCCCTCTCTACAAAACCCAGGGCTGGAATGGATGTCCACTTCCCTCCTGGGCTCCGATCGCATCCGAGCAGCTCTGGACACTGGGCCGTTACCCGGAGCCACGTGCTCCCGCAAGCTCCACGGCTGGGCTGGACTGCGTCGGCTGCCGAGGTGACCCGAAGGTGATTCCGGGGTGGGCGGGGCGCCTGAGCTCTCGCGAGATCTCTCCGAGGGGGCGCGGAGCTGGCGAGGAGGACGCGGCGGGCGGCGCTTCCCTGGCAGTTCGGCTTCCAGGCGGCGCAGCCAAACGAGCCCAGGTCTTCCTCTTCCGCTCCTCCGCCGGCCGCTGGAAGTAGAGAAGCCGGAGAAGTCGGCGGCCGCCCCGCAGCTGTGCGTCCTCCTCGCTTCCTCGCCTTCCCTCCGATTCAAGCCGGGCGTCCCAGGCTTCGCTCTGCCGAGCCCGCAGCCCACGCCGCGGCCGACATGAGCTTCTTGTTGTAAGTAATCGGGCCGCACCGGGCTTTGTTCCACCGCCCCCTGGGCTCCCGAGGCTCGATGCTCGCCGACCTCGTACGCCCTGCCTCCCTGTCCTCCTTGTACTGCCCGGCCCTGCCTGCCCCCTTGTCCTCCTGGTGCTGTCGGGCCCTGCCTCCCGGTCCTCCGTGGGATGCGCGGCCCTGCCTCCCCGTCCTTCTGGTGCTGTTGGGCCCTGCCTCCCAGTTGGTTCCTCCCCCCCCATATATGTATATGTATCTGTGTGTGTGTGTGCGCGCGCGCGCGTGCGTATGTGCTTGCAAACTCACCTCCCACTCGTGTGTGCCTGTATTTGCACGCTTACCTCCCACTCTCCCGACTGGCTTCCAAAGATTGCCAGGTGTCCCGGCTCTGTGTCAGCTGCCCATTGCTGTTTTCTGAGTCCCAAGCTTAGAAGATGGATTGTTCTTATCCGACTACCCCCGACCCCTTTAACATCTTAGTTCTTAGGGTTGACAAATTGAGAGCCAAGTTCCATAGAGATAACTTAAAGACGGGGACTTCAAAACAGGGCTGTTTGAAGGCCTGGATTCCCTGGTGACAGCCTGGGAACACCACCCACCTTCCACTCCCGTTTTCTTGCAGTGCTTTCTTGATATGTAGAGGTTATATTTTTTCAAGTCTCCTCCGGATAGGATTTGGGTAATGGGCCAGGGTTAATTTCGGTCCACCGGGCTGTAGGTTTGCCAGTCATTTGTGAACACTGACTTTCATGTTACATTTAGTGTGGGCATGTTTCACATACCATTTATTTCAGACAAATAGGAGGGGAAGGTGGGGGTTGGGACAGAAAAAAAATGGGACAGCAAGACTAAGGTTTGGAAGCAAGAGACAAACCTCAGGTCCCTGGGGTTACGCCTCTAGAGTAACTCTTTTGAAAACTTTCTATTACTCATCCAGGTGTTTAGAAAGCTCGTTTAAAACAAAAATAAAAACAAGCTCTTTCAGGTTGTAATCCACTTCATATGTCCCTTTGTTGTGGAGCAAACAGCGTTCAGCAGTTCCTTTCTGTTCAGATTTCTCTTTCCCCACTCCCGTAAGTTTTAATCATTGCCCTGGCATCTGAATCGTGAGTGTTCACCCTTATTTTCACATGCTCATATATCGGATATCCTTTCTTCTTAGGGTGTTTAGGCAACGCTGAACTGTCGTGGAAGGGCTCACCCTGGACAGATTTTTCTCCTAGGCACTGTCAGTGTCTGGCTTGTGTCAACCTGCCTGACACGTTTCAACTTGTAAATTTATTCTAGGGCTGATTCTGAGTTTGTCAGTAGATGAGGGAAACTGGGTGGCTTAGACAATAAGTGGTCCTTTCACGGTTTACCTTAGTCAGTATACTCTCCTGTTGAGTGTGATTTTGCATTGCTTATCTTCTGTTCTCAAGAGTGTAAGTGGGATGGTGGCTGCTGACAGGCTTGTGTCTTTTGGAACTTACAAGCTAAAGTGGTTGCAGTATAGGAGGGCCGCATTTGACGGGAAGTTGGTGATGGGGAAGGTTCTAGTGCTGCTTTGTGAATACAAATAAAATAGTGTCCTGTTTTTCTGTGGCTGAATATTAGGTGCATCTACATGGAAGGTTAGTTCATTTTTCCCCCAATGAGTAATTAGCTGTATAAGACAATATTGCTGTAACTACAGTGATCATCTAGAGAGTTTGTGCTATTTAGTGAACAATTTTTTTTGCAAGGCCACAAATAGTAGTTAATATATGCTCAACATCTAATCTACATAGGAAGTAGAAAAAGACAAGATCTCCTGAGTAAATAAGGGGCATGGGGAATGGGGATTGTGGGAGTGGATATAGAAGGGGAGTGGGGAGGAAGGGAGGAGGAGGCGGAGAAAAATACATAGCTCAATAAAAATAATTAAAAAATTATTACCCCCCCCACGCTCAACAGGTTTTGCCCATGGTTTAACAGTCCAGAAAAGTTAATCTGGAGGAAGCAGGCATGGTGGCACACACATTTAATCCTAGCATTTAGGAGGCAGAGTCGGGTGAATCTCTGTGTATTCAAAGTAAGCCTGGTTTACTTGGAAAGATCCAGGGCAGCCTGTGAGATCCTGTCTAAAAACAAAATTTAATCTAGTAATTTTTATTTTATAGTTTCTTGAGTATTATTTATGAACCAACAGGGGAAGCAGAAAAAGAGAAAGACGAAGGAGTTACATACAGATATCCTCTTCTTGGGAAGGCTACTGTCAGTAGATAAAGCAGAGGAACTAGGACACTGAGAGATAGGGTTAGCACATGATGAGTCGGGTTGGGAAGGAAAGCTCTATTGGTTAAAAGCCCCACAACTTTCGCTGTGCCCTAGCCGAGTCATTTATGTAAGATAGACAAGCTTCCTGTTCAGTCAGTGCCCGCAAGTGTTAGATGGCAGGAATTAGTGTGGAAGAAGAGCAGAAGTGCTGTGGAACAGAGAAGATGGGGTAGGAGCTGGGGGCAGCCTAGGGCGATCCTGGTGGGTGCACAGGCGGTCTTCCAGAGCGATTGTTAACTTTTGTATGAATGTCCAGGCTGAATTTTCCTTGCACTGTGTGAAAAGACTGGCCGAACGCTGTGGTTGTGCTGCCCGGTGGCCTCTTCATGTCTAGGCTTATGATCTTATGCTGCCTTGTCTGTAATTAATACAACCTCATGCTTATATTTTGCATATCTACCCTCTCGCACTTTGGTGCTGGCTAGGGCTCCTGCTGGCTAGGAAGGCGTCTATCTGCAACCTAAACCCTCAGCCCATATATATGAGTATTTATTTAAGTCAGGTCTGTTTTTCAGAACAGTCTGTATTAGCAGGTACCGTGTTCCTACTGGTAGGACCCTTTTCAATGGTTTTGTCACTAATACAACAGAGGAAGACAAGGGAGAAAATTTTAAACCTAATAATATTATAACTTATTCTTATATTATTATTAAAATACGTTTACTAGAGATATTACAAAATACAATTAAGAAAAGAAAGAAAGTAATTCCTGGTGGGCATGCCGATCCATGTCTGTAATCTCCAGGAAGCAGGAGGACTGCCAGTTTGAGGCCAGCCTGTAGTGCATAGTAAGAGCCTTCAGGAAGCCAGAGAGTATAATTTACATCTAGATCTTCACAGATAGCTATAGGTTATATTTTTGAGTATAACTTTATAAATGTTTTCTGTTACATTATATAAATTGATAATTTATCACAGATAAACAGATCCTTCCCATGCATAGACCAGGTTATTCATGTGTTATTTTCTTAGTGACGGTGCATAGACTTTTGGGCTAATGAAATGACTCAGCTGGCTAAAGGGCTTGCATGCAAGCCTGATGTCCAGAGTTTGACAGGGACCTTTTTGAGGCTAAGTCTACTACTAAGGGTTCCAATAGCATGAAATATGTTAATATGTTAATGGGAAGCAGCCCTTTAACATATTAACCTTTCAGGGGATACCGTCTATGTTCAAACTGTAGCACAAATGAATATAAGACTTTTTATACTATCTTCAAATTGATAGTAAGGTGTTAAAATCATAGAAAATTATAAACTTTTAGAACTCTAAAAATCATTATAACAATAGTTACAAATAGCTGTTAAATCATTTCATTTGCTGAATTAACATATTATTTTAGCCAGGCATGGTGGTACAAGTCTTTAATCCCAGCAGTTATATGAGGCAGAAGCAGGTAGAGCTCTTAAATTTAAGGTCAGTTTGGTTTACAGAAAGTTCGAGGACAGCCAGGGCTACACAAAGAAACACTGTCTCAAAAACAAAACAGTTTTTAAAGGCCAGCTAATAGAGGCACATACCTTTAATCACAGCACCCAGGCAGCAGAGGCGGGTGGATCTCTGTGAATTGACAGCCAGCTTGGTCAAGTTCCAGGACAGCAAGGGCTACACAGAGAAGCCCTCCCTGTCTGGAAAAACCGAAAAAAAAAAAAAGTTTTTGATCTTCAGAAAGACTGCAACAAATCGCACAGAGTTTTCATGTCATGTGTTCCTCATCTAGAGATACCGATTGTAACTTTAACATTTCAAAGTAACACACACAAACACACATGCACACATACGCGTATACATGCACAGTTCTATGTCAGAAGTATTCTGTCATCCCCTTGTAGTGTTAGAGATGGAACCCAGTGTTTGCTCAAGGTGTTCAACTGTCAGCCCCACAGTTTTCTAACTAAAGTATTTCTTTATTCTTTCATGACCTTTACCCTTGAGTGTTGAGGTCCATTTTTATAGAATGTTCTTTATACTTTTTCTGATATTTCCTGTGCACATAGGTTATACATATGAGGTAGGAATGGTATATGTTGTTTTTTTTAAACAGCATCAGATCATATGGACTTGGTGTATTTGTCTATTACTGGTGTACCATGATGTGTGTTGCCCTTTCCCCCACCCTTTGGGTTTCTCTGTGTATATCTGGTTGTCCTGGAACTCACTCTGTAGACCAGGCTGGCTTTGACCTCAGAGATCTGCCTGTCTCTTCCTCCGGAGTCCTGGGATTAAAGTCCTGCACCACCACTTCCAGTTATTACTGGTGGTTTTAATTTTGGTGTTTTAAGTTGTCTGCCAGAATCCTCCACTGTTACTTGCATTTTATGTTAAGTATTCTGAATCTGTTTGACCAGTCCTGTCCTCATTCCAATTTTTATTCACAAACATTAGTGTCCTAGCTTTTTATCTAAATTATTTTTATAATTATTGCAAGAGTTCTAATTTTCTCATCACTTGTAGATTTATGTTAGTTTTATTGTAAGAACTTAGTTTGTATTAAGACATGGATGTTTTGTCCCTCTAAAGTTGGTAATTGAAATACAGTCACCAACATATAGCTGTGTGCACATCCGAAGGTGGGACACGTGGGAGGTGATTAGTGAGTGCTGTGGTAGAGGCCTGAGGAGCCGTGCTTGGCCCTTTGCCCTTCTACTCTGTGAGCAGTGGTTTCGCTGCTGCCGCCAGTGTTCCTACCCAGCTGTTCCTAATTTACTCTAAGAAGATACAGGGGCTGGGGAGGTGGCTTAGTGGGTGAGAGTATGAGGACCTGAACCTAAATCCCCAGCACTCAGCCCTGTAAAAACCTAGCACTGGAGGACAGAGAAGTGTGGAGATGTCTAGGATAATGTTGAAAGTGATGGAACAGGACACCTGAAATCCTCCTGAGGTCTTTGCATCCCATAAACAAAATGTGCACAAGCATGCATGCATCATGTATTCAAATACAAGGTAATCTAGATAAATGGAATCTTTTTTCGTTTTTCAAGACAGGGTTTCTCTGTAGCTTTGTACAAAGACTGTATTGGGTATCAGGAACTTAAGTTGCTTGTTTCTAGTGTTGCCACTTGCTGATCAACTCTAGCATCATTTTTGCCTGTTTGTTTGTTTTCTGAGATGGGCTCTCATGATTAACTCTGGTTGTTCTTGATTTTGCTATGTAGACAGGCTATCCTCAAATTCACAGAGATCCACCTCCTTAGTGCTTCCTCTGCCTCCTCATCATGTCTGGATAGCATCCCTTTTTAGTTTTTTGTTTTTCTTTTTAATCGGAAAAGGGGGGATCTAGAATTCTGTGGTCTACCTTTTTTTTTTTTTTTGGTAGTTCACATGATCTTTGCAGTTAGAGACTGGAATGGGCTCAGAGTGCCTGGCAGTACTCTCCAGCAGAGAGACCTAGAGATGGTCCTTGATTATCACGCTAGCTCACCATACCTTTCCACCAGGTCTTTCTGCTTTGCAGTACTCTGACATTTTATTTGCATCTCCTACAGCCTGCATTTGTCTGGGGTTGCCTGTCTTTGTGAATGCCATTCTTGTTCTTCTGGCTGGGTTGCTGCTTCCTCACCACTACTATTCCTTTAGTTCAGTATCTAACTCTTACCTGTGGCCCGTGCATTCACAATTCATTAGATGACATTTCAGTATTCTTTGTAGTCTTTTTATTTATTTATTTATTTATTTATTTATTTATTTATTTATTTATTTATTTATTTATTTATTTATTATGTATACAATATTCTGTCTGTGTGTATGCCTGAAGGCCAGAAGAGGGCACCAGACCTCTTTACAGATGGTTGTGAGCCACCATGTGGTTGCTGGGAATTGAACTCAGGACCTTTGGAAGAGCAGGCAATGCTCTTAACCACTGAGCCATCTCTCCAGCCCCCTTTGTAGTCTTTTTAAATTTATTCTTTAAACTTTAATTTTATGTGTATGATTGTACCTGCATTGTGCCAGTACACCACATTGCATGCCTGGGGAGGCTAGAAGAGAGCATCCAATCCCCTGAAACTGGAGTTACAGATGAGTGTGAACCACCATGTGGATGCTGGGAGTCAAACCTAGGTCTTCTGGAAGAGCAGCCAGTACGCATAACCAATGACCTATCTATCTCTCCAGCCCCTTTCTTGACATTTAAACTGTTAGTGTTAGAGTCACTCCAATTCTGTAGTTTTATGTTGGGGTTTTATTTATGCAGCTGAAATATTAGTTTAAAACATGAGACCTCACTATATATGTGTGCTATATACATGTATGTTAAATGCTATGCTACTTTCTCTCTTGGTTAGTTCTCTTTGTATAAGCTAAAAGTAGAAATCCTGTCATATTGTATTTACTGTTTCTGTCATCCCTCCATTCCCTACTTTCTCCTTCTCTCTCTTTTCCCCTTGCTTGCTTGTTTATTTATCCATTTATGTCTGTCTGTCAGTCTGAGACAGGATCTCACTGTATAGCTCTGGCTCACCTAGAACTCACTATGTAGACCAGGCTGGTCTCAGACTCTCAGAGATCTACCACCCCTCCCAGCCTTTGTTTTTGAGGCAAAGTCTCCTGGATCCTAGACTGACTTTGAACCTGCTACATAGCAAAAGGCTGGCCTTTTGTTTCCCCTCCCAATTTTTGAGATTACAAGCCATTGCAATACTCTTTTACTCCTCCAGCTCTCTAGCCTCTGGCAACTATAATCTGCTCTGCCGATGTTTTGCCTGTTTTGGACATTTCATGTATATGGAGTCATCCAAAATGCAATACCAAATATTTTGTGTCTTGTAGGTAAGTTTTTTTCATTTTGCACAATATTTTCAAGATTTATCATTTGTAATATGTATTACATTATTCTTTATGGTTAAATACTGTTATGTGGATGACCTACTTTTATTTATCCATTTATCAATTGATTGATATTTGTTATTCTGCTATTTTGTCTGTTATGAATAATGCTGCTATGGATATTTGTCCGCACTTTCAATGTGAACATATATGGTCAGTTCTCTTGGGAAAGACCCACTGTTCCCTACCCCCAGCTATGATTACTCGTCATTTATTGTCACTAGTTGCCAAAATGTCATGTATTTGGAATCATAGCATATCAGACCAGAGTATTTCACACATCATACATATATATATGTATGCTTGGTAAATATTTGTCTGCTAATCTTTAGCTTCTCCATTTTCTCTGTGTTGTCTTACACAGCACAGATTTTAACTTTCATAATTTAACTTGTCAGTTTCTTTTGTGATGGCTTTGCACTTGATAGATTCAAGAGTCTGGAGATTTTTTTTCCTATTTTTTTTCCTCTAAGTCTCCCCCCGCCCCCAGACAGGGTTTCCCTGTGTAGCCCTAGCTGTCCTGGAATTCATTCTGTATTCCAGACTGGTCTCAAACTCAAAGAGATCTGACTGTCTCTGCCTGCTGAGTACTGGGATGAAAGGCGTGTACCAACTCCACCCGGCTAGAAGTCTTACAGTATTGTGTTACACATTAAATCTGTGATCCAACTCAAATTACTTCTTAAATAAGGTGTTGAATTTGTCTAGATTTATGTTTTACATATGGATGTCTCATTGTTTTAACACCATTTCCTGAAAAGATCATTCTTCCTTCACTGAATTTTATTTCCACATTTGTCAGAAATCAGTTGTCTGTATTCATGTCAACTTAGTGCCTTTAAAAGTAACTTTATTTATGTATAATCACATACTTCACAGATCACTTATTTATAGCATAATTTGGTATATTGGTATTTTATCAAGGTTGTACAATCATAACCATTATCAACCTTTTAAAACCTGATTTTCCCTCTCCTCCACCACTGATTATTGACAACATATATTGACTTGACAGAATGTTAAAGGAGAGTTTAGTCCCTCTGTACTTTCGGCATAGCCAAGTTCGGAAGCAGTTTGGTGATTTGTTACAAAGCTAGGCATAATCTTTCTATTCAATTTAAAGCACTCTCTTTTAATAATTGCCTTTTTCATGAAGGTGATAGTATCCTTGTTATTCTTGAAGATGTTGGGTGTATTTAGTGCATGTGCACATATTGGTGGATGCACCTGTGTGGAAACCAGAGGTTGACTTTGGGTGTCTTCCTTATCATGTTGCTCAGTTTCTTTAGTTATTAAATTGTTTTTTTGTTTTTGTTTTGTTTTTTTGAGTCAGGGTTTCTTCGTATAGCTTTGAAGCCTGTACTGGAATTAGCTCTTGTAGACCAGGCTGGCCTCGAAGTCACAGGGATTTGCCTGGGATTAAAGGCATGTGCCACCACCACCCGGCTAGTTATTAAATTGTAATTCTTCTTCGTATTGGTTTTCTTGAATATTTGATGTTGTAGAGGTTGTTTGCTTATTTGTGTTTGATAATTTTGATGGTTTTCTTTTTGTGAATTACACTCTTTGATTATAGGAGCTTTCTTTTGCCAATAGTAGGAGAATGAACAAATACCACACTGTGTATTTGTGTGTGTGAATGTACACCAATAGGTATTTGCTTCATTGCTTGTGTACCCTTACCTGTTGAGCAGATGGTAATCTCCAAACTCAACTCTGCTCTGAGCCTTAGCCTATCACTACACACCTGTTGCCTTTTCCTTGCTTCTCAGTAAAAGACCAGCAGAGGAGTCCAATTGCTTAGAGCCTGTTCATTTCCTATATAATCTACTGAAAACCCAATAATGCCTCTCTCCTATAATTCAAATTTTTAGTTTGGAGCTCAGTGGAATTACTTTTCATAGCAACTTCCATAAGACTCAAGATTCCCTATTATTCTAGATCACTTGTGTGTTTATGTGTGTATGTTTGTGTACATATTGGTGGGTACATATATGCATGTGTGTGTGTGTGCTCAAGCACATATTAGTTGGGGCATATATGTGTGGAAACTAGAGGTTGTTGACTTTGGGTGACTCCTCAGTCATGTTATTCTGACTAGTTCTTACTGAATTTGGAGCTCACAGGGGTGTTCTTGTCTCCTAAACCGTCTCACACACATACAGTTTTTTTTTGTGTGTGTGTGTGTGGTTTTTTTTTTTTTTTTTTTGAGACAGGGTTTCTTTGTGTAGTCCTGACTGTCCTGGAACTCACTGTGTAGTTCAGGCTGACCTCAAAACTCACAGAGGCCTATCTTTGCCTCCGGAGTGCTTGGATTAAAGGCATGTGCCACCACTGCTTAACTATTCTATCTGTCTGTCTGTCTGTCTGTCTGTCCGTCTGTCTATCTAGGAACTGGGCATTGAACTTAGGTCCTTAAGTTTGCATAGCAAACACTTTACAATTGAACTGTTTTTCTAGCCCTAAGCTCATCAGCTTTTTAATCTCATCAGAATTCTTCAACTTCTGATCTGCTGAAAGTGTTCTTTCTTGTTTTCTGGCCACATGAGTTTCCTAAACTTTTCTAACTGTAACAATAATAGCAATATTATTTATTAATAACATTTTTAGCCAAAATATAAGCAGATATGTTTGTATACATGTTATCCCTTTTAAGTCAAGATGCTCTTTTGTAAAAAGGCATTTGTTTTATGTGTGCCTGAGTCTATGTATGTGCACCATGTTCATGCAAGAACTCACATAAGTTAGAAGTGGTGTTGAATCCTCTGCAACTAGAATTCTAGATGGTTCTGAGTTGGTGTGGGTGCTCAGAATTGATTTCTGTCCTTGCAAGAGCAGCAAGTGCTCTCTCTAAACTGCAGAGCCATCTCTTCAGCCCCAAGATGATCTTTTTGATGTTAGCCTTTATCTTTGAGCTTTCTTCCTAGAATATGTTTATTTTGAAATCTTCAGACACTTATAAGCCTTTCAAGAAGCATAAATTTGTTTGTAAATTTTAAGGAGAAATTGATCTTTACAGGAGTATTTCACTACTCATTGTTACTACTATTGGGCCAGATTTAATTTTTTTTTTTACTGGCAGAGTATGGTGTTCAGTACGTTCATGTTAGATATGTGTGAAGAAAGGAAACATAACTGTGTATTTAGAAGATTGCTTTTTTGTTGTTGTCTTTTCCAGGCAGGGTTTGTCTGTAGCCCTGGCAGTCTGAAAACTCACTTTGTAGATCAGGCTGGTCTTCCTGCCTCCTGAGTGCTGGGCTTAAAGTTGTGTGCCAGTGTGCCCAGTAAAGATTGCTTTTAAAATATACCTTCTAATTTTCTTATTGTAAGTTAACCTTGTATTCTTGGATGGTTCTACTGAAGTATGATATTAAAGGGAAATTGCAAGAAATAATCGTGCAGAAAATGAAGACAAGGCATTAAGTAGTGTGCAGAAGTAAGATAATGAATTTTATTAACTTATTTTAGTGCTGAGGATTGAACACAAGGTTTCCTTGTTCATGTTAAACACATGCTCTACTGCTGAACTATTCTTTTGATCCCCCAAAATGACTTTCGAAATTAAAATGAGTTCTTTATTTTGCAACTTTTGTAATCTTGGGCAAATTGCATAAACATTATAAGACTAAAATTTATATTACAAAATAAGAAATTAGCACTAGACAGAGTTTTGTGAAAACTGAATGAACAATTACATGTAAAATACTTCGGAGCATGAAGCCTGTTGGAGAGATTAGTTAATATTAATCTTCATCATTACTACCCTGTTAGGAGTTCTAAGCCTGAAGCTGAGTGGAACTGTCAATCAGCAAGTTATTTATGCAGTTCCTTATCTCTGGTAGTAGACTTAGACCTGAAGAAGAGATACTGAAATGAATGCCGCCAGTTTTGTACTTAGAATGGAGCAAGAAAACCAGTATAAATGGTGTACTTCCCAGGTGGCTCAGTAGTAAGGCAAGCCTTGTTATTGATATTGTATAGATGAGGAAGCTGAAATAGTAATGCTAAGTAACTTCAAGATAATAAACTGTTATTGAATCCTCGTTCTTCCATTTAAAAGTCCGTGTGGTCAGAGTAAATCACTTCACCTTGAAGGAATGGGACTATTGATACAAATTATGATAGTTAATTGGTTTCTGATTTTCAATAAACTAGCATATTCTTTTTTTTATTTTTTAAAAATATTTATTTATTTATTATGTGTACAGCATTCCTTCCATGTGTGCCCGCAAGCCAGAAGGGGGCGCCAGGTCTCATTATAGATGGCTGTGAGCCACCATGTGGTTGCTGGGAATTGAACTCAGGACCTCTGGAAGAGCAGTCAGTGCTCTTAACCACTGAGCCATTTCTCCAGCCCTAGCATATTCTTCAATATCAAAATATTCAGGTATCTTTTTATTTCCTGCTGTTGCTCTTGGTTTGATTTCTCTCATGTCTTCAGCCTTAAGATTCTCCAGTCCATTTTAGAAACTATAACCTTGTCATTTGCCATAGATGTTAAAATGAATGGTTTTGATGGCATTAAGTGGCTTACAGGAAACAACATGGGTATTCCTTTGGGACCTAATATATTCCTTATGGTCTCAAATAGGAAGCAAATGGTGTTGAAACTTAAAACAGGCAAATCACAAGGGGTAAGTGTATCTTATAAAGGGTAAGAACTGTCTCTAGGATAAGTATTCTAGACTGCACTGCCTTGATCTGCAAGTTGATTTGTTTTTGGATAGGATAAAGAGGTGGGAAAACTAATCCTGAATATCTTGGGTGTTTATTTGGAAAGTTATAGCCTCAAGGAGGCTGTGAACTATTAATATATTACCCCTTATAAGTACTCATATTGTTCAGATTTAATCATAAGGGTCTAAATTCTCTGTAGGTATGATGCTACCATACCACACCATGGGCCTATTCACCGTGTAATCTAGGGAGCTGAGGATGGACCTGGGGTTGACGCCAGTTTAGGACTTTGTACCACCATGTCTTTACTCAGTTATTCCGGTTCAAGAAAAGGAAAGGTAGTGAGTGAAACTGCTAGCAGTTGCATAGCATTGTGCAGTTTAAAGCTTTTTTTCTTGTGT
This sequence comes from Chionomys nivalis, assembly GCF_950005125.1. NCBI lineage: Eukaryota > Metazoa > Chordata > Mammalia > Rodentia > Cricetidae > Chionomys > Chionomys nivalis. The sequence goes on from NC_080091.1 coordinate 86,650,733, forward strand.
AGTTTTTATGTTCTGTGACACAGGTGCTTTGCTTTTATTCGTCTTTTATAATTGGGAAACAAATGACAACAACAACAAGAAGCAGGCTCTGGAGAACTTGCCTAAGAAAAAAGCTAGTAGCTGGACAGTGGTGGTGCACACCTTTAATCCAAGCACTCAGGAGCCTGAGGCAGGTGAATCTCTTGAGTTCGAGGTCAGTCTGGTCTGCAAGAGCTAGAAAGCTACAGAGAAACCCTTTCTCGAAAAAAAAAATTAAAAAATTAAAAAAAAATAAGAAAAAAGAAAAGAAAAAAAGCTAGTAAATTGGGAGTGATGAGCTACTAAATAGTAAACCTAGGGAAAATGAAACGTGAATTTGAGGCAGGCAGGTCTAAACTAGAATGAGTATTTCAAAGAACCAAAATAGACACAAAAACAGTAATACACGTAAAAACTGATATTCTACAACATCAAATCCAGGTTCTTTTTTCTCACAAAGTATAAAATTTTATGTGTTAGATTTTAGTTTGAAGAGGATCAAATCTTAGAAGAGACCCTGATCTAGAAAGTATTTTTTCAGGGAAGAGAAGTTTGATTGGCAGATGGCTTTAGGGAGCAAGTGAGACCCAGACACAACTCTCCTGGCATAGGTCGAGAACGTGTGTGCGGCAGCTGTTCTCAGAGCTGCCGGCTCTTTCTAACTTGGTGATGGCTTAAATGAGTTGTTGTTTTTTTTAATTTTTAATTTTTTTTTTTTTTTTTACAGGCTGCCTCAAGGCTTGAACCACAAGAGTCTGAGGAGATCTATTTTCATAATCAACAGATAGATTAGGAAAATACCCTCTTGTAAAATATACTGGCATAGTATATTTATCACACTTAAGTATGAGAAGACCCAGGGGTGTAGTCTAGTAGTCCAATACTTTCCTCAGTTTTGTCAGAAGCCCTGAGAAAAACAGTGATGAGAGTTTTGAAAAGGAGAAAGTAAAGTAATAATTGAGTTTGAATAGGTATAATTGTATTTTTGTAAATATATTTTAGAGCTGTTTGGCAAGAATTTGGTGTTAATGCATTATGATTAAACTGGAGGAAAGTCTGTGCACTCTGGTGTGTTCTACAGCTTGACCTTATCCAGTGCACTGGGAAGCCACTGAGTGGTTCTCAGAGGAGGAGCTGCAGCTGGTGAGAGGTAGGGATAGCTCTCCTGTTCTTATGGCTTCAGGACCAGCTCTCCCACCTGCCACAGGTGGCAAGAGGTGTGGAGGGGTGGCATTTGCTTCTTTGACAGTGTGTGCAGTTCTGGTTGTTCCGGAACTCACTTTGTAGACTAGGCTAGTTTCAAACTCACGGAGATCTACAGGTTTCTGCCTCAGAGCTAAAATTGTATACCTCTTCACCCTGCTCTTAATCTTTTAAAACTCATTCTAAACCTAGTTTTAGTTGACCCCCCCCCCCTCTCTCCCTCCCTGTTTCTTTCTGTCTTCTCTCTCACACTCACACTCAGTCACTCAGTTCCTCTATATCCGGGGGGGTTGGGCCCAGGATCCTGCAAAGATTATAAAGACTGTATGTATATGCCTAAGTGTCTTTTATAGAATGGTATGCTTCTTGCATATGTATTCTATCCATCCTCTTACATACTTTTAACCTTATACCTAGGTTATTTACACAGCCTAAGTTCTATTATACTGTGTTTAGAAAATGACAGGAAACAAACATTTGTATATGTTCTGTAAAGATGTAATTTCCCCAAGTATTTTCAGTTCTGGTTTGATTGAGTCAATATGAAAACTCATGGAGGGCTGACTGTATGTATGCGTGTGTTACATAAGCTACACTACATGTGTATATGTATACATTCTGAAATTTGAGCAGTCATAGTAACCTGTTTAACCAGATTTCTGTATTATGAGTGATTGCAATGCTTCCTGTAATTGGGTAGAAGAACATCTACCTTCTTTTCCCCATGTTTTTGGGTTTTTGTATTATACTGATATGAAATTGCACCTACAATTTATAAGAGAAAACACTTCTGTGTATTAAAATGAGAAACAGGGTTGAATAAGGAATAAAATTACACATTATAGAAGTGCTTTTTAAATTTTCTTTTTGTAGATTATAGTCTGTAATCCAGAGTGGTTAGTTTACTGTGGGGAACTGGATTAGTTTCAATTGAAAGTTCTTTTTTTTCCCCCTGAGTTGAATTAGAGAATAGAGAGAATATGTGTATGTATTTTGGGTAGATAACACAGTCATTACATTACATACAGTAACTACATTATTGCTAGGATTAATATAGCTAGTACTATTTAAGTTTGGGGACCGAAAGTGTAATTCTTATTAATTTTTGGATATTTAAGATGACTTATTTTGCCCAGTAATAAATTGTAGATTCTATTGATAATATATTACTCCCCTTTTCTTTTTTCTATTCATAGTGGTAGTCGCTCTTCTAAAACTTTTAAACCAAAGAAGAACATCCCAGAGGGTTCTCACCAGTATGAGCTCTTAAAACATGCAGAAGCCACACTTGGCAGTGGGAACCTGCGGATGGCCGTCATGCTTCCTGAGGGAGAGGACCTAAATGAGTGGGTCGCAGTGAACAGTAAGTAGCCGACTGTTTCTCACCAGACTCTGAATCGGGACAGTGACCTCAGTGCAGGTGAATGTTTAGGTGCTGGTTTTTCTAGAATCTATTTAGTCTAATAGTTACAATATGGTGATGACAGACAGCCTAATGTCACTATTTAGTAATGTCCTAATCTGTTAGTCTTCATGCCATTTTATCTGAGTATGAAATTTTATTAAATGTCCATAGAACTTTACTGTCACTTTATTTTTTAATTATGTGATTAATTATAATGTGATATTTCTGGACTAACACAGTTTTGTTATTAAAAATAAAATGGTTTGTTCTTTTTACTTTCTTAGTGAGAGCCATTTTCTCATGAGATGATTTTTGTGACATCTCAAAGATAATCAGAATAAATTTCCAATGTATGTGTACATTATTATAGGGTCTCACTGTGTAGCCTTCTTTGGCTTAGTACTCACTATATAGGTTAGGGTGGTCTTCAATGTACAGAGATTCATCTGCCTCCCAGTTGCTAGGATTAAAGGTCCTGCCCTGCTCTGCCCTCTTGTCCCTTCCTTTCTTGTCCCCTCTTCTCTCTTCTCTTTCCTTTTGGCACTTGTTTGTGCTTTTGTATTTTTGAGAGCTCATTTATTAGTTAATTTAGTTATTTGAATTTTTTCACATTTATTTATTTGTGTGTTTGTATTAATGTGTGTGGGAACACATGCCATAGCAAGTATGTGAGGGTCAGGGGACAGTTTTTTCTCTCTGCCATGTGGGTCCTGGGGATCAAACTCTGGTTGTCAGGCTTGGTGGCAAGCACTCTTACCCACTGAGTCATTTTGCTAGCGTGCATATACTAATTAAGAAAGATTAAGAATGGCTGTGTAGTACCCTGTATTTTAGACTCTACATATTAAGTCTAGGAGCAGTTAATTCTGTCTGTATTGTCTGTCTGTCTGTCTGAGTCGCTAGAACTGTTTTAGTGTTTGTGGTTCTGCAATAGCCGTCAGTGTTCTCCCCTAGCCTCCACATGCTCACACAGTTCACAGTGTTGTTGGGTATTCTTGGCTTTTCCATTTTGAAGGTAAGTGTTTTGGGAGGAGTGGCTTTGGAATGGCAATCCATAATCATTAAAAATTTGTGGTTTCATTATTACTGAGATTCTTTTCATAGGGTTTTATGATTATCTAGAAACTTTTTGTGAGGGGGCATTTTAAATTGTTACATTTTCTGCTGTGTTGTCTTCTCTTACTCACATATAGTTCTTTGTATATTTTATGTATACATTTTTTAATGTAGGCTGCCAATAATTTTTCATGCTCTTGTGTTGCTCCCTAGTACAAGCTCCTCGTTTTAGTACAGTCAACAAATTGGGGCTTTGGTGTGAACTTTTCCACCTGGTTTTGTAGGGAAAAAGAACCTGGGATTCTGCTTAAATAAAGTGAAAATTACTTTCTTACTGTTTTATTTTACTTATGATGGACATTTGCTTTGCAGCTGTGGATTTTTTCAATCAAATCAATATGCTTTATGGAACCATCACAGACTTCTGTACAGAGGAGAGTTGTCCGGTGATGTCAGCTGGACCAAAGTAAGATATGATTAATGTCCAGTTTTCCTTATCACTGTCCTTGGGCTTTTAGATGAGAAGGAAATGTCTAGCCATGCGCTTCCTGGGTCCTAGTGTTTTCCTCAATGGCTTCCTGTTGCTGCCTTTTCTCTCTTTACAGGGTATCTTTCCCATCCACCTGAACTGGCTTCCTGGAAACTCCTTGCCAGTTACTCTGTTTCTTCTGAAAAGTTGCTTTGTCTATTCTTCTTGGATACCTTTATTTTCTTCTGTTTCTTTTGTTTTTTTTAGGGAAACATTTTATAATTTATATATAAAATTTCAGTAAGAAACAATGTAAAATGATAAGAATATTCACATTACATTAAGAGTCAAAAACAATAAAAAAATCCAAATTTAAAAGAAGACAAAAACCTCTCAAAACAATGAAAAACTCACACACATTGAATGTAAATTTTAATTCTAAAACAAGAGTATGAATAGAGCATTTAAAATGATCTCAGTCATTTGGCAACTCATCATATCATTGCAAGAAACAGATCTGATCTTAAAGCCTTATTTTATGAAAAACTTAAGTCGGATAGTTTGTTCTTTATAGGATTTAAAACATGTTTAAAAAAAAAACCTGGTGATAAAACCAGTTTCTATCCTGAAATAACTGTCTAAAACACCATGGCATCTTGAAGCTGAATAGACTGCAGTAGTCTCTTCTTCAAGCATTTCTCTTCACTGAAACAGTATGGAGATGGGCAGAGGCTTGGGAATAGCACAAATGAGAGCAGAGGGCATAGGGCGCAGCTTCACCTGAACCAGTCATTTATGTTAATAGAGCTGGTGGTAAAGCCACAGAGGCAGGGGAATTGGAAAATAAGTTACATTCTTAAAAACCAGTCACGGCTGTGGACAGAAAGCGGTGGAGTCTGTTCTTCTCCTTAACTGCTTGACTTGAATGCATGCATGAATTTCTGTTTCCTACTAGTCCATATGCAGATAGTTATAGGGCAGGCAGAGTCCTAGAACTCTTCTACTAATGACTGCATAGCATTTAGAACCCCCTTTTCATTAAAAAAATAATAACAAAATAAACAGATAATACAGTAAAATTTACCGATAAGAAATCTCTGTAAAATCAAGTGTTCATTGATTAGCATCATACATTGAGTAAAATACGACCTATTTTTACATGTGTATATGGTATGCACAGGAGGCAGCCTGGTATCTGATGGGCTGGAAGGATTGCATTAGTGATGTGTACTCTGGGAAACCCCAATTTCCACTGTTAAATATATACCTACTTTGCTGATTCAGATACGAAGTAAACTTATCTTCCTTTATCTGAAGTGAATGTACATAATACTGTCTATGGACAATAGTTTATAAAGCTATTTAAAATCTAATAAAAACAAACTTCCACCTAGGAGCTTAACAGCACATGCAAATTCTTTCCGTTTCTTCTTTTTCTCTCATGTTAATGTTTTACTATGTCTCACCCTTGCAACAGGCCCGCGCTGAACATTTCTTTTCCTGTGGAGCCATTTAGTATTCTTCAGTGTAGATGTGCTCTTTCTACTTAAATTTTTTATTTTTTAAAAAAATTGTTTTTAATTTGTGTGTGTGTGTGTGTGCGCGCATGTGCATGTAGGTGTGTGCATGTGAGTGCAAATGCCCACAGTGGCCGGAGGCATCCGATTCCCTGAAGCTGCCACAGGTTGGAGCCTATCTCAGGTCCTCCAGAAGAGCTTTGCACTCTCTAAACACCTGAGGCAACTCTCTAGTCCTAGTGGTTTTGCTCTTATAATAATATAGTTGTGTTTATACTGTAATATTGTGTGCACACACATGTGTGTGTGCTCAGCATCAAATCAAAGATGGCAAGTCTTTATTTGTTCTTTTAAATCTGTCTTGGTGCAAAGACAGCGCTTACCACCTACCTCCTCAGCAATCAATATTGGTTTGGCCAATGACCTTTTGAAGTTGTCTTTTACTATTACTACTAATAAAGGCCACTGCTATTTATTTAGTGATATGTGAGTATATATTTGACTTCATATTCCAACATATCAGAAAATTGCTGGCCCTATGCATCAACATGAACGTAAAGAATTTAGTCAGCTGATCAAAGAACTTAGAGCAGAGATATGGGAGCTCAGGAGAGGTGTGTTGCTATCTTAGGAGGTAAACACTGGCCATCCTCACTAGAAAAGCAGAGCTGTGTTTGCTCTGTACTACTTTCTTGCCTACAGAGATGAGTTTCCCCAAATCTTGGTTCCCTGCTTCCTTTCTCTTCAGTTCTCTTCTGAGAGAATTGTAGCTGGTGCTTTTCACTTCTTGAGGAACGCTTTATTGGAGAACTGTCCTTGGTGGAACTTTTGTTGTTGCTTTTTTGTGTTAAAGTCTTTGTTTAACCTGGTCTGTCCTGGAACTCCCTTTGTAGATCAGGCTGGCCTTGGACTCACAGAGTAAGCACTGTGCCCTCTGTCTTCTTGAGCCTGAGATGAATGGTAATGTACCACCACACCCAACCTTCAGTAGATTTTTAGTCAAGGATGCCTTTAACAAATTTGATTTTAAATGAATTAGGTATCCCTTTGAATAAATATTGTGACAGATGACAATGTCTTAATTTCATCAAATTTTTGTCTGTCTCTTGTTGTTAAGATTTCTTAAGAAAAGAAAAAGCATTGAGGAAATTAAATTTCCTTTTATAACTTAATTCCTATTGGTATTTTTAGTGTTTAGTTCAGATGTTTTAAATTTCATGTGAAAATGGATGGTTTTAATTTTGCTATTACATGGTTAGTTTGTTTTGAGGGACAAAGTAGCTCTGTCTTCTAAAAAAGGTTCCTCTGTAGCACGTTGCATGACCTGCTCCTGCCACTCGCTTTGTCCTTTAAATAAATAAACAGCTGTTTTGAGACTACATTTTACCTCTGCAGCCCAGGTAGGCACTGGACTAGAATCTGAGTTGTGTTGGGTTATAGCTGTGCCCTTTCCTTGTTCCTTGTTCTGTTTTCCTTTTCCTTCCTTTCTTTTTTTTTTTTTTTTTTTTTTTGCGAATCCCCCCACCCCCATGGGCTTTCTCTGTGTAGCCCTGGGTGCTGAGTGCTGGGATTAAAGGCATGCACCACTACACTCTTTTTTGAAAAACTCTTCACTCCTTCTATTTTTATTTTTTTAAAGATAGTTTTACTATGCAGCCCATGCTGCAGTGTAGACCAGGGTAGCCTCACACTCACAGAGATCCACCTGCCTCTGCCTCCCAAGTGCTTAGATTAAAGGTGTGTGTCCAGTACACCTGGGACTCTTGCTAGGAGTTGTCCCAGTTCTTTATCTTTACTCACAAAGGAAGAATTGTATCATGCAGAGATGTCTGTTAATTTCAACTTTGGTGTTTCCCACTGCGGGTCATCTTGTCAACACTCATTAGCAATCCTGAGTTTAGATTTGGGTTGTATAAGATCAACCAGTAGCCTCTTACCGAGTGATACTAAGTGCTGTTTCTGAGGACTTGGTTGACACTTGCTGTTTAATATGATTGGGAAAGAAATAGTGGCTATTTTGGAGCTGTAATTCACAAGTAAATATTGTGATAACAGAAGAGAATTTTAAAGAGAATCGTCTGTTAAAGAGTGGAAAAAAACAGTTGGGGGTAAAGTAGAGTTACCCAATGAAGTCATTTGGTTGGTTGGTTTGTTTTTTCAAGACAGGGTTTCTCTTTTTAGCCCAGGCTCTCCTAGATCTCACTCTGTAGACCAGGCTGGTCTAGAACTCATAGAGATCCACCTGCCTCTGCCTCCTGAGTGCTGGGATTAAAGGTGTGGGTCCTCACTGACCAGCTTGTATTTAACTTTCATAATAGAGAAAATTCTGACTGGGAAGGTGATTAACCAGAGTAGCAGGGTACCAGTAGGTGTTTGAGACTTCACAGTGGATTTGATGGTCATTCCTTGTGCTCAGCAGTGATAAGAAAGGCTCTTCTAAGAATGTTTGTTAAAGTGTGTCCTTGCTTAGATCAGTTTTGGATTATTATTAAGGTTTAGATTTGCTAAATAGAAAGGATCTTCATACTATTGAAGATAATTTTTATCAGAAATACACCATGTAGTATTTCTCTGTTAGATTGCTATTTTGTTAGCTCACTAGTCTGTTTTTTAGTCAGGTCAAACTCAGGGAGAAAGGTTAGAAAATAGTTGATTTAAAAGTGATGTAGTAGCTGGATGGTGGCTGCACACACCTTTAATCCCAGCACTCCAGAAGCAGAGGCCTGTGGACCTCTAAGAGTTCAAGGACAGCCTGGAGAAAGACAGAGAAACCCTGTCTTGGAAAACAAACAAAAAAGTGAAACAGCGTTTGGTTGGTGGTAGTGCTCTTTAATCACAGCACTTGTAGGAGAAGCAGGTGGATTTCTGAGTTTGAGGCTAGCCTGGTGTACAGAGTAAGTTTCCGGACATGCAGGGCTATATGGGGAACCCTGACTCGAAAAACAAAACCAAAAGCAAAACAATAACAAAAAAAGTTAAGTAGCAGGAGAAATGTTGGAAACTAAAAATCTAAATGTCAGTTGAGTTTATACATTTTTATATTTTGGAGTCTCAGCTATGTACTTACTTCTTTAGGGCTATGTTGATGAATGTGTATACTGTACAGTTTCTAAGAAGAGTCCTATTATCTTAAAAGTCAGGGAGGTGTGTGTGTGTGTATGGTGTGTGTGTGTGTGTGGTGTGTGTGAGAGAGATTGAGAGACTGAGAGATTAGAAGAATTGTTTAAGAAAATAACTTGAATAACTTGAGGTTTTGACCCTCAATATAGACCAAGTAACTTGTTTTATATTTGCATTTATAGGTAGATCTTTCAAGAGTAAATTGTCCATTTTAGACAGGTAGTTCATACATATTTTTACTTATACATTTATGGGTGTCTCTTCTACTAATCTGCTTTTCTGAGTAGGGGAAGTGTATTCGTTTTAGTGTTCGTTGTTCTTGACCTTGTGTTTCTCACATGGTTACATATTAAATCAAAGGGTTAATTTTGGTTAATAGCCTAAACAAGAGCATATTTGAATTGCCAGTTTTCTTTAAGGATATATTAGTTCCTTGTTCAAATGTAACCATTCTTGGAACCATTCTTATTTACATTAGTTTTACTTTGAATTTTCTGTCATTCTTTATATTTCACCCCAAATTTAAAGCCCCCAAGTAAAAAGAATTGTACTGCATTTTATGTAAGGAAGAAAAACTAGCCATTGTAGAACAGAATAGTAACTTCTTCTATTTCAGCAATATATTATTCTATTCTGTATTACAGAGAGCTCTTTAATTCAGGGGCTGTGCATGGCAGTCCCTGTTTAAACTTCAGTCCTTGGGAGGCAGAGTCAGGTGAATCTGAGTTCTTTGTCAGCCTGGTCTACACAGTGAGAGACTTTTTTATTTTTTTAAAGAAAGAAAAAGAAAAGATAGAAAATTGGACAGGTGAGGAAAACATCTAAATAGAAGATGACTTCAGCCTGCAGTGGTGGCGCACACCTTTAATCCCTGCACTCGGGAGGCAGAGGCAGGCGGATCTCTGTGAGTTTGAGGCCAGCCTGGTCTACAAGAGCTAGTTCCAGAATAGGCTTGAAAGCTACAGAGAAACCCTGTCTTGAAAAAACAAACAAACAAAAAAAGAAGATGAATTCAGTGTGATCTCCTTAAGTTGAATTTTGATAAAAGCAAACAGGCTACTGTTGATTAGGAACATGTACTTACTTGGAGAACAGATTGTTTAAAACATATTTGTATATATATTTCTCATACATATACTTATATGCACACTTTTATACCTCCCTTGTGATGGTCTGTGTGCTTTCTTTCCTTTCATTGCAGATATGAGTATCACTGGGCAGATGGAACCAACATTAAAAAGCCTATCAAGTGCTCTGCACCAAAGTACATTGATTACCTGATGACCTGGGTTCAGGACCAGCTGGATGATGAAACATTATTTCCATCAAAAATTGGTAAAATTATTTTTTGTAATTGAAATAAATCATGATGTATTTAATTTTGTTTCTATAATTGCATACTCTCTCTTCCTGTCCTACCCATTTGAGTAATTCCCTGGGACTGTGTTGATGATCATTTTTATTATGCAGTTTCCATGAAGAGACACCAAGAGCTTTTTAACCCAGTCAGACATAAGCAAGCTGTCTTATGTAAATTGTTTTTTTTTTACCCTTACACCTAGTGTTTTAAATACATACTAATTTAAAGGCCAGAATTAATAGAAAATAAGTGATCTATTTCCTAATTTATTATTTGCTAAAATTTTTGTATTAAAATATTAGTGACATTATTTCTAATTAGAGAAGTTATTTTTGAGTGTGTTTTAAGTTCTTTTTTTCCTTCCAAGACAGGGTTTCTCTGTGTAGCTCTGGCTGTCCTAGAACTCACTTTGTAGTCTAGACTGGCCTTGAACTTACAGATCCCCGCCCCCTCCCGAGTGCCAGGATTAAAGGTACATACCCACCATGCAAAAGGCTCCTTTTTTTTTTTTTTAAAAAAAAGAATTATAAATATCTAGTAGTTTTCTTTTCAGAAGCAAGTCCCAAATGGAAGCTTATTACTATTTCAGGAACCATAACAGGTTGCCACATCAATCAAAATATTTCTAATTTTTATACATTTAAAGAGTGTTCTTATGTCCCTTTTCATACTAAATGTATTAATGATACCCTCTTATATATTTAAATGATGGACAGATGAATTTATGATATAGAAAGATAATAAAATCTGGCCTATCATACAAAAAAGGTAATAGGTAATAAGACAGCTAATGATATCTGTCACACTTAGGTTTATTTTCTTTTTCCTTCAATTTTCCATAGTTTGTATCTAATTTTATACTTATGATAAAAAACTGTGGTTTTTATGGCTCATAAAATAAATCTTAAAGATTTATTTTTGTTCTTTTGTTTTGAGATAGGGTCTCCCTCTGTAGCTCAGGCTGGCATCAAGCCTATAGCAATACTGTCTGAGCCTCCTGAGTGTGGTTACAGGCATGAGCCATCACACATCACATAGATTTTGATATCAAAATATTTGTGAAGAAAAAAACAGCTTTAAGGATTTGGCCTGACATAGGTCGAGTGACTTGTTTGGTATGTTTGCTTAAAGGTCTGCATTGTGGCCGTTAGACAGCTAATATGTGTCTGTACCTCTTCAAACTGTTACAACTGTGTTTTCAATTAACCCTTAGAGTTTTGTTAAACAACTTTTGGCTGACATTGTATGCTTTAATTAGAGCACTGTTCTCCAATCTTAGGTCCTTTTTGTGTTTTTTGGTTTTTATACAGTGCTATGCCTAGAATATGCGGGCTTCAGTCTTTTTCTTTTATGACTTTGCTATTTTAGAGTGTCCTTTGACTGTGGTGTGCTTGTGTCTCTGTGATTTATAGCAGTGTGAAATGGGCAATAGTATCACGACACAGAGTCAGTACCAGTGTTTGGTTGCATTGCCAAGTTCAACATTTAGAATATAGGATTTTGTATTCTTTTCCTTCCTTTTAAAAATTTACTTATGGAGCCGGGCGGTGGTGGCGCACGCCTTTAATCCCAGCACTCGGGAGGCAGAGGCAGGCGGATCTCTGTGAGTTCGAGACCAGCCTGGTCTACAGAGCTAGTTCCAGGACAGGCTCCAAAGCCACAGAGAAACCCTGTCTCGAAAAACCAAAAAAAAAAAAAAAAAAAAAAAAAAAAAATTTACTTATGACTATTGTGTGTGTGCATGTGTGTGCTTGTGTGTGCATGTGGATGTCAGAGGTCGTGGCACCAGGTCTCTCCTTTACCTTTACGTGCTTTCTGGGGATTGAGCTCAAATCATCAGGCTAGCCCAGCAAGTACTCTACCTGCTAAACCATCTCACTGGCCCAGATTTTTCTTAAAATTGAAATATTTTATAATTTTTATATAGCATGATGCTAATATATATTTATAGTAAAATAGTTTTTATAGTAAAATAAATAAACATGCTTTGTCTTACAGTTAATTTATTTTATTCTGTTAGGAAAGTAGCTATAATTACGCAACTAATAAAATGTAAATATGGTATATTGTTATGTTTCATTCTTATTTTTTATATTTGATTTTTAGATTTGGTTGTCCTGTATCTTTGCTACAGATATTTTTGTGTTTATCTCTGACCTATATTCTCTCATATCCTCCTATCCCTTTAACTCAGTAACCATGGTTTTATTCTCTATGTATGTCATTTTCTTTTCTTTTTTTTTTTTTTTTTAAAATATTTATTTATTATGTATACAATATTCTGTCTGTGTGTGTATGCCTGAAGGCCAGAAGAGGGCGCCAGGCCTCTTTACAGATGGTTGTGAGCCACCATGTGGTTGCTGGGAATTGAACTAAGGACCCCTGGAAGAGCAGGCAATGCTCTTAACCACTGAGCCATCTCTCCAGCCCCCTCATTTTCTTTTTCACTCAAAATATAAGATTGAGAAATAGTCTGTTTAGGTTTGATGTGCATTTAGTATAATATCCTCCCAAATTCAAATCTCCCTAATTAATTAATTAATTTTGAGGCAGGATCTTGCTATGTATCCCAGGTTGGTCTTGAACTCACTATAATCCTGTCTCAGCTGTTCAGGTGCTGAATTATAGATATGTGACTATGCCTGTATCAGGATCTCCTATAGGCTAAGTTGTATGTGTGTGTCTTGTCTGTGTGTCTGATATATTAAAAGCATTAAACATAACTAAGGTGGTTAATATGTTGTTACCACATATTTGTGTAGTGCTTAATGCTAACAAATCTACGAATATGGGAGTGCGCTCTGGCCGTGCTGCCTCCGAGGTGTTTATTTGTAAAGTGGTAGTATGTTAGAAATATGCCATAAAGAAGAATCATTCTGAGTTTTAAAGCTCTGGAGTTTGCTTTCATTCATGATGTGCTGAGAACCTCTCAAAGATTTTATGGGCATGAAAACAGGAATCCATACACATTACATCTTTCAGCCCTGTTGCTACTTGATGACAAAGCATGCTTCTTTGTGCTCTTTTCTTATTAACAGAGGGGTTATCTCTTTACTAGGTGTTCCATTCCCGAAGAATTTCATGTCCGTGGCGAAAACAATTCTCAAACGACTCTTTAGAGTTTATGCTCACATATATCACCAACATTTTGACCCTGTGATCCAGCTTCAGGAGGAAGCACATCTCAATACATCTTTCAAGCACTTTATTTTTTTTGTTCAGGTAGGTGGATTCATAAGGCTTTTCTTGCTCCATGTTTATTTGTAGAATTGTGTGATGAATAAATGGTGTACATACACTGTCAGGACAGAACTTGCTATCTCTATCCAATCTACACCCTATCTTACACTTTCCAGGATGATAATGATGGGCTTTTTCCATCTTAATTTCATTACTCTACCAGTTTATGGTAGGCAACTCTGAAATGGTTTCAAGATGCCTGGCCTTGCTTGAACTGTGCCAATTTCCAGGCCATATGAAGGGGCTAAATAAGAAATCTGAAGAGTGAGTCAGATATGATGATACTTGCCTATAATCTTGACAATTGAGAGGCTGAAGCATAAGGATTGAGTTCCAGGCCAGCTTGCTGCTTAGCAAGTTTCAGGTTATCCTGGACCATAAGCTCCGGTCTCAACAAACAAACAAATGAACAAAAGTGGATAGACAGCAAGCAAAACTAACAGAAACAAGCAACAAACAAAGTAGGGGGAAAATGCAGTCAGACTGTGAACTCCACTAGTTGGGCACACTTGTAGTGGACTTGGTCTCAAGTGTTCTAGCACTCTTGTTTTCTTAGCCCTCTACTTTCAAAGAGAAATCTTGGATCTCTCTTAGTGGACTCTTTTATATATATATTTTGAATATCACTTTATTTTTTTGAGACAAGGTTTGTTTGTGTTGCCAGGACTTTCCTGGAACTCACTCTGTAGACCAGGCTGGCCTGGAGCTCACAGAGATCTGACTGCCTCTGCCTCTGGGGTGCTGGGATTAAAGGCATAGGCCATCATTGCCTGGCTCCCCCAGTTCTTTTTAAAACCTTATTCTAAGTAATTTTGAAGCATGACTACTCATCATGTGTGAGGAAAGGAAGGGCCAGAGTGTGTTTTAGAGGTCCCTTACAGTTTATTTCCCCTTTGTTTAGTCCTCAGAGAGAGCCTTTGAAATGTAGACTAAGAAAGCAGGCATGGTGGCCCCTACACACAATCCCAGTTCTCTGGATACTGAGACAGGAGAATCAGGTAACCAGCGTGGGCTACCTGTCAGTACCTTGTCTCAAACAAATGAGGAAAGAAAAAAACTATGTATGAATAGAGTTTTGTTTAATTTTCAAATTAGAGAAATAATAAGGAAAAATGAAAGAGTTGGAAATAGATGGGCCAGGTGGTTTGTTTCCTGTTTCTGTAGATATTAGAAGGAGATGTTGGTTGAGAGAAAGCAAGTTTTGTTTGTTTTTATATGTGAGCATATGTTATAAATGTCATTTTTACTTTCCTCTCCACCAAAAAAAATGTATCCATTTTCACTAATACATACTTAAAGGCATACTTTAAAAAAAATACCTGTAAAAAGACATTTTAAGAGGTTATAAGTTTGCAAACTTTGTTGGGGAGTTATTTGACAGTCTGATTTGTAGACCCATAACAACACAAAACCACTGAAGTTTTACATTAGTATTTTAGTTAGCAGAAAATGATTGCCAAATTTAGGTTTTGTTGGTTCAGGAGAAATATTCTTCCTTTAAAAGTGTTAGTTTTACTTTACTCTGTAGCCATAAAGTATACTTTATGTTATGTGCTAGAAAATAGTGGGGAACCAATTTAGAGCATTTTGCACATCCTTACCCTCCTAGCAGCACCCTTTGATTAAGAAGATCACTTGCTTGGGCCTCTGAATTTAGAGACTCTTGCTTTGGCCACATACAGTCTAGACTCTACAGGGCCAAGAACATAGTATCTCATGTGTTTAGAATATATATGATCCCAGAATTCCTACCCTCATGCTCTCAGGTGGATTGTTGATGTTTATTTTTTGAAGACTAGGGCACGTCTCTGCTAAGTATAACTTTAGACATGAGGAGTACCCAGATGATACCTGCTTGTTAGAGGTATGTGGATATCACTTGGACATGCCAGCCAACTTATCTTTACTCATTTGCATGGGGCCTTTTTGGGCATAGGTAGAGCTTTGGGTTGGAAAATCAAAAGGTTAACTGAGGGTCAGGTACTCAGAGCTGGCTCTCCTCTGGCTCTCCTCATGCCAACTACTTTGTAGTGTAGAATTAAGAGGCACTTTTTTGCATCTTTATTATTATTATTATTACAAATTTTCACCTCCTCCCATTTCATTTCCCTCCCCCTCCCCCCATTCCCCCTCCTCCTCCCTCTCCAGTCCAAAGAGCAGTCAGGGTTCCCTGCCCTGTGGGAAGTCCAAGGTCCTCCCCCCTCCATCCAGGTCTAGGAAGGTGAACCTCCAAACAGACTAGGTTCCCACAAAGCCAGTACATGCAGGCAGTAGAATCAAAACCCAGTGCCATTGTCCTTGGCTTCTCAGTCAGCCCGGTTTGATCATATGCTCCATCAGTCCCAGTCCAGCTGGCCTTGGTGAGTTCCCATTAGATCAGCCCCTCCATCACAGTGGGTGGGCGCACCTAAGAGGTGTTTTGAGAATTTTGAATCTGGTTTTCTGGTCACTTTAATGTCAGTACAATGAGTTAGTCACATGGTAGGTATTCCCATGTATGTATTCCCACATGTTCTTGGCCCGGACTCCACAGATCTGAGGGCTTGTGTGTCTCTAAAGTTCTGACTGTAATGCTGGCCATATGATGGGTGCTAACCATCTATAATGATATATGGTGCCCTCTTCTGGCCTGCAAGAATACATACAGGCTGAGTACTTTATACATAATAAATAAATAAATCTTTTAAAAAAGATACAGAACCTTGATTATTGGCACAGTATCCCAACTTCTTAATTTTTCCATGGTAAAAGCTTTTTCTTTGCAGTGACATCAGATTTCTATTTGATTGACATTTGAGTGCCGCCCAGAGTATTGTTTTCATCGGGAAGCAGCAGCTCCCACTTACTGATTGGTAGTGTGTTCCAGGTATTACATGAAGTAGTTAACAGCAGTTGCCGCATGTAGTCTCCACAATAATTTCATGAGTTAGGGGGGATTTATTTTTAATATTATAGATGTAAAAACAGCGTCAAGGAAGTCATGCGATTTCTTTAAGCTAAGTGAACAATTTAAAAAAGTGAAGTTAAAAAAAAGTGAAGTTGCCTTTTCTTACATCAGAAGTTCTTATGCGTAGAAATCTGCTTTGGAATTAGATGCAAATAATTTGTGCTGTTTGCAGGAGTTCAACCTTATTGACAGAAGAGAACTTGCACCACTCCAAGAACTGATTGAAAAACTCACCTCAAAGGACAGATAAAAGGATGAAAGCTGCAAATTTTTCCTCCAGTGAACTGTGCGGAGTGTATTTGGGCTTTGTTATATTTTGTTTTTATCTGGATTGTTTCTGTTTTAGGTTTGGGGTCTTGTTTGGGTTCCCTTTTCTCTTCTGAAATACAAAATCATATTTTGTTGCTAGAGGAAGCCAAGAACCATTCTCTACATTTGAAAATGGCAAATTTGTCTTAGTGGTGTACAATATTTTTTTTTAAGTACTTTATTTTTATTAACCTGGTTTGGGTTATTTGAGGACTTTTTAAGATATTGTACTCTGGAAACAAATACTAACTGAAATGCTGATGGGTTGAACTCTGTGTTATGTAAATTGTGACCCACTTTGAAGTCCCTAAAAAAGACTTATGTGTTTTTAAGTGCCTTGATAGGTTCACTTCTAAGGTGCAAAGCACAGATATAGTACTGAGCAGAGCTTGAAACAATATTAGAGTTTCTATCTAGGGCACTTAGTTGTGCATGTTGTAAAGTAATCTGTTATAAAAGCCATAGTTTACTCAAGTTGATGATGTCCAGTTTTTGCTACATTGAAAAAACATAATTTGTAAAGTTGTGCATGTAGAACATAAATGTAAAACAAAATTATTTCTTAATTATTTTTGACATAATTTGTAAAGGTGTGCATGTAGAACATAAATGTAAAACAACAAAATTCTTAATTATTTTTGATATTGACTAATATATTCTGTTCAGCAGATGTTTAAGGTTCTACAAGCAGGTCTTTTTCCATCTCTTGATATCTGTGATATTGAAATTTGAGGATGTTGAAATGTAATAGCCATTGCATTTCAGCTTCTTCCTATATGTTAAATGCACTGTAAGTGTAAAACTTCAGGTTATATATAGAATTGCCGTCTTCAAAAAGGATGTTGAACTGTGAGGTTTCCTAGGAATTGCCAAATGAGCCCTAAGTGCAGAATCCCCATGTATTTCAGAGAGGAAGGAAAAATGAGAATGGGTGGTGGCAGGCATTAGTTTGTTTGGGAAATCAAAAGAGAAGCAATTAAGTATGGGGAGTCAATTCTAGAAAGTTCTGTTTTAAAACCCTGGAATAGAATGGTGTTTATTACACATAAACAGAGTCTTGAAGACTTCCTTTTAGAAATCAGCTTCCATGAGAAGTTAAAAATACTTAGTTTTAGGTACAGACATTAAACATTTAATGACTATTTGGGGAAATTAATCACTTTTTAGCATCTCCATTCAGTGAATGAAGCTGGTATCTGACTGTCATTTTAAATGACACACTACCTTGATTTCTGGTGCAGTTTGAAGCACCCTGGCTTTTTATTTTCCACTGTGAAATCTATTTTCTTTGTGATGACACCCAGTACTGAGAATGCTAGCTCGGTAGTGAATGACTTTTACATTTTAGTTGACATGACATTCTGTTGAGTCGTCATCATCAATTACAAGTTCAAGAATTTGGTTTTTAGAATAAACATTGAGGTTTCCCCTCCCCTGCCTTCAGTTTTGTTCTTGAGAAATACTCTTTTCAGACTCTGAGTTTTAATTTTGTCAGTTTGGGTAAATCTGTTTCCCTCAATTCTCTCTCTCTGTAGTTAGTTTCCCCTAGTAAAATAGAAATGCTTGCTCTGAATTTGTATGCAAATAATTAGTGGGAAAGAGTCTGAAATGAAGCAAGTTTGGTTTGTCATCGGTAAGTGACAAGGATAAGAATTGAATGCCCTTGCAGGTATGATCACTAGGAGCTGCCTTTTTCTCCATTTCATCTCTGTGATGGTGATTGCTCACCAAGTACCAATAATAAAAGGAACAAAACCTTGGAAAAGGTAGATAATACTGGGCATTTATTAGTAGTGCTTATTTGTGAACTGACAGCTAGCTGATTTCCTTAAAATAATTTTTTTAGTATCTAAATAGATAACATCAAGCATTATGAGTTGCTTCAGAATTCTGATGTTTGAGTCCTCTCTGAACAGTAAATGAACCCATAATTACTTACCGAAACGGTCTTCCATAGTCTTGACTTCATATTGCCCTAGTAACACGGGGCTTCCATAGCAGCAGCATGTAGAGAGAGGAGAGGGAGAGGTTGTTTCTGGTCCTTTGAGCCCTACATCCAGCGCGCTATAAGAATGGAAAACCAATCCTACAAATTAGTGCTTGGTAGCAGGGCTTAATGTTCCCACTGCACTAGGTAGGAGCTGTTTTCACTGTGTCAGAATCTCAGGTGCCACTGTTAGAAGTAGTCCCTCAATTTGGGGAAGTAAGGAGATAACGTTTTTTTTTGGTTTTTGGTTTTTTTTTTGGGGGGGGGGGTTGTGTGTGTAGTGAGAAAATAGAAACTCTCCTGGGAAAGGGCCTGACAAGTGTACATGGTGGCAGATGGCGCTAAGTAAGGAAACAATAGAACTCAAGAGAAAGCCAGTTTAGTAAACTTGCTTGGAGAGTAAAGATCAGAGTTCATTCTGCAGGAGAGCTTGCTTATAACTGTCTCTTAGATCCCTTTCAGATCTGCTCGCTTAGAAATAAAATCTCCCCTTTCTTTCTCCCCCCCCCCCCCTTTTGAGACTGGGTGTATGTGTAGCCCTAGCTAGCCTGAAACTTGCTACATAGAGCAGGTTGGCTTCAAACTCTCAGAGATATTCCTTGCCTCTGCACCCTACATGCTGTGGGACTAAAGGGGTGTAGCACCATTATCTGGCTGCCCCATTTTTTATGCATTTATAAAAGTGCAAGTTGTTTTCCTCATTCTTTCATAAGCTCATCCCATACAATTGGATATAGAAAATTATCATTATATTGTTATTCACAGTGCTTTGGTTAGATGCGTATATAACAAAACAGGTTTTAGGAAATATTAGTTGTCAGCGTAGTGGTCGTGTAGAGAGACTGACTGAGTAGGTGGTGCTGCTGCCCTGTTCACTTGTTGACTTGGTTCTCCCACTCCCCACAGAAGCCACACTGTTAGACTGCCCCAGACAACGAGCATGGTGTGTTGGTGGGTGGCTTTGGAGCTCTGTGTACCATAAACTGAAACATTTTAGGTTGTTGCCACTTTTCGTTATTTTAGTCATTGTAAATTCTAAATGGTCAACATAAAATGTATTAGGTAGCAGAATATATTTTTAATATGTATTTCTGAGTTACTACCTGGATTATCAGGATGGATGAAGCACTACAATCTCTTCCCAGAAAATAGAAATATGGATATTTATATTTTGCATATGTAATCACTAGATTCCATTTTGTGTAATGAGCGTTTTCCTTGCTTATGGGAAAAGTAGCAGCAAAACAACAGATTTCTTTTATAGCTTTGTCTACACCCTCTCTGAGAGAGGCTTTGATAACCACTAAAATGGTAGATTATGTGAGATACAAATACTAAGTTGTGGAACTTTTTTTAAAAATGAGTATGTTGTACCTTAATCAACATCCACATGAGAGCTGACTTTCAAAGAAGTTCTCTTTGGAGCACTGTTTATTTCAGCTATGCTCAAAGTATGTTTCTAGAACTTTGTCATGTGTCATAGGTGCTTTGAGAGTTGGTTTATGACTACATAAGAGATCATTTTCATATTTTTAGTTGCACAGTAACAATTTTTGAAGCTAATAGAACCAACATTAATTACCAAATCAAGTTCACAAACTTGGCTATTCTCTGAGAACCAAGCCAACTTGGTAATTCAGAGTATGTTGTAGGCTCTAAATCTTGGGAGAAGACTGCTATCAGTGACTGCTCACAGGATAGAAGTTTCCTGATGTCACTATTGGAAATAGGAACCATCATTTACATGTGAAAACATTTTTTTAAAAGAAATTAAGTATAATTACTTTGAATTTAAATAGAATTTTTAAGGGTTTTCTCTAGATCTTGCTTTCTGTTTTCCTCCCTTTTAAAACTTTTGAATTATGTAGGATAGTTTTGATTGAGAGAATAGTATGAAAAAGTGGATCCAGTACTTAAAACAGCAGTTTAAAGAAACAAGCCTTTTTACCTCTGTTGTATTCTGTTTTATTTTAAACAAGTCTTCCTTTCAGTCTGACTTTAATTAAAGACTCGAGGTTGATGTATAAGAAAAATTGGAATAAATTTTATTATAAATTATGCCATGTGTTACCTTACCTATTGTGAATAGCTTTTAAAATTATATAAGTACTCAGAACATGTCATTTATAACAGTAAATTCCTATTGAAAATATACTGGACCAAAAGTTTATTTGTAATGTGGAATGTGATTACATACTAGGGAAACATGTTATTTTGAAACTTTTTTGACATATTAAAGAATATACCACTTTAACTCAGCTCAGTCTTGAAGTATTGCTCCTAATGGACTTTAGTATTAGGGCTTTGCCGTAATCTAGAGATTTACCATGATCATCTGTGAGTGATAATAGAGGTTTGTTTCAAGATTTAATAAGAAAGTTCAAAACTAACAAACAACAGGCATGCAGCAGGATTCTGAAGGCAGATGATTTGAATTTTCAAGGCTTTCAGAAGTCCATCTGTGAGAACTCATTTGAAGGATAAGACTCCGTGGTCTGTCTACCACTCGTACTTGGACTTGCTTGTATTCTCACAAAAGAGAAAAAGTGCAAATTAAATTGGGCCCTCAGTTTTTAGTCGTGGTGCAAGTTCCTGGTACAGGTGTCTTCCTTCCCTCCCTTCCCACTCCCCCTTCTTTCCCTCCTTCTTCTTTTGCGTGTATTGCTACACAGTTCTCAAACATGCAGTGAGATCACTGGCCTTCACAGATTTGTGTTTTCCACTCTGCATCTGTTGTGTACACTGCTCTCATGCACTCAAGGCTGACTTTACAGCTAGTCTTTGTTAGTAGTTCTGAAGTATTGTTGACATACAGGTTTTCTTTTGTTTGCTCTTTATGTCACCAAAGCTGCAGTTATTATTGGTGATGTAAAGTGACAGTTTCCTAATTTCTCTCATAATTCTTTTTTTTTTTTTTTTGAGACAGTCTCTGTAGCTTTAGAGCTTGTACTGGAACTAGCTCTTGTAGACCAGGCTGGCCTTGAACTCACAGAGAACCGCCTGCCTCTGCCTTCCGAGTTCTGGGATTAAAGGCGTGCGCCACCACCGCCTGGCTCATAATTATTCTTATAAGTGGATATTTCTTCTAGTTTTGCACAAATTTGCGTTTTTGTTTCTGAAATAGTATAGGTTGTAAAACCTATTAGTGCATTTTTATTTCGGAACATTTTTCTCCTTAAATTGTTTTGCAGAAATGACTATTTTTAGGGAAAATAGTTTTTTACAGCTACTAAATTTTGTTTGTTATTTTTGTATATGCATAACCAGGGTGGTGAAATCACTAATATTTTAGGGAAGACTTTTGTTCTATTTGATTTTAAGATATCTTAAGAATTTAAGATATTACTTAAAAGTATTGGTAGAAATAATGTCATGAAAACAGTAAATAGAAGGAACATTTAAAGTCAGAATAGAAATCATTTTTGAAGACAAAAATCAGAAATACTGCCAGTACCAAGTAAAGGAAGCAGAAGGGCAGCATTTGCATTGTGCACTTGCTTTAGTATGCACAGAGACAGAGTCTGTTCTCATGAGGGACAGGTTCTCTACTGGGCAGTTAGATGGGACAAAGATGCTCTAAAATATGAAATGCAGCGTGGGTGCCATGTTGTAAATTGTGCCAAGATTATACAAATTGTAGCTATTGATCAAAGTTTAATTGCTTCATTATTGTTATTTTAAAGGAAATACTGAATGTCAGAAAATCTGTAATGTTTTGTTTTAGAAATGTAAATAATGTATACAGTCTTATATGTGGTGGAATGGGAGGTATTTAAATTCTAAGTTTTTCTTTTTTTTTTAAAAGAAAATGTTTATAAGGAAAAAAACCCCTAATAAATAGTTATGTTTGACCATGAATCCTGACTTCACATTACTGTCTATTTTTACTGTAGGTATTTCTACACTGTCAGATTTCAAAGGGAGATTAAGGTATATAGAGCATATTGAATGTTTCAAAATTTGTTAGGCAGTACTTTCTGTAATTCTCACAATACTGGAAGTTACCATCTATATACCTTACATTCTAGAAAACTAAAGTTAAGGAATTGTACACGTTATTGGGTCTAGGGCTTAAAGGTTCTTATATATGCTTGAATTTAAAACTGGTGTTTAGTATGTACTTTTGCTGCGAAAAAATAGCAAAATAATGAAATATTTGTGACCCTTTCTACTGGATTAAGAAAATGCACTTTGTTTAGTTGTGGGTCTGTTTTTGTTCCAGTTCTGGCAGGGGAGGTTTGTTTTATTCTTCTTTAGCAGAACGGTATTTGGATTTCCTGTAGGTCCCTGGCCTAGCTAGTCTCAGGCCACCTTAGCAGTGTCAGGTGTGGGTTCCTTCTCAGGGAGTGGGCCTTAAATTCAGTCCAGACACACTTTGAAATTCCTGCGCTTTAAGTTTTAAACGGGTGTGTGTGGCGGGGGGGGGGGGGGGGGGCGACGAGGACGTTACCTGTTCCCTTTTGTACCTTTGGTCTTTTGGATGCTCCACCTGGTTCTCCTGTCTCCCCTTCTGCCGTTTCTTTTCTCTCATGGCCCAGTTCAGTCTGGTCATGTCCAGTCTGGACTCTCCCAAATGTTCCAGCTTCTACCTATGCTGTCCCTTTTATCTAAATTTATCTAAATAAATTTCTCCACCGTACCTAGGGGTAGTCATGTCCTTCCTGTCACTCACGGCACTAAAGAGGGATTAGCACTAGGTCACTGGTTAACGGAAAACCTCTCAAGACACTGCGGGACAGCTGCACGCTTCCTGTAGAGGCACCTACTGAGGCTCTCCAGCTTCAATTTTCTACTTCCTACTTTTCTTTCCAGACGAGTTCAAACCTCCCAGCCTGACGGGGGAGAAGGCTCACGCTGTAAGGCCACCCCCTGCCGTCGAATGAGTTCACCGCGCAAGCCCCGCCCCTGCCCGCCCACGACTCCCCGTGACAACCCCGCCCCTGCCCTCCGACGAGCTCGCAGCGCAAGGCCCGCCTCTGCCCTCCGCGTCCCGCGGTGCCTGGCTAACCGGGTGGTGCCACACTCCCGGCACCGCCGGCTGGAGAGGCGGAGGCGTGGAGGGTGGGAGTCGGGGCCGCCAGGGCGTGGCCGCTCCACGGGCCCGCCCAGCCGCCTGCGCCGCCGCGCGCCAAAGTCAAAGTGCGGGTCCCGCCGGCGCGAGCGTGACCCTGCCTCCCGAGCTCCCGGCACCGCCGCGCTCCTGCAGGTCCCTAGCCCGAGCCGTCGCGAGCAGGCATGGCCACCCCGCCTAAGAGGTTCTGCCCTTCTCCCTCCGCCAGCTCCGAGGGGACACGCATCAAGAAGATCTCCATCGAGGGCAACATCGGTAAGGCGATCCCGCTCCGGTGCCGGTACTCGGCGTTCCCTCCGCGCCCGCGCGGTTGCTTCTCTGGACCTGCGCCATCCCGAGGCTTTGTGAGGCGCGCTCTGGGCCACTGCACCCTCTTTGTTGGGAACTTCCAAACGCGAGGGTTCGGGGCGCAGTTGGGGGGGGGGGGAGATGCTGCTTGTTTGTCTTGAGAGGTAACTTAGGTACGCGACACCCTTTTTTAGGTGTGCTTTTCCAGTAGGTTTCACTAACTTGCAGTTTTGCCACAAAATTGAGAACATTTTCGTCACCTCCCCCTTCAGTTCCCTTTGTGCTTCTTTGTAGTCAGCTTTCTCCCTTCCCATCCCTGTACAAGCCCTGACTTGTTTCTTTTCACTCCATGCAAATTTTGTTTTTTTTCCACAGTGACCTAAGCAGAACCAGAGTGTCTGGTCTTGTATGGTTCACCAAAGTGCTTTTACGATTCGCTCATGCTTTGTTTCTATGGTACTTTTTTTTTTTTTAATTTGGTTTTTTGAGACTGAGTAATCCTGTCTTGGAACTCATTATGTAGAGCCTTGAACTCTCAGAGATCTGCCTGCTTCTGCCTCCCAAGTACTGGAATTAAAAGAGTGCACCACCGCGCCTGGCCCACTGTAGTACTTAAAAAAAGGTGTTAAATAATATTCCACTAAATGGTATATACCTCATCTATTCCTCCGTGGTCGACATTGTGGGTTGGCGTTGGTAGCAATTCCTAAGACTGTGTAGGCATACGAGGAAAGGCGTTTTTAATGATTTTATGGTGTGGAATTTTTGACTCCCTTTCCCACATTCAGGTAGACCCTGGGTGGAGTATGGTTCAGACACATTAGAATTTCTGCCCGAATTGGGATAAACTACACCGTGCATGCGATTTTGCAAGGTGAACACGAATCTTCCATTCCTTTACACTTCCGACCACAGGAAACCTGATGGTGTTTCCTGTTTTGATAGGGCTGTCATTTGGGGGCTGCAGGTTGAGTGCTGACTGTTGATGTGTGCTGCAGATGGTCTCATTCGGATCACATTTAAAGCACCCACTCTTTAAGAAGGCAAGCAGGTGTGGATGCCTTCACAAGAGCAGAGCTGAAACACAAACAAGAGGCCTTGCTTTACTTGCCCCATCCTTAGACACAGGTCGAATCGGAAGAGATCCGTATTTCTTAAAAGTTCTTTGAGATGTCATGCTTACCAGCAAGACAACATACAGCCTCTTAGTGGATAAAGATGACCGTACGTAAGGAAAGGAGGAAGTTCTCAATAAAGTCATCCTTGAAGTAGATTTCAGTGGACGACCCCTGGGATCTGAACCATAATGTATTATCTATCTCCCTTCTCTCAAACCCAGGCAGCGTACACCTAGACATCTCCCCGCCTCTATTCGTCTTCAACCTTCTCAGCCCTGAAATCATCCTGTTTACCTGCTTGCAGAGCTGCTTTTCTGCATACAGATGCAGTGGTGTTACCTGTGCTTGAAATTCTTCCCTGACCTCCTCCCTACTGATCTGGAAAGAGCGGCACGGTAATGGCCGGCCTTTGCACACGGTTAGGAAAAGCTAGTTACAAGTATTGAGATTTCCCCTGAGCATCTAGATCTTTGACCAACCAGAAAAAAAGATTCTGATTATTTGGCCAGTGTTGGAGGGACTGCCATTTAGATTATTCATGCTAAGATAAGCACTTGTCATCTTTCCTGCAGGGAGGCGTCATGCCTTGCCTCTTGCTCCTGTAGTTTTGTACGGTTGTTTATATCCCTCTTACCTTATTTGTCCGGTCCAAACAGCCTGTTGATGTAAAAATTGTGTAATCTGTGAAGACTACCTTTTAATTCTTCTGTTCTTCCTAAAATTTGAAGATTGTTTGGTCATTTTTAGTCACGTAGCCTGTTTTCCCTTGTTCCATGTTGCTGAGTTACTCCCATAGTTTATGGAGGCCCTATTGACTCATTTCAGTGTGTTCAGAATGACGTACTGTGATGATGATTGCTTAGTGTTAGGGATTCATTTGTTAACTATGACTGTTTGGTTGTTTGTGTTTTGTTTGAGACGGTTTCACTGTACAGTCCTGACCTGCCTGGAACTCACTGTGTAGACCAGCCTGGCTACCTGCTTTTGAGTGCACAGCATCCAAACCCTGTGCCATCACCTCTCTTCCCATGACTTGAAAAACTATTAACAGGTGTTCTCGCTTGTTGTGGTCGCTCGCTTCATAGACTATATTAGCTTATTAGCTTTTTCCAGCTCTGATCTTCCTCCCAGACATTAAGGAAGGAACTGGGTAGTGATGATTTGTGAACTGCAAATGACTGTGATTACTCAGTTTGAAGTAAAATTTCACATTTGCAATTTTAAAGTATAACTCCGTGAGCTTTTTGTGGTTGTAATTGATGTCAGAAGAAGGCTTGATGTCTTAGCCTTAAGTACTTTTCGATTCTGGACTAGTTAGTTTGAGATACTTCAGTGTGTTTCTTGGCTACCCTGGATAATCATGTTCGTTTTTCTGCCGGGGCCAGTGAACGATGACCATTTAAATCGTACCTCTAGATAACTATAAACGTATCCTTTCCACACAGAATCTCGGTCACCCATGTTTCCCCCTCAACTAAATAGCCACCCAGTTTATCTTTGCCATTATTTCTTCTCTTTATGGGATTTAATACGCTTTGATATGCTGTCACCTTATTGATTCCCCTTTCCTTGATTTGTGCATGAGTCTCTAAGTTCCTTCCTGATTTTATTCTGGCCTTGTATAGTGTTGGAGTTTTGCCTGTACTTCTGCAAGTCAAAGGTAAGTTCTTGGTGCCCACCCTGAGCCCGTTTATAAGTAAGAGGACACTTGGCGAAGCTATGTATTTTGTGTGTGTGTGTGTAAGGTGTGTGTGTGTAAGGTAGAGGAAGGAAGAATATAATACTGGTCAATGATGCCTCATATAGCCACATTTGGTGACTTATGATAGAAAGGGTGTGGTGGGCATTAGAAGAATTGCTACGCCCTCTGCGCCACAAGGTCCAGTCTCATTGATAACCAAAATGATGACTATAGTGTGTCGATTACACATAAGCTATTTTTGTCTTTTTCTTTCCTGGATACCTTAGAAACTAGTGAATGATCAGGAAAAGTAAAGCTGTCTTTATTATTTTATTATTATTATTTAAGGGTTTGATAGAGGGCACAGAACCATAAAATCGAGGCAGACTTCTCCAGCTGTTACTCATAGGAAGTGCTTTGCAAGACTTAAAATAATTTCTATAGCCATAGGCTTATTAGGATCAGATTGTAATAGTTGCCAGCTCTTAAGCATTGAATGCGTCTTCCCATGGATTGTAGAGTTATTTCTTAATTGGTTTCTTTATTATTGGTAAATTATTTTGGTTGTATTGGGGTGTCTACTCTCCTTTTCCTCTTTTTAATTTTGTGGGGAGCATGGTCTTGCTCTGTAGCCCAGCTCAGCACTCACTGTGTAGCCCAGTTTGAACTTGAACTCAGAGCAATCCTTCTACCTAAGCCTTCCAAGTGCTGGGGTTATAGGTGTGTGCTGTTATATCAGCTGTAGTTTGTTTTTTGAGATGTGTCTTATCATGGAGCCCAGGCTGGGCTAGAATTCAAAATCTCTTTAGCTTAGCCTGCTGGATTGGGCGTTCGAAGTGCAGGCTACTCTTAGTGAGCTATTCAGACTGAGAAAGCAGAGGTAGGAGAAAGTCAGTTTCAGTACTATCTTGTCTTCCTGGGTTATGAGGAACTGAGGTCAGGGACTTGGTCAAGTTCACACAGCTGGCTGAAGGACAGGCTTTACCACTCTCCAGAAAGTTCTCTTTCTAAGGGCTTGGCTGAGGAAAGAAAGCTAGGCCAGAAGGCAGATGGTTTTTTTTCTTGTCATGATATCTTTTGTAAACTTAACTAGGGTTTCAAGTTTTCTGTTTCTTGCCTTTGGTGAACTAAAAATAATAACAAATTTGCTCAGCACAATTGGCTAAAGACCATCTTTAAGTTTTCATTTGTAAAAATAAAGGTGCAGAAAAAGGTCTTACTGTTTCTGCGTATGTACCATTCACTCTTAATCTTGTAAACGCTGATGACTATTGGTTATGTTTGCTTTTCAAATGCCTTTTCTTAGTTTTGTCTTTTCTTTTTTGTGACAGCTGCTGGGAAGTCCACATTCGTGAATATCCTGAAACAAGTCTGTGAGGACTGGGAAGTGGTTCCTGAACCTGTTGCCAGGTGGTGCAATGTTCAGAATACGCAAGATGAGTTTGAGGTATTCAAGTGAAATTTAAGTGAATACAATAAAAATTCTTTAGGGACTGACGGTGGTACAGTTCCCAGCACCCATATAGTAGCTCAGAATTGACTGTAACTCCAGATACCTTCTTCTGACCTCCGTGGGTACCAAGAACATATTCAGCGCACAGACATACATTCGGAGAAATCACCCATTCACATTAAAAAAAAAAAAAAAATTAAAAATCCTCTAGGTTAGGGAAGCAGTGCGTTTTGTCTTCTGCCCCCACCCCCACCTTTCCAGTAACCACTTTCAAGTCTAGCTGTGCATTTAAGATTTAGGCATTATTGCCGGGTGGTGGTGGCGCACGCCTTTAATCCCAGCACTCGGGAGGCAGAGGCAGGCGGATCTCTGTGAGTTCAAGGCCAGCCTGGTCTACAAGAGCTAGTTCCAGGACAGGCTCCAAAAGCCACAGAGAAACCCTGTCTCAAAAAAAAAAAAGTCAAAAAAAAAAAAAAAAAGATTTAGGCATTATTGTATCACAGTTTAAGATTTATGAAGCCGGGCGATGGTGGCGCACGCCTTTAATCCCAGCACTTGGGAGGCAGAGGCAGGCGGATCTCTGTGAGTTCGAGACCAGCCTGGTCTACAAGAGCTAGTTCCAGGACAGGCTCCAAAACCACAGAGAAACCCTGTCTCGAAAAACCAAAAAAAAAAAAAAAAAAAAGATTTATGAAAGTTCAAAAGCTTAAAGCAGCCAATAGTGATGGTGCTCACCTTTAATCCCAGCACTCGGGAGGCAGAGGCAGGTGGGTCTGTGAGTTTGAGGCTAGCCTGGTCTACAGAGCTAGTTCTAGGACAGCCAGAGCTGTTACACAGAGAAACCCTGTCTCGAAAAAACAAAAAGAAAAAAGTTGAAGTAATTTAAAAATCTAATTACAAATAAATTTTTGAGTGATTTTTTAAATATAATTTAAGTGAAAACATGTAAGAAAACCAAAACCTCCAGTAATTGGATTTTATTAATCTTTTCAGCCCTTTGTCATTGGAAATCCATTTCTTTTTTTTTTTTTAAAGATTTATTTATTATGTATACAATGGTCTGCCTGCATGTGTCCCTGCAGACAGAAGTTGGCACCAGATCTTATTACCGGTGGTTGTGAGCCACCATATGGTTGCTGGGAATTGAACTCAGGACCTCTGGAAGAGCAGTCAGTGCTTTTAACCACTGAACCATCTCTCCAGCCCCTGGAAATCCATTTCTATCGTATTTCCCTGTCCTATGCTTTCTCCACAAGCTTTCGTTCTGGACGGTTCATTTTTCTAGTCCTTTTCAGTACAGCATTGCGAATGAGAAAATAGGGGAGAAAGACTTCCGTTTCCTTTTTTCCTACAGGAAGTTATGGCTGTGTGTGGTCATGGTCCCTAAGCATTTTCATTTCTGGAGAAGCGAAATTGAAAGTAGAGAAGTTGGACGGGTCTGCCAGAAGCTTGTTCAGTCTGAAGAAACCTTGACAAAAAAGGGGGGCGGGGGCATTGGTGTGGGGGTTTCTGCTGGGAATTATTGGGCATATGGAAGGGAATGAGTAGCAGGAAGCTACAGCCTTCGTGGGTTGTCTTAGCTGCGGTGACTGTTGCTGTCATGGAACCCTACGACCAGGAGCAACTTTGGGAGGAAAGGTTTATTGGCTGAGACTTCCGCATCACAGTTCATCACCTGAGGCAGTCAGGGCGGGAACCTGGAGGAGGGGTGCTGCTTAGGGGCTTCCTCCACCCAGGACCAGCAGCCCAGGGTGGTCCTCACCCATCAATCACTAATTAAGACAACACCCTGCTGGCTTGCTTACAGCCAGATTTAATGGGGGCCTTTTCTAAATTGAGGTTCCCTCCTCGCAGATGACTGTAACTTGTGTCAAGTTGACACAAAACTAGCCCACACAGGGATATTTGTGAATTTTCTTCTCTCTCTCTCTCTCTCTCTCTCTCTCTCTCTCTCTCTCTCTCTTTCTCTCATCTTTTAGATATAAGGTTTTGATAACTAAACATATTTCTCACACTTTTATTTGCGAAGCATAGTTAATTTTAGGCTGGGGGCACAACTAAATATATCCCAATCCTTTAAATATCAAGGGACTTATCCCCATATGGAATTCATTTTCTTAAGTTTTGTGTGTTAGAGGCTATGGTCTTCTGTGCTTTAAGTAGGGTTCAGAAAATGTGGGGAACAGTATTTTATGAAACATGAAGCATTAAGTAGGTGGATGGCTTCTCTGTACTTTTGTATACTGTCTCTACTCATCCTGTCCTCCACAAATTTTAGACTCCAAAAAATGGGGTTCAGAGCTAGGATATAGCACAACAGTGGGTTGCTTACCTAGCGTGCCCAAGGCCCTGGGTTTCAGCCTTAGCACCACACAAAGCAACACAGGTGAAATGGCTTTTATTCTTCATCCAGCCCTTCTCCAACTCATTCTTGATCTGTTCTTTGTAGTTAGAATATGAATCACCCAGTCTCTGAAACTCGGCTCTCTTAGGATCCTGTCATCACTGAGGAGTGGACTGTGTGGAGACCTAACCACCAGTCCTCCTTTGGATCTTGTTTTGCTTCCTGGAGGTTGTGAAGTTGGAAGAACTCGGCATTAGAGCCTTCCTCTCTTGCATCTATATGCTTAACTTACTTGGCTGTAGCTGTTTATTTAGTGGATTTTTTTATACCTGCCATCTAGTGGCTGAAGTGTTAATGTGCTACCAACCGTCTACCTCCAGTCTGTCAGAATAAGACATAAAATACAAAGACTGTGGTTTCCTTCTTCATTCCCTAAATTCTGGCAGAATGATTTTGAGAACCAACAGATGACTGTTATTAGTCTCTGTTTTGCAGGCTCACTTAAAACAGTAGTTTACTCTCTTTGCTGATTTGCATGATGTAGTCTCAAAGCTTTTACTTAGTTGTTTTCTTTTTTCTTCCCGAGACAGGGCTTCTTTGTGTGTCCCTGACTGTCCTAGAACTCTCTCTGTAGACCAGGTTGGCCTCGAACTCATAGAGATGTGATACTCTCTTGTGGTAGACACCAGCAGTGAAATCACAGTGGCTCAAAACAATTAGAAGTTTCCTGTTGTGTACTGTCTTTTTAAGCTTTGATGCATTTTGCCCTTCCATAATTTCAGTTCGGAATTTATTTCTAAGGACAGAATCCCATTGTAAGTGGAAGAGCACCCTTAAGTTTGATCTGTTAGAAAATCAGGGACTGTTGGAAGCTGATTAACTGGGAGTATATGTGTCTCACCTCAGAGAGGCGTGTGTTACTTAGCTGTAGCTGATTTTTTTAGAGGTTTGTTTACTTTAAGAGTATGAGTGTTTCGCCTGCGTTTATATATGCATATGTGCACCATATGTGTGCGTGGTGTCTGCAGAGATCAGAAGAGGGCGTCAGATTTCGTGACACTGGAGTTCCAGTAGCTGCCGCGTGGGTGCTGGGAACTGAACCTGAATCCTGTGCGAGAGGAGTAAATGTCCTTAGCCAATGAGCTGTTGCCCCAGCCCCCATGTAGATGATTTTTTAAAAATTTTGTTTGTGTCTATCTTGCTTGTGTGTGGAAATCAGAGGACAGACTTTTGTAGTTGGTGTTCTTCTACCTTTGTGTGCGTTCCAGGGGTCAAACTGGTGTCATCAGGCTTGAGTGGCCAGCACTTCCTCTGACCTTACCAGGCCCATAGCTGATTATTCTGAGAAGGCAATAGGAGTACAATATTCTCTATCTTTTCTATTTTAAAAAAGAATGTATAAATCAAATATTTTTATTTAGCTTTTAAGTATTGGCATTTTTTTTGTAGGTCGTTAGTCACTTGTGAGAAAGGGTTATTTTAGACATCAGGTAAGAAAAGAGTGAGGAGAAGGAATTTAATGTTTTGATTTTGCTAATAATGTATTTATGAAATTTTTTTAAAGATTTATTTATTTTGTATGGTCTTTTGCCTGTATATATGTCTGTATTGTGGGTGCAGTGCCCATGAGGCCAGAAGAGGGTATCAGATCTTCCAGAATAGCAATTACGGTTTTTTGCCGCTACATGGATGCTGGAGCCAAACCTTTGTCCTCTCCAAGAGCAGCAGGTGCTCTTCATCATAGAGCCTGCTCTCCAGGACCCTTCCCCCCAGTTTCTCTTTTTGAACCTCTTAAAAAGTTAAAATAGCCAGGGACATGGTGGCTCGTCTCTTTAATCCCAACATTTGTGAGGCAGAGGCAGGAGGTGACTGTGACTTCCAGGACAGCTTTGTCTGTATCCTGAGTTTTAGGACAGTCAGAACTACATAGTGAGACTCTGTCTCAGAAAACAAGACAAAACAAAAAAGTAACCCTATTGGCAGTCTTATTTCTCTGTTTGTTTGTTCACCTCTTTTGCCAATTTAGGAATTGACAACGTCTCAGAAAAGTGGTGGGAATGTTCTTCAGATGATGTATGAGAAACCTGAACGGTGGTCTTTCACCTTCCAATCCTATGCCTGTCTCAGCCGGATCCGAGCTCAGCTTGCCGCCCTCAATGGCAAGCTCAAAGATGCAGAGAAACCCGTATTATTTTTTGAGCGATCTGTGTATAGTGACAGGTATGCAAATGGCTTATATTTGGCTCTTTGGAGTTTATAACTAGACACTTCCTTTTTTTCTCATTTCCTGGTAGTCAAATTGGAGGCTGAGCTGGAGGTTTTAGATAGCAAACGACATTGAAAAATAGCTTTAGCATTGATTAAGGTGCTAATGACGTTATGACAGCTCCCCCTTTCCCTCCAACCCCTTAGGATTCTCATCTGTTCTGAATGTATCTGGGTTTATATCCTAGACTCTTGCCTAGAAAAAGGAGATAAAAATTTAAAATTCCTAAAGGCATTTTAGAATTACTCTGCCTTTTGACCTCCTTAATTACCTCAGAATAGAGGCCCTTAAAGTTTTTGGTCTCAGGATCCCTTTTCTTTCACTGTAAAGTAGTCTAAAAAGTTTTGTCATTTGATACCCATATTAGAAATTAAGATTAAGAATCAGTATACAGTCAATATACAAAATATAAAATGAAAGAATCAATAATAAACATACTCTTTATTAATATAGAAAACTTCTGATTTAAAACAAAAATGTAGTGAAAGGAGTAGTATTGCTTTACATTTTTTGTAGCTCTTTAATAGTCTGAATTAAAACTGGGTTTTTATCCATGCTTGTATATTTATATTTGTGTATATGTATTTTGGTTGAAGTATACTGGGTGTGTGAAGTAAGTTGGCTTCTCATAGACCTGGAAGGAGCTTGGGACCTCCAGGGATCCTTATTCAACATTTTGAGAGCTACTGGGAAAGAACTCATTTCCAGTACTCGGAAAGACGTTTTGTGTACGTTTTCCAAGGCGCTCGTTGCCACAGATTTAGGAGTGTGTTTTATGCCCATTTCCTCTGTCATAATTGGTGTGTCTATGTGTTTGAAGGATGTGCATGCTGACGAAGATTCTCTTTCAGGTATATTTTCGCATCTAATTTGTATGAATCTGACTGCATGAATGAAACAGAGTGGACAATATATCAGGACTGGCATGACTGGATGAATAGCCAGTTTGGGCAAAGTCTTGAGCTGGATGGAATAATTTATCTTCGAGCTACTCCAGAGGTGAGACCAATAAACATTTGCTTGTGCCATTGAAATTCTGAAGTAATAGAAATCACAAGACGGATGTAGAAGTGACAATTTAAAACCAACTTCCAAGCTAGAGAGATGTCTCAGTGGTTAAGAAAGCTGACTGTTCTTCCTGAGGTCCGAAGTTCAATTCCCAGCATCCACATGGTGGCTCAAAATCATCTGTAACTCCAGTTCCAGGGATTCTGATGCCCTCTTCTGGCCCCTATGGGCACTATACACATGAGGTGGCCAGACATACATATAGTTAGCACTCAGAGACATAAAGTTAAAAATAAATAAATAAAATCAACTCTCTAGCTCCTAACCTGGAAACTCAGAACAGTATAGATTTTCTCAGCAAACTAGAAATCCAGATGCAGCAAATCAAGATTAGTTTTCTCTGTTCTTCACCAATCTTTTTTTTTTTTTTTTAATCTTAATTCCTAACTCAGCTTCTTGTCCCATCAGAGCTAGAATAAGAGACTTGTCAAAGCAACTTCTAAAATACAAATTCGATTAAGTGGGACTTAGGAGAGCTGTTTTAGGTACTATTGCATTTCTAGGCCAGTAGAAGGTCTGGGAACATAGTGGAAACTTTACAAATGCTTGCTTTCTGAATACCACAACTGTTGGAGGGCCACTTTAAGAAACATTTATGGTTACTTGTGAATTGGTGCAAAGAAATAGTGGCACACTTCAAAGAAATTTAGACATCAACGAAGAGAACTCCCCAAGAAATACACCTTTTATAGGTAAATTCATTTTCTATTTATGTATTATATTACATGAGTCCAGAAAGGTCCAGTCAGCTAGACTGACAGTGGGAATTTCATAGATAAGTATTCTGTTTCCTTTTCCCCTTCCTTCTAACTTCTCCCATGTCCTCACTTTCAAAATCATGACCTTTTAAGTTTTTAGCTATTATTGTTACATATGTATGTGTGTATAAATTTATAAACACGGCCTTCTTGCTCCCATGAGTATGTGTTTGGAGCTGGCTGCTTGGGATTAGATAACCTACCATGTCCCTGGGGAAGACTGCTTCTCTCTGTCTCAGCTCCTTATTTTTGAGACAAGGTCTCTGAACCTGAAGCGGCTGGCCAGCAACCAGAGGATGTGCCTGCTTCTGCCTCTCCAAGATTTTGTGTGGACTAGGGATCTAGCACAGGTCTGTCTGCTGGTGTGGTCGCGCTTTACTGACGGCTGTATTCCCAAGCCCTCATTTATGACCTTGGTTTTGTTTTTTGAGACAAGCTCTTTATGTAATCCTGCCTGTCCTGAAACTCACTATGTAGACCAGGCTGGCCTCTGCCTCCTGGGTGTGGGGACTAAAGGGCATATGTGACCACACTGGGCTCATTTGTATCTTTTAATTGAAAATTATTGAAAAAAGGATTTTTAGCAGACTGTGTCACAGTTCATGGGCTGCTGTAGTCTCGTGAATGTTACTTGTTGGGGGTCCTTGTTTTCTTTATTCTGCAGCGCTGGGGATTGAACTTGGGATACTGAGCATTGTAGACAGGTGCTTCACCACAGAGCACAGTGTGGTGGTTTTATATCTGGGTGTTGATAAGTTCCCACAAATTGTATGGAATTTCATTTATATGTATCCTGTTAGAGAAAAATGATTTAGAGTCACACAGTCAAATGTGACTATTTAAGCTTATGATTATTAAAATTATATATAAAGTTTGAAAATTTTTTTCTTTGGTTACCACGTTAGCCATGCTTCAAGTGCTGAAAAGCCATGGTGGCTGGTGGCCACCTTGCTCTGTCATACAGATAGAAGACAGGTATAAAGGACCTTGTGTTCTTTTAGGTTCTGGTGGTTCAGAGCGTCCATCCAGGGACGAGCTGCTCTTACAGGGGTGGAGTCTGGCCAAACACATTTGCTTAATAGCCAATTAGGATGGATAGATTGACACACTCTGATTGTTTTCTATAAACAAAATGTAGGTAGATATTTAATGATCTTCAGCTTCCTCCCTCCTTTTATAATACTTAATTAGTGTGTTTCATATGTGGATACTGATTTATTTTTCAAAGTTTAGCTTAATTGAAAACTATCATCTGACTAAAATAACACTTAAAGGGAAAAATGAGCTATACCGACTTTCCAGAAGAAATACAAATACAGGGTTTTGGCTAACGTGAAGACAGCAGAAAGGAAATTTTAACAGTAGTAGACACAAATTGTTGCTCAAATTTTTCTTATTGCTTTCTTTTAGAAGTGCTTAAATAGAATATATTTACGGGGAAGAAACGAAGAACAAGGCATTCCTCTTGAATACTTAGAGAAACTTCACTATAAACATGAGAGCTGGCTCCTTCATCGAACTCTGAAGTAAGGCCTTCTTACTGTTTGCTGTTCACTGTGCTTCCCTTTATTGGATTTTAGTCTAGTGGATGGGCGATGTGAGTAATTGTTTTTTCGCGACTGGGTATTTTCTGTGCAGCCCTGGCTGTCCTGAACTCACTCTGTAGACCAGGTTGGCCTCGAACTTAGAAATCTGCCTGTCTTTGCCTCTGAGTGCTGGGATTAAATGTGTGTGCCTTCACTGCCCAGCTAAATCTTTATTTTTACTCATGTATTCATAGTTAAGTCATTTGTTTGAAGATTTTTGTGACTAGTATCTTCTATTGGTATTTTTACTTTTAAGTGGTAAAATAAGCCTCT
Source organism: Chionomys nivalis (assembly GCF_950005125.1). NCBI lineage: Eukaryota > Metazoa > Chordata > Mammalia > Rodentia > Cricetidae > Chionomys > Chionomys nivalis. Next base: position 86,687,270 of record NC_080091.1, read on the forward strand.
GTCTGTGTATGTTACTAAGATAACCTCAGGAATAATTTTAAGGCAGCGTAGTCTGTCTGACGTTGTATCTATTTTAACTTTTTACTTCCAGTTACACATTACTAGCCTTAATTCAAAAATATTAAATGTGAAATTTCAGAAAGAATTCATGGATTTAAAGTTGCTTGCTAAGCTGGCCGTGTCTTGCTGGCTGTAGTCCTGTTTCCTGGGAGACCGTGGCTGTACAGGAGCTTGAAGCCATACTGGACGACACTGCCATCCATCCTGGGTAGTGTTGAAACACTGCTGTCCGGGTCTGTCCGGTTCCACCCAGAAGTGCCCAGGATAGGAGTAGTCGCTCTGTCCAACTTGTCTAAGCATGCACAGGATGTACTTGATTGTCATTTAGTAACTGTTCTGTTCTGAGATTGTCACATATGATAGTGCTTATAACCAAGTATCCCTTCTCTTACTTAGTAATGCTTCTGAAATGCTAGAGTCATGAGGGATACTGGCAACCTTATAACAGAGAGAAGCTGTGATGTGCTTTATTTTATTTTATTTTTTTTGCGATTTTTATTTATTTATTTTTATTTATTTATTTATTTATTTATTTATCTATTAAAGATTTCTGCTTCCTCCCCACCACCACCTCCCATTTCCCTCCCCCAATCAAGTCCCCCTCCTTCGTCAGCCCTAAGAGCAATCAGGGTTCCCTGCCCTGTGGGAAGTCCAAAGACCATCCACCTCCATCCTGGTCTAGTAAGAGGAGTATCCAAACTACCTAGGCTCCCACAAAGCCAGTACGTGCAATAGGATCAAAAACCCATTGCCATTGTTCTTGAGATCTCAGTAGTCCTTATTGTCCGCTATGTTCAGCAAGTCCGGTTTTATCCCATGCTTTTTCTGACCCAGGCCAGCTGGCCTTGGTGAGTTCCCGATAGAACATCCCCATTGTCTCAGTGTGTGGGTGCACCCCTCGCCGTGTGATGTGCTTTAAATGGAAAGGAAAACGCTCTCAGGGGAAGGAAAATGCGGCTTTAAGGTAGAAATAGTGTTAAGAGTTATATGTATATGTTATGTGTAAGAAAAAATCCAGTGCATATGGCATAAATGTCACCGTGATCTCAGTCTTACAGGGAATCCTGGAATGCACCCCACATGGCCAGGGGAAGCTACTGGGATAGAGTTTAAAGTGTGTCTTCAGCCAGGACTTGAGGCATTGACTTTGTCGAGTCAGCTCTTGGGCAGTATGTACACATGGTAGTAAATCTACTGTAAAGAAGAGCCTGCCAGCCGCTTCCCTGCAGGATAACTTTAGTCTAGCATGAGTGACAGTATTTGGGCTTTTGAATATGAGTTAGTTGTTAATATTATTTTCCTGGATTTAGTGCTTTTCTGATTTTGTTCGTCTTTCTTTTTAAACAGAACCAACTTTGATTACCTTCAAGAGGTGCCTATCCTCACACTGGATGTCAATGAAGACTTTAAAGACAAGCATGAAAGCCTGGTTGAGAAGGTCTGTTTAGAAAAGACCTTGTGTTTGTTTTGTCTAAGACAGCTATATTAATTTGTGAAAACAGCTGCCTACAGAAAAGCTTCTATAAAAGTACATTAAGAGGGGCTCGGGGTCTAGCCGGGCGGTGGTGGCATACGCCTTTTAACCCCAGCACTCGTAAGGCTGAGGCAGGTGGATCTCTGTGAGTTCGAGGCCAGCCTGGTCTACAAAGCAGATGCCTAAACAGCTAGGACTGTTACAGGACAGGCTCCAAAGCTGCAGAGAAAGCCTCTCTTGAAAAAGAGGGCAGGGGTCTGTCTTTGAAGCACTGTGCTTTTTCTCATCCTTTTCTCCTGCTTTGTCCCGCTTTTTCCAGTATGGAGGGCATTTAAAGTCGTAGGATATATATACTCTCATTCATTTTTAGCTGATGTTTGGAGATTAAGCAATGTTAGTTTATCTATTTGTTGGAGACCATGTCAAGGATGAGTTGGCCTTATTCTAATCTTTGAGTCATTATTTTAACAGAGGTTAATTTAACCTTCAGAAAATTGAGAGTTGACCACTGTCTAAATGAGTAATGTAATTTATACATATAAGGGAGAGACTTACTGAAGAACATTAAGGTAATAATAGAAAGAATTGTATAATAAATCCTTATCTACCATTAATTAACTTAGTGATCTCATGTCTAGGAATAAACCATAAATTTGTTTAGTTTTGAGAGAAATTTGGGGGCTATTTCTGTTTGGTTTTTTTCTCATGAAATAGCTGGCTGTTTACTATAATAAAATATTGACTATATCTCAAAAATGGAAAACCTCAACATTTGAAAACTATTGCTGTGTATGGTTGGTAGCCTCTTCATATAAAGTAATACATATGTAGAAAATTCAAGTTAGTTACTATTTATGATATTAAAATATAAGGTAGAATTAAAATATGACACTATTAAAATAAAATTAGCAGCAGTTATAATAAGCACAAATTTAATTGAATCTGTAAAGCCACTTTAATTTTATTATTTAAAAGCCTTTTTTAAGATTTATGTATTTTTATGTATTTGGGTATTTTACCTGTATATGTATCTGCACACCAGAAGGGGGCATTGGATCCCAGTGAGCCACTGTGTGGGGGCTAAGAACTGAACCCGGGACCTCTGGAAGGCAGCCCGGGCTCTTAACCACTGAGCCAATTTCTAGTCCCTATTATTTTAAACTTCAATTTATTTTTTAATGTGTTGTGTCCGTAAGTATGTAAGTGCACCATATGTGTGCAGTGCTCCAGGAGGCCAGGAAAGTCAGATCCCCTAGAAATGGCTTTACAGGTGGTAGTGGGCTGTCATATGGGTGCTGGGAATCAAACATGGGTCCTCTGCAAGAGCAGCAACTTCTCGTAACAACAGTCATCTCTCCAGTGCCACATTTCTTAGCTTTAAGTAAATAGTTCCTTAGACCAGGAAAATGTCACATTTTTTTTAAAATTAATAATCCTGAGATTTGGGGGAGGGTATTTTTCAAAGGCGGCAATCTTTATCTTTTTTTTTTTTTTTTTAAGATTTATATATTATGTATACAGTGTTCTGCCCACATGTATGCCTGCAGGCCAGAAGACAGCACCAGATCTCATTACAGATGGTTCTGAGCCATCATGTGGTTTCTGGGAATAGAACTCAGGACCTCTGGAAGAACAGGCAGTGCTCTTAACTGCTGAGCCATCTTTCCAGCCCTAACAACCTTTATCTTTTAAGGAGAATTTTATAGTCTAGAGTGGAGAATTACAGTCTTGCATTATAGTCTTCCTCTGTTGGCTTATGCGGCTTTGCCCGTACACTGACATTCTAGAAATGTATGCCTTGGCTCTTCAAAGGAGTAGGGTCCCCAGCACCTCATGCTGTCTGGCAACTGGCTGTAACTCCAGGTTCTGGGAATCCGATGACGTCTTCTCTCTCTAGGCACCAGACATGCACATGGTACCTAGACATGCATTCAGGCAAAATGTTCACACATAAAAAATAAAAATAAATTCTATCCTTAATGTTACAGATTTATATGTTTGAATTGCAAAGGTGTTTAATCGCTTATAAATATCAGTATTAAGATTGTACATATCATTGATCTACATTATTTAAAAATAAAGAGACCATAGCCTAGAGGTGGTGGTGCACGTCTTTAATGCCAGCACTTGGGAAGTAGAGGCAGGTGGATCTCTGTGAGTTCAAGAGCAGTCTGGACTACAGAACTAGTTATAGGACAGCCAGGGCTACACAGAGAAATCCCATCTTGAAAAGTAAAACTCTTTCTCTCTCATATATATATATATATATATATATATATATATATATATATGAGAAAAAGAGAACGTGCATAAAATTAGTTAGAGGTCTTTTAAAATTGTATCAATCTTTTTTAATTATGTAAGTCTTAAATGTAAATTAATTAATGATTTTAGAATGTTTACCCTACTATAGAAATATTTAGTATTTGTTTTAAAAATAAGCGCCTGTTGTATTGTGATGGTTATCTATATAATTGGTGTGTTCGGCTTTTCTGTAGATAAAGATAAATGTTAGATATCAAATTAATTGAAGGAATTATATTAATTTATTTTTCTTTCCTCAGGTGAAAGAGTTTTTGAGTACTTTGTGATTGAACGGAAGACTGCAGGCAACAGAATGTCTCCAGAAGCTTCCGTCTGCGAGTCCTCGTAGCTTGATTTCCTACGAAGGTCTTCATAGGAGTCACGTTTTTAAACCAGTTTCGTTTTAAGGAGAACAACCTTTTCTTTGTATATATATTTTATTTAATATTCAGAATCCCCTGTAAAACGTTGTGTCCCTCCTTTACTCCCTTTCTTCCTCAACTTCCCCTCCTCAGTTTTGAGTCAGAGGTGTTCTCTCACACCAGGAAGTGTGGAGGTAGATGTTCTCAGAATCAGTGAAGTGACTGAGTCACTGTTAGGAAAGGCCCAGCCTTCTTTCTTCTCGGTTGTTATCCTGAGCAGGTAGACATGTTTTCATTGTTATCTCACTTCCTTAGTATTACATCTAGAGGGCGTACATTTTTGTAAGTTAGCATAGCTATTAGAAGCTGAAAGGCGTAGTTTGGGGAATCCCTAGAATAGGGATTTGTTTGAAGTGTGTGTTTTGTTTTTCATCTTGTTCCCTTTGGTGGTGCTGGACATTAAACCCAGGGTCTCATTCATGCTAGGGAACCTTTCTACAGTGAACTGTCTCAGCCCTGTAGTGTTTTTATCAAGTACCTCTCCTTCCACTCCACTTAAAGTTGACAGTAAGACCATGTGATCATCACCTCGTTGATGTTTATTCATGAGTCTGTGGTGCGTTTATAGAAAGAGGTTGAATTCTGTTCCCAGTGTGGTAATGGTGTAATTACTTTATAAATCATTTAATTTTTGTGTGTTTCTTCATCCGTGATGAGTACTTTTTTTTCTTTCTTTTTTTTTTTTTGTGAACGTAAATTTTGGAGAATGGAATAAATCTTTTTATATTTAAAAGGTACCTAAGACATTTATTACATGGAGTATAAATCTTCATGAAATTAGTTATTGCTTTTCTTGGATTACTATAGTTTAAATGCTTGTTTAAATTATGTTTTGCTTTTGTTTTTTTGTTTGTTTGTTTTTTGAGACAAAGTCTCTTTACAGCTTGAACTCCAACCACCTCTGTCTGTGCAAGCCTTGTCCCCTGGCTTTCCCCACCCCACTGGCACACGCGCGCCAGAGCACCAGAGCTGGGATGCTGGAATTAAAGACACGCAGCACCACACCACCACACCTGGCTCTGATTTTCTTGAAATTTCCTGTTTCTTTCAGTTTTTATGTAAAATGGTGATAGAACATAATGACAAGTTTTGCATTGGCCCTGTATTGATAATTAGTCTCTCTACCTCTATACATGGTGAGACACAGAGGTGGATGGTGGAGCGTTTCGGATATTCTGTCTGCTCCTGCCAGTCCATCTAAGATCGAAGTCACACACTTCTGCTGGGAGACTGTTGTGATCACAACTTTGCTTCATAGTTTGCTTTGTAGAGTTTTTCTAAAATCTCTTATACTTACAGAGAAATAGTTAATAAAACAATTTTGTTTTATATATAGTGTATCATGGAAATGTTACAGTTTTTAGTTGAACTAGGAAATAACTTTAACAAATTCCCAAAGGCTTTAAGTTCCTGTTAACAGTGCATATATCTCTAAACTGCTTTGGTGTTTAGCTGGGAACGTCCTGTATATAATTAAAGAAGTATTTTTATTGTTTTTTTTTCCCAGTGTAGTCTTTTAAGTTAATTCTGCGTTATTTTTACCAGGTAATTAGCCTTTCTACTTCACATTAGGAAAAACGTGTAATTTCTTGAAATGAAGAATTGCATTTATTTTGAAGCTATAATTTTCCTTTGTAAAAATGTTACCTTTTATTTTTGGTTTCTTATTCAAAGATGATAATTTAGTGGGTTAACTGGTACAGTAGCACTGATCTTTGAAAAGGGGATTCAACTTTAAATCTGTAATAACAAAAAATAAATTGTCTTGTGATATATCTGACCTTTTTCTTGTTTGATATAAATAAATTTGGCACCTTAAATGTTTGTCAATAAATACATTTAAATTTTTTGAACTATAGTGAGAGAGTTTAAATTTTCTGAACCAGAAATCATCTGGTTTTCTTCTAGGAATTTTATGGCTTTGTGTTTCCCGTCTAGGTCTGTGCTCCATTTCCAGTGTTTGAAGGTGTTAGATCTGTCTGTGGGTTTGCGTGTGCGCATGTATGCCTGCTTCAGCACCATCTTTGCTCCTCTTTCTAAAGTGATCAGCTGACTGTCTTTATTCAAGCCATTTCCTGGGTTCTGTTTGGTTGGTATGTTTGTCTGTTCTTTGTCAGCACCGTTTTGTTTATTATAGTTTTATAGTAATTCAGGTCTTTCATTTGTCTTTTTTACAAAGCTTGGCTTTGTAGACTGGCTGCCTGGAACTCCTGCTCCAGCTATAGGAGTTTTCTGGCTTTCTTGCCTAGTGCATGTGCGCGCATGCGCATACATACATATACACACACACACACACCTGGCATGCATAAAAAATAGCCAAGAAATACATTACAAATGCTCATCATCATTAACATGAAGAAGATGCAAATCCAAACCACTCAGATTTCATCCTAGTCAGAAGGCTGCAATAGAGACAATAACAGAGGTGGATCAGAATAGTGTGGGTTGGAGGAGAACTTGAAGAACTGCTAGTAAGAATGTTCAGCTACTAGACCTGGAAAGAATAGTACCCAACTTCATATGGAAGAATAAGATCCCAGGACAGCCAAAACAATCCTGTTCAACAAAAGAACTTCTAGAGGCACCACAATCGTGGGCTTCAAATTCCACTATAAAGCTACAGTAATGAAAACAACCTGTTAATGGCATAAAAACAGACAGGAGGACCAATTGAATTGAATCGAAGATATGGATATCAGTCCACACACCTACAAACACCTGATTTTTGACAAACTAAAAATATAAAATGGGAAAAAGCATATTCAACAAATGGTGCTGGCATAACTGAATATCAACATGTAGAAGAATGAAAATAGATCCATATCTATCGCCATGCACAAAACTCAAGTCCAAATGGATCAAAGACCTCAACATAAAACCAACCACACTGAATCTCCTTAACTTAGTGGTTCATGTTTATTGTCAACATAGGTTGAGATATACATAGAGGATTGGTAAGGGACACTTCTGGTTATGCCCTTGAGGCTATTTACAGAGGATTATGTTTTAGAGATTTATTTTAAACTACATATGTGCATGCATATTTGAGTTGGACATTTAGCAAATACCATCGTTAAGAATGTGAATAGATCTCATTAGAAAAAGAGATATGCAAATGAGGAATAAGAAAGAAATACCTCGTTTCTCTAATATGTTTCCTGACTTTGTGTTTTATGGGTTTCTCATGTGCGCATCTGTGCTGCTTGTGCTTTTTCTTTGTTTCTTTTCCCCCTGTTTGATTGTTTTGTTCTGCCTTGGTTTGTTTTGTTAGTTGCCTATTTGTTTTCTAAAGAGAAAGGAGGCGTGGCGTTGCACAAGTGGGTGTGGGAGGAGGATCTGGGAAAAGATGAGGAAAGGGAAACCTGTGATTAGAAAGAATTGTATGAAAAAATATATGTTCAATAAAAACCAACAAATCATAGAAACAAATACCTTGAACACAGTAACCCATCAAATTTTACAAGATATAAGCTACTTGAAGAAAATCAGAATGAGGTGTAGATTTATATACCGAGTGTTGGAACAGCACCTAATTCAAAAAACAAACCCAAAGCATTAGACATAAAAAAGTTTTTTAGGCCCCAGGGTAACAGTGGGTGACTTTTAATACCAAGGATAACTTTGTATAACTGGATAAAACATCTCCAAATTCTTGTGAGAGCACAGAAGACTTCAGGTAGCTAAGGAGCCTGAGCAAAACCATATTGGAAACAAAAGAAGACACAAGGAAAACACCTCAAGATATTGGCACAGGTGGAATTCCTAGATAAGGCTTCAAAAGTAGAGAAAACGAATTGGCACCTGGAATGACATCCCAGGGTCTGCCCAGCAAATTAGATGGTTTTCACTCTGTCTTGTCAGCTACAGAATGAAGTAGCCTGTGGTAGTTTGAGTGGGAACGGCCTCCATAGACTCATATATTAACTGGGAGGGATGAGGAGGTGTAGCCTTGTTAGAGGACATATGTCACTGTGGGCAGGCTTGAGGTATGGAAAGACTGGAGCCATTCTTTTCTCTCTGCCTACTGTTTATGGTTTGAAATGTGGGCTCTTGAATATTCCTGACGACATGCTTCTACTTTGCCATCATAGATTCCAACCTTTGGGACTGAAAGCCCAATTAAACATTTTCTTTTATTAAAACGTGTATGTATGCATTTTTGTGTGGGGGTGTGTGCACCAGAGTGCAGTTGCCTGGTGAGGCCAGAAGAGGGCATCAGATTACTGCAGCTGGAGTTTCAGGTAGGCGTGAGTCCATCTGTTTGCCAGTGTTGGGAACTGAACTCTGGTCCTCTGCATGAGTAGCAAGTGTTACTAACTGTTCAAGCATTTCTCCAGACCCTCCAGAGAAGATTATTTAAGGGGAGAAAGCTACATCTTGCATGTGGGCAGCACCATCTAGTTTCAAAGGGTCTTGAATGGAATAAAAGCAGGAAGGAGGCTTACTAATGCAGAATTGTCTCAGCTCCTGGCTTCCATGATGAAGTCTTGTGTCTACCATGCCCTCTCTACCAGCTAATGGCCTAAAAAACACAGGCCAAAAGAAAATCTCAAGTTGTTTTTCTCAAGTTGTCTGTCATGATGACCAAATGGGGGCTCAGGGTAGCCCACGCTGGCCTTAAGCAGTCTGCATTGACTTCTGAGTGCTGATGGGATTGGAGCATGCACCGCCTTGTCTCTTAGCTGCTATTTTTAAGCTAGGTGGATGAAGATTTTCGTATTCCTTTTTAGAAGATAGATTTAAATAAAAATAACTCCTAATGTCCGCACATTTATATTTACTTTTTAAAAAAATAGCTCTGTTTTTATAAAAGAAACTATTACTCTTATTTGGGCATTTATTATGAGTAAGAATATTATGATTAGTGTAACAGCTCTGCTATCCCTGGAGTGATCAAAGGGACAGTGCAGGGGACACCTGGGTAACATCATGAAATGGGGACTAAAAGGAAAGTAAACCTTTTGATAATACGCCAAAACGTCCCCCTTGATAGCTTGCAGTTTTATTTTATTGTTCTAGATTCAGCTGGGAGCCTGACACAGCCAGAGAGACCCGAGACCAGATTGGCCAGTGGACAAGCCTCGAGGGCATTTTCATGCTTGCCAGCTGATGTGGGAGGGTCGGGGCCACTGTGGGTGGTACCACCCCTGGGTAGGAACCGAGTGAGCCAGAGTGCCAGCAAGCCCAGAAGCAGCATAACATAGTTCCTGCCTCGATGATGGACTGCAACCTGGAAATGTGAGTCAGATAAAACTGTTCCTTCTCAAGTTGCTTTTGGTCATGGTGTTTAGTTTAGCAACAGAAGACAAAGTTATCATGATAAAGAAGAGAAGGGAGACAGTCCAAATTTGATCGGCCCTAGATAATATTTAACAAAGAAAGAGTCTAGAAAATTACAAATAGGACAGTAGAGTCTACCATAAACCCAACCATATCCGAGCATATCACTGTTACATGTACTCATGTGTATATATAGTATACATTTGTATGTATTTGTTATCTTTTAGCAGTATTGTTTAGATTCAGAAACCAAAATCCTGATTTCTATATTGGAAAGGTAATAATGTTTTTTATATTGAAATTTAGTTATCAATTATATTGAAGTTAATATTATATGTTAAATGAAAGATGCCTGTGCCTAACAAAGTTTAGTTAGAATTTGAATGTGTTAGTATTTCCCTGTTGGTTTATAATTTCAGATTTAAAAAAACACTCTTTACTTGGCAATGACAATAAAAGCAAACATGTCTTGATAAAAGCAGAGAATGGCCTTGGGAGACTGCTCAGTAGAGTGCCTGCCTTGCACGAGGACCTGAATTCTGATCCACAGTTGGCACTGTGTCCTTAGCCCCATTGCTTAGGGTTGGAGGAGACAATCGTTCTCCAGGCTTGCTGGCCAACCAGGGCAGCCAGTTAGTGAACTCAGATTCAACAGGAACTTCAACCCTATCTCAAAAAACAAAACAAAACAAAAACAAAACAAAACACCTAATTGTAAAATAAATAAAAAATGTTAATTAAATAAAATGAAAAGAAAAAAAAGAGGGGAAACTGTGGTCAGTATGTAAAATAAATGAAAAAAAGTTAAATAAAATAATAAAGAAAGGTACCTTATGTCAACTTCTGGCCATGCACATATGCACACAAACTGCACACACACACACACACACACATACACAAAGTATTTCCTTTAAATAATTTAATGATTGAAGAAATATTATAATAAGAAGATAACCCCGGCCGGGCGCTGGTGGCGCACGCCTTTAATCCCAGCACTCGGGAGGCAGAGGCAGGCGGATCTCTGTGAGTTCGAGACCAGCCTGGTCTACAAGAGTTAGTTCCAGGACAGGCTCCAAAACCACAGAGAAACCCTGTCTCGAAAAAAACAAAAAAACAAAAAAACAAAAAAAACCAAAAAAACAAAAAAAAAAAAAACAACAAAAAAAGAAGATAACCCCGAGCTCACAAAAATGCAGATAACACTGTAGTAGGGAACCATTGCCCCCTAACTTTATGTCCATGTATCTAGGAAGAAACATTGTGCTGTTTTACCAACTTAAGATTATTTTATAGATTCAGTTTCATGCACTACTGTTTTCTTATTTATTCGTTCATTTATTATTTATTGATTTTGAGAAGGGCTGTCATCTCTGTTGCCTTCTAGATGCCCAGGTTGGCATCTAACTCACAATTAACTTTTATTTACCCTGTCCTAGGGATGCAGGCATAAACCACCACGCCTGGCTCTGGAACTTATTTTCCTTTCTCAGAGTCACCTTCACTGTGTTGCTTATGGTGGCCTCGAACTCCCGGGCTGTAGTGATCTCCTAGTTTGAGCCCACGTACCTGAGTAGTTGGGACAACAAGTGTGTGCCATGCCAAACCATGTAGACTTCATTCATTTGCAGAGATCTCCAGTTGAAGAAAAATTTTAGTAGCATTTCCTGCACATGATACATCTGCACATGTTTGCATGTGTCTGTGCTAGAACGGTAACATATAGTTTTTGATGTGTTCGTGGCTTAGCTTGAGTCATTCATGAATTTGACCTTTCATTTTTTTTATTTAACCTAAAGTTTATTTTCTATCTTTTTCTTACATTTTGTTGATCAGAATCCAGAAGTTACATTTTTTCACTTCTGAATTATGGATATTTAGGGAAACTCTTCCCCTCATTCCAGCGGCCCCACCCCCTCCATGCTGAATATCTACCACAGAGCCTTGAACATGCTTGGCAAGTTCTGGTCCACCATAGAATGATATCCCAACTCTTAACATTTTGATACAGGCTCTCATTATGTACGGCCTCAATTTTGCATGTGGTGGTTTGAATGAGAATGACCCCCATAAGCTCATATATTTGAATGCTTGGTCCCTCGCTGGTGGAATTGTTTTGGGGAAGATTAGAAGGTGTGTCACTGCAGGGGTGGCCTTTGAGTTTTTCCATATCAGTCTCTCTCTTTCTCTGCTTCCAATTTGAGTATAAAATGTAATCTCTCTAGCCAGGCAATGGTGGCGCATGACCTTAATCCCAGCACTCGGGAGGCAGAGACAGTGGATCTCTGAGTTTGAGACGAGCCTGGTCTACAAGAGCTAGTTCCAGGACAGCTGGGATGTTACACAGAGAAACCCTGTCTCAAAAACCAAAACAACCAAAAGAAAAAAACCAAAAGATGTAAGCTCTCAGCCCCTTGGCTGTCTGCCTACTGCCATGCTCCCTGTCATATTGGTCATGGACTCACTCTCTGGAACTGTAAACAAACCCCCAGTTCAGTGCTTTCTTTTATAATTTGCCTTGGCTATGGTGTCTTCATAGCAATAGAACAGTGACTGAGACAGTGCCTCAGCCTTCTGAGTGCTGCTGGGTGGGGGGATTGTGTGCAACCCACAACGCCTGTCTGCGCTCTATGCGCTACCATACAGTTCCCGAGCCTCGGGCAAGGGACTGGAGGTTGAAACACACAGACAGACAAAGACACGGACCTCTAGTCACTGGTAAGAAGCCCTTTATTCAATAGCACCATGGAGGCTCATATACCCAACAGTCAGGTGGGCCAACAGGTGAAAACCTTATCCTCTGATCCTCAAGGCCAAGGCAACACGTGCTCGTGAAGCAGAGCTGGTAAACAACTTTGACACAGCTTTCAGTAACTCAAATCAGAAGGAAAGTAAAGATCTCTAGCAGGGAAGAGCAGCTGGAGGCCAGGACTCCGAATGGTCCCAACGGGGTGGGGGGTATAGGCTTGTGCTCTCACGCCAGCTTCACTATTTCTTACACCTGCTTAACATGACAAGCAGGTAACACTGTAGCAATGCACAGATAACTGATAAATAAATTAACTTGCCCTCTCTTCCTTCCCTTAAATCCAGGAATCAAAACTGGACTCCAGGGAAATCACAATTCATTGCTAACTAAGACTTTCAGTTACTAAGACTTTAAAATGGTAAATCTTAAATACCATGTTATTTTGGCCTTTTTAGGGCGGGGTGTGTGTGTGTGTGTGTGTGTGTAGCAAATGTAGAATCTGAAGACAAATTCCCCTACTTGTCTATGCCTTGGGCAAGCTTTGGCTTCTGTGAGCTTAAGCTTTCCTTAATTTGCAAACTGTGGTCTTAGAACCTTTCCAAGATACAGGCTTGTTTTAAAGCAGCAATACATAAAAGCTGAAAGGCCTTTCTTTATTATGATGCACACATCCGATAATAGTCATTACTCAGGAAACTCCAATGAAGAGAAATAAAATGTAAAGACAGCTTGCGATTCCCAACCTGTGCTAGGTTCTCCCTTCAGAACAGATGGGCCTGGGAGATAATGCAGTCATGACCACCATGGAAGCTTAGTCTGACAGACCAAGTTCAATGTCGGAATTTGTGTAAAAAGCCAATCCTGGTATTCCTACAGTGAGGATGGAGGCAGGCAGGAGAATTGCCTGGAAACCCATGGACCAGTTATCCTGGAGCATGGATGTGACCCCAGTTAGATCCTACATAAAGGCAGGAGGAGGGATCTGACTCCTAAAATTATCCTCTGACCTCCATATGCTTCTCTCTCTCTCTCTCTCTCTCTCTCTCTCTCTCTCTCTCTCTCTCTCTCCCCCCCTGACAATATTTGATTAAATAAATGTAGAAGTAATAACTTCCTGACTTTTGTATTTTTCTTACTATAATTTTTCCCAACTGACCATTTCATACAGAAAAATATAAATATCTTTGTGTTGTATTAATTCTGAACAAGACCTCTTAAGAAGAAAGAGAAGTGTGGCTGGGGAGGGGAAGTGAGGGATGGTATGTTTGTTGGCCGTGACCTGCTGTTTTTAGATTGGCGAGTTGTCCCTGTTTGGCTGCCTTTGCCCATCTCATTTGGCAACTCCTAAGCCTGCATCTTTCAGAAGGTGTAAGGAGCTTGCAAGGCGGGAAGGATTTCTTTGGCTTTTCCAGGCATTGTTGCTGAGAAAGCATCACTCCAGACTTTTGGAAGGACACGGACTGTAAGTAAACCCATGGGTGTTTTGAATGAGTGCAGCGGACGCGCAGCTTGAAAGACATGCCGTGTGTCTACCTTTCTGCCTTAATAGGGAGTGACAAATCTATGAATCTTCTGTCTTGGTTTTATCTGTTATCAAGAGAAATTAATTTAGAGGCAGATGCAGATTCCTTATATCTACAGATTCAAACATTCGTGCACTTCTGTGGTCATTATGATCAAATAATAGAAAGGAAGGGAAACAGCATGGATGCCATGGGAAGGATGCCTGGAGAAGCCAAACTCAGGATTAATGTATTAACATGAATTCAAAGCTAAAGAAATAGAAGGTAAATAGAGAAATCTAATATCCCATCGACTTGGGTAAAGGATGCTATTATACCACTGATTAATTTTATTTGGAATTTATAAAAAGTGCTTTGAAATATTTCTGTTACAAACTAAAAAACTCCTTGTCAGCTTTATGCACTGTCAGCAGTGCTCATTTGCCAGTGCTGTCTTATTTCACCATTTCCTATATTAATTTTTCATTATTGAACAATGGTCATGTTCCATAGCTGAAGAATTTTATTATGTAAGTTAATAAATGTTCAATGCTTAATATTTTTATTATGGTTGACAATCTCTGGCATTTTAATAGGCACGTTCATTTAAAATCAGCCCTGTCTTAAGCTGCGCAATCATTTTAAAGAATTGTGTATTTAAGAAGAAAGTGACGTTTTCATAGCTTTCTCCAAATTGGTGATTTTCTTCTTCCTCCTTGAGGGCTTGAGAAAGGCTCACTATGAGCTTAGTCATAAATGTAGTAAAACCATTAGGCACAAAACATTATTGCTTTATTTAAATTTGTTGCCTGGAATTCACTAATATATAAAGGAATAGGAACTTAGAGTGACGTCAAAGCAAAGGTACATTTTCAGGCATAACTCACTTGTGAAGAGAGTACAAGGCAGTGTTTATGAAGGGCTTTATTATTTAAAGCCTTTTTATGTATTTTGTCATTTAGTCCTTAATATTTCTTTCTCAGCTAATAAAAATATACTATCTGTTTTGTCTGCATCTATACCTGGTATGTAATAACATATACTGGTAGATCTTCAAATATTGGTTTGAGAGAAAATGAATTTCTAAGGACAGATCCTAACATGAAGATGATAGTCTCAAGCCGTAGCAGCATTTTGCTATTTATTTTTATCACGATCTTTCCTAGTTTTACCTTCAATTACATTTGTTAACTGATCATTCAAGCAACATTTAAGGAGATGCTGTTGCTTGTTTAGTGGGGCTGTAAGGTCATGGGAAGTGTGGAGTGTGTTTATCTGTCACCCTGTCCATTGCTATCCTCAGAGGACCACTCAATGAGAACAAGGGTACATACTGTGAATCATTGTACCACATGACCGGGGATTTGGGCAATGAGACTAGTGACCGACAGATGCATTTACAGTTGATAAAGGTGGCATTTTGGCTGGGGAAGGTGTTTCTCCAGTTGCTATTGTCAGTTGAAAGGCTATGTTCCATGACACTTATGGCTGAGGAAGAAACCAGAAAGCTCTATAGGAGTGACGCTGTATTCCCAGAACAAGGGTATGCCTTGGTGGATATTTTGAGATAATCTTTGACAAATATAATCTTCCCCAATTCTGGGCCTTTGGAAAAAAATTCCTGACCTCCTGTATTTCCTTTGCCGACTCCTGTTCTCACTCAGCTCTCAGCTGTCATTTCTCCGAGAAACTTCTGTGGGGCCAGCCTAAGGCTGGATGAGATGTCTCTCTTCCGAGTTACTACAGCACCAAATAATCTCCTTCATGCCATACGTTATATGATTGTCATTGTTTTTGTTTTATGTGCTTGTGTGTGTGTTACCTACTAGATGAAAACTCCATGATGACAGGAGTTGTATGTGATTTGTTCGCCATTTTACTCTAAGTCGGTGCTCGGTAGTAGTGTTTGTTAAATACCCGGATGAAAAGTGAATAGTGAGAAAGTCAAAAACTCTGATAATAATTGCCATTTTCCTGTGTGTCTGCTAAGTGACTAGGCCTTCATAGATGTTAATATTTAATCCTTGGGACAATCTAGATGGGGCAATCGAGGTTCAAAGGACTTAACTTGGTAAAAGCTATACTGCTTTGGTTTATGTGAACCAGGATCTCGGAATGGGTAGCCTCTGTCTTTCCACTTGGAAACGCTGCCTCTCTGACATCTTGTATCTGTATAAGTAGTCACAGGCTGAAAAACATCTTTATTATTTACCACAGACTTCTAAGCTGGGCATTGTTTTATATTTATATCCAACTGTGAACTGTGAATATATATCCCTTGAGTTATATCCAATAAGTGAAAGGCATTGTTTTTGGATTAGATATCCTAGATGCAAGTACCCCTCTGTGCCACAACTGTACAGCTCTCTCAGTGTAGAGGACTCTCACTTTACAACGCTGAGATGAAAAAATAGACGTATTTCAGCATGGCTGGTGGAATAATTTCTATGTTTTCCTTGTCATTTTTCCTCCAAGAAAGAAAGTTTATAACAAACTCGGGAATAATAGCTATTAATAGTATCAAGTTCTCTTTTCCCTTCTGCTGTCTGATTATTGAGTAGTTTCCTAGCTTTCTGAACTCACTCAGTAGACTGCTGCTTGTGCGTGGATTTGATGCAGCTCCTTCTGTTCTGCCAGTGGCCCTTCCTGAAGCCGTTTCAGTAACTTGGCTTTCCTGCGGCCCTCGGAGTGCAGCTGGCAGGAGGAGCTTGGTGGATTTTCCCCAGCGGTCTTGACTGCAGCGGCCACCGGCCACCGTTGCCCCGATGACTTTCCTTTGCTCTTTACCCTCCCACTTCAGTTCACGTCTGTGGAGAGGTGAGGGGTCTGGCTTGTGATGCTGACAAGGAATGTCTGTTTTTGACTGAGACGAGCAGACCCTAGAGATAAGGGAAGACGTTTTCTGTGACTCCTTAAAAACAGAGGAGTTCCTCATGTCTGCAGAGAAGAGAGCATTTGGTGTGAATAGGAACGTAAATGTGTTTTCTGAGCAGTGTCAGCACATTTGACAGCTGCTTTAATAATAAAGATCCCTGGTGTGTAGGGCAATACAAACTCGCACAAGGAAAAGAACGTCTTTTTCTCATTTCAAAAATGTGTTCAAGGTGGATTTGTTTCCTAAAACCACAATTAACCAAAGTTTTATTTTAATTTCTTAACATAATTTTAGACTTAAATGATTTAATAATAAATTGCTCTAAGGCAAATATGATCCTAACATACATTTCGGCCATCAGGTATTCTGTTCTGTCTTTGTGTTCTGTAAATGTTTGATGAAGCCACAGTTCATTATTGACTTTTCTTTGATCTTCCCACCAGTTAGAAATATTTGTGTTTCTGCTTTCCTTGTGACTTCGCATTTGTGTTGTCTGGCATTGGAATCTGGTGAGTTTGTGGGGGAGAAAGAGAGAGGAATGTGGATAATGTAGGCCCACGTAGGCTGTGGCTGAATGAAAGGAAATCCTAGGCTAGCTTTTCAGGAGTCGAGGTCTAATTTATAGAAAGATTGTAAATTTCAGCCAAGATTGGTGGTGCATGCTCGTAATCACCGCACGTGGAGACAGAGGCACAGGGGCCCAGAGTTTCATGGCATTTTGGGCCACATAGTGAGACCCCATTTCAAACAAACAAACAAACAAACAAAGACTATGAGTCTAACAGATTTTACACATACACAAACACACACACGCACACACGCACGCACGTGTGCTCACCATCACTCAGGAAAATCCTTTCAGTGTAATAAAGGTGCACACCTTCAGGAACCGCACATATCCAAGAACAGCCATTCTGCAGGTTTTTTTGTCACTAACTTGGTTTTGTCAAGACTTCTAAGACTTTTTTTTAACCTTTAAAAATTACATTTGCTTACTTATTTGGAGCTGGGTGGGGCACACACGGACCTCAGCATGTGTGTGGACGTCAAACAACACCTTGTGAGACTGAGCTCTCCTCTTCTGCCCCGTGGGTCCCCTCAGGGCAGTCCATCAAGCTGCGGTTACCTGCTGAGCCATCTCACGAGCCATCCTTTTGTATTAACAAGTCCAAGATTTAGTTATACAAAATAACACATTGCTCATTTCTATCCACCCCATTGCCCCAACCCCTGTCCACTCATTCCTTTCTCGCCCAAGGTTGACTATTGTGACTTATACATTTTGTTCTGGAAGTGACATACAACATTTTTGCATGCTATTTGGCAAAGTTGCATTGTCTATCCCCAAAGCAAAGGGAAGGAAAACATCACTACTGTGAGCCACACAGAGGAAGAGTAGCATTAAAGCAGATTAACACGGAGGTGGGGGATACTGACTTGCAAGTTTGATTTCTAGCAATATAATGAGTTACATAAAATTTAGTTACACAAAATAACACATTGCTCATTTCTGCTGGCCCCAACCCCCACTCACTCATTCACAGATATTTGTGATGCCCTTTGTACTAAAAATCAACCAAAGTTCTGACTAGAGTGCAAAACAATTACTAAATGCTTTTCTTAAATAGAAAACACTCAAGTCAGAGTGAGTGAAGAGGTACCATAGTGATGACGCTGCCGAGAACCACCTTTGAGCGTTGGTGCAGGATGGAGTAAGAGGCTGAGGGAAAGGTTCTAAGAAGGATGCAGAAATCCATATCAAAAATTCTGTCCACGTTTATGAACAACTTTCCTTTGTTGCCTCAGTTGTTCAGTAAGTTTCAGATGTTCTGTAAATAGGTAAATCATGGAAAAATTCAACTAAGAAAGTCAACAGGTAGGGATGGGTAAGAGCAAACTACATTGCATGCAGTTGTGAAACCCTCAAAGAATGAATAAAAATTTAAAAATAACTGGTGTGTTTTTGAAATTTGGTAGAATGAAATAACTAGAACCTAGATTTTGATGTTTCTATCTAACAATTTAAGAAACATATTTCCCTTATTTCCATAGTAAAAGCATTTCAACAACATTTATTAATTTTAAGAAACATATTTCCCTTATTTCCATAGTAAAAGCATTTCAACAACGTTTATTAATTTTACGGTTTTAACATGCCATTTTCTATACTATTGAATAGGCACTGCATGCATATATCATAAAATAAAAAATTCGTAAATGGACATAATATAACATAAAGCTTTCTCTTTTTAATTACTGGGCATTATTGCCTTTCCAGAAGCAGTTGCTGCTGCCAGTAGTGGTGTTTCCAGAAGTGCATGAGTGTGTACCTTCCACACAGATACTTATAAACTATAAGCAAGGACTGTATTCCAAGCTTACCATCTCTTCATGTAACTATTACTCTGGGAGATCATTTTAATACTTGTGGGTTTGTCTTGCCCTTGGGAGAGTGTATGTATGTTCTTCCACATTATAGATGTATCACACTTGTTCTATTTTGTTATTTCAGATACTTCTGAATAAATGCACACACACTCATGGCTCTTCTCACCTGTGTCTATTATATGTCCTATAAGACGAATTCCTAGATGCAGAACTTCAGAGTCAAAGATACAGCTACTTAAAAGTAACATGAGGGCCCGCTTGTTGGGGTTTATGTTCTGCCCAGTTCCCACAGCCAGTAAGCCCCCAAAGAAAATTACACAGAGAGTCTACATTAGGTTATAAACTGATCGGCCCATTAGCTCAGGCTTCTTATTAGCTCTTAAACTTATATTAACCCATTATTCTTATCTATGTTAGCCATATGGCTCGGTACTTTTTCAGCAGGGCAGGTCACACCCTGCTTCTTCGGGGGTCCGAGCAGGACTGAGGAAGAATGGGCTTCCTCCTTCCCAGCATTCTCCTGTTCTCATTGCCTCACCTTTACTTCCTATCTGGTTGTCCCACCTATACTTTCTGCCTGGCCAATCAGTGTTTATTTAAAACATGATTGACAGAACTTAAAATCATCGTACTCATGGTGAGTTGCTCGCGACAGACTCCTGCCAGATTCTCCGATTATTTCCTTTCTCCCTAATGAAAAATGTCCTTCCTTTTTTTGTTTTTTTGTTTTTTGTTTTTTGTTTTTCAAGACAGGGTTTCTCTGCATAACAGTCCTGGCTGTCCTGAAACTTGTTTGGTAGACCAGGCTGGTCTTGAACTCACAGAGATCCACCTGCCTCTGCCTCCCTTGTGCTGGGATTAGAGGTGTGCACCAACACCTGGAAAAAACCATCTTTCAATTCGGCTTGCTAATATACTTGGATTTATGCTTTTTAAACAGTTTTAGTGTTTTATATACTTGCCTTACTGTGTTTATGAATTTTTCTTTTGTTTCAGGTACTTTATGCTTTTGTTTTTAATGTTTAAAAGCTTTTCTGCACTGAAATTTGTGTTGGCCTGAAGGATAACACACACAAACTTCTCATAGATGGATATCCTAATTGTTCCCAAACCATTTCTTCAAAAACACACTTTCCCCACTGTTGTGTAGTGCCATATTTAATAATAACTGAAATTTCTTCTTCCATCTATTTCTTTAGCAAATTTTAGCATCATGCATGGGCAAGTACCGCATGTGCTTGTGGAAGTCAGCGGACAGCATGCAGGCTTCCATTCTTCTACCATGTGTGTCCCGGGGAATTGAATGCAAGCCATTGGGCTTGGCAGCCAGTGCCTTTCCTACTGTGCCGTCACGCTTGCCTCTTTGCTATCACACCTAATATCATCTATTTATTAATTGTATTGCTTACAGGTTTCTTTAGAAATTAAAGAGATTAAAAAGCTATAAAATAAGTATCTCTCTCCCTTTGTGTGTGTGTGTGTACATGTGTGTTGTGTGTGTACCTATTTATAGCTGCCCTGTATGAGCCCAAAAGACAATGTGCAGTGTCTTGTTCTGTCCTTCTCTGCCTTCTTTTGAGATAATGTGTCTCACTGAACCAGGAGCTGCCAATTTTGGGTGAGGCTGGTGCCAGCAATGCCCAGAGAAACCCCTGTGTCTATTGGTTAAGGTTACATGCTTCATGCCTGACTTTTTTGCTGGCGGTGGTGCTAGGGTTCTTTATGCTTGCCAAGCAAGCATCTTTACTCCCAAGCTATCTCTCCAGCTCTAACGTTGTCTTTAAATACCCACATGGGGGGCTGTAGAGATGAGTAGCCATTAAGAGTGCTTCCTGCTTTTTTAGAGGACAGGAGTGGATCCCAAGGAGGCCACCCACACTCCATGTATGCATAAATCAAACTGTAATAATTTTTAAGTTCCCCACAAGGAAGATATTATTAGAAAGGAAATGAAGTTGCAATACTTCCTGAAGAATAGCTTACATATTTGAGTGTTTTGAGTATTTGTTCTAATGAGACAGTTTATTTCCTCTGTTCCTGTGTAGAATTATGCCCTCCCCTTTCCTGGATCTCTGTAACAGTTATCTGCATGTCGCAACTTGCCTACTTAACTGGCCTGGCTTTATAGTGCATACACACCTCACTACTGGAAGGGAAGTGCATAGAGCAGGGATTTTACTCTTTGAGGTCCTACTGCATCTTTAGCATCCAGAATTAATTACACCTTATACATAAAATATACCAATATCAACACCACACATTAAAAAACAAAACAAAAAACCTCAATACTTTATGGGTAGGATTTTCCCAAGGTGATTCAAGGAAGGTACCCCTAGTAGATTTAAATAGGGAGCAAGAGAGAATCACCTAAAGTACTTGGTGGAGGCTAAAAGATTATAATTTAACATTAAAATTTCCTGTTACCAGTTATCTGTCTTGCTATAGTGAAGGACCATATCTGAGAGTCTACTCATCTCAGTGTGCAGAACAGGACCCTCAGGAAGCGTGACTTCATAGAGGAGAGGATGCTGAAACTTAAGGCATGTGCTGGGAGAGTTCCCACGCTTTCCCGACTAGTCTCTCTCTTAAAAAACAAAGTATGTTTCATCTGTTTGTAGAAATGACCACAAAAATATTTCAATAGAAAGAGAATTCCCTAGAATATGAGCTCCATGGAACAACCTTCATATTGTTCCAAACACGCTTTTTGTATGTAATTTACTATTAAAACAAACCATTGTGAAGATACTAACTCCATTTCCAAAGGTTTTAGGTTCGGGATGTAGCAGCTATTATTAGAAGATGAGAGAAAAGAAGGGGGGCTAGTGTCAGGACAGGTTCCAAAGCTATACACCCCCCCAAAATTATTTTTCCATACATTATATTTAGATCGTGGTTTCCCATCCCTCATTTCCTCCCAGATCTTCCCACCTCCTGACTCATGCAGCTTTATGCTTTCTCTCTCTTTTTTCTCTTTAGAAAACAAACTACAACACCCCCCCCATAAAAACCCAGGCCAATAACAAAGCAAAGAATAAAAACAGACAAAAACCCAAAACAAACGGAAAAACAAACAACCCTCCAAAACAACAACATAGAAAACCCAAGAGAAACATATATATATACTCAGAGGCATGCTCGTGTGCACGCGCACGCATGCGTGCGTGCACACACACACACACACCATAATAATACAAAATCAGAAGCCATAATAGGTAAGTGAAAGGTGAATAAGATAAAAAATTTCACAAGCAAAGCATTATGAGACAAAACATCTCCAAAAATGCTCTTGAGTTAGTTTTTTGTTGGCCATCCACAGCTGGATATGGAGCCTTCCCTTGAGTGTGGTTTGTGTACCTAATAAGTCTCCATTGGAGAAAACGAATATTTCCTTTGTAAGCAGTTGTCAGTTGAAGACAGCCTCTTGGTTAGGGATGGGAGCTCATTTCCACTTCCCTTCTCAGTGCGGGACCCCATCTAGCTTGACTCTGTGCTGGTCCTGTGCACGCTGCCACAGTCTCTGTGAGTTCACATGTTCCTCGGTACTGTTGTGTTTGAAAGATATTGTTTCCTTGGTGTCTTCCATCTCCACTCTGGCTCTCACAATCTTGACATACCTTCTGTAACAGTTC
The DNA here is from genome assembly GCF_950005125.1 of Chionomys nivalis. Lineage (NCBI taxonomy): Eukaryota > Metazoa > Chordata > Mammalia > Rodentia > Cricetidae > Chionomys > Chionomys nivalis. The sequence goes on from NC_080091.1 coordinate 86,709,953, forward strand.
CCCGAGCTCTGAGAGGAAATCTTTGATGAAGCCATCCAATTCCCGGTTAAGTGTTCCCAGGTCTCTTGCTCTCTGCATATTGTCTGGCTGTGGGTCTCTATTCTCATCTCCTGTAGGAGGAAGCTTCTCTGATGCTGGCTGAGCAAGGCACTGCCCTATGGGTATCACAGAAAGTCATCAGTAGTCATTTTATTGCTATACTCTTTAGCACAACAATAGGATTTAGATTTACCCCAGGTCCACAGCCTAACTCACCTCACCTTCTTGTCCACCCAAGTAGTGTTGGGGATCTGTTCCATATCATGGAGTGGCCTTAATTCTGATCAGATTTTGGTTGGTTACTCTTACGACATGTGTGCCATTATTGCACCAGTGTACCGTGTAGGCAAGTCAGTCACCATTGCTTATTGCCTTACATTCATTGTACGCAGTAATGGGTTTCATAAAGATGTTTTCGTCACACTGTGTCATGTACTTTTATTGTATTGATCCCATACTCTCTTCTTCTTCCTGATGAGCCCTGCTATGCTCCTTCATCCCCTCAGTTTCACTTCTATTTACACAAATGATTTTATGCACCCACATAAAGTCTTAGATCTACAAATGAAAGAAAACACCCAATATTTGTCTGAGTCTGACTTGTTTTGCTTAATATGACCATCTTGAGTTGCATCAGTTTTCCTGAAAATGACATTCTTTCGCTCTTTTTTATTGCTTAGTAGAGCTTCACACTTTTTTACTCATTCATCTGTAGATGGACATCTAGGATGATTCTAGAACTCAGATATTGCGAATACTGCTATAGTAAACCTGGATGAGCAAGTGTCTCCCCTAGGACCTCCTGTTTCCCATCCGGATGTAGGAATAGAGTGAAGGGTCATGTTTGTCGAACTGTCCTTTAGTATTTCCCATGGAAAGATACCTAAGAGTTTTAGCATGACTGTCACTCCAAGAACATAGTCTCTGGTGAAACTGATGGATTGCCATATTCGATCTCAATGGCATGAGGAAAGCTGGCACTACTATGCTCACCATAACCAGACCTGAACACTCAGTGCCAACACCGAGGGCTAGGTTTATGTACTTGATCCTTTGGGCTTTGATATGTTCATGTACTCCAAATTAGTCACATGCCATTTATCCTAGAACCTATGAACCTCAGGCCTACCCCATGCCTATGGGCACCATGGGCTCCATACTCAGGCTTATGTCATAAGCAGGCTCCATGAACTTCATATAAAATCTCATATATTCAGTAGATTGACCCATGTGGTTAGTGGGAACAGTCATGTGCTCTAGGCTATAGCTTATTCGGTAGAACCAATTTATCCCATGGCCTGGCCCATCTGCTCAATGCGAGAGGCCCTGCAGTCAACACCAGAGCTCATGTGCTTGACTGAGCCCATGCAGTCCAAGGCAATTGCCTGTACGTGATCTCAGAGCCTACTTGATCCATGTCATAGTCTAGGCTTGAATCCATCCATTTCATGCTAACACCCCCCAATATGGTTATTGCCAGGGTCCATCCTTTAGATTCGTGGCTGCTCTCTCTTCCTCTCCATCCTCCCTGCTTTGCCTTAATCACTCTTTACTCCAGAGCATCGCTTATGCCCCTTTTCAAGGCTCGCCAAAGCTTGGAGACATTTCCATCTCTTTTCTGGCAATGACTCTCTAATCCTTCACCCACGACACACTCCATCTTATCCATTCCTTACTCATCTCAGATCCAAATATCCCCCATGTTGTCAACACCACTACTTAAAGGTCTCTCCATATCTTCCATTATTATTTATCCTAAACCCCACGCTGCCATTCTTGTTCCTACATAATGCACTTTCCACGTCCGAGCCTTTGTGCTGGCGATTGGCATCAACAGGCTGCTGCTTTCCCCCACCCCAGCCCAAACCACAGGCCAGTGCAAAGAAGCCTTCAGGCAGTTGCTGTGGGCTTTCAGAGTGGGAAAAAACATCATCTTCTCATAGGGTCTGCTCATCCTCTGTCATGTACATTGGTGTATAAACTGGCTATTAAACATATACAGTGTGCATAGCTTCAATGGACTTTTCAAAAGTCACAATTCCTATTTCTATAAGTTTTCCATATTCCAGAACATCTTCTAGGACCACCACACCAACTAAATACTTCTTCAGGTTCTTCCAGCCAGCCTTATGATCGGGATTCACTTCAGATCCTAGTTGTCCAGTTTCTCCAGTCTTTTGCATTGCTTTCTTCGTACATCTGCCACCAGAGTCTTCTTTGACTCTCAGGGGTCTTCCGTCCTGACAACACACACTCACAGCTTCAACAACGTGGCCACCATTCTCTTCCATCTTAAATTCCAAAATATATGTCCCTTGGAAATTCTTTCAGCATCTACTAGAGAGAGCCATGTATGCTGCCTCTTTGAGTTTTTCTCTAACCAGTATTTAGAAAAATCACTGCTGTTTTACGTCACGAGATGTTTGTGATGACAGTTCTAAATATTCTTTTTTAGTGAATAATTTATTTTTCTTTGATACATGGGTGTTTTACCTGTATGCATGTCTTTGCATCACGTGCCTGATGTCCATGGAGGTCAGAAGAGGGCATCGGATTCCTTGAACTGGAGTTATAGATTGTTGTTAGCTGTGGTGTGGGTGCTGGGAATCAAACCCATGTCCTCTGTATGGGTAGCACTCTTAACTGCTGAGCCGTCTTTCCAGCCTGGCACCTGAATGTTTTAATCAGCTTGGCATGCAGCAGAAACCATCTGTCTCCTTTTTCCTACCTTTTTCTCTTCCCTCTTCCCTTCAAGCCCAAGCCCGGGTACCACTCAGCATGCCCCATGCCTTCTTTGCCTTCTTGGGGCTTCCTAGCCACCATCTCTATCACCCGTGTGAACAGTTTCAGCCTTATTTTCCATGTCTGGGCTTTGTCTTCTGTAGCAATTTCCCACTGAGGTGTGGAATCGTGACATAGTGTTTATTCTTTGATTATTCATGGGTGTTCCTATGGCAAGGCTGAGAGAGTCTCTGAGTCATCCCAGAGAGCCAGAAAACATTTGCTGTCCAGTAACCAAAATACCTGGGACCATTATTACTTGTGAGATGAAGAAAGGGCAGTTGAGGTCCTTCTGGGAGCCAAAGTCTCCTCGTGCAAGCCTGTCATCTTCCTCAGACACATGCACAGGACATGTTCAGCCAAGGAAGGAACACCTGTGTCTGAGGAAAAGAACATGTCCTCTCTTGCTTTGAACATCAGGCATGCTACTTCATTCAAAGTTTTGTAGTCAGGATGACCTTCAAGTGTCTTTAAACCCTCAAATACCATGCTAACAGGATTTTAATTACTAGAAGGAAGTGCTTCGATTTCTTTTATGGATCACTTTTCACGAAGGCCAGGATGCCAGCAAGTTATCAGTTGTCACTGACTGGAGACAGAGTCCCCTGTGTGCAGCAAGTGTTTACTGGAAGCAGGAGGAAAGGAAATATAAGGACTGTGGGGCTGTGTCATTGGCAGTAGAAAAACGCTGCCAGCGACGCTCTGCTCTGGAGGGACAAACGTATTGACCAGCCCTTTGGAGGCAGTGACCTCTCTAGTGGGAGAGTCTTTTAATCCCTTCGTGTCTCTGAGGGCTGGCCCGGCAGGATCCTGTTGCCAGGAATCCAAGATAGCTGTTACCTTGACAGCAGGACTGCAGCATGCGTGCGTCTTTCCTGGTCCCCATGTGATCCTTCACTGTGACGCTTCTATGTTTACACCTGTGCATGACTCAGGACAGTGGAGACCTCCCATGTGTCCCCTATGCCCTTGTCAGCAGACGGTGCTGAGACAGCCGGTCAGCTTGTGCTTGCCCTCTGCTGCTCCTCTAGAGGTCAGCTGATGGGAGCCCTTAAGCCAGAGAGGGCTCTCTCTCAGGGAAGACAGCATGATTCCTGAGATGGACAAGAAGCCTAGGTAAGCGAGGTGCACCTGTGTCTCCCACGAGCCCATTCCTGGGTGCTCCTTCATGTGGGGGCTCTGAAATAGGGTGAGGAGTTTCAGGTTCCTAGATGTCACAAATGTGGCTGGACAATTATCAGCACTGCGTCACCCGGATCACCGGGTGGTTTCCTGTGGCCTGCCATTCTCATTTCTGTTATTTTGGAGATTGCTTGTGCTGACGGATTTACGTACCCAGTGGGAGCAGTTGTAGATTTAAGGCCAACTCTGGGGTTAGTGAGGTCACTGCCGAGCTCCTCCTGGTCTCACCTGGATTTATAAGCTTAGTGGCTTCTGCTCTGAGCAGTCAGCCACTCTCCTTATGTGGTTTTTTTTTATCTATAGGATAAATTTCTAGTTACGTCATAAAGTTTCTCTTATAACCACGCCGCAGTATGACCCATTTATCATTGGTTATAATTGAAGACATGGCCATCACAGAGTATTTATAAGAGACCATGCATCATCTGTGGTTTCTGGCAATGCCCCCTTTGTTCCTTTCTTTAACTTTGAAGTTCTGGGTCTTTCATAAACACCATCATTCACAGCGGCAAACTGCCATGATCGGAGTACCTTGGCCTCTCCTGTCCTGAGAGCACACACGCATTGGTATCTCCCAGCTCTGGTCTCCACTCACCGTGACGAGATCTCTCCCTCCTGCGTGTGGACATTCTCACACGTTGCCCCTGTGCATCCATGCAGCCTATGATGTAACTCACTGTGTGTCTCTTCCAAACCCAGTGGCCACAGCTGCCAGCCCTGCAGCTGCAGATTTCAGAGGAAGCCGCTGCCAGGCTGAGCCCCACTGCGGCTGCATGGGTGCTGGCTTTTTACACAGCCTCCTCAGCTGCCCTACCGCAGCCCTTGGCTCTGGCACCTCAACCAGCCACGCTTCTGCAAAGTGGAAAAAGGCTGCCTCTTCCTTCTAGCTTATGATGATAAAGGGTCTGAGGACAGGATTTGCTAACCTTAAAGCACAAGACGCAGCTGCTGCTTCTGAGATGAAGACCATGGCTCCTGGGCAGCCCTGTTATGGTTAGAATTCTGTTCTTCCACTTGCTTGAGCCCAGTAAACTCAGGTTTTGCTCCCACCAGTACTGCCTCTCATTTGGTATCCCTGCTAACACCTGGGCCGGTTTTGTGTTTGAAAACAACAGTGTTTCTTCCTTTCTGTGAGTGGTAGGAAGGCTTGGGCCCTATATGTTCCAGGTTGTGAGACAGCCATCAGTTCATACACCTAGAGTCAAACATCCTGCTGGAATACCCAGACACGAACCTCACTGGCTCTAACCCTTAGATACTCCTGCCAAATTTACTATACCAGACTCCTTGCTCCCTTTGATAAATGTTTCGTTGTTGCTTTTTATCTGTAGCTTATTTGGGATTTCTCCAGCTAATCAGATATGTGAAACCGAATTGGGGTTAGAGCTCATTATTTTCTCAGAATGATCTGCAGTGCTAAGTAACTGCAGTCTATTCCAATAGATTAAATGGAGCCCCGGGATGCAGGGGCGTGGATCTTCTTATTCTCCTCGGGTGTTGTAGAATATTAAGATGTGCTGCATTGGTTATGCTGTGGAACATTTGTTTTAATGACGCAAAGATGTGTTGCATTCTTTTACGTTGCATTTGTTTAACTCTGTGAAGCTCTGTCACTGTGCCCGTCTGAAACACCTGACGGTCTAATAAAGGAATGAACGGCCAATAGCAAGGCAGGAGCAACACGAGGCGGGCTGGCAGGCAGAGAGAATGGATAGAAGGAGAAATCTGGGGTGAAGAGAAGAAGGAGCAAGATAGAACAAGGAGAGGAGGACATCAGGGGTCAGCCACCCAGCTACACAGCCAGCCACGGAGTAAGAAGTAAAGAAAGTATACAGAAATAGAGAAAGATAAAAGCCCAGAGGCAAAAAGTAGACTGGCTAATTTAGGTTAAGAAAAGTTGGCCAGAAATAAGCCAAGCTTAAGAAAGAATAAGACTCCATGTGTGATTTATTTGGGATCTGGATGGTGCCCACCTCTCAAAGAGTAAAATAATATTAATAAAAACAACCAACAACACTTGCTTTTATCTAGCTCTTAGCTCCTACTTAGCTGAGATGCTCGACTTGCTGCTAGTTGTCACAGTTCAAGCTTCAAACACTGTTTGCAAATGGCTCCCCTCACTCATGAGGACATCGCACGCCTTCAGCATCTCCTTTCCCCCGTTCTCCTCACTACTTTGCTATCTCCCCTTTCCCTAGCTAGACTGCTGACAACCGCCACCAAACTGCACCACCCTCACCATGTGCAGTGGTGAGCATATGGGATTCTTCTGTCAGTTTCTCTCCATGATCAGTGAGTGAATATATATGTATGTATGTATGATGTATGAAATTTATGTATGCATGTATCATCTATCTATGTATCTCCATTAAAGATCAGAAAATTGAGTTGAAAGAAAACACTTTAAACTTTCCAGAAATGCTGGAGACTAATGCCTTATAAATGCCACCTATCCTGAACAAATGGAAACTTTTTGCCATATTTCTTACTAATTTTGTTATTTTAGGTGTTTGAATGTTTAGTATGTGTCTCCAACACATGTGTGTTTGATGTCTATGGAGGTCAGAAGGGGGTGTCAAATCTCCCAGAATTGTAGTTCTGGGTGCTTGTGAGCCACCATGTGGGTGCTGGAAACTGAACCCAGGTCTTCTGCAAGAGCAGCTACTGCACCATCTTTCCAGGCCATTCTTAATATTTTTAAATCAATACATTAGTGCACAGCCAATGTTCTTTGTTTACTTATTAGAGCCATAACTCTTTAATTGCCCCATAAATAGCAATTCATTCCTAATGTGGACTTTCCCTACCCATTTAATATGTCTTATATGAATGGCTATATCCATATCATTATGCACCATTATCTTATGTATTTAGAACTTAAATGCATGGTATCATTTGCCATACGACATATTTCAACTTGACTTCTCCATTCATACTTAAGTTTTTCAACGCTCCTATGTTTAAACATGATTCATCTGTAACTACTATAAAGACAGGGAGCATGGCTAAATGGATACAAGCCCTTGCTGCTCAGCCATCAGAACCTGACCTTGGGTCCATGGAACTCGGGTAAAGTTAGATACAGCAGCAGCATCTGCACCCCCAGTGCACTAAAACAAGATGGAGGAGGAGAGTCCCTAAAGCTCCCAGTGCACACATGTACGGTGGCACACATGTACGGTGGCACACATGTACGGTGGCACACATGTACTGTGGCACACTCTCACATACACCAGAGATTTAAAATTGATTATGCCTCAAGAAACGTGCCCATTTCCAATGATTAGCCAAACAGACACTTTAAATTCCCCTTTCTCTAAACCTTTGCTTTACTACCTCTTAAAATTACATTATTAATTCCGAATTCTGATAACTCCATGACTCAGTTCTTTGGCTCTGATGTTGAAGGAAATGAATTGATCCTTGAACTTAAAGGCACAGCAGCGTAGGGAGACAGAGGACCTTTATGGGCTCTGAAATAATGACTGAAGATAAGATTTTAAAAATGGCGTGTTAAAGATCTACTGTTTAGGGACAGCAAGGGTATGGGGTTTAGGGGTAAGAACTTAAGGTCCACCACTCTTTTCTAGATACACACATTACTTTCTAAGACTTAAAAACAAACAAAAAACCTCTCTGAGTCTCTTGGGCAGGTGGTGGTGGGGGACATGATCAAAATATATTGTATGAATAATTGTAAATAAAAACCTCTCCCTGACTCTCGTTCTTTCTAGCGTCTACAGAGCCATTTTGAGTGCTAAGTGAAATAATTGTGTAAGGCTTATTCTGCGGTGCCAGGGCATATGGCAAACATCTTTGTTGTAACAAATAGTCATTAGTTTAGCAGAAGGCACACTCCTTGCTTTGGTAGCGGAGCTGGCTGCACATGGATCTACTTCTGTCTCAGCTGACCTCCCGCTCCTGTGTGTGTTCAGGAAGAAAAGGGCAGGGGATTGCTGGGAAATAGCTCATTCCTCTTTCACAGGCCAGATGGACTTTTGATGTGCTGAGAATTCTGTATTAATTCAAGGCAATTCTATATTCTAGATTAATTAACACCTTCCAAAATTATCATTAATAATGGGCTGTAAGAATTATTCTGAAATACAGTCTGTAAGAATAACTTGAATAATTCCACTGACATTCAATACGATTTAACTTAGTCTGTTCATAAGCTCATTTGAATATACCTGTGGCATTCAGGAGGCCTTTTCAGTCTCTAAAGTATCCCCAAATTATATGGGCATGGTGGTGGCACATACCTTTAATGCCAGTACTCAGGAGGCAGAGGCAAGAGGATCTCTGTGAGCTTGAGGTCAGCCTGGTCTACATAGCAAGCCCTAGGCCAGTCAAGGCTGCAGAAACCCTGTCTCAACAATATAAACAAACATAAAAATGCCCCTGAATGAAAGACTTTTAACAAGTAGAAACTTTATACACAGATGAAGGTAGCAGGAGGTCATCAGTCAGGGTGGTAGGACTTTGTATCTTGAGGGAGTTAGTGGCTTCACTTTTATTATGGTAAAAACTGCTTCATACTTTTTTGATAGTATTATTTAGTCAGACAGACATAGATGCCACTGAAAGAGACAAGCTTTCTTTCTTGCTAGGGATGAAGGTAGAATGTTGGGGCTTCAGTTATAGAATCTCCTCAGAGTGACTTTTCTCCCACACTTGGAAAAACAGGGTTAGAAACGATTTATTTTGAATGATTCCTCTAAGACAAAATAGTTACTGGGACAGTCATAGCCAGAGAGCCAGGAGGAAGTGGGACCAAGTGGGAATGCTGAAAAACAAGGGAATTCACACAACAGACTGTTCTCGTTGATGGAAGATTTTCAAAGCCTCCAAACGCATTAATCCTGTGGATGAACTGAGGGGGCTGTGTTGGTGAAGGCCCAAATTCTCACGTAGCCAGCAACGAGGCCATGTCACGTTCACAGCATTAGTCTCTGAATTCTCATTTCTTTCACAAAAACAAAAATCAAAGGATGTAGGCTTTGGGTAATACGGCATGTCCTCTCTCCTGACTTTGTGCTTGTTCCTATATGTGCATGCGTTGTGCAGGCTTGCTTCTCCTAAACAAAACAATACCGGTGATAAAACTAAACACCCTGCACTTTTTATTTTTCCTGCACTTGCACAATGGCTATCATGTCTTTGAGGCCCTTTTGTGGCCTGCATATGGAACCATCAAGTATGACTAAGGACACTTTCATTCAGGGATGCAGGATACTGCAAGCAGGAGCTGAAGCTCTGGCGCAGATGTTCTGGATACAATTTTTAGTCAAAGACACATTTTAGGTACCAATTATTCTTTGTTGTTGTTGTTGTTTTTGTTTCTTGAGACAGGGTTTCTTTGTAGCTTTGGAGCCTGTCCCGGAACTAGCTCTTGTAAACCAGGCTGGCTTTGAACTAAGTAGAGATCTGCCTGCCTCTACCTCCTGAGTGCTGGGATTAAAGGCGTGCACCATCACTGCCCAGCCAGTATCAGTTATTCTTGCATAGTTGATGGATTTTAGCAGATTTGCATTTTGCTATATTTCAGTAAAATTCTATTTTTTTAACATTTTCTTATACTAAAACTTGAATTTTGAGAAATGTGGAAATGATTATTCATATTTATTATGCTTTTAGAAATATCAATAACATGGAGGACAATGAAGGCTGATGAGAAGCCAAGGACAATGGCACTAGGTTTCTATCCTAATACATGAACTGGCTTTGTGGGAGCCTAGCCTGTTTGGATGCTCACCTTCCTGGACCTAGATAGAAGTGGGAGGACCTTGGACTCCCCGCAGGGCAGGGAATTTGGACTGCTCTTCAGTATCGAGAGGGAGGGGGAATGGAGTGGGGGGAGGGGGAGAGAAGTGGGGAGAGGGGGAGGGGAGTGGGGGGAGGGGGCAATGTGTGGGAGGAGGGGGAGGGAAATGGGAAACAGGGAGGAGGCGGAAATTTTGATTAAAAAAAGAATAAAATAAAAAAATAAAAAAAAATATCAATAAAAAGTCAGTAGAGAGGGGGCTGTAGAGATGGCTCAGCGGTTAAGAGCATTGCCTGCTCTTCCAAAGGTCCTGAGTTCAATTCCCAGCAACCACATGGTGGCTCACAACCATCGGTAATGAGGTCTGGTGCTCTCTTCTGGCACCAGAATATTGTATACATAATAAATAAATATTTAAAAAAAAAAGTCAGTAGAGAGATTTAGAGACTTGTTTTGAGACAGGCTCTTTCGTAGGCCAGAGGGACCTCTAACTCAGACAAGGTTAGCTTTGAACTCCTGATCCTCCTATCTCTTCCTTCTAAACGCTAGGACTGCAACAATGTGCCACATACCCAGATCATTTACAGACTTCCACAAGGGGAGGTCTGCAGGGACACATTCCCATGCAGCTTTCTAGCAAGAAACTTAAATTCCGATTATACATGTATATGTGTGTGTGTGTGTATGTGTGTGTGTGTATATATATATGTGTGTGTGTGTGTATGTATGTATATACATATACACAGACACACATGCGTGTGTGTGTAGAAGAGAGAGTAGAGAAGAGGAACAAGAAGAGATTATAGACCATGCATGATTGTACAAACAGATGATGAAGAAGAAGACCTACAAAAAGGAGTTTGGGGATAAGGAAGCGTGATGGGGAAGCAATTTAAAATCCAGGTCTAGTGTCTGGATGTATGAAAATGTCATGATTAACCCCATTACTTTGTATGCTAAACTAAAAATAATGACTAGAAATCCTTTGTTTCTTTAGTTAATGACAGGGTCTCACCGTGTAATCCTGACTGTCCTGGAACTCACTATGCAGACCAGGCCAACCTCAGACTCACAGAGATCTGCCTGCCTCTGCTGAGTACTTCCATTAAAGATATGGGCCATGGGATGGAGAGATGTCTCAGCAGTTAAAGGTACTGAGTACTCTTCCAGAGGACCCAGGTTCAATTCCCAGCACCCACACATCAGTTCACGACTGTCTGTAACTCCAGTTCCGAGGGACCTGGCACTCATGGAAAAACACCAATGCATATAAAAATAAGTAAATAAAGAGAAAGATGTGGGCCATTATGCCCAGCTGAAATCCTTGATTTTTAAATCTTTTCTAGGTAATGGGAATTTGTACAATATACTGCATTAGCAACAAAGGCAGAGGAAGTTAGACATAGAATCCTGAGCCTGGAACTTGGGAGTGTCAGGAAGGCCAGATTCTGGTCTATGTTTAGGTATCATGACTATCAGTTTATCACTCACAGGTCTTTATTGTGTTTGAAATACATTGCCCAATTATTTTTCTTTTCACAGATATCCACAGTTGTTTTACCTCCTCTGGCTACAAACCTGAGCCCGGATGCTTGACCTTTTGTAAGTAAGAAAGTCACCCGTGACAGTCTTGTATTTTAGCCGCACCCCCCCCCCCCCCGTTTTTACTTAAATCATTTGGAACAGAAGCGGTTTTTGTTCTTAAAAGCAAGTGCTCTACCCTGGTTCAAAACTGATAAGCTGTGTCGGTCTAGTGTTGTTGATTTAAATTCCCAGAGCTGTTTTGTGACAGTGGTGGGCACTCACTAAGTCACGTAGGTTTTCTGAAGGTGATTATGAATGAATCATATAGAGATGCATTTGCTGCTGTTGTGTTTTGATATAAAAATCTCCATCCCATTCATTATAAGCAGACATCTAACTGGTCTTACAGGGCCTGTCACTTGTGTATCTTATTGAAATTTAGTTTAAATATGATTGTTTTTATCTTTAAATAGAAACAAACTGGAGAGAAGTAATGAGACACCATTTGGGATTGTTGGCAATTTTAAATGTTCAAGAACCAAAATCACACAAGTAAGGGAACAGCGAGCCCCATCCTGCTGACTGGATGATCTAACCAGCAGTTGGTGCTGGCACCAAATTATCAGCCAGACTGGGGGAAAAAAAAACCCACAGGGTAACTCTGTCCTCTGTAGGGAAAAGATCTAAAATGTATCTGTCATTATACTTTTTAATACACAGACTTTCCTAGTAGATTTTTGATGATAAGGAGGGGAACAAAGAATCATGTGGCACAGTGGGAGTTTGTCCCTGTGTGGCTTGCGGAGTTGGAGGATGAAATCCCATGTTAACAGGATGTCTCAGCCGGCCGGCATCTATGCATGCTGGTTCGCATCTTGTTGTTTAGAGGCAAAGGCTGGGAAGAATGGATTGGAAAAGCACACGAGTTGGAAGACCTTGTGCGGTGTGGGGTTAGCACACACAGATCCCTCTTCAGATGCTAAGCAGCTTGTGCATCTCTGGCTCAAGTTTTTGATGATGCAGACAGGGCGTTCGCAGAGATCTGCATTCAATTCTACAAGGCTGTGATACCTGAGGCTGCTTTTATGGTTTTATAGATGATGTTAATTTCCTAGTCTGATTCTAACCATTGTGGGTGTCTTTTACTAGTCCGTGTAAGGATAGGTTCTTGGAGAAAGCACTAGAATGTTGCAGATTCCGGCATGCTGGTGGGTTTTTAACTACATGCTTTTTAAACAGCGTTCTTTTGTTCTTGTTTTATGTTATAACATATTTTACATGGTAAATTTAAGTCTTCTGCCACACTTTTAGAGGGTGACAAGAAGCTGTGTGTTCTGTGCTAAAGTCTGGGTCCAGTTGGTTTAAGAGTCTTTGTTTTCCCAAGACAGGAAAGGGTTTTTCTTTTCCCACTGTCTTCAACGAAGTTCCCTAGAGCCAGACTCTACATTAATTAGTTGACCTTTGTTTTGTAGATAGCCATACGTGTTCAACACACAGGCTCAAAGTGATTATTGCTGAACTTCAGGAATTAGACATTTTTTGCCCCTTTTTTGTTGTAAGACAACAGTTGCTACTTTTACTCACTGTATGAACACAATCATTTCATGAACTACGAACATCTGTTGAGAAGAGCTTCCCAAACCTTTATGGTGAACTTTTAGAATTTGGAAAACTTGAGCCTCTTCCACATGGGGGTGCAAAGCCATTTGGTACTTACTCTTTGACAAGATGCCGTAGCCAGGAAACAGCAGGTCCAACCTTACATCCCGGAAAAGATCAATGGCAGAGCATTTGATCACAGAGGAGCAGAAATGAGCTTCAGGAGGGATGCTAAAGGCCAGATGGCCCTGTAGGGTCTGCCAAGATGCCCAGAGGCTCTAGGATAGCCAAGCCAACAAACGGAATGTTCTCTGCCTGTTATACAAGCACTACAGGGTTATTTTGCAAAGGAAATGACTCCAGGATTAAGAAAAGGCAGGACTTGCAAATTAGGTGCTTCCTAATCATGGCTGGGCGTGTGATATCTGTGTCTACTGCCTTTTGTTTATTGGCTCAATTATCCATTGACTGTGTAGACTTTGAATGGTGTCTGATGTTTACTGACTGCCCTCCCTTATTTAAATACTTAGTCTGGTGAGTGCTAGGCACCCGTGTATGGCTGGATGTGTGAGAGAGAACGAAACAAAGCTATCCCTCACCCTCATCTAGTGTAGGAAATAAAAGAACAGCATGAGCAGTTACAATAATGCATATGAAGGTTTGAAAAGAAAAGATGATATAGAATTTTATAGTTGCACCCAGCAAGGGAAGTTTAGTGCAACCAAGAAGCCAGAGAAGGTTCTGTGGATCACGCATATGCGTTAGGAGTATGCAGGCTGAAGTAGAGAGTAGAAATTTGAGGGGGCTCAAGGAAATAGTCCGTGTACCAGAATGGCTTTCTTGAGATTGTAAAATTGAGATTTTGATGTATTTGAATAACGGGGTGGAAGAAGCGGAAGTGAAGATGAAATGGAGGTCTTAGAAGATTCCTGTTGCCTTTTTTCTCTTTCTGCACCAGGCTACCAGGCAGATAGCAGGGAAGGCAAGGCTATGAGTTCTGACGAATTTAGAGAGTTAAGTCTTGTCAAGATCAAGTACTTCATAGGAAGTGAAGAGTATTTTTCAGAAAATGTGTTCAGGAATAGGAAAGAACTGGCCTGCAGGGACATAGGATGGGGCCAGATTAGGGGACTCTTATTCCTGTAGCATGAACTGAGGAGGAAGCCGTTAGCAATCAGGAGAATATAGAAGGAACCGAGATGATGCCGAGGATTTGTGGAGACAGAAAAGACCTGAACTAGAACCCCGGAAAACACTGTCATTACCTAGACAGAGAGGAGGAGAGGTGTAGGGACACCTGAAGAGAATCCACACAAAGACAGGAGGAGGAGAGGTGTGGAGACTGCTGAAGAGAGTCCACACAAAGAGACCCGTGACTGTGGTACACTAGAAACAGAAGGCTATTAACAAAAAGTCCACGATGAACACAACATCAAAACTTTATAAACATGGGATCAGAATTTGTAGTGTTCTGTTTCAGCTCAATCCTGAAGATGGCGACAGGAGGATCTGCACAGTCATGTTTATGTTTATTTTGTGTGCATTAGTGTTTCGTCTGCATGTTTATCTGATCTTGAAGTTTCCAACAGTTGTGAGCTGTCATGTGGCTGCTGAGAATTGAACCCTGGTCCCCCAGAAGAACAGGGTGCTCTTCATTGACTCTCCAGCCAGTCATACATTTTGAAACAATTACTAGCAGTAACTGAGGCTGAGATGCTGGTCGAGAAAAGGACAGAAATGAGCCCACTTGTTTTAGGGACAGGGTTTTGTCACGTATTTTAAATATAATCACCATTTCTGAAAAGCTGTCTTTTTCTTTTCTGACTTAGACAATTGAATAAATCAAATATCTATTTGTAGTCTTTCAAATTTTTATTCCAGCAAGATATACTCTACATGGATTTTGAGATCTTAAGCATTTTAAGTCCACAGTTTGGTAGTGTTAAATGAATTTATGTATTCTGCAGTAGTTACTGTCTTAGAATTTTGTAATCTTAAGATTACAAAACAAACTCTATACCCATTAAAGCTTTTCCTGGGCTCTGTGAAAAGAACAGCTCTGTGTGATATTAGTATGGCCATTCTTTCTAGAAACCATTTGTGTGTGTGTGTGTGTGTGTGTGTGTGTGAGTGTGAATACAAGCACACAGGCACACATGCACCACAGTGCACATTTGGAGATCATAGAACAACTTTTGAGAGCTGGTCCTCCCTTCTGTCCTGTTGAGGCAGGGTCTCCTTTGTTCTTCGTGTTCCACAGGGCGCTCCAGGCTTGCTGGCCTGGGAGCTATGGGGTGAGTCTCCTGCTTCTGCCTTCTGTCTTGTAGGAGTCCTCGGACTGCAGATACCACTGCACATGGCTTGTACATGGGCTGTGGGCACTGAACACATGCTTGCCCTTCATGCTTGCCCAGCAAGCACTCTTACCCACTGAGCCATCTCACCAGCCCCGGTCTTCCAGATTTCGAATGAGAAATTGTCTGATAATTTTGTTGAGGGTCCTTGTATGTGTTGAGTCTCTTCTCTTTGTTAATGGATGGTTTGGTTATAGTGTCTTAGTGCAGCTGTTTGGAGCGAATTAAACCTCTGGGATGTTTGTAAAGAAGTTTTTTTTTTTTTTTAATCAAATTTGAGGAATTATGAATTTCCAGTTCTGTTACATTTTCTCTCTCCTTCTGTCCTATCTTGTGTTTGTTGTTCTGCGTGTACATATATATTTATCTTAGGGGTTTCTTATGGCCTTTCCTATGTACACAGCTATTTTTTTTCCTGCTTAGGCTTAATAATACCACCTATCTTCATTTTGAACCAACGGATTTTGTTTTCTCCCTGTTCAATTCTGCCATGGAATCTCTCTTGTGAATTTTTTTCTTCTAGCCCTTTTGGTTTACAGGTTGAAGACTTCCTTTTGGTTTGTTCTGAGGTTTTTCCTTCTCTTTACTGATGCTGTTCGTCTGTTATTTCTTGAAGTTCTCTGTGTCTTGCTTTAACTATCTTTAAGACAATTGTGTTTATTTGTCTCAGGGGTATTGGGGATCAAGCCAGACCTGTGCCTGGTGGCAGGGCATGAAGTAGCTAGCCAAGTCACACTGCACTCTATACCAGGAAGCCGAGAGAAATGGATGCTAGTGACCCCAGCCCATCGGTTGGTTTCTCTCAAACCCAATGAGGCTCTTTCTACCTCAGTCAAACTTCCTTGGAAATGGCCCAACAGACGCTCTCTGAGGCTTGTTCTCTAGCCCTAGTAATCTTGTCAAGTTGACAAAATAAATTGTCACAAGCCCAACCCTTGTCAACCAATACCCTAAAATGTCACCTTTAAATCATGATCCTCTACTCTTTAACATGCCTTATAATCATTAGCAGTCCAAACACTGTTCAAAACTCCAAAGTCTAAATTTTCTTCTAAAATTCAAGGAAACCCCTTAATTGCGAGGCCCTGTGAAATCAAAGAAATCAAGTGGACGAGGCTGATTACCGTAGTGGTCATCCTCCGGAAGCCCTCCAGAGAGGCAGAGGGCTCACTACAAAGGAAGGAGAGTAACAACAATGGCCACCGTTTCTTCTGAGATCAGAAGACCAGACCAATGACCACAGTAGATTTCTGACAACTGGAGGTCCCTGCTTCCAGGAGCACAGGCACACCTGCTTGCTGTCAGATGGGGTGCGAGGAGGCCAGGCAAGGCTGGGATTGGTCAGATTTAAGCAGAGTTTATCACCCCGGCTTGGAAGTCGCAAACCTTAACAGACTGGAGCTCCATCGTTCCATCGTCTCATCGCGGGGCAGTTTTTGTTTGGCGGAGAGAGGATACTGATGCCTCTTCCTCCTCAGCATCCCAGAATCCTCTCATCACGCTGCACTTTAAACTTGGTAGCATCCTTCATATTAACCTTAAGACAAAGTATGATGAAATTTTAGAAGAGCCCTGAGTAGATGCTTGTCCTTAAGTCCACAGAGCAGGAGTGTCCGGGAGTCAGAAATATACAATCTAGGAGGCTAGGACCTAGGTAAGATTGCTACCTAAGATCATGTGTACTGGTAAGAAAAGTCAACTGGATTTTATTTGTAAGCATTTGGGTTTGTTTGGGAGACACTGTTTCTTTTAATATAATCGGCTTTCTGATAGGCTTTTCAGCTTGTAATATGGTTATTACTCAGTTTTGTGTACAATACCACCTCAGCTCACGTTCCTTTCTAATGAAGAAATCTCTCTATATTCCTTCTCAAGGGTTCCTCTGTCCTTTATTGAACTCATTCCTGACTTGTAAAGGACAGATCCTTTTATTTTCAGATTGTTTTTTTATCTCCTAACCACAACTGGAATACCTCTGAGGTTTGGAAGTATCTGAACTTGATAGCAGAGGTAATGAGCTTTTTGGGAGGCTATGTAAGGGAAACCGTGAATTAAAAGCCTGTCTGGGCTACAGCATGAGTTTGAGGCTAACTGGGTAACTAGTGAGGCCCTAAGTGAAAAGTTAAAATAAATGAATATATAAAACAGATGGCAATATATCTCAGTGGGAGAATATTTGCCTGCTACATGGAAGGTCTTTTTTTTTTTTTTAATTTATTTATTATGTATACAGTATTCTCAGTATTCTGTCTGCATGTATATCTGCAGGCCAGTAGAGGGCACCAGATCTCATTACAGATGGTTGTGAGCCACCATGTGGTTGCTGGGAATTGAACTCAGGACCTTTGGAAGAGCAGGCAGTGCTCTTAACCACTGAGCCATCTCTCCAGCCCCCTACATGGAAGGTCTTGAGTGTGATCCCCAGAAACACATATGTACATGCACAAGTGCATGCATCTCACATGCACACACACATGCAGTTCAAGTTTAGAAGTAACTTATGTCTCATCAGCACGATCCAAACCTGGACATTCTAGATTACTTCTTAGTGTGCCAAGAGGCAATTTACATTTACAACATTCCAAACTTTTCATTTATATCTTATCCATCTCTTTCTGTAGGGTGTCCAGGCACCAGGTTTTGCCTTGGGCTGTGTAGGTTTTTGCAGTAACAACTCTCTGACTTGGAAAACCCCTTAGTACTGAGAGAAATCTGGGCAGCTTTTCACCCTATTTGGCCTAGAAGCATGCTTTTCTTGTTGTCCTTCTATGTCAGAAGGTAGCAGGTGACTGCTGGTGTTGCACATTTATCAGAACTAAATTTGTTAACATCCATGGACTGTTGGCAGCTGCAAGCAAGAAGGGAGCAGAGAGATCTCTCTCAGCAAGCGTCTCATTTTACAGATGAATAAGAACCTCAATTGCATTGGCAAGATGAAGCTGCCTGCTTCCGCTCTGGCTGCCATCGTACCAGATTTCTGTAATGTCTTCAAACATCTCCTTTTCCCCTAATTAAAAACAAAACATTATGTTGGGAGATCAGCTACAGTAATAGGAAAAAGTAGCAGCTCGTTTGAAATTGTCCAATAATCTTTTCCTAATGCCTGTATTTGCGTCATAGGCATCTTAGCTTCCCTTGTGTCTGAAGCGTTGCGTCTCTCATGAATTACTCCCGTTATCTGAGTGTGAAAATAAATACGGTCAGGTTAATTAGCCTGAATTTTAATAAGATCCCAGAGTAATTTTATACAATGGTTCCTGAAGAAAGAGAAAGTAAACTTGATTGCAATGATGGCATCTAAAACAGAAGCTACTCGTGAAAGGAAATAAACACAGTAATGGAAGAAAGATAGTGTGTGGCTTATATATGAAGCATTGATATGGCTTTCTTCTTAGAATCATACAATCACACGGTGTTACCTCCAGAGGAGGTCACAGTTTTGATTCTCAAAAACAGACTGACCTTCAGGGCTTACTAAATTTCAAACACCTGGATGTCATACTGCGTCATTGTGATGGAGTCAACACGAATTAGAGCCAGGACATATCTGCCTTTAAGAAACTTCAGAGGTAATACTGCTGTTCAGAGGAGAGATGTCTAAGTGCCGTGAAGCTAGGCTTCTTAAAGCAGAAAAGAGTTCAGCATGTACTAGTTATGCGTTTCTGTGTACCTATCTGCATATGTGCGCGTGAATGCAGTTACCCATGGAATACAGAGGCGTCTGCTGGAGTTACAGGCAGCGCTGTGTCACCTGACACAGGTGCCAGGAACTGACCCTGGAAGAGCAGCAAGTGCTTTGCACTAAGGCAAATGCACACATCAGGAGTTTCTCAGGCTTTTGTTTTCATAATAGTAGGGACCACCGTCCTTACTTTGAAGAGGGCACTAATGGAAGAAACCAGCGGTTTGTTAACAGAACATATGATAAATTGAAAGTTCTGTACTGAAATTTCACTTTGAAGAACACCTCAAGATTTGGAAAGAAACCCTGAGCTATATACATGATGGTGACTTCCTCCAGAGGGCAGCAGGCATGTACAAAACAACCCGGGCACTCTACTACATTTGATCATAGTTAAAGCCGAGATGGATCCTGGAATCTTCCCAGACTCCAACACTTTTCAATCCCAATCTGACTTGCACGGTAGAGATAATTTCACCTGAATTGGATGGAGATGAAATGAGTGAGCTGTGTCTTGTTCACAAGCTGTAATGGAAGTACTTCTTCTTAAGCGTGTGCTTATGTGATCATGCACCCTATCCACGTGCCTTTGACAATCCCACGGGAAACTAGTGCAAGTCCCCGGGTGGCTTATTAGCAGAGTGGATCCTCCAGTTCCCTTACCTAGTGCTCTAGCTGAAGATGTGCTTAGAAATTAATTGGACAAACTGCAAAACCAGAATCCTGACCACTTGTGGTCATTAAAGATCCCAGGGTACTTTCCTTATGGCAGGTGGAGTCCTGGACAAATTCCAGCTCTGATAATTAAATTACACTCTGCCTAGCTTCCTTGTACATTTTCCACTGGACTCTGTTCCCGGTCCATCTTTAATTGCGGTCAATTTGTACATTAATCAAGAACCCATAGAAGCCAACAGGGTAGTGGGAGTCATCCCTAGTTCTGGGAGCGAGAGTCACCGGGTTAGAGGTCGAGACGCACATTTGGAGCGAAAGGGAAAGGGTTGGATTGGTCTCCGAAGTGCCAGGGTTAGACTCCCGAAGAATTCAAACTATTAAACATTTTAGTACGTAATCAAAAGTGTATGTCTATTGCCCATAAAAATAAAGACATCTGTGTTAGTCTGGCCTTGAACTCCATCTTCTTGCCTTAATCTCTGTTTTGGTGCAGGGATACAGGCATGTGTCACTATACTGGCCTCAACTGGTTTTTCCCTGATCCTCTTACGTCAAATGCCATTTTGTAATATCTCTTGCTACAAAGGACACAGACAAACTTTATTATCAGATCAAATTTATGCGCTCAAGGAAAAAGAATCACACAAAAATGAGATGACTAACGCCCATCTCTGTAGTGAAAGTAGAGTTAACAACAGTGAGGTTCCCTGGGAATTTGTTGCAGAACTTGTCTTCTCGTAAGGCCTTATAGAAGACCATCTGTTTCTTAGGGACTCTCATCCAATTCACATGATGCATTACAGATAATCAGTTTCTTAGGGACCGTCATCCGATCCACATGAGGCCTTATAGATAACAAATCTGTTTCTTAGGGACCGTCATCCAAAGTGAAGAAGTTTGGGGGAAGTGTGCTTTTTTTGTGTGTGTGACAGTTCTACTTTTTACTCCCACAAGTTATATTACAAATACAAATTCTTTTCTCACTAGGAAAATACATTTTATTGTGATTACTTAAGGCAGGAAACATGATTTTCGAGCATTCCAGTGGTTTTTATTTTTTATTTATTATTATTTTAATCAATTAATTTATTTTTAATTTCATTTGACATTCCATCCACAGTTCTCCCTCCCACCACCCTCCTCCCCTCCCCTTCAGTCCACCTCCCATGCACTCCTCCCAACAGGTAAGGGCTCTCATGGGGCGTCAACAAAGTCTGGCACATTAAGTTGGAGCAGGATCAAGACCCCCTCCTTGTAAGCCCGAGCATGGCATCCCACCATAAGGAATGGGCTCCAACAAGCCAGCTCATGCACCGGGGATAGATGCTGGTCCACCTGCCAGGGGCCCCCAGCATGACACTACAGACACGTATAGGAGAATCACTGCTGCGGTGAGATGAAGGACTAGAACCACCATGGCATGCCGTTAGCCACTTCTGCAGCAAAGAGCAGCTACGGCTCATTCATTTTGTAAATCTCCCAAACACAACGGTCCACTATTACTAATTACATCCTCGTGGTGCGCATTAAATTATTTATTTATTGTTTTCATTATTTTATTTTAATTTATTTCCTATTTTTATGTTTTCTGCTTTATATCTTGTGACTAGATGTCTTATGTTTCATCCCCACAGGAGGGTCCACTGTTTTATCCTCCATTTGTATGTATGACTTAAAGAAAGATTCTGCACATAAATGTCATCATGTGACATTTTCTTTGTTCTTTTTACTTGGCACGACGTACTCCAGGGATCCGCCTGATTCTGATGTGGGTGCTGGGGTTGTAGGCACTTCCCATCATGCCCAGCTTTTACAAGGGGACCCAAACTCAGATCTTCACATTTGCATGGAATATTTACCAATGAACTTGCCACCCCAACACTTTCTCAAATCTGTTAAATGTACGAGTGAAATGTTACATTCTCTGTTTGGATAATTTTTTTTCTCTTAAAAAGTATTTAATGTGCTCTTTGTCAGAGGACCTGAGGGTTATTTATTTGTAATCTGATCGATGTTGGACATATTTAGGAAAGCAAAATATACTTTGCAGTTTATATGGCCCACCCAAAGGCCTAGTTGAAGATTGCTTGGAACATAGAATGCTTTATAAATAAATGAAAAAAAAAAACCTCAAGAAAGAACATTTACCTTACCTTTAAAGTACCCCAAACATTGAATTTATGCAAAACATTGATTATTAGAAGAAAATGAGAGTTATGATCTCAAATTTGAAAGAAGATGAACTCAGGCTGAGAATTATATACCCAGCCAAAGTAACAATAAAATCAGGGTAAAATACAAACCTTTTATTTTGGCCCCACATAGCTTTCTTGAAAACTTAACACAGTCAGGTTACTATGATACTTTCGTAGAACAAGAGAACGAAAGGAGATTTGAGATATAAAAGCTGAAGGAGTAGGGCTGGGAAGATGCCTCTGTCAGTAAAGCATTTGCCATGGAAGCGTGAGCTCCTCAGGGCAGGTCCCCAGCTCCCCTGTGGAAAGCCCTATGCAGGCCTGTAGTCCTAGCCCTGGAGAGACAGGCAGACGCAGGACATCGGGACTGCAGGCCAGACTTGAGCCTCAGCTCAGTGCGAGACTCTGTCTCACAAAAAGAATAAAGTGAAGAGTGGTTGTGAAAGACACCCAGCTTTGCTTAGCTTCCATACATACACCCACAGACATGCACACACACCCCTACGTGCACGTGTCTGTGCATATACATACGCATATGTGTGTGCACTCGTGTGTCTGTGCATACACGTGTGCATGCACACACACCTAACATGATCACTGTCTCAGGAAAAATGCTGCTGCATCAGCCTAGCACAAAATCAATCCAATCTTGGAAGGGGACACAGTGATCGCGGAGAGAGTTATTTCTCTATACATTCTGTGAAGACCCCACAGTTACCTCGATCCAAAGTATAAAAGTTGGAGAATTATTATGGTAAAGATAATAGAGAGGAAAGATAGCTAGTGGCTCCAAGATAAACATGCTATTAAAAAAAAAAAAAAAACCTCATCTAGATATTTGCATGCTCATGTCATGCAAATACTGCTTAATTAAATAAAAATAATTATATGACCAGTAATATGCTGGTAAAGGCTTAACAAAACGTATTCCAAATATATATATTTGTGCATATTAGTAGGGAATTTTTATATGTGATCCACAAAAGGATATATTGTCAATAATTTAAAAGTAATAAAAATACACAAGGATTTCATTGTAAATTTCATCCTAACATATCTTTCTGATTTCTCCGAAGTCTAGACAAGTAATGGTAGTAGCTGACAATCGGGAACACTTCTGAAATGAAAGTTACTTGAGTTTTCGTTTACCTCAGGAAATAATGAACAGCAAGAAACGAACGGAGCCATACGCCACTCCATCACTAAGGAAATGAGCAAATTCTTTGCTGAAATGGGTATTTTTGATACCAATGGGGAAACATTTCATTTTATTTTGTTCTGCTCACAATTTAATGAGTACAGACTTGGCACATTTTAAAAATCTCTTCAAATTTTTTCTTTTTTTAAAATCTGAAGTCTGAAAAAAATGAACAAACCAGTGAATCAGTGTGGATTTTGGTATTTGCTGATTTCCGTGTAAATACGTCCACTAAGGCCTTCATCAGAACACCAGTATCCTTGAGTAGAGCTGGGAGGACACACACAGGGCCTTGGGGCCATGCAGTACTTCTGCCACGCACACACAGTGAGCTTGAGCAACCTCAAGAGCACAGATAGTAGCAACATCGAATAATAGGAAGTGTTTTAAGTGTTATGGCCTTATTTTAATTACTTATTTTGTTGAAAGTTTGTACAATTTTTTTAATAATAATGGTGTCTGAAAAGTAGCTTGCAATCTTCTGACAGAATTGACTGTTGCAAATTGGTACAAGCGAGCTACAATATAGGATTGGATAGACTTCTTTCTGATGGGTTGGGGCTGATAAGACACAGGGTAATCCTCCTTTCTCATTCCATAAGAAATATAATTAAGCATGTTAAATGAAAAAAGTAACAGTTTTTTTTTGCTAAATATTTTTATGTAGCTCCTGAGTTACTGAAATATTCAGGGAGAAAGCTTAGAGGCTAAGTAAGCAGTTTTTATTTAACAATTAACCCCAAGTATGTGCTAATATTAAAAAAATAATAGCAGCTGGGCAGTGGTGGCCTGGTCTGTAAGACTGAGCTCCAAGACAGGCTCCAATGCCACAGAGAAGCCCTGTCTCAGAAAAAAAAAATGGTAAAAGTAAAGTATTTCAGAGTTGAAAAGTAAGTTAGCACCATCCCCATTTTAAATAGCATGTAGCATGAGGTGACTTTAATTTTTAGTGGGTTTTTTTTTCTTTCTTGTTTTTGGAGACAGGGTTTCTCTGTGTATTTCTGGCTGGCCTTATCCTACAGACCAGACTGCCTCGAACTCACAGAGATCTGCCTGCTTTTGCCTTCCGAGTGCTGGGATTAAAGGTGGTCCCGCGCCATCACTACCCGGTTTGATCCTCAGTTACTCATCTAAATTTATTACAAACTGTGGCTACTAAGGACTTTGCTAAATTTTGAAGGAAAGCGTCCGTTGAAAGGCAGGTGAGGTGCCTCCCCTCTGAGTGTCTAGCTTGCTGCGTTCTTCTGGTTGGCTCTGCAGAATCGGCGTCTGGTGCTTTAGTATGTTAAGGCACGTTGGTATTTTAATTAACTGAGTCCCATATGTTTGTGCACACTGCTCTCATTTCTCTAGTATGTTTCTTTGATAGGTTGTGACACTTCCGCTCCCTGTTTTCCCAGCAGACACACGCAGTCTGCTAAATCTGGTATACGGACACATACTGCACCGATTTTCCCACTCTCTCAACACCCAAACGGTAAAGGAACACGTTGCAAATCCACACATTCTTCCTCAGAACCGCGGCTTTTGTTCATCCGTTTTCCTTCTCATTTTAATACTACGAATTTCATTCATATTGCCTCCCTCGGCATTGTTGGGCTGGCCTTCTGACTCATTATTTTCTACCTCTTAAGTTCAGAGATCATCTCAATTGCTCTTGCTAAACTTCTTTCCCCCAAGTAATTGCTTTTATGTCTCTCCTTCGTTAAATATCGTTAGTGGCTTCCCTTCTCGTTTCTTCCACTCCCTTCCTCTCCTGTCTCCTCCTTTCCTTTCCCCAACCTTTCTTTGTTAACAAAAGTTCACTAGGGGGGACTCGAGAGATGGCTCAATGCTTAAGAGGGATCGCTGCTTTGTGGAGGACCAGGGACCACGCTGGGACAGGATCCCATCTCTTAGGGCACTCGCACTCAAATGTGCCCACAATCACTCCCTCTCAAATATATATCGCTAAAAAATAATAAAGATAAATATTTGAAAAAGAAGTTCACTATGCTGTTGTCTCTAAAGTGAACAGACTCAGGGAAGTGGAAAATAACCCTCTAGAAATCTGGAATAGAAAAAATTTAGTAGAACGTTCAAAATATTTCTACGTTGTATTAACAATTATATCTATGTAATTTAACTAAAAAAGAAAAGAAATTGTACTTTGCTAACATTTTGCTGAAACAAGAAATACCTTCCAAATTATAAACTAGATGATCACGTGTCTCTTATGGATGGTATTCCAAAGCGCTAAGGGAGATTATTCTATTGCTTTCATTTATTTTAGTTAGCTGCCATTTTATGGTGATGTATTCCTATTTATATGCATATGGTTATAGATAGACTGTTTTTAAAGATATCAAATTTTATTTTTATTTATGTTTATGTGTTTGTCTGTGTGAGTTTATGTGTACCACATGCATGCAGGAAACTATGGAGGCCAGAAGAGGGGATTGGATTCACCTAGGGAGTCATAGGTGGTCGTGACCCTCCTGATGTGGGTTCTGTAAGCTGAACCTGGTCCTCTGGGAAAGTAGGATAAGCTTCCAACTGCTGAGCCACCTCTGCAGCCTTGATTGTTTTCGTTTCTGAGGCAAGTTCCTGCTGTAGCCCAGGCTGGCCTGGAGCTCCTCATGATCCTCCTACCTCAGCCTTCTGACTTCCGGGGTTAGAGATGTGAGCCACACTCAGCTTTGGTTATGGTTGCTGGTGTGGACAAACATCCTAAACACATTTCAGGAAGAAAGAACAAGAAGAATAGTAGCTGTTAAGTGTAAGAGAACAATATGGCCACATTTTTATTTTTAATACAAACTACTTTCTGAGCTACCTTGCGTAGCAACACCAATGCAAGGGATCAGAACTGACAAAAATCTTGCCAAAATGATTTAAAATCACTGAAACGAGCATTCGAAACATAAACTCAGTGTCCTATTTAACAATGGGTCTCACTGTAGTATTTTGTTTGAGACTTCAGAAGACAGCATCGTGGCACTGAATTAGCAGAATGTTTAGAAGCTGAGAGCCTTTAGCAGACAGGTTCAGGTTTTGTAATGCTTGAACCCAAGATGAAACCCTATTTAAGAGGAAAGAATTACAAAGTTGAACATGTAAAATCAGACAACATTTTTACTTGCCATGAGAAAAGATATCACAACATGTTAGTCATGTTTTGAATTTATTTTTGTGTGTGCGCATGTGTGTGTATGCACACATGTGCCACTCTGCATATGTGGAACAAGACACCTACCTGTGGGAGTCCGTGCTCAGCTTCCACCATGCAGGCTCTGGAGACAGAAACTCAGGTAGTCAGGCTTGGTGGCAAGTGATTCTATCCACTAAACCATCTCCCTGGCCCACAGTCACTTTGGAAAATCAGGAAATTTCATGAATTATGCATGAGTTGGAAATAATGTTTTTGCAAGTCAATTGTTAATATATTTCTATAATGTCATTTTCATGGAAGTTTAGCTACATTTTCTTTGATCATCTTTTTATATGACAATTACTTTGAGCATTTTCTAAAGATAGAAAGATAGCTCATACATCCTTCAGCATAGCTGATCAAAGTTTGCTTTTTATAACTGAAAGTAATTTGCTCTTAGTAAGGTTATGCAGGCTTGCCGGGCGGTGGTGGCACACACCTTTAATCCCTTGAATCCCAGCACTCAGGAGGCAGAGGCAGGCAGATCTCTGTGAGTTCGAGGCCAGCCTGGTCTACAAGAGCTAGTTCCAAAGACAGGCTCCAAAGCTACAGAGAAACCCTGTCTCAAAAACAACAACAACAACAAAAAAAATGCAGGCTTTTAGAATTATTGTCAAGTTTTAGGAAATTCCTTTATGTTTCCCTCTATATAACATTTTTGTGATATTTATACTTTATCACTGGAGGGTGAATTCAAATTCTCATGAAACTAATATGACCAAGTAATCTGAGGAAGTTCAAGTGTATTTAAAAATTGGTGTTGCCCGGACTGAAATCCCAAGGTCCAAATCAGGAGCAGAAAGAGAGAGAACACGACCAAGGAACACAGGACCACGAGGGGTGCACCCACATACTGAGACAATGGGGGTGTTCTTTCGGGAACTCACCAAGGCCAGCTGGACTGGGTCTGAATAAGCATGGGATAAAACCGGACTCACTGAACATAGCAGACAATGAGGACTGCTGAGAACTCATGAACAATGGCACTGGGTTTTGATCCTACTGCACGTACTGGCTTTGTGGGAGCCTAGGCAGTTTGGATGCTCACCTTACTAGACCTGGAAGGAGGTGGGAGGTCCTTGGACTTCCCACAGGGCAGGGAACTGTGACTGCTCTTTGGAATGATGAGGGAGGGGGACTTGATTGGGGGAGGGGGAGGGAAATGGGAGGCAGTGGCGTGGAGGAGGCAGAAATCTTTAATAAATAGGTGTTGCTGTAGTGATCAGTAATTGTACAATCTAATCAATGGTATGACTTAGTGATGATTTGTGATTTACTGATTAATAAGTGGAGAACTGTGTCACGGGAACATGTGTCCCTTGCTTATTTTCCTCTGGTGGTGACTGTGTCATTTTATCTAGACATGACAGGTCTCATCTCAGGGAACATGCCAAGAAGTTCTCCGACAAGTTAGGATACATAAAATATTTGATATCACACACACACACACAAGCACAAAAACACACACATTGTTTGTAGTATTGTAAGAGGTTTGTGCCGTGTAAGCATAGGAGCGGTGACAAATTCTATTTTACATCATAATTATCACATATGGTTTAGTTAAAATACACTGGTCAGGAGACTTTCAAGCAGAACCTAGCCCATCATTGGTCAATAAAAATAAAATATTTTTTTGAGCTTATAGTATAATTCCATAATTTCCCTCTTTTGTTGACTCCCTCTAAACCCTTCCACATCTCCTTTCTTTCTTTTCTCTTTCTTTCTTTCTTTCTTTCTTTCTTTCTTTCTTTCTTTCTTTCTTTCTTTCTTTCTTTCTTTCTCTTTCAGATTCATGGTCTTTTTAAACATTAACTGCTGTTACATACCCTGTATATGTGTATGCATATGTCTGATACCCATGGGAGTTTCCTGTGGCCTAGCATCAGATCTCATAGCCACAAACCTTTCTCTCCCACTTCTACATCCCTGTATTCCTTTCACGTCGTGATCATGTGTGACAAACTGTCAGAAAGCATCTTCCTAAATGACCCTGTCTCTTCAGCCGGCCTGCACTATTCCCAATTCTTGAAACAAATCTTTATTAATGTATTTTATTCATAGGAATTCAACTCCAGTGTCTAAGTTGGGGTGCTCCATCTTTTGGTTGACTCAGTTTCCCTCACCTTCCGGTCTCTGTTCCTCAGACTCCCTGACCTCCGCAGTCTTCCACGTTCTCTTATTTTGTTAAATGAATACTCAGAGTCCATTTACTTACTATCCATGCACTCCTGGCTCTAAGGGAGACCACATTTTAATGCATTTATCTCCTTTGCTGTATTATATATATATATATATATGTATGATATATATGTGTGTGTGTGTGTGTGTCTTAGTTTTACAGCTTCTTGGAACCAAGGCCCTCTTTGGTACGTTTGTATTCCCCACTGAGCCTAAGCCTACGTGAATATGAGATTGTCAGTGAATATTGGGTAATCAGTACCTTTTTTGGAGAAAATCAAGTTGGAGGAGACATCTTTGGAGTTCACAGAATCTTCTGTGGGAGGAGGCTGCATGAAGCAGTCACAGTGACAGGATTGTTCCCCCCTCAGTGAGTGACACAGTGTGAACCCCCCCCCCATCTCTCTTATTCTGAAAATGTTATCCCTCGATGACTGTCATGGAAGTGTTCCACGCTAGCCTCTCAGGCTCTGACACCAAAGGGAAAGAATGGCATGCCTCGGAGTCACAATGCAACGAACACATTCCGTCTCGCCAACTAGATAACTTTGTGTTCTCACCCACTTGCTTCCAGCCTCCTTCGTTGTAAGATCCTGTTTGCTGGGAACGGTGGGGAGACTGGGGTTGTCTGTCTGTCCTGCTAGCTGCGGCACTGCTGCAGAAAGGAAACAAGTCAACAGAAAGAACCCTGTTTCTTTTAAAGTATCTCTCTAACTGTTCCTTCCTGCTTTGCCTTCATTATGTTCCCTCTAAACATGTTGGTTCTTTCTTAACAGCAGAGGTCCTCCTTGCCCAGGAAGCCTCAAGGAGCAAGGAACAACTCATCCTAAAAGCATGAGAGAGTTAGGTGCTATGCGACTTAAACAGGCGACTAAAAAGCCATTGTCTGTGCTGTAATTGGGTTTATAATATCTTTTCATGCCAACACCTGCCAACATCTCAGGGTTCTAATTAGGTGCCAATCAGAGGGAAAGGCTCGGAATAACCAGCATTGTGCCTGGAATTGCTACGTAGAAGTGTATGCAAATCACTCGGGTGAAAAATAAGAAAGAATCTGTGCTTTAGAGAATGAAATGCTACATTAATTTAGGATTACCAAACGACACTAAATGTGTTACTGACCACGTCATAATGCCGGGCCAGGTAATACTGTGAGCCAGGGACTGTGTAGACCCTAGAGACTGGCAAGACACGATGGCTGTGGCCTGGTTCGTTCTGTTTGAATAGCAGGGAGTAGAAAGAATGAAAGCCTACACTAATCTGAGCATGGCTAGGGTCCTAAACCCATGGGATCAGGACGAATTCTACCCATGCCACCCACCTTTTCCCATCTGTACCCATCTCCTACTGTGTTATCAAATGCTCCAGATGGAGCTCCCTGCGCACTGTTAATTATTATTATTTTTAATCTTTTCACCCGTGATGTCTCTAAGTCTTCTGGCACGGCAACTGTCTTTGTTGGAAAGAGATGATAGCCTTGTGAAATGGTGACAGTGGGACTTCTTTGTGAGCTCTCAGGAGTGATGTGAATACTATTTAAGTTTAAAAAAAATAATAATTATGTCCTGACACTTTACAAAAGTAAATTTCTTTGTAATTAGTTGTAGTGTTTAGGATTGCTTTGAAATTCACTAGGGTTCTTCCTTTACACAAGGAGAAAAGATTCAGCCTGTTTCCCTTGTTTGAGGATCCTTGCGGATGAAAAGCACCATAGAAATGTAAGCTATTATTAATCCACCCCTTCTCCAGACACGTGTCGACGGGGGCCCTAAAATGTGTTTCAGCTGACGGTGAGTCTCAGCTCAAAGGAAGCTACAGAATTATTTTTAAATTTCCCAGAGCTGTCTACTCCTATGGTAACAGAAGCAGCACCCTGTGCTGGGTTTTGTACTTCCTGCAGCTTCGGCTTAGACAATACTCAGTGCTGTGGTCGGTGTTATATAGAGCCAGGGCAGGGGTAGGTTAGGGTCTGCCTGATGCGGAGGGATGGACAGAGGCAGTGCAGAGGTCCTAAAGCACTGAGTTCTAGAGTAAGACCTTGATGACTGTTACTTCATTTGCAGCAGCATCCAGACATTGTATAATACCAAGTGAAAACCTGCGGCTCCTATCCCAGGTTGCTTTATCAGTTCCACTTAGCTGGGCATGTCTCAATAGTGTTTCCCTTATAGTTAGTGTTGACAAACCCCAAGCAATGTGCACATCATAGCTTCTGTTCTTGTCCTCTGTA
Organism: Chionomys nivalis; assembly: GCF_950005125.1. Classification (NCBI taxonomy): domain Eukaryota; kingdom Metazoa; phylum Chordata; class Mammalia; order Rodentia; family Cricetidae; genus Chionomys; species Chionomys nivalis. The sequence continues at coordinate 86,740,544 of NC_080091.1, forward strand.
GATAAGGACAGCACGCACATTCCTGTGTAGATTACAGCGCAGGCGAGACTGAGAAATGGCTGAGGTCACCTCAGTGCGGATGGATATGAGGGGAATGCGGCAGGAGCTGCGATCTCTGAACATCAAAGCCATAAGCATTGCTGCAGGTTTGTGTCCAGAGCATTGGTGACATTCCACTGTTGATGGTGTGATTTGTGGAAATGAGGACAATGGTGATGTCACTGAGGTCTTCTTCACTCCTAGCCCTGAAAGACATGGGAGAACCTTGAGATAGGGGCACGGAGGACCCCTCTCTCCATCCTCTTGGTGTCCTGTTTCCTACATAGATTGGCCACACATTTGTTATCTGTTCTCTTCAATGCTGAGTAGCTCAGACAGCAATCGCTCATGCTTATGATTATCACAGTTGACTATTACGCAGCACCGGGAGCGTGAGTCTGTCTGGTGTGTTGCTAATTCCTGAGATGGCTCATGTCTCCGAAGTTGGTACTCTCCTGGAACAGGCAGCCAAGCCACTTACCCAGCAGAGTTTCTAGATTCTTCTCCATGTAGCCTCTAGATGTGACTCTTCTAGGTTTCCTGATAGCAAGGTGGTATGGACACTCTTCCTCAGAATGCAGAAGTCTTTGCCTTAAAATTAGAATGGTCCTGTTTCCGCCAGGTCAAAGAGGCAGCTCAGGGTCAAGGATCGGGGCTACACAAAGCCGGGAGGATCAGGAAGTAGACTACCCTGGGTGTGTTCAGTTGGCTCCCTAATTCTCACGGATGTTACTGCCCTTATGCCAACACAGAAACTGCACTGCTTAAACTTCCTCTTGTTACAGCTCCCCAGGACTAAAACGCTCGCCAGACTTTGTCCTCTTGGCAGCTCCTGAATGCCTTATCCTGCCTTGTTGGTATGTCATTGATTTCCCCCATGAAGTTTCCACGAGACTGCCTCCCGTGCTGCCTGGCCCTTCTTCCGTCTCTGGTTCTCAAGCAGAGGCCTAGTGTGTGGATATGGGTCAAGGGGTTTGGGAGACTTTTGAGACACACACATAGATCATCTCTGAGAGCGGATTCCACTCCACAATACAGGTTAAAGGGATCTCACTGCAATTGCTTTTTAATATAAAAGCATTTCTATGTACAGTTAACCTGGATATGTCCTTGAATAAAGTGTGGAAGTCTATTGAAACCTAGTGTACTGTTCTCCCATTGTATAGCAGGCTGATCTTTGCTGCTCCTCTTATTTCTTACTTCTTCTGGTCCAGATGAGGCTTCATTATTACATGACCTTGACTATTACATGACCTACGACTGTTTACAGTGTTCGACCAACTTTCCCCACCAAGGGGGACCACCATTTTGTGAGGAAAGGGGACTTGCGCCTAATGTCTGTGTCCTCTTTGTGACACCCAGACTATGTTCTTAACTTGACAACCAGCCCCATATATTCTGCTGTGTCCCCCTCCCTCACTGATTGGTCCCAGCCTCTCAATATCATTGCGTATGCGAGGAGATTGCCTTGATCAGCAGCCCGAGCTGCCGCTTCCCCTGCTGTCCTAACCCTGGCCCAGGTTCTCTCGTGCTGCTGCCAGGAATGGAAGCAACTTTTCATCTGTTTCTCGTTATTATTTTGTGAAGTCGAAGGTCGCACTGTCCCCAAAGTTGAGTCCATAGAGGTGCACCTTAGTCCTGCTTCCCAAATGGGGATAACTGTGTCTAGATGGCATGGTGACAACTTGGAGCACCAAGTTCGGAATGAATGCTACTGGGCCTTGTTTTCTATGTGCTTTCAACTTGAAAGCCACGGTGATGATACACTTTGCTGAGTGGGAGACACATGTCAGGAGGCCATGGTCAGGGCTTCCTGGGGGAATCACAATTGCTATCAGGCCAGTACTGAATCCCAGGATGCCCTACAGCCACGATACAAAACCAAAGTTGTTCTTGAAGTCTTCTTGAATCCCAGCCTGACTAAGTTCATAGTGTTTATGTAGTCTCCAAGTATTCATTCTTTAATTGACAAAAATGTTAGGTCATTACTAAGTGCAGTGTGACATTTTGAAATATGCAGATTAAATGTTTATAATGTCTCTAAAGATATGTATGGATATACAGGCTGAAGAATGGCTAAATCAAGTTAAGCGGCGTAACCCTTTCTTTGAGGTAGGAACACTGTTATTTTCAAGAGTATATACTTTCCTGTTGACTATAATCACCATGTGGCACAATAGACCTTTTGTGCTTATTCCTCCCACCTAACTGGAATTTTGTGTGCTTTGGCCAACGACTCCTCGCTCTCCCATCTACCCCTGCCCTAGCCCTTGCTAACTCCATTCTAGTCTCTGATTCCATCACTTTAGGATCCTAGTATAAGGAAATTTACTCTTTTAATTCAGCCTTTTCTAAACTGAATTCCACAGATGAATACAGTACTAGCTACTTTGAATCGTTGGGGGCATTGAAGCGCAGCTCAGGCAGTCTCAAAGAACATGGTATTTTTTTTGGCATGACAGAGACACTCAGAACTTTTGATGTCATTTTGGTTAAATTTCCAAACTCTCAGTAGTCTCCCAGTGCTGCAGACAGACTTAAGAGAATCATGAGATCCTGAAATTTCTTTAGTCTTGTCTCTTTGTCTGTGTATCCTTAAGGTCTGGCCTGGTCAGCCTTTTGTGAGCACAGGTTCAGATATTCATTGCAAACCTTGTTTCAACGTTTCGTGTTAGTCTCATCACAGATCTTGTAAGTGGAATTTCTATGCTAAAGAACTCAATGCTGAGCATTGTCTTTGATGACCTAGAGACCAAACAACTGGTTCCAAGTCCACTGACTAGAGAGGAAACCTGGTACATTTGTCCACGGATCATCTAGTGTGTGATTTCAGTCCCTTTGAGAGTCAGCCAGAAGTTCACTGGTCACTTGGAACAGATAAGAGCATGCTCATTATTCAGAAAAAGGAAGTAGGGAAGAATAAAGGAGCCACGGGTGAGGTTAGTACGCCAGTTAGGGGACAGATTCCCCCATTTCTGGAAGATTAAAGACTTGTGAAGAGTTTCGTTTGCAAAAACAGTTTCACGAACTCAACCACAATTCTGGTGAAGGTGGCTCCGGACCCAAAGACACGCTCCTTGTTGGTAGTGGGCACATGCTAAGAGGTCTCGTTAGAATTTCAGTAGGAATGCCGCATGGATATACTTGCCAAATCCATTTTTGTATTTAGCATACAAAGCAGGGCTCCAAACGATAGACACCTTGTGTTCTTAGGATGCCCTTGGAATGACAAACCAGGCAGCTAAGTTGACTAATGGGGGCTATTGTTTATTCATCACTGTGAATGGAACGAAGTCACGGGGTCAGTAAGTGAAGCCTCTGTGGAGGCCAGTTATCACTTCCATTAAAATATCAACATTGTTCATTTTTGGCTGCCTCGCTAATCAATTCTTTCCCATATCCCCTTGCTTTTCAGGCTAAGTTCTTTCCCAGGCCTAGTCCTGGCCAACACAATAAATCACAGGTGACTAGCACATCAAATAAATGATGGTCACGATTAGTATCAACTCTCTTGCAACATTTTACGTGGGGTCTACAGGAAAGAACACTCCTTAGTGGGGCAAGAAGGGAGTGACCCAGGTCATCGCGAGCCTTTTCGTCTTTCCTGCTGCAGAAATGACTGCACCCCTAAGCCTCACTCAGTTCTTATTATCTCCAAGGAACTGGTACAGTCAGTGAGCAAAGTTCTCCTCAACAGCTAATCTCAAGGTCCACAGATTATACAAACAGCGTTGATTCTCGGGACCGACTTTATCCTTCTACCTTTGCCACACTGCTTCATGCTTCTCCGCCAATAAACTAGATTTTCTCTGTGGCAGGAGAACAGGCTGGTGGCTTTGCTGAAGCCTAGGGAAAGGCTACAGAAAAGAAAGCCAGTGGTCGATCCATTTCAGTTTAACCATAGCGGGTTAACTGGGAGAGCAGCGGTGACCAATATAAGTCATCAGCTAAACTGCTCAGTGTGTGCATTTCCAGCTCTTACTGGAAACAAAACGAATTCACCGAATAGTCTCTGTTGCTTGTTACTGTATCAGGTTCTCTTCAACTACTAGCACAGCAATTCTCAACCGGTGGATTGCAACCCCTTTGGGGGTCGCCTATCAAATATCCTGCATGTCAGGGTTCATAACAGTAACAGAATTATGGTTAGGAAGTAACATCGAGGATAATTTTATGGCTGAGATCACCACAGCATGAGGAACTGTATCAGAGAGCCACTGGTAACAGTACCTTCCGTGCCCACTGCTGGAGCCTGAGGTTCGGTGTCATTGATTTTCACAGAGAACCCTGGCAGGAGTCTTTCCGAGTATGTTACAGTGTCGAGCAGTGTGTTCAGGTTGGAGAGGCTTCTCCAGCAGATAGAGCGAGCCATGCTCATATGCCTTTCACCTTTCAGGGTGTTCCAGCCCTTCCCACTTTAAGTTTCTCTGTCTCTGTACTTGGTATTTTTTTTTAGAGTCACACAGGTCATCCAACCACACACATGACTGTTTTTTGGGGAGAAAAGTCAAAAGTTCTATTTTCTGCATTTTCAATATCTTAATAATAATTTTGATATTATTGAAATTATCTTGAAATAGGCTATTTTGAACATATTATTGCATCTAATGGGAATAAATGCTATCTAATGAAATTGAATAAAGCTACTGATAAATGGGTTGGGATGAAGCTAAATTTAATCAGTAACACTTCCCAAAAATTCATGGCTAGTGACAATGAGATTTATAACCCCAGTTTTGATTTCTGTGTGATTTCTAGACTTATGTATCTAATTGTTCTCTATTTTCTGTTAGATGTTTTAAAATAGGCATCACCAGGCCACCATTTTGGTGTTTTTCCCTCTGCCCCTCCCCACTGTCCCAGCTTTCCCTTCACCACACCGTTTCCTTATACCAAGGTGCTCAGATCCCAGCCACAGCTCACTATTGATTCCTTTCGTCCCCAGAGCATGGCAATCTCACCTTCAAAATATGTCATGAATGTGACCAATTTCCATCTCTTGCTCTGTCATCCAGCAGTTCAGAATCTCTGACCATCTCTGATATGGACCGCCAAGTCCCGGCTTCAATTCTTGCCCCCTACAGCTAACGGCTTCACCCGCCTTGGTGCACAGACCTCCTGACTGATTTCCTGTGGTGCTGATGACCGTATCTGCCGGGCCCTTACGATCCTTTAAGACTCATTTCAGCTTGTTCCTGTTACCTGGCTACGTTGCCTTAGCCATTTGGAAATTTTCCGCCTCAGAGTTTGCTTTTGCCTGTTGCTCTTGAGCCGTCCTCCCCTCGTGCCTTCATGGGCTTTGATCTCCTTCACGGCACATGGGTCGTTTTCAGCTCAAAAGTCATTGTCCTCCAGAAACATCTTCTTGGGCACGGAGGTGCATACCTCTAATCTGAGCACTCAGGAGGCTGAAGCAGGAGACTGTACTGAGCACTCAACTAGAGCAAATAAGAAAACTAAGGATCAAGGAATCTCCCAAGCTAGGGTTCAACATTTGGAGAAAAACAGGAGAGGGAATAAGAATGGCTATAAACGAGGCTGATTTCTAACATTTCTGTTTTAATAAAAAAGCTTAAACTAAGATAGCATTTATTGACAGTGTCTTTTGTCTATTGCATGGGAGAGGTGAATACAAGATTGTACAGTACATGTCACTGCATGCTTCTAGATGCAGAAGAGACCAATCTGGTTGGGAATCCGCCGTGGTAGCCTGCTGGGACCTTATGGGGCCATGTCTAGGTACCGATGACGTTCATATTCCATGTAGTTGGCTCTTGCTGCTTTCTGTTTTAGGGGAAACTAGAACCTCAGGAGTATTGCCAGGATTCGGTATCTCCCCACGATACCGAAAAAAGCAATGACTAGATCCTGTTACAGGTGCTTTCCTAACCCGAGTCTTGACCTCTGTGGCAGCTTCCTTCCCAGTGCTCTTCTTGGGGGTGAGGCCAAGCCATTGGAAGCAGGTAGAGCGAACTGAACCTTCTCTAGTCATTTTAAACTAGAAACCTTTATCTTGGGGGACTCGCCTGGAAGAAAGGGAATTGTGTGGATTTTGTTGTGAGTAAGAAGCCTTTTTCTGTTGTAAATTTCTTTTTACAACATCCATTTCTTTCTCCCTGTATGTTTGCCTTTTGTCTTTGCCTCTGCCCTGTTTTCTTTTGATTTCTCTCACTTCTGCCTGTCTTTTTCCTAACTCTGCCCAGAGGCAGCAAGCATTCACAGAGCTGAACACCGAGGTCATCTCTGGAAAGCAATACCACACAGCACAGGGGCGCCCCTCTCTCCTCCCCCTTGGCACTTCTCCCCAGGATGGACAAGGACTTGGGTTCTCTGCTGGTGCATTATGATGAAATGGAGGCAGAGGAAGGAAATGGGAAACAAATGGGGCTTGACTTCATCACACCAGGAGTTCAGTCGTCAGAATAGCAAGTTAATTTATCACATCATGACACATTCCAGCTTATAGAATCAAATCGGGTCAGATTTCACAGTTTTTCAGCTTTCTGGGAGGGGGAGGGCTTATGGAGTCCTTGCAACCCCCTGTCTATGTGTATCCTCAAAAATGTGCTGCTTGCTGAATCTCTGGGGCTGCGTTTGTTTTGGCTGAACTCCATGTGCCCAGTAGCAGACTGGCCTGGTTGTCCTGAGGGAGGATGGAGAACTTCCCACAGTGGCGACTCTACAGGGAAGTAGCTGGTCTCAAGAAAACCCTGAGTCTGCCAGTGAGAGCCTCAGTTCTTTCTGCTGGGCAGGAGTAGGTAATTCAGGCAAGAGGCTTGGGTCAAGCTTGATTTTTGCTGCTGTGACGAGGCTCACAGCAAAGCAGAGCCTTGGGACTGGAAAAACGCTTCAGAAATCAGCCATTCTGACCACTCCTCTAGACTGCTATTGTCTTCTCTCCATCTGAGTTGTGGCAGGAGACTTCCAAGGCCTGAGGTGTATAATCTCAGGAGGAGCTCTGATGGTAGGAACACTCTCTTTCCTGTGGGGTCAACATGTCTCTTCTTTTTGAGGATTTTCTGCCTGGCCTCTCAGGGTTCTTTGAGGACCCTGGAACACAAATTTTAGAACATTCTTAAAGAACTGGATCTTAAAACCCACGGCTGGAATGGATTTTCTCAAGTCCTCAGGATAAAAAGGTCTCAGACTCTTACGGCTAATATCAGAGGAACTGGTTGAAGCAAGGTGTTCCACAAAAGCAATGAATTCAATCAGAAGGTGTATTTCCCTTTCTTGAATATTCTCACTATTAATTCTTTAGTAGTTGGCATGGAGACAGTATCATTAGTTTAGAACCAATGGACTAAAGATAGATGCTACTGGGGGGGTCGGGGAGGACAATAAAAAGAGATGCCCCAAATTATTGGAAAACTCCTAAATGGTGATATCCTTTCTGATGTGACTTGGGATCATTGCTTCAAAAAGGACATTTTTACGATATTTTACAACAGCACTTTTGAAATACATTAAAAGTGAGGGAAGTAAAGACCTTCAGCTCCTGGGTCAAACTAGGGCCTTCTCTGAGCTGGTACCAAGCAGGGATCTGAACTTTAGAGTCACCCTTCAGTCTGGCTGGGCTTGCCACTCTGTTCCTCACCATGTGTTTACCCCATAAAGGTCTGTTTATCTCAGTTACAAGCGGACACTGGGTCCCATAGGAATGAGGCCTGGAACGGGCCAGTGCTCACTACCTTCTGAAGCTCAAGGTGGAGTTTGCTTTATCAATTGTGCTGACAGGTTTGGATGAAATTTTGCTGTTCACTAATAGCTTTTCTCTTCATAGCTATGAAGATGCAGGCAGCGCCAGAATTTTTCTGGCCTGCTTTCAATAATGGCATTATATTTTTTGATTCATCAAATAGAAACCCTAAATCCAATTAGCCATCTGGCTTAACTGTCCATCGATTAAGTGTGAATTCCTACATTAATATGTGTATATATTTGTAAATCCTTATCGAATCTATATGTTCAAAGACCACCTTAGTACCTCAACATGCTTTGAATTATTTTATGGCCAAAAAAGAAAACACATTGCTTCTCTTGTGTTCTAGTACGAAAATAAAAGTTGAATCCTGAAAATACATGGAGTATACAAGCAGTGAGTTTCAGTACACAATGGTGTTGCCCAGGGAAACACAGTATTAGGAAACAGAAGCCAAGCTGGAGTTTGGGGAGCGGGGCAGTAGCAGCGAGGTTCATGTAAGAAAATGAAGCTGGGGATCAGGTGCCTTTCTAATACATGGTCGGTCTTCAAACCTCTTTCCTTTAAGATCCAAGGTTTAGAAACAGTGGCCCGTAAATATGCGAGTCCCCCCAGGCAGGCAGAGAACACAGAGTGATCACTAAGAGCCCCTTTTAGTCAACAGAAGGCAAATAAAAGCTCAGGAGGCATGTCACCTAAATGGAAGGATAAATTCGGTTTTCAAATGACATAGAGGTCCTGTCATTCAGCATGACAAGCAGAAAAGATGATTAGATGATTTTTAAAAAGTGAATCCTTTGTCTTAGCTCATCAACAGCATCCAATAAACACACTCTTAAAGCGCTTGGAGATGAGTATGGGCGGAGTATAGGGAGCCTGCCTTGGGGCTTGAGATTGAATCAGTCTTGGAAAAGATACCCTGGGTTTTAGCTTGGCACGTGATAGGAACCACCAACCTCTGGGTTTGTCCTCCCATTCATTTTCCATCAGCTCTCCTCATTTTCCTTCTGTGTTTTTCTTCTATTGTCTCATAAATTTCAGGAACTTGGGGATGGGCAGAAAGTTCTGGAGTGTTTAGGAGCATCAGGGCAGGGCTATGCGGCTCCATGACAGTTCATACCTCAAATTGGTCTCAAGTGACTTCATCTCATTCAAGGTGAATGTGCCCTGCACTGTCCACTACAGATGCGGCTAACCATGTGACGGTTTACTTTGAAAATAACCAGAGTCATGCGCACCAGCCAAGCGACTGGAACAGTGAATAGACAGACATTTCTATTCTTTGTTGGGGTAGAAGTTCTTGACGGCTTACTTTGCCCATTCCCTAATTCGTGCCCTGAAATATCCATCCACCTGCTTGCTCAGTGTTTTGGATTTAAATGTCACCTCTGTAACTCCTGCCTTTGCAACTATCAAACACGGGCGCACAGGTGTCATATGCCCATTCGAACCATGAACATCTACATGTACACATGGACACTTTCTTTTGAGAGTCAGTAAGTTTAGACTAGCTCAGCCTCCATTATAGCTCAGTGTTCTAGGGCCACTCGGCTTTAGGTGTGTGGGCTAAGAGATTGCTGCTCTACCACGTTTAAACCAGATCTGCACGAGAAACAAAGGGTGTTTGAAGCCACAGTGGAGATTCAGATAGAAGTAAATGAAGACTTTTAACACGTGCCTAACATTTTCTGTGTTTACCTCACACATGCATTCCCAAGAACAGGCATTTTTTCTCACTGGGAGAGCAAATCAGCCATACCAAAAGGCAAGTTTTGCAGCCTTTGGCTCTTACTTGCTAAAGTAGTGGCCAACAGTGGCAGACTGTCAAATGCCTGCTGTCCAGTCAACCTGCTAAGTCTTCCAGTAATCCCAGTCCAGTCTTTATCTTCAGGTACAACTTTATAATGTATATATTTATGACTAATTCGCCTTTCTCCTAATGCCACCTGCCCTCTCTCCTTAAGTCCCTGCTTCCTGCTCTGAAGACCTTGTCCCTGGTCTTTTCTGTGTTTTTGTGTGTGTATTCTGCACACTTCTGACTGATATGTCTTAGAAAAGCTTGGAAACTCTAAAGTCCAGGTGAAAGGCATACGTAAAATATAATATACATAGTTTATGAAAATAGTGAGTACTATTGCATTCCTCTCAATCACTCAAGGATGAAGAAGAGTGCCCAGGCAGATGTTTCTTAAGTGTCCCTCCCCAATTTCATAAAAAAACATAGTATATATTTTTGTTTGGTGTTTGGAACACTCTCTCTCTCTCTCTCTCTCTCTCTCTCTCTCTCTCTCTCTCACACACACACACACACACACACGCTATCTCTCAAACACACACTCAAGCTCACACTCTGCATTTTTTCTATTACTTTCTTCTTTGCTCAACATTCCATTTATGGAATTATTCATTAGTGATGTGTTCTTCAGTGATAATTATTAGGCTCCAAATTAAATTTTTGAGAATAATTAATTTTAGCATGTATATGCATCCATAATATTTCTATCCGTATAGGAACCCATTATGTGAATCCGTTACAATTTATTTACCCATTTTATTTATGATGGGCATTTGGGCGCCGACTCTTATTGCTTTTGTTATTGTTATCAAATACATTATGGACAAGCATATGCTTCTTGACATGTCCCAGATGTCTTTGGATATTCTCTCCAGGGTGCACTTGCTTCACAATTTATTTGAGCATTCTTCCATGTTCATTTCCCGCCTATTTACTCCCTTCTGCCTACCTCATCTCTCTACAGTAATCTGTTTACTCTCCTGCTAAGTGAGGAGGCTAATTGTTTTATCCTCAGAGCAGGGTCATTTTAGAGGAAAAGTATAGCATGATTAATAATAACCCAGAGACAGGAGCTGGGATTCAACCTGAAGGTCAGAAAAGCAAAAGAGCCAGCAACTGGCTCTTACCTCTACCTCAGTCCAAAATGGCAATCCTGCCTCCAAGAATCTCAGAATGAGACTGTGTGTGAGAGCTGTCTCCTCCCTTTTATATTTCTCTCTAGGGCTGGGTGGGATTAAAGGCATGCACCACTGGGATTAAAGTCATGCACCTCCCAGTTTCTATGGCAAACTAGTGTGGCTACTTGGATTAAAGGTGTGTGTCACCCTGCCTGGTCTGCAAGGCTGACTGACCAGTGGGGCTGTTTTGCTATCTGATCTCCAGGCAAACTTTATTTATTAAAATAAAAATGAAATATTACTACATAAAAGGGCAGGCTTCCTGGAAGTATTAGGGTTGGAGAAAAGATTGATTTTGTTTGAACCCCATTCTTCTACAAGATGTGTGCCCATGGGCTAATCATTCAGAGCAATGAAAAATGGTATCTTTCATAGAGGTGACATGGATATTCAACCAAAGAACACATATATGGCTTTCAACACTTAGCATGGAAGGTAGACAATATCTTTTGACTCCTTTTTCTCCTTGTTAGAAATAAAATATTTTATTACCTGCACCATACCTTATGCAGAGAAAGCAAGAGTCACATCCATGCCATTGGCCAGTAAGCTATAAAGAGAAAGAAGCATCTCCTTCACTCCCAGTGTCTCAGACTGACCTGGTTCATGCCCTTTTCTGGCCACCACAAGGTGACAGCATGTCATCGGGCTGGCAGGGTGTGACATGGGTCACCAACAGCTGGTCTGCTCCAGCATTTACACACGAAAGGGTCATGAGGCAGTTGGGTGAATGAAACAAAGTCAACCGTTCATCTCAGGTGTGCTCACGGGCTAGAGTGTGACCTTTCACGAGGGATAAACCTCAGTGGGTCTATGTGGTCTCTAGGCAGGGGTGGGAACTGGCCAAATGTGCTAACACATTCAGTGGTTAGCAATTGTTGAAGTGGAATTCCACAAAGGCCTTTGCCTCCATGGTCTCGATAATAACCTTTCTGTTGCCTTGGAAATGAGCTTATATGTTTGGCTTTTCAAAGACTTATTATCCTGCGGTTACTATGGCCACGGGCAGAACATCATACCACAATGGGAAACACGCTTCCTAACAGGCTGCGAGGAGGGAAAAGAATGCCGGTCATAAAAATACAGAACATTTGCAAGAAATATGAGAAGTTGGGCAACAGAGCCCTATATGGTATATGAGTTCAAAGCTAAGCATGATTTACTTTGAATTCCAGAATCTAGGAGGCTGTTATAAAAAAATAGCAAGTCAGAGTTTATCCTGGGTTACATAGTGAGCTCCAGGATAGCCTGGGCTACATAGCAACACTTTAACTCAAAAAGAAAGAAAGAAAGGAAAAAAGGAAGGAAGGAAGGAAGGAAGGAAGGAAGGAAGGAAGGAGGAAGGAAGAAGTGGAAAAGAAAAACAAATTGCTGTTCAAAGTCATGATAAAATGTACATATCACATAGGAGAGAACCTAACTCATCAGTGCATGATGGAGAGAATTCTGGTTAAGCTGGCAAACAGGTGAGGTGCAATGAGGTTGAGAGGAACCAGAATCATTATAAAAATATGTATCGGACTTGGTTCAGGGAAAAACAGAAAGAAAAGAAATGAATGCTCTAAGGTAATAAGAAATTCTAATATCCATTAGTGTCAAAGTCAGGACAATAGTCATAAATGTAAATAAACTGAAGAATGCAAATCTATGGGAAATAGGGAGTGGGTAATAAATAATTGGCAACTTATGCTCGAATTTATGGAGGAAAATGTGGTGATGCATGTTAAATACTAATATGGAAAATGAGTCAGTTTTTGTTTTGCAATCCTCCTGCCTCTGCTTCTCAAGTGCTGGAACTATAGGTGTATGTCAATAAACATAGTGAGATGAGTCCATTTTGTATATCATTGTCAAAAGAAAAATATTTCAACTGTGAACCATTTTATTATTATAAATTGCTAATGATTTCATTGGAGCCTAAATTGAAGACCTTTTAATAAGCAACACAATTCATTGAGCACTTGAAAATACAGTAGAATAGAAAGTATATTAGAGTATGTTTCCTAAGGTAAGGGGAGTTAGCATTTTGTGACGTTTGTTATTGTCAATAGCAATGGAAGAAGTGTGTGTGTCTGTGTGTGTATGAGTGGTGTGTGTATATATGTGTTGTATGTATATGTGTGACTATATGTATGTGTATGTGTGTTGTGTGTGTATATGTACAGTTTGTATGTGGTTGAAAAGTGTGAAAGGTATCACCACATAATTTCTCATGGGTTCTCACAATGATTCTTTGTTAAATGATTTGTGTTCCGGAGTGCCACCCCCGTGCCCCCGTGTCTGCGTTCTGTGCGCTGGCACCCAGTTCACGAGCTTCAGGCAAGGGGCTGGAAGTTAAAATACACAAACACACACAGACAGACAACAACACGGGTCATCCTTGAATTCCCCAAGAATGCCCTCTTTATTGTGTTCAGGGGCAGAGTATATAGAGATAGCCACGCCCCAGCCAAACCCACCAGACCACTCTCCTGCCATCAGGAACTCCTGAAGGTCTCATCCTCAGAGCAGCTGTAGGCACTCAGATCAGGGGATTACAAGAAATTCAGGATCTGGGGTCTCACTGCTCCCAACACCGGAGCTGGAAATAGTTTTGTCAGATTTCAACCAAGTCTTGTCGAGGATAGCATTGCTTCTCATTGAGTGAAATTTGAGTGGCAGGATCTCCATTTTGTACTGCAAAGAAAAGGTAACTTAAAAACTGGGTGTGCTGGCACACACCTTTATTCCTAGCACTTAGGAGGCAGAGGTAGGTGGATCTCTGTGGTTTTGAGGCCAGCCTGGTTCACATAGTGAGTTACAGAACAGCCAGAGCTACTAGGTGAGACCCTGTCTCAAAAAAAAAAAAAAAACCCCAAACCAAAAAAACACCAACCCAAAACAACAACAACAACAAAGAGAGAAAAGGATAGAGAAATTAATTACTGAAAAACAAAATCAAGCTGAAATGCCCGTGGTCTATTCCTCAGTTGTTCCCAAGGCCTTGGCAGTGGCAAGTACACGGGATGCTTAATGACCTGAAAACATTTTTTGTATTTGTTTTATTATTTCTGAGTTTATTAGAATTACCCAGTTAACTGAATATACAACTTCATGAGTTAGAATGGATGCCTGTATACACTTTTAAAAAGCCTATTTGTGGCTGGATATGGTGGCACATGCAAATAGCCCAGGACTAAGAAGGTGGACGTAGGAAGGTCTTGAGTTCAAAGCCAGTCTGATCTTGTCTCCAACTCATCATTATTAACAACAACAACCACAACAAGCATAAACTGCCAATTATTTACAAGTTCCTTAGTTAGTAAAAACACTTTTTAAAATTTTTTTTTTGGGGGGTGTCTAAGTTTAGGGTCTCTGTTGTTGTTTTAAAATATCATGGCCAAAAGCAACTTGAAAAAAATAAGAAGGGTTTATTTCATGTTATAGCTTGTAATCCAAAGAAGTCAGGATAGAAACTCAAGGCAGGAAGCTGGAGGCAGAAACTGATATAGAGGCCAAAGAGGGGTGCTGCTTTCTGGCTTGCTCCTCTTGGCTTGCTTAGTCTGCTTTCTTACAGAATCCAGGACTACATGCCCGTGAGTGGGAATACTCTCAATGGTCTGGACCCTTCCCAAATAATCACTAATTAGTGAAACGCTCCACTGTCTTGCATACAGGCCAATCTATGGAGACATTTCTTAATTAGTAATTTGTCTTTCCAATGAGCACAGTTGTGTCAAGTTGACAAAAAACCAACATTATTGACCCCTTGTCATCTTGACACATGAACATATTGCTATCCAACTACAACTTTCCTTTCTCATTTGCCCCTAAGTTGACATGTTAATATTTTTTAATTTTCGTTTTATTTCATTTCTGTGTATGAGTGTTTTGCCTGCATGTATGTTTATGTACTACTTGTGTGCCTGGTGCCTGTGGAGGCCAGAAATGGGTGCTGATTATTCTAAGCTGCCATATAGGTGCTGGGAATTGAACCTAGATTGCCCGGAAAAACAGCCAGTGCTTGTACTACTAAGCCATCTCTCCAGCCCACATATCAATAGTAACATCACAATATAAAACATTGCAGCTTTTAGAAGTCCACAGTCTTTAACGATTCACTTTAAAGTTTCACTCTCTTTAAAACCATACAAAATCTCTTTCAGAGCATGAAGTTTTTCTAAATTATTTAGTTTCTCTAAAATATCCAGTTTCTTTAAAACATCCAAAATCTGCCTAAAATTCCAAGGTCTCTTAACTGCGCTCCTTAAAATAAAAAATAATTTATCTGTTTGCTTACTTCAACAAGGAAGATCCATTAGATCAAAGCAAAAACCAAAGTCCAACAGTATATATATATATATATATATATATATATATATATATATATATATATCTCATTGTTCATTGTTGTGTATCTGGAATTTACTCATGGTCTTCTGGCCTCCAAAGGGCCTTGGACCGGCTCTCTTTTTCCAACTCGACCATCTGAGGCACACACAGCTCGTCTCAGAGGTTTAGGCCAGCTCCACTCCACTGCTGTCCTTGGTGGTATTTGTATCTCTAAAATACTCCTGTCTCCACTGTAACTGGGCTGGACCTCTTACCAATAGCTCCCTCTGGGCTCTTTTTAAGGTCGCTCATCCTGCCACATGGTGCTAAGCCTCAAGGTTTTTTGCTTGACTCCTTCCAGTCCTGGGGCTTTTACTATCTGTAAAGGAGGGGCAGGAGGTCAAATTCCAGTCCCATCAAGTAGCAGAACTTGGCCATGTGTGTGAGTCCAGGATACAAGGAAGGACTGGAATTTCCCCCTGAGACTAAGGCCAGGCCTGTGTCAGAGGTGTTTCTGTGCGGAGGCCTAGAGAGGTCATGGAGTGAGTCTGTGAAGGCGAAGCCTGAATTTCAGCCGAGACCGCACATGTTGGAGATGCCAGAGCCATGGGATGGGATGCCTCCCAAGGAGAGCTGCTAACAGGGAGTGGAACCAGCCAGAGAGAAATGTTTTGCAGTCAACAAAGATGAAAGGAGTTAGAAATCTGAAAAGTTCTTTGACATCAGACATGGAGATGCAAAATTCTGAGTTTGCGCCTCTGGATTTTTGTATAGCTTTGGTCTAGTATTTCCTCACTATACCCCCTTTTGGAATGGTAATGTATATTATATGTCATTGTATGCTGGAAGTATGACATCTCCTTTTTTATTTTGATTTTACAGATTGTTGGCAGAGGCCACTTGTTCATTTCCCAGCCACCCTGACTCGAAATAATGACATAGAAGTCTGTATTAATTGCAATACTCTTTGGCCAATAGCTTAAGCGAATTTCTGGCTAACTCTTCTATCTTAAGTTAACTCATTTCTATTAATCTGGTATCGTCATGTGACTGTGGCTTACTGGCAAGATTCCAGTGGGCTCCAGCGGAGGTTTTGTCTCCTGCGGGCAGCTACACAGCTTCTCATGACTCAGCCTACTCTCTCCTCCTCTATCTGTTTGGAACTCCCACCTTGCCCTATTCTGCTAAGCCACTGGCTGAAACAGCTTTATTCATTAACCAATAAAAGCAAAACATAGACAGAAGGAGCTCCCACACCAGCAGGTGGTTACATGAATGCTGGGCAGTGGTGGCGCTTGGGAGGCAGAGGCCAGCCTGGTCTACAGAGCAAGTTCCAGGACACCCAGGGCTACACAGAGAAAACCTGTCTCAAAAAAACAAAATGCAAAACAGAGAGAGAGAGAGAGAGACAGGGAGATTATTATGAGTATCAGAAGAGTTGTTTTTGTTTTTGTTTTTCGAGACAGGGTTTCTCTGTGGCTTTGGAGCCTGTCCTGGACCTCTCTTTATAGACCGGGCTGGCCTCAAACTCACAGAGATCCACCTGTTTCTGCCTCTCGAGTGCCACCACCACCGGGCTGACTATGAGGACTTTTGATGTTGAACTAAATGCACTTTGCCTTATGATATATCTACAAACCTATAGGGGCCAGGGAGTGGGATCTGGTGTTTGGAATAAGAATGGCTCCCCTAGGCACATGTATTTGAATGCTTAGTCATCAGGGAGTGGGACTATTTGAGAAAGATTAGGAGGTATGGTCTTGTTGAGAAAATGTGTCTTTGGCACGGTGGGCTTTGAGTTCTATGAGCTCATGCTAGGCTCAGTTCTCTCTCTGTGCTTGTGGGTCAGGGTGAGGTCTTCATCTCCTTCTCCAGTACCACGCCTGCCTGCTGCCACCCCCTCCCTGTGATGATAATACCAAGCTTCTGAAACTGTAAGCAAACAAAAATGAAATGTTTTCTTTATGAGAGTTGTCTTGGCAATGGTGTCTCTTCACAGCAACAGAACAGTGACTAAGACAATACCTGAGCCTGCCCTTTACTAATGGCGTCTCCTGGTCTCTCACTGTGCCAATTCATAGCTGTTTCCCATGACCCCTTTGGGCCTTCAAAGCAAGTGCCACCTGGGAGACTCTTTTTAAACATTTGGCTACCAGCACAAGCTTGGCCCACTCTGACGCACAGGTTCTGTGTGCTGATCCTGAGAACACACCTCCCAGAAGATTTTGCCTCATTGATGCTAGTCTCTTAATCACAGATGGTTCAAATGACCCAGGTGACCAGTATCCACTGTCCCAGCAAAGCAAGGGTTACACTCTAGCGGTTCTTAACTAAAAATCCTGGATGACCTCGAGAGAATCTTCTCTTGCCTCTGAAATTTCACAAGCGAGGTCTCCATTGTCTGCACTGCTGCCTCTCAACGTTCTCCTCTTCCAAGCTCCCACAGAACAGTTCCCTGAGCTCTGAGCACTCAAGGCCTTTCTAGCCCAAACTTCCAAAGTCTTCCCCAGGCCTCACAAAACAACACAGCCATGCCTGTCACAATAGTCCGCTCCCTAGAACATTTTTGTGTTAGTTAGGCCTTCTGTTGCTATAATAAACACCGCCATCAAAAGCAACTTGGGGCTGGGCGGTGGTGGCGCACGCCTTTAATCCCAGCACTCGGGAGGCAGAGGCAGGCAGATCTCTGTGAGTTCGAGGCCAGCCTGGTCTACAAGAGCTAGTTCCAGGACAGGCTCCAAAACCACAGAGAAACCCTGTCTCGAAAAACCAAAAAAAAAAAAAAAAAAAAAAAAAAAAAAAAAGGCAACTTGGGGAAAAAAAGTTCACTTCATCTTATAGTTTATAATCTTTTTTAAAAAAATCAGCTTTTTTGTTATTGTTTGTTTGTTTTGTTGTCTGTTTGTCTACCTCCCAAGTGCTGGAATTAAAGGCACATGCCACTACCACCCAGCTAGCTTGTAATCTTTTATCCAGGGAACTCAGGGCATGAATCTAAAAGGAAGAACTGGTACAGAGGCCATGAAGGGGTGCTGCTTGCTGGCTTGTTCCTTGCTGGCTTAGCCTGCTTTCTTCTAGCATCCAGGACCACAGGCTCAGGGGTGGCCCCACCCACAATGAGTAGCCCCTTCCACTTCAACCATTAACTAATAAAATCTCCCAAGGTCTTGCCTACAGGCCAGTCTTATGGAGACATTTTCTCAATTAAGAATTTATTTTCACAAGACTAGTTTGTGTCAAGTTGACATAAAATTAACCAACACACCGGGTGATAAATATGTCTTGTTATTTGTCTTGAGATTCTGTCTTTCTCTGTAGCTCCTGAATTCAAAACAATGTCTCCTGCTTCAGCCTTCCTAGTAGTGGTATCACACGTGTGTGCTACCATGTGGCCCGTGCCTCATTTTACCGAGCAACCAGTACAAAACTTAGCAAGAATACACACGACCTTTGCTGGCTTTTAATAAGCAGGGGCCCAGGCTATTCCTCCTTGTTATGTTCCTGGCTCTTATTTATAAAGTCCATTTGGGTCACGTGGGAATGATGATGCATTGTCTCAACAGGCTAACTCCATGGCAAGAACTCCACAGAGTGTTGCCAGCAAGCTTTAGTGGTGGCGAGGGAGTTAGGCTTCCTTACACTCTGTCTCTTCGTGCATTGGTCAGAGATTTTGGTGAACCTCAAAAGGAATTCTTGATGTGTCATCATGGGCTCATGAGGTAAATGTGCTTTTTTTCCCCTCTCCCAATCTGTGGCTCTAACAAAGATTCCATTGCTATATTTTTTCACTTTGTGCATAGTCGCATGTATGCCTTGTGTACATACGGCTTGATTTTAGTTAAGTGTTTTTAATACTCTGACTATCCTATCCTTACATTTTATAAGCAAAACTCCTGGAACTTTAGTCATAACTGACGCATATAATCCAACTTATTGGTATAACACAGTAAAACTGAGTTTTGATAGGAGTTGGCTCATGTCCATACATACAAGACTGGTTTAAAAATACTGTATTAAAAAGATATAACAGGGATGGGCATATGACTCAATTGGCTGAGGATTTGTCTAGCAAATATGAAGCACTGGGTTTGATCTCCAGCACCACACGAGACTTGTGTGGTGGTATATATCTGTAATCCCAGCACTCAGGAGGCGGAGGTGGGAAGATCAAAGCTCAAGGTCATATTTGGGTATATAGTAAGTAGGAGGCTAGCTTGGGCTACATGGGACCCTGTCTTGCAATTGGAGGCTTGGTGTGTGGCCACCTTTGCCCGTCTGTTCTTACAGACCTCCTGCTTCTCATCCTCGCTAGTTTTTGACCCGATTTTAACAATGATGAGACAACATTATCTTTCTGCTCCAAACCCTTAAGAGCTTTAATGAATAGTACCGATTCAGCTCATTCTTAGCAGTTTTATTTTTGCAGAGTGATTTGTAATCAGCTTTATTCGTTATTCTAAATGGGGATTTAGGATGTCACGCCCTAAAGAAAACACTTTATGTTAGCGGATGGAGAGGATTCCTTCCCAGCGTTTGTCTAAATAGCACAATTACGGCTGTATTACTCATGCATTGTTTAATTATTTATTCCTTAATCTGTCAATGTAAATACAGCACTCTAGACTGTAATTATAAAAAGCCTGCGCACCTGAGTTGCGAGGCGTGACTGATATCTGGAGGAATATAAGAAGCTGAGGGGAGGATGTGCTCAGAGCTAAAACACCGACAAGAAAGGGGAATTGGAGCAATAATGTAAGTTACTTCAATATGAATGACAGCTCATTCAGGCCACTTAGAGATCTAGACTGTCAGAATAATGTCATTTGTGCTTATAAAAGTGAAGATAAACAGATTACGGAGTATGCCTTTGTAACAAGATCAGCCCGGGAATTTAAAAGTATCTTTATACCCAATATAACCAAAATCTCCTTAGAATGTATATTTTGAATTGAATTTCATAGACTTTGTGCACCCATACCTTCTCTATACCGAAGGGATGGAAGTGGACCACAAATGGGGTTGTATGGAGGATGCTCTTATGCGTGTATGCTTTACAGCAGACGTGTGGGGCCCTTTTCACTGGAGGCCTTGAGAAGGGAGACATGAGTCATCAGCATCATTCTGTTTTCTGAAGTTCCTGAGGAGAAAGAGAGTCCTGTGAAGAGGAAAACAGGACTTACTGAGAGCCCAGCACACCAGGAAATGGCCCTACCTGCCTTCGAGCCTTGCTGTCAGGATTGAAATATAATTTTAAGATCATTAGATGACGAGAAACAGATTTCATGAGACAGTTCCCTGGTTGCTATGGTGTTTATAACAGAGGAAAACCATAAACCATAACCTAAGTTTATGGGAAAAGACCCAGTTAAAACTCAGAATTTAAGGCGAACACATCCTTGACTCAGCCCTGCTCTCTGAAAGAAAGGATTGGATAATGCAAACAGTGTGGCCCCTAATCACCTGTACAGATATCAGACATGATAAAAAGATTTACGAACCGATGGCTCTGACCTGAGCAAAACGGCATGTCTAAACACAGTGAATCCAATTCTCTGCTTATACTGGCAAAGAAACCAACTTCTGTGCCTAAAAAAACACTTTAGTTTTATTAGCTAAATAAACAGACTAATCAACACTGTGCTCCCTTGCTCCCGCTTACCCAGAGGTTTTGGAGAAGTTGGCTGCTTCTCAAAGGCTTGCCAGTGACTTCAATGTTGAACTGATGTCCCAAAAACCTCTAAATTCAAACCACAGTTTCCATGGTACTTCCCCTTTAAGTATCAGGTCCCTAAGTCGCCTTTGTCTTGTAGCAATGTTCTGAGGAAGGAATGGCTGACGTTGAGAAGGGTATTGGAGGTTGGCAGGTACTTCTACTGTTAATATGGATTTTGACTCCTCATTGGACCAGTTTGGAACATTCTACCGCATCACCTGCTCCCTTTGCCACCCATGGCTTTTGGATTCCGGTCAGGGTAGAGAGGGTACAGACAGTGTGGGTGGGCCAGCGAGGGATGGGTTGGCTTCTGTGACCTTTGCAGATTGCAGCTGTCCAAGGCTGAATGATGGGACCTGCAGACGAGAGTGCTGAAGTGGCAGCTTCACTGTTCCCACCTCAGATATGAGATCAGTTATCTTTTTGTCTGTGAGACACCTGGGTGGCTTTCACAGCGCTCCAGATGGGGTTTATCAATAAACATAAACATTCGTGTGACCTTTTTCTTCCTCTCCTGGGTCTCTTCTTAGGAAGATTTGTGGAAGAGTGTTAACTCTTTTATCCTTCTTTTCATTTGTGATGAGGACGTGGTGCTTTCTGTGCCGTCCGCATTCCTGGTGGTGATCAACAAGGCTGTGCCATAATCTAGGCTCCGTTCCCAATGCGTGTTATTTGGCATTGTTAAGTGGATTTCTGTCAGAATGAAAGCTAACACTTACTGACCATTTACGATGTACTGGGCGTTCTGAGCACTTTACATCCATTTAGTTCATGTCTTTGCATAACCCACTGGTGAAGTAGATATCTTTTGTTAATGGAGAAACCGAGTCTTAGAGAAGTTAGCTCATATTGGCCAAAGTCACATTGCTAGTAAATGAATGATTTAAACCAACGCACTGTGAACCTTGAGTAGACTATCTTAATTAAGAAGTGATAGTCTCTTTTCCTTGATAGTGATCTATAGTTGGAAGAAGCTGAACCCACTCCCCACTCCTTACTATTTTATCTCAAACATATGTGCATGTGACTGATACCTATAGACCCTGTTTCCAAGGATACAGGACTTGCTATTATAAATGCACAAATACTTTTCAATGCCATGTTTTGGTGCTGGGTGAAATTGTGGTTATTTTTCTGTACATTAAATTGTTCTCCCATGGAATGCCTCTGTATTTCTATACTTAATCTAAGACAAGAGTTACAGAAATGATTCCATTTATTTCTATAATAGTTCTATGAAAGGCAAAAGTATGTTCACCATCTTAGAGAGTAAGGGCCTGAAATGGGGGGATTTAGACACAGGGAAGGACATTGATATCACAGAGTTCAGAGAAGTACCATGAGATATAGGAGAATCAGGCTTAGATAAAAAAAATAAATAAACTGTGAATGACTGAAACAAAATCCTATTGGAAAAAAAGTACACAAATAAAAGGTTGTCTAACAGTATGCAAAGTAGCTCATTAATGTGGGATTCCCCTCTGTACGCTGTGAATACTATTGATAAATAAAGAAATTGCCTTGGCCTGTTGATAGGGCAGAACTTAGCTAGGCACGGAAAACTAAACTGAATGCTGGGAGAAAGAAGGCGGAGTCAGGAGAAGCCATGTAGCCATTGCCAGAGACAGGCGTGCTGAAACTTTGCCAGTAAAGCATAGCCACATGGCATGGCGATACATAGATTTATGGAGATGGGTTAATTTAAGATATGAGTTAGCCAGAAATACACGTAAGCTATTGGCCAAACAGTATTGCAAATAATATGGTTTCTGTGTGATTATTTTGGGGTTGAGAAACTGGGAACAAACAAGAGGTGTCCATACAACAAATTACACTCCAACATAATCAACTATATCCATGTAAAACCTAAGAAAGTTTGGAAAGGAACTCTAGACACAAAAAACAAAGTTTAGCCACATTTTTTTCATCTGGTGGTGTGCAGCAATTTCCTTAACAGAGGTTTTTCTGATTCAGTAGTAGCAGAAAAAAAGTCATGTGGTTTTGAAACTGCAGCTTTCTGGGCCACTCTGCCAGCATGAACTCTGGCTCTTTCAGGAGACCGAGCATTTATATGGGGTTTATGAGCAATGATACAGAAGAACTTTGGGTGATTGTCCAGGCAGCAAGATGCCTCTGTCAATTCTAGAGTTTTGGAAGTTCCTTACAATGCACTTTCTGCTTACTTAGGTAATATTATATCCTTCTGGAGTCTTTGATGGTGTTGAAGAATATATAGTTTAATTATAGTTTTCCTTAGTTATGATAAAAGATAAAGTGGATATAAATATTGTAATAATTCTTGCTTGATAACTGTTTGGTTACTTGTAATTTTACTATGTTAGAATTAAAACCCTCCTTTTTACTTAAACAGAAAAGGGGAGGTAATGTGGGATTCCCTTCTGTATGCTGTGAATACCATTAGTAAATAAAGAAACTACCTTGGCCTGTTGATAGGGCACAACTTAGCTAGGTGGGAAAACTAAACTGAATGCTGGGAGAAAGAAGGTGCAGTCAGGAGAAGCCGTGTAGCCACCACCAGAGACAGACATGCTGAAACTTTGCCAGTAAGCCACAGCCACAGATTAATGGAGATGTATTAATTTAAGATATGAGTTAGCCAGAAATACGCTTAAGCTTTTGGCCAAACATTATTGCACATAATATGGTTTTTGTGTGATTATTTGGGGGCTGAGAAACCGGGAACAAACAAGAGGTCTCCTTACAACAGCTCATGGTGTTTTTTTGTTTTTTTGTTTGTTTGTTTGTTTTGCCACACCCAAAGAGTCAAAACATATGAAGCACATGACAGAAAAAGGAAGAAAGTGTTCCTGGTACACATCTTTCCTGCAGTGGTAACAGGATGAGAAAGGGATGCTGAGATCTACTAAAGGAGGGCATACACTTTGGAGAAGCAGAATATTCCTTCAGTAATAAATGTTTACCACCTAGAGCAATACAAAGTACTAAAAATGCATTAAATTGCAATCCCATGAATATTTCAAGTATTGTTTAGGGCTATATGCCTGAACTAGGTGTGTGTCTTGGAGAGGGAGAGAATATTTGGTTTTTCCAGCATGATTTTCATTCCTTTAAAGAACATGAGCCATCAGTGATCTGTGTGATTCTCGGAGAGACACCAGACTGAGCTCTTCAAAACAAAACAAACAGGACACTCACTGTGCAGCGAGCACACAACTTGTGGGATTTCCCTAAGGCAAGTACAGTGTTCCAGGATGAGAAGGGTTGTCATGTGGCAATATGATTGCTCCATTAACTTACTCTACAGGAGCATTCATTGCCCCACCCAAACAGCAGCATCCAGGTCCCATTGTTGTGCTTTACTGACAGATGATGTCAGTGGCAGGGAACGTGGAGATAAAAAGGCTGTCTCCTGCCATCATCTCCTTGGGTAGTAGGTGCCGACTCACCAGAATTAGAAGAGTCGGTTTCCAGCTATTCCTTTCTAAGGATGACTGCCGTGTAACCTTCTTCGTGATTAACACATTGCCTATTTCCATGTTCACCTCAGATTAGTCTTTTGTGTAAGCTTTCTGAAGACAAGGTCTGTGCCATGTTTTGTTAACTGTTTCTACTACTCAGCGTGGTGTTTCGCACACGGTGTTTCGTAACTCTGTTGAATGAATGGGTGCTGTAAAACAATGGAGGAGCACCACAGGTGATAAAAGATAATTAATTATGCTCTCCAGGCCCAACATTGTGTTCTAAGTTTGTTGGAATCCTTAAAGAAATGAAAGAATGCAATTCAACAAGAAGGAGTCATGTGTCCTTCCTTGGGTTACTAATTCTGCTTCTGAATTTAAAAAAGGAAAAGGTGATTGAAAAGAAATAGGTCTGTTCCTCTCTGTAGTTCTGACTAGTCTATCAGCCCATCTTCTTTTTTTTTTTGGTTTTTCAAGACAGGGTTTCTCTGTGGTTTTGGAGCCTGTCCTGGAACTGCTCTTGTAGACCAGGCTTGTCTCGAAGTCACAGAGATCCGCCTGCCTCTGCCTCCCGAGTGCTGGGATTAAAGGCGTACGCCACCACCGCCCAGCTTATCAGCCCATCTTCTAATGATTATAGTGAGGTTACAATTCCAGGAAATAGGAGATGAATTTAATGATGAAGTCCATTACTGTGCTCATCTTCACACCAAGTAGTGGCCTTAACTCAGCCGACATCACCGAAGAGATAGTAAACAGTCTTTCTTACTTAACAGAACACAGAATATACATGAAAGCATTAGATGTGTTTGGTGCGTGGAGAAGGCTTTGCAGCACTATCGTACTATAAACTGTGCCTTTATGTGGTTACTTAAGTACTAATGACACCTGCTCCCACAACCAGCAGTGGCTATTACCACCGCCACAATAAAAGATGTTATTAAGAGGGTAAATAAAACCAAGCTTTGCATCTGAGATCATCTGATTCCAAAGCTCATGCTTTGTGTTAAATCTGTAATACAAAATAAAAAAAAAAGTCATAATATAAATGAAACTTTTGTCGGTTCTTCTCTAAGCATAATAGAATGGTTATGTCCCCTTTTTAGCTAGCATTGTCAGGAAATCAGGTGTGTGTAGTTGCTAATGAGATAACCCCTAGTTTCAGTGGTCCCAGTTCAACACTCAACAGGAGATGACCCGAGTTAGACTTTGTTGCTCTTGCCCTCTCTTTGCTGTCTTCTCTCTTATCTTTCAGGGGGAGTCCTAGTTCCCCAGAGTGGGGTGGCAATCACTAGTGAATGTGGAGCACAGGGGAAATTGGAGTTTGTGGATTAGCTCGGGAAAGAACAAAAGATCAGCAATGTCAAAGAATATTTTATGCTTGATTTCAGGTCTCGGTGTTTTCAGTGTTGGAGAGACTTTTACAAAAGAAAAAGACAGCCGGGCAGTGGTGACGCACGCCTTTAATCCCAGCACTTGGGAGGCAGAGGCAGGCGGATCTCTTGTGAGTTCGAGACCAGCCTGGTCTACAAGAGCTAGTTCCAGGACAGGCTCCAAAGCCACAGAGAAACCCTGTCTCGAAAAACCAAAAAAAAAAAAAAAAAAAAAAAGAAAAAGACATGTTTATGCCTATGGTATATGTCTAGAATTGAAATCATGAAGGTTAGAAAGACAAGACATGCAAGGATCTGTCAAAGACTTAAGAATTGAGACTATCAGTGCCTCTGTTTTCACCTATTGATAGTTCTTGATGTGGCTGTGTATATACTTTTAGTAATACCGGTCTCTAGTACAGCAATGTTCTATGTATGGTGTCTCTCTATCTGGGACAATTTAATCTTTGGCAAAGATCAGGGTTCCAGGAAGCTAGGAAGTGATTGGCAACACAAGCTGGGAAGGAAATAAGTGGTTCAGAACAGGTTGATAGCAGATGTGTCATTTGGCCATAGGAGCACTGAAGCTGTCCCTATGAGGAGGTCACTGAATTCTTTACAAAGCTGATCTTTTAATTCCCTCTTCTGGCTCACATTTCCTTTACATAATGTGAATGTTTATGGTATGGGATTTACTTTTGTCACATTAGTTTTACTAGGTTGTTTAATTTAAGACAGTGACAAGTACTGGTTTTATTGAGTTTAATGCCCATGCCTTTGATGGGAATATGCCCCCCCACCAGCCATATTTTAATTTAGATATATCTGCAGAAGATGCTAGAATGCTTTGTTAAAGATTCTAAATGCATCTTTTCACACCAATTTTCCATTCCAGAACACCACATCCCGTCTGTCGCTCTGTTGCTCCCTGCTCCTGTGTTCCAGAGCAGTTCTGTAGCATTCCAGCCACTGATGTCGTGGGACAACTGACTTATCACAGACCTGTGACACAGGAGGTCGGGCTAAGTAAGGAGGCATGGCATAGCCAGCATCTAAAAAAAGCAAAAACAACGAGTGTAAAGCCACTCTAAGACACCTTAAAGGTAGATATTGGTAAAATATAGCCCTTTGGTCAAATCTGGTCACACTCATTATTTGCATATGGTCTACAGCTATTTTGTCAAAGAACTGGTCAGCTGAGTAGTTGAGACAGAGAACAACTAGCAAAGCCAAACACATTTTCTGCTTGACATTTTAGAGAAAAATATTTGCAACCCCTTGTTAAATAACTTCTTTTTGCTTAACTTTAAAAAATAACTTATTTACTTTGTGTGTGTGGGCACATAATGCCACAGTGCCCATGTGTACATCAGAGGACTCCTTGCTGGAGCTGATCTCTCCCTCCACCTGTGAGGTAAGGAGACAGAACTCATGTCCCAGGCTTGCTGGAGAGTGCTTTTACCTGCTGAGCCATCTCTCCAGTTCCTAAACTAAGTTTTTGTCTCATGTCTACTGTATACGTTTCTAAAAAATAAGCCGCTTCAATCAGACTTTTCAGAGAACAACAACACAAATAAACATAAGCACGTTTGTTTTGTGGCTATGTAAAATGATGTGATATAAAATGAAATAATATAAATATTCTCCTATTGTGTCTGGAATAGTAGAAGACTTTACTACTGCCATGGTTTAGTTCATTTCTTTTTTAAAAAAAACAAAACAAAACAAAAACACCTTAAATTCCAGGCATGGTGGCACATACCTTTAACCAGGAGGCAGAAACAGGTGAATCTTTGTGAGTTTGAGAATAGCTTGGTCTATGTAGTCAGTTCCAGGATAGTTAGAGCTACATAACAGAGAGTCTCTGTCTCAAAAAAATAAACAAAACAGAAATTAAGTACATAATGTTACGTGTATGTGTATATGTGGGTGTGGTGGGTGGGAGGGGGAGCTTCCAGAATCCTAACACTCTTGAGTGCATACTAATACTGGCATGACCTCATAAGGCATAGTACTAAAGGTACAATAGAAAGCCCAAAGTCTTGAGTTCAATTTATTTTGTTCATAAAGGATAAAAGGAGAGGCTATGGTGAAGAGATGGCTCAGCAGTCAAGAACACTTGTTGTGAGAGGCTTCATCCAGCAACTGATGGAAACAGAGGCAGAGACCCACAGCCAAACATTAGGTTGAGCTGGGGAATCCTGCAGAACAGGGGGAGGAAGGAGTGTAGGAACCAGAGGGGTCAAGGACATCACAAGAAAACCCACAGAATCAACCACCTGGGCTCATAGGGGCTCACAGAGTCTGAACCAACAACCAGGGAACCTGCATGGGACTGACCTAGGACTTCTACATATGTTATAGTTGTGTAGTTTGGTCTTCTTGTGGGACTCCTAACAGTGGGAACAGGGGCAGTCTCTGACTATTTTGCCTGCTTTATCCTCATAATGAGTTACCTCATCCAGCCTTCATCTTGATATATCCATATTTGATTGATATCAGTGGGATACCTGCCTTCCTCTGAACAGAAACAGAGGAAGAGTGGATGGGGGGGAGGGCAGGGGGAAATGGTGGGGGAGGGACCGGGGGAAGAAGAAAAAGGAGAAGCTGCAGATGGGTTATAAAGAAATTAATAAAATATAAAAATAAAGAATACTTGTTGCTCTTGCAGAGGACCTGGGTTCAGTTCCCAGCATCCCCGATAGCAGCTCACAGTTATGTGTAATCCAGTCCCAGGGGATCCGATACTCCCTTCTGGCTTCCACAGGCACCAGACAAAATAAATGATAAAGAGTTTCATATTGATTGTGTATCTGAAAGAATAATAAAATCCTATTGGGTTACTGCGAATTCCATCATGATTAACTAGCTAGACTGTGAGAGCTGGAAGGCAGTAGCTGAAGTAACTGCTGTCACGGGGGACATTGTTTATTATTGACACTTGCTCTCTTTTGCACACATTGAGTGCTCAGTCACTGTTTCTGGTTGCTGTAGAGACAAAACAATTTGGCTTTATTTATTGATGGGATAACCGATCCTAATGCCAGGAACATAATTTAGTCTCAAAATTTAACATGAGTTAGAAGGTTCTTTTAAAATCAAATCATGAGTTTTGAAAAACATAGTCTAATAACCATATCCAAATTCTTAAATTTTATATGGATTCTAAGAAGGGGGGAAAAGAAAAACATTGGTGCTAGGAAGATAAAAGAATAGAAAGAGATGGTTTCTGACAACAAAACAACTTTGTGTTCCAATTCCCTAACCCATCTGTCGTGCGTAGCAATTTTACCCATAAGCAGTCTGTTTTATTTGTAGTCCCACTTCCGTGGACTCAGAGATAACTTCAGGAAAACTGCTTATGGAATGTAAGGGAGATCGTGAGGTCTGGATACACATCAGGGCTGGGAGACGTGGCTCCTTGACTCTAGCTCTTACTATACTTAAAAATATGTCACAATGAAACCTAGTTTTATAGGTGAGGCATTAAAGTACCACATTCGTGTCTGACCTTCAGATCCCTTGTCTAATCGTTACCGCAAATACAGTTATACAGCCTTCATTTGAGTGAGCTAAACAACACTGAGTTTAATTATCTTGTTGAAGATTGTGCACACCCCTAGCACTGATATAGGCATTTACACATATATGTGGTATTTATATGAAGCATGTATGTATGCAGCATATCGGCAGCACTGTAGCTCAAATGAATTTATTATTTCAGTGTTGGATTAACTGGCCAATCTGGATACGTCTGCCACTAAGTAAATTATTTAGGGGTTTGCTGTAGTAATCTGTTCTATTATGCTCATGGATTCTCTGGGTTAGGACAGAAACTGCCTCCTCTACAGTGTTTACAATTCCAGTTGAGGTGTGAGGGCTGGGAGGATTTCACCCTTGGGGGTTGGGAACATGTGGAGGCTCCTTTGCTCATAGAGCTGTGTTAGGAAGACCTGAAAACCAGACTGCCTACGTGCAGTGGCTGCTAGTGGCTTGGCACCAGACAAGCCTGCTTTGGAGTAACTGCATTTCCTCCATTGCAGATATAGCTCAATGCATAACTATCCTATCAAATACCAGATGAACCATCGTGCTGCACAATCTCAAGTTCTCTGTGCTGTGTGGTCAGAAGAGCCCCAAACTCATAAAGATTCAAGGAGAGGTGGTTTAGCCTGCCCACTTGCTCGTGGGTACCATGGTCAGGTAGAAAAAGAGGATACAGGAACGGGAGTGGTTGTTGATGCTCTTTGAGAAATAAAATATGATACAATGGCTTAAGAAAGAGTGAGACTAGATGGGAAGACAGGAGAGCAGTAGAAACTACAAAGGAGGGAACTGTTCCTCTGCACACCAGACCTCAAGGGCCAGAAGAGGCTATAGCATACCATAAGGCTCCCCTTTCCACAGGCTGGAACCCAAGGAATGCTGAGACTTCAGAGGACAACAGACTGTCAAAGGTACAGGGATCAGAGAAATTCACCTTTCAACTCAGTGTAGCCGTACAGGCTAGTTTTATGTTGATACACGCTAGAGTCATTTTGGAAGAGGGAACCTCAGTTGAGAATACCCCGCCAGATTGGCCTATGGGCAAACCCGTGGTGCTATTCCTTGATTGATGATTGATGTGGGAAGTATCCCTGGGCTGCTGGTTCTGGGTTCTATAAGAAAGCAGGCTGAAGAGGCAGGCCTAGGCGGCGGAAGCAACGGCGCGCAGGCAGGCCCGGGCAGCAGAGGCACCAGCACGCAGGCAAGTCCGGGCGGCAGAGGCACCGGCGTGCAGGCAGGCCCGGGTGGCGGAGGCACTGGCAGTCAGGCCCGGCAGGCAGGCCTAGGCGGCGGAAGCACCGGCGCGCAGGCAGGCCCAGGTGGCGGAGGCACCGGCAGGCAGGCCTAGGCGGCGGAAGCACCGGCGCACAGACAGTTCCGGCCGGCGGAGGCACCGGCAGGCAGGCCTAGGCGGCGGAAGCAACGGCGCGCAGGCAGGCCCGGGCAGCGGAGGCACCAGCACGCAGGCAAGTCCTGGCGGCAGAGGCACCGGCGTGCAGGCAGGCCCGGGTGGCGGAGGCATCGGCAGTCAGGCCCGGCAGGCAGGCCTAGGCAGCGGAAGCACCGGCGCACAGACAGGCCCGGGCGGCGGAGGCACCAGCACGCAGGCAAGTCCGGGCGGCAGAGGCACCGGCGTGCAGGCAGGCCCGGGTGGCGGAGGCACCGACAGTCAGGCCCGGCAGGCAGGCCTAGGCGGCGGAAGCACCGGCGCGCAGGCAGGCCCAGATGGTGTAGGCACCGGCAGGCAGGCCTAGGCGGCGGAAACACCGGCGCACAGACAATTCCGGGCGGCGGAGGCACCGGCAGGCAGGCCCGGGCGGCGGAGGCACTGGATACAGGATAGTGCGGGCAAGAAACAGTGAAGCCTGCACTGAGAACAGATTGCCCCGCTACAATTAAATCAAACCCAATAGATAGCATCGGTAAGAGGAGATGGGCAGACGCCAAGGCAAGAATTCACCCAACAATTTGAAAAACAACATGAAAACACCAGAACCCAATGATCTTACAACACAAGGACTTGAACACCCTATCACAGGAGAAGAGGAAAAAACTGACTTTTTGAAAGCAATAGAGTCCCTTAAACAACATGTAAAAAATGCCCTCATAGAAATGGATGAGAAGTATAACAAAAAGTTTGAAGAAATGAGTAAATACGTAAATGATACCCTGGGAAGCCAAGAAAAAACGATCAAACAGGTAATGGAAACAGTCCAAGAATTGAAAACTGAAATGGAAGCAAGGAAGAAAACACAAACTGAGGACCAGCTGGATATGGCAAATATAGGTCAACGAGCAGAGACTACAGAAACAAGCATAATCAATAGAATACAAGAGATAGAAGAAAGAATCTCAGATTCTGAAGACAACATAGAGAAAATAAACGGACTGATCAAAGAAAACACCAAAACCAACAAATTCTCATCACAAAACATTCAGGAACTATGGGACACAATAAAAAGACCAAACCTAAGAATAATAGGGATAGAAGAAGGAGAAGAGGCACAGCTCAAAGGTCCAGAAAACATTTTTAACAAAATTATGGAAGAAAACTTCCCCAACATAAAGAAAGATATTCCTTTGAATATTCAAGAAGCATACAGAACACCAAACAGACTGGATCAAAAAAAAACGTCCCCTCGCCATATAATAATCAAAACACAAAATATACAGATTAAAGAAAGAATATTAAGAGCTGCAAAGGAAAAAGGCCAAGTAACTTATAAAGGTAAACCGATCAGACTTACACCTGACTTCTCTATGGAAACCATGAAAGCCAGAAGGTCCTGGATAGAGGTACTACAGAAACTAAGAGACCATGGATGCAAACCCAAACTACTATACCCAGCCAAGCTATCGTTCACTATCAATGGAGAAAACAAGACATTCCAGGATAAGAACAAATTTAAACAATACGTTGCCACAAATCCAGCCCTACAGAAAGTAATAGAAGGAAAATCACAACCCAAGGAATCCAACATTGCCAACACTGCCTACAATAACCCAGGCATCTAGCGACCCTTCAACAGCACAACTCAAAGAAGGGAGACACACAAACTCTTCTACCAAAAGCAGTAAGAATAACCGGAGTTAACAACCACTGGTCATTAATATCACTTAATATTAATGGTCTCAATTCACCAATAAAAAGGCACAGGCTAAGAGATTGGATACGAAAACAGGATCCAACAGTTTGCTGTTTGCAAGAAACTCATCTCAACCACAAAGACAGGCATCTACTCAGAGTAAAGGGTTGGGAAAAGGTTTTTCAAGCAAATGGTCCTAAGAAAAAAGCAGGTGTGGCCATACTAATTTCTAACAAAACTGACTTCAAACTAAAATCAATCAGAAGAGATCGAGAGGGACACTTTATACTCATAACAGGAACGATTCAGCAGGATGAAGTCTCAATCCTGAATATCTATGCCCCTAATATAAAAGCACCCACTTATGTAAAAGAAATATTGCTAAAACTCAAGGCAGACATCAAATCACACACACTAGTAGTAGGAGACTTCAACACACCTCTCTCACCAATGGACAGGTCAATCAGACAGAAAACTAATAGAGAATTAAGAGAATTGTTGGAGGTAATGAATCAAATGGACTTAACAGACATCTATAGAACACTCCACCCAAATAGGAAAGAATACACCTTCTTCTCTGCAGCTCATGGAACCTTCTCGAAAATTGACCACATACTTGGAAACAAAGGAAACCTCCACAGATACAAAAAAATATCAGTGTCCACCTGTGTCTTATCAGATCACCACGGATTAAAGTTAGAAGCCACCAACAAAGCTACCCCCAGAAAGCTGGCAAACTCATGGAAACTGAACAGTCAACTACTGAACCACACCTGGGTCAAGGAAGAAATTAAGAAAGAAATTAAAGTCTTCCTTGAATTTAATGAAAACAAAGAGACAACATACTCAAACCTATGGGACACGATGAAAGCAGTGCTAAGAGGAAAGTTCATAGCACTAAGTGCCCACTTAAAGAAAACGGAGAAAGCATACATTGGGGACTTAACAGCACACCTGAAAGCTCTAGAAAAAAAAGAAGCAGACGCACCCAGGAGGAGTAGAAGACTGGAAATAATCAAACTGAGGGCAGAAATCAACAAAATAGAAACACAGAAAACAGTCCAAAGAATCAATGAAACAAAAAGTTGGTTCTTGGAGAAAATCAACAAGATTGACAAACCCCTATCCAAACTAATTAAACGACAGAGAGAGAACACGCAAATAAATAAGATCAGAAATGAAAAGGGGGACATAACCACAGACACAGAGGAAATTCAGAGAATCCTTAGATCTTACTACAAAAGCCTGTATGCCACAAAACTGGAAAATGCAAAAGAAATGGACACTTTTTTAGATAAGTACCATATACCAAACCTAAACCAAGACCAGGTGAACGATCTAAATAGACCTGTTAGTCGCGAAGAATTAGAAACAGTTATCAAAAATCTCCCTTCCAAAAAAAGCCCAGGGCCAGATGGTTTCAATGCAGAATTCTACCAGAACTTCCAAGAAGAGCTAATACCTATACTTCTTAATGTATTTCACAATATAGAAACAGAAGAGTCATTGCCAAATTCCTTTTATGAAGCTACAGTTACCCTGATACCAAAACCACACAAAGACCCAACCAAGAAAGAGAATTACAGGCCTATCTCACTCATGAACATCGACGCAAAAATTCTCAATAAAATACTGGCAAACCGAATCCAAGAACACATTAGAAAAGTTATCCATTATGATCAAGTAGGCTTCATTCCAGAGATGCAGGGCTGGTTCAACATACGCAAATCTATCAATGTAATCAACCATATAAATAAACTGAAAGAAAAAAACCATATGATCATTTCATTAGATGCTGAAAAAGCATTCGACAAAATTCAACACTCCTTTATGATAAAGGTCTTGGAGAGATTAGGGATACAAGGGGCATACCTAAATATAATAAAAGCTATTTACAGCAAGCCGACAGCTAACATTAAATTAAATGGAGAAAAACTCAAAGCCATCCCACTAAAATCAGGAACACGACAAGGATGTCCACTCTCTCCATACCTCTTCAATATAGTGCTTGAAGTTCTAGCAATAGCAATAAGACAACATAAGGGGATCAAGGGGATCCGTATTGGAAAGGAAGAAGTTAAGCTTTCATTATTTGCAGATGATATGATAGTATACATAACCGACCCCAAAAACTCTACCAAAGAACTCCTACAGCTGATAAACACCTTTGGTAATGTGGCAGGATACAAAATCAACTCCAAAAAATCAGTTGCCTTCCTATACACTAAGGATAAGGAAGCAGAGAGGGAAATCAGAGAAGCATCACCTTTCACGATAACCACAAATAGCATAAAATACCTTGGGGTAACTCTGACCAAGGAAGTGAAAGATCTATTTGGCAAGAACTTTAAGTCTCTGAAGAAAGAAATTGAAGAGGACACCAGAAAATGGAAGGACCTCCCTTGCTCTTGGATTGGGAGGATCAACATAGTAAAAATGGCAATTCTACCAAAAGCAATCTATAGATTCAACGCAATCCCCATCAAAATCCCATCAAAATTCTTCACAGATCTGGAGAAGACAATAATCAACTTTATATGGAAAAACAAAAAACCCAGGATAGCCAAAACAATCTTATACAATAAAGGATTGTCTGGAGGCATTACCATCCCTGACTTCAAACTCTATTACAGAGCTACAGTACTGAAAACGGCTTGGTACTGGCATAAAAACAGAGAAGTCGACCAATGGAATAGAATAGAAGACCCTGACTTTAGCCCACAAACCTATGAACACCTGATTTTCGATAAAGGAGCTAAAAGTATACAATGGAAAAAAGAGAGCATCTTCAACAAATTGTGCTGGCAAAACTGGAAGTCAATCTGTAGAAGAATGAAAATAGATCCATATATATCACCATGCACAAAACTCAAGTCCAAATGGATTAAAGACCTCAATATCAGTCCAAACACACTGAATCTGATAGAAGAGAAAGTGGGAAGTACTCTACAACACATGGGCACAGGAGAACACTTCCTACGTACAACCCCAGCAGCACAAACACTAAGGACATCATTGAATAAATGGGACCTCCTGAGACTGAGAAGCTTCTGTAAAGCAAAGGACACTGTCACTAAGACAGAAAGGCAACCCACAGACTGGGAGAAGATCTTCACCAACCCCGCAACTGACAAAGGTCTGATATCCAAAATATACAAAGAACTCAAGAAATTAGACCGTAAAAGGTTAATCAATCCAATTATAAAATGGGGCACTGAGCTGAACAGAGACTTTTCAACAGAAGAAGTTCAAATGGCCAAAAGTCACTTAAGATCATGCTCAACTTCCTTAGCAATCAGGGAAATGCAAATCAAGACAACATTAAGATACCATCTTACACCGGTCAGAATGGCTAAAATCAAAAACACCAATGATAGCCTCTGCTGGAGAGGTTGTGGAGAAAGGGGCACTCTCATCCATTGCTGGTGGGAATGCAAACTTGTGCAACCACTTTGGAAAGCAGTGTGGCGGTTTCTCAGGAAAGTCGGGTTCAGCCTACCTCTTGACCCAGCAATACCACTATTGGGAATATACCCAAGAGATGCCCAAACATACAACAAAAGTATATGCTCAACTATGTTCATAGCAGCATTGTTTGTAATTGCCAGAACCTGGAAACAACCTAGATGTCCTTCAGTGGAAGAATGGATGAAGAAAGTATGGAATATATACATATTAGAGTACTACTCAGCAGTAAAAAACAATGACTTCTTGAATTTTGCATACAAATGGACGGAAATTGAAAACACTATCCTGAGTGAGGTAAGCCAGACCCAAAAAGAGGAACATGGGATGTACTCACTCATATTTGGTTTCTAGCCATAAATAAAGGACATTGAGACTATAATTCGTGACTCTAGAGAAGCTAAATAAGAAGGTGAACCCAAAGAAAAACATATAAGCATCCCCCTGAATATTAACCTTCATCAGGCGATGAAAGAAGACAGAGACAGAGACCAACATTGGAGCACTGGACTGAAGTCTCACGATCCAAAGGAGGAGCAGAAGGAGAGTGAGCACGAGCAAGGAACTCAGGACGGCGAGGGGTGCACCCACACACTGAGGCAATGGGGATGATCTATCGGGAACTCACCAAGGCCAGCTGGCCGGGGACTGAAAAAGCATGGGACAAAACCGGTCTCGCTGAACATAATGGACAATGAGGACTACTGAGAACTGAAGAACAATGGCAATGGGTTCTTGATCCTATTGCATGTAATGGCTTTGTGGGAGCCCAGGTAGTTTGGATGCTCACCTTAATAGACCTGGATGGAGGTGGGTGGTCCTCGGACCTCCCACAGGGCAGAGAAACCTGCTTGCTCTTTGGGCTGAGGAGGAAGGAAGACTTGATTGGGGGAGGGGGAGGGAACGGGAGGTGGTGGCGGGGAAGAGGCAGAAATCTTTAATAATTAAATAAATTAATTAATAAAAAAATCAAAAAAAAAAAAAAAAAAAAAAAAAAAAAAAAAAAAAAAAAAAAAAAAAAAAAAAAAAAAAAAAAAAAAAAAAAAAAGAAAGCAGGCTGAACAAGTCACAAGGAACAAGCCAGTAAGCAACACTCCTCCATGGCCTCTGTGTCAGCCCCTGCCTCCAGGTTCCTTTCCTGGTTGAGTTCCTGCCTTGACTCCTCCCCGTCCATGGTGTTCTAGTACTTGGAACTATTAGGTAAAAATAAACCCTTTCTTTCCCAATTTGTTCTTTGGTCATGGTGTTTATTACAGCAATAAAAATCCTAAGACAGTAGCTGTGCCAACAATTCATATTATAAGTGTTCTTTTTATTTCTTATTTTCTATTATTTAATTTCTACTCTTGCATGTATGTCTCGTGGTGGCTTTACTTTTGCTTATATATTGCTCAGTTCAGTTTCAGGGCTGATATTTTACTATAAAGCATTCTTTACTATATTCTTCAGCCCCATTTTATATTTTCTTCTCTTATTCCTGTCATTTTTTCTTCCTTTCATCCTTAGTTCCTCCTCTTTTTAGTTTTAATTATAGTTTTCCATTGTTTTAATATAAAACTCTAAAATTTGGGTATCATAACAGCATACTAACTTTCCTAGTTATTTTACCCTCCTGTTGGGTGACAAAACTTTCCCTGACGAGACACAACACACACACACACACACACACACACACACACACACACACACCTGCTCATTCCACATAGAACCCATGATAGACAGAGGATGGATACCACCAAAGTCCAACTTGGTGAACCAATGAGGTTTTTTGGGGGGGTTACTTATGAGAACATGGGTTGAAGGCTTCCTTACAGAAGGAGAAATGACTCAGAGACAGCTATGCTAAAGCTTACCCCAGCATGGGCGACAACTCACATGTAGCAGCCTTTCTTGGACCACCTGCCCCCAAATCTTGCCATGGAGACTTAATTGTTACGAATGCTCAGCCTTAATATTTTTTGTTTTGTTTTTTGCTTTTTGGGGGACAGGGTTTCTCTGTGTAGCTCTGACTGTCCTGGAACTCGATCTGTAGACCAGGCTGGTCTTGAACTCAGAGATCTACCTGCCTCTGCCTCCCAAGTGCTGAGATTAAAGGTGTGTGCCACTACCTTTTAGTTGTAACATATATTAGTCTATTTCTCTTCATCTATGTTTTGCCTTGTTTTTTTTTTTTTTTTTTTTTTTTTTTTTTTTTTTTTTTTTTTTTTTTTTCCCCTTTTCATTCTGTATGTTCCTTCCATGGCTGGCTGGCTGATGACTGCATGGCTGGCAGGCCCCAGGTGTCTCCCTCAATTTCTCCTCTTACTAATTCTCTCCACTTGCCAACCCTGCCTGTCCCTCTATTGCTTAGCTATAGGCCATTCAACTTTTTAGTAGACCAATAAGGGGCCTTAGGCAGGCAAGGTAAAACAGATGCAACACACCTTTACATAGTTAAAGTAATATTCTAGTCCACAATGCTCATAAAAGCTAGAAACCTGGAGCACATCCAGGCAGCTGCTCTGGACCCAGAGTCTTCTTGGCAGCTTAGCTTTCTCATAAGGACACTCAGCTTTTATTGCCTATTCTGGGAGAGAAGGACCTAGTGAATCTGGTCAATTTCAGGGACTTCCTGAAGTTATTTTGTGTTGTTTACCTTTCTGTTTAAGGAGCTTCCTGCAGGGTAGAATGCTTCAGTCTCAGAGGAAACTATTACACCTACCTCCTTGATGTTTTTTTCAAAGCTGCCCTAATATTTAATTCTTACCCTTGCCCACCTTACTTCAGATTACACCCTACTCTTAAGTAAAATCTCAATAATCTTGATCTTAATAAATAAAATATATGTATGCCCCATTCTCCCCTTGATTGTTTATTCTCCCACAGTTATTGAAGTTGACTGGGCTATATTATTAGTTGGCTAATACAATGTTTACATAGTGTTAATCCCAAGCAGCTGTGGTTGCTCTCACTGTCATAATACTCGGGGAATAATATGGAGTTTGCCTTTGGCATCTGTGCTCCTGGACTGAGGAACTATTTTCTCAACTTCACATTCAACTCTAAGTCCCACATGAATACAGTTCAACTGAAGTAAATAATATAGTTGATGAAAAATAACACCAAATATATAAATCTCAACATAGCAACACAAGAAATTTGAAAATCTGAGCGATACAGCTCCTACAGAAATTGCTGATTCTATAGTAAGAATGTCTATGAGAGTAACTCAGATGAAATACAGAGAACCCAATAGAATGGTTTTAAATGTGTCCAAAGAAATAAAAAAATACAAGCTTCTCTTGATAGTACAAACAGTTGACTGAGGAAGATAATGCAAGATACAAAAGAGGAATCCAATAAAGAAAACACTAAAGAAAAAAAAATACAATCTGAAATGCCAGAAATGAAAAACATAACATGTCGAAAAA
Organism: Chionomys nivalis; assembly: GCF_950005125.1. Classification (NCBI taxonomy): domain Eukaryota; kingdom Metazoa; phylum Chordata; class Mammalia; order Rodentia; family Cricetidae; genus Chionomys; species Chionomys nivalis. The sequence goes on from NC_080091.1 coordinate 86,779,602, forward strand.
AAAGCTCTGTGGAAGTTCTCACTAATAGAGCAGCTCAAAGAGAAGTCAGAGTAACTGAGCTTGAAGACTGCATGAAGGAACCAGAACAATCAAACAAGGATAAAAATAAAGTAACAGGTTCAAGTGGGCTTTCCATGATACTCTAGAAAGACAAACTCTGTGGATAGTAGGCCTAACTGAAAGAGAGGAATTTTTCAGAGGTTGGAGATATCAGTCTGGATATGGGAGACATTTACAATAACAGATAAACATGACCAGAAAAGAGGCTCTCCTCAACTTATTACAAAGACAATTCTAAATATGCAGAACAGGGAAAGTATATTGAAAGCAGCAAGAGAGAAACACCAAGCCACGTATCCAGTAGGCCTGTCAGAATGACAGAATATTATTTAACTGAGAATTTAAAAATCAAAAGTGTCTAAACTGAAGTGTTACAAATTCTAAAAGGCAACAACTGTTAAGGTAGAGTATCCTACCCAGCAAAGCGATCATAATTGCTTTTTAAAAAAAGTGTTTCCAAGATAAAAATAGGCTACAGGGATCTATAACCACTGAGACAACTCTATGGAAAATACTCAAAGGAGTCTTCAGACCGAAGAGAAAACAAATCTATTCAAGGGGAGGTATTAAAGAGCAAACCATGTTAGACTGATAATTAGTCAAGAGAGTAAGGGGAAAAACACAAACACTGTCAACAAAATTACAGGAGTCAGGACACAACGTTTAGTAATAGCTCTGAATATTAATGATCTCAATCCCCAATTAAAAGACACAAGCTGGTAGATTGGACAAAAAAGCAGGAATCATCTATTGGCTGCCTCCATGATATAAACCTCACTTCAAAGAACAGACACTGCCTTGGGAGAAAAGGATAAAAGGGTGTTCCTATGGACACAGGAAACAAACACGGGTCACTGTAAATACATGACAAAATAGACTTCAAACCTAGGTTATGAGAAGAGATTAAAAAAGAAAGCTCACTTCATTCTTATTAAAGGAGCAGGCCTTGAAGAAAACATGATCCTAAACGGATATGCCCTAAACACAGGTGCACCCAACTTGATAAAACAAATATGATGAGCTGTAAAACCGCAAAGTAACCCTAGCAAAATAATAGAAGTGTCTTTAATACTCTGGAGATTCCTATCAATTGATAGGCCTTCCCTATTAAAAGAAATAGAAATATGAACATTAAATGACATCACAGATCTAGAAGACTTAGAATCTGTAGAACATTTCATACAAATACTGCAGAATACACATCCTTTTTGGCAGCCCATGGAACTTCCTTCAAAAGAGACCCTAAGTTAGGGCATAAAGCATATCTCAACAAACACAGAAAAATTAGCAGACTCCTTATGTCCTATCTGATCACAATGGAACGAATAAAGAGCAAAAGAAATCCTAGAACTCACACAGATTCATGGAGATTAAATAACACAATACTGAATGATGAATGTGTCATTGCATAAATCAAGAAGGGGTCTTGAGATAAATAAACCAGAGAGATCTCAAATACATAACTTAATGATGTCCCATAGGGCCCTGGAAAAAGAACAAGCCAAACCCCAGATCCCTAGGTCAGGAAAAGAATCAAGAGAATGAAAACAAACAGATAAAAATGAAGAGAAACATCTTGTTTTCTGTTTTTCAGCACTTGCACCTAGTCTGTCTATAAGACCACTTGATCCTCTTGCCCAAATACCTCTCCAAATTACCCATTCTCTCCTGTCTTAGTTTTCTTTGTGTGCTGTATCAGAATTCTTGAGACTGCAAGTCATTATGAAGAAGTAGTTATTGACTCCTAGTTCTGGAGGCCGAGACGTCCGAAACCAAGGTGCTGGCATCTGGTGAGGGTCTTCTTGTAGCATCACTTCATGAAAGATGGTGAAAGGGAAGGAGGGAGGGAGGGAAGGACACACACACACACACACACAGAGAGAGAGAGGGGCTTGCTTTTTAGAAGCACCAGCCCTACCTCTGAGGGCGGAGCTCTGAGATCTATCACCCTTTGAAGTCTCACTACTTTGGCAGTGGCTGTGGTGTCTCCTCAGGAACTTTGTAGAGGGTCAGTATTCAGGCTACCCCTGCTTTCCAAAGAAGCCCTTCTGCTCCAGCCTACTCTCCCCTCCGTTCCAAGAATGGACTTTGCTTAAATTTGATCAAGAGTCATCTTTGTTTACAGCTTTTCAGTAGCTTCTGACCCATCTTATGATAAGATCTTAATGCCCTCCAGGGTCTTAGCAACCTGTGAAATTCCAAGTCTTCTCTTCCTCTAGACTATTGCTGTCTGTCTTGGTCACCATCCCTTTCTGTCCTTCTGGCCTCAAGGGTCTTTGGATTTTCTGTTTTGTCTACTCGGATGCCCTACAATGCCCTGTGCAGCTGCTTCATTCAACCAGTTATTGCCATGTTAGGCTTCCCTGGGTCAGTGGGCATCAATTACTCCATCTCAGGACTCTCTCCATCGTTTTATTAATTTATATGACAGAACTTACTTTATGTTTGTTTATTACTTTACTATCTCTCTGTCCACTAGAATTGAAGTTCCCTATAGGCAGTGGCCTTGCCTGTCTTGATAATCTATTTTTCTAATACTTTCTGGGTCTTGAGGAAGACAGACACTCCATAAACATGTGTTTGAATAAATGAGTACAAAATAGTTCAACACGGATGAAAGAGTGTGCCTCAGTCTCCATGAACATGTGCCCGCCTTTCACCCAATTCTACAAGTCTCGTCTTCCCTGCCTACGTAAGTTCTGTCCTGCTATAGGTCCAAAGCAGTTCCTTAATTCATTAATGGCATTCAAGCGTACAGAAGGAAATCCCACGTCAGAGAATGGCACATTAGCCACCATGTGTGGAGGTCAAAGGCTAACTTTGTGGAGTCTGTTCTCTCTTAGGGATCAAACTCAGGTGTCTATGTTTGTATAATTGGGTGGTAAGCATCAGTCTTAATTAAAGTTTCTATTGCTGCAACAAAATACTATGATCAATAGTTGGGAAGGAGTGTGTTTATTTGGTTACACTTCAATATTGCTGTTCATCACTGGAAGAAGTCAGGACAGGAACTCAAACAGGGCAGGGTCCTGGAGGAAGGAGCTGATGAAGAGGTTGTAGAGAGGTGTTGATTACTGGCTTGTTCCCTACTGCTTGCTCAATCCACCTTTTTATAGAACCCAGGACCAGTGGTCCAGGGATGGCACCACCTACCATGGGGTGGACGCTCTCCCATCACTAAAGAGAAGATGCCTTACAGCTGGATCTCAAGGAGGCATTTTCTCAGCTCGGGCTTCTTCCTCTGATGACTCTAGCTTGTGTCAAGTTGACACACAGAATCACCCAGACAGCATCTTTACCTTTGAGCCACCTCACTGGTTTGATAACAAAAGCCCATTGTAAGTATGGGATCATACAGATGATATAAACAATACAGATATTTAAGACATATGTCTTACTTTTACAACCAACAGTTTTTGAGGGGGAGGGGTGGTCAATATACTAAAAGCCTCAATATGTGATGATGACGGAATAAATGATATGGCACCCAGAATGCTCTCCTTTAGGAACAGAGATCTTTAATATGTGATCAGTTGTGTTTTTATTGGTGTGACAAACACCTTACAAAAGCCCACGTAAGGAAGGGTTTGCTTTGACTCACAGATGGAGTCTGCAGTCCATCAGGGCAAGGAAATCATGGCGGCAGGAGTGTGAGGAGGAGGTCTTAGCCGTCCAAAGCCAGGAAGCATACAGAGAGAGGGATGCTTACAATAGCTCTCTTTCTCTGTTTTTTTTTTTTTTCATTTTTCTTCAGTCTGAGACCCCAGCCCACGAAATGGTGCAACTCACATTTAGTGTGCGTGTTCCCACTTTAATTAACCCAGTCTAGAGAATTACTCACAGACGTGCCCCACGTTCACGTTCACGGTGAATCGCGTCGACTTGATGGTGATGCCATCCCAGGACTGAACTAATGGGCGAAGGTGAGAAGACAGAAACAGTGTTTGAACTGGAGGTTTACAAGTCAGGCTCGAAAACAAAAGCATTTCATTAGCATAAACAGCTTGAGCAATGGGCCGGGTCCAAGATAAATGGCACGATTAGGAATTGGTTGAGTGGGACACTGAGCTAGGTGTGGCTCTGTGGCTGCTCCAGCCGCTGGAGCCAGGTCAGAGAAAGGTGCTACTCTAAGCCTGGTAGCTTGGAATTCTTTCAATGGCTTCTTGTTTCTTTTGTTTTGCTGATTGAGGTGGGGCAAGAAATTACCAAAGGCAGCGCCTGGAGAAGGTCTCCTCCTATTTCTGAGTCCATCTCTTCTGCGGTAGTATATAACCTTTTTTTTTTTTTTCTAAATCTCATTGTACAAAATTTCTATGGCAATTAGAAAGTAGGTGATAAAAACAGCGATTATTTATTATTGAATATAACATGGGGTTTATTGAATTAACCACTTTAGTATTACACTGGACCATTTCCATTGCCCTGACTGACGGTTTATCAGTTAGCACAGCTCCACTGAACCTTGTATGGAATATTTTCTTGGGAATTCTCAGAAATATCACCTCCATCTTTTTGATTACTTTGCTCTTTATTCCAAATGGAAACTGCAGTGTCAAGGACAGCTTCTGAACAGCTGCTTCGGAGTGGAATACTTTTTACTCTTTGCCAGCACAGATGAAGTCTTAAATGGTCAATTCTTTACAGTCAATTTCTTTATTTAATCAATAGAATTTGAGGGTCACTGGCTGGACAGAAAACTGTCTAGCATGTTTTGTTCTCCTGTCTTCTCTCTTTGTCTCTCTCTCTCTCTTCCTCCCTCCTTTCCTTTCTTCCTACCTACCACTAAGATGAGCCAAGTCTCCCTCTTGCAGTTTCTGATTAATACTACATATTCTGATATATTTTCGTTAAAAGCTACCTTTTAAGGTTTAAACAAGAATTGCTCACTGACAGGACACATGTTGAAACTTATCACCAATTTCTGTGTGATCTGGGGTGAGATTTTTTTTTTTATTTTCTAGAGGATAAAAACTTAAATATAATGTAAGGTTAACTATTTCTAGGCCCAGAGTCAGCCCCTGGACACCAAATCAACAGCGAACAGTCCCGTAACACCCAGAAGACTATCTACCCTCTCGCTTTGAAAATGAAAAGTCAGAAAGTCGAAAGTCCTAGTGTAAGCAAACACTGTGGTCTAACCAGTTCATAGGCCAACAGTAGCATGTTGTACATCACCGTGTACTCTGGAGGAAGGAGCGTGGACAGGAAGTGCAAATGTGTAATTGAGATGAGAAGCAAGTACCACAGAAGATCTCACTATAATTATTCACGATAAAATGTAATCTTATTTGTTTACTTATTTATTTATTTTGGAGCTAGGGTCTCATTATGGCGCCTCGGCTGGTCTAGAAGTAGACCAGGGCTGACCTCAGACTTGTAGCGGTCCTCTTAACTCTGTCTGGTAAGTGCTGGTATTATAGATGAGTGCCCCCACCACAGTTGGCCTGCAGTCGGGCTAAACAAGAAAATAAAACCAAGACACAGCATCATTTTCAAGCTCAGAACCTCTGAATTTGCAAAACGGAGTGTTCAGAAATCCTCGGAGAAGTCGATGTGGGGCTGGGCATGCTCTGGCAGGTCCCGCTGAGTCTGAGAATTGGATGCAATTTGGATGTGGCCCTTGTGTGGGTTTCTTCAAAAAATTAAGCTGACTCTTCTGGATGTTTAAGTTCTCAGAGAAGGATCAGCTCCCACTGCAAACTTGCTCAGACTTCAAGGAAGTGTGACAAGAGGTGACCATAAACTAGGGAGTTTGAAAAGTCACATAGAATCTTCTCAAGAGATGAGTGATGTCATTACCAACAATGGCTAACTTACTGAACTTGGTGGCAGCTGTGTAGGCATGGGCTATGACTATGACTGTTTGTGGTACCTTCAGGAGTTTTGTTGCCAGATAGTGGCTGCTGTCAGTAGATAGCCCAGGCTCTGAGTATTCATCAAGAGTGGAGCGAGCCTGGAACCGTGCTGAAGGGAAGATGAGATCTCAATGAATCAGGAAGATGGGCCATCAGATGAGACCCCTTACTTCCTGTTGTTTTTAAAAGCTAGCGTTATATGCTGAGACTGTCTGTAGACAGAATTAGCCTCAGAACCACACCATTAAAACAAATGTAATAAGATCAGTCAGCTGGAAACCACAACTTCAAATTATGCAGAGAAAATATATAAAACATATTAGTGGTTCTTTGAGAAAGGTATTTTTTTTAAATTACTGTTCCATCTATTTTATGCGCTTGTTTCAAAATAATGAGACAACATTGCTTTAATAATGGAAAAATAAGTAATTTTTTCATGATATTGCTCTGATCAGAAGTACAGCAAGATGCTCGATAATTTTGACTTTAAAATTTTATAGTTTCTTTGTACACACCACAAATATTCTTCTGAAGATATTTTTGTCTCCTCATGGATATGACTGGAACCCAATGCAACCTTGTCACTGGGAACCAGCATTCGTGTGTGACATTCTGTCTATCATATGGGTACTCATTAAGGTATATACCCATTCATATAGAAATACCATTAGGGATGTAAGTGGGTTCATTTATATATTTTTAATTGCAACTTATGGTAAAAACTAGTAACCTGCGCATATGGTTAAAATTTCCCCAAAGCACAAATGAGTCAATGGAAAGACTTCCTCTCACACTGGTTTTTCTTCCTCTAAGTTCCTCCCCTGGAGGCAAATGTGGCTTTTATCTGTTTCTTTTCTCCTTTACTGTGTGTCTTGTACACATACAAATATATTGTTACTGTATAAGAAGGATGCTTTCTTAAAGATATCGTGGTTTCTGAAATATTTTAATAATAAAGACACACTGTGGAGAAGTAAGCCTCTTTATTTTTAATGTTCTAAACAAGAGGGAGTAGGAACATTTATTTAAGTAATTAGGTATTAAGTTCCTGCCATGTGCCAGGCACTGCCACATCTCATGTGTTCTGTTAAGTTGCTGTTAAGTATTGCCACGCCTTACATCCTCTTGTTGAAATTGTTATGCCCAGATCGCAGAGTCCCCCCAAAACCAACTAGGAGACCAAGTCCTGTATGTAAAAACAAAGACCCTTTATTCTATACAAGTTCCCAAACTCGGGCTCTCTGTGTGTCCAACGTATTGGCATGATCGGAGATCTGCGTGCTCAGTTGGAGTTGGGTTTTTATAATAGCAAAGGTAGGACTGAGAGATTTGTAAGGTTCAGGACCCCTGAAGGGCAGGTCTCCCATGGATATCAACCAGCCATAGTAGATCAAGTTGCCAGCATCATTTCCTAGCAGGCTGCCCACATCTACCTGAAAGCAGCCTCCCTCTTGTCTTGTGAACTCTGCCACATCTTTAGGTTTTATTTCGTAGAGTCGAGGGATCGCACAGTTTCTCAGTGTTTTACATGGGAAAGAAAGGCATTGCTGATTTGTTTTTTATTATGGGATTATCAAGAGATGGCAAGGCTATCCAGACACTGAAAATAGGTGTGGTGGGTCTCTGTATCCACAGCGTCTTGCAGTCCAAAGTAATAGAAGTTATCTTGTGTGTTTATCTGCCAGCCTGGCAAGCGGGGACTCTGCGTCTAAAACCATCTAAAAACTCCTACAAGAGTCTCAGAAATAAAGTTAGTTGGTCCATAAGAAATATTTGTAGGGCTGAGGACATAGCTTAGTTGGTAAAGTGCTTGCCACAGGAACACGAGTGAGTACCTAACTTTGATCCAAAGAAGATTCTGAATAAAACAAAACAATTGGATATGGCGTAGCGTGTTTGTAATTTCAATGGGGTTCTGGGGAGGCAGAGACAGATGCCTCTCTGAGGCTCACTGACTACACAGTCTAGCCTAAGTGATGAGCTTCCAGCCAGCGAGAGACATTGTTTCAAAAGAAAAAGGTAGATAGTTCCTGAGGAATCACACAGACACACATATACGCGTGTGCAAGCGCACACACACGGACTTGGACAGTCTTTGGTCAGAAGTACAAAACTGAACACCATAAGACAAACTCCCCCTCCCCCCACCCCGCTGGGGTGGCATTTTAATATTTATCTTGTAACATTTACTATAAGAACATCTGGCAGATGTGATCTTCCAATGCTGCTCATTACTGGAAAGGAGATCCAGACGCTTTAGGTATGCGAATGGGTTGAGATCAGCTCTGTCTAGTGGTGGGGCAGCCTGCAGGGGAACCCATCTCTGAGTGATAGAACAGCTGATCTGCAACATTCTAGCCATAGGCATAAAGGAAAGGACAGCTTTGACGTACGTAGCCTGCTGTCTGGACTTATTCATCTCCCGAGGAGGTGGGAGGGCAGCGGGACACAAAGGACAAACACCTGTGTGTCTGAGAAAAGGATGGTTTGAACACACACATACACCAGGGTCGTCTGACATAATTCTCTATTATGTTACCTAAGAAAACATAATCTTTCATTACAGCCATAGGTTTCAATGGCTTGGTAGCCACCTGTTTCAAGTTTTTTTTTCTTCCTTCTCCTCCAGAGAGGCCTGTGTCCTGTGTTACTCTGATCTAGGAGAGGATTCCTGTAGGAGGGAGACGCTGGGAGACTTGCCTAAGGTTACCAAACAGCACCTGATGACAAACGTGTCCATAGCATTCTGAAAGATTTGCATGTTTCTCTATCACTATATTGTTCCAGTCTCACCAGACGAAATAATTCTGGGTTCCCTAATGGAGTAATTTACACCTTGGGTAACTTACACCGCTTAATTTTCCTGCTAAGGGAATCAACCTAGGAAAGGCTAGCTATCTTACCTCCTTTGACTTTTGCAGAGCCAGAATCCTGCTTACAGCGATTCTCTTTTAATATTTGATTTTAGGCACATGTTCTTAAAAATGACAGTTGATATGGTCTAGAAACTAGCTGTTAATACTGCACAGCAACTCATGACACATGTTTAACCAAATAAAATTATTTTCCCCAGCTCATGCCATGCTGACAGTTTGCAAAAACCATCTTCACCTTCCTCCTTGCCTCATAAAAAGGGGCTGCAGCTATTTTTAAAGCCATGGTTTGTAGAAGGGAATGCAGATTATAAATCTGGGTTAGTTGAATTTACTCGCAAATTTGTCAGACTAAATATGAACACGTTAAATATGACTCTCTCGAGTCCAAGTAAAAGAAAAATGAGAGATTGAGTATCTAAATTTCTCTTCCTATCTCTACTCCCCTCCTGCAACCCCTGCTCTCCTGTCCCCTCCTCTGACCCCTTCCCAAGCTTCCCCTCCTCTAACCCCACTCCTTCATGCTTATCCTTCCCTAGTGGCAGGACAAGAAGGAAAAGCCCCCAATTTCTTGCTCTCACTTAGGGGGTGGCTACCCTGACATAAGAGTAGCAACTTCATTGAGTCTCTGTTGCAATATTCTTTACCAGAAGAACAACTTGAAGTCAAAACAAGTATCAGCACAAAGAAAACCGCCATTGTATGTACCAAAATACTTGTCAAACTTGTACAAGTGAGTGGCCTATTCAAAAAGAACTCCAGATGGAGGAACATTTGCATCAGTCCTTCTGGGGTCAACAAGATACAGTGTATCTACTGTCTTTCTGTTTAGGTCTCTTAGAAGACCTGTATGAATGCTGCATTTTTTTTTTATAACTTCAGGATAAGTATTCAATATTTTCACCTTTCTGTCCTGATTAAAAAAAAGAAAAGATGCTAATAAAATGTGTTTATAGGTTCCACTATATAGTGAACAAGTAGCCACAAGTGTCACATTTATTTATCCTAATGGAAGCAACTTAAGTACAGATGATTTAGTCGAAAATCACACCAAGAATGAGAATATTCTACATTGATAATCCTATATGCAGGTAAACTCTGTTTCCTACGTCCACTCCATGATTAATAGCAAGTCTACTAGTTGTGTAATGTTAGCAGGCGTCACGGTATAACTATCTCCCTTGATGCCAGGCATGGATAAGCCCAGGACTAGCTTGTGTTCTGAAGCAGGCGGCTTCATCGCCTGCCGCCACTAGATGGTGCTTGTCGTTGAACAAAGCTTCTTCCAGACTGTTTTCCCTTTTAGGACCATGGATGGGTGAGAAACTTGATGAATAAACTAACTGGTAAACGGCAAGTTCAGAGGGCTATAAAACATAGAGAATTATTGGCCAAGAAGCAAACAAACCATTACCAGTTAAGAGTATACTCATTCCACCAATCTTTGCTTTATCTTCTGGATATTCAACCCTGACCTTGCTCCTGGTTCGCAGGCATTCTACTACTGAACTGAAGCCCAGTCACCCCCGCCCCTCCCCACTTTATTGTGATGTTATTGAGACAAGTCTTGCAACTTGTCTCAGGCTGGCTTTGAACTCACTGTGTAGCCTAGGCTGGCCTGAAAGTTATACTCCTTCTGCTTCTGCTTTGGGATTACAGGTGTGTTCTTCCACATCCAGTTTTTCTGTTCATTCCTTTCATCCTCGAACTCTGTGAATAATAAGACGAAAAGACAAATTAATCTTTCTCTGGTTTATGAGAAGCAAAGGCGATGCACATATTTTAGGACAAGCGTGTTTTTGTGTCTGTGTGTCTGTGTGTGTCCATGTGTGTGTGTCTGTGTGCGTCCATGTGTGTGTATATCTGTGTGTGTGTCTTTGTGTATGTGTGTGTCCATGTATGTGTGTGTCTGTGTGTATGTGTGTGTCTGTGTCCTCAGTATTTCTTGTTCTCATTCAGAATGGCAAGTGCAAAGGTGACCACACACAGAGTTAACAAAAAGTTAATCATGACCTTTCAGGGGAAAGCGCATGAATCTCAATTACTGGCCCATAATCAATAGGAGAGGAAATGGAACATGCCATTTTAATTGTGGGATAGCAAACACCAAGTGGAGAGTGATAACAGGGCTAGTGGGCTGCCTGCCAAGGCCAATTCTTTCCTCATTAATTTAAGCCGCATACCAAATTTCACCCCACAGTCCTCTCATTCTCTCCCTGCACCCCACCCTGCTCACCAGTTCTATACCCCATTTCAGGGCAAATTCTTGCCAATCTTGATATTAAAATGCCACCATGGGTTACCTATCAATCTGCATGAAGGGCATTTTGACAAATTTTTGCAGCCAAGTCAATGGAAAATGTATTTCTTGGACTTTTCCTTTCTCAGACAGTCACCAAAGCTGACTGACTATTCATGACTGGTTCATGACTATAAGGAGAAATTGCCAGCTATGTTGAAATACATAATCCACAGCATGAAAAACTGCTGATCAGCAGTGGCGAATTCTTAATACAAAAGTGATTTCTTTTTGCTCCTGAGCTTTGGGGTTGCTGATTCTCGCTGTGTGTTCAGGAGTGACAGTTACTTTAAACATTAGTCTACAGACAAAATCGAGTTACTCAGGGCAGAGATGTAAAGGTCACGTTTTGTCCCCTTCTTCACTTCTGAATTGCCCCTGTCACTTCAGTAGGTTATGTAGAATGCGTGAACATAAAAGCAAGCCAGCTACGACAACAGCCAAGCACATGACATTGGTGCATTTTAATTTCAGACATTAGGCAACTTGGGGTGGTTCCCAGTGCTTGCTGAGTGTTGAGTAAGGGTTTTACACACACCAGCTATCCCCAAACACAAGCTCTGTATTCGCTTCTCCAACCCCATGGGAGAGACTGAAGAAAAAGAAAAAAAAAATAGTGCCTCTGCCATTAAATCTATTTCACCTTCGACTCGCTTCTCTGGCTTCTTACTACCTATGTTGGAGGGAGTGTTGGAAGCTAGAGCCATTATACTAAGTGTCTCCTCCTGGACTTACATGTTTGGGTGGCTATGTGGAAGTCTGAGCAATGACTTTCACATATGATATACACGAGCAGGGAACACAGATATGTTTACACCATATGCTGTGTGGTTTAAGCCCACTAAATGGTCACTCTGTAGTAGTCTTCAGAGCACTAGATGATGTCTGTGTTGGCATCTATTCACACATCCTAAAGGATTTCTTAACTGATCACAAGTACTGCGGGGGCCCTTGACATATAGTGATTTGCTTGGCAAAGTGTACTTAATTAATTAACTTCAGCAGCATAGTAAATACGAAGGATCATTTTGCAAACTCAAGAACCCGCCTTGGCTAAGGTTGTTTCCCTAACTCCAGACAGAAGTCACCAGTGACATAAAGAAAGAGAAGGTGGAGGTCCACGGTGTCCCCAGATATCCTTTGCCAGGAAAGATGTATGGTGATTGAACACTGAGGGCTGGTAGCACTTTCTTTACCAACACACCGCAAGTTTTGTAAAGTAGCATCCAGAATGATCTGGGCTGGGAAACGCCTGAAACTTTAGGTTCTCCCCAGTGGGGGAACTGAGGCCAGCCGGGATGAAACATTGAACCTAGCAACCGGCTCTGGGAGGGAGAGGAGCCGGGCGAGGTGAGGCCTCGGGGTCGGAAGCCAGATCCCCCCCCCCCCCGCCCAATCCAGCCCCAGGCGGGCGGTGCGCGCTGAGCCCCCAGCGGGGCGGCGCGGCCCGAGGCCCCTCCCCGCCGCCGAAGCCCTGGCGACTGACGCCGAGCGGCGGCCGGGAGCCGAGGGGGCCGGGCGGGCGGGCGGGCGCGAGCGAGGGCAGGGCAGGGGGCCGGCCGAGGCCATTCGCCGCTTTAAATATGGATCGCGGGCTCGCGCTCGCCCTACGGCTTGGGCCGCCTAGCCCATCCCCGAGCCCGGCGGCGGCTGCAGCGTCGGTTCTCGGCAGGCACACGGAGAGCCGGGCGCACACGCGGGAGCTGAGGGAGGCAGAGTAGGGAGTGGAGCCGCCCCGCTGTCGCCGGTCCCTCCCCGAGGCCGACACCTCCGCTCCGCGTCGCCGCTCCGTCCCCGCCGGGCCGACCCTCCCGCGGCTGCCCTCGCCCCTCGGTCGCCTCCCCGGGCGCAGCGCGCACCCACCCGGCGCCAAAGTTGCGACTGGTGGCCCGCGCGCGCTGCGAGCGGCCGCGCCAACTTCCCAGCCCACGCCGCCCGGGTCCCCGCGGTCCCCCGCCTCCAGCCCCGGCGGCGCGCGGGGCAGAGCTTAGGTGGCGGCGGCGGCCGAGGTGGCAGCGAAAGCGGCGGCGGCGGCAGCGGCGGCGGCCGCTGCAGCCACACACTCAGTCGCCAAGCTGGAGGAGCGACGGAAGCCCGACCCCAGGAGGTGAGTGGCCGGAGCGGCGGCGGGGTGGGTCGGCCACGTCCCCAAGCCTCGCCGGCGCGGTGGGCACTGGGTGGCGGGCGCGGGCCCCAGGGACTGGTCCCGCAGGGCGATCTGACGGCCTCGGCGGCGCGTCCAGGGAGGGACGCAGACAGAGAGAGAGAGAGAGAGAGAGGTCAGTGGCGGGCCGGGCATCTCCTGTGCTGGGCGCCCGCGAAGTGTGAACGCTGCTGCTGTTGCTGCGGAAAAAAGTACTTTTTATTCCGTCTTAGCGTTCAGATGACAAGTTTGGGTGGTTCTATTTTTCCCCCTACTGCATAGCCGCCTGCACGTAACCGGGCGTTGTTGCCACGACTGTGGGGCCAGTGGACGCCCCGGTTAGGCTCGGGAGCAGTGACACTTGTGTTCTCCTGAGCCCGAGTGGTCATAGTGTATCTGGGGACCTGTCTGAGGGGGGACACACCTCCAGATCTTTAAGCTGGGGAGGCTGGGGAAACAGTGCCATCGAGGCCGCGATCCCCACTCCTCTGTCCGCTCTGGAATCGGGCACTCGCGTTTCTGCTTGGCACACTGGAGGCGGGGGTGAGTCAGGCAGATTCACTGCAAGAGGTACACACATTTATTTGCAAGGGGGTGACAGAGGTTAAACTGGGATTTCTGTTGGCCGGCGACAGCGGAGCTCTCGCTCAGGTACTGGGCAGCGTGTGCATCTTGGCAAGGGCAGGTGATTCTTAAGTGCATTAGACTCAGTCTTTGCCAGTCTGTTAATAACAGCTACTGAGCGACAGCGGCTAACTGCAGCAAGCTCCACAAGGAGGAAAGTTCTCCGAGAACAAAAGGGGGAAAAACCCTCAACTTGAGAACCGCCAAGGAAGCATTTCTGCCCCGGCCCTAGCACCGGCCCTAGCACCTCCGGGTTCCCTGGAAGTGTGGCGTTCTGCCTTCCCTCTCTCCAGAAGGCCCCACCTTCTCAGCGTGATTGCCCGCAGCAAGTTCTTCCAGTCTGAAGCTGAAAGCTCTCTTCTCTCCTCCTTTGCACTCACTTCTTTCTCCTCTTTCACTTTAGTGCCAGACAGACTCACTCCTAGTGAGAACCCCGTGACACAGGGCTACACTAACACCGGCTCAGATCCTGGAAAGGCGCTACACTGCACCTAGCTTCCTTTTTTTACCAGGGACATCGGGTTGCAATATTACCTACATTGAAGTGTGTCTTGCTCATTGGTGCTCATTTTCATTGGGATCTGAATAGATTCTCCGTGGAAGCCAGACCAGTACTGGACGGCTTCAAGACTCTTCAGAAAAATAAAAGTTTCTAAGAACTCTAGTCCTTGTGTCCGTCACATTAGCATTAAATACTTTCCAGTCGTTGCTGTACTTAAACTGGAGTTATTTCTACTTCATTCAAAGGAAGTGTGTCTATTTTTTTTAAAGCTTTCATAACTGAGAAAAACTTTTACTTTCATTTTAAAGTTAAATCTAAATAAGATTCTGATCTCCTATGTGGTAAACTAGAATGGTTTTACCTTTATCTCCACGTGTAGACAAGATGACAGAAAACTTCCATAGGTAGGATGGGAAACTTACCAGTGCTGTGAATTCTTGGGGCATAGGGCATTTCTACAGATGGCGTGAGAGACAGAAAATGGGATATTTTTTTTTGGTAGTGCTGGGTATATTTGAGAAAGCAGAAACCTTCAGCCCTTTGTATTAGTTTTACAGCACGGACATTTCAATATCATTTTCTGTTTGGAAACATACAAACATACAAAGCCTGTGAGTCTTTCAGGTGCTCAGAAGTATGCTCAATTTATTGATGTATTTCTTTTAGTTCACTTTGTCAACATAAGAAAGCTTGCAGCGTTTGCATGCCAGGGCCATTCTTTTAAATGATTAGAAGACATTTGGATTTATAGAAATAGTGTATAAGAGGAAGACAGGCAATTGGAGAAGACATGCTAGAAACCAGGCAACCTTTGGGACATCTCCCAGCACACCCTGGTGGTAATTTCATTTTTCACTGAGCTCTGGCAAGCACAATTTGAAGATTCTGATCTCTTGTTCTGATAACATGCATGATAGTCTGACCATAGCTCATATCTTAAAGGAAAAGACAGTACTTAAAGAAGGAAGGGAAGCACACTTTGCTGGTGAATCATCACAGATAATCAGGTTTCCCTGCCTGCCTCTAAGGGCGCTGCAGTCAGTGAGGACCTGCTATTGTTGGGGAGCCAGTCCTAGGAGAATTCCCTGCTCCTGTGAGTGGCAAGGGCACTCCGTCAGCCTGTTTGTTCCTTGGCATTCATTTTAGACAGTAGGAATAAGTCTGGGTCTGCTGCATAATCAGGTCTGCTTTGGAAAGAACAAGTGGGGAACAGGAAAATCTAATGATGATTAAAGTTTCCAAGTTTTTTTTTTTTATTATTGCAAAATGGAAGGAATCAGGATACATGAATGACTGATTAGCCAGAAGAAGCTGTAAGCAGAACACATATCGTACCTGGTGTTGTTTTTCAGGACAACTTAAGACCCATGAGATTTGTTTTTAATGGAGTGTCCTTCGGCAGAATGAATAGATAAGAATATCCAGGAATCAAGTAAGACTTTTCCAAACTAGATATTACTACTTTTGCATATGGGAATTTTAGGGTATAAATGCTGTTTCTTTGATATAAGGTCAGGGGTAAGTTGTATACAGATTATTTTTGCCTAGCTCTCAATATTTGCACACTCAGCACATTTTTGTCATGAACGCTTGTGTCCTAACTAGAAGGTAGTTCATATATTCACCACTACATGTCTTTAGCTAGTTTTCCAGCCGTAGATGTGGACAGTCTTGTACATAGCACTGTCTAATCTGCAGATTTATACACAAAAACATACACATTCAGAGGTTACATTTTATCTCGAGCCACATTCACTGCTGTCACAGTGACTCTGAGGCGGTGACATCTCTCTGGTCCCTGTAGTGCAATGACACTTAACACACCCAAAGGAGGGTGCTGGTCGATATGATGGTGCCTTTATTTACCTGCTATGAAAGGAACTGAGAAAGTTTATTTTCCCAGTCTTCTATGTGATGCTTACAGTGCTGTTTTCTTAGTAATGATGTCTTTATTCCTTCTGAATTAGGCTGATGAATTAAACAAAAGATGGCAGTAGAAACAGTCATAATAGTAATAGTGAAGCCCCTTCATCTGTTGCTTCTGGGAGCCAGACATGGTCCAACTTCCCTGAAAATGAAGTAGATATAAGGGTTAGGTATTGTGCTTACTTGAAAACCAAAACAGAGAACTGTACCAAAAAAAATATATCCTGGAAAGTTCTTGGTGGAAGCTGGAATGCATGCTCCATCTGCTGAATGCTGTTACATCTTCATCGAATGACTACGGAGAAGGGGAATGAGTTTTGGTTATTTTAGTCACACAGGAAGAGGGCAAAGCAGATACAAGTTTATTCTGCTAAGATGAGCTTTTCCGTGGCCTTCCAGAGCAGCAGTGACCACTTGCTTTCAACTTTGAGGTTCTAGGTTCAGCAATACTAAAGGTTTCCAGTTTGGGCGTGTCAGTTTTAGCTTGGGAGCTAAGTTCATTTTCATGGAGAATTACACAGAAGTAAGTTACATGAAGTTAAGACTTTGAAGGACGTAAGTAGTCAAGAAGTGACATCTTGAGTTTTATTTTCTTCTTGCTTTGTTGAATTTGTATTAGAAAGCTTAAAAAAAGCTCTAGATAGAATTTCTAGGATACTTTTGGGAGGCATTAAAATAAAACAATCAGAAATGCATAAAGAGAAAGGGCTACATTGTGTTGAAACCTGCTCTTTTTTGAGTGGCATAAATAAGGAAGTTTTTCCTAATGTCACTAGTAGGAAGCGTAGCATTCTTTTTTGCCTTGGTAACTATACTGCCTGATGAATAGCCTGCTCTGTGCTATTTTCAGGTGGGTAAACTTGAGGGGTCTGGACTTCTCTATTAATTCTAGCCTTCTTTAGAGATCTAGTGATTGATGGGATCTAGTACTATGGCTGTCTGTTTGGCATGCTCTCTTCGCCAGCAAGACCGTGAGCAGCCAGAGGGAAGGCTTATATTAAAAAGGCTCTGTCCCTCAGGAGATCCCTAGAGTCCTCAGATGTGAAGCCTCTTTGAGTTATTGTCATACGACCTCTGATATCACAGCCAACCGTAAACAAGAAAGTAGAGGACGGAGCTGGACAGATGTTGTGGTACATAGGAGATGCTGAGCCCAGTGTGTGGACCACCCGCTAGTAAAGGGAGGTGAACAAGAGACCACAAGCAGAACTAAAGGCTAGAACCTGGGACCTGATCGTGTCGTGTATAGCCCCTCCCTCCTCTCCCTGCCTCTCTTCTTCTTTTCTCTATTTTCTTTCCCCTTCCTCCTGCCTCATCCATTTAAGTTTTTGCTGAGGTGCAACATGTAGTCAGAACATCGAAAATGTCTCTAAAATACCAGCAAGCAGTTCAACTCGAATGAATACATCTACGTAGCCAGCGGCCAGGATGCGAGCCAATGACAGGCTCAGAAGTCTCCTATTCCCAGCATTGTAAGCTATGATTTCCCTCAACAGTAGCTTCTTACTTCTGGGGCTGTAGATCACTTTTACCTGTTAGTCAGCTTTCCATGAGTCAACCACGTGGTATGTACTTGTGGGTCTGACCCCTTCTGCTAACTGCTGTATTTAGGAGATTCATCCTTGATTTGTGCGTAGCAAGTTTGTTTATCCTCATAGCTGGAAGGAGTTTTACTTTTGTGAACCAGCATGGCACATTATCTGTTTCATTCTTGATGGATACGTGGGTTGTTTTCAATATCGTCTGTTACGGATTGTGTTGATATGGGTGTTCTTGAGTACATCTTTTAAGAAATGTGGAGAACTCTGTGTGTGTTGAGTTCAGTTGTTAGATTTGGTTTAGAAGATGGTGTCTTCCCTCAAAGTTGATACAGATTCATCTTCCTACTGGCATTGAAGGAAAGTCTTCCATAAACATCTTTATGAATAGTAGGCCATATGAGCTTTATATGTTTTACCTGCTCTGTATAGATACATGAAGAGATCATATCATGGGTTTAGCTTCATTGTTGAGTGTGATTTTTCAAATATTTATCAGTTATAGCATTGGTTTATCTATTTATTATTATTATTATTACTATTAGTTTTTGCTCCTAAAGTTTCTGTCTAACATTATCCTTTGTAAGGAAGGCTTTAATCCTGGAGAGTTAGCTTCATTCATTTGTTTAGATATAGCACAGCTAATCAGGCAAACTCATTCATCAGTGCTGCTGTTTACTAAGAACATTCCGTATGTAAAGTATGTAAAGAGACGAGGAACATTTGAGCTTGACTCTTCCAGTTGGTAGGAATTCCTGTTCTTAGAAACAAACAAACAAACAACAACAATACCCAAAAAAACCAAACCAAACAAAAAATCAGCCTAAAATCCAGCTTTCAACCAGCACTCAAAAGCATATAGAGTTTGCCGTGTGCCGGCAGAATCTCCATCCAGCAGCCTCATGTCTTGTAATGCACTGCCCAGTGTTGGACCAAGACCTGCATTCAGAAGATACAGGAGCTGAAGACTTGCATCTCTTACTCTACTCATGGTTTGATTTGGGGAATTTAAAAAATTGCCGGGTTTAATTTTTTTCCTTTACCAAAGTCACTGTAGAACCCAATCCACAGAGGGGTTTCCAGGCACCGCCAGAATGAACTTTATTAAACCCCGTTCGGAACCTTACATGTGTCTGCTGTTATTGTCATCGTGTTCTGCTGCAGTGCTTTCTGTTCTGGACTTGAATGGGGCCAGCACGGAGAGCAGTTGCTGGCACATTAATAAACGTTTGGCTGAGTGAATGAACAACACATTTCATTATCTCTCTTAGGTGCTTACCCTGAGTAACTCAGACTGTTCCTAAGACTTTTACTTCCTGTCCCCACAGCTGACTTTTGAACAGGGTTCATCAAACACTCGGTTGGAAGTTGAGTCTCACAGCCAGCAGTTGGAGATCACCCATTTCATTGTATGGGTCATCTGTGTCCCACGTGACACACACCAAACCTAAAGCACCCCTGAAAGCGGGTTATACTGCTTTTCACTCCGTGGATGGTTCCCCCAAAGCCTACACACTCTATATTTTCAGCTTCTGTAATTAGAGTTCTAGGCAGCACACTGCCAGGTCTGCTCTACTGGCTCCTCCAGTGCCGATTCGTTGGAAGCCATGTTGCACACAGAATTGAACGGTGAAGGATGGAGATTAGCTGAAAGCTGGAGCTTGTGAAGAACCTTTTCCACTCAGTGTGGATACAGGGTTTCTCGGAGATGCCGTCTGTAACGCTGAAGTCAGGGTGCTGCGCACACCTCGGCCAGCCAACACGGTGAACGGGTAGCTCTGGCTCTGGCCTCTCATCAGTCAGTGAATGGATTGACTTGGAGACCTTTCCTTTTGCCTGGAAGGTGGTCTAGTGGAATGCTTTTTTATTTTAGTATAAATAGAGTTAAAGTTTGTGTGTGTTTCTTTTGGAGGATCATGTGGCAGGCGCTCTTAACCAGTGGTAGGTTTCACTTTGCAACTCAGGCTGACGACACAAAGACTTGGGTTTTGTGTGGACATCTGATTACATTTTACTACCGCAAGGCTGGCTGTTTTTTCTTTCTTTCTTTCTTTCTTTCTTTCTTTCTTTCTTTCTTTCTTTCTTTCTTTCTTTCTTTGTCTTTCTTTCTTTGTCTTTCTTTCTTTCTTTCTTTCTTTCTTTCTTTCTTTCTTTCTTTCTTTCTTTCTTTCTTTCTTTCTTTCTTTCGTGTTGGCGTTTGTTTATTTACCTGCTTTATGGAGCTGTAGGCACCCTGGGTTGCCTTGTTCTCATTACTTAGGTGGAACTGTTTCCCTGTAGTCTGCTGAGCAAGAAACACTCAGGATTACATGCCAGCATACATGTGTAGGAATGCTTACATTTAGGTGACATACATCATGTGTGCTTGGCCGGGATAGGCTGACCAAGTGGGAAATGGACTTTTCTGGTATAGTAGGCTGTCTTGGTTTTCTGGCATAGGTATAACGTAATGGAAAATAGAAATAAATACAAAGGGTGACCACGGCCTTGTTAAACTAGTACCTCAGCCAGTAGTTCCTCAGAACCACCTTCTGTTCTGAGAGATTTCCTTTGGAGAGGTTCAACTGGTGGGTTTTTAATACATATACATTCAGGAAGACGTGGATATTACTATATTTATACTGGCAGCAGGGGTCCTCCCTCGGGTGTCTGTTTGGCCCTTGGGATTTTCAAAAGATTGATATTATGAATTTTCTTTAAGGACAGTGATGTGTGTGTGTGTTTAGTTTTTAATTAGAATTTGTCACTTTAAAATTATGTGTGTGTCTGCATGTGGATATGTACTGATGCCCAGGGAAGCCTGAAGAGGGCCTCAGAGCCCCTGAAACTGGTGTTAGAGACATTGTGAGCCACCATGTGAGTGTTGGGAATTGAACCTCGGCTCTCTTGAAGAACAGTCAGTGCTCTAACCACTAAATCATCTTTCTAGCCCAAAGGTTAATTGTTTAATGAATCAGATTACAACAACTCTAGTATCTCAACTGCTGTAAAAGAAAAGGGAATTCGTCCTTTCGTTTCTAGTGTGCTCAGTAAGGAAGGCTGTTGTCTAGATGACTTGATGGGATAGTCCCAGTGTCTTTTAACACAAGCTTTACAGGACTTGGGTGTAGATGGCTTTACTCCCGAGGTCCTCTTCGTCTTGGGAGGCGCATGACCACAGCCGCAGCAAGACAGCAGTTGAACCGCTTGGCACATTGTTCCCTCATTCCTCTGACCTCTAGAGACTGTGTCGTTAGGAATGTGAGATGAACACTCACCACGTTGGCAGACAGTTGGGCCTCATGGTCGGGAGCTGGTAGAAGTACTGATCACAATCGCCTCTGGAAATTGCTCAGCGTTAACAGATCAAGCAGAAACACACAGCTCACGCATTTGCGCCATTACAAGTTGAGCTTCTGTGCCAGGGAAAAGGAAAGGCAGATAGGAATGTGTCAGAAGGATTTGGATAAACGAGACCAGACAGTTTCCCTTGAAAATGCATTGAGAAATAAAAAGAAAACTCATCCAAAAACATCAGAAGAAAATAAAGCTCAAACACTTGCATTTTTTTTCCCTGCCAAAACTTTTGGCTGTGAATTCTGATTCTGGCCACTCTTCTGAGTGGTGCTTGCACCTGCTCACAGGTGAGCATGCTGTTCTATGCTGGGCGCTTCCTCAATCTGGGGGGGCGCATCTTCCATGATGTCACCTTGGGAGCATAGACCAGCTCTAGCTTAGCTGTTACATCAAAAATGCATAAAATACCTGCTTTCCCTGAGCTGGACTTCTGTGGGGACCGACCAGGGAGCAGCTGCGGCTCATGCTGTCCTGCCCCTCGGACACTTCATGTGAAATTTCTTATTAATGATTCGGTAACTCTGGGGTAAAACACTTTGTTAGAAGTGTTTGTTTTCAGTTATTGCTCCTTGGAAAACAGCCTGTTTTGATATGACTGCTTTATTTGTTCTCTGTATTTTATATAATCTTACTGCTTATTTGAGATGAAAAGTATTAGACTTTAAAAAGTTTTTTTTTAATTTATTTTAAATGATATTTGTGTGTGTGTGCGTGTGCGTGTGTGTGTGTGTCTGTGTGCGTGTGCGCGACACGTGTGAGTGCTTCCATGGAGAACAGAAAAGATCTTCAGTGCCCTTGGATCTTACAGGCATTTTATGCTCACCTTGACTGTTACATGGGTGCTGGGACCTAAACTTCAGCCCCATTGTTGTGCACCTGGAGTCCTAAGCCCTGAGCCTCCTCTCTAGCCCCAGCTTCTTTTGGAGTCATTATAGGCTAACAAGAAGCTGTAAAACTGTAGCACAGAAAGTTTTTTTTCCCATATCTTTTGTCCAATTTCCTCCACTTTTAAGATTCCTAAAAGTCATCCTAACTTGGTGCTTTTTCATTCAAACTTATTTTTTTAATGTTGATCATTTTTACATACTGAAGTAGGAGTTTTAAGTTTACAAAATCTTTGCAAGCAGCCATGAAAATATTATCATATCCCTTTGTTAGGTGTGTGCTAACTTGCCTTATAGTATTTGTGATGGCATGGCATATTCAGGGTCTTTATAGCTGATATTTTGTTTGCGTGTTTGATAGTAGACTTGTATGTTTCAGCACTAATTAATGAAAAACAGCACCCTTGGACCTAGATTTCAGTTTAATTATCTCTTACTGAGAGCCTATTAAATACTCCTTGTCCATGTCTTCATACCCTGACTATATGAAGTGTCCCTTGAGGATCTAGAGAGAGGCACAGTGGCCCAGTGCACCTACAGAAGACCCTGCTGAATTCCCAGCACCCCCATGGTGAACTCCAGTTTCAGGGGATCTAGTGCCCTGTTCTGCCCCCCCCCCCAGCACTGCACACACATGGTGTACATACATACATGCAGGCAAAATATTTACACACATGCAAAATTGAAATATATATTAAGAGAATATTCCCTAGAGGGATTCATCTTATGTTTCAAGACAGACGTGGTTAGAAAGGTGTAGAGAAATACAGGGCACAACATGAGTATGTGAGAACAGGCAGCCGTGTGAGTGCAGAGTGAAAACCCAGTGCTTCTCAACCTGTGGGTCACGACCCCTTTGGGGGCAGACGACTTTTTCACAGGGATTGCATATCAGATATTTACATCATGATTCATAGAAGTAGCAAAATTACAGTTATGAAAGAACAATAAAAATAATTTCATAGAAAAGAATTTTCTAGATGGAGGATCACCACAGCATGAGGAACTGTATTAAAGGGTCGCGGTGTTAGGAAGATGAAGAACCACCATCCTAGCCAATGGCATCTGAAGTCTGAGATGAGATTTCACTGAAGCCTATGATGCTGTGAACGCTTTCTTCTGGCCTGAAAGTATCAGATCAGAAGCACCACTCATAACACAGAATTAAGCTTATTGCAAAAATGTTCAGAGTTTAAGTAGGAGATACTTATCAGAGCTGCTTATCACACTGAGAACTGGCTTCTCCCAAGGGAGGTGGTCTTGAGAAAACTCCAGGGGAGCTTGTCTTCATACAATTGAGAAGATGGACATAAATAGGTCCAATTTTTGGGGAACCGGTTTCTTTTAATGCAGGGTGTTACCCAGAGCTGGTCTCTTCTCACGGGACTTAGTTCAGCTCACGGTGTGGAATACACCTCTCTTCTTTGGTGCTGCTGTAAGATGTCACTGAACCTTGATCTGGAAGATGGTGGGCCTGACCCCACATATCAAGTTTTTGGAAGGCATCTTCCCTGGCATGTCTTGTCTGAGCTCTTACCGTGACCAGAAGGCATGAATGTACGTGCGGTGTTACCCATGATTGGAAAGCAAGCACATAGGCCTTGTGGAATCTCTCTGAGCACATTCTCTTTGCTGCTTTTGAATTGATTACATATTGTTTCTTACTTTGGGATAATTCAATCAGTTAGAAATTGTTTTCCCAAACAAATGAGGTAAATTTTATTATCTGAAAGTTTAAAATACAGTGTCAGCAGCTGGAGGGATGGCGTGGTGGGTAAAGGGCTTGCTGCATGAGCCTGAGGACCTGGGGTTGGATTTGCTGCATCCGTGGAAAAAGCCAGGTATAGCAGAGGAAGCCTGTGATGCCAGTGGTGGGGGAGAAGGAGGCACGAGGATTCTGGGAAATCATTGGCCATCCACTGTAGCCAATTGCTGATCTCCAGGCTCAGAAACAGACCCTGTATCAAAAATTAGGTGGTGGAGAGTGATGAGAAAGATACCCAGTGTAGACCTCTGGCCTCTACATGCACATGCGTGGTTGTGTGCACCTGTGCAAATGTATGTGTACACACCCCCCCCCCCACACACAGAGTCATTGTATTGGATGACTCTGCAGTGTAACAGTATGCTCACACATTAGGGCGTAAGAAGTCCAGTGCCCTGTCTTCCCACTTGACTGCGGCTTCTAGCTTCTGTGATGAATGGACATATGAGCTCAAGCAACATAAGGTCTTGATGTAAAGGCCAGAGCAACAAAAACAGCAGGTGGGAGTGGGTAGGCTTCCAGCGGGGTCCTTTTTGGATTGTAGCTGTTTAAGAATAACTTTTTAGTCCTGTGGAGAAACTCAGGGATTCAGTCCTCAGGAGTGTCCAGGGATGTAAGAGGTTAGAGTGTCGTGCCTTGAACAGAACAGGATGGATCAAATGCCTGCAGCCGGGGCTGTTGCCACGGACAGGCTAAGGGATCAAGGAAAGAGTAGGAGTATCTTGAGGAGCCTGGTTCTGGGAAATTGTGATTCTGTCTGCTTGAGATAACAGGAGCAGTCCATTTATCTGCTATTGTTGAAGTATCAAGTATTCACTTCGGTAGAATTTTCTGATTGCTGAAGCTAACCTAATTAGGGTTCAAACCAAAATTGTCTGAAAACATTTTGATGTTCATCATGGTAAAATGGATTGCACACCCTTATCTCCCGTCTTAATGACCCGTTGAATGATTTTTCCCTTTTGTCTGCCTCTCTTGATCTTCATTATACAATTCAGAGAGCATGTCCAGGGTGGAGGTGTGTGGAGTGATTGCTACTAACCAATTTGTCCGTATTCTTTATCTCTGATTAGACAGCTATGGCACTTTAAAAAATTTATCTTTTTATTTATTACAAAATTGTGCATCGTTGTACCTTGGAGAGAAAAATGACATTTTCACACGGACACTGATAATCAGCAAAGGGGTGCATTCAGGGCACGGGAGGAGGGATATAGAACAGCGCCAGTAGAGGCTTGAAGCAGGAGGAGGCCTGGGGATGATGCTCAGTGTTAGCTTTGGTGTTGAAACATCCTTGCACCTGCAGGCTGTCGAGGTTCATGGAAAGTTCTGTGATTTTCCGTGTCCTCTGCAACCGTCAGTGCTTTCTTCTGCCGTTTAATACTGTGGCCCGTGATTGGACCCCACTTCCACCACTGTCTCCTGTGTGTACCACGAGTAGATTCTGAGACTGTACTTCTGGAGACCCTTGAGATGGTCCACTTTGAATTGAGGAGAACAGGTCTTTCTTTGAACTGTATGTCAACCAGCCCTGTGTAAAAAGTCTTTTTCTGCCCTGACAGCCAGCTCCGGAACAATGACACGGAGGCTTATTGATTATGAAAGCTTGACCAATAGCTTAGGCTTGTTTTTAACTAGCTCTCATAACTTAACCCATGTTTTTATCAATCTATATTCTGCTCTGTGGCTTTTACCTCTTTCTCATTCTGTGTGTCTGACTCGTTTTGTGTCTGGCTAGCTTCTTTGCCTCTCTTCTTCCCAGAGTCCTCTCTGTGCCTGGAAATCCTGCCAATACCTCCTGCCTAGCTATTGGTCATTAAGCTCTTTACTAAACCAATCAGAAGCTGCCTTGGCAAAAAGATTATTTCACGATGGTCCTGAGGTGCAGGCAGCATCTGGAGGGACTGCGACCTTCAACTGATTATCTCTCTGTGCCTAAGGTAGATTTTGGAGCAGGACAGAGCTGACTTGAGTGCCCACTGGCTGTAGAAGTGCCTTCCTGCTGCACGGGAGAACCACGGCAGGCGGCACAGCACCTAATGCTCTGTGCCTTGTGGCGGGTGGCGTCATGCCCCCAGTTCCTAGCTCAGCTCACCTCACTCCATTTCCATGACTTAAGTAAATTAGTGGGTATGGAACACTTAGAGAAGTGCAGGGGAGTTTTGTTTGATGTTTTCAACTCTCCTTCCCCCTGTAATATGACTCTTGTGAGTCTGAAACTGAGTGCTCTCATTATTAATGTTCCCTAGGTCTTCCTCTAAGAAGAAAACTCCTGGCATATATTAGGGATAATTTAGTGCATTATAATGCTTATATGTCTTAGTGGTATTTATATACATTTAATATATATATATATATTATATTATATTTGGAAAGAGCCAAAGGGAGTAAGTACTGATGCTAAAATTTGAAGAATTTGATCATGTGACAGGGAAAAAATTCAGAATGTGTGTGTGTGTGTATGCTATGTGTATTTGTGTGTGTGTGTGTGTGTGTGTGTGTGTGAGAGAGAGAGAGAGAGAGAGAGAGCGAGCGAGCGAGCACCCTGGTGCTACGTGAAGACAGTAGTACCTACAATCAGTGACTGTAACATTGACAATTAAATAGCTTTGTTCCTTCAACATTCTTGAATTGTTATTTTTTAAGGTTTTGATATTTAAACTACACCAATGTAGAGTGGATTGCCTCTAGTGTTTTAGAAATTTGGTTTTAAATTAATGTTCTCATGGGCTTTAGCCTCTGCTGGTTCATTTCTTCATAGTGGGGGACATGGTTAACTCACTTTCCTTAGTGTCATGAGTGCCGAGCACTTTGAAATGGGCCCCTGTATGGTCCCTGTGTTGGACTTTCTGGCTGCACTGTTAACATTAAAGCTGAAATAGCCATGAAACATGCGAAATGTGGATCAATATCTAATGGTTGGCATATCTTCCTGAAGTCAGCAGAGTGGAAAAGGAAGTAATGCCGTCTTTGAATATTTTTGTTTTGAAGAAATATTTATTTTATATTTAACTATGTGTCTGTGCATTTACACTTGAGTGCAGTGCCTGCAGAGGCCAGAAGAGGGCATCAGATCCCCCTGGAACTGGAGTTTCAGACATTTGTCATCTGCCCTACAGGGGTGTTGGGAACCAAACTTGGGTCCTTTTCAGGAGAACAATTGGTCTTAACCAGTGAGCCACCTTTCCTTCCTCCAAATTGTAATATTTAAATGTTTCTGTTGAATATAGCTTCCACTTCAGCTTAAGTTGCTTGTAGGGGGCTTTTTCTGTCTCTGTCTGTCTGTCTGTCTGTCTGTCTATCATCTATCTATCTATCTATCTATCTATCTATCTATCTATCTATCTAATCTAATCTATCTATGGAAGTGAGAATGTTGGGAGTGATCCATGGAAAGCAGTTGATTTATGTATTTATGTATTTATTATGAACTACTATTGGAAGAAGAGGATTATGTGAATACACAGCATCAATCCCAGTTTAATAAGAAATTTTGTGTTACTTTAATTCTTGGGCATTGACTACTGTTGGGTTGAACAGTCTTCTGGGTTCCATGCAAAATTTCATAGTGACTTTTGGTTCTGAGTCATGAGGCTAATGGAGATCTTCTTACTTCAGCAAACAGCAGTTGCTTATTTATTTATTTAGTTAATTAATTAATTTATTTATGCTCCCTGTTGAGATTAAGAAAGCCAAACATATTTAAGATCTCCCTTTTGCGTTTGATTGAAGGCATGAGTTGGGAGGAGCAAATGCAGATAAAACACTTAAGGTTAACTAGTCCATGTGTAAGAATGTGTTAATGTTTATGTGTGGTGAGAGGGAAAGTCTCATCCCATAATAAGCTCTTTGAACAGGCAAAGATGTCTGTGCTGGGTGTTTTCCTCAGTTTGATACAAACTAGAGTCATTTGGGAAGAGGAAACCCAAGTTAAAGAACTAATTGCCTTCAACAGGTTGGCCTGTGGGGCATGTTTGTGGAGTATTTTCTTGGTTAATGATTGATGTGGGAAAGTCCCACCCACTGTGGGTGGGGCTATTCCTGGGCCTGTGGCCCTGGGTTGTATAAGCAACCTGAGCAAGCCAGTAAGCAGCACTCCTCTGTGGCCTCTGCCTCAGTTCCTGCCTTAACCTCCTACCCTGGCTTCCCTCAACAATGGACTGTGTGTGTGACCTGCAAGCTGAACTAAACCCCCTTCCTCCCCGACAGAAAGCAAACAGGGTGGACTTTTAAAGCTGCATTTTGGGGATTAAAACACATAAACCATGCAGGGCAGTGGTGGTGTGTGCCTTTAATATCAGTACATGGGAGGCAGAGGCAGGCGGTCCTCTGAGTTCCAGGCCAGACTGGTCTACAAAGTGAGTTCCAGGATAGCTAGGGCTACACAGAGAAACTCTGTCTCAAAAACCAAACAGAAAACAAAGCAAAACAAACTCCCACCCCCCAAAAGCAACCAAATAACAACAACACAACCAAAGAACAACAAAAACACATAAGCCTCCTTTTGAGAAAACTGTGGCGAGGCTTATCAAACAGGCAGAAATTCCATATGCAAGAAAGTTATGCAGGCTTAGCTTTTAAGTTGCAAAAACAATGTTATGGCATTTGGGTGGATGGCTTCTTACTCTGCAGGAGATAAGAGGTAGCAAATGGTATTGCCTCCAGAGTTGATGCAGGTGAGAATGGCCTCTGACCTGTGTGTCTAATCCCAAATTGACTGTAATTACTGTGTGGTAGCTTTGAACAGGTTTGGCTCACAGCTGCTGCTTGAGGACTTCTTAACGAGGAAAAAAGAGAAAAATCCTCACCTCAACAACCCTGCCTAATGTCCTGTCTTCTCCCTTTATCCCTCTTATTCCGTCTTCATTTCCTTCGCATACTTGCACATGGATGTATTTATTTAAATTTTTATTTATTTTTATATGTATAGGTGTTTTGCCTGTACATATATCTGTGCATCAAATGTATGCAATGCTTGCAGAGGCCCAGAGGGCATCAGATCCTGCGGGTGCTGGGAATCAAACCCTAGTCTTCTGGAAGAGCAGCCAGTGCTTTTAACCATTGAACCATCTCTCTAGCTCTGCAAGCTGGTCTTTAAAATGTTAGTTTTAGTTTGGCTTTGGTGGAAAACACTCAATCTTACTTATGAGTTGTCTAAACACAAGCTAAGAAAGGCTGCAATTAAAAAGGAAAAGCTTCACCCCGTGCTCTTTGGTAGTTAGAGGGGTTGCTTTATTGCTTTCATTTAGAATTTCAAGTTTAATCAATTCCTAGTCTGCGTAACGTGGGTCATGAACACATGCTTGAATGTCCGCTGAAGTGATGTACGAAGTACATTCAACTAGAGTTTAAACCACTTACAAAGTTTCCCGAGTGAAATGTGTTAATAATGTTGCTGTATTATGTAACTTAGGTAAAACACAGACAAGGAAGGGTGCCGAATAAGTAAAGATAATGAGTTTCAGTAAAGCCACATTATTAGAATTGATATTTTCTCTCAAAATTAAGGACTAGCTCTTATCCACAAGGCATTCAAAGGTTGACCGGAGGGAACGTCCACATGAGCGTCAGCTCTCTGGCCTAATGGCTCAAATGAAAGGTAAGAGGAAGCAGGGACCGTTAGACTAATGGTTCAGTTCCAAGAGCAAACCGTGAGCTCCCTTTCATTGTGGCTTGCTGAAAATTGATGGGGATTTTTTAGCACTTAGCATCTTATCCTCAAAGCACTTTCCAAATGCTGAATAATTAATTGCCACAGCTCCCATGTGGGGGTAGAATAGCAAGGATGTCTTTCTGTGTACCAGGAAACCATTGTGTGACAGCCTGGAAACGTTCATTTTTATTTCGTTATTTTTAAGGGTGTCTTTGCTTCCCAAGGTGACCGGTGTTTTCAGCATTGTCCTGGTTTCTAGTGACAGGGTCAAAGGAAAAACAGTCAGGGACTCAGAACACTTGAAAACTTTCTTTTCTTCTCATGGTTTATGCTGACTTCATGTGTGTTTGTGTGTGTGTGTGTGTGTTTGTGTGTGTGTGTAAGCCTGCACATGTCACAGCGTGCATGTGTACATCCAAGAACAACCTTAGGTATCAGCCCCCACTCTACCTTGTTGGAGGTCAGGTCTCCTCTGGTTTTCCTGCTGTAGAAGGCAAACTAGCTGGCCTTGGAGCTTCTGGACTCTCGTCCTTTGCTTCCCTTCTACCTTGTAGGAGCATGGAGGGTGTAAACCCTTCACTATGCGTCGCACCAGGCTGGTGTGTGTGTGTGTGTGTGTGTGTGTATTCTGATGATTTACACCGGGAGCTCACACTTGCATGGCGCACATTTTAACCCCGGAGTTGTCTTCCTAGCCCGGATTTCACTTTTCATTCTCACCGTTGCTTGCTCATCATTTGCTCGTTGCTTTTGAGAACGGAAGTGTAAATATCAGTACATCGAGTGTTTGCAGTAAGTGCAGCTACCTCGTGCCCACAAGATGGGAAACTCAGTGAGATGACAAGGAACAACTCTTAAGTGGTCCCCAAAGAAGCCACATACAAATATTTTTAACGAAGGAATGAATCTTCCACAGAGTAGCCCCCCGCCCCACCAGCATTAACTTATTTGGGGACTGAGGTAGCGTGACTGTAGACTGTGAATCTAACAGTGTTTTATAGGTAGGATCTGGATGACTCATGTTCGGAATGAAATTATATTAAGCAGTTACAGAATGAGAAGGATTGAATGATGATAGCTTAATTGTATTGAAAATTTAACAGATGCATAATAACTATAGAAACTTCTGGGGTACAGTGTGATTGCAACCCGTAAGGTTGCAATCAGAATCCTGTCTCCTACCTGTTATGAAGCCTACCATTAGTTTAGGCAAACAGTAGTTAGACAGCTGGCTATAGTGCACCCAAAAGCATCCCTTCCACCTAACTGCACCCTCAAACTGGTTGACTACCTTCCTATACCTTCCTCTGCCTCCGTTTCCAGACGAGAGTCTAGGTGAGGGAATACAGTGAGCAGATACATCATCTGCTGGTGATGTATCTGACAGGGTAGAGAGAGGGCCCATGAGTAGAGAGGATAGGATCCTGGAGGAAGGCGGGTGGTTGGAATTTGCATGGCGACTCTGCCTTTCCAGACAATACCTGCAGTAGTCAGTCTAATTCCGGGCTTGTTTGGTTTATCTTGCCAGCGACAGGAAGTCTACTGATTAGCTCTCTGGGGAGAATCAGAGTGAAGTCACCACGGCCTGTGTGGAAGGCCAGCCATAGCTCAGGTTCTCAACCTTCGAGATAGGAAAAAGCCGGGATCTTGCTTTGAGAGCTATTAATCCCCTTATGTATTGAGCAACTTACCACACAGCAAAAGGAATGCCTTGGTAATTATCTCTGACGAATGCTGAGTGTATGGTAAGTACTTTAATGGCGGAATTAGATTCCTTGTCACTTCAGAGAGGTGAAGTCCTAGAAATTACCGGTGTTGACTCACATTTGTTTACCAACAAAGGCAGTGTTTACTAACCTCGAGGTCTGGGGCCTCCAGTTTGGCTTCCAGAAAGCCCATGAACTGCCAAATATTGTATGCAGTGTGTGGGTGTGCGTGTTCATAAATGTGTGTGTGTGTGTGTGTTTATGGGCAGGAAATGCCTTCAAAGTGTTCGTGATGGTGCTGGAGCTTCAAAGTACAGAAAACATTGAATGTTGGGCACAGACAGACTAGTGTTCCTTTAGAATATTTGCAGGATCCCACACAAAAAAATAGTCCTCCACTCCTCCAAAATCTGAATAAAAACTCCGGGACATCACCTCTGAAGATCGGGGGTTTTAGTTTTATCAGAAAGTGTAAAGATGCAGTGGGAACCCGAGTACGTTTAACCAGTGTATTAAATCCGAAGAGGCAGAGATCAAATCTGTCTCGTCTGCCGCTACTCTTGTTGTGAGGTCTGAATTAAGAATGCCTGGAAGACCAGGACACCTTCAGTGGACACTTGTAGCTCAGCTTACACTTAGACTGAGGATCCTATGATGGCACGTTTATCAACTCAGGACTATAAAAACGACAAGACCCCGTGATTTCATGTGAGGACAAATTTGTCAGGTGTGTTTTCACATTCCTTCTAATTAAAATATTTTTAGTCTTAATACAACATTTTGATCATATTCTTTCCCCTTCTCCAGTTGCTCCCAGATCCTGCTGGAGAGAGAGTCGTTAAATGCTAGGTTTATAACTGTTTCCGTATTCTTAAGGGAGAGTGTGTCCACAGGGCCAAATGCCTGGTAACTTTGTTACGAAGTATCCTATTTGAGAATTTGGTGGGTATTGAACATTCTTCTTTCTTTAAATAAAGATATGTAACTGCGATCCCTGATTAGAAATGCATTCTGAAAACTGAAATGGGCTGTCTAGTGAATCATCTGAGATGATCACCCTCCTGAGGTGGGAAGGGATGTGTGGGGAGGAAGGGAACACAACTGGCTGCCATAAACCCTTGAGTTGCTTCATTGTCTTCCAGGCAACCTCATGTGGCTAAGAACTTCATGAAGGCAGAGCTTACATAGAGAAAAATTAGTGTCTGAGGTCTCTTTCCCCTGCATTAGCATCTGAGGTTAGGATGTTTTTGGTTTGCTTCCCTTCTTTGAAAAATTAAAACGATAGAACCCGGTCATTACAATAGACCTCCAGATAGGTTGCTGGCTAATTACAGAGAAAAATGCTTGGAAACCAGTTGTGATGTTACAGTTTATCACACTCCCTTGGCTCTTCATTTTGTGTGTCCTGAGTTTCACAGTCTCTTCACTGAGTTGCCGGTCCCAGCTTTTCCTGTGGTCATCCGCTGGCATTGTTATCATGCTGACTCTTTTCTTCTTGTGACAGCATATGCTTCAGTTACTTTTCTATTGCTGTGACAAAATGCTATGACCAAGGCAACTTAGTGAAAGAAAGCATTTAATTGGGGGCTTGCTTGCAGTTTCCGAGGGTTAATCCATGACCATCATGGTGGGTAGCATAGCAGCAGGCGGGCAGGCATGGTGCTGGAGCAGTATCTGAGAGCTTACATGTTGAGACATCAGCCACAGATAGAGACAGACAGACAGATAGATAAGTAGATAGATAGAACTAGTTTGAAGGCCTTTTGAGACCTCAAGAGCCCATTTCCAGTGGCCACACCTCCTCATCCTTCCCAAAGAGTTACACCAACTGCAAAACAAGAATTCAAATATATGAGCCTGTGTGGGCCATTGTCATTCAGACCACTAAATTGTGTCACCATGACTGGTCTTGAACTTGAGATCTTCCTGTCTCAGCCTCTGGGTTATATGTGTGTGCCACTGTATCCAGTTTTGAACTCTTCTGTTTTAAATCAGCCTTTTGTTTTGGAATATAGAAAACAAAGGAACCTAATTAAGTTGGGAAGCCCAAGTCGTTTCCCTGTCATTCCTACTAAAGCACCCTAGATGTTCTCCAGATGACCCTCAAACCTAGGGTGATTCTTAAGCTGTGGTCAAAGGTTTGCTTGAGCATTTGATTTTACCTCTCTTATGTTCAGACTTGAAGTTGGCTCAAAATGACTTGGGATGTGTGGTTATGAAAAGCTTAAACCTTTGGGACAGTCCCATGCTATTTAGGCATGTCTAAAACTCCTTGGAAGGTCAGTGCCAAGCTTTCTTACCCTTAAGGAAGTGTCTTCCATGGTCAGATTACGTATGGCCTAGGAAACACTTAATATAATATGCACATTAAAAGGTTTGCCCTTACTCTGTGTTACTAAGCACATTTTTTCTTTTAAATTGACTTTATTGGGCTCTACATTTTTTCTCTGCTCCCCTCACTTCCTCTCCCCATTCTTTCAACCCTCTCCCATGGTCCCCATGCTCCCAATTTACTCAGATCTTGTTTTTTTTTTTTTTTATACTTCCCATGTAGATCAGATCCATGTATGTCTCTCTTTGGGTCCTCATTGTCTAGGTTCACCGGGATTGTGATTTGTAGGCTGGTTGTTTTTGCTTTATGTCAAAAAGGCACTTATTGTTCTCTGAGAGCTCTTGCCTCTAGCAAGCAGAGCCCACCTGAGAAAATGCTGCTATCAATAATTCTATTCTTTTCTGTCTAAATTATTTCCCAAGCTCTCTCAGGCTTTATGTGGATGTAGTTGTCCATGTGGGCACCATTCTGTTGTCTGAGGTTTCTGTCCTGCCCCGTTCCCACAGTTGTTAAGTCCCAAAGAAATCACACAGAGGTCTACATCAGTTATAAACTGATTGGCCCATTAGCTCAGACTTCTTATTAACTCTTATAACTTAGACCAGCCCATTATTCTTGTCTGTGTTAGCCTCGTGGCTTGGTACCTTATTCGGCGAGGCAGTCACATACAGCCCCACTGTAGGATTTTAACTGTTGGATTAATCATTGCATTTTAATTCAATAGTTATCTGTTGTTTTGAGCCCTCTGTGCCATTTTGGGAAAATCAGGTGTGCAGCCTATGCCATGCCATTGTCTACCAGACTGCTACCAGGATGCCGTAAGAACGGGTTCAAGTGCAGAGTGAGTCTGACAGATGCTGCGGCAGCTCTAACCTCTCCTGCATTCACAGGGACAGTGGAGATGTACCAAGGGCTGTTGGCACCCTTAAACCCCATGTGGTACACTTTGAATATTCTCATTTTATTCTCTTGTCTTTCTTGAGACTATTGCGAGCATTTCAGCCTGTCAGTACTTCTCTGCAGTCAGACACACTCAAGTTGTGCGGTATCTGGTTTTCACATGCGCTCTTTTTCTCCCCTAGGTATTGTGGGATGCCGCAGTAGATTTAGGTTTTAAAGAGAGCTGACTTTTCTGTTGGGGCTAGTGATTTGAAATGAAAATGCTTTTAGTCATGATAAAAATTTATGAGTGCCTGGAAATGGAGAAAATAAATTATGATTTTTTTCCTCTGATGAACTATTATTTACAGCTTTTAGGAGATTCTGGTGTTTTTATTTCATTATTATTTTTATTGCTATTATCCTAAGTTTTCTATTAGTGCATACTAGTTGTATAATATGGGTTCACTGTGGCGGTTCCAGATGTGCCCATGACACATTTTTGCCATAGGCACCCCTCGCCCCTCTCGAGTTTCCCCCTTTCCCACTGCTCCCCTTTCCTCTTCTCTAATTGTCCCCCTTCTATTTTCGTACCTTTTTTTCTCTATATTTTTTTAGGTGTGAGAAAATATGCAATAATTGTCCGAGTCTAGCTTCCTTAACTGAACACAGCGTATGTGTCCTCCATTCTTGCTGTACGTATTGTCTTTGGTTGTTAGTCCGGCCCCTGCTGTTGTCTCCTGTTGTTGTGTTTCATGGAGGGTGCTATGCTTTCTATGGGTTATACTCAGTTTCCTAAGATGTTTGGCCACGGATGTCTCTGAGAATTAAACATCTACTTTTTCCTCTTTCCACTGAACTCCGTGGGCTTGCTTATTTTTTTATTTCTGTCTACGCGCCACCTTGTGTCTTTCGAAGCCTGTTTTGCCTGCAGTGGTTTTGCACATGTTTTGGATAGTCTTTGTAGCCTCCAGTGTGGAGCCTGTGTGGTGTTCACCTGAAATCCTTTGTTCTTACCTGACAACATGGATGCTGGCTGAATGTGGCTCACTCTTGGGAAGTCTCCCATGGCTGCTTTGGACAAGTGGATGCTGCATATCTGAACTCATAATCTTTCTGTAAACAGCGAGCGAGGTTATGGTCAGCCTGATCTGTCTTTAGGCTGATGAATAGCCATTATCTGGCTTAAAGAGGGAACTGTGGCGTTCACTCAGACGCTGTCAAGAAAAATATCTTCAACCTACTCAGTAAATTCCTAGAGCCCAACTAATAGTTTCAGGAAATGTTGATGAAGCTGTGTTTTCCTTTGGTGTTTAATTTACTTTGTGGCCAGTGTATATGTATTTATTATTGTTGTTGTTATTATTATTAATTATTTTAGGAGCTGGAAAGATGGCTCAGTGGTTAAGAGTACCTGCTGCTCTTGTGGATGACTGGAATTCAGGTCCCAGCACTGAGGCCTGGCAACTCCTAACAGCCTACAATTCCAGCCTGAGAGAACTGGATGTCTTCTGACTTCCCAGGGCACCTACATGCATGTACACGTGAGTGTACACACACACACACACACACACACACACTATACTGTGTGTACATAGATACACATAGAGACACACAGATACACTTTCACATACACACAGACACACACACATGCCGCATACACAGACAGACATGCTCATACACACACCCAGACACACCCAGACACATATGCATAAACACATACACAGACAGACATGCATACACCGACATGCACACACAAATTCACACACAGACACACAGACAGACACTCATGCACACGTGCACACAAATAAAGAAAACACTGGAAAAGTCTTACAAAACATCTTGTTCTTTTTCATAAAAAGCAAGCTCTTTGTGATCCCAGTCTCTCCGTCATGTCATCTCTCCTTCTACTTCCCACTCTTAAGTCAAAGAAAGTCGGAAGAAACATTGCTGTTGAGTCTTGAGCATGCACATTCCATTCTCTGGCGTCTGAAGCCTAGTATCTACAGTGACATAGCTATAGCGTATGATTTTTTTTTTATGTCCCAGCCTCTGGCATGGACTGGTGCATGGTGAGTAGCTAATAAAAAGTATTTAAGTTTAGGTGAGTTGGACTGAAGTTGGAAAGGCCGGGAAGCTGTCAAGAGATAGAGTGTGTATACAGAATTCCAAAAAATGCCTGAAGAGGTTTAACAGACTTCAAACTGAAATGTGATAAAACTCATAGACAGGATGTTTTAAAATCATCACTTATTCTGGGGACATTTATTCATGTGTAAGCCCAGTTAGCTTTGCCACTTTCAAACAGGGTCTTGCATCTCCGTATGTGACTTCATCATATGCTTCCTACCGTAAAAAGTTTTTCTTTGTGTCTCTGTGCACGCACTCCTTTTAACATGTGTGTCTGTGTGCACGTGTGTGCATTTGTATGTGTGTTGGCACATGTGGGTTTGTACGCATGTGAAGGCCAGAGAACAGCTTCTGATGTTGTTCCTCAGGCAACGTGCTTACTTTTTCTGAGATAGTATCTTTTACCGGCCCGGAAGTGGCCAAGTAGGCTAGTCCATCAGGCCAGTGATCCCCAGGGATCTGCTGGTCTCCACCTCCCCAGAGCTGGGGCTACAAGCAATCTTTTTGTTTGTTTTATTTTTTCCAGTATGGTTAGCTTTTATTATGTGGGGTTCTCAGGTCTTTGTTTGATGGCACTGTCTCCCCAGCCTCCCCATATGCTTTTATGACTTTCCTCATTTTTTTTTGCATATTCCTGCAAAATTTAGGCCTTGGTTGGCACTTTAAAACTGATTTATCATTCAGTTGCTTTTAACAACAAAATGGCACAGCGATGTTCGGATGATTCTAAAGGCTGATAAATTTAGGTCTGTCATTACCATCCTTTATTTACAATACAGAAGTCTTTATCTGTAACCCCTGAAACCGACAACAGCGTATAGACCGTGATGGCAGATGATAGATTACCAGTCCAGGGGCTCGTTAGCCAGGGAGCTAGAAATACAGTCTGAGTCTTAGTGCATGAATGCTAACAATAAATGTTTGTGCTGTCAGAAGGCATCAGCGCTTAGGAGCTTCATGTTGCTGTGTTCTGTAGTCTTGTGCACACGCAGGTGTGTTTCACACGACTCCCGGTGCACGTGGGCATGAGCTGGAAGAGGTGGAGTCCTGTCTCCACCATGCTTAAGATTTCTAAGCATGCCAGTGTTTAAACAAGAGAGTTTAAATTGTGAACTCTTAGCTGGGAATAAATACATGCAAGTAGTACTATTGCTTCAATTTAAATTTGTCTGATGATCTTTTTTTTATGTAAAGAGCTTGGCGTGCTTCGTGCTTCGTGGGTCTTCCTAGAGCCACGTAGCTCTCCCTGGTCTTAGGTCTGGCACCAGTTACTTTGTTGCGGTTGAGTACACAGACAGAATGAAACCAGAGGTTTATTTGTGTTATCTGTGCCAGGGTTTGTAAGAGTACAGATAAACTCCTGTGTGTCTTAACTGTAGTGTGACATCATCAAAGAAGTTGGCCCCCTGTTGTGTGTCTCACTTGCTGCCCATACAGACAGCCTAGACGCTGTACATAGAGCCTTTGCTTGTGCAGGGTGTCCGCCGCCATAGAATCAGCCTGGGTTCTGTTTTCCTTCTGCAGTGTGAGAGCTCAGGTCTAGTTCCAGATTTACCTAAGTGCCTACCATTTTGAGGTTCCTAGTTCTATTATTTGTATATTTTGTTGGAATTTCTTGATTTCTTCCCCCCAACAGCCTGTGTTTCAACTAGGTTTCTCACTTGAATGGGCGCAAGGTGGTTTTTGATACAGTCACTATCTTCTTCGAATCCTCGTAATCAGGGCCACAGCTAGGCAGAATGGTGTCTGAGAAAGTGTCAGGGAGGACGTCTAGTCTTCTGAGACTGGGAAGACAGGCCAGAGGGTGAATACTGGTGCTCACCCACCATTAGGGGAGCTCAGCGGAAGTGAGTCGGAGAAGCAAGGAGGCAGTGGCACCAGAACTGGGGGCCATACATTTTGATCGAAGACTCATGGGATGTGGAAGTTTGAAGCAGAGGTAGAGACTAGATGAGCAAGCTTTTGGTTGGCTATTTCAGAAGGACAGAGATGCTGCTAATGTCATTGTGCATTGGTAGTGTGCGTGTCTGTCTGTCTGTCTGTCGTGTGTGTGTGTGTGTGTGTGTGTGTGTATAACTGGGAGCCATTTTGGGTATGACAGGTAGTTTTGGGTTGGGACAGCTATTAGAAAGCCAAGCAGAGTGGTAACAATGAGACAGAAACTTTCCTTGTGTAGGGAAAGGTGCGTTAGAAATGAGAGAGCTAACAATAGAGGAAGCCTTAGAGATTCTGGCAAACATCGGTGCCTGGCTTGTTTCTGTTTTCCTTTAATTTTATATTGTTTATTTTATCTTTTGTTGAGACAAGGCCTCATTATGTAGCCCAGGCTAGACTTAAATTCACATTTTTTTTGGCTCGGTCTCTGGAGTGCTGTGGTTATAAGTATGGTCACGATGCTGGGCAGTATGGTTTTAGCTGCAGGCCAGTGTTTTGCCTCATAAAGTTCTGACGGAGGGTGAGTACAGCTCTTGACCTCTTGTGAAGCACCAATAAAGCAGAAATTGGGTGGCCTCTGCTCGTATTTTTCATTGAGTATGTAGAAACCTCTTTTTCCAGGCTGCTTGAATGTGAAAGGCATTAGCCAATTTTACCATGTGGGTGTGTCTTACCATTGCCGCCATGTGGGTGTGCCTTACCATTGAGAACTTAGCTTGCACTGTATACTGGTTTCCTGTTATTTTATTTTTTAAAATCATGATCCTTTTTGCTGTTGTATTTTTTGAGACAGGGTTTTGCAACATAGGCTGTCTTGGATGGTTTTCATTACATAGCCCAAGCCATCCTTGAACTTGTGAAAATCCTTATGTATTGAGTGCTAAGACCACAGGCATGTACTGTCTTGTACCTGATATATGTACCTGACCCGTTTTTAAACTGGTTGTTTCTGTGGCTAGTATTATGACTGTGCACCTTTCTGTGTGTTGGTAAATATGTTAAATGGTGAAAAATGAATGTTGGTCAAGCCTCCATTAATGTCCTGGAGATCCGATCCAATCCTGGGCCTGGTGGTGTTTGAGCAGGGCGTTTGGGGGGCGGTAATTGGGCCATGAGTGGGTCCAGTCCTCTTATAAGGAGACACATGGGAGAGATTCTTTTCTGTTCTGAGGGACACAGCAAGAGCACACTCATCTGCCAACCAGGAAGAAGACGTACCCCAGCATCAGGACTGGCTAGTGCGTGAGCTTGGATCTCCCATCCTCCAGAACTATGAAGAGTCAGTGTTGTTGGTGTGACACTCGTCCCATGGGATCTGCTGAGCTGCACATCTCTGTACCCTTCTCAATACCTGCTCGCGCTTTTGCTGACAGCGTCCTTGTGAATGTTTACTGGGTGCTTAAGCATGAGTTGTTTTCCTCAATGGTACTCTTGGGTCTTTGGTGAAACTGGGTTTTGGTGAATGGGGACAGGTAGAGAGCCGAGCTTTAGGTGCCCCATCTTTGGCTTAGTTGATTCTCTGCTAGGAAGTGTAAAAGTGTCTGCAGCTGCGTTCTCTTGACTTCGTTTACACATCCCTGGATACAGCACTTCGGAAAGTATGTCAGTCCGGGATGACGCTGACGAACAGCTGATAGAAAATGATAGTCTCGCGGAGAGGACGGGGATTGAGGGAGAAAGGCCAGGAAGGAAGCTTTGGTGATGCTGCAGATTTTCTAGACTGTTTGCATTTCCTGATCAGGAAAGTTGGTGAAATGATAGATTCATTTATTTTTTTTTTTTCTAAATCTTTCACATCATGCATTGCTCACAAACTGATAATATTTGTGAAGCATGCAGATAAATAGTCTGGTTACCTTGTGGCTGGAGGTCAGTGGCTTGGGCTCTGACTGTGACTGGCCCTGTCTGTTAGCATGGAGGAGTGAGTGATGAGTACGTGGGCACCTGTGACTCGTCTCTCGTGCTGGCTGGAAGTGTCAGCATCCATAGCTCACACGGTAGCAGCTTCGTCCAGGGAAATGGATTCCGAGTTGGGAGCTTGGCTTCTGTTTCTGCGTTTGTGTGATTTCCTAATGTTCTTAGGACCTTTTGTTTGCCTTGTGTGACCTCTAACCTAGACTCAGTATGATACCTTTCTTCTTATCTGTTAACACGTGTTGAGAAAATAAACAGATACTGTGGAGTTGTGAGTCCTCAGAGTTGTGCCTTTACTGCCTGCCACCACAGTGTCATAGACGTCTGGAAGTCACTTAGCGTGTCCGTCTGTCCTCTGTCTCAGTGGCTGTATTGGATAACTGTACCATCACAGATGGGCTTGTCTTTCTTTCTTTTCCCCCCATGAGTTTATCCGTTTACTTCTGACTGTTCTTTTGGGTTACTAGGAACTTTGCATTCAAAGTTGGAGGTACAGGTGGTGATGCTCCCAGAAACACCTCATTGTCATAACAACACCCACTTAATCTCCCTGTCGTCAGGCTCAGCAGTTTCAGCTCCATGACTCTGGTACCCGAGGAGGTGATGCTTGATCACAACTTCTCTGGGTCTGATTGCTCATAGATGCCCCACCTCTGCTTCCTTCCCCAGTTCCTAAGGA
Source organism: Chionomys nivalis (assembly GCF_950005125.1). Classification (NCBI taxonomy): domain Eukaryota; kingdom Metazoa; phylum Chordata; class Mammalia; order Rodentia; family Cricetidae; genus Chionomys; species Chionomys nivalis. The sequence goes on from NC_080091.1 coordinate 86,820,635, forward strand.
TAGCAGCAGTCAGTGAGCCTTGGTCCAGACCCTTGGGTATCTGGCCCATAAGCTCATGAGTTTTAGAGTAATATATAAGTTTCCATCTTGCCTCTCAGATCCTGTCTCCTTGGCCATTCACATCTGGCCCTGGGACTGGATTTCCTCCTGGATGAAGTGGGGACTGGAAATACTAGATGGTTGTGGGTCTTTGTGAAGATCCTAAGTGAGCCCCTCAAAGGGACCAACAAACTAAAACCCAGTGTGCACATGCTTCCTTTGTTGTGGACGGTTCCTGGCATGTTGAGCCCTTTGTTTTTACTACACAGTATAAAATGTTCTTTCTCCTCTACCCAGTTTTTCGCTCCTATTTTAGGCAATCACGAGTTTCAGAGAATTAGTTATTGCTGAAGATAAATTCACGAAGACCCAGGGATGCATTCTTTCTTCTTTTTGTGGGTCCATTCCTCTGTTATTTATCTCTAATTGCTTTTATATTCTGATTATAAAAAAATTGGCGTGTGCGATCATTTTCAAGTTTTTTCCCCCCCAGCCATAAACATTGTACAAGCAGCGTGTGTTTCTCAGGGTAACCACCTTTCAAAAATACCCTGCTGGGTTGTGGCCAATCCTCAGCCATGTTCCCAGTCAGTCCTCTGAGTATTATCGGTGTGTTGAGAAATCTGGCCTCTGCTGTATCAAGAGGAATGCGCTTGGTGGTTTCTTTGCTTGGTGCCCCTTTGGATACATAACATTTAGAGGAAGCTTCTCTTGTCCCATGTTCCTGGCTGCCGCATTGAGATGAGACCTTGGAGAAAACATTGGAAAAACTGTCTAGTTACTTCTGTGGAGTTAGCATGACATGGGTGCTCCATCAGACAGCAGGTCTCAGTCTCCTTGCTCCAGTTTAGCAAGGTGACCTGCATGAACTTGGGCCTGTCTCAGGCAAGTGAAGGGCCATCTGCGCGTGCCTTCTGCCAGCTCCGTGCCAAGCACCCCCCTTACTCTACTTTTGCATATCATCTCCTAGCTTCTCTCCTATCCAAAGATTTGAGTTATACTAAACTCATCTTTTTTTTTTTCCAGGCCCAGAGAGGTAATATTAGAGTTGAGTTATACTCATTTTGCAAATATTCTTTACTATTTTTTTTTTTTTTTTTGGTTTTTCGAGACAGGGTTTCTCTGTGGTTTTGGAGCCTGTCCTGGAACTAGCTCTTGTAGACCAGGCTGGTCTCGAACTCACAGAGATCCGCCTGCCTCTGCCTCCCGAGTGCTGGGATTAAAGGCGTGCGCCACCACCGCCCAGCTCTTTACTATTTTTTTAAAAAGAAAAAAAAAAGAGTTAAGACAAAGATGTTGGTAGGACAAGGGGTATGGTGATACCAGAATTGAATAAAGAAATGTCCTTTTAGGTTTGCCAAGACATTACGGTTTCTTTTTCAAGTGACTTGATGCTTATTGAGGCTGAATAACAGGGAATTTCTACTAATGAATGAGATGCCAGCCCTCCCATCAAAATGCTGCAAATCAATAGTCTAATGAAGCAATAATTGATTTGGCTACTAGCAAAGTAACATTTATATAGCTGTGGGAGTGGGTGCTTATTACATAACAGCCTTTCAAAGATCACTCTGAGCAGAAAAGATTGTGCAAGTTTAAGCGAAAGGCGCAGAGCACTCCCATTCGCCGCCATGAGGGGCCTTCAGATGTGCCTCGCTGGGGCTTCCTGGCGCAGTGAATGCAGGCTGGAAGGCAGGAGGCAAAGTTGTCTCCACTGCATCTCCAGTGCGACTCTGGGCTCTCGATCTTTGGCAGCTGGGCTGCAGGTTGGAAGCTGTCAGCAGTGTGAAAGTTCAAGCAAGTGGAGATTGGAGGGAAAATAATCTTAACTGCCTCTGAGACTATTCTTGGGAAAGGGCGTTTTCCTCTGATATTAACATGAAGAAACAGATTTTCCATTGTCGTGGCTGGTGAAATGGATTCAACTTGGTTATAGTTCACAGTGTGTCCCAACACTCCAGAAAGGCAAAGTCACAGTGCTGAGGAGCCCTTTACGACCCAAGGGAGATTCTACTCTGGTGTTCAGATGACTCTGTTCACCCAGATGATGATACTTGAGATAAGAAGAACAGCTAGTGTAAATGGCTACCTTAGGTGGTCTGTGTATATAACTCCTCTTTAGAGTAGCTTTCCCCAGTGGACTATGGTTAATTTTGTTTTGGAGTGTCTACTAGAGGCAATGCTGGTTGTTATGCAGTAGGTCCTATTATTTGGGAGTCTTCTGACCCAATGCATGCGGTTCCCAACCTATTTTTGGGATGCTCTCACAATGTACATATTGGTTGTGTGTTTCTCCCTAGAAAGCAGTGTTGAGCGGTGCTGATGTCTCTGGTTCCGTGTAAACCCACACGAGTCTATTCCAGTTCTTCTGTTCACCAAACAATAGGATTAACACCAAGCTTTTATTGGTGATCCTGGCATCGTTAGGTGCTCATCAGTTAGCAGCTATGTGATTTTGACAGCTTGCTTCCATCTTTAGGTTTCAGATTTCAGTCTGTAAAACGAAGCTGTAATAGTACTGGCTTCATGGGCTGGTAGTGAGGCTTAAATAATTCATATAAAGTGCTTAGTTTGTTGTTTTTATTATTATTACTCTCGTTTGGCCACACACTGCAGTAAGTAGGATTTCATGAGTTGACTTTGGAGCCTGACCAACACTTGTAATAATATTCCTCCAGGAACAAGCTCAGTGTCCTCTGCTCGGCAAGGAGGGACTTTGGTGTTCCTGAGCACATCCTCCCGGTTCTTGCCAGAGCCATCGTGGACTTGTGTAGCCAGTTCTGACTTTCATAGGTTAAGTTTTCATATGAACTGGGCTTGCTTGGTCTGCAATAACTCTGGCTGCTTGCCTTGCAGTCTCTGGACTCCTGTGTGTCTGCTCAAGTGCAGAATGATATTTGCAGTGACTCAGAGGGAATTGCGCGCTGGGTCACAGTTTAGTCTCATGAGCACCGCTAGGTTTCCTTGTGCTTCAGTGTTGGGTACTGCAAATATTTGCATGCTCTGTTGCATTTTTCCTTGTATTTTTATTTTTAAATATTTATGTGTTGTACGTGCACACTCATGTGCTGGCGTGTAGGGGCCATAGCAGGTGTTTGTAGGTAGGAGGAACACCTTAAGGATTCAATTTTTTCTACCTGCCTTTCCATGGGTTTTAGGGATTGAGCTCAAGTAGTCAGGCTTGTATAGCAAGTGCCTTTACCCACTGAACTGTCTTGCTCACTCTGCCATATAATTTCATTCAGATGAGGGAGATAAAGTATAGGTTCATTGCTAAGATTCGTAGTCCTCTTAGACTTTATTTTCAAAGAATCATGATTCAAGGTGTGTTTTAAAAATTTTCAATACGCTTATTTATTTACCTATTTTTGTGTCTATGAATGTGCGCGTTGAGAGGTCCGAGGACAACTTGTAGAATTCTGTTCTCTTCTACCATGTAGGTCCTGGGGCTCAAACTCAGGTCATTGGGCTTGGCTCCAGGTGACTGTACCCACTGAGCCATCTGGGCAGCCTTCTAGACTTTATGCTGCTTGGCATTAGCTGGAATGCATTAGGCATGCCAGTGCCAATCCAGTGTTCATCGACGGAGCCTGGGTAGGAGGAGTGCGAGGAAGGGCCACAAATGAAGACACTGAGGTCATAATATTCCTTTTCAATGATTATGTCTAAAATTAGGGCTATGGTGTAAATTTTAGAATTTTTAATTATTAGGGAACAGGTCCATATTTGTAACATGTAAGTAATTTGTTATGATTTGTCTTCCCGCATTCTTCTGTGATGAATTGGTCATAAAGATTAGGGTGGTTTTAAGAATTTCTAAGTTAGGGCTGGGGAGATGGCTTAGTGGTTCAGTACTTGGCAGTCAATTGCGAGTACTGGAATTTGGATCCCCAGAATCCACCATAAGCAGGGTGGGCTTGGTGGCCTCCTATAATCCAATCGTTAGGGGGTAGAAATGGGGTCCCCAGAGCAAACTTGCTAGACTTATCAGTGAGCTCTGGATTTGATTGAGATGTCTTTCCTCATTGAGTAAAGTGGACAAGCAATGGGACGTGATTCCTGATTACCAGGCCTCCTTAAGCACCAACACCAACATACACCATAGCCACACATGCAAACATGACAACACACATACATATACTATACATATAAAAGTGTGAATTTTGCAAAATTTCAAACTTGAAATTTTGAAGGAGGAAGAAAGAGCAGTATAACATCCCACCCCTTCCCCTAGCTATCTCTGTTCACCCACCCCTGCCCCTGGCTATCTCTGTGCACCTACCCCTGCCCATGGCTATCTCTGTGCACCCACCCCTGTCCCTGGCTATCTCTGTGCACCTACCCCTGCCCATGGCTATCTCTGTGCACCCACCCCTGCCCCTGGATATCTATGTGCACCCACTCCTGCCCATGGCTATCACTGTGCACCCACCCCTGCCCCTGGCTATCTCTGTGCACCTACCCCTGCCCGTGGCTATCCCTGTGCACTTACCCCTGCCCCTGGCTATCCCTGTGCACCTACCCCTGCACCTGGCTATCTCTGTGCACCCACTACTGCCCCTGGCTATCTCTGTGCACCCACCCCTGCCCCTGGCTATCCCTGTGCACCCACCCCTGCACCTGGCTATCTCTGTGCACCCACCCCTGCCCCTGGCTATCTCTGTGCACCCACCCCTGCCCCTGGCTATCCTTGTGCACCCACCCCTGCCCCTGGCTATCTATGTACATCCCACCCCTGCCCATGGCTATCTCTGTGCACCCACCCCTGCCCCTGGCTATCTCTGTGCACCTACCCCTGGCTATCTCTGTGCACCTACCCCTACCCCTGGATATCTATGTGCACCCACCCCTGCCCCTGGCTATCTCTGTGCACCCACCCCTGCCCCTGGCTATCTCTGTGCACCCACCCCTGCCCCTGGCTATCTCTGTGTACCCACCCCTGCCCCTAACTATCTCTGTGCACCCACCCCTGCCCCTGGCTATCTCTGTACATGCCATCCCTGCCCCTAGCTACCTATGTGCACCCACCCCAACCCTGCCCCTGGCTAGCTCTGTGCACCCACCCTTGCCCCTGGATATCTCTGTGCACCCACCCCTGCCCCTGGCTATTTCTGTGCACCCACCCTTGCCCCTAGCTATCTTTGCACCCACCCATGCCCCTGGCTATCTCTGTACACTCACCCCTGGCCTTAGCTATACCCACAGTTTACTCCTCAGCTTCTACTCATGGCTAGTTTGGTCTCACTCCCTTACTTCCCATACAGTTTTCTTCCTGGGATATTTCAATGCAAGTCCTAGTTTTGCAATATTTCTAAAAAATAAGAACATTAAGGCAGGCATGGTGCTCTCTCTCTCTGTGATTACAAATCAGAGACAGGTGGATTTTCAGAGCTCACTGACCAGTGCTTCAGATTCAGTGAGAGACCTTGCACAGAGAAAAAAGGGAGCCGTGGAGGAAGACACCCAAGATCCTCCCCCACCCCAGCCCCATCCTCCTCGTGTATGCAGAGTATGCTAGTGCACGGGTATGTGTGTATTCACACCAGCACACACATTTACATCTATTACACACTCTCATAAAATGGGGAAAAACAGTGAAGAAACTTCTAGTGCAGCTCTCACACCTACACGGTTCCAACAGCTCCTTAGTAACAGCCAATACCCAGCTGATAGTTAAATTTCTCAGTTGTCTCCAACCTTTCATAAAGAAGTTGATTTGTGCAAATGAGGACCTCAGCCCACACTTTGTGTTTGGCAGCTGTGTCTCCCAGGTTCTCTTTATTTTCTGGCAGTGCTGGAGTGTTAGTTTTTGGTGGGAGAAGTCTCTCCTACAGCACGGGTTACTCTTCTCTTCTATCCAGTAGAGCCAAACAAATCTTTGTTCTGTTGGTATACAGGGAGGCCAGTCCTGGGAACCCCCCACTTTTAATCCAGCCAGGTTTAACAATGGAATCTGTAATTTTCATATGCCCTCTGCTCTCTTAATATCTAGAAAATTAGAAATCTAGAAACCTCACTAAGGAAATCAACTTGAAAGTATGGATATTTTGAGTTATGGATTTCAACCACAGGCAGCAATGCAAACAGACCAATTTCACTGTATTCCTGTGATGTCTGTGTGCTACTTGTTGGCATTGGCTTCTTCAGATACTAAGTGTTTCATTGCTGGAGCAAATTCAGGTAGGCGAGGGTTAGGGAGTACCTCCCTGAGTCTCGTGCTACAGAGACAATGAGGCAGACAGTGGCAATAATGCTGTTAAATACAGGTTGCTACAGCTTGCCATTTACATTAGGCTGGGCTGTAGCTGAGGTAAAGATGCTGAATTCTGGGCTAAAGTTTCTTCTTCTTCTTCTTCTTCTTCTTCTTCTTCTTCTTCTTCTTCTTCTTCTTCTTCTTCTTCTTCTTCTTCTTCTTCTTCTTCTCCTTCTCCTCCTCCTCCTCCTCCTCCTCCTCCTCCTCCTCCTCCTCCTCTTCTCTCTTTTTTAAAATTGAAAACAGATTCTTCTCTCAACCCCACAACAATTTCCCCTCTCTCCACTCCTCCCAGCTTCCCTCCACTCCCCCTCAGAAAAGAGTAGGCAGGCCTTCAAGAGACAACAACTAAACAGGACCAAACAGGATACAATACGACAAGGCAAAAACCCTCCTATCGAGGCTGGATAAGGCAACCCAGTGGGTGGAAGCAGGCAAAAGAGTCAGAGACACACCTGCTCCCACTGTTAGGAGTCCCAGAAAAACATCAAGCTAATAGCCAGGGACTGAAGTTCTCTAGATGTCAGTGACCTCTTGGGTTGCTGAGAGTGGTGTGGCCTGGCTTTTGGCATGTTGTGGAAGGAGGCTGACTCACACATTTGCTTGTAATCTCTAGGCTAAAAGGCTGAGTTCCCTGGGAGGTCTAAGTAGGTCCAAGCAGCCCCTTAGTGGAAATGTTGGTGCAGTGGCAGGACTGGAGAGAGAGAGTAAAGGAAGCTGTCAGCTTGGGGACATCACTGTTGAGACTGCACTGGCCTTCTGCTTATTCAGGGTGGTTTCCAAATTTCTCCATCTTTGCCAGCATTTTTTGTTTGTTTTCTTGAGGATTGTCATTTTGACTGGAGTGAGGTGGGATGCCAGAATAATTTTGATTTTGATTTCCTTAATGGCTAGTGATACTGAAATTTTTTCATGTATTTTTTTAATCATTTGTACTTCATTTGAAAATGTCTGTTCAGTTCATTTGCTTATTTATAGACTAAATTGTTTGTTCTTTTGGTGTTTAGTTTTTTGAATTCTTTATATATGCTGGATATAAATTTCCTGTGCAAAGGTTTTTCTCTCATCTACTCTCTTTCTCTCTATATATATTTCAGTGTTGAGAAGCTTCTTAGAGTCTTTTCATTTGTGTTTTGTAGCCTAGGATGACTTCAAATTCAAGATCTTGTTCTTTTAGCCGCTGGGTTGGCGGGCATGTGTCCCTTCATGAGGTCCAGAAGATTTAAATTTGATACAATCTCATTTGTCAGTACTTGTTCTTATCTTCTAAGCCAACCACTATAAAATCAATACAGAGATTATCCCTTTTGGGGGTGTGCCCCTCAGCATCAAAACCAGCATACTGCTGAGATACCTATTTGGCCGTATTTCCTGCTGTGCTTTTCAAAATGGCCAAGTTACAGATGCAGCCCAGGTGCTTAGCAGCAGAAGAATGGATAAAGAAAATGTGGCTTCTGTACACGGTGCAGCTGTATTCATCCATAAAGCCATGTTTGTTATAGCAACATTGATGGAGCTGGGGATCATGTTAAGTGAGAGCCCAGCAGATTCACAAAGATAAAGAACTTCCCACTTCTGTGTATATGCGAACTAGGGGCTGGAATGGATGCACAAGCCATGGTGGGGGGGGGGAGAGAAAGGGAGGAGGGGATAGAAAATGCCTAAGAAGGGATGAATGTGCTCAAATGACATCACACGTGTATATGAAATGGTGCAATGCAGCTTTAGATAAAGATACACTGAAGAACACATAATGGGGTTTTTGTTGAAGGAGGCCGCTTGTTTGTCCTGGCTGCCCAGAACCGAAATAATCACATGGAAACTATATTAATTAAATCATGCTTGGCCCATTAGCTCTAGCTTCTTATTGGCGAACTCTTACATATTAATTTAACCCATTTCTATTAATCTGTGTATCGCCATGTGACTGTGGCTTGTTGGGTAAAGTTCCATCTGGCTCTGGCGGGGCTACATGGCTTCCCTCTAGACTCTTTCTTTCTCCCAGCATTCAGTTTGGTTTTCCCCGCCTACCTAGCTTCTGCCTGGTCATAGGCCCAAAGCAGTTTATTAACCAATGGTATTCACAGCATACAGAAGGGAATCCCACATCAGGGTTTATGAAAAATGAAGTTGATTTTTAGAAAGATTGACTTAGTCAAGTTTACTTTGTACAGGTCTTGGCATAGAAAACTTGGCAAGTTGTATTTAAAATGTGATTCAATTAGTAGATAATGAGACAATGTCTGGTGAGGACATACTGCTTTTACTCTGATAAATGGTCACAGTATTAAACCAAGTCCTAATGACTTATAGTTCTACCCATAAGTGACTGAATCTCTCAACTCTCATCAGAGAAGCATGTATTTGCAGAATATGGTGAATTACACAGAGACAGAACAACCGGCCAAGGTGCAGAGCGTAAGAGACTGAGGAAGGTTCAGCCCTAAATAGAACATACATGCTGTGCACCCCACTCGCCTGCCCCAAAGCCTCAGGGATTGTTTTGGAAGACAGGCTCGGATGAAGCAGTGTCCTCTGGACATAGCAGGGCAGCTGCGCATATGACCTCACAGTGGAAGTGACAGCATGCCCAAAACCTGTATCGGCCTAAGCCAGACCACATCCCAGCATGGAGAGAAGATTTGGGCATGAAATTTTACCCTTAGCCAAGGAGCTACTGACAATTGTCAGATGCAGGGTGAAGGAGAGTCAGGTGTTTTTTTTTTTTTTTTCTGTTTTCTTTTCCTAAGAGCGTTGTTCCTGATTAGTTAACCATACTCCAAGAGAAGGCTACACCCACATCCAAGAGTATTTGATCAGCCCATATTGGCCTTGATAGAATAGAAAAAGACACACTGTAGGGCGGTAGGGAAGAGGATGGATTTGGGAAAAGTTGGGGCGATGGGGATGAATATTATCACAGCAGGTAGGAAGTTGTCAAAGACCTAATTGAAAATAAGGTATTGAGGTGAAGTAATTCTATCAGAAGTGATCAAGTGGCCTGCCGTGTCCTATTACAAAATGGTAGAAAACAGTGAAGAACCGAGAGGTACTCACTCATCCTGATTTCTACCCCTATTGTTCCCGTCTTATAGGTAAACCTAATCTTGATAAATTTTACATGCCTTGGTCAATCCTACACTGGGGGAGAGGGAGTAAGAACTGAGGATAGGAATCTGTGTGCTTGAAAGCAGCACAATGAAACTAATTATTTGATATGCTAACTAAGATGTTTAATAATAAACTATCTAAAATAACAAACAGCTCAAATGTCCTTAATATCTGCCCCTGTATTGGTACCGGTATTGAAATCCTTCAGTTAGAATCTTGAGCATTGTATAAGGCAGTCAGACAGGCTGTGATCGTGTCCAGATTGAAATACTGCATGCATGATGCTTAACACACTGCCTGGAATTTATTACGACCTTAACCAAATGCCAGCAGCCTCATCCTTGCCAGCTGGGTGGTAGTTCAGGATGTGAACTGTCTGGCTGCCATATTGGTGAGAGAGGGGAGGAGAAGCACTTTTTTCTGACATCATTTCTCTGTGTCAGAGGTGACCAGGGCAGAGGCTATACCAGATCAGGTGCCTTGTGGCTGACTCCCAGCCTTATGTTCTGAAAAAAAAAATATTCGAGCTTTTGAGTCCCTACCTGTCTGCCTTCTTGAATCTAATCTTAGATTAATATACATTAATCCAAAGTAAATGTATATAGAATCATGGACTAATATAAATGTCATTTGTGGCATTTACTTATGGGTGCTGTCTGTGGACTGACTACTTTAGATAATCTGTCACTGACCAAGTTGACATGTCTGGAGTTTAAGATTGTATGAATGAAGTGTACAACATATAGCCTTTGGGGCTCAGTGTAACTCCCTAGAGATATACCGTGTGACTCAGTGGCTGGTCTGTGTTTACTGCTAAGCCATATCCCATGATGTGCATGGACTCTATAGCCGTTTAACCGCTCACCTATAGAAAGGCCAGTTCTAGTTCATTAGCTGTCATGAGTAAAGCTGCCATGAATATTTATGTACCAGTCTTTAGGTGAACAAAAGTTTTCATTCCTCCGGGATGAGTGTCTAAGAGCACAAAGGAACTTTTAAGGCAGTTCATCGGTCTAGAACTATGTGCAGCGTGATCCTGCTCTGGGATCCTGACTCTTTCTTCAGTCTGAAATCTGATTTTTCATGGGGCCGCATTTCCCTAGCCCTCGGCCTGTGTCAGGGACCAAGCTGATTAGTTAGCTTCTGAATTGGGAGGGAGGTGTACTGTGTTCTGTGGCCTGCAGATCTGTGGGAGACAAGGCTACCATCACTTGTGCTTGTCTTGTTTTGCTGTGTTAATCTCTCTCTCCCTCCCTCCCTCTCTCTTCTTCTAATACATCTGTCCAGAGCTCCGACTGTGCATAGTGAAGCCAGTGACCACGGTGCTCTCTCTCACTTCCTGTGGGGATGCTAGGCCCGCAGGGACCTCTGTGAACTTTTGAAGGGGATGGTTTCCACTTTCCCTCTTCCTCCTCTTGCAGTTGGCTGTAGTGAACACATGTTGCCAAAAGATGGCAGTGCACTTTGCCGTGCTGAGATGTCGCTCCTCTCTTGTCACCTGTGACTCCGACAGTGAGATATGCTCTATTTAAGTACATGTTGCAAATGTGGGCAACACAGTTTGCAAAGCAACAAAAGCACCAATAACCCCCCACCCCCCAAAAAAGAAACCCTCCAAAGAAAATGTCATCTTTGCAGAAAGTAAGAATGACTTTCTACCTCTTAAAAGTGACGTGAATAGGGAACGACTGTTCTGGATGCTAGGCTGATTGTTGTGCTTGTGTAGTTCTTGAATAGAAAACTGTGATGTGAGGCATTGCACCCCTCATCTGACCGAAGACCAGCCAAAGGGCAGGGATAGCCTAATTTTGAGCCTGGGGACTTGTGATACCTTTTAGTCCATAAGTAAAACTCCCCAGCAACATAGTTATCCCAGCAGCATTGGATGATATAAAAGTCTTCATTTTCGGTACACCTCCACTCCCTATACATGTCTGTGCCTAGGGCATGTGTGCACAGCACTGTTTAACATTCTTTGTGTGCAGGAAAGCTTTTATAGAAGGAGAGGTGATGGGGTTCATTGGATGTCATAAACAGACCGAGCTGGCAAGAATAAAATAGAATGAGTTTAAATACAAGGTTAACTAATAAAATTGAAGCTGTGCGCACAAACTGAACCAGTGATGTCAAGCTCTAGTTTGGACATGTTGTCCACTGCAGTCATCCTGCTCCCTGGTGCCTTCTCTGGAAGCAGTCATCTCTGACCACCCTGGCTGAGGCTATGGAGGATACGGACTGGTTTTGGACTCTGACTACAAGCTCTAGCATGCCCCCTCTACACGGTGTGGATTAGCATGCTGAACTTACAGCGTTCCATGCACTAGACGCCACCGTCCGAGAACATAGCCAGAGTTGCCATCCTGTGGTGACAAGGAAACAGGGGGCTGAAATGCAGGCAGCAGCCTTTTTGCTGGTGTGCACCCTTTGGCAAAAGCCCCAGGCTAAGAGCGAGCTGTGCTGCATGAAGTTCTAACTCTGAAACCAGATGCTGTTACCATAGAGACAAGAGAACCGCTACAGGAGTGGGAGGCGGCAGGGAAGGATGGTAGAGGGAGGCAGGAGGGCAAGTGAGGCGAATCTAAAGGCTAGCCTACCCGAGGACCTTCAACCTTTAGCAGCCCTGTGACCAGCAGGCTGGTGCTCTTGAAACTTGGGTGCTGGCGGCCTGCCACTTGCTGACTGGCTGAGTGGCAGCTGCTTGCACTGTGAGTACTAGTTGGTCAGCACGTTGGCAGTTGGCGCAGGCTCAGGGGGGTGGGATCTCAGAGGGCTGGAATGTGGATGGGTGCTCCAGCGGCTGACAGTTTTGCACAAATGTTTCTCGTGCCGGACTTAAGTCACCCTCACAGGCCTGCTCGGTGATTAGGACCGGCTGGTGAGAGCCTGCTCGTCTGGCAGACAATTTGATGTGTGTTCTAGTTAAATCATTTTGCTATCCCAGAATAATGGAGAATGAGACCCCCTCCTCCCCCCGTGAGTCTGGACTCGTATAGAAGGGGTGTAACTTCTCCGATCAGAGCCCAGGTTGAAGGAAGGCAGTACTGACCTGAAGTGGATTTTACACTGGCTGGTGCCACTCTTAACCCCCTGATACTGGTGAGACGCTTCCAAGTCAGGTCTGAATTCTGCCACATTCTAGCCACGTGAGCTGTGCTGAAGCTGCATGGAAGCACACTTCCTGCTCATTTTCAGCAAACATGCAGGGCACGCGCAGAGGACGTTTTAAGGACGGATTTGGGGGCCTGATTAGGGACTAGATGAGTTAATTTCTTCCAACTGATTTATAGAGGGGAAATGGTTGGGTGAGCCACTTTACATGGTATCTCTGTCTTACTAATAATAGCCAGCAACTGCTAAGAGGACGTACGGCCGAGGAACTGATACTTGTCATGTAAAGATGGGAAGTGGGGGGGATCCTCCTGGGCTGTGTAGAAGGCCACGTTCACTAGGATGACCTTGCTCTTAGGGCAGGGTAAAGGCTGCCACATTTTCTGTTTTCGCTTTGTTTCGCTAGCCCCTTTTCCGTGGAGAAGAGGTCTGTTTTCAGGCTGTCTGCATGATCCATCAGGAAGGACGAAGTTCTGATGACTTGCTATGTATAGTCTTGAAGGGAATGTGAACTATGCATCAAAGAGCCAAGGAATGCACCAATCATGACCCCCACTCCCGACTCAGTGGGGGCTGGGCAGTTGTCTCAGCTTGGCCAGAGGGCTTATGCACTGACTTTTCTTCCTTTCCAGTCATCTCTGGCTTTCTTGCTTTTTTTTTTTTTTTTTTTGCTTGTGGCATGCAGTTTTGGAAAAGGCTTAGATTTTGAGGTTAAATGCTTTCTTTAGAGAACGTATCAGGAGACAACAAAATCTTAACAAGCTATTCCATTTGCCAAAGGGGATGGTGCACAGTTAGGGTACGTGCTGTAGGGTAGCTCTCTGGGATCTCGCTGTGTTTCTGAGGAGTTGGAAGAAAATATCCTCACGAAGCTGTCCTCCTTATCTGTGTGTACACATGCTAGGTAACTGATGGCTCCTTGCACTTTGGACAGCACCTGACCTTCAGGGCAAGTCTCTGAGACCCTAGATGTGATTGTGTATCTCTGGCACTTCGAAGTGTGCAGGCAGGCTGCGCAGTAGACACTCAGTTATTATCAACTCCCTCCTCACCGGAGGGAGGCAGGAAAGAGAAAAGTGGGCAGGCGGGCACCCTCTCTGCTCCTTTCTCCCCCCAACACTAAGTATGGCCCATTTCAAGCGTGTAAGGTATAGACAGTTGCATCTTCCATATTGCCAAATACAGCTTTTGCGTCCCCATACGTCTTTCTCAGCTTTTTTGGGGGTGGGTTCTCTGCTCCCTGACTTCTCTGATATTACTTACACCTGTTTACCCTTGCATCCCTGCCTGACTTGGGGCTGTCGGTGTATTTTAGCAGGTGGTCTCAAGTCCACTCCCTTGTACCTATTCTTCCTCCATGAGCTCACCTGGTAATAACTTCAGCCCCAGCTTGATGTGTGTGTGTGTGTGTATGTGTGTGTGTGTGTATGTGTGTGTGTTTGCCATAGTTTAGCACCACCTGCAAGTCCCTAGTCCCAGGCTCAGGCAGCTGTGGTCATACTAGCAGCTTTTTACACACAGAACGCGCGTCTTCACCTTAAAGTGTACAAAACCGACCTCTCCATGCCTTCTCAACGGCTTGTTTCTCACACAGTCCCCATGGTGCGTGAGGTAGCTTGCGAGTTTCTCTTGTTCCCTCACCATCTGTTTTCCACACCACAGGTAGCCAGATCCTTTAAGAAGGGAAAACAATGCTGACTTCTGGCTTGCATGACCTGATTCTCCCTGTGTCATCAGCACAGTTGCTTCCTTTGCTGTCTAGACCTTACAGCTGTTCCTGTGGGTGCTAAGCATCCCTACCTGAGGGCCTGTCACTTGCTTTTCCCCTTGCTGGCCTCAGCACCACTCTAGATAGCCCCCTGTGTTTTTTCTTGTCTGCAAAGCCCTCATGGCTGCTCTCCGATGCTGTCTTGTTCATGGTTAGTTTTTTTCGAGGAACTTTCTTGTCGTATTTGTAGATTTGTCCCCCTCCTGCCGAAGAATAACAGGAATATAGCAAGCAGTAATTAAATATTTGCTGAACCCACGAGTAAGGCTGTATCATTTAATCTTCCTGAGAACCTAAGGCTCAGCGAGATTGGCAAATGGCTTGGCGTCTTAGTCTTTAAGGTTTTTCATTCCCACTATAATCCTGTGGACTGACCCATATCTTGTTTTATACATTTAGTTTGAGTGCAGAAAAGGAGAGTATTTTGACCTGTGTCAGGAGGCACCATCATGTACGAGGCTCCTATCTCCCCAAAGAAGACTCTTGAAGGGTCTGAAAGTTGTATGTTTCTTCCTATCCAAGTACTAGTCAGGCCCAGCCCTGCCTCTGAGATCAGACAAGACGGGGTGCAATCAGGGTGGCATGACTGAAGACTAGCAATGGGTTTCTTAGTGACATTGTTCCCCAGGGCTGGTAAAGGGGAAAACAAGGAAATTATTTTTTTTTGTTTTTATTTGTGTATATGTGTTCTCTCTCTCTCCCCTCTCTCTCTCTCTCTCTCTCTCTCTCTCTCTCTCTCTCTCTCTCTCTCTCTCTTCTCTCTCTGCCACAGCACGTGTGTGGGGTCAGTTTCCTTTTACCATGTGGGTTCTAGGGATCAAACTCAGGTCATCAAGCTTGGAGGCAAGTGCCTTTACCTGCTGAGATCCCTCACTGGCCTAGGAGACCACACTTAGAAAACAGTGTGTGCTAAGTCTGATGCCGAATGCTCTGAAGTTTGCCACCTCATTCGAATCTCAAAGCAACCAATGCAGAATTGATTGTAGTATTGTGATGAATCATTGTGAAATTGATTTGATTACTCTAATTTTATACAAGAAAAAAAAAAGATCCTGTGGCTCAAAAGAGTGAAGTATTTTGCTCCAGGTGGCGTAACTACTAAGCGGTCGAATTAGATGTTTGTGTTTTGCTTCTGACCTTTTATGTAAAGGCGATGGCTTGGTAAGGGAGATATATTCCTAAACTAGGAAGGTAAAAACAGAGTTCTGTGCACGTCTGCCTAGACTAGAGCAAACATATGAAGCACCCGGATAAGTTACACAGACGGTGTGGAAAACAGACTCAACCCTATCCAGTGCTTGAGCACACAGTCGGGTGGCTGGAGTATGGAGCGAGCATGTAGTTCTCTGGCAAGGCTCATGTATGAGATGACATAGAGCAGCTGTCCCCAGAGAAAGTTCTTTGTTACAAGACCCGTACTACACAGGCAGCATCTGAGCAGCTCAGGATTTCTCTCTGCTCCCACTATAAATAGAGCTCATGGAATTCTGTATACGAAAGTTAATGCGATGAGAAGGAGCCTCAGAGGAAGAGGATAAAGCTTCACTCATTCTGTAAACTAGAAACATGTTTGGCACTGGGAGACTGAAAAAAGAAAAACCCACCACGCTGTCGTTCCTTGGATAGATTCTGAGGTCTTATTTAGCATATGAAATTGCAGAGTAGATCCTATTATGTAAGGAGACAGGAGGACAGCATAGCGTGGTTACAAAATGAAGACCTTCGTGCCCTTCCGAAGAGAGTTAACAGTGCATCTAGCATGCAGAGAGACGCGTGAGAAGAGCGTGGAAATGAGGGGACGGGGTGGCATGTCTGTGTGCCTATTGCTGAAGCCCTGGTGCCGGATAATCCTCAGATGTCAGATTTCCGTGAGGCCAACATGTGACTCAACGCTTGCCACTCAACACGGAGTACCGGGCTGGTATTAGGAGGCTGGTTGCAAGCTCGGCTCCTACTGTGCATTAGCCTAACTCCCTGTCACTCTGTGTGTGGGTGGGTGTGCCTGTGCGCCTATGAGGGTATACATTCTGTGCAGTGGCTGTTTGGAGAGCTAAGCACTGAGACTGGATTTCCACAAACGATCATCACGAACACTCCAGAAACATCAATCTTCCTCTCTTGGTATTTTTTTTTCTTCTTTTGCTTTCATCTCTGTTTTTCCCTTCTGCGACTCCCCAAAGGGACACTCTCCCTCAACATCCAGCCTACAAGATTGGGATTATTTTCTATTGCCTGTCCATGTGGCTGCCCTCTCAAGGTTAGAACTGAAGCTATGTGGGGCCAGCACATTTTCAAGCACCAGATGAGAAGAGCTGCGTGAAGGAGTGACAGCCACCAAAGGAAGAGGGACTCTGCCCTGCAAACATGAACAACAGCTTGCAGGTTAACCTGCCCAGAAGCTGGGCTGCTTCAAGTGGCTCACTTCAGGAGAAGTCTGAGCATTCTTTTTTTCTTTTCTATTACTATAGGATGGAGGATGAAGCTGTCCTGGACAGAGGGGCTTCGTTCCTTAAACATGTGTGTGATGAAGAAGAAGTAGAAGGTGAGCCCTTTGGGTCTGGGAAAGTGTGTGTTTATATCCATGTACTCTGTAGATAACAGCATTCGTGGATTATGCATGTTATATTTTAAACACCAGATCTTGCTGGTGGAGTTTCTTTGATCTCTACATTTTCCTTCAGCACAGGAAGTAATTCTAAGAACTTCATCGGACCCGCAGAATTGAAATCAGCAGAGCTTTCTTTACCCGTGACATTTTTTTTAAGGTGTTATTTTAAAGTAGGTGCTTGTGTTAGCTTTGCCGCTCCACCAGAAATGAGTGTTTCAGTAGATAATTCCAGGGAGCTGCCAGATCTATAAGAATGTATTTGTTAGCACCTTCTACTGTTCCTTTTCTGGTAGCTTACAGGGGAGAGAAACAGATGTTGCCGAAGGAAGAGCGATAATCATTGTTGTAGGGAAAGCAGGTCTAAGTTGAGGGTGGTGAGCACAGTTGTCATGGGCGAGTCTCCGTTCAGAAAACCCAGGCAAGCGTTTTCGATTTAAAAACCCTTTGGAACCTCTTTTACTAATGTTTTGAGTCTTAAAACTGAAGGAGAGTTCAATGTTATCTGCTGCCAACATACCTCAGCATGTGCTTCCTTCAGTCCCCTCTCCCCCCACTTATCAATAACGTCAGGGGAGTACCACTTGATTGGTGGTGAGAAGGCAGGCTTCATTCATTATGTATTGAAGCCACAGTGTGAAGGCTATATAGCCTACTACTGGTGTTTAGTGTGAGATTTCCTGTGGCAGTCAGAGTTATAGATAGCATCAAAGGAAACTCGTAGATGAACGTTGTGATCAGTTTCTCCCATGAATGTCACTCGAGAGGCTGTTTTGGAGGCTGTGGACTGACTGGTCCCTTTGGGTAGCTCGTGCCTCCCAAAGCCTTGGCAAAGAGGACTGTGTGGCTGAGAAGAAGAAGGTGGATAGTGTGTGTTCTGGAGCAGTGCTTCAAGCAGCTGGAGCCCCAGGTCGAGGGTGCTTACGCTCCTGTGCTGCCAGGAGCCAGCCCAGGATGGCGGTCACTGTGTGGTTTCTTTAGTGACTTTCTTCTGCCCGCTGACGACTTGTGCCCCCTCTGCCCCACCCCCTGGCTTTCCATTCTTAAGCACTTGAGACCGACTAACAAGAATTTGGTGCCTAAGTTTCTTAGGAAAACGGAAACTACAGTATTTTCTTTCACATTGTTTTATGGGTTCCTTGCATTTTTACAATGTGACCACAGGAAAACATCAAGTTGGAGAGGGCAAAAGAGTCGAACTTTTCTTTTTTGCTGAAACTTCATTGCAGCCAGTGTCAGTTATCCCAGACCATAAAAGAGGAGATAAAGTCATTCAGTGAGAGCCTAAGAAAGAGTGTAGTTTGATGAACATACTGTCATTTTAGAACAGTTAAAGTGGAAAAGCCTTGGGAATGGGAATGTGCGGTGTGCACACATTCTCCTTTGGGAACAAGGTCCTGGCCGAGTTCTCAGGAGATGTAAATCTCCAGTCCTGAAGGTGCTTTGGATCAACAGTACTGCAGTTGACAGCTGCACTCGGGTTCTTAAAGCTTTGCCTGAGAAGTCTATTTCCTGAATTATTTCCTGGATTTTCAAGCAGAAAATTAATCTATTGATCACAGTATAAATCATAATATAAACAACACATAATTCTGTAGCCAGCTTTCTTTGGGAGAGAAGCAGAAAAGGCAACCAAAGGTCACAGAGGTGCCTGGTTCAGGGCAAGAAGTGTGCTGGTTTTATGTCAGTGAGGCTTGTGCCCTCTCTTCTCATAGGACGGACGCACGGTAGTCACTCTTTCGTGTTGTTGGCTGTTGTGTGATTAGATCCCTCTTATTACAAGGCATGTTGTGTTGTCTGTTGTCAAATCCTAGGCCTTTTACGATGGTGTGTACTGATGGTCGACTTGGTGTGGCCTTCCACACTGGAGGCCCTCTCACAGTAGAAGGGTTGGAAGTTTAGGAACTGGTTCTTTTTCTTGCAATACCCTTCGACCTGGCCCTCTTATCTCTCAGCAGGCTTCATCAAATAGGATTGGTGGGACGGATACAGATGTAGTTCCAGCTCTGAGTGAAAGGACAGAGACAGTGCAGTGGGCAGAGGCTCCATGGTGCATCTGGGGGTCCTGTGAACAAGTAAGGAAAGGAATGGCGGTTGTCATGGTATGGGGATATATTTCTCAAGGTTGGGAGTATATTCCATAGTTGTAATTTCACAGAATAAGGCTTTACTGATAGGGAACAACATGTTACTTCCTGAATAACTGAGTCTTTGGTACACTTAAGTAGAAGTTACTACTGGGGCTTAAGGATGGAGAGTTCAAAGGACAAGGAACTGGAACACCTTCCTGCAAATTATCAGTCATGTTTCCTTTGACCCCAGGGTTATTTGTTTTCCTTCAGAGATGAGCATGACTAAGCATACTATATTACAACACACCTTGCAAAAGTAAGTTTGAAACTTTGCTCCTTAGTAATTTTTGTAAGTTCTAATAATCAAAGTCCAGTAGCTGTAGTTACTCTGCCACGCTCGTACAGTAAAAGTGGTTCTTCGAATCCCCTGGATTCAGTTCATGGAGGCCAGAAGAGTTCCAGGTTCTCTTCTAGCTTCTTCTAGTGATGGCCTGGGCTTCAGACCATGCCCCCAGTTCACCTTGCTCAACTTTACACTCAGAGTGGGTGGCATACCACTAATCCTCCTCCTAAGATCTTCCTAGAGAGCTGTCAGCTGCAGAACTCACCAGGAGCAGAGTGAGTCAGGAGAGGAGTCATCTTCTGTTCAAATAATGAACTGATCATTGCCACATATATTTAAGGACTTAAACCGTGTTTTCATCAAATGTCCCTCATGTGTTAATGGCTTAGACCTAGTGTTCTGAAAAGGAAACCCAGCGCCAGTTTTAGTTTTGAAAATAAACGGAAGCTTTTAGATCTGTTCCTCACTGGCTACCTTTATACCATGCAGTTTTGTAGTTCATATTGAGTGCCAAGTGTGTAGAAACAGTTCTGTGATTCGGACACGGATGTCTGCTCTGAACCCCAAAGCCTAAGCTTGTCCTTGGAGCTTCTGTATAGAAAGAGTCAGTGGGTGATAAAGTGATGTCGCCAGAACAACCTGGACGACGGGAGACGACTACTCGGGTTTGATCTCAGACATCGACAGGAGAAATCGCCAGGTTTTGTCAGTTAAGCCGAGTTTGGGGTAGCCTTTTGTTTGAGGAAACTGTATACATTATAAAAGAAAAAAAAGACAAGTTGGAGATGGGTGTAGTGGTGTGTATCTGTGATCCCAGCACTTGAGAAACTGAGGCAGGAGGACCAGGAGTTCAAGGGTAGCCCGAAGACCCTGTCTCAAAATATAAAGTCAGCTTGGATTTTGGATCTGAGTGATATAAACAGATTACTTAATATTCTCATGTTTCGCAATAGGGGAAAAGAGCAAACTCCACCTTATCCTTTGAGATAAGGCTTTGGCTCTGCTTGGCTAGGTAACTCCCCAGCGGCCTTGGCAGCTCTGACTTCACGAGGAGGGGCCTCTCCTTAAAATTGAGTCCAACTAACAACTCAGGAAACGTAGAGAACAGCAGGACAATGCGGTCTGAACTGCCGACATTTCTGGAGCTTGGTCAGTGCTCTCTCAAAGTTGTTAAGGCCGTATTGTGGCGTTTCCCTTCCGCTTCAAAGCCGAGCCCCACAGGAAGTTTGCTCCTACCTGTTGAGGGCCTTAATAATCCTAGAAGTCCCCTCCCCATGTTCATTAAGAAAGAGAGTATTGTTGAAGAGACAGAGTATGGTTGGCAAATTCTGAAATTTATCATGACGGCTTTTCAGAGAAATAAATTTGGGAGGTGTAGGGCAGTAGTTGGGGCTGAGTACACACTCACCAAATGTTTGTTAGAACAAAGGATGTACTCACTGAAATAGAATATGAACTAAATAAAGCACATGCAAAATTCTATCATCCTCACATATCTGCTTGTATTTTTAGTTAGTATTTTTCTAACTAAATTTAATTTAGTTAGTACTCTTAGTGTTAAAGTCAAGTGCTAAGATACAGCCTCTGTCTTATCCTCGGCATCCTCTTCAATCTTTCTCAGGTTTACAATGCTTATATATTTGGAGTGATAAGAAAAAGTAACCATTAACCTTCTCTGTCTAAACCCCTCCTATTGTTCTGTTCTATGTTTTGAGACTAGAAAGACGAAAATGCTGAGATGGTGGCTTTTTGTCTTTTTGGAGGTCAGGCCCTCGACGTTTTACAGACATGAAATCATAATGACCTAAGCTAGCTTCCCCTAGAGGATGTGGCGATGCTCTGTTCCTGCGTATGGAGGAAGGTAGTGTTCTAAAGAAAAGGTGGGGCCTGGTAAACATCTGTTAATACTTACAGAGCTCGACACTGTCCTTGCAGAGACCGAGTGAATGAAAACCTGGAGGGACCAGGTCGGGGCAGGACTGTTCTGAGGTTGGGACCCAAGTGTCCGCTTGCATTGTGCTGACG
This sequence comes from Chionomys nivalis, assembly GCF_950005125.1. NCBI lineage: Eukaryota > Metazoa > Chordata > Mammalia > Rodentia > Cricetidae > Chionomys > Chionomys nivalis. Next base: position 86,841,959 of record NC_080091.1, read on the forward strand.
TCTTCTCTGCTGCGCACTCGATTGCTGAGAAACAGAGCGTGCAGAGGAAACACTTGGGGAAAGACTACAGAAGGAAAAGCCTTCTTAGCAGAAACAATGAGCTCCCCACGTTGGAAACCTTTAAAGAGACCCAGCAAAGCTTAAAGAGTTGCTACTTGACCAGCAGCTTGGCCCGCCCTCTCTCAGAGGATGAGCCTCTTCAGAGCTTTCCAAGTCCCCCTGTCTTTCTCCTTTGGTCTTAGCTAACCACTCCCTGGAGATCCCAAAACCTACTCTTACCTCCATGGCTGCCTGACACCTCCTGCTCTTGGCCAGGAAATCTTTCTCTGTAGATGTCCTCAGCCAGGACATCTGATGTGGTTTCACAGGTTTTGGAAAAAGGCATCCTACCTGCCCAGAGTTTTCCTCTGTTGAGAGTTCTCTGGTAATATGTTACGGACTAAAACCCCCTTGAAGCCATTTCCTGCCCTAAGTGTTGACATTGCAATAAACCTCAACAAATTGGACTTGGGACTTCATGTTTTGCAAGGATTCAACCATTCTGAAATGGCACTCTGGGAACAATTTTATCTTAGTTGAAGCTTTTCATCTGGTCATATTAGTGAGATGTTTCATATTGACTTTGGGAATATCTCCCGTTTGTTTGATTCAGGTGCCATTACAATAGAGTGGTTAGGTGTCCATTGAAGAATAAAATTCCGGAACTGAATCCATTGCCGAATCATTGTGTCAGTGAAAGAAACCAATTAGAATGCTGAGTGTTTCTTTCTCCATAAAGTGGAAACAGTGAAACACACCACTTGTAATATAACTTATGGTAATTATCCAAAACTACTGTCATTGATATACCTGGATCAAAGAGGAATAGGAGAGGCAGAGGGTAAAGAACTTGCTGTCTTAGTGTGAGAAACTGAGTCTGAATCCCCAGAACCCTGGACTGGAGGTGATGAGTGCTTGTAATCCCAGTGTCCCTATAGTGAGTTGGGAGGTAGAGGCAGGAGCACCTTGAGTCCCATAGGCCAGCTAGCCGGGCTTACATAAAGAGACCCTGTCTCAAGCAAGGCAGAAGATGAGAACTGACACTTGGGGTTGTCACCTGACCCAAACGTGTGTTGTAGTCTATGAGTTCCTGTGTTCTCACACAAATATGCACACACATACTCCACACACACACACACACACACACTCCACATACATTCCACACACACACTCCACACACACACACACTCCACACACACACACACTCCACACACACACACACACACTCCACACACACTCACACACACTCCACACACACACACACTCCACACACACACACTCCACACACACTCCACACACAATCCACACATACACATACACTCCACACACACTCCACACAGACAGACAGACACACACACTCCCCCCACATTCCTCCCCACACTCCACACACACACTCCACACAAACACACTCCACACACACACTACAAACACACCACAAACACACACTCCACACACACTCTACACTCTACACACACACACACACACACACACACACACACACACTTCTAGACAAGATTGAAGGTAGTCCAGATGGTATGGCCGTAGACATCATTCTCAAGATTTTCATTGGCTGAAGGCTTGTTTTGCTTTCTCAGCTCATTCCTCCTAACACCCAGCCTTTGACCTCTTGGCCATGCTTCCCTCCTGCTTTCTCTACTGCAGAGGTAAAGACTCAATGGCCAAGTTAAATTTTCCAAAGACTCTTATCCATTTCTCTTTGGACTCATTCTGATTCCCTTTAAGCTCTGGCTTACACTGCTGATACCTTGCCCTTAGTGTATGAAATTGTCTCGTTTTCTAAGAAGAATAATATTAAATTGTATTTGCACCCAGGGTAAACTGCTTGCCCTTTGCCAGTTAAAGTCTGCAGTGTTTCCACTGGAAAATAGAAGTGTTCTAGTGTTTAATGCATCGCGTTCTGGCAGTGAGGAGGATGTGAGTATAGTATATGAACACTCACGAATCTTCCCTTCCGCCATAGCTTTGTATCCTATGGTCTGTTACATAATTTAGGTGCCATTAAATGAGATTATGCGATAGTATAGAGGTACTATGTATCTAGCCTGAGCTAAACACTTCCCTGTTTTTAACCATTGCAAAAATGTTAATTTTGGGGGGATAGAAAGCTCTGCCCTGTGGGTGTGAGCAGAACAAGTCTGGAATGAAGATCAGTTGAGGTCCTTTTGTTGTTGTGGTAAGCTCTGTGCTTAGACTTTGTTTCGATTTTACTTTACTCTTTGGCTAATTCCCAAAGGACTGAGGCAGGAGCCTGCATGACATGGGTTCACGGGAGGTTCTGTACACTGCATCCCGACACTACTGATTGCCAGGTGGGATGAAAGGTGACGGTAGTGAGGGTGGTGAGTGACACCCATTGAATCAGCAGTATAGGTGACTTAAATAATTCCTTTCTCTGAATAGCGAGAAGGCTTTTAAGTCTGGTAATTGCTTTTACCTTTCACAGATTGGAATTAGAAGACAGCTGTCCTAAGGTGTACAATGGGTTCACCTTTAGACTCCGTTGACTTTGAAAGAACTCCGTGAGATATTATTTTACTGAATATTTTCAAGGTTGGATGCTCAGTAACTTTTACCAGGCAAAAATGCCTGGAGATAGAAATAAGGGTTAAATTTTAGTGATATTAGCCAATGCAGAGGATCAGAATGATGTATTTACAGGTTGCTTAAGTCATCACCCAAGTCCTCGGCTGACTATTAAAATTACGATGAGAAATTTTATTTTGTGCTGCAAAATCAGGGAAGTGTCTCTAATGTCCAGTGACGGCTTTAATGGAATCCAGTGGCTCCACGTGCTTGACAAACTCGTTCAGCTTCTTACTGTGCTGTGGCCCAGAGGACATGGTGCTGCACCAGGAGTCTCTGGATCTGTTTCTATTCCGGGCTGTGCACTGTCTTTCTGGGTGACATGAGGAGAACCATCAGTGCAGCGAGCGGCTGATTTCCATGTTCTACCAGCAGTGCTTCAGGGAGTCTTGGTTAATACTCCCAAAATACTTTTCTATTTGGAGTAAGCCACTGTGAATTACCTAATTTGCAATTTCTGTTGATTTGTTTCCCCATTGTTTATCCGTTTTTGTGGTACTCAGTGGCTCACCCATATTTGGCAAGTGTTCGCCATGGCCTTTCAACCCAGTCTTCTGCAGACTACTTTCTCTATGTGTATAAAGAGATGTCATTTATAACCCCGTCCCCCAGGTTTGCTAAAAATCTAAGTAATGACATCTGAAATCTTGAGGATGAACCTTATAATTTTAAGGTATTACCTCCTGCAGATGTAATCCTGGTGTGAAATTTATCGTTCTGTTCATTGCGATCTCATCAGTGGTTGCTATGACGGCAGAACACTCCCAGATGAAGTTGAAATACTGATATCTAATAGTCAGTGAGTTAGTTGAATAAGACCCATATTAACTATCCTTACTTAGTTGGAACTGAAGGATAATGCTTCCACCATTTCAGCCTAGAAAAATGACAAGAGAAACTGTCCATATAATCTCAGGACCCTTGGACGGGAAAACGTATTCCTACTAGGACATAGTTTCTGTTCAGCTAAGTGAAGTAGGCATTACTTAAGAGTAAAAATTTTTTGATAAATAAATTTAGAGATCGTATCATATATGAGTTTATGTGAGATGACAGGGAATATATCTTGTGGAGTAATGCTAAGACCTAAGGGATAGGCAGGAATTGGATAGAGGAGGGATAAGAGGGGATCTGGGGCAGGCATGTCTGTAGACTTAGGATGGAAGAAGAGAAACAGAAAGTAGGTTATTGTGCCGAATCACAGGACCACTCACACACTTCAGGGGCCTGAAGTAAGGGAGACCCAGATAATGTGTGGCATTTACTTTATTGTATGATGTATAGGTATGGGCACATTCATATGTATGTGTACATGTATGCTGGTGCACACACGTGTGTGCGTGTGTGTGTGGAGGATGGAGTTTGAGGTTAGTTGTCTACCTCTGCTGCTCTCTACCTTACTTTTTGAGACAGGATCTCTCAATATGGAGTTCACCGATTTGGCTGGTCTGGCTGGCGTGAGTGCTCTTAGGGTCCGTTTGTCTCTGTCTCTCCTGCTCCAGTGTTGGGATATAGATGCCTGTTACCTTGTCTGACTTTCACATGAGTGCAGCAGATTTGAGCTAGGTCCTCATGTTTACACGGCATGCTCTTCCCCCACTCAGCCATCTCCCCAACTCTTGCGTACTTATTGAAGATAGAGTCTTACACTGTAGCCAAGGTTGGACTGGAACTCCTTATGTAGCATAGGTTAGCCTCAAACTCATAGTAGTCATCCTACCTCAGCCTCTCGAGTGCTAGGATTATAGGTGTGACCCACCAAGCCTGCTTCTGTGACCTTTCATTTTGCCGAAGATTTAGGATTTTTTCAAACATGTTGGAAGCATGCGTAAAGGTTTTTTTTTTTTAAGCAAGGAAGTGACAAGTGACATTTTGCAAGAAAGGTTCTTTTTGGCTGCTGGATGAGAAGAACTCCCCAGGAGGGAGGTGATAAAAATGGAGCACCTGATCCAACTGAGAGATGAGTTTTGTGTTAGCTAACCTGGGGACGAAAGAGTTAGAGAGGTGTGACTTAAATCCCCAGGATTTACAGATAGATGGCTGAGTAGATGCATGTGTGACTGCCTGCTATACTGGAGTTTTGCTATGTGTGACTTGGGTGGTGTCTGTGATAGGAACTCAACCGTTTGAATCTGTTCAGTGCCCGTGAGTTACTCGTGCAGAACTATGACATAAGTAGTTGGCTGTGTAAGCTGGAACTAAGAAGAAAGAGCAGGGATGCAGAGAGAAACCCGGAAGTCCCCGTCACATGACTGTCATAGGCCATGGGAATGATGATACTCCCCAAGTGTCAGAATGCTTCAAGAAGAGGACTGGCGGGGGCGTCGCTCTAGCACTAAGAGACAAAGGAGTAGAGATAGAAGGAAGTGGGAAACCAAGCAGGATGGGATGAAGAAAGGAGCCTGGGAGCCGGGGGTCAATGATTTTAAAGTTGTTGGGAGCCAGGTATGATGAGGTTGAGTGGAAAGCCCTGAATGTGGTTAAAAAGATGAGACTGGCAGCCTTTAGCAGTGTGGTACCTGAGCAGATGGAATCGCACCTTGAAAAGTTGGGAAGAGGCCCTAAGGCGGTGTTTCTCAATCTGTGGGTCGCGATCATTTGGAGTTTGCATATCAGATCTCTGCATAAGATTCATAACAGTATCAAAATTGCAGTTATGAATTAGTAACAAAAGTAAGCTTATGGTTATGTGTGTGTGTGTGTGGGGGGGTCACCACACCATAAGGAACTGTATTAAAGGGTCACAGCGTTAGGAAGGTCGAGAACCACTGCCCTAAGGCGGAAAGCTGTGTGCTTAGCTGTACTGGACTCTTTAAAATGTCTGGAATTTTATAGAATTTGCAGAACAAGAAGAGATCCTACAGAAGATCCAACTTAATGTTTGTGCCTTACGGATGGCTAGATGAGCCAGGAAGAAGCGGAAGGGCTTTGCTCCAGGCACTGGAATAAGCAGGGCCATGCCTTCCCTGGCTCTGCTCATCCAGAGGCTGTGTGTGCTTGCTCCTTCCAGAGGGGAGAGCAGTGTAGATAGAGCTGAATGAGAATGAGAAGAGGCATCCTGAAGGAGCCGTGGGAACCGAAAGGAGAATGGATGTGTTGGGAAGGTTCTTTGATGGACGAAGGACTTTATCAGTCTGGGTGGCCTCATCCTGTAAATGACCTTGGTGATAGTAGGACACACATCCCATTCAGAACACTTTAATATTCTGGGGCAGATGATGGGACTAGGGGTTGTGGATCTAAATTTGCCATCCTGTAACTGTAAGACAGAAACCTTTCCAGAGATACACTGAGCCCGTGTCCCTTGGGTAATTGCTAAATTGAATGCGCTCATCATCTTTTTAAAAAGGTGTGTTTTATAAATAATGTTGCACGGGAGGAGTGATGATGGACAAATGACAGTCATGGGAAACAGGAAAGGGATGCTTCTATAACCCGGGGAACCAAGAGTAGTGCCTGTCTCTGTACAGCATTAACTGCCTCTTTGGCTTTAGTGGACTCACTGGAAGTGAAGAAAAATAATGTCTGTGGTACCTGGATCCCAAAGCATGCCTGTGGCCGAGATGCTCGTGTAGATAGTAGCTTTCTTTTCTGGGTGCATATGGAAAAGCATAATCATAAAGATTTTGGGGTTGGTCTTCATTAGGCTGTCATGCCTCTTGTGGCATTTTCTCTAGTTGTTGATGATTGCTGTAGTCCTGTGGCATTCATTGCATCTCCTTTATCTGCATACAGAATGCTGGGGAAGAGAATCATGTGAAACAATGTGAGATATTTTGTTTGTCATCAGGCAGGAGTCCATTGACTCTCTGGTAGATTATCTGTCTGTAGCAACCAAGGACTAGTCTTCCTATTGCCTAGCCGAGGTTAAGCCTCTGCCAACAGAGAACCCATAACAGCGTCAGGGATGGACAGTGTATTTGAATGAGGATATGAATGTGTGTGTTTATGTGTCTCTTTGGCTGCCTCTCTGGCTGCAGTCGCAAATCCAATTATCAATGACTGTTGGATTAGCTATTGTTTTGCGTCTTCCAACTCTGCTCCCCGTTCAGCTGTGTACATGGTGACCACAAGAGAAAACAAAAGCTGCTAGTTCTCTGTGTTTGGCTTGCAGGTAGGTTTTGTCTAATCACGTACATGGTGCACATTAAAATTCAGGGGTTGTTGGCTGTCAGGATGAGTGGAGGGGTTCTGACTAGCCAGCGCCAGCCTCCCCAGATCTTTTGAGTCTATTCAACTCTCCTCAGTCAAGTCAAAGGCCTGGCAGATCTGGTTCCTGAGGGTTGGCACTCACTTGTGAGAACACCGGGGAAGCTGTGCCCAGAGCAGAGTGAAGGCTGCCAGGCACTTGCTTCTGGCCAGGGTGAGGGAGGACAGAGTTCTGGAAGGTGTCGCCTCTGTTGACCCACTGCATTCTGTCCAGTGGTTTTAAAGAGCCAGGAAAGGACACGTTAAGACTAGGAGTGAACGCTCCCGAGAACAGAGGGAGTTCACATGCACTTGTCAGGGTTCCAGGTGGGTGGGGACTGGGAAAAATAATGGATTTTTCACTTTGGAAAGGGAAGGGGAAATATCGTCCACACTTTCGGGTGCTCGATGTAGAGCGAGCAGTCATGAAGATTGCTCATGAAAATGATGTCTAGGTCTCTGTGTAGATTCTTGTCTTTTTATTTGCATAAGGACAGGAAAGAGTTTGTAGACCAGCATTAATATCACGTTGGAAAATCAGCCGTTCCCACTTGAGGCACTTGAGGAACTGCAGTTTTTGTAGGGTGAGCTGAACTCAACTTTTGCTGGCTTATTAGGGCAAAGCTTTAAAAGGGAATTCTTGCCTTTTTAGCATAGATATTTAAAAGCAATTTATGCCTACTGTAAAGGAAAGAGCTGCATGTAAGAATAAGAATATTTGCTAATTCACTTCTGCCTCTACTATCAACTGTTAGTAATGGAGGTTGTTATGGAAATGATGTGAGTGTGTGTCCTCACCTGTATTTAAGACTAGTTCCAGCTATTTGCTAACGTGGACACTGGGAGGCAAAAAGCACGTTTTTTTTTTTTTTGAGCTAAGGGATTGACATCTGTTGGAGAAACTTAAGCTTGCTTCCTTTTTATGTTTCTTGTAGCTGCTCTTGTGCACAGATTGTCACCACCACCATCACTACCAATACTGTCATCATCATTAGATACTGATAATTCTGCTCTCAATGAGCACAGCAATGCCAAGTTGAGATTTCTTATCAAATAGGGGATCTCAGATGATCTTGAGATTCCTGGGAATCCCATGCAGTCCAAAGTTCAGGGCAGGAAAGATATCCCCCCCCTCTCTCTGTGTATGTGTGTGTGTGTGTGTGTGAATACATGTGTAGTGCTGCCTTCTTCTTTGTCTGAGACAGGGTCTCTACTGTTCCTGTCATTTAGGCCAGCTAGCCTGCCTGTGAGCATCTGGGGGAATTCTCCTGTCTCTGTCTCTTATCTTCCTGCAGGAGTCCTGGGACCATAAATGCTCTCCTTACACATCTGGCTTCTACCTGGGTTTTTAAACCTTGGTTCTCAAGTTTGCACAATAAATGCTTTTATCTATTGAGAGACCTACTATCTATCCCCAGTCCCACTCTCTCTTGAAAAACAAAAACAATTCATTTTCCATATATTTTCCTGTATGCTCAATTCTCACTGTAATTGGTAGTATTGATATTAAAATAAATTACTCACCAATATTCAATTATCTATAAATAATTTATGTATGTAATATATAATTATCTGTTAATAATTTGAATTACTTTTTCATGTGAAACATTTTCCCTATCCAAATTATAAAAATAGGAATCAACCTTGTCTTAAGTCGTATGTGTTTGAAGCCTGGACTCTCACTCAAACACAAAGGTCTGGCTTACCCCCTAGTAACAGCAAAATTATATCATGACTCCTGAAAAGGATAAACTCTTCATGAGATAGTATTTATGCCCCGATAAATTAGAAATGTTACTTTGATTACATCTTGTTAGAGATAACTATGGATATTCTATCCATAACTATGGATTCATGTAGGCTAAACCAACAATTTATTTGTACTAATTTATGAAATATTTTGGATTGTACAGTTTGGTCATCTCATTATATAAAGCACCAAACACTCACCTCCATGGTACCTGGACATGATATCATGATTCTAAACTCTCTAAAGAAAATTCTGCCAACCATGGCTTTCTGTTTGTTTGTCGGCCTTGCAGGGTCTTCGTTTGTAATTGAGCACTCATTTAGGATCCTTGTTTCCTCTCCTATGATTTTATTTAAATATTAAAAAATAGTAAATCTCCATTTTGCTTCCTTACATTCCTCTTGGCCATAGTATCAATTTGTTCTAGGCATCTTGACATAAACCAGGTTATATAAGAGAAGGACTTATATTTTGGGAATGTTGCTGATCAGATCTGAAAGGTGAGTATAGTGTTTGGGTTGTGGAGTCTTTGCTTCAAGTTGGAGAGAACAGAAATTTGGTTAATTGTAGAAAGATCAGCACTGGAGACTAGGAACCACAGCTGGAGCATATCTCCATGTTTAATTAGGGATGCGTGTGGGAGGCTGGAGGAATGACTACAGGTCGGGAAAGGTACATTTCTGGGGAGGATTTTATCTGTCCTATGGCGATCCTTAGCTGGCGCACAGTACTGAAATCGCAAGTTAAAATCCAGATATACTGCCTTCCTCCAAAACAGCGTAGGGTGGAGGGAAAACAACAGTTGAGAGATGGGAAGAGGGAGGACATTGTGTCAAATGTAGCTGTACTTGCCACAATGTATCAAATGCACACTCTGAAGTGCTGTACTTGCCACAGTGTATCAGATGCACACTTTGTATCACTGTTCTCACCACAATGTATCAGATGCATCCTCTGAAGCGGGTACTCGCCACAAGATGACCTGATTGGGTTTTTGTCTTTCTTACCATCAATGGAAGGAAGGAAACCTAATTAGTTATGTGATTTATAGGATACATGTGTGTTTTACTTTTGTATGCATGTATGTGTTGTGTGCAGTGTGTGCGTGTATGTGTGTGATGTATGTGGTGTTGGCGTGTGTGGTGTGTGCGCGTATGTGGTACGTTGTGTGTGTGTGTGTAGTGTGTATATGGTGCATGTGCATATGTGGTGTGTGTGTGTGCGGTGTTTGTATGTGGTGTCTGTATGTGGTATGTGCGCTTATGTGGTACATTGTGTGTGTGTGGTGTTTGTATGTGGTCTATGTACGTATGTGGTATGTGTGTGTGGTGTGTGTATGTGGTGTGTGTGTATGTGGTGTGTGTGGTGTATATAAGTGGTGTGTGTGACTGGTGTTATGTGTGTGGTTTGTTTATGTGGTGTGTGTATGTGGTGTGTGACTGTGGTGTTGTGTGTATGTGGTGTGTGTGTATGTTGTGCATGTGTATATGTGGTATGTGTGTATTTGGTGTGTATGTATGTGGTGTGTATGTGGTACATGTGTATGTGATGTGTATGTATGTGGTACGTGTGCATTATGTGGTGTGTGTGTGTGGTGTGTGTATGTGGTGTGTGTGTGTGTGTGTATGTGTGAGTGAGTGAATGTGCACACTGAGGCCAGAGGGGGATGTTCGCTGTCTACCTTTATTTCTTTCTACCTCATCCCCTTGAGACAGGGCCTCTCCCTGAACCTGGAGCTTGCCAGTTTTTGGCGAGCCTGACTGACTAGCAGTCACCCCCATCCTGTTTCCATTGACCCTGCCACTCCTTAGTGGGCGGTTATAGGCACATGGAGCCATGCCTTACCCAGCAAGCATTGTCTCAACACTATGAAGGTATATTTTAAACAAAATCTCATCAAAACTGACATTCAGGTCATGCTGACATTGACGCCTAAGGAACTTTCTCTTGTGGGATTTTCTGAAGAGGGCATTTGCTTCTTGGTTTCAGCATCCCCGACTCCTCAGACGTTGGTTTCTTCACCCGTATGTGAGGTTAGTAGCAGGATCATATGGAGAGCCGGAGAAACGTGCGGCAGCGATGAACAGGCTTAGAAGGTTTTGGCGAATGCTTGCTGCATCTGTGCACACTGCACCGTGTTTCCCAGGCAGGAGAGAAAATCGTCCCATCCTGCATGCGGAGATATAGGTTGCTAGCTGTCATCCATAGACGTTTTAATTTGGCTGGTGAATTTTTAATTTCTGGCTTGAGAGATTGTTTGATTCTTCCAACTTCTGAATCATCCTAGGGAAGTAGTATCTGCGAAAGCCACATTAACTTGAATGGCTACAGAGTTGCTAAGTGTAAGGGTTGACTTTCTGCCCTGGAAACGTTGTAGCAATGATCAGAAGTGTACAGTTAGCCCAGCAGCTTCGCAGAAATTGAGAGATGGGGGAGTGGCTGCTTCACAGAGCTTCCTGGTTGTAATGAGGGCAGAACAGGTAAAGACGGGAAGAAGCAAGACTCTTTCGTAGTGATGATGTTGACATTCAGAGGTAGCCAGCAGAGCTGTGTTTTCTTTCCAGAAGTCCTGGCTGTACTGTGGATTGTGAAGTATTCCTGAGACACTTGGAATGTGTTGGGGACTCCCACCATCTGTCAGAGAGAGGCATGTACAGTATTTATTTGAACACACGATGCCGAGGTCCCTGCCAGATTGAAGACACGATGCCCTGTGACGATACACCTAAATGAACACTGTCACAGTATTTTCATTTTATTGGTCTGACTAGAATAATAAATGTATGCTTGATTTTAATATATTAGACATTTATACCTTCTTTCTGAATTAAGACTTTAAATTAAAAATGAAAAAATGGAAAGTTTTATTCTTTATTTCCCCATTATTCTTTGAAGCAGTTTTTATGGAATTGGTGGCAGAGAAGTTTTTTAAGCCTAGCATTGCACTGTTTTGTAGACTCTTGGGTGGGAAGGCTTCTCTGACAAGTTCCTCCTTTTCTTTTTACCTGTAGAACAATAGCTACACCCGCTCCCCGTGTAGCTTCCTCACGAGCTTCCATCAGTCGTCATGACATAGCTCTGAGACAGATAAAGCTACTTCATTGAACATAAACACTGTTATCCACCTGCAATGTTCCCTCCAACAATAGAGTCTTTCCAGCAGTACTGTAGATTCTGTTCATCTTGCCCACAGGAGTTTTGTGGGGGCAATGTGAACATTTCTGTCTCAGCTTATGTTGCTTTTGGGGCTTTGGTTGCTTGACATTATAGTGTATTAAATATTTGGTCTTCTCTGTGTAAAAGCATGCCCATCTTACCAGGTCCTCCAACACATTCCTATCTTGCTTGCCTCCTTTTGTGGGCAACAAAGTTGAAGTAGGGAAGAGACTATAAATAATGAGGTAACAAGCGCTGTCTCTAAGCTCCCAATGATCTACCTTACCCAGACTCACATTTCTTTATGAAAATATAAGGTCAAAGGGGGAGATTTAGGTTTCAGTAAGATGTGGGAGGAAGAAGAGGATGAGGATACCGATGCTGTGGTCAGCTCAGGGACTTCATTCTTTGGGCATTTCTTGGGAGGCAACATCTTCCTGACTGGGAATATCCTATCTTACCGTGTTGGAAGGATCCTCACAACGTTCATAGCCATGTGGGTTCTGCAGGACCTTGGCTCCTAGATGATATTTCCAAGAGTATGCAGAATGTGTAAGAGTGGGTGTACGAGCTGGTAGCGGGAACCGAGTGTGGCTGCAAATGGCCCCAAGAGTGCTCCATGGATTGGTAGGACGGTTCTAAAATTGGATGATGGTGATGTTTGTGCAGCGCTACAGAAAATCATCGAGTGAAATTTTACAAATTACATCTTAATAAACCAATAAAAATGCCTGATGTTTGTGATGCCGCTAAAGGAACCCCCATTTCCTCTTGGCCAGACTCTAGGTGCTGCAGACTCTGAAGGGCAGCGTCATATCTGAAAGCTTCCTTACCTATGACCAGAGCAGGGAAGGTTTGCATGGAGGAGACCGAGGGATGTAGGCAAGCTGCCACAGGGTTAGTACTGCAGTCACTAAACGAGAAGAAAGGTACCATGTCTACAGTTGTGACAACTCTAACTAGGTTCTGAAACTCAGGCACATCTCTCTGCAGAGCTTGAAGGCTGTCTGTCTGAATCACTGTAACTTATTCATTAGTTTGAAAACTCTAGTGGCATTCATTTGTATTTTAATAAATAAAGCTTGACCTGGAGGTCAGAAAAGCAAAACAGCCACACTGGCCAGCCTTACAGACCAGGCAGCAATGACACACACCTTTAACCCCAGTAGCCACACTAGCTTGCCATAGAAACCCTGCGGTAGTGTTGTATGCCCTTAATCCCAGGACTAGAGAGGGTTATAAAATGGGAGGAGACAGCTCTTAGGCTCATTCTCATTCTGAGGTTTCCTGGAGGCAGGATCGCCATTTTCGGGCTGAGGTCGAGGTAAGAGCCAGTGGCTGCTGTGCTTTTCTGGTCTTCAGCTTGAACACCAATATCCTGTCTCTGAGTTTTTATTAATCGTGCTTCAGAAAACAGTATTTTATAGTCAGAAATCTTACCTTTAAATCCTGTCAGCCCATATAGTTGTCTAAATGACTCGATCAAATGTACTATGCAGCTTGAGTTCACATAGTAAATCTTATTGCATCACACTGGTAACATACATTAATTACCATTTTTCTTGTGACTATCATTTAATAATGTGCAAAAAACATTTACATTTACATTTTAGAATTTGAACCACTTTGTGTGTGTGTGTGTGTGTGTGTGCGTATGCCTGTATGTGTGTGTGTGTGCCCGCGCCTGTGTGTGTGTGTGTGTGTGATATGAGGCATTTCCGTAAGTCTCTGCTGACTTGTATTGCTGAGACTCGAGATAAACCTGCAAGGACTCCCTTAGTAAGGGGAGCACAGGAAACAATTGACACTGTTTCTTGGTTCACATTGTTTCTGAGACATTTCCTGTTTCCTAGTATAATATGGCTTTCCCATGAGAACAATTTATTTGCGAATGGTTAGATATGATAGATTTCTCATTGGCACGCGTTCTGTGGGGAGACTGTTCGCTGTGCTTTGTAGTAGCAAGCTGTGGTCTTTGTGTGTCGATGGCGGGGGTTCGGGGCTCTGCTTTGGGTGAGGATGCTCCAACTTCTTTTCCAGGCATCGGGAGTTTTCTGTGACATACTACTCCCGAGAGTTCTTTCTTCCATAGTTGGAGTCTTTTTCTTGAAGCAGCGTATGATTCATTTAAGCTGTCAATTTAAGGGAAATCTCATGAATTATGGTGTTTTTAGGGTTGCCTGGTGAGTTCCAGGGAAAGTGGTTCAGAGCAATTGATACTCAGGAGGCTGTGTTACATGGTGGTATGTGATATTATCTCTAGGAACTGTAAAGTACCATCAAAGAATAATTCTAGAAATGGGAAATGAAACACTTAGATGAGATAACCTAATCTAATTTGCAATAAAAGGGTGTTCAGATTACATCCGAAATGGTAATTCCCACATTCGGCTGTTACCCTGTATATAAAGTGAAAGGAAAAGTTTTCAATTAAAAAAAGAGAGATGTGGGACTTTGAGTTCCTTTTCCATCTCTCTGATTTTGTAAAATGATACTGCTTGTCAGTCTGAAGTGCCTTCCCTTCGGAGGCCTGCAAGCCGTTAGGGCTGTTTTTCTCATGCCCTTCTCTTCAAGGCAGTTTTTTTTTTTTTTTTTTTTTTTTTTTCTGGGATCAATCTTATTTATATCATCCCAACAACCAGTTTTTAGAAACTTCTGGAAACGGAAAAAGAAAAATGAGAATGGCACGGTGGCTGACATTCGTTTCAGCGTTTCCTAGTGTGAACATTCGAGTGCTTCTAAAATTTCCTCTCTAAGTGTGTCTTATTCTTCTCGGTGTGTCCCGGTTCTCAGTCTCTGTTCTGCTGATTGGATAAAAAAAAAGTTACAGTGTAAAACCTTATTTCCAGCAGAATGACTTTTTGAACTTTTGATCTTTATTTTTGCAGCTCAGAAAGAATGAAGTTTCTTTCCCTTCATTCTAGTCACTAACCACAGGTCATGAAAAACTAGAGCAGGGCAGACCTCTAGGGGTTGCCCAGTGTAAGCCCCTCATGGTATAAAAAGAAGAGGCTGAGGTTCCAAGAGTTAAAGGGCTGGTAATTTATTTAACTTACCTTGGTGTTTGCCTAGAGTATGTGCAGCCCTGGATTCTAGCAGAGAATAATCTGGGCATGATGCTGCATACCTGGAATCCCAGAACTTGGGAGGTGGAGGCAGTAGGTCCAGAAGTTCAAAGTCATCCTCTGTTCCTTATCAAGTTAAGGCCAGCCAAGGCTGAATGAGACCCTGTCTCAGTAAACAAAAACAAACAAACAAAAATGAACACAAGGAGTGCATTGAAGGTGACGTATGGACCGGATCACAGATGTGTGAGCACAATGATGAACTCTTGATTTCTAGTTTGGTATTCATTGACTTTTCTTAACCTATGGCTGAAGCCTGTGGGGACAGAACCAAGTGCCAGCCAATGGGTGGAATTATACCGTAGCCAAGTAAAATTTGAAAAGGAATTCTATGTTTCAAGAATTTAGTTGTTTGAGTGAGCCAAATACTGAATGATAATGCCAGACTCATAGGCTTATCTGGCCTGTGGTTGTTGTGTGATTTATGTGTGGAGATATCGTGACTTGAAATGACTGTTGGCTTGTCTACTTTCCTTAGGCCACCACACCATCTACATTGGGGTTCATGTGCCCAAGAGCTACCGGAGAAGGAGACGTCACAAGAGAAAGGCAGGGCACAAGGAAAAGAAGGAAAAGGAAAGAGTCTCTGAGAACTACTCAGACAAATCCGACGTGGAAAATGCCGATGAGTCCAGCAGCAGCATCCTCAAGCCGCTCAGTGAGTATCCAGTATTCTGTCCGCACTCATCGTCGGGAAGAAGCCTTCCAGACTCCTGTGGCCAATGTAGAGGGGGTCAGGAATCCGGGGTGGTCTGTCTCGTGGGTAACGCCTGTAGACATGCTCCTGGTCCTGACAAGCTGATCTCAGAGCTCTTGTGGAAGGTTCTGAGTTGATGGTGGAAAGATGGGAGCAAAGTGTAGGCACAGATGGTACTTGTACATCCCAAGACGTGAGGCAGGGCGGAGTTTCACAGATGATACAGTGTTTAACCGCGGGGCAGGGCGGAGTTTCACAGATGATACAGTGTTTAACCGTAGCAATCAACAGTTAGAGGCTCTTGAGGTTGGTTCTGCTTGGAAATCAGTTCTGCCAAGACAGTAGGTTAAGATGAGGGCATGTGTGTGTGTATGTTCACCGTGCAAATGTCACAGTCACAGGTGACATCCATCCAGATTGTGGGCCAGGTCAGTGATTTAAAAAGGCATGTCAGAGGGGCATTACACAGCACAGAGAGGAATGCTGACTGACACAGCTCTCGAAAGGTTGGCCATCGTGGATTTCTTACATTGTATAAAGCACTAAGACAGAATGGCAGGAGATCAAAGGACACCCTTGGACTCAGGGGACAAGTAGACCACGGGTTTTGGCCTACGTTTATGCTGCTCTGTGTTTGTTGAGTGTGGCGACTCTTTGATATATGGGGAGCCTTATGTCTGGAATGGGAGTGGATCCGGATGGCGTGAACACATGCGGAAGATTCCTGAAGAAGACGAACTTAGCGACAGCTTTTCTGCTGGCAGAGCTCTTCATCTCTCGCAGAAGCCCAGACCCTGCCATAAAATGCATTATGGGTGGCACAGATAAAGATCAAGTTCAGTCACTGCAGGCGATGACAGGCCAAATTAGAATGAACAGCTCAGGGGTGTTGAAAAGTGAATTCACAGCATTAAATTAAAGAGGGTGTGAAGCGTAGTGATGTGGATCTCTCATAGGCTCAGCACTGGAACGAAGCAGGTGGCTTAGGAAGCCAGAAGAGGAGCGACCCAGATGGGGCCCTGACTTAATCTGAAGTGTTGGAGACTTTGGAAATGGCCTTCTAGTCTGAAAAGGGAGTAGGGCGGGTGTGAGCTGTAGGCGGGGTTAGAGGACAGGAGACTGAAGCAGCGCTCGTCATGGGAATGCCAGGGGAACTCATTCTAAAAGCATTCTCCTTGATATATCTCCAAAAATAATATCCTTGAAATGCATATAAAGAGGGTTACGACTAGCAGCTTGAAGAAAAAAGATAATATTCCACTCCAAATAGGTTACTCTGGTTTCTCTCTGTTTACTGTCTGTTTTGGCATGGCACAAGCCAGTATCAAAGAGGGCCTCTGCTGTGTACGTGTGAGAGATTCCCTCTCTTCCCCTTCTCTCTTCTCCATTTTTTCTTTCTCTTCACCTCCTTTGGTCCTCTTCCTTCCCCTCTCCCTCCCCTCCCCTTCTCTTTTCTCCCTCTTTTGAGGGCATCTCTTACTCTTTAGTAAATAGCAAGAGTGTGTCACCCCTGTCTATATTAGAAAGGAAGAGATACCCTCACTGAAACAAAAGTGCCCAGGAATTTAGAGGTGATAATGATGTGCCAACGCTTTTGGAAAGGCTGTGCCAACAGTGCTAGTAACACCCAGGTAATTAGGAATGGGCAGCTCAGAAAGAGGCTCAGTCGAATGTGTGTTAGTCATGGAATGCTGTTGCTGTCTGTGGCGTTTGGGGAGCGGTTTGAACGTAGCATGAACCCTCCTGGGCACACTGTCGGGAAATGTGTAAGCATGCTATGGACCAACTGTTTGATGAGTGTTGGTTTTCAGCTTGCTGTTTAGCCAAGATGACTTTGAACTTCTGATCCTTCTGTCTCTATATCCTGAGCTGGGATTATAGGCCTGCCCTGGTTCATATGATGCTGTAGGCTGATCTGAGGACTCCATGCATGTCAGATGAGCACCAAATGAATGCTAGCCTGGTTGGAGGATTTTTTAAGCCTCTTTTCCTCATTTTAGCCATTAGATTTTTTAGCTTTAGTCATCTGATTTGGCGCAGAGGTCCTCTCGGTCCTCTTAGAAATTGTCGTCAGTTTCTCTGCTTCAGCATGAGAGCATCCAAATGCAGAAAGACTGGCACCAATGTGCCAACATTTTTATGAGAAAATGCATGGAAAACCTGCCTCTTGTTCTGTTGTTGTCTCTCATGGGCAGCCATGTTTTGTATTTAGGCCTTCTGAGTTCCTTGTATCTCTACAACCTGTCATGTCCTGAAGACGAGGTGCTAAGCATGCTGCCTGGGAATCACGCAGTAATTGTGTCTTGAGGGGACAAAAAAAAAAAAAAAAAAAAAAAACCCTCAAGCAATTCACAGATAAATAGTAGCGTGATGAGAGGCATCTCCAAGTCCTTCTCTGCTTTCACTTCCATGGGCAGTCCTGCAGCGCTTTCTGTTGGGCATACATCTAAACTCTGTCTGACTTGGTCCGGTTTTCAGCTTGGCTGCTCTGCGTTGGTCCAGGCTGCTGTCACGTCTTGCTTTGCTTTTGAAGTCTTTCTCCACTCGAGGCAGCATTGGTCATGGTGGTCATGAGCTGTTGACCTCAGAGCAGCCTCCGTGCTGTGCATCCTGGCACCCAGCCTCCTTCCTGTCCTGCATTGTGCCATCATTGTAATCATGCTGGTGTTATGGACCCTTGCTTCTGCGCTGTTTCCTACTCCCGAGCCTTTGCACATGCAATCCCAGTTTCCTGGGATGGCCGTACCATTCTTATCTCCATTGGCTCTTCCCTTTCTTCATCTTCCATTCTTAAGATGCTGCCTCTTCAGTCAGGCCGTTCTGGCTCCTCTAATGCTGCTTCCTCAGTGTTAGGGTTCCTCTGCCCAACTCTGTTTCCTTCATGATACAACTGCCAAGTTTTTTCAGCATACAGTTTTGTATGGAGTGAATGCTAGATTGTAAGTTCCATGACTGCAGGCAAGGGTGCAGTGTGTCTTGTTCATTTACTATGACTCCCTAGAGCTGTGCCGGATCCAAAGAATATTTAATACATGCTCACTGAAGAATAAATGACTGGATTACTAATGCGGGAGAACACAAGCATTGCTTTTAGAGTTCTAAGTCTCTCCCACATTCTAAGTGAAAATCAAGGTGATTTTCTTGCATCCTATCCTAACACATCATCTCTCTGTCTAAACTCCCTCCGCCACCATACAAAATCTCACTCACCCTGACTTTCGATTGTTCTACTTCGGAAAACACCTCATTATTTCAGCTATTTCCAGAACAGTGTTTTGTTCTGGGAAGATGACTCCCAAGTGTGTAGTCGTGCCTTTTGGTTGTAGGTGATGGGAAGAAACTGATGCACAGGTACATGTATTCATCATCTGTACGTCCAGATGCTCATCCATCATCTGTACTTCCAGTTGCTCATCACTGGACACAGAGGTCAGGCCACTCTGCTTAGAAGCCACTGTCAAGGAGCCCAGAACAGAATATTCAGCATCAGTTTGAAAGGGAATCAGCCAAAGATTTCCCAGCATTTAGACACATTGGGAAGATGACATGATTAGCAGGTTCATTTAGCTTAGAATAGAGATACGTTTTCTCTTTTCCATCACTTCTGGCATCAAGATCGGGTTTCTAAAAAGTTGGTATGTGTTTGATCCTTACACGTTTGGAGCTGTAAGGATGAAGCTAGCTAGCTTCAGATCCCTCCTAAGCTCAGCATCTCTCTGTCTTTACATGGATCCTGTTCTCAGTGTGGTGTCAGGTCTGGTATCCCCACTAGGGATACAGGGGGAAAAAACCCGTGTGTGTGTGATTGTGCCACACTGAGCAACAGGGAGAGCAAGGCTGGGGAGAAAAGTGAGGTGGAAGAACAGGCAGGAGGAGAGACAAGGGAATGAGGAGGTGGCGTGGAGTGGGTGGTGGAGAGAAAAGTTAGATTGTGCTCTTTCTTAAAAATAATCCTTTTACCTCCTCCACCATGCACTTTTTCCCCCCTAAGTTAGCAGCTGCCATCCTCTGAGGCGTGCCCAAAATGCAAGGAAAAGATGGTCCCGGCTGCTAGGATCTGGAAGCAGAGCTCATCTCCCCAGTACGAATGGCCTTGGCCTCTGCGCTTCATGTTTTGCTAGTGTCCTGGAAGATCTTTAGGGGCACTGCTGGCCCCTTTGGGACTGTGGACTCTGTTAAGCAGTGTCAAATGTTAGGAGACACAGATACAAGCAGAGCATGCTGCTCAGTGTGTCCACAGGCTGTGTGGTGTGTTTCTGGACCAGCTGGAGAGAGCGCAGAGGGTACCGACTGCCTCCCGCCTGCAGGTCTGCCCATGATGGCTGCACAGTGCTGGGTCAGTGTGTGCGGAAGGGCAGTCTTGTATTCTCATATTCTTGCCTAACTTTTTGGATGGGTCCCTGAATGGATGGGTTTTTGCTACTGGACATTGTTCTGTGAGCCAGGGACAATGGATGTCAGTCTGTGATCCAGCCAGATCCAGGAAACTGAAACAGAGAAATGGGCAGTGGCTTTTGTTTGGGGCATCCGGGTAAATGAACAGAGTAGCTTTTTACTGGAGCCAAGGATGTTTGTTTTTTTGCCGTGTGACTTCCCCTTTTCAGCACTCCCCTTGCCTCACACTCTCTTGGATACATTTTTTTGGGGGCGGAGGTGGAGGAGGGTAATGGTTTTAGGCATGATTATTGACTTTGATATCATAAAGTACAATTTCTTTAATTATCTGTACGCCAGTAGCATGCGAGTAGGTCTAGAGGAGGGAGCGAGTCTGTTGTGTGTGAGGGGACGTAGCCCCACTGTGCCTGCGGAGCAAAGACACAGAACGATCAGGCTGCCCCTTTCATCCTCCTTCCCATCTTATCTTTAGGTCTGCGCACAGAAGCCTTGTGTATAGACAAACGACTGAAAACTTTATCTTTTCCAGAGGAGGCCTTGTGATAGAGCTTTCTGGAAGGACTGCTGTCTAGAGCACTTATGGCCGTGTATTCCACACAGATGACTTGAGCTGGAAACCCGCCTCATACCTAAAATCAGAGTCGTTTTGCCTTGCGCTCCCCTTTCCTCATTTGCCAGGATCACATGAGCTCTGCATCTGGCTGACAACATTCTTTAGAAAAGTGTGTGTGTGCACATGTGCGCCTGCACGCACACATTACTGCTCACACTCTTCCACTTGTGGCGTAATAGGGTAGGGATGTTAGAAGACAACCTCCAAGAGCCATTTCTTTCCTTCTACTTTGTGGGTTCGGAGGATTGATCTCAGGTCGTCAGGCTTGGCGGCAAGCAGCTTTCTCAGCAGAGCCATCTGTGGACCTGAGCCTATCAAAAATTGCTTGGAGCCATTCTGCCTACCTTCTGCAATCTTATTTCCCCTCATATGCATGCAGACCGTCACAGAAGCGTAGGGCTGGACTTGCTGGAGATCAGTTCTCGATAGTTAGCTGTTTCTGTTTTTCCTTTAAGCCCTTTCAGCCTTTCCAATCGTCAGTGTTCCTGCACTTTTACCGTGGACGGGGCACCTGGCTCTCCGTAGACCCTTTGAACTCGCCAGTGGGTGTCAGTCTAGATGTTGGCTGGCAGGTGGAAAGACCGGAGCTGCGGATTTCCAGGAGTGGAACAGGCAACTACTGAGCTGTTTGTGTGTGTGGAAAACTGCACTCTCCTCAAATGTAGTCAATAGTTGGGCTGTTCTGTACTCTGCAGACAAATTCGTTTGCTCCCTTCCATAAAAAGAATGGCCCCCTCTTCCTGTTTCTCAGTGAAATGAAAACGTCTAGGGATTTGAGGCAGCGGGAAAAGGAAAAAGGTTTGACATATGCTGCCGAGTTCATTTGTGCAACCATAAAATCCTCCTGTGGTGCAAAGATCTTTTATTCTGGTGGTAGTAGTGGATGTAAGATGGCCAAATCACAGTACTCTGTCCTTTTGAATATTTTAGGCAGCCCAGAGTTTCTGAAATGTGCTTCTCTCAGTCACCTGGATGGGTCCTCCAAATGGCAGTTCTTCATTTCCTCTTGTCATTGGCTCTTCAATTCCAGCTCACTGTGCCACGAGATGAGATGTAATGAGGAGTGTGTGTCCATGCTGTGGGAGAGTTGATGCTGTTGCTATTTATAGTGACTCATGAGTTCAGGAGGCCTCAGAGGGTTCTGGTACACTCTGGGTGCTGGGCATTTGGAGGTCTAAAAGGAGTTTCTAACTTGGAGTGGAGACAGGGGAAAACCAGAAGGCTGTGGGGAACTGAAGATAGGAGATCTCTTTAGGGAGGTAAACAGAGTCTAAATGGCTGACCCAGGCATCGCCACCTAAGCAGAAGTCAGGATGTGTCCTGTGGCCTGGGGTTAAAGATTGAAAGGCAGGAGGCTGGAGTGCGTGCATGTCACTAGAACTCAGTTGAAGAATGACAGATACTGGCCAGGATCTTCTTGAAATGGCATTCTGTTTAGGAAACTTGTCACAGGGAAGGAAGTCACTTTTGAAGGACACAGGTGCTTAATATCAGGGATTTAAATGCAAGGCTTTATGAGTATGACCTGTAGAAGCAGAAGTAGCGGGGGCGAGAGACCGGGGCATGCTCTATCCAGTCTCTAGAACTCTTTCAGGAACATTCTCACGTGTAGGAGTCTTGCTTTATACTTTTATGGAGATGTTGTGAACACGGAGTCCTCAAGTTCCTGGTCACATCTTTGGCTCTTTCCTGTTCTTTCTCCTCCCTTCCCTTGGTGTGTCATTGTTTCTCCAGTTTCTCTTGTATTTCCTCCTTGCTCTGAATTTCTGGCCAGTCTTTTTTAGTCAAGTGTGTTTTCTGCCACTGGCCTTCTCTTTGAAATAGAAGCCTTCCTTCGAGAAGGTCCTGCCAGGTACCCGAAGGATTCATTCCATTGAGTCTTTCCCCTTAACAATAGAAACTCATTGTCTTCATTCCCCAAAGGGTTCCTAGATATTGAAGATGAAATTGACTGTGGGTCAGAGCTTATACTTTCCTTCTTTTTGGTAGTTTAACTAAAGTTGCAGGCTTACCTTGAATTAGTGAGGCCTCTTTAAGTTAATTTGTACCCATTTGTAAGGTTTTCCAGGTTTTTGAACACATGTGGTAGTACCTACATATATCATACAAGCTGTCACATGGACTCTATCGTGTCCTGGTTAGTGACTTACCCTTTTCAAATCAGTCTCTTCAGCTGTGCTGTTAGAGCCCTAAAGGCACCAGCTGTATCCTGGACATATTCTGAAATAGTGGATCCTTTGAATGAATGGCTAAATCATTTATTAACTAAATACATAGTCTATTCAAGAAAATAAAAATGTGGAGGTAAGGGTGGCATGCAATTTAGTCAATATTAACAGTCATCTTGGTAGATTAAAAAGTTGTTGCCAATTCAATCCTGGTTGAAATGTGATTAAAATGGAAATCACCAGTTAGCCATCTAAATGGATAGGTTCAATAATGGTGAAATGAGAAAAGGCTAGGAAAAATACAGTTATGTTTATATTATAGCTCCATGGCTTTGTTTTGCCATAACTAATTCGCATATAAGTCAAATATTTTCATGATCTCAAAAAGTAGATAAAATGCTACCCTTTATATATTTTTTATTGTGAGAAAAATATGAAAATGTGAAAATCTGCAGGCCAATGTGAGTATCCAAAATATTATGAGATGTCTTTTTTTTTAAAAATTTATTTATTTATTATATATACAATATTCTGTCTGTGTGTATGCCTGCAGGCCAGAAGAGGGCACCAGACCCCTCTACAGATGGTTGTGAGCCACCATGTGGTTGCTGGGAATTGAACTCAGGACCTTTGGGAGAGCAGGCAATGCTCTTAACCTCTGAGCCATCTCTCAAGCCCCCATTATGAGATGTCTTTAAGGGAACAGAGCTTTCTGGGTTGGTTGGGAAGCCTAGCCATGTGGAAGATTGTTTAGTTAGTGTTCATGTTCCATGGTGCACAGTGAGAATTGTCCATGAAAGAGGTCACTTATAGCAAGTGCTGTGTGTTATGATGTGCCTCCAAGGCTGTTCTTACATAGAGAACCCCAAGAATTGCCTCTATTGTCCTAATGGACACATCAATAAAGTACTCCCTAAGGCTTAGGGAGCATTATGGAAGAGAGGGCAGAAAGACTGCACAAGTCAGCAGATCAGGGAGCAGGGAGCTTGCTGTGACATTGTATCTCCTAGTAATGTCAGAAGCTGCACTCTTAGAATCTTACCAGCATGACTGTCCCATGTGAGCTGAAGAAGAATGATACCAGTGGACACACCAGTTAGTTGGGGGAAAAGTTCATGAGGCCTCAACCCTACACAAAGGACTATGAGCAACTGAGTAAAGCTGGGAGCGGGAGAGATGGTCCTCACCAGGGAGGAGCACAGCAATCGGTTGTCTGGTGTCCATCAATCAACACTGAAAACATGCAACTTTATACAGACCGAACAGGTTATGTATGCATACATGAAATAACAGTGAAAAAGAGGCCTTGAATTTGAAGCAGGGTAGGGAGGTGAATGCAGGAGAATTTGGGGGGCGGGGAGAAAGGTTGTAATTATGTTATAATCTCAAAAATTATAAAAGAAGATTCGACTCTGCGTATCTGGCTTGCAGATTAAGGTTTATGTTGGTTTCAGAATGAATTTAAATGATTTTCTTATGTTCTCGAAATTAAGACAATAATCCTGAAACACCTCTGGATTCATGTGTTCTTCATATTTGCCAACGAAGCAGAATTCCTCTTTTTAGTCTTTATGGTTAAGCATGAGTTGTTTGATAACTTTTTCTAATGGTGGTAACAGTGATCCAGCACTTTGGACTCACTCAACCTCAAGAACCTACAGATAGCCGTAAAACTGAAGACAGCTCTCTGTTCTATTAGACTTTACTACTTCCTGTGAAACTGTTAAATAACAAAAACAAACCAAAGAAATGGGCAGACCACTGGGTGACCGGGGCCCATACCTTCCTCCTGAAAACCAGAGTCCCATAGGCTAACCAGACCTGGACATTGTCACTTCAACCCAGTTTCGAATAGCCTTACCTGAAGATTTCTAGAAATAGTTTGTTTTTGCTATGATTATAAAATTATGGGGGTTGGAGAGATGGCTCAGAGGTAAAGAGCATTGCCTGCTCTTTTAAAGGTCCTGAGTTCAATTCCCAGCAACCACATGATGGCTCACAACCATCTGTAATGAGGTCTGGTGCCCTCTTTGGCCTGCAGACATACACACAGACAGCATATTGTATACATAATAAATAAATAAATAAATATTTAAAAAGATAAAATTATTATAGTGAGTCTGTTACTAATTCCTTTATTTTTACACTTTATCATTTCTTTGTGCTGACTTAAAAGTCAGCAGTAAAACCTTTCTGCTGTTATGAACTAGGGCCTGCCTTAATGCTATGCTTTTCTTAGTACTTTAAATTTTTTGAATTAGGACCAGCAGCATACTGTATAATAAAGAACCCGAGCTTTCTAAAATATCCTCTAGATCTTCCCTGGTCTTCAGCATGGACACATAACTCCGTGCTGGTACTTGCCTGGTCTGCATGAGGTTCTGGGTTTGGTCCCTAGCGCTGGTTAAAAAAGAGACTACTGCAATCTTCTAGCAGGTCGTTGAATTTAACCCTACAATTCAATTTGTGCTCTGTATAGGAGGCTTCGATGAGCAGCAAGGTGTTCACGGTTCACACTGCCGCGCTGCTATCCTGAGCGTCCACACCACTTGGCAATCTGCCTGATGACAGTGGAAAGTCAGAGTGAGGCAATGGGACTTTTTTGGGAAGACAGCTGGCACTAGGGGAATTTTTGTAGGCAGTGAACCATTCTTTAATTGAAACCACTGGATGTGGTTAGTAGTTTATTTTAAAAACACCATATGTTAGTTCATTCCTATAGACGGTGACAATCATAGTATAATCAAAAGCTGTTTGTGACATTTCTGTTTAGTGTTCATAAAAGAGTGGCTTGCTTCCTTGAGATCCTGAACCCTGTGCCAAATGCCAGCACATTGGCAATTACGGTTTTCCTTTCAGGCAATTGTGCAACTCTTTTGAGTATGTGGTAGGCTTTTATTTATTTTTGTCACTTTCACTAATTTGACATTTTCTTAAGTGAAAAAAATATTTCCTCAGATTTTTTGTTAGGTAAACAAAACCTTGACTCCTTTTTCCATGGTTCCCCTGAGAGGAGGAAGCTAGCTAATGCAAGCTAGGCTGTGCTTTGTGTCTTCTTCTTGGCCAGGGAGCCGAGCTAGTGCATGAGCTCATTGATACATGATCTATTTGTATGAACTGTAAGCTTGTGGGCTTGTCATCATCCTTCATGGTTCTGGGGCAGTCACCCTGTTAGCCACTATAATAGGGAAAAAAAGAGAGGCGGCCAGATCCCCAAGCCTACTTTTCAGTACAGTACAACACAATTCAATTCAGTTCAGTCTAACCCACTTAGAGCAAATCCTAGAAATATTTACAAAGCACTCCTGTTCGTGTGTAACCCAGGGTCAGGGGCTTGAAGGGTGACAGTGTCTTAAAAACTGACGGCTTATGGGGGACAATGGCACAATCAGATATCTACAACAGTTTGGCAATCATGCCATGATTGGTGGGGGATTTATAGACAGTCTCCTAATCACCCGAGCTGAGTCTCGGGGAGCAGGAATGTGTCCTGAGTTAGAACAGGGATGGAGAGGCGCTGGCTGTTTTGACTAACTCTTCATTCAGGAATGGACCCCCATGGCAGGCGAAGAAACTAAGAGGCTTCTACCATAGTGCCCATCTCTTCTTAAGATGAAATAATGCTGATGTAAGCTGACCATTAAAGTCCATTTTGGAGGACTGTTTCCTAGTTTGCTTCTCAACCACATTTTATCTTCTTCCTTAATTTCAGAACCCCAAATTCATTCATAGTAAAAATGTGCCAAGACAAATTCTTGGTTCCCCAGATTTCTGGATGACTAAGGGATTGCCACATGACTCAGTCCTGACCAGTAAGATGCAAGCTAAGTGAATTGCTTAATTTTTGGGAGATATGTATTGACTCCCGACAGAGATCAACAACCTTCATACTTGGCAGTAGATATCGTGGATGAGCATTTTGGGTGGATTATTTGCTCCATGAGTAGTGAAAACTTGTCACTTCCAGGAAATCTTAACCTTGTCACTGTTGATGGTTGGCCAGGATAGTTTACTGCTTACATTTGATGAGTCAGTTTGTGTATGTCAGCTATGCACAGATATATCTGTCCTCTTTTTCTCCGTATTCAAGGGAGGATTATAAAAAAGGATGAGTCAATCTGTGTATAGAATGACCTGAATTTCATTGACAATAGCTTGCTGATAATAACAATGTTTATTGAATACAAACTATTTTCTAGGTACCAATTCAATAGCTGAAAGTCCACCAGCTTAATTTTACTCATGAAAATCATGAGGGCAACGACCTCCCTCTGGTCTTGAAGGCTCTGAAGTTCACAGAGGTGGGTGAATCAACTTTATGCGGTTTGTGAATGGATTGCTGAGAGGCCGATTAGCGTCTTTGTGACTCAGAGCATAGGCTAGGGGCCCCTGCACTTACAGTGATTGTGAAAGAGGTTGGCTTAGGCTCTTGGACAATTCTGTGATTGAATGAATGAAATTTAGGGGGAGCACTGTGTACATCTAAACACAGTTGGGGTGTTGCCAGTTCTTTACTTGTACCATAGGTAGAGCGATACTGATGCTAACAAGAATGTATGAAGGAGCCTTTCTTTCCCCTCCATAGTATCCTCCAAGTTTAACCCAGAAATATTTTAGACTTAGATACTGAAGTTCTAATGTACATCTTCTTTTGGTAGTAATTGTGTTTGCTCTAGGAAAAAAAAATAAGTGGGATAAATAAAACAGATGTGATGAAATAGCTTAGGTAGGTCTTACTATGGACTGATAATTTCCCTGCCAGTCTGATTGCTTTTTGTCAGTGCCTGTCTGTTCATTTACTCATGGCTTGACCTAGTCACTCATGTTTCCCTGCTCCATGAAAGTCCTCAGCCCTCCAGCTTATTCCCATTGAACAAATTAAGTCAGAAGTTACTGTAAGGACTCTGGGGGGACCCCTCTGTAGACCCACCAACCCCTAGCATCACGCCAGTCTGAGAAGTATGAGGTGTCTTGCTAGGGAATATAGACCAGTGGGTCTCAGTCTTCCCAATGCTACAACCCTTTAGTACAGTTCCTCATGTTGTGGTGACCCCTGATCATAAAATTAATTTGTTGCTGCTTTATAACTGTTATTTTTCTAATGTTATGAATCATAATGTAAATACCTGATATGCGACCCTTGTGAAGGGGTCATTTGACTCTCCCTGTCGAGACCCACAGGTTGAGAACCACTGATCTTGACCATTATCTAGAATATTCATCACAGGCATCCCGAGTGCTGTGTTTTGCTGGGGTTATGATAGTGAGCAAAATTAAAGATGTGCTTTCCTTAGGGAGATGATTGTCTGTGAGACACTCACAGAGGTAGATGGTAGAGTCTATCTGTGGTTGGTGCTCTGCCAGTCTGTTTAAAGGAAAGTGGCTAGGCAAAGATGCTCTGAGAAAGCCAGGGTTGAGCTAAGGAAGAGAAAAGACCCCAGATGAGGCAGTGGGCCGGGAGGAAGATGATGACTCAGAGCAGAGTTATTCAAGATGAGCCATGGCACTGAGCGTGTAGGAGAGCCCAATAGAGAAGAGTTTGATTTTAAAATAATAGCATTCCCTTTGGCCAGTGTTAGAGAAGATTTAGAATTTCCAGTGCATGATAAATGTCCATTGCATAAGGCACACAGTACATTAAAATACTGATTTTAAACTTACTTTGAAAAGAAACTTCCATTAATTAAAAAAAAAAAATCCCCAGAACGACCTCCAACTCACATGGAACCTTCTTTTCTACAAATACTGCTTCCTGAAAATCTGATGTGTCAAATAAAGCATCTCCCAGTAAATGACCAGTGAGTCTAGCAAAAGCTTTTGACATCCACATGAGAAGTAAAAACTTGCCTTCTCGAGTGCACAGTGAGCTTTGTCTATTTTGACAGAATATTCAGTTGGCAGCCAGGAAACATCCTGTGCGGACACCAGTTCTACCAACCAGAAATACAGAACATGGAGGGAAAGAGCATTCCAGATAAAGATGAGTGTCAGAAGCACTGGCTAAGTCACCCACAGACCTTTCCTATCTGTGGCTCATCTGGATCAAGCGACAGGTCAAGAGGACACAAAGCCCTGGTCCCGCTGCAGCTCACTCAGTGACGCCCTTCCAGATTCATGTCCCATGTATCACCCAAGTACAGAAGCGTGTCTGCCATGTGATTTACACCAGGGTTTCTGTTCTTTAGTTTATTCTGTCGTCGTCAGGCCAAGAAGACAAATGGGTGATACATCTTGTCTAACAGAGAAAATGTGGAGTGCCAGTATGTTTTTTTGTGTCATTGCATTTTTGAAGTCTGTCATCAGGAAGTATGTTTTTTTCCTGAAGTCAGAAGAGGCCCCCGGAGGGCACCATTGACCTGACGGAGCGTGTTTGCAAGAGCACTTTCATGTTTACTGTGGTGCCTCTCTACCGCCCTGTCCCCTTTGCTCTGGCTCTGACTTTTCTATCAGAGTTATTTTGGATGGAACTGAAAGTTATTCTGAGACCTTTGTGTAAAGTTCAAAGCCCGTTCAGGGAGTCACTTCAGCTGAATTTGACCATACATTGCAAAACATTTTATTTTACTTTTGTTGTGTAAATAACCCAGAGAGGCTTCCATACGTAAAACCCTAATTGTTCCATAACTCTGCAAAAGTTATCCCTGCTGTAGAAGTGTAATCACAGTCTCCCACAGGCTTGTCACCTTCCCCGGAATCACGCTTTCTCTTTTGGAGGAGTGGGGATTTTGATGAATGAGGTCCTTGAACTTCTGGCCCGAATCTAGCTGAAGCAGTGGTTTTCAACCTGTGGGTTACGACCTCTACAGAATCACATATCAGGTATCCTGCATATCAGACATTTACTTTGTGATTTTATAAAAGTAACCAAGTTACAGTTATAAAGTAGCAACAGAAATAATTTTATGGTTGGGGGTCACCACAGCATAAGGAACTGTATTAAAGGGTCGCAGCCTTAGGAAGGTGGAGGATCTCTGTTCTATACCATATCATGAAGTTGAAATACTGGAGTGATCAGGCTGAAGACAAGGAGCGTGTGATAAGTGCAGGCGAATCCTGGATGATCCCATTATTCCTTTCTCCAGAGCTTGGTGTATTCAAAGTTAGGACATCACAGCTGTGGGTTGTTGGGTTTCACTTGATTGGCCTAAAGTCAACTGAGTCCTAGAAGAGGCTCCTCTGGAGATCAGTTGCCTTGGAAACGGATGAGCATAGCTGTGTAATAACTTCACTGTGGCAAAAATTCCAGCAGTTGGGTGGCAGTTGTGTCTTCATGAAGGGCATGAGCACATTGTACTTAGACTTTCCCATTGCTTATCAGTCTGCCTGTCCCTGTGTTTATTACAGGGGTCACCCCTTTTCCTAGCTGCTTTCAGGCACCTTTTGCTGTTTCCATTTCTTTCGTGAGCCCAGAACCTGAAGAAGTCACTTTATGTGTTGCTTGTTCTGTGTTGCAGTAGGGTTGCTTGTTGGTTCCTGACTGCTCATCCCCGAAATAATCACACAGAAGCTGTATTATTTAAACCACTGCTTGGCCCATTAGCTCTAGCTTCTTATTGGCTCTTACATTTAATTTAGCCCATTTCTATTAATCTGTGTATCACCACGTGACTGTGGCTTACAGGCTAAAGTTCCGTCTTGCTCTGGTGGGGCTACATGGCTTCTCTCTAACTCTGCCCTTCTTTCTCCCAGCATTCAGTTTATTTTTCCCCGCCTACCTAAGTTCTGCCCTGCTATAGGTCCAAAGCAGTTTCTTTATTACAGAGGAGAATCCCACATCAGTCCAAGCCTACCAAGTAGAATGCTAAGAAGCCACACAGACTTCAGTAGGAACTCATAACTTCTGAGTAAGGCTTTTGACCCTGTAAAGACACCTACCTCTGTTGTGGGAAATTTCTACATTCTGTGAAGATATATTGCTGTGATTGGTTTAATAAAGATCCAAACAGCCAATAGCCAGGCAGAATGTATAGGTGGAACTTCTCAGCAGAGAGAGGAAGTAGGAGGAGATAATCGAGGTTCAGGGAGAAGTCAATGAGCCTTAGAGGGATTCTGACATACAGAATGAAATAAAGGTAGACAGCCATGAAGCAAATTGTAGTTTAATATAAATGGCTTAATTTAAGCTATAAGAGCTAGTGGGACAAGCCTAGCTTTTATAATTAGTGAGTCTTCATGTCATTATTTGTGAACTGGTGGCCCAAAGAAATATCTTACTACACACCTCTGTGATTGTGTTTGATTTTCTTAATAAGTTGGAGCAAATCTAAAGACAGCACCATATCCTTCTCTACAAATGAAGAAAGAAATATTTATGGAATCATAGTCTGATTTCAGATTTCTTTATTAACTGTTAATACACTTTTTCTTTTCGACAAGCTCATATATCACAGGCTGATCTGAAACTCTCTGTGCAGTAGATGAAGATGTCCTTATGATGCTCATACTTTTACCTCCAGAGAGCTAGAATTACAGACAGGAACTAAGAGGCCAGGTTTATGTGGTGCTTAGGATCAAATCCACAGCCTTCTTCATTTTAGGCAAGCACTCTGCTGTGTTATATACCCCGAGCTCCTAGATCTTAGTTTGTGTATTGTGTAAATATGATATGATAGACATATAGCATGAGGTTGCTGTGATGTTTAAATGAGCTAT
This sequence comes from Chionomys nivalis, assembly GCF_950005125.1. NCBI lineage: Eukaryota > Metazoa > Chordata > Mammalia > Rodentia > Cricetidae > Chionomys > Chionomys nivalis. Next base: position 86,873,346 of record NC_080091.1, read on the forward strand.
GATGCCTTCGAAGGGTACCATCAAGGAATCAGGCTCTGGACATGGTAGTTGTTATACTGCCTTCCTTTGTTTTATTCGTACGTTAGCAAGGAACTCCAGCTCCTACTTCATCACCTTTGAAGACAGCAGCAACTCCTTGTCTTTCTTCTTCATGTTGAAGCAACAGATAGGCTAAGTTATTAGTGAGTCAGGGCAATGGGGTTTTGAACTGAAGATTTAAGAGATTCTGTAGGCACGTTTGATTCCTAGACAAGTCAGCAAATTATTCTAAAAATGGAGAAACACCTACCATCCCTATTATTAAGAGCTGCTTGGTTCTAGCCCAAATTTAACTTTAAAAAGAAATGAAAAAAATCCAACTCTCTCTGGATGACATTAATAGTATGCAAATACTTTGGGATACAGCAGTAAATGTTTTGCACACAGTTGTTAGAGGCACACAGCAATCTTCCTTCTTGTTATCAGGGACATGAAGAGAGCATGGGGACCCAGCTCTCGAGCTCCCTGGGCAGCAATCCATCTGTGCTGTCTTCCAAGTAAATCAGTTTAGACTAAAAACTAAGCAGTGTGGGGACTGGAGAGATGGCTCAGCAGTTGCAAACACTGACTGCTCTTCCAGGGGAACTGGGTTCAATTCCCAGGATCCACATGGCAGCTTAAAACTGTCTGTAATTCCAAGATCCAACACCCTCACAAGACGTACTTACAGACAAAACACCAATGAAATAAAAATAGACAAAAAATAACTAAATAATGTGTTGTGTTAAAAGTGTGAACTAATGAATATTCTTTGAGTTGGAATGATTCCCCAGAGAGCACCCTTGTTTTCATCAGGCTTCTTCCCTTCAGAGAATCTTGCTAGAACATTCTAGAGAGTTAGGTATGGAAGGGTGGTTGCCTCTGCCCCTCACTGTGCAGCCCTCAGCTTGCCTGCAGGGGTCGTCAGTGTTGCATCATAGTCTGTGTGTTCGTGCATGTTCACTTGTTCAAACATTCTTCTGCTTTGATCAGAAACCTAATACTAATTGTCCTGTACATAGCGCGTGATTGGGTCAGGGTGTGCTTGTGTGCATACATTATCCTGGGAGGTCTTCAGAGATTACTCCTGCTCTCCATGAGTAAATACGGATCTGAAAGATGAAATGAATTAAACAAAAAGAGGGACACATGTGAGAAATACTCAGGCCTGGTGCTCTTTTCATAATGCTTAAATCCTTATCTTCCCCTGAGGTTGTAATTATGGATAGCTAATAGCCGCTCAGTTGCACAAAAGATTTGAGATGATTTGTGTTTTTATTATGTAAAACTTTGGTGAAAACAGGAATTAAAACCAAGGAGGCCACAGAATACGCAGAACCATTATGGCCAACATTGTTCCTGGAGTTGAACTGAATTTGCCTGAGATTCCTGGCAGTCAAGATGAAAAGAAAAGCATAGTTGTATATTTCATATCATAAAAGGAAAAGCATACTAAGGAGCAGAGGTTTTATTAGGATTATATTCTAGAGCAATGGTTTCACTGCGGCTTTAGATAAGAGGCAATACGAATAACAGTAGATAAGGTTCTTGTTCTGCTTTCATTGCTGCTGTGAGAACTCACGCTGGCAAAAGCAACATAAGGGAGGAAAGGGTTTATTTCAGTTCATAGGTCACAGTCCATCACCGAGGAAGTTAGGGCAGGAACTGGAAACAAACTGGACGAATATTCCTTGTTGACTCATTAACAGATCCATGTGTAGGTAGCTCTTCAGCTCAGGACCACCTGCCTAGGGACTGGTGCCACTCACAGTGGACTGGGGCTCCCTGCATCTCTTAGTCAAGACCATACTCTGTAGATATGACCATAGGAAGTCTGATCTGGGAAATCCCTTAGTTGAGACCCCTTTCAGGTGTTTCTAGGGCTGTTATCAAAAACATTTTTTGGGTTTTTTTGGATTTTCGAGACAGGGTTTCTCCGTAGCTTTTTGGTTCCTGTCCTGGAACTAGCTCTTGTAGACCAGGCTGGCCTCGAACTCACAGAGATTCGCCTGCCTCTGCCTCCCGAGTACTGGGATTAAAGGCGTGCACCACCACGGCCCGGCAAGAACATTTTAAAGCTAAACAGGAATATAAAATTGTTTCTCAAGTGGTCTGAAAATTGTTGGGTGCCCTCTAAGAATTTGGCTCTCTGTTAGAAACTCTGGATACCTTATTTTATTTCACCTTCAGAAACATTTCATCATGACGAGTTGCTTTTTAAAGGATCATTGTGTCTATTTAATGACAGGGCATTCAGTATCAAAGAGCCCATGCTATTTCCTCAGGGCCACATGGCACCCTTGAAGCCAAGATTCTGCAGATTACACATGGGCCCTGTAGAATCTCGAGCCCGTACAGTTTGCTGCTTTTGAGGTTTAAGTGAGCCAGGCTGACTAAATGCAAATACAGCTGGCCCTCTATATCTGTGGACTCTGTTATCCTGGATTCAGCCAAAGGCAGGTCAGAAATACTTGGAAGAAGAAAGGCTATATCTGCCTTGAATATGTGTAGACCTTTTTTGGTCAGTGTTCTCTGTGCAACTGCCTTTTCATTGTGTTAGCTATTATAAATAACCCAGAGATGGTTTAAGGGGAGAATATGCTACTGTGCCATTTTATATAAGAGATTTGGGCATCTGTGAAATTTGGTATCCATGGAGATCATGGAACCAAAACCCCTCAGATACCGAGGGACAGACTGTGTATCATCTTCTGGTGGTTATGTGTTATCCAGGAATACATTTTAGAGGGTAGTCTTTGTAAACACCAGTCTCACATCCAGGCTTTGGTAGGAGGTGAGTGTGGGAAAGCTCATATTCTGGGGCTTCTGAAGCCCCAGATTGGAGACTAGCAGTCATGACTATGTGTTGTGGCTGTTTAAGACTAAGTGCTTTAAATGCATTACCATCTTCAGCCCTTACTAAAAGCCAGCAAGGAAGGTATTCTTGTATCCCCACTGCAGGGGAAGAGAGGGAGGCTCTCTGAAGTTAAATGACTCCAAAGTGTACATATGTCCAGCGGCAGGATTCAAACATGGGCCACCCTTGCTCTGTTCAGCATAGCCTCACCATTTTCCTACCGGGCTCCTCAAAACAAGAGGGAAAATTAATAATTTCTTGTGAGTCTTTTAGGTCCTAATCTGGACTCTTGCCTGGAAGAAAGATCATTTTCCCTTATAGTATACACGTGTGCATGTACACACAACACACACACACACACACACACTCCGCAGGGAGACCTGTAGTTCTCCTCCGGTTAGGTAGAGTGGAATTTTCCTTCCGAGGCTGCTGAACCAGCTTCAGCACGCGCTCCACTCTAAGCGGAGACAGTCCTGCGCTGCAGAGCATGAGTGCCGTGACTTTCTTGGAGGATTCTAAGGAGCATGTCCTGATGAGTTTTCCACAACTCCAGAAAGGCACTAAAACCATTTCTCCGGATTTCATTTGGTGGGGTCTCTAAGGATCCCACCAGGGTAAACTAAGTGCCAGAAATAGCGATGTCAAAAATTGATATGAACAAGTTTAATTTTAGAGAATGGAGCAAAAGTAATAATCTTAGTTTAGAATAGTTAATTCAGAGCTGTTCTTTTTGACAGCCCTTAAATACTGATCAATTATGTAAGTGACACCACTCCCATTTTGTGATTATTCCAATAATGATAACCACACTTCTGCCAACCCCACAATAACAATGCTAGCAGAGTGTTGTTCTGAGAACTTGATAAGTGACTCACTTAACCCTTTTCTGTGAAACTGTTAACTCTGTAGATGAAGAAGGCAAGTAAGGAACTTAACCTGAGCACGTAGCTGGTGGACGGCTGACTCGTGGCCAGGATGCTGTGTGGAAGGCAGGTTCACATTAGGTGGAGATCCTTGAACTCAAGTCTATGGAGAGGTCAAATGCAGCGAGGTGAGATGCACACGCTTCTAAAAGTAGAATCAGGGAATGGTAGGGCAGGGCCTGCCTGTCTTCCTGACGTTATTCTTCATGGCCATAGTATGAAAACATGAACTATTTCTGTTGTACTCAGGGAATCACAGAGGTGGTGAAAGGTCCAGAGAGCTGTGCTCTTATGATACTGTTCTTGACAAATTGTCTCACCAGGACATGGTTTGGGATATTGATAGCAAGGTGATTTTGGCCAAAGTCTACTTTCTCCTGAAGCTGAAAGTTGAACTGAGGATTCTAGAATTCCTTTTAGTGATAAATAAAAAAAAAGTGGCATAACATTTTGAGAGATAGGTGTTTTAGGAGAAACATGCTGGTTAAGTTTGCATGCTGGAGTTGGATCAACCAGGGTTAGATGTCCAAACCTGAACTGGTTTGCCAACTTCTCTAAATCTTCGTTTTTTTCATGTGAAAAATTGGCACACTATTCCCAAACTCATGGATTGTCCTGGTGACGTGGCATGGGTGGTAGAAAGGGCTTAGCCTAATGATTGACGAGCTACAAGCCCTCAGAGTTTCCGTGCTATGTAAGATTGCTCACCGTAAAATACGATAAACTGGGCTGAGTCCATTCAGATAAAATCACCTGGAAAGAATCAAGAAAACACTGATGAGAAGTGGCTTACCAAATGGAACATTCCTAAATAATTTTGTTAGAAGTGAAGTCTCAGATGCAGTTGGTGTCTCTGAGGCCTGTATGTCCTGGTTATCTGGTCCCAAGGGCCTTTTTCTAACCTGTAGGAGGTAGAGAGGGCCAGTCCTGTGATGATCTGAGGAGCACAGAAGGAGTGGTCCAGTCCTTCCTTTTATGTTTTGGCTTTTAAATCACCAAGCCTTTGAACAGGGAGTTGGCGTGGGTAGTTGAAATTTTCTTCAAGCTCTCATACTCTTTTGCTCAATTAGTTTAGGTCTTATGAAAGTTGATAAATTAATTTTGAAAAAGTTGTCAGAAAAGAACTTAAAAAAATGCCCCTTTGCTTCAAGTAAAGCAAGGATCAAATGGAGACTAACTCCCAAGTAGGTTGCCTGAGACTGTGTTTTTCTCTCTCTTGGGGCCAAATGACCCTCATGTCTGCCACCCATTCCTTTGGAGAATCAGCTTTTCATTCATAGACCTAGAATCTTTTGCTTCCTTCCTTGATTGAAATAAAAATTCTTTGCAGCAGCAGGAGCAGCCCCAGAGGAGCAGGCACAGGAAATGTCTTTGTTTCAGTGTGGCTGGCCGGAGAGCCCCGTTCCAAGTGGCTCTGAGCTGTCACTGAGCGAATGTATGAATGAAGCCAATGAATGGGGCAGAGCCATCCAAACCAGAGAACACATTTTCTCCCTTCTCCTACAGAACCAGTTTGTTTTGAGCAAAGGGTCATTTACAGTGATGATGTGCTTGGCAGGATGCCTTGTCACTTTCTTTCTGTAATACTTCCCGAAGAGTTTCCTTTTCATTTGGGACTTTCCCCTTGCCATTCTAGTGACAGCGAGGGATGGCTTCATGTGGGATGCTGTCTGACTGGTTTTGCGTGCTTTAAGCTTTCAAGATAAAATAAAATATTGGCTTTGTCACCCAACACAGTCTCTCTCTCTTGCATTCTTTCCTTAGAAGAAAGTAAGTTTCCTTGTGGCATTTCATACATACGAGTTTATGCTGGTCTTGTCCTCCCCCACTTCTCCTCACCTTCTCTTGTCCCGGATACTCACTTACACGTCCCTACTCCTGGTAGCCCCCTGCCATTTTCATGTCACAATTATGTTCTCTTACTCTTTCCTCTCCTCTCCCTTGAGAGCAGAGAGAAGCGTCACAAATCGCCTTCTTCAGTCCCGACAGTTAACATACCAGATAGCTGAGGGCAAAGTGACTTGGTCAGGGTGGCACAAGCAGTTAACTCAGGCCCGTGGCAATGGAGCACAGGTTTTCTCTGCCACACCACACTTCCTTCCTTTGCTGGGCTGTGGCTTCCTAATTCCTACATAATGACTTGCCTGGACCACAGCACCACATCTCTCACCAGCATCAGAACTTGAGAAGAGGGGAAGGATTTTCCCATCATTCTTGTGCATGCTTCTCAATGGAACTGAGGGTGGGGTTTCCCTCTGCCAAGTGAGGATGTAGTTGGTGGACTCCCCTGAAACTTGAGGACCCCAGTAAAGTGCACACACACATGATGGAGCTGAAGTTCTCCAGGCAGTTAGAGAGAGGGAGCGCAAAATAAACCCAGGGACCTCCGCCAGTGACAGCCTCAGAAGTGATCATGGGAGAACTGGCATAGTGAAGGTTTTTGGCTTCTTTCTCCCCCCCCCAACTTATTTTGAAAAACAAAAACAGCGCATAGCTTTATAGGTGTTTGTCATAGATCATACTAAGGCTTAGTGTTCCCGTCTCTCCATTTTCCCAGGGGTTGTGGTTTATAAACTGCGACATGACATTAGGAAGCTGACATAGTTTCCATGTGTGGCTTTTGTCCCTTGTCACTCCTCAAGGATCGTTGCAGGTAGCCTCACGTGGCACAAGAGGATGCAGAAAGTATGGTTCTGGCACCTCAGATAGTTCTTATGCTCATTTTTCTAAGGTAAGTCTCTCTTCCACACCCCGACCCTTGTAATTGTAAACCTACTTTCCGGCTCTCTTATTTTGCCATTTCAAGAATTCCGTGTAAATTAAATCTTATGGTATGTGAGGTTTTTTTTTCCAGTTATACTGCTCCCGAGACCTCTTCAAGTCATGGATAGTTAATTTTTATTCTGGAGTGGTAGATCTGTGGCGTGTGTGTGAACTCAATCAGTTTATTGAAGAGGCATTTTGGTTGTTTGCACTTTGGGGCAATTATTGACCAGGCTGCTCTGCATGCAGGGCTCTGAATAGACATGAATTTCATTTCTTTGGAAGATGTGTGAGATTTCCAGATTGTATATAAATGTATACTTAACTTTGTAGGAACTATCACAGCCCACTTCCAAAAAGTAGTTGTGTTATTTTGCTTCTGACCAGATTGTATAAGTGATCTAATTTCTGTAACCATAATTGGATGGTATCCCTATTTTGTTTAAGATAGTTTGTTGTTATGAAGTATATAGGCCGATTTTGAAATCTTTATGTAACCTTTGCCTCTAATGTGGTGATCCTCCTGCCTCATCTTCTTGAATGCTAGGATAATAGGTTTGTATCATTATGCCTAGCTACCTTTTCTTTCCTTTATTTTGTGTATATGAATGGTTTGGATTGAACTTGACAGTTAGGTATTTGTTCTGCTACATCACAACTTTCCCAGCCCTCATTCACTGTATTCTAAAATTTCATTTGTCTTAGTAGATGGCTATTGGTAGCAAAGCCATGTTTCTAACTTGTATGTCCCTAATGACTAATAACATCCACATCTCCTTCTGTATGTGTGCAGTCTCTCTGCTAAACCGCCACATTATGCATTGTCTCTTACTCATTTTCTAGTGGAATTAAAAAACTGTTGCATCTGGAGAATTCTGTATATATTCTGTATATAAATTCCTTGTCAGATTTGTGCTTTGCAGCTATTTTATTCTTGGCTCTAGATTATCCTCAGTTTTATTGAAGCACGATTAGCAAAATTATGTAAATGAAAAAATAAAGTGGTGACTTCATATACATATGTACTTTAGAAGGATTATCATAACTTTGTCAGGTAAGCCGTCCCCTCACATCGTTACTGCATTTGCTGTGTATAGAATATTTAAGACCTGCTTTAAAATAGAATGTCTTCCATCTCTGACAAACATTTCTCTATTTCTTCTCTCCCCAAACCCCTAGTAGGCAACACTCCATTCCTTGTTTCATTGGCTGTAGTAGATTTCACACAAGAAAGATTTTATGAGAGTTCTTTGCTCTGGCTTATTTTGCTTAGTGCATTGTGGGCAAGTTTCATCCATGATATCACAATGGTAAGATTTTCCTCTCTTTTGTGGTTAAGTAGTTTCCTGTGTGTGTGTTTGTGTGTGTGTGTACATACATATATTTTTGTGTATATCAAAAACATACCACTGCTTATCTTTTCATTTCTGTTGGGCACTTTGGCTCTTCCCATGTCTTGGCTGTTGTGAATAATATCATATTGAACATGTGATAACAGCTTTTGGATATACAGAAGTGGGATTTTTAGATACTACAGTGCTCAAATTTCAACTTCTCGAGGAAGCTCCATTACTTTCCATAATGGTTGCACCAATTTATATTCCCACCCAAATGCATGAGTTCCCTTTTTGCCACATTCATACCAATTTTTTTGTCTTTCTTTCTCAAAATGTCCTAATAGGTGTGGAGTAGTAGCGTTCTGTGTCTTTAATGTGCACTTCTTGTGTTATTTGTGCTACTGATTCATTTATGTACTCTTGGTTATTTATGTGGTCTTGTGAGCATGTCAGTTTATTTTCCCCTATTGCTATTGAGTTGCATGAGTTTCTTAATATATTTTTATATCTTACTCTTTATCACATAGATGTTTACAAAAATTCCCCTCTGTTCCAGAGGTTGCTTTTTGATTTCATTGATTATTCCTTTCCCAGGCAGAAGCTTTTCATGTCCACTTTTGCTATTGCTGCTTAATTTCTGGTGAATATCCAAGAACTATTGCCAGGTCCAGCATGACAGTGTGCTTTTTCCTTACATTGTTTTCTAGGAGTGTCACGGGCTCTGCTCTCACACTTAATCCCTCTGTCGATTTCAAGTTATTCTTGTGAGGGGTAGAAGACAGGGTAGCAAATTCTTTCGCAGCCTGTAGCTCATCTTTACATTCTCCTAAGAGAGCCGCTGGTGGGGAAAGTTGTAAGCTTTGATGAGGTCCAGTTTATTATTTCCTCCTTTTATGGAGCATATTTTCATATCTTGTCTAAAACCTCCTCTTTGGTCTTGAAACTTTTCCCTTTCTTATCATATCGTTAAGAAATGGAAGTTGGGCAGGAGCCCTGTTGGGAGAGGGCTTGCTTAGCACGCTCGAAGTCCTGGGTTCCACTTCCAGCCTGTCTTGTTCAGTTTTGCTTTTATGATACACAGCAGTGATAGATTAGTGTTGCAGGTGAAACAGGAGCTACTGATCATCTTGAACCCTGTAATTTCAATGTGGTGGTGGTGGGGAGATGAAGAGATATTTGACTGATTTTCTTAGCCTTTTTTGTTGTCATTTCAATTTTCCAAGTAAGATAACTTTATGATACAAATGATTGCTTATGATTTTCAGTGCCTTAAATTTTTATTCACCAATAGAAGTTTTGAAGGAGAAGATTTGCTTCTTCTTCTCCTTCCTCTCCTCCTCTTCTTCCTCTCCTCCTTCTCCTCTTCTTCTTCTTCTTCTTCCTGTCCTCCTCCTTCTTCCACAAAATCTGTTTAAAAAACTTTAAAATGTTTGGTTTGTAATTTGCACAGAAAATAAATAGAAGAACCATTCTTTCTTAGGAAAGAAAATGTAGTCATTGCTTTGATTACAAGGAGACTCCGTGGAAAGCCAGGAAACCACGCATTTGGCCAGTGCGGTATAATGCATGGCAGTGACAGGATCCGACCTCATGAGGACAGTCCTGATAGTGGTTGGCGGGTCAGAGTCCATTGGAATCAGAGCGAAGATGACACCTGTGATTTGTGCCTGTACTGCTAAAAAAAAAAAAAAAAAAAAAAAAAGAAAAAGGGACAATTAATTGTATTTAAAGTTGAGGTCTGAGCCGGGCGGTGGTGGCGCACGCCTTTAATCCCAGCACTTGGGAGGCAGAGGCAGGCGGATCTCTGTGAGATCGAGGCCAGCCTGGTCTACAAGAGCTAGTTCCAGGACAGGAACCAAAAACTACGGAGAAACCTTGTCTCGAAAAATCAAAACAAAAACAAAAACAAAAAATAAAGTTGAGGTCTGGCAATTCTGAACAGACTTAGCTTCTAGGCTGATGAACAACATTGTATTGTGAAGATAACCAACCAAGTGTTCTGTCTTTCATGCATTTTCAAAAAGCTATGCTACACTTTGGTCTTCTATGGTGGCTCTCAAACTGTTTATCTGTCCGCGTGCGGCATCAACAGAGGTCAGGCTCAGCGTTTCTGCACATCATTGCGACCTTTCTTCCTCGTTTTACTCTTCTCTTTAGTTGTCTTAAGAGGCCTTTAAGTGACAACTCCATGTTTGTCCATGTACACAGCTTCATGTGATATTTCTTGGTCTGCAGGACTGACGTGGGCTTGGAATGGCAGGGCTGACGTCTGACTTGCCGTCCGAGTTTCACATAGCAGGACAAGCTCTGCCTCAGTTGCATTGAATGCCTTGGCCTTTGTAGGTGAGAAGCCACCAGAATGTTGGCAGGCAGGCCACCCTTCCCTCAGGGAAGGAAATGTGAGGTGTCCCAGGAGTGGCTTTGACTCAGTCTTATTGCTATATGACCCCCCATGTTCTTCCTTTAAGCTCATCCCTGGAGATCACCAATGTACTCATTAAGGATTTATTGCGCTATACAGAAACCCGAGCCCAACTCAAATTGAGTCTGAAACTTTGATTCCTTTCCTTCTACAAAAATTCCACTGGTTCTGTGTGCGGTCCAGGTCCTGGGAACCTCCCTGTAGAATTTAGCGTAAGCTGATCTCGCGCTGGACTATGGTGTCATCCTTTCTTGCCCCAGTGCTCGGTGAGCTTTTTATAGCCCCATCACTGTAGATCCTCCCACTTCTGTTTCCTCGTTATGCTAAATGAGGAGAGCGAACAGTCATTTTAGAATTTTCTCAGCAGCCTGCTTTCAGGAACGTAGCCGTCCCCCCTTCTTGACTTCTGCAGTCTGTAAACTTCTGCTGACACTGGCCCCTGGTGACAAGAGTAACAGGAGATGTCTGTAGTAGTGTGATGTCATATGTAAAAATAAGCCTCTGTCAGCTTTAGTTCCCAAACTGGAAATAGAGGGCTGCTATTTGTAATTTAGACCGGGGTCATCGTAACTGCCGCGCTCTCTGCCAGTTCTTCCTTCTCCTTACTGGTGGGGAAGCATAGTTTCTATCAGGGTCTCTCTCTCTCTCTCTCTCTCTCTCTCTCTCTCTCTCTTTCTCACTCACTCTTTTGGGGGTGGGGTTTAAGTGCTAAAGGAGTGCAAGAACCAGCTAATCTCTGCTCTCCAGAAGCAGAAGTCCATGCTATGTTTTTTTTTTTTTTCTGACTGATCATAATTTATCCTCCCAGGGCCAGAGAGCTCATTGCTTCACATGGTGTTCCATTCCTTTTGCAGATGGTTTTAATGGCTAAAAAGCTTTTCCGTTCATTGACTCAAAGTTAGCTCTCTTGTGAGTTTTGACCCTCCAGTCTTAATTGTGTGCTTGCTGATACAATTCATCCTTTTTCTACATAAGAGCCCTTGGAAATAAGAAAGAGTTATAACATCTCTCAGCTCTGGTTTACTTGGTGTTTTTGTAGGCTTCTTTGTCTTCCTCTGAGTCACTGCTAACGCTGTCAGATCAAACTCTACTTCTTCAAGCTGATGCTGAAGTCGCTCATTTGTCTCTGATCATCCTAGCGCAGTGAACCTGCTTGTGTGTTGGGTTGTGGGCCCCTCTGCTCCGGATAGTGCAGGTGGTCTCTCTATTCTTTTTGTTTGTTTGTTTTGTTTGTTTTTTGGGACAGTTTTCTCTGTGTATTGCTGGCCATCTTGGAACTCGCTCTGTAGACCAGGCTGGCCTTGAACTCAGAGCTCTACCAGCCTCTGCCTCCCAGGTACTGGGATGAAAAGCATGCAGCACCACCGCCCAGCTTGTAGTTTTCGACTTTCAGCATTGTTTCTTATTTCTAATTCGTGCTGTTCTGCTCTCATGGCTGATTTTCCGCTGTCTCCTGCTCTGGTCACTTTAGATATCCTCTATCAACCTGGATGGTCTCGGTAGGGCGTTTGATCAGACTGTCATTTAGCCATGGGCAGGAGTCCCTCAAATAGACTTTCCAGATGGATTCCTGTCTTGGGAGACCAGCAGAAATGCAAGGGCGCCAGCTCCACTTCTCCACAGCACCTGGGCGTGGCCTCAGTGGACTCAGGTGGTAAGGACTTCAGTATGGCATGCAGATGCCATTTCACTGTGGGCAAAAGCCATCCTCACTGTCAAGAATACCAGGCAGGATGCTGCTAAGTCAGGAAGGGGAGAAGGCTAGCCGGTTTGCTTAAATCCACGCGAATGATGCAATCATTTACTCAAAAGAGGAAATAAGATTTCTTGGCATAATAGGTTCTTTGTGAACCCTTCTCAGCTCTGCTCCTTCCTGGGTTACCTTTCAGGTAGAAAAACTGGTGTGAATGTAGCTGGGTGCTGTCAGTATTGTTCTGTGTGGGGCTAATTTCCCCAGGCTCAACTGTGAAGTTTGGAAGCAGATCACCCATGTTGATGGTGGTTCTCTTGTTCAGTGTCTGGAGCCTCATAAAGAGGGACAGTTGTATTTCAGGCAAATCCAGTGGAAGATGGGCTTGGTGGAGCATCATGACGTGGAAGGATGCTGATTTTCAGCCCCTCTATTTCATGCAGGCACAGGCAGGGGTCCAGTGTGAGAAGCAAACCCGTGGAGCACTAGAAAAGCTGAATGCTCTGTAATGACCAGCTATAAAGCAATTCTTGTGTTATCCCATGAGATGGTGTTGGAAAGTTGTACTTGAAACAAAAGTTAAATATTGATTTCGTTGAACTTTGTCTACTATATTTCAGATTTTACTTGGATTAGAATTTAGTGGAAGGTGTCTTTTCCTTCCTTGTTTTCTGGTGTTCCCCCCCACCCCATAGTGACTCAGTGACCACGCTGATTGTGACTTTTCTTAATAGAAATTTGAAGTGTTAATTCTTAAGTATAAGTGGGTGCCAGACTCACTTGAAGGTCTTATTATTTAGACTTCTGAATTTTGCTTCTGTAAGTTGGGGTGGAGTCCAGGAAGAGTTTGTAAAAGCACCGTGTTGTGTTCTTTTGGATATATTCAGAAGACTAAGCCCTGCACACCAGTGGGTTGTGAAGGAGAACGATTTGCTGCTTAGCTAATGAGTGCTTCGAGTCTTTGATTCTGTTGTCAGAGGATCATTTGCTTTGAATATTTGATTTCCTGGGACAGGTGTCTCTTCCTTGTTCTGCTCCGCATGCTCATCCTCTTTTTGAAAGATTTCTTTTAGTTTTAGTTATATTTATGTGTGTAGTTCAGGTGGCTGTGGAAGCTGGGAGAGGCAACTGGATCGATCTTCTGCAGTTGGTGGTACAGGTGGTGCTGAGCTCCTTGACGTGGGTCCTGGGAACTGAACTCTGGTGTGCTCTTCAGTGCTGAGTCATCTCTCCAGACCCATGGTGTCTCTTCGTGAGCTGCACCGAAATATGGAAACAGGCAATGAAATTGGAACTGTCATGAGGAATTTCTGTGACTTTGTGCAAAATTAGCTCAAACATTATGTGTTATCTTTGGTTATTGAATTTAGAAAACAATATATGTAAATTAGAGTAGCATGCTTTCCATCTGTGCATAGCTGTCCTATTAAACAACATTTTTTTTAAACTGATGTCTAAGTTCATCTTTGTAACACTTCTGTGTGGTTAGTGTTGCTATTTTCATCTTATTTATATGTTACAAAGGTCATAAGTGAAAATAGTATCTTAACTGTATTATTAGTGCTTAAAATTTAGGCAGGGTTTATTAGGTAAGAGGACTATGTTTTTCATTCTAAAATGCATTCTCCCTTTGAATCTTTATAAGAGCAATGTGAGGTGAACCTTATTTTTATTACTGTCATGAGGTTGATTTTTCTTTAAGTTGGCTCTTGATGAGGTTAGGTAACACACACTTCTCTAGGTCATGCCTTCAGTAAATGGCAGAGCCAAGATTTGCTCGTCAGACACCAGAGTTCATGCTCTCGCCCTGGGTAGTGAGAAGGCAGATCGCCTGCACTGATTACAATCCTCTAATTAGACATGTCTGTCCTAAGGATGGTATTTCTTTTTTTTTTTTTTTTTTTTTTTTTTGGTTTTTTCGAGACAGGGTTTCTCTGTGGTTTTGGAGCCTGTCCTGGAACTAGCTCTTGTAGACCAGGCTGGTCTCGAACTCACAGAGATCCGCCTGCCTCTGCCTCCCGAGTGCTGGGATTAAAGGCGTGCGCCACCACCGCCCGGCCTAAGGATGGTATTTCTAGGCAAATTACCAGTACTCATTACAACAGGCTCCCAGTAGATATTGGACAATGCTATGGTACAGCTCACCGTAGAAATAAAGGCACAGAAAGAAATACCTGGAAAGATCTCTCTTGTAAAAATTGAAACCAGGTTACAAGAAGTAGAGTTATACATTTTTAGAAAACCTGGGAGAAGCGTGTTTCACACTTTGTAGTTTGGAAGCGAGGAAGGTCTGCATGCGTTGGGATAATGTCAACCGTTCTTCTGTGCGAGGCTCTGCTTGAGTGTCGTTGCGTCTTTCGTTTGTGGGATTGTATCTCCGTTACTAATACCAGCTGGCATATGACCTTTCACGCTCTGCCATTGACTGTATTGTATTTGTGGCTTCTGTGTACAGTACGGCCTTTGTATTTTAAATCAGAAGTTGACCTTCATGAAAAATATTGTAGTACTGTGTTCATGCTTTCTGCTCATTGATAGAAAGGAGTCATTGATGTACTTTTCCTGGATTTCTTTCAGAAAGTCACGTTTCAGAGTTTTAGTTCTGGTATTTTTGGTTGTAATCCAGTGAAGATTATCCACACAGACACAACAGAAGAATGGTGCTTCTTGCTCTGAATGTTTTTATGTAATTCTCCCCCCTCTGAAACCTACCCTGGTCTATGTGTCAAAGCAAAGTATTTTCTATTAACTAGGTTTCATAAAGATCAGTGTGAAGCTAGGTGTGGTGATATATACCTACAGTCTCAACCTGAGGAGGCCAGTGCAGGAGAATCATGAGTTTGAGGCCAGCCTGGGCTACTTAGCTAAAAGATTCAATATGAATAAAAGGCTCATTGCTTTGCTCTGACACTGTATATGCTAGCTGAATTCTAGCACCTAACAACCAACAACTGCATGTTAGCATCCTTTTCTCTTCCTGTTCTATGATGTAGTGTCAGAAGAGTTGTATCTATTCCGCATGCAACAGGACCCTTGGCTTGAACTGATTCTGTCTTCACCATCCCATTCTTTGTAATGATAGGTGGAAGACCTCTATTAGATCAGTTCAGGCCTGTGTTTTCCAGGTGTTTTTCTGGAAGAGAGAATCCCTGAAAAATGTCAGCGTCCTGGTTTTTGATAGAGGTTGCAAGTCCTGAAGAGTCTGGATTTAGCCTGGAAACAAGGTGCCAGGGAAAATGCAGCAGGGATCTTCAGAGGACCTCTGCAGGGTGTCTCGAGTCATCAGGGCAGTGCCCTCAGAGGAGGGTTTTGTGCAGAGCAAGTGTTTATCCATTTTAAAAAACATGGATATGGGATGGAGCAGTCTTGCTCCCTTCCCTCTCATTCCCACCTGAGTTAGAAGAACCCAGAGGATGAATGAAGTTTCCCTCATTGACATCACTACATGCATAGCTCTGGGCCTCTCGGTGAAATGCAAGCAGTTCCATGGCTGGCAGAGTGGCTGCTGGAATTATATTTTTGGTTTTCAGTCTTCAGGGACGTCAGAGAGCCCAAGGCCCTGGCTGACCTTTGGAATGGGCTTTGTTTTATACCTCTGGGAATTTCATTGAGCAAAGCACATAGCCGAGCCAAAGAGTAAGTCATTAGGTTAGGTAAGAATTATTCTCTCTCCTTCCAGCAGGTGGACAAGCTACCAAGGAAAAACAAGAAAGGAAATAAAGTTTATGTAAAGAAAGGAGAGAAGGAAAGCTCTATCGGGGAATAATGTGAAGTTTTTTTCTTTTTTAATTGAAGAGAATGAAATTCTGTTTAACTATGGGTTGAAATTTATTTATTTATTTATATATTTATATATTTATTTATTTATTTTTTGCTTTTTTGAGACATGGTTTCTCTGTAGCTTTGGAGCCTGTCCTGGAACTAGCTCTAGTAGATCAGGCTGGCCTTGAAGTCATAGAGATCTGCCTGCCTCTGCCTCCCGTGTGCTGGGATTAAAGGTGTGTGCTACCATCGCCTGGCGGGTTAAAAATATGTCTTACATGTTTAGTATTTAAAAGATAGGATTTGGAGTATAGGATTATAACATTGTTCTGTTACATGAACTAGAGGTTGCCTGCCGGTATTGTACTGTGTGTATGGTATTCTACAGTGTGCCACATATTCTTATTATAAGAGCTAAAATAAGAGGTTCCTTGACTAGGGAGTTTTGTGATTTATCAGAGAGGTAGTATGTTCATCTGTCTCGAGAGTAGTTGCAAGGTAATTTACAAAGAGCAGAGGGGAAAACGTACTGTGCAATGAATGTGGAAGTATTGAGCGGTAAGAGGAGTGATGCTAAAGATGTTGTATAGGTATGAATTCTTATCAGACTAATAATGAAAAGTCTGCATGGCCAGACAGACGTTAGTGGCATTTTAAGTGGGAAGAAAAGTGTGTGTGAGGACAGGGTTTGGATAGGAAGAAAGTCACATGTTAATGTTTGCCTGAGCCCACTGGGTTGCTGAATAGAATTTCCTTGATCTTGAAAGGTTATGCTGAATTTGATTGTTGATGTGATGCCACAAACTATAGAAGATTTCTCAGGTTCTTTAAGGCCGGGCCGTGTGCTGAGAATGATAGATGTCATCCTTGCCTGAACAGCAGTGGCCAGCCTAGACTGGAGCAGTAGAGTCGGAGGTGGGGAAGAGACTGCGGCTGTTTTGTAAAGATCTTACAAAATAATGAGGGTTTGGGGTATGATGTTGGGAATTGTCTGCAAGGCTGGAAAACAGTGAGCTCAATTTCTGACCTGTTGCCTTTGAGATGTAGGTCAGAGCTTATGGGACTAGCTAGGATTTATAGATAGGATCACAATTTGAGGTTAAAACTTGTTCATGTTCTTTTGAGGAGCCCGTGTGAGCATAGTTTAGGGTAGTCAGCGTACGGTGCATACTGAGGGAGAAAAGCCGAAAGCCAAGTTTTGAACCTTTGGTGCTGTTTCCAGCCAAGGGGGTGGAGGCAGACAAAAGGAGTAGTCAGCAAATGAGACAAAGAGGCTGTAGAAGAACACAGAGAACACCCAGGGAAACCAAGCGAGGAGAGAATTTCAACAGTGCTAACTGAAGCATGGAGGTGAAGGGGATTGGGAGGCTGGAGAAAGGTCTATCACATCTGTGACGGGAAAGGCTTTTGGAGACTTAGACGGATTTGTTTCTGGTGAATTCTCAGAGCAAACGTGTAAGGGGATTTTTTGGGTATTCTGCATGACCAGGCCATTAATGTTTAATAACTAAATCCCTTCGGTAATTGCTTTATCACATATGACTGGACATCTAGGTCTTCAGTATTTCAAGGGAAATTGTGAGGTTACCTCAGGAAGAAACTGGGGTTAGATTTCTCATAGTATGCAAATAGATCAGGTGATTTGGTGTACTGTGTGCGAGGGGAGCTGAACTCTTTGGCTATTTGACTCTGTGGAAAATCTTTGGGAAAAACATAAACTCCAGGAAGCTGTGGAGAGCCTCCTCGTTGACCCTGTTCTTTGGTGTAGACTAAAGGACCAGGTTGGTTTGTTTGTTGATACTATGATGCAGTATATTGAGTTGTGAAAAATGAAAAGACTCAGATTAAAGTTTACCAAAATAAGTAATATCAATTTAAATGCAAATAGAAGCTCCAAAGAAAATTGGTCAAACTTAAATCAAACCTTTAATTTTTATACCTACAATTAATGTCATGCCAAAAGAACATGGGGCTAGCTCAGTAAACTGAAGTGTTAGGATAAACAGTGAAAAATTCATATTTTATAGAGAATGAGGTTCTCTCTCATAACTCAAGGAGAGTTGTATTATATAAATAATTTTCCTTCTTTTATACTAACTAGTGGTATTCTCAGTAATAAAACCTGAAACTATGATGCTTACATGACTGATAGGTGTAACTGGATGAGTACTTTTGGTAAGCACACGTGATTTCAGATTTATCATGTTATGGGAGACTAGCTAAAAAGGAATGAAGGCAAAGAGAGGATTAAAAATATTTGGTATGGCCTGATCCTGGTTGTCCACAGCCAAGTGTGGACTAATGTCGCTGAGGTTACAACTTCAGTGTTCCCACAGACTTGCTGTATCTGTGGCAAAGTGTGAGTTGCCTCTGTTATTTCTCTGATGCAAAGCCCAGTTTTTCCATTACTCAGTAAAAGTTACATTAGACACACCAACATAGACTGTGTTTATGTTTGGATTGCATAGGTTTTAAAATTCTTGGTCTTCTACTCAAGTTGACACTTGACTAGTTCGTTCAAAGTGTGAAGGTTCTCGAAGTTTCTTAGATGCTTTTGCGTAGTCAAGTCTATATATTGCATTGAACCAGTTCTTTGTAAAAGGTCTAAAATCAACCTCAATATTGCTTAATTTTATTCTGCCTTATGATTAGAAATATTTAAAATGATGTACTTATCATATAAACTAAAATAATATAAAACTAGAATAATACAAACTAAGTTACAAATTGGTTAGGCAAATGGGAGAGAAATAAGAGACTTTAAAAGAGTCAAGAAAGAACAGTGATGGAATAGTTGTGATTCCAAGGTGTGTGTGTGTTTGTGTGTGTGATTTTTGCTTTTCCTTCTTCTCGATAGACAACATATAGAACTCACTCACCCCATTCTAGAGGCAGCGACTTAGAAACAGTCGTTTACTTAGGGGATGTGCAGGTGTTGCCAACATTAATTTCAGAATGCAACAGAGAGAATTTTGTGTATAACAAAGGATGTCTTTAACAAAGTCTTGCTGGGCACTCGTCAAGTTCTCTGACATCCACTGAGCTGGCTTCTTAAGTCCATAGTCTGGCAGTGTCACATGGAGACGCCCTTCTGCAAAGTCGGTTTAATGGTGGGTCTCAGGGTCAGTCAGATGGGTCCTTGGGGTAACTTGTTTTTCCACCTTAGTGTTTTGGACTTCCATGACAGATACTGCTGAATGAGTAACCCTGTCACTCAGTCTGAGTACTCATACCAAAAAGATTCATTTGGTAAGCTGCTTTCTCACTGATGGCCGGCAGGAAGGGTAAACCTTCAGAACATCCCTGGAAGCTGAGGTAATTGTTACCCAGTCAATTCTTACAGCACACGGTAAAGAGAGTCCAGGGAAAAATGTGAGACTCATTGTTTATGCAGTAGACGCAAGGGAAATTTAAACTTGTAAAAGATCCCTGAGGTGGGTTCCATGCCAACCCTTCTTCGACCAGAAGTACATTCTATCTTTCTGAAAGAACGGGAACAGGACAGAGAAAGAGGTAACATAAACAGCAACACTTCTTAGCAGTGCAGGGAGAAGCTGGTCTCCTTGGTTAGTAAAATGTTTTCTGCCAAGCTACTGGGCTGCTGGGGGGCAGATCTCCACTGCCAGGCGTGGGATTCATCTGCGCAGAATTGCCTGTTCATTGTATTTCCCTTGGCATGGGATCTAGGCTCTTGGAGATACTGTTAAGCTCATCCCATTAGATCATGGGTTGATGTTAGTTCATGTTTGGCTATTTTTTTTTGAATTGTTTGAGACCTGGCTGGGGAAGAATATATGTCTACAACTGGCCCTGCAAGAGAGAAAACATGTTTGAAATATTTTCATGGTGGTGAGGTGTTAGTGATGTCTCTTTTGCAGTGAGCTAGCAAGTGTTTCTGTTGAGAGCATTCCTGAAGACATGACAAGTCAAAGGCTGGTTGGCTTAGTTTAAGGAAGGCACCTGGAACTGCTGGGAGGCGATTTCACTATTAATTATAGAAAATGCTTGCGCCATTGATTTGCGGATGTGGAGACAGCGGTTGCCCCTTACTGAACTGGCATGCTGGCTGCTTCGAAAATAGTTGGCTTTCTTCTGCCAATGAAAGGTAAAAAGCAAGTCATACCCAAAATATTTATAAATATTACATGGGGAATATATTTAATTTAATATATGACAAGTTTGCCAGTTTTTTTTTTTAAAGTATTTTTGCCTCTGTCAAAAATCCGGTTCTATTCCACTAAATAAGTTATTTCCAGTTTATTCCTTCTCTGAGTCTACTGTTATCTTTCTGTAAGTAGGAGCTTTTGGATTTGCTGAGGAGTAAGGCATGCTTGTTCAGATCATGAGTCTTTAGCTGGAATAGTTTGGGGGAAATTATTTCGGTGGTAAGAACAGTGAGCAGCGCTCATTTCTCCACGATCTGGAGATGAAGGGTTGAGGTTTAGAGGTATTGCCGTAGCACAAGCGGACTTAGGAATTAGAGGCTTAGAGTTTGAAACCGGGAACTGCTCTTCTCTACAGTGAGGCGAATGGTTTTCTCTTGTTCCTAGGAGCCAGGCTAGACCCAGGAGTTTGCTCAACAATCACTGGATTGGCTTACTCTTTCTTTTGGAAACACAAGTCATTCCTAAAACCTTCCTGAGAATATATACATATTAGAGTACTACTCAGCAGTAAAAAACAATGATTTCTTGAATTTTGCATACAAATGGACGGAAATAGAAAACACTATCCTGAGTGAGGTAAGCCAGACCCAAAAAGAGGAACATGGGATGTACTCACTCATATTTGGTTTCTAGCCATAAATAAAGGACATTGAGACTATAAATCGTGACTCTAGAGAAGCTAAATAAGAAGGTGAACCCAAAGAAAAACATATAAGCATCCCCCTGAATATTAACCTTCATCAGGCGATGAAAGAAGACAGAGACAGAGACCAACATTGGAGCACTGGACTGAAGTCTCACGATCCAAAGGAGGAGCAGAAGGAGAGTGAGCACGAGCAAGGAACTCAGGACGGCGAGGGGTGCACCCACACACTGAGGCAATGGGGATGTTCTATCGGGAACTCACCAAGGCCAGCTGGCCGGGGACTGAAAAAGCATGGGACAAAACCGGTCTCGCTGAACATAATGGACAATGAGGACTACTGAGAACTGAAGAACAATGGCAATGGGTTCTTGATCCTATTGCACGTAATGGCTTTGTGGGAGCCCAGGTAGTTTGGATGCTCACCTTAATAGACCTGGATGGAGGTGGGTGGTCCTTGGACCTCCCACAGGGCAGAGAAACCTGCTTGCTCTTTGGGCTGAGGAGGAAGGAAGACTTGATTGGGGGAGGGGGAGGGAACGGGAGGTGGTGGCGGGGAAGAGGCAGAAATCTTTAATAATTAAATTAATTAATTAATAAAAAAAATCAGCAAGAAAAAAAAAAAAGAAAAAAAAATAAAACCTTCCTGAGAGATCTTTAGGGGACCCAAGGTGGAGCTTCCTAAGAGAAGAGGTCATCATGAAACTGAATCATTCCTTCAGAATTGATGAAGCTGTCTGCTGACCCTCCTGGCTTCCCAGCCGAGGAGGCTTCAGTGAGCTCACCTCTTTTAGGTGGAAGCATAGTCATCCATCAGAGTCCGCGCAGCCTCCGTCCTACTGCGTCGTGTCACTCCGTGGTTGTTTTTGGGTCTTTGATGTCTTCGTGGGAACCGAATCTTGTAAATTTGTTTTCTGTCCATTGCATTTCTTGTTCTCACACAAATGAAATCTTGATGTGTTTTTATTTCCATAGTCAAACCATGTGAGGGAAAATCCAGCATAATAAAGTGGGATGGCGGAAGCTGGACATCTCCCCCTCCTTCCCTCAGTCCCACGTGCTTACCCTCTGTGCTTTCTCTGTGGACACACCTGCATGCCAGGGGGCAGTAGAAAGATGTTAATTTTGTTTTGTAATAGAAGTGATTAGAAGCTGATAGAGCTCATACATAACTCTCCATCAACTGTGGGCCTGAAAGTACAGTGTTGTTACCTTTTAGAGGCAGACAGAGTGTTAGTCGTAAGCACTGCCAGAAAGATGGTGATGCTATGGTCCTTCAGGGCTGTGATTTTACTCAAGAGTTGTATGCATTTTCTGTTTGGGGACCATTAGTTATGATTGGTTATATTACACAAAGTTCCTTAAATATTGCAAAGTGATTGTGAGAGACCAATATGATTTGACTATTTCTGTTGATTATACGTGGTATCTCTTTCATATTTTCTTTTTTGAAAAAAAAGTGGTTCTTTTTTTGTGTCTGGCATTTCATTTAGAGTTGATGATCATAAACACTTCTGCATTATTTTATTTTGAAAACTGGGAAAAAAGAGTGTTATGTCCTTGCATCTCTGCTGTTTTATAGGCCCCAGTTTCTCTTCCTGACTGATGATAGAGAACGGTGCAGGGAATGAGAAATGACCCTCCTTGGTTTCCTCATCTGATTGTAATGTATCACCAGAGGCAGCAATCCCTTAGTCATTTGTTGGAGATCAGACAGGTTCTGACAAAGTGTAGGTTGTTTGCTGGACTGAGGAGTGTTGGGAGTAAGTCTTGGCACCATTCACTGGCCACAGCCAGAGCCAATAAGCCCAAGTGGCTCAGCTTAGTTGCACTCAGAGGCAAGAGACATTCTGAGGTTTCCCATGTATTGGGAGGGAGCCCAAGACAAAGAAGGCCTTGTAAAACCCAGCCAGAGGCTTGGCTGTGGGACAGAGTCCTTGAAGACTGTATTAACTGTGCCCTGCCCAGGGGCTTGCTGGTCCAGCTCTTGTGCTGGCGGCCATCAGCATCAGGGAAGGCCCTTGCTTCTCCTGATGTGTACTGCAAGTCTTTCTGCTTGCCGGCTGCATAATCATCCTAGAGCACTGTGGACCTCCATGTATCCCTCCTGAGAAAGGGTATATCCCACATATCACCTGTTCTTCTAGCATGTGCTTGTTCTTGTAGAAGATTATTACTTATCCTTATGTCTGTATTTCTCATTTGATTTATAAATATATATATATTCACACATATATGCACATGAAAAACATTTTGGCAAAAAATAATGAGTTGGGACCAGCACAAGAATATAAAGAATATGTTCGTATAAAAGCCATGGCATTTACAATCAGAAGACTTTGGGTCAAATTCTACTTGTGCACTTATTAGTACTATGGCATGTCTAAGACTGTTTCCATTTTTATTTTCTGTCATGGTGGGCTTTGTGAGCCTCCTATGAGGCCGCCTATTTAAAGGTATTTTGTGAGGTATAAATAACCATGTAAATGTTAATTATTGTCACCGTTGGGAATGTACTCATCGCCGGGTAATACACTACTGGTGTGACTCACGAGTTGACTTATTCCAAGAGAACACATAGCAACCTAATATGTCCTACTCTGGTTATCAATAGCATATTTAAGAGCATAGTATAAGAGCTATTGCTAAGGTAGGAAACCCACAAGTGCTAATTTTATTATTGGAGTCTGGCTAGAAGTCTGCATCTGGGAGGAGTGAGTTGGATTCTTCGTGGTGTTTTATGATTTCTATCAACACAATATAAAGGACTTGCGTATAACAACTGAATACACAACAATTTTGTGTTAATGAATACACAAAAAGGGTCAGAGGTAGATTATACACTTTTTTGGAATAAATTAGGTGGCTTTTTGGGTAAAGGTGAAAAATGTGTAAGAGAAGAGGGTATTTCCTAAGGGAGTTCGGCACCTTGGAAAACATTCGTTCTCAGTTGGATATTAGGGCCATCTTCATTCTAGAAGTGTCAATAGGAAATGGTTTCATGCTCTCTGACTTGTTTAGATTAAATTCGTTTATGGGTTGATACCTAGTTTTCTCCCATCCAGCGTCACAAGTCAGTGGCCATTTTTTGCCTTTAGCTTTGTTTTTGTGTCCTCTTTACACTGAAAATCCCTTTACCTTTTAAAATGTCCTTTGGTATCCAGCAGGAGGGAAATGGCAGCATATTTTATTATGTGTATTTTCACAGTGCAGTTTTGAAGCAAGACAGTTCATGCTTCTAGCTATCCATCAAGTGAGCATCATTTTTAAAATGAGTTGTTGAATTAGCTGATTTAGAGGATTCTTTTTTATTATTTATTTTGCGCTCCATAGGGCAAAATGTAGCAGAAGGCTATCTGCCCTCAGCCAGCTGGCTTTGAGTAGCCTCCCCGTTGTCTAGGGCACAGGAAATCAGGCACGGGAGACAGGTGCTGAGGAAATGAGAAGCATGTAGTGTGAAGTCTGACACGGTCCCAGCTTCGCTTCTACGTTTGGTCCTCGGTGCTTGTGTCGTATTGACGGTGATATTGCTCGACAAGATGATGCTGTTTCGTTTCAGCTTTAAGGCGGAGTGACGGTGATGGTTTCAGAAACATGAAGTTTGGGATTTGGAAATAATGAGTTTTTCAGCCTTATGAAACAAATATTAAAAAATTGAAAAATGTTATCGTGTGTGTGTGTGTGTGTATGCATATGTTCATGCACTGGCATGCATATGGAGGTCAAAGGACAGCTGGCTGGAGTTGGTTCTGTTCTCCTACCCTGTGGTTCCTGGGGGTTGAACTCAGGTTGATGCAGCAAGCAGCTTTGTCTGCTGAGCTCTCTCACTGGCCTCTGAAGGATATACTTAAAAGCTTGGGTAGCAAGCAACAACTTAAATTGATAAAGCGTGTTGTAGTGTTAGAAAGATTAGTGTATCAAGGAGGAGGACGATCGTTATTTTTAATCTTGGCAGATCCTGGAGAAATCCTTTAAAGTCTCATCCTATTTTCTTGTTCACAGTGATATTTCTGTATTGTTTCCTAATGTCTCTCCCAGTTCTAAAATTTGGTGGCTCTGTTTTTTGTTTGATTACGATGGTGTTATCTCTGTTCCAGTGCACGTGGAGGAAACAGATACTCATTAGTGAAGATGACCTTTAAAAATACAAGGCAGTGAACTTTGTTGCAAAGGGAATTCAGGAAATGAGTCTGTGAGATTGGAGTCTAGTGGCTTGCCTGGCACTCAGTCTTCTGTGGTAAGCTGTCTGTTTTCTTGACCTGCTGAGTGTGTCTGCACCACCTTCTTCATGCTGAGGTCTGGGAGGTGCACACGAGATCTTGAGTGTAGTGTAGTTATTGGGTCTAATAGCCCCTGAAAACATATAGGTTAGCCTGAGCAGATGGCTGGAGGGAATATGTGACGACCAGAGGCCACCGAGGAGGAGACGGTCAGTGTGCCCATGGCTGTGTAAGTCGCCAGGTCTTCATCCTGAAGCAGGATAGGCGGGTGGGAGTGGTGACCTTGTGAGGTGACTGTTTCTCTGTTGATGTATAACTCATAGATAACACTAATGTTGGAACTCAGGAACCGTACAGGAGAAGGAGGTGATGCTATGTTAGGTCCAAATAGGGTGTTTGAAAAAATAGAAAGTTTGATTCCATTCAAGCATAGAGTTTTAGTAAATGGATTTTAGACAGATTGTTTCTTCAAGCTCCATCATGTTTTCTGAAACTTTGCCACTCTTTGTAGTAATCATTTTTTGATGTTTGCAATATATCATATAATAAATGGCGCTTACCATCTGTCATAAAAGGAAAGTATAAAAACCAGAGTAGGTCATTCTTTTCTCTCTCCATAGTAATTTCCACCAAACTTTTTTTGTGCCTGCTCTCCTTTCTCCTGTGAGTGTTGTAGGGGTCTGCACTCACATAGCTCATGCAGGAGGGGGCATTTACAGCTGTGAGCCCGGGGGTTCAGAAGAAGGGAGGGAGGCAGGGAATTTCCTAGTTGGGGCGGTCGGTTGTTCACGTCCTGCTTCTCTTGAGTGAGGAAAAGCCCATTGGTTGTTAATAGCAGCCTCAGTCCAAATGGCATTGGTGCAGTCGTAAGGTTCATGTCACAGGACTGTGGTGTGCCCACCAGGGTTTTACACACGTTTGCGGAGTCCTTTTCTTAAAGGCATGCTTTGCCTTCCAGCCTGGGCCACCTCTTGGAAAATAGCTCTTTTAATACACCTGGATAAAATGTAGCTTGGTGATCATCCCATTTCACCTTAAAAATTATTGTTATATTTTAATTTTATTTATTTGTGTGTGTGTGTGTGCGCGCGTGCGTGCGCACATACATAGGCTTTTGGAGGTCAGAGGACAACCTTGGCGATTCAGTTCTCTTCTTCTGCCCTGGGTTCTAGGGGTGGGAGAACTCCGGTCATCAGGCTGTAGAGCAAACACTTTTACCCTCTGAACCATCCCTCTGGCTCCCGTTTCACTCCTGTTAATAGGAGAAAGAATGAAGCAGGAAGCTGTGGTTTAATAGTGTAAGCCAGGATGGAAATCATAGGATTGTGTGTCGGTTTGAAATCCGACTGTTTTTTTATCAGCAGGATCACAGCTAGAGTATTCCACGTGAGGGTTGTAAATCCCCCCCCCCACCCTGCCTTTGCTTTTTCTTTGTGTATTTGGTTCCTACAAGAAAAAGTGCGTCAGCATGGTCCTGCATTGCAAGCATTTCAGATTCAGTTCCATCAACATTTCTGAGTACTGTTAAGTCATTGGATGTGTAGGGAGAGGCTGCTTGTTCCTTTCTGGCCACTCAGACCCTATATTCTTTAAAGACTGCTTGGCCAATCACTTAAACGTATTGCTAGCTAGCTCTTATATCTTTGGTTAACCATTTCTATTAATCTGTGTATTGCCACATGGCTGTGGCTTACTGGCAAAGTTCTGTCTGACACCTGTCTCCAGTTGGGCTACATGGCTTCTCTCTGACTCTGTCTTCTTCCTCCCAGCATTCATTTAGTTTTCCTCACCTTACTTATTCTGCCCTATCACAGGCCAAAGCAGGTTCTTTATTAGCCAATGGTAATAAAACATATTCACAGCATACAGAGGGGAATCCCGCATCAGTTGGGTCTGCGTTGGGCCCATTTCTGTATTGTTTAATTCAACCCCTTGGCATCATATGAAAAATTTTTCCATTTCCCCTCCATCAGTGATCGAATTTTGCCTTGATTTGTAGAGCTAGTGTGCTGCAGAACCAGCATCTTAAGTTAGTTTTTCACATCTATCCTACACATAGGGACTCTTTTAAATTGGAAGTCAGGGTGCAAAACTCATTGTGTGTGTGTGTGTGTGTGTGTGTGAGTGTGTATATTCCTGTGTGTCATGAAAATTGTAGTAATCGTGGAACCCCCATTGTCTGTTGTAAACAGGCCATGGTAGAGATCAGGAAAGTCAATGGTCTGGTTAAGCCTAATCCCATTGCCTGAGAACCCAGGAGTGGTGGGGAGAATGTTGTGTGCCCTGGACTTGAGCTGAAAGGCCAACACCAGGAGTGCTGAGACTGCAGGAAAACTGACTGCTGTAGCTTGGACAGAGCACATTCACCTTTAACTCACCCTTCCTTCTATTTGGGACCTCAGAGGGTTGGTGTCAGTGGGGTGACTTTGCTGTTTGCTTATTCAAATACTAATTTCTTCTGGAAATATCCTGAAAGACATAACCAGAAATAATGTTTTATCAGTGTTCTGGATTTCCATTAGAACAGAGATTTAGCCATCACAGAAATGCTTACAAAACTGCTCAGTGTGCAAGCAAGCGTTTGTGTCATGTTCCCATTCAGTCATGTGACAGCCGCCTTAGACTAACTTCTGCTTCTAGATTACCAGTGACTGACTCTGCCCTAAGCAAGGTGTTTTGTGTTTGTTTTTGTATTTTTTCCATTATAATTTACTGACTACCATTTTATTTTTTAAAGGATTTTATTTATTCATTCATTCATTTATTTTGTGTGTGTGTGTGTGTGTGTGTGTATGCCACTTTTGTCTGGGTTTTCAGAGAGATTAGAAGAGGCCATTGGACATCCCCATGGAACTGATTTACAGGTGGTTGTGAGCCTGATGTGTGTTCTGGGAACGGCTCAGAGCCTATGAAAGAGTAGCAAGAACTCTAGTGGTGGAGCGTCTCTCTAACTCCGATAACAGTAGTCTGTTTTTTCCCTGTGACTAGGTTTAGCAAGTAGCATAGGTGGTTTCCCAACTCATGAATCTTCTTGCCATAGCCTCCTGAGTGCTGAGAGTAGAGGCATGTGTCATCCTGCCTTGCCGTTAGTGTCTCCACTAATTAAACAGGAATAGTAAGAGTTACCTTAGAGAACTGTTAGCCTATAGCCATTCCCATTCATAGTCATTTTTAAATTTGATTTGTACTTTAATTATGTGGATATGGAGCTTCTTAACCAAGACATAAAATTCCAACATAGTTGTCTTTTTAGTACAGCATTTAAAAGAAATTTTATTGTCTATATTAGTTAATAAATATGCTGAATTATGGTTGAATAATCAACAAACTGACCCAAATACCTATTTGTCAAATACCTATCACATAATGGCACCTTGCTTTCATTTCTCACTTAATCCTTATTACCATGAGTCCTCAATCTCTGATGTTTCAAATGATAAAAATGAGTCTTGGAGGAGTGAAATGATTTCCCTCCAAGGCCAAGTAGGTAGCAAGAGGTAGAGCTTGGATTTGGATCAGTAGAGTGAAAAACTAGAGCAACACAAGAACAACAAAACAACAACAAAAAACCCAGTTGTTACCAGTATGAGATTTTGGAGCAAACTTCCCAAGTGTATTTCTTATCCGCTGTGTAACCTTGGGCAGATGACTTGGCTTTTAGGGTAAGCTACTTCAGAGAACGTTCTGAAGATGGAATCGCAAGATGTCTCTGGCAGCCGCTGCCTGCATGTCTTTAGCATATTAAATGAGAGAAGAAACAGGAAAATGCAATGTGAGCAAAATGCTATATTTGATAGCATATAATAAAATGTTAAATCATTCAGTTTTAGTCAAAGAGCATACCAGTGTGATACATGCTCTACATTAGAACTCTGGAGTAGATTGGAGTATTCAACCCATTACCTACCTTTACAAGTATTACAGTTTGATTCATAGAGCAGGGTATTCTTTTCTCTCTCTCTCTCTCTTTCTCTCGCTATGTGTGTTTGTATGCATATGCATGTGCACATGCATGTGTGTGTATGCGTATGCATGTGCATATGTGTGTGTGTGAGCATGCATGTGATCCGTTCTTGCCCTCATCAAGCATCTGCTGAGGAATGCGCTGTACTGAAATCCAGATGCTCAGGAAACGCAGTGGCAGTTCCCAGCATGCAGCCTCCAATCTAGGGAGGAAGGGCAGACACATAAAGGCTGAACTTACGTGCAGTAGGAATGGGCTAGGGAAAGATTGATGAAGGAGCTGGGGACTGAATTAAGCAAGGAGACAGGAAGGGGCTTTGTGCCATTTGTGTTTGTGTTGTTGTTCCTGAAGGTACCGGGAGCGGTGTCTAACTCACAGTAGATTCTCTGGAGTGAATTAAAAATTGGAAATTAGAATTTGAAAGCACGAGCCATTCCTTCCCATGCTTTCACTGTAGCTCCTCTGCCTCTTTCAGGCCTTATTTCCCGTGTCAGTTGCTAGGGCGATTAAGGACAGAGGCTCTGGCTCAGATTGCCTGGGCTTAGTTGGTGTTTGACCTGATGTGCTTTTCCATTGGCTTTCCCATCCCTACCTCAGTTTCCTTGGCTGTAAAGTGTGGATAACAATGGCACCTGGCTTTATTAAATGGCAAAAAATGCAGCGAAGATGAAATGAAACTAAACACCACCTACTATTCATAACTTATAGATACTAACAATTTTAATTTTTCATTTAGACACTGTTTTGTCCCTAGATCCTTACCAGTAATGCTGGTACTCACTTAGATTATTTTTCTGTCTATATTGTGAATGGCTGTGAGAACAAGAAAGGTGTTTCTTGTAGGTAATGTTGCTTGCCATGGGCTACTCTTGGCCCTGGTTAGTGCCACAAGGAGCTTTGGCATGCTTCTTGGCAGTTCCTTTAACTTTTGAAATGACCTCCAGATCCTGATTTTCCTTCCTCCTTTATTAATAGTTAACAAGCCATTTAATACATGGCAGGAAAGGCAAGCAAGCCTGAAGACTTGAGAAAATGGCATGTGAATTACTTGTAAACTCTTTCAGTAAACATTAAATGAGCGGCAATTACTTAAAGTGATTGCTTACATTTCATTAAAGTCTTTAAGAGAAAAATGTGTGCTTAATTCTATTTTAATCGTAAGGAACTTGTTAGAGAAACTTTGCTCTAGGGTTTTCCCATCTAGTTTAGCTTGTGACGCCACCCACAAACTAAATTTTCTCTGTGAAAATATCGACTCTCAACCATCTTCCCATTGAGAGTCAGAAACCTGGAAATCTGTTTCTGGAAAAATTGTATCATGAGGCAGGTTTAGGTAATACTACAGGGGTGCTATTTGAATAGTTGCTTGTTTGAGATGCTACCTTCAGTATTTGGAAAGTGTACTTAAAGGTTCTTCAGCCTGTAACTGAGGGTGGGTAGCAGTGAATGTAGGAGAGTAGCTGTGGACCTGGGGCTCTGTGCTTTCTGGATCGTCTTTCTAGGCCACTCCCAGGGGCAGCATCCCACCAATTGGGATGTGGCCAGAAATGCTAACTTCAGGTTTGCTCCAAGTTAGCTTCACCTGTTTGGGCAAGTGAAGACATATGTGGAAGTACATTCTTATCAGATGTTGTCTGATCCATAGAAGTGACGCATCTCTGATAGAACTGCAAAAGAATGCTAAGAACACATCAGAAGCATCTAGCAGATAGGAGAAAGCAGCAAAGCTCCCAAGATGCATACAGCTGAGAAAACAAAGATGCAAAGAAGAGCCAGTGTGAGAGGTGTGCGCGGCACTGACCACAGCTTTACAGTGCACTCATTATGGAATGGACCTCTGAGCATCGCGTCAAAGGTGCCACTGTCCTAGACAAAATTCTAAAACATGCATTTTTTAGATTTAAGTCATGTTTTCAGCTGGTGTACAAACCATTAGGTTTTTGTTTTGATCTTTTCATACAGATGTGCTTTGTTCATATCTCTCTATCACCTTCCTCTATTCCTCCTCTCCATTCTCTAATTCTCTTCCTTCCCCCAATAAGACTCACTTCTGCTTTCATGTAATTTACTTCTATATCATTTATCTATCTGTCTATCCACCATCTATGTATACATGTATACATGCATCTATCTATCTATCTATCTATCTATCTATCTATCTATCTATCTATCTATCCATCATCTGTGTATGTATTAGTGTCTGTTATCTATCCATCCATCCATCATCTATGTATGTAGATCTCTTTGTCTGTCATCTATCTATCTATCTATCTATCTATCTATCTATCTATCTATCTATCTATCTATCTATATATCTATCTATATATCTATCTATCCATTCATCTAATCTATTTATCTTATCTATCCATGTATCTATAGTCTGTTTACCTAAAATTCATCCATTTATCTACCTATCATCTATTTATCATCTTTGTATGTATGTATGTATGATCTAATAATCTATCATTTATCTGTTGAGATAAACTAGATAAGAGAAAACACATGTATCCATTTTTTTTCACTCCCTGCTTGACACCCTCAATACTTCTTACTGGTAGTGCAGGATACATTTTAAATGCCTCACCAAAGTATATGGGGCCATTCACAGTTTATTCCAGAATCTGCCCATAGTCTCTTTTCTTTTCTTTTTTCATGCATTTTCATGCTCTGTGCTCCAGTATACTGAAGCCCACACATGTAACCTCTCCAAGTGCCTTGAGTAAAATAAATCTGGCAACATTATTCTATTATGGGGCAGTGCATAGGGGATTAGCACATAACAAGTATTTTGTACATGTGCTTAGATGCATAAGTAAATTAAAACACAATTGTAATTAGACTTGGACATGTAGACTCTTCCTTTTTGAAATGTAAACTCCTTGATCTCAGAGTGTTTTAGTATGTGCACAGTTTTTGCCCATGATAGATACTCATTAAGAATCTGTGAATCAACCTACTAGGCCTACATAGTCATCTCTTACTCATCCATGGGATTGAAGGGACCTTGGATAAGCCAAATGTATTAAATAATAATATGTTTGATTTTCTTGGAATTTATAAAATTATCAAGCCAAACAATGACTATCTTGAGAGACTGGAAATTTGGCTGGATTTTCTTGGTTCCTCCCTTTCCCACAGAATTCTTTTTCTTTTTTTTCCATCTTTTCTGTGTCCATTAGTATCAAATCTAAGACCCAGGCAAATACCACTGACTTAGGCAGAGCTGACTTATCCAAGATTACTCTCTTAATAATTCAGACCTCACCTTGGTTGAGAAGGCAATGAACTATTTTGAACTGGAAAAGTACTTTGGTTTGAACTGTGTTTCCAAGCAAAGCAGAAAAATAGAAAGGAGATATTGAATAATCATTACCCTGATTATGATGAGAACCCGAAAGGAATGCGTGAGAGTTAGTCACACGAGCCTGGACTGTGGTACACTCATCGTGAATCCATGGTGCCGACCCCAGGGTTGACCTTCTCCAGGAGAGGATGTGGCTCCAGCTGCTCCTGGGTGGGACACTTGACAAACAAACCTGAAGAACCCCTTTCATCTGGATATTCAGAAAGACTTATTTTACAATAAAGTCAATGTAGAACTCTTTGTTTCAACTGAAAAAGCCACGAGAGTCTTTAAGTCTTTCAAGTCAAAGTGCAGAGATTTTCAGAGATCATTTTGAGATTGGATGAATGCCTGAGTTATCCTAATTTAACATCATACATGTAACAGACTAAAGGGATGGCTCATACCCTGCCAGATTCAGTGACCATGGCATAGATATTTTTAATCGAAAATACTTGTTTAATAAGGAAGCCCTCTGATGCTCTAGCTTTAAGACCTCGTCACTTAACCAGACAGTGGTGTTTCCCCACTTTCGGAGACAAGGAACAGTTGAACCAGTTAGAACCCATAACTGCAGAGAAGCATGCCTTTAAGAACCCAGGAATTACTGTATTTACCAGTTGGAGGTGGCATTCTGCTAGTAATTCCAAACCATTAAAAAAAACCAAAAGTTATGGTCATTAAGTTTTGAAGCCGCAAAAGCATGAATCAACATTATAGCCTTGTCTGTATCTCAGTAGGAATGGCTCTCAGCTGAACTGCGGCAGCAAAATAAACGTTTGCAGATGTTCTGACAGAGTGTCATCTGAGGGCTTCAATTTATTAACTCACTGCCTTACTCTTGAAATGGAGTGGCAGCGTTGGATGTCGACAAGAAAATCCTCCCTCCAAACATTCTGGACTTTAGCAAATAACTTCATTTCCAGCACTTGTAATGGAGATGCGCAAGGATTTTCAACAGGAATGGACTGTGTTGCCGAGAGATGAATGGGCTGCCAGACATCTGTTGGACATGGCTCCACCGTGGAGGGGATCAAGGAAATGGGGTTGTCTAGCAGAATGGTTAACTAATTGCCATGGTGGCAATGGCCATTTTAAAACACAGACCTTTTTTTTTGTTGTTGTTGTTCTCTTGATGACACTGTGAAATAGTGTCATCTAGGATAAATCTGTGAATCCCCCCTTTCAACCTTCCAAGGGCTGGGTTGCATGTGTGTGTCTCTATTCTGGCTCAGTAGATCTTGTGCTTATTTTCTAATTGCCCAATGAGAATCTAGAAAAACCTCATCGAAGGTTAGGCATGTGCACCCAACCCTTGAAGGTTGCTGTACTACCTGATTTTCCCTGTGGTGAATGTCTTTCCTATATCCTTTGAAAGTTGATTGATGTATCTGGAGACAGATAAGTTTTGCAGATCAGTAACCATCATTTTCTGCCCAGTTCTGCTTGTGTGTGTGTGTGTTTCTGTGATTTTATCTGATTGTTAAACAGATTTTTTTTTAACCCTCCATGTTAAATCTGACAAGTTTATAGGCTTAGTTATTTGAGCTCTGGAATGAATTTAGACAGCTTCTCAGGCTATTTAAAGTCAGAGGAAAGTAAATTACGGACACTAGAATGGATGGCTTGTTGAAAAGTTAAGAAATAATGGCTCAACTCCAAACAGTGCCAGAACAGCTTAGCACTCACTAGAAGGCGATTGTACTATGTGCTTGGGTACTTTAAAGAGAGGAAAAAAAAAGTGTTCTTAAGATTTCCAACATGGCTCAGGTTTGAAGAGTTCAAGCTAATGGCAAAATTGGTTTTTAAGACATGAAACATGAACTTTTGAAGAGTTTTCTGTGTTCATAAACTTGTTAGGAATAGAAACCAAGGCATACAGTTCATAACGGGGAGAGTATGGGCTTCATTCCCCACAGATCCCCATCCTAGCCCCTCTGCCTCGAAGTCTCCTGTAAGTGATGTGTGACTCAGGCGGCTTCTCCTGTTAGTCATGTGTGACCCAGGCGACACGTGTCACCTCCCTGAACACACAGGAGCATAGGGAGCATGTGTCTGGGAGTGTTCTGAGGATTAATGGAGGAAAGTTCACAGGTATTATTCACTAATAGTTAACTTTGTTCAGTGATATTTCTTAAACAAATAGCCCAACCAATGCAAATATCACAGTTTAAACTGGTTGGCCAGACCCGGCCTGCCCACCTTCAAGAAATAGAAAGTCAGCTGACAATTCTCGTCAGTGACCCTGCATTAGTAACTGCCATTTGGAGAGGCCTGTGAGTAGTGGCAAATGGACAGAAGCTGAAAATCTATGAGAGTGGAAAACACAATTACACATTTTGTAAGAAAAATGCCCCAGTGGGCATGTTCAGTCAGTGCACCCTCCTAAGAGCCAGTGTACACCGAATGGTTGTTTTCAAAGTTTTAGCTTTGGAATAGAGAGAAACGCAAGTCCAAAATAGTTTTCTATCTTTTGTTTTGTTTTGTTTTTGTTTTTTTGTTTTTTGATTTAACTTGTAACGTAGGTAAGTTAAATTGTCATCCCTAGACAGATAGGAAAGGCAGATGATACCTAATAGAACTTGTTACCAACTTGTTGTTGTTGTTTTTCTACATAAAAGGTTCACTTCCTTCGGTTTTGTGTGTAGTTATTCCTTTTATCTATGAATCATGGTGTGTGCTCAGCCCCTGGAGCTTCCATTGTTAATCACGTGCTGTATTCCTTGTGTGATTCCTCTGAAGTGCTCAGGGCTGACTTAGTTGCTTATATGGCAATAACTCTTTATTTAGTAAAGTCCCTTTAACTGGGGTTGATGTTTTTTTTCACCACTATGGATGAGAAATTCGAGAAAAATTTACTCATTTTGCAGCTCCTTTTGGTAGCTGGCATTTTGATACTGCTAGTTAGTACTTACTGTATACCTTTGACTAATAATTGGGCAAGCATATGGTAAAGTTTGTTGAGGTTTGTGTCCTCTTTTCCATCCAAGCCCAGTGATGCTCCGATTCAATCTGCCTTTGTATTGAAAATCAGTTGTTAATTCTCAAAGGAGAGACCCAAAGTATGGAATGAGCAGTGTATCAGGAGATCATTTCATGAAGGGTCACACCCTTGCCTTTCTGAGTAGATTGTTTTTTAGAGTTAGAAGTGGAAATTCTATAATTTCCCCACTCTTCCTGTTATTAATGACAAAAGGATGTAGAAATTGAGTCAGAGGGAATGAGATGATTTCCTCAGGCAGACGTGGAGCCAGGATCTGCTGGATCCAGGTCTTAAATTTCAGATCCCATCCGTCTCTGTGTGGTTACTGCTACTTCGCATTGTTTCGTCTCACAACATAGAGGTCTTGTGCCATCACAGGACAGGAAGGCACCTGCAGAACCCTACAGTCGAGAGCACCACCATCTCCAGTTGATGAAGGATTCCATTCCAGGACTGTGAAAAGAAGTCACAGCAAACACTTTTTTGATCCCTTGGGGGACTTACACATACTGTCAATGAGGTTTGGTCGTTGTGAGCTTATTTCCATGAAGCAACCACTCTCCTCTTCATCTTCTACCATAAGAGCCGCATTCTTGAGTTAATTTTGTGTTGATACCCACTGAGCATCTCTCATGTTTACCTTAGCATTA
The DNA here is from genome assembly GCF_950005125.1 of Chionomys nivalis. Taxonomy (NCBI): domain Eukaryota; kingdom Metazoa; phylum Chordata; class Mammalia; order Rodentia; family Cricetidae; genus Chionomys; species Chionomys nivalis. Next base: position 86,909,087 of record NC_080091.1, read on the forward strand.
AAGAGTTGCCTTACCTCATTCATTAGTGTTGAGCGCACTGCCTTGGTAGGCGATCCTGGGCTGACTGTGGTATTTACCATAAATAGTTTATAACTTTGTCATTTTTTTCTCAGCCTGCTTTTTCAGTAGCTCTTTCCTTTCCCCCCAGAAAAGGGCAAATTTCAGATGACTTCTCGCTTTATAAAGTTCATAAGTCTTTTTATGAACATAATTCTTAGAAAGATAAATCCAAGCTTATGCTGATCCTGGAGAACATCATAAATATATTTATGACAAATAGATTTCCAAAGAAAACTGCTACTCGATGGATCTGAAGAGGGGAGTGTCTTGGAAAAAGGCAAAAGCAAACCAAGTTTTAGGACTGACATTTAATTAATTGGATGTTCTTCCCCCAATTAAGGAGTAGCCATCTACCATATTACCATAAGCCTCAGAAGTCACTAAGTACTGTCTCAGCAGGTTCATTCTGAACAGGAAACCATTAATAATCGCTTTTGAAATGGCATCCATTTACCTCTCTCTGATGAACTGACCTGCCTCCAGATGACTTGAAATGATAGACACAGACTTTTAACTTAGGAAAGCAAGAGCTGTTGCATGTGAAGATCCTAGTACGGATATATTGGGTGGATGGGAATGGTTTTTTTTTTTTTCTTTTGTTGACATTACTCTTACATGCATTGCATGTAGCACACATTAATGGGAACTGAAAGTCCTTAACCAGCCCACATGTTCACTCTAATCTATTTTCCGTCTGCTTTGTGTAGTTTAATGATGTGGATGATTTAGGATGAAGTTTATGTCTATAACAAATGAAAATTCTGTACCCTAAAAATGCCTCCAAAATGTAGCTGATCCCACTTAATTACCTACTAAAAATAAATCTAGCAAATCTCCATTATATATTTGAGAAGGTGCTTAATGATATAGCATGAGCATTTACATTAGACTTGTGTCTTTCCTATGCCATTTCTTTATTAGTAGAACTCAGGTTTTACAAATGGTCTCTAAATTCTGACTTGGTTTTATTGGTTGGCATCGTGAAGTCTTCTGGGTAACCAGGTGTCTTAGTGTGTTTTCGGTGACGATAGAACATGATACTGTGAAGTGGCTCATTTATAATGGACAGAAATTTATTGACTTACAGTTGTGGAGGCTAAGAAGATCACCAGAAAGCATCTGGTGTTGGCTTTCATGACGGAAGGGGTCTCATGGCAGGAGGGAAAAAGAAAGCAAGGCATTAGCATTGGATTTTTGCAGTAACAGTATTGGTGTGTTCTTGAGGGTAGAGCTCTTATAGCCTTCACCTTGTCTGAAGTCATCTCTTTCAGTATCATTGCGGTGTCACTTAGCTTTTGGGTTTTGGAGGAGGCAGATATTCCGACTGTGTTATGAGGCGAATGAGCTTCAGACCAAAGCTCTAGATGAGTAGTAGGAAGTGTTGGAGAACCTGTTGTATTTTTTTTTTCCACTTTGCTGAGAATATAATTAACTTCACAGAAGTTGAGAATCACTGCCACTAATTTTGGACCCTTGACTCAGAACAGAAATAAGCAGACAAGAAGAAAAGTTGATTGTAGAATCTTGTTGGCATTTCTCTCATTACATCCAGAGTTCTATCAAGATCTGCAGAGCACTCTTTGTGAAGAATGTCTTCTTTAAAAAGACGAAACAGACATATACAGAATTTTTATGTTCTTATCTCCTTAACCCCCTTTAAATAGATTGTTTATGTATTAAAATGTTAATTTGCTTTTTATTTGGTGTGCGCATGTGAATGTGCACATGTGTGTGTATATGTGCATGCACATGTATGAAGATCAGACAACAACTTGTGGGAGTCAGTTCTCTCCTTCCACTGTGTAGTTTTAGGGGATCCAATTCTGGTTGCTGGTCTTGGTGGCAAGTTCCCTAACCCACTGACCCATCTTACTGGTGCTTAAATAGATTGTTTTGAACAACATCTCTCAATGCTGCTTTTTAGGAAAGATGGGTAAGATTTTTTGGCAGCAAGGGTAGAACAGAAGTTGTAAAGGTTCCTTAAGGCTTGGTGCCTCTCTGCGCTCATACATTTTACAAGAGAGGCTGCAGGAAGGAGGATGTCTTTTTTGTACCCACATAAGAAAAGACATTTAATGGCAGAATTAGCAGGGCGGTTGTGACACTATTATTGGAGCTATAAATTTAGCTACTCGGTATAGAAAATAGTTGCATTTGAGTTAGTCTGTAGAGCTTATTTTTGGAGTCTTGAATAGTTCTCAATGTTGATGAGAATCAAGTCTGACTTTAGAAGCCCCAGGGTATACATTGTGCTGATAATTGCTCTGAGTTGAACCTGGAAAAAGTGCTGATGTATTCACTCCTAAGCAGAGAGATTCATCATTTCAACCTTATCACGGACAGTTCTGGCAGAGCAGAAAGAAGCGAACCACCGTTGAGGGAGAGGAGTCAGGGAAAATATTCACCATGGCTGAGGCATGTGGAAGGAGCTTTGGAGCTTTCAGGAGAAGCTTGCTGAGTGACCGTATTCTCAACTATTTGAGTCACGAAATGGCTCCTGTTCTGCTCACATGGGTGAGGCCTTCCATCCCAAGCCCATTGCTCTCTGTGTCCATGGTCTTTTGTACCTGCTCCATCCACCAACTTTCAGACCCATGGCCAGTCTTGTGTGTTTCAGATCTGACTATCCCAGTCCCTAGATAGCAGTGAAGGCGAGTGCTGTGGGGCTGTGTTTGTGTTGGTTCTTGGGGAGGATAATTGAGTTATGTAGTCTCTAATACTTTAGGGGAGTGTCTGGTACTAATTTGACATGAATGTTCTCAATTTAGCAATTTAAAACCCAATTGATTTATTTTATGTGTAAATATGACATAACTGTTAATATTAGGAGAATTCAGAACTTACACATAAACAAAATAAGGAAAGGAAGAAATACCAATACTTTTTTACTTGGTAAATGTGATAATTGTTAGCATGTAATTTATATCCTTTGAGTATTTTTTCTTTACACATTATGTAGGACACGATGCCCAGTTATAACTGGGATAAACAAACAACAGCAAAAATGAATTTATTGTTTCATGAAAGGAAGAGTCTGGATAGAGCTGGGCCTTTGGGAGAAAGTAATTTGATCTGAATAAAATACTAGAGGAAGTTACAAGCAACAAGCAGAAGGAACGACTACCCAGGCACGCAGGGCACTTGGGGCCTCATAATTTTAACAGGGCAGATAAGCCCTAGGCCTAGTGCTTCAATATGGATGAATGGGAGTACCTGTAAAACCTTCTCTTTCTTGATTTCTTACTCTTTGCTGGAAATTTACTTGACATGTTATAGGTGTCAAAAGATATAAGATTGAGTTCAGGAGGGACAGACCACACTCTGAGCTCTGTACTGACCTGTTAAACTCCCTTCGTTTGTCATGTCTGTTTAGACTCCCTGCTTCTGCATTTGCTCCCTCTTTCTTGTTGCTTGGTGCCTCATTATTCCATCCTGGGGAACTTTGGGACTTGACAGCCTTGACAGGGTATTGAGATTGGCATGACTGGCTCCAGTGTGGCTATCTGAAATGTGGCATCCCCATCATGGGGTATTTGTAGACAGAGAGCATTAATTGGGCTTCCTTCTGGAGTCCGAAGGATGAGTATGTGTGAAGCATCCTTTGTAGAGCCAGCAGACACTTGGTGATGGATGTTTCATGGGCTGTGCTATACAGCTGGGGCCAGGGTCAGTGTGTTTTAAGTAAGATAGTTCGGTAGGATTCTGAAACTCATGTTCTTAGGGCTGTTCATCATCATGTCATGGAGTATTAAGGATGTCATAATTGACAACTTTTTGTGAGTGTGAGTTTATTAATACACAGATCCCCACATATGTGTAAAATGATCAGTTGTCAATGAATACTACTGGGAAGTTTCAGTTTACCGGGTAATTTGAAATAGAGAGAGTAACCATCTAATCTACCAGTGTAGAACCTGCTAGCTAGCTTTTTAACAGAGAGTATCTTTCCTTTTTTGATTGGCTAAGGTACAGTAGGTTGATGGAGAGATTGCTCCTGAACTTGGATTCTATAAAATATTTCTCAATTTAATTATTTTGATGATGCATCTTATTTGTGGGTTGCATAGTAATTGACTTCAGATATAATTTGATGAAAATATTCATATGATGACTTCAGGAAGCTGCCTCTTCCTTGAGTCTGTCGTCTCTCAAGCTTGACGTACTCTTGAGCAGCTTCACTTTTGGCGGTGTAGGACGACTGTCTGTATATCATAGCATCTAATAATACTGCCTAGTCTCTCAGCTGAAAGTACAGACGTATTCCCTGAGAGTTTCAGCCAAAAGCTAACACTAGATCACCCCAGCTTACTTGTCTGAGATACAAGCACCACTCTAGAGCAATAGGGGCACCCCGAGTTTTGATATGTTCATTGCATAGACCTAGATCATAGGGCAGTGTGTCCAAACCAATGGAAGAACTAAGGAGTACAAACATGAGTTTTCCAAAGAAATTGGAGTTTTGTTTCCAGAAATAGAAGTTAAAGGTGCTGAATAGGCAAAACTAATAGCGACTGACAATGGTGTGTTTTAACCATTTATAGATTCATAAAACTTCATTGGTTTAATTATTTCTTAGAGATGTGACAATGAAATTTGAGAAATGTACATGTATGTGTGTTTACATACACCTATCTATCATATCAATCACCTATTTATATAAATGTACTTTTATAGTTCTATAATGGCTTTGAAATCAAGCAGCTTGTGGAAGCTTTAGTGACTATGATATCTACCTTTAAATTTTGATTCCAGAATGCAGGAACAAAAATGAATATTTAGTCCTAGAACTCTGAAAGCTGAGAGAGAATTATCTCTTAAAGGCCACGTAAGGCACACGGGGAGACCCTATTTCAAAACAAACAAACAAACCAACTAACAACAAAAATGAATCTTCAAATATTAACCGTGTAAAGCAGTAGATAATAGTGTACTGATAGCTTAAATGAAGTTACTCAGTTTCGTCCTGTGGTCTGAGTGCTAGGACTTCTTCAGATTCTGGGCTTTGCTCAAGAGAAAGGGTGAGCTCCAGCAGTCCTCATTTAACCCACAGAAGGGAATTCTGTGCAGTCCTGCCCTTCTCAGAATGAATTGCTCATTATGGCCATTATTCCTATTAGAAACATTTTTTTTGGTAGCCCTCAGGGTGGTCACAGTGGGATGCTTCCCAGGCTGAGAATAAAGGGCACATTCACAGATTGTTTCGGGTGGATAATCAACCAAATGTTCAGTTAACTTACTTTCGGACTAATTCATACTCCAGGGTGATTTCTGCCCCTTCTGAAATCTAATCCATTTCTGTCTGTCCTGCTCATAAGGCACCCTGACCACGTTTTTTCTTTTGATTAGTCTCATTTTCAAACCATGAGTGTGGTGGCTAAGAAGTGGGCATGAAACAGCATGGGGTGGGAGGATGAGGTCATATCATTGGCTCGTATGATCTTGATTAAGTCCTTTATCATCCTAAATCTGTTTCCTTGTGTATGACAGGTTTACATAAAGGTTTACATAAAGTGACTGATGTAATAATTTAATACCTGACACAGGTGTAACTGGTTTTTAATAGTACAACACCTGGCATAAAGATATTGGTTATTCCATATTGTGTTAAGATGTTTTTTGAATTGTTTATTTTTTGTGTATATGAATACTTTGCCTACAGTGTTCATAATAGCCAGGGAGGCTAGAAGAAGGTGTTATAACTTTTGGGACTAGAATTATAGACAGTTGTGAGTTACTATATGGTTACTGGGAACTGAACCCAGGTCCTCTGCAAGAACAGCCACTACTCTTAACCACTGAGGGGTCTCTCCAGCCCCACCTGACACATTTTTACTGATAGCATTTGCTCTGTCAGGTATTAACTTCTCATCTGTGAATTCTTAAGGACAGGGATGTTATTACAAAAATACTTTATAATCTTTTAATAAGTATTATAGCATATGACATATGTTGGATGATCACAAATATGGTCATCCCTTTATAGCCACAGAATCTGTGATAGGATTTAACCTCCAAGTATTGAAATTACAATGCCTGTAATAGTTGTATTTGTTAAACATGTGCAGACCTTTTTCTTATTCCCTAAACAGCACAGTGTAACAACTGTTCCCATGAAGTTTTCATTGTATTAAGTATTGCAGATAGTTGAGGAGTGAAGGAAAGCACTGGAGAGGGAGGGGAGTACGGGCTGTATACAAGGACGCCAGTTTATGAATGGCAGATGAGCACGGGTGGATTTCGGTGTCTGGGAAGCGGAGTGCCTGAAACCAGTTTCCTCTGAATCCTCAAGGATGATTGATTGTGTTTATGTTACCAAAGTGTTGATACGTTATTTCCTTATTTCCGAGTCTCAGTTTCCATTTTCCTTCGTCACGTCATTTTCCAGGAAGCAATTGAAAAGTAGATGGCAAGCCATAGACAATTACCGCTTTTGAGGAACTGGGTCAGGTCATGTATTGTTTAGGCTTTGATTTTTCCATTCTCGTACTCATTTCTCCATTTGGTCATTGTTGCATAACTTGACTGCTCACCAGGTAGGCTTCAGGATCTGTTTGGGTGAGGGACAAGCCGGGAGGATTGGTATAGTTGAGGTGTGCCAAGACAAAATGCATCAAGGATGAAAACATGGAGGAGGTGTTGTGGACATACTGTAATAGAGACACATGCGTTGATTTGCTTTGTCTGAGAGTATGGGGGGCGGGGTTCTTCCGGGAGAGGAAAACCACTTTTTTATGGTGTATTTTGTTTTATTTAACATGGAATGACCGCTCTGCTTTCATCCTTGCAGATAATGTAAAGGTAGATTGAGTGGGCGGGGAGACTAAATCCACTCTCCCAAACTTACGTAACTTCTTTCTGAATAGAAGGTTTCACTTTACAAATGGCTGTATTTTTATGCACTTGGAAGTAGTCAAGCTTTAGTCAGCCCTATCTAACTTATTAATTCAGTGTAGAAAGTAGAAACTGCACAGCTCTGTGGTGATCTCTGAGGAGGGCATGCAAACAAGGAGCCTGCCATCCAGGAGGATGGTGGGCTGGTTGTGAAGCCACCTCTGCGAAGCTAGGCAGCAGGACAAAGGTCGTGTGCTCGCTCAAAAGAAGGAGCTTGTGCACTTGTTGTTGTTGCTGCTAGGGCCACAACAAAGGAGAGTTACCCTTTTCTGAGAATACGTACAAACATAAATATTTACAATATTCAACAACATGGCCATTTAGTACCTCCTCAGCCAGGCTTTTGGCCATGATTATAGTATCATGCATGAAATCTCCTCCTTTGCAGCAGGCCTTAAATTCAATCAGAATATAGTCACCCCATAATAAAATTAGAACTCTTAACTGGAAAACCAAGAGAGGAGAGGAGAAGTTTCCAAATGTTTTCTCTAGGAAGAAATAAAAGAACAGATCAAGAAATATTTAGGCATACTCTGGAGACAGCTCTGAGCTGTTGTGGGAGACAAGATGGACATCCATACATATGAGACCAGTGTGTTATGAAGCTCAACTGAAATGCACATGAGTGATCACTCTCCCATGTTGTTCCTGACTGGCGCACACTGACTGCCCAGATGAACCCTATGGCTACGTTCAGGCTCATCAGCAACACATGTTCTGATATGGAAGTGATGCCCATGGTGGGTGCCAATGGTTTGAGCAGCATTCCTACCATGTGTGCTTTCTTGTCACAGAGGGCTTGGGGGCACAGGTTTCTCACTAGCCCTGACAGACAGCTTTTATTCTGCATGAAGGCTCTGGCCAGATGTAAACACAGTGATGTAGGAACCATTGCAGTTCTACAGATGTTCAGAAGGCCACAGTGCGTTCTGACGAGAAGACAGAATTCATTGGATAAGAGAAGTGAAGAGGCGTCAATTTCACTTCTGCAGGCCAAGCCATTGGACTGTGTGTTAGTTTTCCTTCCCTGCTCCTCATGATCTCTACTCTTCACACTCTCCTTTAGGATGCCGTTATGTTAGTTTTCACTTAGGATCCTAATTCATTTGGATCAGACACAGGACAGTGTTCTGACGTGTATTCTGCCTGGGTCTAAAAGGGTGATAGGGTTTATCATTCCTCATGTTCTCGTTGTTTTTAGTAAAGCAGGTAGACTTTGTGCTCTCATTCTTGAAGTTTCTTGAATCACTGAAGCAAACCATGCTTACTTTTGGCAGCTTTCTTGCCATGGCTCTCGAAGTCATATCTATAAGGTAGTGTTTTTGTTTTTTTACAAGTGTCAAGACTAATTTTGGCTCTCTGATCACCGCCATCGTCCAAGTTCTGCCCATCACTTTGTCGTTATTCTCCTCAGATGCCCTATAACAATACCTTCTCCAAGTTCGTGATTGGAGGGCATTGTAAATATTTTACACATAAGTCCTAAGACTATATATTTTTTTCTTCTTGAGATGCTGCGAAAATTCAAAGCCATTTTGTTCTAATTATAGAAGTAAAACAGAGTCATTGTACTCTGTCTCAATATGCATTTAGTTACCTTAATTTAATGTTCTGCAAACACTTATACTTAGTAAATATTTTTTCCCTCAGTTCATGTGTGAACTTATTGATTTACTTAACAAATTAATCAGTTGCTTAGTTGATGTCTATTTCCTCTACATGCCTGGTGAAAACAGAGATCTTTCTGTCAGAATTCTGTTTAATATGTAGAGTCTGCAGCTAAGCCCACTTAAAGTGCAGGCAGTGATTAGTAAACATTGCTTGAATGAATGCATGAATAATAATAGATACTTTATGGTTTAGAAAAAAATGAATGCAAGAAAAGAAGTGCTAGGAATAAACTGTTGCCAGGAGGTTGCTTGTTTGTCCTGGCCGCCCAGAACCGAAATAATCACACAGAAACTGCATTAGTTAAATCAATGCTTAGGCTGTTAGCTCTAGCTTCTTATTGGCTAACTCTTACATTTAATTTGACCCATCTCCTTTAATCTGTATATCGCCACATGGCTGTGGCTTACTGGATAAATTTCTATCTGTCTCCAGTGAGGCTACATGACTTCTCTTTGACTCTGCCTCCTTTCTCCCAGCATTCAGTTTAGTTTCCCCCTCCTACCTCTGCTCCCTCAGGCCCAAGACAGTTTCTTTATTAACCAATGGCATTCACAGCATACATAGGGAAATCCCACATCAATAAATGCAGTAACATTTAAAGTATACTTGTTAAGTGTAAGTATGCCTCTAGCTAGATGTGGTGCTTGTGCAATGGCCAGTGTTGCACAACTGAAAACAATGGCTAGCCAAGCTGGCATGAACACAGAGCACCCTCACCATCTATGGGAAAGGTTACTTTTTCTCTAAAACATTTTCAAATCATTAAGCTCTCTTGATGTTGGCTCTAAAGGTACTGGAAAATTGGAGGGGGGAAACTAATATTTATTTAGTCTGTAATAATTTAAAACATTAGAAACATAAAGAATGTTTGTTTGGGTTTTTGTCCCGCCCGGTACCCCCAGCTGTTTAGCCCCAAAGAAAATCATACATAGGTCTCCATAAATTATAAGCTGATTGGCTCATTAGCTCTAGCCTCTCATTGGCTAACTCTCATATCTTGATTAACCCATTTTTTTTAATCTATGCTAGCCATGTGGCTCAGTACCTTTTTTAGTGAGGCAGATCACATCCTGCTGCTTCGGTGGTCTGGGCAGGAGTGGGGTAATCAACTTCCTCCTTCCCAGAATTCTCCTGTTGTCATTACATCATTTCTACTTTCTGTCTGGTTTTCCCACCTATACTTTTTGCCTGGCCAATCAGCATTTATTTAAAACATGATTGACAGAATACAGACAATTCTCCCGCATCAAGAATGTAGTGGCTTGTTTTTTCATAACATCTTACCAGGTTGGTGAATAATGTTTGCCTTCTTGCACTGGTGTATCTTACAGGACAGCAAGTCATTCTTTTCTCTTGGTGACCATTGTCTCTCTCAGTTTGAATCAGCATCTAATATTATAGTCTTTTCTACTTTGTGTGTCAAGAAATGGCCTCTGATTTTCTTTAAGGCAGGGTCTTTGTTTTATTACAACTGGTATCCTTGCCGGGCAGTGGTGGCACATACCTTTAACCCCAGTACTCGGGAGGCAGAGGCAGGCAGATCTCTGTGAGTTTGAGGCCAGCCTGGTTTACTAGAGCTAGTTCCAGGACAGGTTTCAAAGCTACAGAGAAACCCTGTCTCCGAAAACCAAAATCCAAAACAAATCAAAACAAAAACCAACAACTACTTTCCTCATGTATGTTGATGAGCTTGCCTTCATTAAGTTCCTGTGTGTATCCAGAGCCCCTCACATGGCAAGTGAAAGTGTTGCCAACATTCCATTGACCTGGACGTCTTCTATATATTCATTACCTTTGTTTCAGAGTTTTCTTCTGTTACCACCATTTTTGTTCATGTGTTCCACTGGCTCATGTTGGTTGGCCAGTTCCCTTTTTTGGATTATCTGTGCCAAGTGGATTTCTCATGAGGAGACATGAAGGCAACACACTTTGATGTCTGTGTGTGAATTGAATCATGAGTGTTCAGTGACCAATCACTGATAGACTAAAGAAATACCATGATTGGCCAATGATCAAAACTCCCATTTGTTTGTTATACAGTGATTAATGGATGGAAGTGCTAGCTTATACTTAAAGCAAGAAGTTTATAGTTAAAGCAAGAGCAAGAGGATATACTGTGTTAGCTGAAATGTGAACTGTACTGTTGAGGGGCTAGGTTATTTACTAGATGATGGAAACTGTCATACATGCATGTTGGCATGAACAAATTAGCACTGCCTAAACCCTAGGCTTTCTCTTATAACATACATTTTAAAAAAATTATTCAAGTAGGACCAGTTTTGCCTGTGATTGCATTTTCATTTGATTTTGTGTGGCTTACATGCCATAAGCTAGCAATCTTTACTTCACATTTTATTCGATGGTATTTTAGTGGCAATCCCATAGAAGAATATTTTACTTTCACTTTCTTCTCTTCTTGTGTGTGGGTGTATACATTTCTGAATACATGTGCACAAGTATGTGAGGTTGTGCTCATTCACATGGATGTGGGGAGATGAGAGATTGATATCAAATTGCCTTTCTCAGCTGCTTCTTCATCTTTTTTCTTTCTTTTTTTTCAAAACAGGGTTTCTCTGTATACCCTTGGCTGTCCTAGAACTCTCTTTGTTGCCTAGACTGGCCTTGAACTAAGAGATCTGCCTGCCTTGGCCTCCTAAGTGCTGGGATTAAAGATGTGTGACTCTATCACCTGGCTCTTCTTCTCCATCTTATTTTTTGAGACACCGTGTTTCACTAACCCTGGACTTTCTGATGTAAATGGAGACTGCTTTTTGTTTCCTGGCCATCGAGAACTGAATAATTGCACAAAAACTAGATTAATTACAACACTCTTTGGTCAATGACTTAGGTATATTCCTAGCTAGCTGTTACATCTTAAATTAACCCATTTCTATTAATCTATGTATCATCATGAGACTGTAGCCTACTGGTAAAGCTCTGGCATCTTTCTCCTTCAGCAGCTACATGGCATCTCCTTGACTCTACCTTCTTTCTCCCTGCATTCTGTTTAGTTTTCCCCCGCCTAGCTCTATTCTGCTCTGCCATAGACCAAAGCAACTTCTTTATTAACCAATGGTAGTAAAACATTCACAGCATGCAGAGGAGAATCTCCCATCAAGAGTAGGCTTGTTTAGGTAGACTGGCTTGTCAGTGACCCCCCCCCCCCCGCCCGATTTTCATTTGGATGTTGGAAATCCAAAGGCAGTTCCTCATGCTTGTGCAGCAAGAGCCAAGAGCATGAGCCACTGAACCATCTCCCTAGCCTCACTTTTTTTTTTAATGCAAAGGAATTGAAATGCAGATCTTGAGTGTGCTAAGCAAGAACTCTCTGTTTGAGTCACATCTCCAGCCCCTCCTTTCCACATCACAGTTTATGCCTACATGGTATTTTATTGTATATTTGTATCATGCTTTATTTAACCGATCCTCTTTTCTTGATATTTAGGATTTACATTTTCCTCAATTATAAACAGTACTATCAATTTTATATTAAAATTTCTGAAATAATATGTTTTTGAATAAGTAATTTTAGTAGAAGAACTTCTGGCTTATAAAAATATATTTTCAAAACATTTTTACATACCTCTAAATTTCCCTTTGGAGTGTTTTTTTCGTGGTACTATCACCATGGGATTCTGGAGACTCCTAAATACTGGCCAATGTCATTCTTTTTCCATCATTTCCCTTTTACTAGATAAAGCAATAAATTACTAGATAAAGTAATAATTAGCTTTTATTACTGGATTGACTACTTGTGAATTTGTTTATAGTAATTATATTTTGGTTGATGGCTTAGTCTGTCCTGCATTTCCATAGATTTCATTCAGATGGTAGGGACTTACATGTTTTCTGAGGCTGCTTTGACATGTCTATTCTTGCAGATATATATGAATGATATATGCTCATCTGTATATAATATTTATTGGATTTTGCCATTCTTGGTTTTACTCAGGCATATGGAAGGGTCCATGAGCCTTAGTTTTGCAATGTGGCCTCCAAGTGTTCCTCTTTCTTTCTCTTTAAAGAGAATAACCCCCAATCTGGGTGAATTTCTAGTTAATTTTTCATTACATGATTTCAGGAGACAGGGTCAAAAGGAGCTAGTAGGCCATTCAATTATGTGCTTAAGTGTGTTGGAAAAGATTATCCCCCCCCTTTTCAGATGTACAATATTTTACTTGGGTTTGTTTTTCAAGTGCATCGAAGTGTGACTAAACATTTTTGGATACTGCCATTATATAAAGAAGAGATCCCACCTTGTTAAATATTCCTTCGTCAGCTTTCCGGTTACCCAGTCACAGGCGGCCAGGGACCCGCGAGGGCAGAGGGCGGGCAGGTGCTTGGCCTAGGAATCTCAGGATTGGGGGGCTCTTTTGTCCCTCCCACTGCTACCTGAAGAAGTTATTGGTTCCAGCTGATTTCTGTCTCATAATTTTGGATAGGTCATAAGTGAGGAGGAGGGGAAGTCATGAGGTTGGACCTCAGCTCATCTGAGGGCTCAAGGTTCTTTCTCATAAACCACACAAGACTAGACGGCTGTCCTTTGAAAAGGACGGAGAACTGAGATACAGTTTGGCTCAGAGGGACAGATAGGCTTTGATTTCTCTCTGGCTTGAAGTTGAAGATAAAGGATGTCCGCTGAAACTGTGGAAGGGAAACCCAATAATCTTGGGGAGAGAGGAAGAACTCGAAGCTACACTTTTCTCTGGGTTTACCAGCCAGTCTTTAACCACAGTATTTTCACTTCTGCAGTCTCACCTGCCGCAGAACGCATCCGGTTCATCTTGGGAGAGGAAGATGACAGTCCGGCGCCTCCTCAGCTCTTCACTGAACTCGATGAGCTGCTGTCTGTGGATGGACAGGAGATGGAGTGGAAAGAGACAGCAAGGTGAGGCATGGCTGACTGACCGCAGTGCTGGCCCGGAGAAGCCCGTGTAGGGCAAATGGATGAGCCACGAGGCCGCCTTCTCTGGCCTTCGCAGCAGGTGGCTGATGGGTGTGATGCTGGGTTAAGAAGAGGGCAATTCAGTTCCTTCCGTCCTTGTACATTAATGTGGATGCAAGGTACCTTTCATTCATGGCTGGAGCATATTTTAGTAACCAGGGCTATATGAATTTGACTTTTATTGATGAAGAAGTTCACCTCAATTTATAGGCTATTTAGTGGTAAAACATAAAGGCAATAATAAACTCTAGCACTCAAAGGCTGTGACCAAAAGCATTTCTAAACATCTCTACATGTGAACACATCTTGTGTGGTCTTCTGTGACATTGTTTATTCCCAGATAGAGGGGGCACTGTGGACACAATCATGGTGCTAAGACAAAGATGGTATAATTTCCCATAAAGACCCATTATCTTCTAAATTTTTAGCTGAAAGCAAGTAGAAGGTTCAACTGAATTTGAAGTTAGATGCCTCAGTTTAATTCTATACTCTGTCCCATTAGCTGCATGACCCTTTTTCTTAGGAGAGTGAATATCACTTTTTACTTATGACATGTATGCAGGTATATACCATATAGATAAACTATGTGATATGTATAATCATATCATGAATGTTTGTGTGGACACGATTTATAAACTGTTCAGTGCTTTGCAAGTTTCTAAGGTTTTAGGAGTCACAGCAGAGATTTTCTCTCATTGAGACTTCGATACATATTGCAGACTAAATCTCCTACAATGTGCACTAACCCTCTGCAGCATGCACCTTGAAGCATCTATAAAGCATCCTCCAAAAGGACAATCCTGGACCAAAGGCTCTTTCTTACTAGCCTTTTCCATTTGTTCCTTTCTTCATGGAGTGAGGCTCCTACTCTTTCAGGTTGGGAAGACTTAGTTAGCTGTTGGCTTTGCCGTTCACTAATTAACTCAGCACAGTTGCTAGGCTTCCTGAGCCTCAGTTTTCTCGTCTGCCAAGAGAGGTCTTTCAGGATTCCCTTTTCTCTGGCATCGCACACATTTTCTCGCTCTAAAATTTCTTTCCTGTGTATGTTGGTTTAGTCAGCAGTGCCTCTAACAGTCCCTTTGATTCTTCTTTTCATGTTGAAATATTTGTTAACATTGACGAGAACACAGGGGTGACTTTGTTTTTTGTTTCTTGTCAAATGTTAGCTACCCATTAATTTATGTGACCCCTGGTCTCGGCAAGATGAAGAAATGACAGTTCACGGAGTAGGCAACTCAGTGTTGAATGAAATGGTTATAATAATTCCATTTTTGATTCATTTTGGTCCAGGAAGGATGACAGGTATCACGCTCTGATGCCCAGGCTGGACCTGAGCTCATGGTAATTCTTCTGCCTCAGTCTATTCAGTACTGAGATTACAGGATTGAGTTATGATGCTTGGTCATATGAGATTCTGAAGACCAAGATGGCCTTACATTCTTTGCCATCTTTAAAATCTGTTTTAGGGAAGTTATATTCCATTGTGGTGATGTGATCCTAGAGAAACTATGCTTCTATAGTGGAAGATTGTCCAGGGTGAAAACTGTGGATAAGTTCTCCTACTTAGGGATCACTATGATGATTTGTAATTCCATTTCTGATATTGCCTTCCTTATTACATGAATTCATTCAGAGTTAGAGATCACCCAGTCCTGCTTACTCTAGTATTCTCACAGCCTTGAAGTGCCTGGTTCATAAAAACTACTCATAAATATGTGTTGAATATTTGACTATTGGGGAAGCGCTTGTTAAAAATAGCTATTTTTTTGATTTTTTAATTTAACATACAAATTTATAGTGTTCATTATGACCTTTCCATACTGGTATATAATTGTATTTTAATAGAAAAAAATAACTATTTTGAATGTAATAGTTTTCTCTTTCTGCTGTGGTCTGTCAGACTCCAGGTACCCAGCATATCAATGCTATAGCTCAGGCGAGGCCCCATGCTTCAAATTTCAAAGGATTTCATCAATATACTGATGGCATATGCATTTATATCTCTAGACTTCCTTCCTTATTTAATCAGCATTGAGTTATTGGAGGGCTATTAGCAGTCATGTCATTAATATATGCAGGCCTGTTCCTCCTACAGATTTCTCCATCTCAATACATAATTTCATTGTCTTGGATACTTCAGCCAGAACACCAGAGCTTCTTTGTCTCCCACCTTCCTTATACATGCTTTCTGATCAGTTGGCAGATTTGATTTTACTCTCTGAAATCTTCAGGTATTTCAGCATCTCACCGCATTTCCTGCTCAACACTGCTTTAGGCCAATTTTTGCCTCTGCAAAACCTTCTGATTAGTTGGTCTCTTTAAACCTACCTTTATTATGCTTATAAACTATCTACCCTGAGGTACTTGAATACCCTTCTGTCTCTTTTCCTCCAGTTCAGCCTGCTGGAGCCCCAATAGCCAGTTGTACTGCTCTCTGAGGGACTCTGTCCTTGCCACCTCTCTGTACCCATGCACCCATCAACTATCTACATGACTCGCTTGCTTACCTCCTTCAGGTTGTTATGCAAATATCACCCGATTTTTGCCTTGAAACATTTCACCTATACCTCCTATCCCAGGTCTTCTATTATATTTTTGATCCTTTGCACTTCTTACCATTTTAGCCTATTATCTACCTTGTTATTGTGTCTTCCTAATAGAGCTAAATCTCTGAGCGGGCGGGGATTTCCACTTATCTTGTTCCGCCCTGTGTTCCTCAGCTTAGAACTACCTGCTGCACGGCCTTTCTCCAGGAGCAGGGCGTGAAAGAGTGAATGCGTGCAGGAACGGAGTCTTGGTTCTCAGCGTGCGGTCCTGTCCGAACTCTGGGGAGAGGTTTGGCAGCGATTATGCTTCTGGGAATATTTTGATTTCCAGTAATCTGTACTGCTTGTGACATACACTGCGTCAGAGGGTTTTTGTAGTGATGTTTGACTTCCATTTGTGATGTGCATTTTCCAGCCACAATAAAATTTCCAACTCTCTATTAAAAGACCTCAAACCTTCCAGATGAATAAAATTTAAGTGCTTAAAAGAGTCATTTCATATGCGATGATATGGCATGAATAATTTTTTTTTCTGGCTGAAAAATCTGTTTTACATTTTTTCCTTTCCTCTGAAAATCCCAGTTGATAGACAATTGTTTGGGCTGTGTGTGGCAGGGTGCTAGGGACCCAGACACACATGCTAAACAAGGGCTTTACTGCTGGATTCCATGCGCTCCACTGAGCACTGGTGACAGATGGACACTTTTATTTCAAAGAGAGCTAACTTTCTAGACTTTTCAAACTAGATGTAGTTTCTAGTGTGGAACTACACCCCACAGAACAATTGTCATTCTTTTTTTCTCTCCATTAAGGTTTCCAGTTGGCAGATGATTTTACTTAGCTGAGACTATTCTATGGCAAGCTTTGGCATTACTGTGGCTTGAGTCCCACTTCAGGAATTTTAGGTTGCTTCTATTTTTCAAATAATGACAATGTTTTTAGTAATAGAGAAGATGGCCCTTGTGAGTCTGAGAAAGTAGAGTAGCTATGAAACATTAACAGCAAGAGAAGCCTGTACTAGTGTGGGATTTAAAGAGGCATGTAGCTCTGTGGTCTTCCTTGTTACATTTCCCCCCGTTTTGTCTTTCCTAGAAGATAAGGGAGAACTTTGAAATTTCCAGTGGCTTTTACAAAATAGTGCAAAGCTGAAGACTGTGCAGAGGGTAGGCTTCTCATGCTGGAAAAACATGTTTGACTGGTGGAGGTACCGTGTTGGTCTTTTTAGAGGGCATTTTTGGGATGTGTAGTCATTAGAAAAATTAACATTGAGTACGACTGCAGAGATTAAGATGGAATCACTTGAAATGGTGAAGAAGTCTGTATTCCTCATAAAAATCCATTAAGGTAAACTGGGCTTGGTGGACCATGGCTATAATCCTAGCCCTGGCGGTGGAGTCGAGAATATCAGAAGTTCTTGGCTACATAATGAGTTTGAGGCCAGCCTGGAATAAATGAGATCATGCCACAAAACAAAATAAAACAAAAAAGAACAGAAATCAAAGCAGAACAGGAATCCGTTAGAATCAATTCACAGGTGGATAAAGTAGACGCATTAAGGAATCACTCTTAGTCTTGCTTTGAAGATGGCCCAAAGTCATGAGGAAGGGATGGACTTTTCTTTCTTCTTCCACGTCTTCACTTGAGTTAGGATTAGCTTTTCCAAGGTGACTCCTCATTTTCCGTTCGTCCTTAGTGAGTTTTCAGCGGCCAGTGCTGAACGTCACCAATATGGCATGGTTATATATGTTAAAGATCACCCCCTCCATGTCATCCAATCTGCACTGCTAAACCTGGTCAAAAAGAAAACCATCACAAGTTCTCAGAAATGTTAGCCAACAGAGGAAAAGGGCATCGGTGTGTCATGTCCAGGGACACAATGCAAACTAGTGTTTATTTGTGTTTCTGTTGGGTATGCTGACCCAGCTCACCTCTGGGGAACCTCTTAAGGTCATGGCCACAGAACAGCAGCGTGCACCTTACACTGTGAGTTTGCGATCTTCGTAACCCACAGTTCTTTGACTTTCTGTAGCAGATAACTCTGGGAAATTCCCTGGTGGACTGAATTGATTTTTTTCCGTAAGAAGAAGGAGATTTGGGGAATCCAATAACCTATGTAATTAGACATCATTATATTTAGTTAATTATATGCATTGCTTTCCACAGTTGATCTAGAAATTTCTGAACTCTCCTTAAAATAGCATTATTCCCAGGAACACACTAGCATTGACTTCTTTTATGTGTAACGAATCACTTTTTAATTAGCACGAAATTCATTATTATTACGTCCGTAGTTTTACACAGTTGGATTATATTCTCGTGCAAAGGTCATGAGGATTTTCCACTATGAAACTGGCAGGTTTTAAAGTTGAAGGTCTTGTCTTTACTTAATTATATTTAATCACATGATTGGAAAGTTGCAAAACTCAGTGATTCCCAGTGGGCCTTCTGTTTCTTCAACAAGCGAGTGAAATGCTCTCTGCTTGGCAACCACTCAAAGTATATTAAACTGCAGGGTACTTTATCATTATTCTTCTAAGACCTTGGAATAAATAAAATTCACCTCATAAACTGCTCCTCCAAGGGGACAACAGTTTTGTAATTGCATGCATTTAGAAAGCCAACTTCTAAAATTAATTTTCCTGTAGCCTGTCACATACTGAAAAAAGAGAGAGAGGGAAAAAAAGTGAGAAACCCATTACAAATGTGTGGCTATTCATAGTGATTGTGGAGGGTAGATGGAGGCTTTCAGTACATGCCACGGTGAAAGTGTCTGTTTTTTAAAAACATAATTACATGGGCCTAAAGCACCTTTGCAAAATGTCTGGTGCTTGGATAGTCTGAACTTTGGTCTCTGCCTTAGCCTTCTTTTTAATGGATGTTGATTTGAATCGAGGAGTGTTGGCTGTTTGTTTTTCAAGTTTGCCCTTGACGTGTGAGGTGGGTAGACAGCGCATGCACCCCTTCTGGGATGAAATTATCTACATTCAATTTATATGACTAAATCGGTAAAACCATCCCCTGAACAACTAGAGCAATAGATTCGTTTGATAGGCGTTCTGCCAGTTCCTGTATGCTGTTAGCTATTGTTATGCCGTCATCACAGCATTCAATATTTATGGAAGCTGATGTGGAATAGATGCTAAAATGAGCCACGAGATCGTATACATCCCTTAGAAATAGAACTGTAAACAGTGCGCTACTTGTGAGATTTTGCTTCCTTTCCTCACGGTTATCTTGACCTGCGGGGTTGGTGTGATCCATTGAGATGAGCGATGCTCTTCTGAAAGCCCAGCCTAGTTGAAATTTATGATTTCTCATTGCTCTTAAAGAACTTACTCTGATTTCTGCTTTTAGTCAGTCAGTTCCCTGCAATATAAGCTGCAGAGAGGAAGAAACACAGGGCAGGCCGGAGGAGAGTCAGAAGTTTGCTCCCTTCTGAAAGGTTCACTAAGCTTCTGTTGCCTGGTTAACTGAGGGTTGTCTCAGTCTATTCAGGCTGCAGTGACAGAACACTGTAGACTAAATATCTGACACATAATAGAAAGTTATTCTTTATTGCTTGGGGGTGTGGGAAGTTTAGGATTAAGGGCTTTGCAAATTTGGTGTAGGAGTGATAGGACCCACATGCTCTTGGTGGCACATTCTAGTTGCAAAAGGCCCCACCCTGGAATTTCAGCATATAAAGCTGGGGATCGTGGTTCCACCTATAATCCAAGCACTTGGGAGACTAAGGCAGAATGGTTGTCCTGAGTTCAAGGCTAGTCTCAACTAATAGAGTATGAATGTCTTCAAATTCCAGCCCAACAACAGCAACCACCCCCACAAAGCAAACCCTCACGATTTTAACATGTAATTAGAATATTTATACATTTATTTGCTTACTTATATTATATTGTGTGCATGTGTGCATAGCTGTAGGTGTGTCCGCATCATAGTGTGTGTGTGTGTGTATAAGTTGGTATAGTTTTTTTGTGAATTGCTTTTCTCCTTCCACCAAGGGTTCTAGGGGATCAAATTCAAGCTGTCAGGATAGCATAGCAAGTGGTTTTACCTGCTGAGCCTGTTCGTCAGTTCAACATAAACATTTTAGGAGATTTAGATACCACACTACACTACATTACACCACAGCACGGCACAGCACACCATACGACAGCGAAACGAAACAACAGCAAAACAGAATTCTCAGTCTCCAAGATTTCAACATAGAAATTTTAAAGAACTCAATACTCAGGCCATATCAAGGGTAGGGGCAGAAAACAGCTACTGTAGACAAAGTCATGTTTAGTTCTCTTTCATGGTATAAGGTTCGCAATGCAGATTGATGGCAGTTGACAGATGGCAACTCAGTTAAGAGAGATAAAGGGGAAATGAAGCTTAAAACATTACATGTCATCGTTCCTAGTTTATCCTGGACTTAAGTTCTGTGATCAACTATTCCCTCAGCTAGTAAGAAACTCTTAGGGGTACAGAATATGCACTTGCTGCGTTTTCTTCAGATGGCATCTTTCTAGGTAGTGCTGAGCTGATCCGTAGACGATGGACACGCCTACCCTCTGGAGTCTGATTTTACGTTAAAAATGAAGACACATATAATAAAGTGGTTCATCTAGCGACTACCACAGCATGCTTAAATTTCTGTAAGCGAGCAGGAAAAGATGTTACTCAAAGTTACCAGCATCATAATAAGCATATGATTATTTTAGAAGTAACCCAGTTACTTTAATTGCATAGTATTATTTTGGTTATAACCATACAATACTGTAAATGTGTGATGTCATTTTCTTCTAGCTCCTTCTATTTCTCTGGAAATAATTCCAACCAAAGAGGAAGAAAATGTCACTTCAGACACATATACGCACAGGGAGGGGCATTATAGATGTTTCCCAATCTGTTTTGAAATGTGTTTCAACTACTTCTATAGAAACAATCTGGGTCCAGTTTTTTTTTTTTTTATTTTTATTTTTATTTTCGAGACAGGGTTTCTCTGTGGTTTTGGAGCCTATCCTGGAACTAGCTCTTGTAGACCAGGCTGGCCTCGAACTCACAGAGATCCGCCTGCCTCTGCCTCCTGAGTGCTGGGATTAAAGGCGTGCGCCACCGCCGCCTGGCTTTTTTTTTTTTTTTTTATATGGGTCCAGTTTTGAAGATTTAGAATCTCTTTGGTGATGATGCTGAATTTTAAACTGTTTTAAGAATTTTTATCATTATTTTGAGAATTTCATACCTGAGTCCCATATTTACATCATTTCTACCTGTCCCTTTCCCCCTTCCAGCTCTTCCAGTATCTCCCCTACTCCCTCTCAACGTCATGACCTCTTTCTGTCTGTATTTCTGTACATATTATCCTCTTGAGTCCATCTAGCTATGCTCAGATGTACACGTGACCAAGAGCTGACCAAGCCTAAGTAGCTTTTAAACTCCACAGCTACAAAGGTAAACATTTAAAAGTCAAGGCCACTTGCTGTTTCAGTGGGTGTAATATAATACACAGGGTGAAGGAGACTCTCATAGCTGAGAGGGTGGAGATAGAAGTTACCATTGACATGTAGGGGGTTTCCTGTCTCTGAGGAGCTTTTCGGGAGGAGTGTAGAGGGATAGGTAAAATACTTCTGAGTTAGGTGAGTGTTGCGTGCGATAAAAATCCTCAAGTCTTCTTCCACACTGTGATTGATTTCTTGATCTGTTTCACAGTGGTCCTCTTCAGTGAGTTTCGTCCCCTTCCCGGGGCTTGACTAGAGTTCTATAAATAATCCCTTCTGTGGTGTTTCCTCTGACCCCTGCCCTTTGTTCTCATCCACAGTGAGGTAGGTGAGTGTTTAGCTTGTTCTAGGAAAATGTTTTTCAATCATTAAACCCTTGGGTGAAAAATCTAGGAAAACAGAATTTAACCCCATCATTACCATTCAAGCATCCTTCAGAGCTTTGATGGGAAAGGAAAAGAATGGCTTCCTACTTCCTCTAGCTGCTTAGGAGAGGCTGTGTGATTTGATCTTAAAGGCTTGCCAATGTGTTCTTCTCCTCTCAGACTTAAATGTCTTTGTTTTCTCTGTTCTCAAAATGTGTACATGTCCTGGAAAGCAGAAGCTGAGGATGAGGGTTGCTAGAGAATGTACTATTACTGCAGTGAGACCGTGGCCCACCGGACTTGCTCATTCTAAACATGTGGAGCCTGGCTTCAAGGGTCAAATCACTATTAGCCTCTCAGTGAGAGTGACATATGCCAGCTGAAGCAGAGAGCTCAACTGCAGACATGGTGAAACATAGTCCTTGCTAAACAACAACTGGGCATTTTTCATATTTCATGAGATAATTGTTGCTCCTCCATCTTACCCAAATCTACCATGTAAGGCTCCAACAGAATATTCACAGTGGTGCTAGTCTTATAATTACAGGATTGTCCCACATGGAGGATTTTGAGATGTGTGTTTTTCTCATCTAAAATCACCTTTGTAACCATTCCTAGGGATTTCATGGCTACATGGGGAGGGGGCCAGTGCTTTGACTTCTTTTGGTCCAGTTTTTTCTTAAAAGAAGGAACGGTCTTGTCACTCTGTATTCCTGAAGATGACAGAGTTGATGACATGATAATTAACCATTAAGATCGCACTAGAGGAGACATTCTGGACTTGCTGGTCCGGGCGTGGGCAGGGCTTAGTGCTGCCTTCAGGGAAGGTTGCAGTTCTTCTGATTGTCTCACTAATCTCATCTTCCTAGGTGGATTAAGTTTGAAGAAAAAGTGGAGCAGGGTGGGGAACGATGGAGCAAACCCCATGTAGCCACGCTGTCCCTGCACAGCTTGTTCGAGCTGAGGACCTGTATGGAGAAAGGATCCATCATGCTTGACCGGGAGGCGACGTCTCTCCCGCAGCTGGTGGGTGAGTATGCCGTTTCTGGTTCCTCTTACTGTTCAGGAATGACCGTGCATGCAGATGCCTGCTAGGGTAAGCAGGGTTGAATGTTCTCTGGAACCCTTGTTCGAAGTTC
Source organism: Chionomys nivalis (assembly GCF_950005125.1). Taxonomy (NCBI): domain Eukaryota; kingdom Metazoa; phylum Chordata; class Mammalia; order Rodentia; family Cricetidae; genus Chionomys; species Chionomys nivalis. The sequence continues at coordinate 86,932,184 of NC_080091.1, forward strand.
TGTGTCATGAAATGAGTGATTTATAAAAATTTTAACTAATATTGAGAAAAATAGCATTCAGAAATAATGCCCATCTCTGGGTCATCGATACTATTTTGGAATATTCTCTTCTGGATCTGCTTGCCAGTCTTCCACTTTGTGCTTCTCTCCTATCCTCTATTTTTTGTTAAAACTGAGATCATATTTAATGTGAACAAACATCTTACCTCCCTCTATCTCTTCAGGGCTGGTTTTATAAGTACATGCCACTATGTCTGTTTTTGTTGTTGTTTTTTTGCTTGTTGTTGGTTTTTTTTTTGTTATTTTTTTTTTAAACATATGTTCTGGGTATTGAACTCAGTTTCTCTGGCTTGCATGACAGTTACTTACTTGCTGAGCCATTACCTCACCTTAGGCTAATATTTTGGAAGAAGCACCCTCTTACCCTCTTATCTTAATTGGCTGTCTGGACACTAGGTTTTTAGAACTCTGACTGTAATGGAGACCACTTTTTCACTTAGATTTTGTGCACCTCAGTTTCATGATTGTCAGAAGAGAGTTTGCATCTTCGGGAAGAATGAAAATCCTCCGCTTCCCGGGCTGGTGTGATGGAAGGCAGTTGTCCAGTCACTTAGCTGTGTGTAGAGAGCAGTGTTGTGGAGCAGGATGCCAGCAGTGCCTTATGGGCTGGTGACTGAGTCAGGTCACGTTGGCACAGGACATCATTCATATCACCAGAGCCTGTGGAATTTGTCTGCATGAAATTTCACCATTTATTCCTTCCACTGAGCGTATGTTTTGCTGTCTATGAAAAAAAAAAGTTCTTTGGAAGGAGTTGTATATTTATTCCATGGGATATTGAGTGGTTTCACAGGAAGAATGCCAGGATTACAGTGGGCAGCTTTAACTAACGTCTTCCTCTACTATTGTGGACGATCATGATCAAAGACGCATTCCTTACCACTCTCGGAGATGCGGTTTCCTCATCTGTGAAGGTAGTAGGAAGGTGCGTGCTTGAGTTCCCTTTCTCCGGTGCTATGATAAAAAACTTTGATAAAAGCGACTTAAGGCAAAACGGTTTCTTTTAACCCACGACTCCAGGCTGTAGCCCGTCCTAGCTGCAAAGTCGCCAAGGCAGCAGCCCCAGAGAACTGCCCACATTACATCCGTGTTCAGGAATGGAGAACTGGAAACACATGCACACTTGAGCTCAGCTTGCCTTCTTTTTGTCCAGTCTAGGACTCAAATCCACAGAGTGGTGCTGTCTGCTGTTAGGCTGGGATTTGCCACATCAGTGGATGTAACCGAAACTGCCTCCCACAGACATGTCCACAGGCTCATATAATCTAAGTGGTCTCTGCTAGAGATGCCCATCCTAGGTGATTCTAGACTGTGTCTGGTTGACGGTGGGAAGTGACCCTTGCCGTGTACCTCTCAGAGTGGTTAGGAGATTTTAGGTCACCAGACCTGCTGGCTTCCGGCTTTTCCCTCAGTGTAGTTAGCTACCTAGCTTTTCCTACATGTTACTTATCAGATCACAACTTGAAGACTTATTGAGTATGGCAGATAGATGCTTGGGGATTTCATGAGCAGAAAGAAAAATCCCAAAGAGTGTGGACTGAAGAGATGGAAGTAATAGAACATTCATTCATTCATTCATTCATTTATTCATACATTTGTTTGTTTGTTTACTTTTATATTTTTGCTGGTCTTGGAGCCGATCAACAGGGGGATGAGTTCCTTTTTCTGTGAAGCTGAACTTTTCTGTTGTGATCTTCAGTTCCAAACTGACCTATCTTAAAGGGTTCCTGGTCTCTAGCAACTCTTTGTCTCTGTACATAGCGGAAGACAGAGTCCCACATTCAATCAGATCCTCTTTAGCCAATGATAAAAAAGAGAAGATCTGACATCTACTGTATTTAAAAAGTTTTACTGAGTATTTGATATTTTTGCTTAATTTCCCATAACTTTTTATTATTGGCTTCAGGCTCTTCTAACCTCCATGCATTTACTTTAAACATTGTCATTTCATGTTAAAATTAGATACCACTAGGTCACTTTGAGGTATCATCACTCACTAATATGTTTGCTCTGCAGTCCCGGGAGCAAGGAGGCAGAGTGCCAGTGTTATCAATTCTGGCACTGATAATACAGAAAAACAGTTCAGAGGCAAACCACACATCATGGGCAAAACAAAGGGAGGAAAAAAGAGGCCGGCACTGCAGAAGAGGACATAGAGCTTGCTTAGGAGAACACAGCCTAATAGAGAAATGAAAATCCTTCAACAGAATAAAAACCTGTGGAGACTAAAAGATGATCTGGGCAAAGCCTTTATTTCATTTTCAATGACAGAGGCAGCACAGTAATTTGGAGAGTTATAATGATTCTTTTGTGATTAGGAAAATCTCTTCCTAGCAGAGGATGGAGTAGAGTAGCCATGTTCCACATATGCTGGGACATAGGACAGCTGCATGCTCCCCAGTCTCATGTTATATTTCTTCCCAGTAGCCCAGTTTTACTCCCGAAAGTGGGAAGAAGTAATAGCAAATGTGATCATACCCAACAAATTGGTTGATTTCCATTCCTCCTTGTGGTCCACCTGCTATTGCTCCTCACCACCTGTCCTGAGAGAACGATCGCTGCATGGGCAGTGGTGTTGGGCTGGACAGGGTGTGAGCTGTGGTCGTTCTTACCTTAAAGTCAGCTTCCTTATGAGTTTTTCAGGACCTCTCTGTGGTTTGAAGAGTGTGTGTGTGTGTGTGTGTGTGTGTGTGTGCGTGTGTGTGGCATCCCTATATATTTTAATAGAAAGATTTGTCTTTGAAGCATGACACAAGACGAGACACAATTTCCAGGGATTTTTTTAGTAGGTTTATTATTGGCACCGCCATTGTAATCCTACATTTAAAGGGTGTCATTCACACATGAAGGCAAGTTCATGGAATTTTCTTCCACTCTTAAGTTTATAAAAAAACAGCTGAAATCCATTTCAGGTGTTCAGCACAATGCGAAATGGATGAGAAAATGTAGCTCTATTTTTGGAGCTCATTCATGCATCTGTACCTCTAAAGGCAGCTAGAGCTCTTCTGTCTATCCGCAGATGTGTGAGTCCTGATGTTTCTTGTTTTTCTCTTTTCCCTAAAAACCCCACATTTTATGCTTTTCAAATTTATATTTATTGTTATTTATAATCATAAGATTAATATATGTTCATTTAAAAATAATCTGTAAAAAGCTTCACTACAAAAATAAAATCTTCCCAAATTTCACCACTAAAGTAAAACCTTTCCTAATCTAGTTTTGTCTGTCATCTCCATAGGTCTCCTATGTGACTCTGTTTATACACACAAAGTGGAATTACAGTTCCTCATTCCTCATTTATGTGTGTGTGTGTGTGTGTGTCTGCCTTGAAACGCTGGGGTTATAGGCATGCACAGCCCTGCTGGGCTTTTTACGTCTATGTCAGGACTTGAACTCGGGTCTTTGTGCTTGCAGAACAAGCACTCTTACCCGCTGAGCCGTCTCTCCAGCCCATGGCTCATCATTTTAATTTGTAATTGCTTAAATATAAAAACATCAATATCAATATTTTCCTGTTGTTCTATAAGTAAGACATAATAACTGTAAAATAATCTTTAAGGTATTTGGGTGGCATTTTAGTTGTTATTATAAAGAAAAGTGTATATTTTTGTTATAGTTTTGTAAAATTGTTTGATTAGTATAGAGTTCCAGTTGTAGAAGATTCAAAGGTTTTGAACATACTGGAAGGCTTTGGTATGCTTTCGGCAAATGTCAGCACCATCAGGGAGTGGCTGTGACGTGCATCTTTCACACGGGGACAGGGACAGATGATTTGGATAGACCTAGCAGATGTCTTTATTGGGTATATTTGCATACATTTATTTACATTATCTTTGTTAATTTGAAGTTAAGACATTTATTTGGCCCTCGAGCCCTTTCTCTGAATGCTTCTTGTCCTCTTTTCCGTCTTCCATGGTCTGCCCACCTTTCTGTGAGTTCGCAAAAGCTCCAAGTGGGTCACCTCTCTCTCTGCCTAGAGCTTGCTTTTTAAAAAACTACCTTCGACTTTTTCTTTTTGAGGCAGAGCCTGGATATGCAGCCTAGCGTCAGGCTGGCTTTGAACTCACTTTGTAGCTCATTGCTGCCAGGAACTCACAATCCTTTGGCCTCAGCTTCCCAAGTGTTAGCATGGCAGCCTGGTGGGCTTCCTTTTTAAATATGGAGACTACTGTGTCAAGTGTAGAAAGACCTCAAATGTGCATCGGCTACCCTGCTTTTAGTTGGGGCTCTGTCTCTAATTAGTCTGTATGGGAAGCAGTCACTTCTTTCCTCCTCTCTCACCTGTGTAATAAGAGCTGAACTCGGTGCTCCCAAGGTCTCTTTGAGTTGTTACCATGTAGCCTTGGCTCATTTTCTCGCAGTTGGTAGTGTTTGTGGGAGCTGCACATGGAGCACTTAACTTCAGTGTGGTTGTAAAAGGCACTGCCCCCACTTTCCTTTGAAAGGGTTTGTAGTTGATGCTGAAAGAGACCCTGTTACGTGGGCCATTTTTATGGAAGCTTAATGAAGGCCATCAGCCACCCAGTTGTTTTAACCTGTCTAACTCGCGGTTCCCAGGCATGAGGAACAGAGGGCAGGCTGTGCATGCATAGGCATCGAGAAGCCTTGCCAGGAAGCCTAGATAAGAAACGCTTTCATCCACAGCCCTGGCATTCGAAGCAGCGAGTGTTTGATACCACTCGCAGCAGACACGTTGGGGCTGTGATTTTTGTGGTTCTTCTGTAAATGGACTTTCCACGTGGAATGGGACTTGCAGGGGAAGTAGAGAGTTGTGATTAAAGGCACTTAGTTTCCTAACTGTGGAACAGAAAGCTAATTGTACTTCCAGGGTCATTCTCAGGCTTACACTGAGTGGGGTTTGTGTGGTTAAAAATACCCAGCGCTGAAGGCCACTTTCAAATCAAAACACTCACAGGAGAAACTTCCTGCCTCCTCCGGGTCCCTTACCAAGTGGTTCACGTTCTGAACATTTAGGGCCTCTGTGCTAGGCCATTGGTGGAAAAATCCTTGATTTAGCCTCCTCTTGGCTTACAAATGGCAGACTGTCCACTGTGTAATCTGCTGACTTCTAGAGGTAGACTGCGAAGCTCAGTGACTGACAGTGCAAAGGTGCCAGCGAGCTTGGGTGGACACCCGCACCTTCTCTTCAGAGTAGCATTCCAAAGGAATGCTTGTTTTCCTAATACCCACTGATCTTCCTGTCAGACTTCTGCATAAGAAGTGGCTCACTTTTATACACTGCTTAGTTTCCTGAGGGAAAGGTCGCAGTGAAGAGCCCCGCCCTGCACACCTCATACAGATTCTGCGTGTGTTACTCTGAGTGGGGACAGAGATTAGTATAGGATGCACAGGCTTCATGTATGCTGTGGATGTGCTGGCCTGTGAGAAACAAGATGTTTTCTATTGGAATAAGATTTGGTGCGCGTGCGTTTACGCGTATGTGCGTTCGTGGGTGCGTGTGCATATGCGTGTGTGTGTTTATAGGCCAGAGTTGCTGTTGGGTGTCTTTTTAAATTGCTAGCCACCTTATTTTTTGAGATGTTTTGGGATAACGTCTCTCATTGAACCCGTGCACCCAGGGCTTTGCCTGTTTTCACCATGTTCCCTACAGCCCAAGGTTCCAGGTGGACAGCACTCTACACCCGGCTTTTACGTGAACGCCTTGGATCCAAACTCAGGGCGTCCTGCTAGCGCAGCGAAGCCCTTTACCACCTGAGCTGTCTTCCTTGGCCCCCAAAGCCATTTTCTTTTAAAAGTTAGAACAGTAAAGGGCTAATAGAAGCAATTTTATGATTTTTTATTTTTGGTAGTAAAACTACGATATTTAAACTTCCTAGACCAATGTTAGTCAGGCTGTGTTCGAAAACCATCAAAGGAGCAGAATGGCAAGGTTTTATTGGAGTTGACGAGGCAGATGAAGTCTAACCAGGGTATAGTTTCGTAACTTGATCTTTCCTTCATTAGTTGTTCTGATATAGGGTAAGGTGTGTTAAAGAAAATATAACTTAGAAGAACTGGGGAAATAGACTTTAAAACGCACCCCTCATGATTTTACAGTGCACAGCTTTTTTTTCTTTTCATACCCTTGATATTTCTGATTATGTAATGCAGGACATGAAAATTTGAACCTTACTTTTTTTAAATTGAAGAATGCAATGTGTTGCTCTGAGAAACTCTGGCTTGGGGGAATTTAGAATAACTGGGCTTTAAAAATAAAAAAGAAATTAAGACAGTTCTGCGGTTCTAAAGACAATTAATGCTGAAATAGTCAGAATTCTCTCATTAAGGCCAGCAGTCGGTCCCTTCATCTGAAGTGGAAAGCTGGGGTTTTGGAAAGGAATGTATTGATGTTAAATTTGGTGGTGACGTCCCCAAAGCTAGAGGGAAACTTAGCTTCATGGTTTGGTGTCCTGACGTTTGCTTCACTTTGCTTTCATATCAGAGATGATTGCTGACCACCAGATCGAGACAGGCCTACTGAAGCCTGACCTTAAGGATAAGGTCACGTACACGTTGCTTCGGAAACACCGACATCAAACCAAGAAATCCAACCTCCGGTCCCTGGCTGACATCGGGAAGACGGTCTCCAGTGCAAGTAGGATGTTTACCAACCCTGATAATGGTAATGCAAAGCCTGCCCGCCGGTGGCTGCTTTCTCTTCGTGAGCCACCCACCTTTGCTCCATCTCTAAGAATCCTTTCTTCCTCTGCCTATGTCTTTTCTCAAGGTCACGTGACACAGTCATTTCATGGTCCTTTTCATCCAACTGGACAGGTGTGCAATCTTGCTGGAAAGGTTTCACTGGGTTACAAAGCCACAGTGCCTGGCTTCTCCTCTGTGGTTGACTGAAATGCTTACTAATAACTCTGTGGGGAAACAACTGAGGATTCCAGATGAATCAACAAGCTCGCAGTTAACATTCTCAGGGCATATGTCTTCAAGATGACTTTCAACAGCTAGGAGTATCTAATAAAATATGATATATACTTTGAAATATCAGATAACAACATTTTTTGCTTTAAGATGATTGTGTCTAATTAGTGTTTTCAAGTATTTTTACCACTTGAAAAGGCAGTTGATTTCTTGATAAATAATAATCATATTCAAATGGAAGTATAATTATTCAAGATAGAATATTAGTTCATTATATAACAATAATTCTTGTTACATTTTTGTATTTACCACAGTTTCTTGCAAAGCACCTATTTTTGGCATCATTCTCATCATTGGTAATAAATTTCCAATGTTTGGGTGCAGTCTGAGGAGGAGGAAGCAAGTTTCCATGAAGTATGGGAAATGAAGATGTGGTGGCCAGAGATGAGTAAACATTGGGCTGGGAGAACCAGCTCTGGACTCTGCCACCATTGAGTCTTCTCAGCACTAAGAGTGGGAGAAACTGCCACTCAGGAGAGTCACTTGATATTTCATGATATCATAGAATGTGTTCTTTGGCACAGGGCAGGTGTAAATGATTATAGCAAGTGAATTTGATCCTAGTCACTCCGTATTCAAAAATGTGATTTTTCTCACTTAATATTAAAAGCCAATGGTTTGAAGACTGATTACTATAAACAAAATTTTATATTTTAAACTCAAGCTGTCTATAAAATAATTAAGATATAAATGCTTTCAGTAAAATACACGAGAGAGAGAGAGAGAGAGAGAGAGAGAGAGAGAGAGAGAGAGAAACTAATTTAAATTACTTCTGCTATAATTTGTTGCTTCTACTGTTCCTGCTGTTGACAGAGAAGCCTTGGGTTTTCTATGCCTATTGATTTGTTTTTGAAGAAAATCTTGTTTAGTGGCTGGCAGTGCCGTTGCTCCAGTAGGCTCTTTCAATTCATCTTACAAGCATTTCATTTTAACCAGCACATGTATTTGCAACTATGGCAGTTAAATTTCAGGTCTCTCTCTCTCTTTCTCTCTCTCTCTCTCTCTCTCTCTCTCTCTCTCTCTCTCTCATCTCAAGTAATAATCTTTTTTTTCTCATAAAAACCCACGACTCCAATAGTTAGGGGTTTTGTTTGCTCTAAGTCATTGCATTGGTAATAGTACACAGAGGTCAGAAAATGCACTGTCTTCACATGTTGCATGAGGAGCGATGGCTACCAGGGTGTTCTATTTCCAGAAGGGTAAACTTTCCTTTTCATGCACTACTTACAGAGAAGAAACTAGAAAGAGATGAGTCTCTGCAGCCCTCCTTTTGGAGAAGGTATCTGGATGGGAGGTGCAATGAATGAGCTGAGATTGCTCCTTCTTCACCTCTTCATCCTCATTAGATCCCGTACTTTAGAGGAAGCTGACCTTGCCTTCATTCACCTCTCATTTGTGCAGTGTGGTACACACAGAGCAGCAAGCAAATGGGAAAGGGCAGGTGGTTCTTTTTTGGCTCTTCCAGTGATCAGCCCACACCCTGAAGCATAGGATACGATTAGTTTGTTTCAAAGCTGTTATTATTGGCCTTTATGTTAGCTGACTCTTTAAATATCACAGGCAAGATTTGGCTTTGCGAGATCCTATAGCAGTGAGCTACACGTGCCTCCAAGGTACGTGATCATAAATCATCGGCTGGCAAGTTTTTGGCTTTCTTGTTCTTACCCTGCAAGTTTGCACAGTTACTTTTCTGTCTGAGGGCTTAATCACTTAATATACCTAAGAACTGTGTAATGTTCTTTGATTAAACATCTAAAGTAAGGAATTATATACCTGTCACTATGCTTTTAATAAACAAAAATCTTAGAGCGACTGTAGTTGGATCTGGGTCGTAATATCCTCAAGCCTAGTAAATGTAAATCACCTTAGCCTCAAATATAGAGCTAGACCCTGTGTCAGAAACTGCTCTGACTATGCCAGCAACCGCATGACAGATAGCTAAATGGCATGGAGACACTTAAGTCCGTTGTTTTAGTTCCCAGTGGTGTCCAGAGTCAGTTCCCATCTACTCCCAAGAACCAACTGAGGGGAGAGTCTGCCAGCAGTTATATGCAATGACTGTTAAATCACATTGGAATCCAATTAAATAATTACATTAAAAGCAATGGCACCAATTGCTCAAAATGCATGACTTCCTATTTGTTTGATGGCAGTTGACTAAATCTGTGTACTTGAGGTGATTTCCACCCATGAAATCACGTGAGAGTGCCCCATCTCATCCCATCATGCACTGGGTCCCAGTGTTGACTCCCGTGGCTTCAGGCAAGCCGTTGAAATCAGCTACAAGGTAACATTCATACTTTAGAGACCAACACATGCTACAAAACAGGACTTGCTTTATTATTGTTCTAGTTGTTTCTAAACTTTAAAATAATGGTGAGGAAAAATTTTAACAATACAGATTAAACTCAAAGCATGTATTTAGTGCATATAGCTTATAAGAGTAAGAGGATTGTTTTGGCAGTTAAAACTCCTGTTTGGCTCAGTAGAGGAGCGTCTGAGACACCCGTGACGAACAAGTGAGACCGAAACACCTATTTGTTGTTTTGTTTTTGTCTTATTAGCATGCATGACATTATAATCAAATGTTCAGTTAGATTCACATTATGAGTCCCTTCCTTCCTCCCTCCCTCCCTCCCTCCCTTCCTCTTTTCCTTTCTTCTCTTCCTTCCTTCCTCCCTTCCTTCCTTTGGTTCATTATCATGAACTCATTTTTAATTAGTAAACATTTACTTATATTCCCTACCAAAGAATTAGAAAAATAGTGTAGTTCTTTTTGATGACTGTAAACAAACATAATGAAAAATTCAATGAGATACATGAGGGCTTCGAATGGGAGCTGGCACTTAGCAATCAATCACTCAACAAATGCATTCAGTTATGTGCGAGGTGTTTAAGCGCCGCTGTGCAGTGTAGCTTTTGTAGCAATAGCAATGTCCTCTGCACTGTTCAGTAGTTTCCTCTTCAGGAAGAAACTTGGAGGAATCATTTTTATGTATTTCTTCTGACTTTTTGGTGAGTGAGTGGTATCGACACCCACTGTGTAGCAATGGGAGGGGAGAGGTTGGTTCTCCTCATAGTTTGAACCTTCCTTGCTTTTGCTTAGACGGCTGTAAGAGGAATCCTGACCCACCCTAGGCATCCAAGGTAAGAACAAGAACTGCATCCAGCAGTGAGGAGCTGGTGAAGGTGGGACCCCGAGGAGGGCGACTGGCTCCTGGGGCCCACAGCGCTTTCCTTTTGTTTTCGATGGTGCCCCAGGGCCTCTTACATATTTGTAGTGAACCACAACCTACTGCTCAACATATCACTGGGCTTCACTTTCAGTTCACTGCCTTTCCTGCCCTTCTCTTTACCCAGGTATGCAAAATATAATCCACGGGCCCTCCCAACTTGGTACAGTTCTGGCTTGTGCATCTGGACACTTTCGAGGTTTTCTACCAGGGGGAAGCTGATACCTAGTTCTTTTCCATGTAGCTGCTTTGACATGAGCGCAGAAAAGCTTTGGGTATTTAAAAAGCCGTGCATTGTTATTACACAGTGGAACCTGGGCAGTTGTAACTGTGCAGAACAATCAACAGGAGAAGTCATGGCTTTTGCTGTGCTTTGTACTTCTAAGATCCAGAAACTTAGGCCTTTAGTGCTTTGAATACGGCTTGAGCTTAGGCCACTTGAACTATGTGGTGTGAATATTAGTTCAGGCTGCCTTGACACTGGTGTGAATTAGATCTGGCTGGGACTACAGCCAGGTTTGGCAGCTTTCGTGGTCCCTTTAGCCATTCTTTGCTTTTGCTCTGGGCTTTGGATTCTAATTTTTCCCAGTTGTCTTTAATTGCCTTGTTCTATCTCCCACCTCCCTCTAGCATGCTGTTGAATTCAGGCATGATCCCTGTAGCACCAGACAGGGCAAGCACTTCCCAGCCCCCCCTCCCCCGCCCGAAAGATTCTGCTCCTCTGAAGTGGGCTTCATGCTTACCTGGTTCTGAGATGGTCAGGTGGCGTCTCGTATCCTTAGGCCTGTATCGTTCTCTGATGAGCATGGCATTCCAGGTGCTTCTCTGAATGCAGCCAGCTCCTTCCAAAGCCCAGCAGCACATATCCATCTGTTTGCTTCTGGACCCTCATTTGCTATGCATTTGCAGAGCACGGATGAGTGTCTTGGCCAGAACTCAACGAAATGACGCTCTTCCTAGCCTGATATTAGCAGTTGCTAGCAAAGGAGCTGAGTGAAGTCGTCTTCTAATGATGGCAGCCAATGTGCCTGTTCCTGCTAATATATTTCTAGCGCATCTGCAAGGCACCAGTTTAATTGCTTTCCCCCAGGTCTTCCAGATCGGTAATACTCAAACTTTTATCACCCCATCTTAGTACTTACTAGTCCATCTACACTGCATGACAACGAGAAGTCAGGCTTAGGAGTAGAACACAGTGAATCTTTAGATCTACTCTGGGCCTATTTCATAATCTTCTTGAAGATATGATGCCATCTCTTCCAAAGGTTTTATTTCAGGCTTCACTCATATTTAGTAGATAAATGGTTTTGAAAGTTATATAATGACCTTGAGTCTTGTTATATGTGTAACATAGGGTAATATTATGTTTGTGTCTCCAGGAGTAGATAAGCTGTATTATTTATTAATAATAACACAAGTTGCTGGTCTCAGGAACAGATAATATTCAGAAACATCTTTAGGGATACTGTTAGTGACTTTCACATTTAAAATTGAGGGCAGATCATCAGTTGACCACTTTTAGCTTGTGTCCTGTTACTGCCTGTGCTTCTCAGCCCCCTGCTCCTGTCACTGTAGTGTGAAAAGATTCACGAGGTTTCATTTTAAAGCTGCATTGCTTTCATTATCAGATTGACAGTTATCAGACAATCCGTAGTGAGTTGTCATTCGTGGACTTCATAGAATTTTAAGTTGCTACCTAGATTATCAAAACTGATCAGCATGTGTAAGCCCTGACAGGCTTTAGGTGCCAGCGAATAACATAGGATGTTGGTATGAAATGCTTACTTTTAAAAATTTTTACTAATTGACAATCTAGTCCGTGCCTCCAGAATCTAAGGTAGAGTAATGTTACAAATGCTTCTCTTTGCCTCGGAGTGCCACAAATGAGTGTCCAGTTCTTCTTGCCTTGTTTTTAGGAGTGTACCTGCTGCCGCCAGGCTGAAGAAACTGTCTGGGGCTTGGGGTGCTTAGTCAGGTCACCCTTGCAAAGTCTTAGTCTCCATAGCCTCATCTTGCTCTGAGAGCTGAGGGAGGGAGGGTGGGTGTTGATCTGGACTCTGTCCTAGTCTTTGTAGAAGAGAACCAGAGATGAAGGGAAGAAGGCAGGGAGAGGTAGAAGAATCAAGTCAGAAGAATCGAGTGTGACCCACTCCCTATTATGTCTTTCTGAGGAAAAGCGGAGAAGAGAGTGTTAGAGCCTTCTAATACTGGCCAAGCATACCTCAGTAGGCACAAACCCTCTTTCATTAAAATGCATGACAAAAGTAGATCTCTGCCAGTTCTTGAGTTAAAAGCTGAATGTATCCATTTCATTAGATATTGATGTATATTTGTTTAGAGGGTGCAAAAATGTGGTCCTGTGTATACAATGTAGAGTAATTGAATCAAGCTAGTTAACCTACCCATCACCCCAATACTTACTGTGTATTCCTCATATTAATTTGACCACCATCTTCCATTATCTTCCCCAAGTCTGCAGCCCTAGGGAAGCACTGGTCCTTCTGTGCAAGCAGGTGATGTTGAGCACACATGTAAAAGTCACATCTGTCTTCTTTGTGCAGCTCGTTGTACCTAATGACCTCTCCACTCATCCATGTTGCCACACATAACATAATTACCCCCATCTTTAGGACTGAATAGCACTCTTTCCTTTATGTATGACACATTTTTTATTAACATTTATATTGATTCCCCATCTTGGCTATTGTGAACTATGCTGCATTAATACAGAACTATCATCTGAACAATGATTTCAGATCTTAAAGTTAATTTACATTAGGTCAGGCTGCATTCTTCAGCGTTTTCTACTACCCTTCGGTATGCTGGACAAAGCAAATCTCGTGAGTATTAGTAGTAACAGCAACAGTGCTAATTCCCAGTATTCGAACACCTGTTTTCCACCAACCAATGTGATCTATAATAGTTTTAATATATGCAGTGTCTCCATTTGCAGGTAAAAGTCTTGAAACTCAGATGCAAAATTAACAGACAAACGTAATTAGTGGAGGGACCAAATGTTGAATGTTTACTTTATAAGAATATGCTAATTCGATTACAGAGACATGCGCTTCCTCTGCTCTAATTTATTTTCCAGCCCTCAGTATGTTACTCCATACAATAATCTGATGTTGGAGGACGTTGGTGGCCATTATCTAAGCAGGATCACACCACACAAGGGGAGTCTGTTGAGTCCGTTATCAGATCTTCAAGTGGACATTTCTGGGCAGCGTGTCTCATGTGTGCTCATGGACGAGTGATACTGTGTTCGGGTAAATGTCTAAGCTGAACAGCAGGGTTGAGAGAGCAGCAAATGGCCCATAACTGTTTAAACATACAGTTCTGCATTTCTACCCATGAGCCCTAAGTGTTTAAAATGAGCAGAGTTCATTTTCTCCTTCCTAAAGAGGCATTTTGCGAAGGAAATTTCTATTTGCCTGGTTCTACGAGAGATTCTAGAATTTAGGATCAGATTTAGGGATTGATGACTTTGGATAAGTTGATTCCCAAAGGGAATATGAATCACTGCCTCTCTCTCTCTCTCTCTCTCTCTCTCTCTCTCTCTCTCTCTCTCTCTCTCTCTCTCTACCATTTTCTACAGTCTAGACATTGGAAACCATCACTCAAAAGTCTTTAGAACCATGTATTTCCTCATCAAGTCATAATGGTATAAGCCAGTATCTCCCTTGTTTATGCCTGAAGCAGGCGAAAGTTATTTTTTTTAAAAAAGTATGTATAATATGAGCAAAGGCAAGCTGTTTATTTTGTAACTTAAGAGAGAAGAGATACAGCGAAAGTATTATCTAGAAAAGGTATACATAATGTATCATTACCATCTTCTAATTATAGAAAGTTATTCTTTAGACTTCAGAACAACTTTGCAAAATTTGATCCTTAGAGCAAGTTCGTGAAGTGAAAAAAAAAAAAAGAGAGAGAGAAAAAGAGAAAAGAAAAAGCAACCTGAAAGGGTTGCATCATTTATCTCTCTCTCCCTCTCTCTGCCTAGAACACAAAGGGTCCAACGAATCAACATGTTGGAATTTGCCAATGTGAGTAATGGATGCTGTTAGCCTCCATGTTCTCACTAGGGTAGGCAGCCAGATGGCTCTTAAAGGCTTTCTGCATCACGGGTGCCGAGTCTCTATGGGCAGTTCCATTTTCAGGCCTGCTTTTGGAGCCAGGTTTTTGGCTGGTATCTGCCAGGCTCCATTTCACTGTCCTCTTGATGGGGAGGCTCAGCATTCATGGAGGCTGTGTATACAAAGAGGAATCTCTAGGATTGGCTTCCAACAAGTACCATACTGATAAGTTGAGGCAGGTGAGTGAGAGAGAGCGGGAGTTACAGAACAGCTTCCAAGGTGAGCACCTGTTAGTCTTTCTCTCAGGAGCAGGCCATGAGATCAGAGAGAACATTTATCCAGCTCCATCCTCCCTACCAGCTAAAGGACCGGGCAGCTCTTTTGAGTTTACTTTGTATTCTCACCTCCATCAGTTCTTACTGAGTGCATCTTAGGCCTTGTTTGCACCTAGACAAGTGGGTACCAGCTACTTAGACTTGCCATTTCATATAGCTTGCTCTGTAAGAATATTGGCTCTTTAAACAGGCCTGTTAGTTGTCCAAAGATATAGGAGGTGAGTCTGGGTCAGTATGATGATTACTGTCTCTAATTTCTTCCCTCTTGACAGAAGCAATTTTGGAATAATCTCATCTGGTTCATTTTACTTTTTTTTATTTTTCTCAATGCAGTAAAAACTTACAAAGAAATTCAATTATGGAAAACAATTACAAATTCACATTGCAGGAGAGAAGACTTCAGATCCTCCTCAAACAGGTGCTGGCACAGAGGGTCTGCTAACAAATCCTGGCTTTATTTACGGCTTTCAAACACACACAGACAAATTTGCAAACCTGTTTTATAATGTGCTCAATGCCCAAAGTTGTCTGTTAATTTATATTCATTTGTAAATAGTTTGATTTAGAACTTGACCCTTCTGGTCAAGTGACCATTTACCTGCCCTGTCTTTTGCACACAATGTGAATAGGTTATCTAATGGTTGTTTGGTGGAATTTGCTCAATGTATTACCTTGATAATATCATGACTATTTTTTATTATTAAGGGAACAAGCCTTTTAAGGCTAAATTATGTATTGCCTCATGGTCATGCATGTCCAACTTCACTATCGTTCTTTAAAGGGTGGGGCACCGCCCAGTTTTTACTAACCTTGGAGCATGATGCATTGCGAGACTAGCAAGCCAAGTGACATGAGCTTCTCAGAGCAAATGGCACTCTCCTAGGAGGGAGCCAGTCATGCCCTCCTTGACGGAGGCACGTAAAGGATCTTGACTGAGCATTCAGCTCGAATCATTATCCTTGATTTGGAACAGATACACCAAGGGTTAACGTTCTAGTAAAATAGGTGTTGGAAGGCACTGGAAAATGAAGACTAAAATTGCCATTTCAAATGGGTTTGTATTAAAGCACAATAATTTATCCATGTCCCAGTATCATGGGGTAAAAAACAAAAAAGTGAGAGCCAGTCTGTGCTTGTCAGGGAAAATATTCCAGACGCAATGTCTGAAATATTGCTTTCCTCACTTGTCCACGAGCTCCATAGCCAGACTGCTGGGTAGCTTGCTAGAAGGCCGCTTACTAAAATGACATCCTATCCCCTATGCTAAAACTGTGTGTGCCGCTTCCCTCTGTGTGTGCTTGTGTGGCGGACAGCTATTAACAGTCCTGATGTTGTAGCTTCAGCTTAATGTTCGCTATAAAAATCTGTCTTCTGTACATGCTCCATGTTTTGTGTATTGGAACTGCAGGACGAATCATCCATTTCTGTTTGGGGGAGCTATAATGATTGAATGTAATTTTCCTAAAACCTTGTTCACTCTTTGCTGATATTTGTTCCATGTAAGGGCACAGGGTCCTGGGAGGAAGCGAATGTCATTGTAAATGTCATTGTTCTCCTTTAACCCGCTTGTGTGATTTGCTTCAGTGTTTTTTTTCTTCCTAATTAATGCTTCCATCTTCATCCTTGCTGTGGCTGCTCATGTGTCGTCCTCCTCCTGTCTTCTGCTTCTGACACTAAAGCCCGCAGCCCGCTTGAGAACTCAGTGTCCTGCCTAGCAAACCGCACGTTGGACGATGACCCCCGAGTGCGGCGCACTCCCAGCGTGGGATGGCTCAGTAAGTCAATGGGTGGGAAAAGGGCAGAGATGGTGGTGCTGGGGAGAGGGAGGGCAGGACAACTGTGTTCTGGGTTATCTAGTGGACTGGAGACCATTCCTGAGGGTGCCCGCAAGGGGAAGGTGTAAGGATCGCTAGTACCTGGGATGACGGGTTACTCTTATCTCTTGACCTGGGTCAAGGGCCTTGTCATGTAGTGGGGACTGTGCAGGTCAGGGCTGGCATGGCAGCCCCTGTCTAGGTCTCATGCTTCTGAAACTTATTTTCTTCGTGTGGATGCTGCTCTCTGTCTCTTCCCAGGGGTGTAAGGATGGTACTTGAGGTGCATTCTTCCCGTGGAGGTTAGGAAGAACTTCCTGAGTTGAGGACTTAACCCTACAGATGCTCACTGCATACCTGAAAGATGGAAGGTGATATAGGCGGGTGACCTAGAGCTTGCGGGAGAACCATTTTCCTTTTTAGGTGTAGAGCTTTTCTAGAGAGACGTGGATTGTTTGTCTAAAAGCAAAACAGAAGACAATGTGCATAGACAACTGCTTGGATTTTTTTTCACCCCCATATTTCTAAATCGTTCATGTAGACTTTTTTCCAGATGTCAAGAATCCCATGTATGGTGACATTGTTAGGTCTCTGTGTATTATTTCTTTTTCTATACCAAAAACTATTGAGCTAATCCTTTTCCTATTTTAGCATTAGAAAATTTCACTTTCCTGTGAGGATGTCTTTCAGCTGAATTAGTGGGAAAAGGTTTAGTTCATCCTAAAATAGTGTTTGTTGAGCTATATTCTTTCAGAGCTCCTCTTGCTATAAATTTTATGTTTTAAGAGGTTATTAATAATCTCTGTGCTTCATAGAGATAGAAATAAATGTGTATCATATCACTACACACCATGCACTGTTGGGTTCTGTGCATTCAGAGATGAATCACGGGGGTCTTTGCCCTCAAGGGGTTTCCTTTCTAATGAGGGAGGCAAAACCCAAATGGCTAGTGGATGTGTTGGATGATAGACTGCTGAGAGAACACATGAGTCCTTACCTGATGCTTACCCATCCAGCCACATAGGACTGTGGAAGCAGGTTGGCCCAAGGGCACTCATGGCCAAATAAGGCTCTTTGAAGAGGTGAGGACTTAATCTTGGAGGGAAGTATGAATTTTGTAATGGGAGGATGAGCCTATTTTTGAAGTCTTAACCTGATAATCTTTTTTTTTTTTTTTTTTGCTAGAAAGTAGGTCTAACTGATTGAATAGCAATAGAACACCATGAACATTATTTATTACCCTTCCTGGTCTCAGTACAGTTTTGGATACCATTTAGCTTGCTGAGCAACTTGTGTGGTAGTTATTTTCATAATTTCCACTTCCCAGATAAAAAGGACAAGACTGGAGAGGCTAATTGAGTTTCCAGAACTACACAGCTCATGTGTGTCTAGGTCAGTATATAATATATGATTGTTTCTCCCGCTGTATGATGGGTGTAGGGGGTGTTATTGAAGGGTAGGAACTTAAAAGGTCAGGTTGTTCGATCTATTGCTTGTTCAGTACAGTTTTAGCACCCACATGATTTCCTTTGCAAGAATCATGTGTTTCCATGTTTTTATATCCTCGGGATGCTTCCTGGGAAGCCGATCGGGCTTTGGAGTTTCGAATCCGACTGAATGGGGTTTGAATCCCTGATCTACCACTGATGGTTTTATAACATTGGGAAAGCTCCTTCCATGTGGTCAACTTGGGTTTCTCGTATATAAAACAGTCAATCTTGCTGACATTGGATCTCCGTGAGAATGCAGAAGAGTCTGCAGCCCAGTGCTCCACACTTAGTATCCAGGTGCTAATAGTATTATTTCTTGAGTGGTTCTATTTTTGTGCTTTAAAAGCTTATTATTCCATATCTGACACCTAGAGAAAGAACCATCAGGGGTGTTGGTAACACTGGTGTTAGTTGTTGATATGTTGATGGCTGCCATATGAAATCCAGCCTAAAATGAGACCTCTGATCATCTAAGGAGACTTCTCTCAGTAATGAGTGAATCCTTTTTTATTGTGTTTATATTCTCTCTCATATACATTCTCTTGCTAAACTCTTATCTTTGATGTAGCGCCTCAGTCACCTCTTGAGGGGGTCTCTATTATTTTCTGTGTCAGTCCAGTCAATTAAATTCCTATGGAACAGCCCAAGGTGTGTAAAATAGGATTGAATACTGTTATTAATGTGATGAGACCCTCTCTCCTAATCAGCTTGTCCTTTGCTCTTTGGTCTCTAAGATGGTGACACCCACTTCTCTGTGCTGTAGCTGAGCTTCCTGCCTGCCTACCATAGCCTTTCACAACAAACCTACTCTAAAGCAGGTAGGCTCGTCATGCAAGTCCATCTCCTTTATGAAACAGATCTGTATCACAGATCTGTCAAGCAGTAGACGACCACAGCATCTATTGTCTGGGCCTCACAGTGGCAGATTTGCCATGTGTAGATTGTTTTCCAGTGCTCTCCGATGCCTTACACGTTTGCACTTTCTTGTTTCAACTCCACTGCACCCAGGACTGCATCTGGAGCTTGTGTATCAACCATGTGTCACGAGTACTCGATACAGTGCTGTTTGCCTCTGTACAAGATTCATGTTGTACATGCTCTAAAATGGTGTTTGAGGCCTCATTGTTTCATTACAAGCAACCAGCAGTTTTCTTTTTACTAGCCTTGGCCACCATAATCCATTAACTGGAGGTGGGTGTTGTGTGCCCAAGGAGAGCCATTTCCCTGTAGTTTCTGCAGATCCCAGTCTGATGAGTTGATTATAATTTAGCCTGATAATTAACACAGAACTACATTTTAAAACCTGCCAAAATTATCAGCTAACAATCAGGATTATAATAAGATTCCATCAAGTGAGTGCTTCAATATTCTTAGCAAGGTATTTTGAGGCCCCGTAACTTGAAGTAACTACCTTCCAAAAAACTGCTTGAAAAGGTGTTTCGGGGAAGTCAGCTCTCATCATTCCAGAGCGTTCCTTATCTTAGTTGTCACCTGAGGCAGATGTGAGCTTAGAGCTCTTATCCATTTCAAATGCTGCCAAGGTATTGAATTAGAAGTTGGAACAAAACCGAAAGCGATTTCCTCTCGCAGATCTCTCAGGCAGTTCTGAAACCAGCCCAGGCCACCGAGAACAAAAGAGAAGCTTTCACCTCCACGTTTCAGGGCAGGTTAATACCAGCCTAAACGCTTTGCCATTATCAGTGTCTGAGTGCATCACCTATCTCGGTGGATCCAGAATGGCTCTTCACTGTGAGCACTTATCTGTGAATTGAGCTGACATCTCACAGCCAGCATCAGTTGAGCCCTTGTAAAACACTCGTGTCCCTTTGCTGTTAGTGGCATGAGATCAGCCACTTCAGGGTCTCCGTTCTGAGTTCTCAGAAGACGGCAGCACTCCTTCACCTTCCTCTTGTGTGTCCTCTGCTTCGGGTCGGCCTGCCCGTCTCACTGTGCATCCGCTGTACAAGTCTGTGTCCAGCACAGTATTTGCTCCGCAGTGCTGACACAGTGTTCGCCGCTGTGCCTCTCCTGGCTCAGGTGACACTGCTCTTGAAAAGCTGAAAACTGCATGGCTTAACTCAAGAATTTCCATCTCTCCTACAGTCTGGCCTCATAGTAGCCCTTGATCTCTCCTACCGTCTGGCCTCATAGTTAGCCCTTGATCTATCCTACAGTCTGATCTCATAGTAGCCCTTGATCTATCCTACAGTCTGACCTCATAGTAGCCCTTGATCTATCCTACAGTCTGACCTCATAGTAGCCCTTGATCTATCCTACAGCTTGACCTCATAGTTGGCCCTTGATCTATCCAACCATCTGACCACATAGTTAACTCTTGATCTATCCTACAGTCTGACCTCATAGTAGCCCTTGATCTATCCTACAGTCTGACCTCATAGTTAACTCTTGATCTATCCTACAGTCTGACCTCATAGTAGCCCTTGATCTATCCTACAGTCTGACCTCATAGTAGCCCTTGATCTATCCTACAGCTTGACCTCATAGTTGGCCCTTGATCTATCCAACCATCTGACCACATAGTTAACTCTTGATCTATCCTACAGTCTGACCTCATAGTAGCCCTTGATCTATCCTACAGTCTGACCTCATAGTTAACTCTTGATCTATCCTACAGTCTGACCTCATAGTAGCCCTTGATCTATCCTACAGTCTG
Organism: Chionomys nivalis; assembly: GCF_950005125.1. Lineage (NCBI taxonomy): Eukaryota > Metazoa > Chordata > Mammalia > Rodentia > Cricetidae > Chionomys > Chionomys nivalis. The sequence continues at coordinate 86,952,799 of NC_080091.1, forward strand.
ACCTCATAGTAGCCCTTGATCTATCCTACAGTCTGACCTCATAGTTAGCCCTTGATCTATCCTACAGTCTGACCACATAGTTAACTCTTGATCTATCCTACAGTCTGACCTCATAGTTAACCCAACCATTTGAAAAACTAAGATGTGAGACTTGTATTTCTTAATTTTTTTCGCAGATTCTTTTCAAGTATATCTGGAATTAGATACTTAGAATTTGAAGATCTGACTAAATGAAATATGTTCTCTGGCTCTAGTGTCCTTTCGAAAGATGTAGAACTTCTTTAGGAAAGCAGGAGATCCTGAGAGCACACACACTTCAGTAAGTTCAAGTCCAAAGCTGTTTCCTGAACTCTGTCTCTCAGTGTAGTGTACAGAAGGAGGAAGGATGAAGGAACCCCCAGAATCATGGTAAATACTGCCAGGTCAGTGGAGGGAAGGCCTGTTTGTCTATGGCATGTGAGATAGTATGGGACCCACACTCTGAGAGACTCATTAGAAGAGAACATGGTTATTAGAAGCAAGCATTCAAAGAGATCTAGGAAAAGAAATCGAAAGTCTATGACAGGATAGGAGAAAACAATTGCAGAATTTGTTTCATATCAACAAAAATGTGAAAATTTAACATTGAGGAGTTAAGGTAAAAACATTGAGCCCATTTGCAGAAGCTTATGGAAAACATTTTAGTATGGCGGTAGCATGGGCAGAACTATGGGCCAAGGGAATGAATTTGTAGCCATTTTTGGCCCTTGAAGAGGAGGGAGTTGGGCATCTATTGTGGCAGACAGCAATGAAGGGAACAGGGACAGGGCTAGACTGTGACTGCAGAAGAGGGAGGGAAGGAAGCGATAGCACAGGGTGATGTCATGGGGAACAACTTACAGTATCAGGAAAGGAGAGTTGAGGCGTCCAGGGTGGATCAAGGTTTGGACTTTAGCCAGGGTGATGGTAAGAGAAATATTCTTGGGAAATGGCTGTGGGTTTATAGAAGCATGGCAGTGGAGGTTCTCCTCCTATCGTGCACCTTGTGGCCATCTTTGAGGATTTACATCACTAGGGGTTGACATTATTCAATTTCTGCTATGCTATCACATTCGTAGTTGAACTCTGTCAGCCTTTTTGGGCTGGAGAATAACAGCCACATCAGAGCTGTTTATTACTCTTCACTCTTACCTTGAATATAAACACTTCATTTTTCACCCCTCTGGTTTTTTCTTCACTAGGGTCAAGATATTAGCTTGCTGTTGAATAGGAGTATTATCTGGGTCATGTACTTTGCCATTTCACCTAAGTTTTGGGCTTTTAAAAGCCAAAATAAATAAATAAATAAATAAATAAATAAATAAATACATACAAGATTCAAGTGTAACTAGAACTTCTTTCTCTGTAATTGTTCCTAGGCATAGTTTTCTAAAGACTTTCAGCCTGACATCTGTCTTCAGATTCTTTAGTTAAAGAGAGACATTCGAAACTGTAAGGAATATGCAGCAACAGGTTACAGAGTTCTAAAAATATAGAGTTTGAGCTAATTTTCTCAAAAGTTACTGTTTATCCCAAGTTTCTAAAAGCAATCTCCTGAGTTATTTGATTGATACTTCATATTGTATTCACAATGAACTAAAATATATACTGATTCTAAACAGTTTACAGAACGATGATGGAGAAAGAAAAGCTTAGGAATTCTGCTTTGTTTCAGGATCCAGAAGACTTGGATGAGTCTTCACGAGGCACAGATTTGGGAGAAATCTGACAGCTTGCCGAAATTATAAAATAGTTTTGTTTTGGTTACTTTTCTTTTCCTAAAAGAGGAATTTGGAATTGTGAAGATTCAAATTGGCACTTGACAAAAATGATGATGTGTTTATAATCAAACTCTGTGTTTCACCATCAAATCTGTCCCATTTCCTGATTTCCTTACTCCTCACGCCCCTTATGCTTTCCTCTGACCTGGGGTCATGGAGCCCACTTTGAGAACCCCCAGATCTGCTCCCCATCGCCTCTGTCATATTGCCCGTCTTTCTCACTATCCCTGTGTGGGAATGCACAGTGGTGCCTCTGTGCATCTTCAACAGCACCCAACCCTTTGAGCTTGGCATTCAGGTTCCACTGCACAGCAACCTGCAGTTAGAAGTTTAAGTACATTCAAAACTTTATATTTCTCTGTATATACATTATTTTTCAGCACTTTTTTTTTTAAAAAAAAACTGTTTCTTGAATTTTCTAGGTGCTTCTCTATCTCAATGTGTTTGTCCTAAATTATATCTCTGCTTGGGATACCCATCTTCCTCCTGAAGCTTTCTTCTCAAACTCTGCTTTTCCATTAGGGGCTGTGATATCCTGAGAGCCTTCTCCACCTCAAGTGTTCTTTACAGACCTTGAATTCTAGGAATATTTTATTGAGATTTCTTAACAACATTGAGTTTGTTCTACTTTATGGTATTGAGCCATACTTCCTTTAAAAGAAAGAGATGTATTTATTTTTATTCTTAATAATGTGTGTAGGGCTGTGTGCACACATGTGCAGATGCTGTGAGACCAGAAGATGCTATTAGACCCTGGTACTGGAATTACAGTCAGTGTAAGTCACCTGATATAAATGCTAGGCACCAAACTCAGGTACTCGGCAAGAGCAGTATGTACTCTCAACTGCCGAACTGTTTCTCAGGCCCTTGGTGTGGATTTCTTAAGGACAGGACCCATGTTTACTCTACTTAGCTATCTTCTAGCTCAAGGGTCAACAGGTTAGCCCATGACTGATTTGTCTTGCCAATAAAGCTTTATTGGAACAAGGCCACGCTCATTAGTTTATATGCATTTCCTATGGTTGCTTTCATACCATGATGGTAGAGTTAGGAAATTGTGACAGAGATCACAGGGCCCACAAGGCTTGAAACAGTTATTATCAGCCAGTAAAGCATTTCCTGACCCTTGCGCTGAAGCTTTGGTCCTCAAAGTGGGATTTTGGGCTAAAGTAAGTACTACCTTTCTCTTCATGTGGTTTAACCAAATCGGTAGTTCTTGGCAGATAGAACACAAAAGCAAAGATAAGAATCTAACTGCATTTCCTAAAGCTATACAGTAAAGAAGGTTATAAAATTTTGAGTGATATTCTTTTATTGTTTTAGGAAAGTTATTTTTCATGAAGGATGTTATTTGCATAATACATTTATTATTTTGTAGTTAGAAAATTATTATTATTATTACTTTTTATTATCTTACTAATATGCTAAATGTTAGTAGTTAGGTCCCAGGTAAATAACTACTCTTAATTTTTCTTCTCTCTTTCTTTCTTTTCTTCTTTTCTTTTCTGTATGTGTACGTATGTGCATGTTCATGTTTAGTTCATGTATGTGTATGTGTGTGTCTGTGTGTCTAAACCTGAGGTTGTTTTCTGCTGTCTTTATTAGTCTCCACTTTTGTTTTCCAGACAGGGTCACTCATGAGCTTGGAGCTCACTGATTGGCTAGGCCGACTGGATGTGCCTTTCTCCACCACCATTGCAGTTCAGGGGTTACAGAAATGGACCATGACATCTAGACACTCGGATTACATGGGTTCTGGGGATCCAAACACAGGTTCTCATGTGTGCACAGCAAATACTTTACCCATGGAGCCATCTCCCCGGTCCTGCCATTTAATGTTTAAATGTATAAAGATACTCCGAGACCAATAACTTTGGTAACTACCCCTTGGTGGCATCTAACATTGTGTATAGCAGTAAATCAATAAATGTAGAATAAATGAATTAACAAAACCATATGGCTAAAATAGGAAACTAAAGAAAGCAGAGTGATAATAACTGAAAAAATTGAAAGGGAAAGGTACTAAGACTCATTAAAGTGATGTCTATTATATCTTTGTGACTTTGCCCCTTTTGGCCCCTCCAAGAATATTAATGAGGACCCTCACTCAGTCAATCTCTGCTTTCATAACTACTTTGACAGTGTGTAGGTCATACAGAGACGCACAAGTCGCCTCTTACTGTACCCAGCAATGACCCGTGCCACAGATATGCATTCATCTGGTATTATGAGCCATGTGTATCCACCTAGTTTTAGAGAATGCTATGCTACCATGTCCTCAGAAGCTGGAGATTGAAATACTATGCAGTGGGTAGGCATTATGACAGCTGCCCAATCACAGCAAGAATTGTAGCCTTGACTTTGCCAGTGTCCTTCTTGGCACAGCTGAGAGCACTGTGAAGCGATAGGAAGCCAGATGCAGAGAGCTCCTGTGTGTTCTCACAAGTGGAGGACGAGGTTTGTTCCAGCGAGGGAGCTACCAGATGACGCTACCACAGAACCAGTGTGACTGTAGCTTTACGGGCCACTTGTAAAGTAGACTAGATTAATTTGAAACTGATGGAGAATCTTCCATGCAAATACACAATAAAGTACTATTATTAGGCCAAACAATGTCTGGATTTAATTACCGGAGACAACAGAGAACTTAACTACTTGAATTAGTATGTCTGTGCACATATGAATGAAGGGGCATTAGGAAAAGCAAATGCAATATTCCAGTTGCGGATATCAATTTCAAAGTTAATAATAAAATTTCTTCTTGGCAGCAAACAGTGAAATTATACTTTGATGAAAATTGCTGGCAGAATCTTCAGAAACAGGGTTTTTTTCTGCTTGTGGTAAGCTGAAAGTCTGTGATGTTTACGGTTGTCCTCATAATTCAGATTTCATTTCTGCTCCACCCTTTTAATGCGTCCTAGCTCCGCAGACCTTCATCCACCTTTTTACCAATCCCTCGAGGCCCTGCAGATGGGATGTGTGGTTGTCCTTCATCCTCCAAAATGGTCTGCTTCTTTATTTCCTAGATGTGAGATCTGGATTATTAGGATCGCTCTAGACATGAATATTCACCTGACTACTGGAGGAAAGGTCCCAATTCTGAAGACTCTGCCAGCAGTTTCCTTCTGCTCTGCTTCAAATCCTTACCTTCTGTGGGGACCATTTCAGTAGCCTCTTCCTCCCCAAACCTCTATCCTCACTTTACAGAACTCACTCCTCACAGTTGCCCCAAGAACCCACATTCTTATTACTTGTGTTGCAGTGTGCAGACATCATTCTGGTCACTAAACCGGCCCTTAGTGAGTGTCCTTATGTTTGTAAGTCCAAGCTCACATTTTCCAGTCTAGCTAATGATGGTAAGATCAAGGTCAGATTCTCCAGTCTGTGTAGTGTTCCTTAACGTGGTCTGTGTTTACCTCCATAGTCGTTTTTTTTTTCATAATTTTTCTACTCTTGCATTATAACCTCAAGTAATTTAGGTTCTTAAGAGCTTTGATTTCTTGCTTTTCATTCTTTCACTTCTCCTCCAGCCACCCACACTTGGTGTGGCTAGGTTTACCCAACATTAGAGGCCTTATTTACTCCCAGAAGATCCCTTTTCCATCCTTTCTCAAGCCTGCCAGCCATCAGAGTTCTCCTTCATTCACTGCACCCATCCCCTACCTCCCCTGATCTGTCATTGCATCATATTGTTTATGCTTCCTTCATTGCTGACGAAGTGCCCAGAGAGTCCGAAACACTGCCCATTTGTCTCAATGCCTGGTGCCAAGCATGGTGTCGGTAAACGTTGGACTGGACCAGTTTTCCACCTGATTCTTGCATGACTAAGTTACTTGTTAACTGTGCACTTTCAACAACATTCTCCCTCTATTGTTCCCGTCTTGTTTGTTTAGAGGAGATCTTTTCTGATCATCTTTAAATGTTTACTCAATCTGAAAATGAGAAGGGAAGTAGATAGTAGATAGTAGATAGGCGGTGTATGTTTAACCAGAATGCGTGGTATCCATTAGCGGAGACTGATGTTTTGGGTAGTAGCTCCACTTTTGATTTTTTAGTTTTGGCCATTCTGAAATAACAACAACAACAACAACAACAACAAAGTATTATAATGATTTATGACAAATTTCTTAAAGTCATATAAATTTCCTTGTTGACACGTTAAGTTTTTACTCATTTATGTTTTTGGTGATGGTACTATGAGGGCTGTTATCAAACCTTGGGTTGTGATTGCACTGCATAGGTTGGAGGGTTGTTTCTTTTTAATCATTGAAATAATTGTTTAAATAAAAATATAGTTACAGTGTTTTCCCTTTTCCTTCTTCCAACCCCTCCAGTGACTATTCATCTTGCTTTCTCTCAAATTCATAACTTCTTTTGTCTTTAATTATGGTTATATGCATATACAGACACACAGACACACACACACACACACACTCCTAAATATTTTAATATAATCTGCTAAGGTTGGAATTTTTTATCTGGGGGCCTAACATGGAGTTTGGTAGAGAGACACTTCATAAATATTTGTTGGCTAAATGAACACTTGAAAGCGAGAGAAAGGAATATGTGTCATGGTTAGAGCAGTGTAATTTTTATGAATTCATTAGGTCATTGTTCACCTTACCACCCAATACTGAAAAACTACAGTGCCACAAAGAAATCTGCTGTTTTACTGTGGCTTCTGTTAATACTAGAAGTGAATACTGGCCTCCTTAGCCAGAGCGTCCACTGTTTGCTTACTAGATGAGATGACTTAAGGTGTCAGGAAGGCAACTCTTATGACCCCAGCTATCATTTATGCAACGTGGTTTGCACAAAGCCCTGGTGTAGATGAAGCCCCATGGCTCAGCAAAGCTAAGAATTTGTGTAGTCATGGGGACTTTGAAAATAGATATTTCAAATCCCTTTCTTTCTGAACATACATGAGTATGTCCTTGCCAAATTAAACTTAAGTATGACCCCACGATGAGAGAATGTCCTTCCCAGGGGCCTCTCCTAGAGCTAGTTCATGTCCTTTTGGCAAAGCAACAATGATCTAGAGAGGAGATGCACTGTATGTCCAGGTCCTGGCCCAGGAGACATGCTGAAATGGCGCTTTTGCCCATGGTCAACTGTTCTCAGCATGACTAGGGAGCAGGTCATTCTGGTGGTAATCCATGAGTACCTGAGTTGTTCCTTCACTGTGACCTTTGCTCTCTGACTGGGAGTGTTTGTGGTCGCCCAGTCAGTGGGAGGACCAGAGTTGGAGGGCATGCAGACTCCTGATGGCTCTTTCCCTGTTTCTTTCTTCAACTGCTTGCCATTGTCTCTGCTGTCAGGTCTCTTTTCTCTCGGCCTCGGATTGTCTTGCCTTGTAAGAAGAGCTGTGATCACTGTTGACTCCACTTTGCTGTTTCAAGTTAGGAAACAGATTATGGTCTATTTCAATGATAACCTTCCAGGAGTAATTTTTCTGGGATGCTTCTGTTTCTTAAGGTCCATTGTTTGCAGTTCCAGGAAGAGATTGGGGTATAGGCGACTCTGGGCACTACTGTGGGCTGTGGGAAGCTTTTACTTTAGAAAGTCATAAACTGTGAAATCTTTTGCAGGAGGTAACCATGGATACAAATAAGCGTATAGTCTGTGTGAATGTACTGGAAAGAATAACACCAACACACTTTCAGTGGAGGAACTGGGAACTTCCAATCATAAGGACCACTTTTTCTTTGAGGAAGAGCCTTAGTTTCAAAATGGATTTTCCCAGCATTCTTTTACTCTGGACTCTCGGTTTAAAGAATTTCTGTGAGTGTTGAGGTTTAACACACTTACCCAGTTTCTAAAGAATATATTTAATTATTTTTCTACATTTCTAGGGAAGTGCACATGTTCTGTAAGAATAAAACGTACAGAGATACTGTTTTGTGGTGTTATATTAATGTATTCAGTTCACCAGTTCCCAGCTGGGAGACACAGTGCTCATCCTCTGGGGGCTACCAAGGTGGCCTGTGTGTTCCCAAGAATGATGTTTATAGTAAGCGGATCCAATCCAGAGCAGAGTCAAAGATGCTTGCAGCCCACACCTGCAGGAGGATGAGAACCTCGAGAGCATCGAGGCGGTAAACAGGAGGTCTACAGTTGCCCATACTTTGCTGGATCACGAGACTTGGCTTACTCTAAGTCTGTAGACTCTACATTGTAGAGGAAGGCAGGCTTTGCTTCACTTCTTTAAAGGAGAGTTCGAGCTCCATTGAGTGAGCATTTCAGTGAGGAAGAAACTGGCTTTAGACTCCTGGTACTTCTGGGTGAGATGGAAAGGCATTGTTTTGCAGCCCTGTTACTTTCCAAGAGAGTCATGACCAGCCTTCAGTTTTCTTAAGGTCAGACCATAAGGCTGTCTGATGACAATATGGTCCTTTGAGTGAGGATGCATGGTATGGGGACCTTTGCACACTTGGTTTTGGAAGGGATGGAGACATCAGTGACTGGCTTTCAAGTGTTAGAGAATTATAGAATAGAGCAAAGGCCTCTGGTTATGAGATCTACATACGTGCCTTCAAAGAGGACTAGTAGAAGTTATGTGGACTTACGTGGACACTGTGTCTTTATGAGTATGCGAATGCTTCAGCTGGTATCTTGATGTCGTATTCACACTGACTCTGTAGTTCATGAATATTACAGCTTAGCTAGGCTACTGTGGCCCCAGGCCACCTGTAATAATGAACTTCACTGTGATAGAATGGGTCACTTCAGTAGGTAGAAAATTTCTTGTCACCAAAAATACATAAGCTGAGTGTTGGGAAATTGATGATATCTAGTTAGAGGAGAAAGTCAGCCTGGAGAGACATGGTGAGGTAGTCTGTTTGCCCTGGCCTTGGAATTCTTCAGGTTGCATGTACTTTTAGAACACCAGCCTTCTTGGGGCCCTCCCCTGGAGGATTTCTGCCTTTTTTGTACTCTCTGTACTGTATTCCTGATCCCATATGAGACTGAGAGGAAATTCTGCTACTTTGCGAGAGGAAATTTTCAGTAAAATTTGAAACTCATTCACCTTTTGCTTGATGTGTTTCTCATTCCCTCTACTTTTCCTTGTCTTGGTTCAGCAGAAAATGGAGGTTTTAGAGATTACCTTCGTTCACTGGTTTAAGCAATCGTCAACCAGCAAAACTTGACTTGGTGAAGCATTCTCAAGATCTCTGCTGCTTCTGGGTTTTATGCTGGGTGTTTCTTGTGTTTGACCACTCGTTCTTTTGTCAACCACTTTTCCCTCCTCTACTGAAACAGGAAGCACAGTCAGTGTTAGCTACTGACACGAATCCCACCGTCTCCCTGCAGATGATATCAACAAGTGCCATTAAAGGACTTTCTAGATGTGGCTCAGTTTAGAGTTTGCCTATCATTCACGAAACTCTGGGTGCCATCCCCAGCACCGCATCAATCTAAGGGTGCTAGTGACTGCCTATAATTCTGTGTGCTAGCCAATGCCTGTAATTCTGTGTGTTCGTGACTGCCTATAATTCTGTGTATAGCCAATGCCTGTAATTCTAGCACTACTGCATAGAGCAGAAAGATAAGTTGACACACCGAGGCTAACCTGAGCAATCTGAGACCTCATAGCCACAATAGCCATACCACCAAACTAAAGATAAACATCCCCCCCAAGAACTTTTGAAACCTACTTTATGTTATATGGAAATAAGTTAGGTGCATCTGTGTAAACTCTGCTCATCTCCCTTCTTTCCCCTCCCTGTCTTTGCTTCCTTCTTTCAGTTTTCTACTGGGTATGAAATCTATGCCTTGTACATACTTGGCAAGTGTGCTCTCCATGAACTATATTCTCAGACTTTCCCTGACTTTATTTTTTGTTTTGAGAAAAGGTCTATGTTGTATAGGCTGGCCCTGAATGTACTCTGTAGCCCAGATATACCTCAAACATGTGCTCAACCTGCCCCAGTCTTTTGAATATCTGTGATTACATACATATTCCCCCAGTCTGGGGTTTGTGTTTTTTTTTTTTCCTCAAATAACTACTGATGACCTTTGCCCTCAGTAAGGCATCCATCACTTTGATAAATAAAAGCTCTCTGTCACTCAGTCAGCCTGATGTGAGTACAGCTCTCCTGTATGGGGATGAAAAACTTCTTAGTGCTCATTTTCTGATGACTAAGACAGTTTTAACTTCCCACCTCTGGATGTGAATTAGAGGTACAACTTCATGTTCTCTGCACTCATCTCCTAAGACGGGAAAAATCCTGATGATGAGTTGATATGGAACCCCAACCATGGCCGTTTTAGTCGACAGTCTTCCCTTGAGGTCCTTGGGGATCCCAGAAAGAAAACAAGACTACCAGTTATTGAACCCCTGAGCAGAATACTAACGCATGCGGGTCCTTCCTTGCTCATTGCTTATGTCAGTCTTATTGAGGCATTATCCCACTTTCTATTGTTTTCTTATGCTAACTTTGTCTTCTTCCCATTTGCATCATGCTAGCATATCTTCAAAATAGTTCAGTAGAGTGTGTTTAGTAGCTTTATTTGAGGAAAGTGAAGTGTGAACCACCATTTGAACTCTTTACCTAGCCATCTCTACCCATGACCCAATTAAAAAGACAGTGGTCAGTAAATACACACACACACGCACGCACACACACACAGCTATATACACATATATGTATATACATAACTATATATACACACATATAACTATATAGATATCTGTGTATATAAATTGTGTGTGTGTGTGTGTGTGTGTGTGTGATTCAGAAGTAGGACACTTCCAACTGAGAATAACAAGTTCCTCAGTGAGGATATTGCTTTTCCCGTAGAAAATCCTGGTGTTTGCCTAGCATGCTCAAGGCCCTGGGCTTAACCTCCTGTAGGGCATGCATACATGCGCGCACCGCGCATGTATATAAAAGTCAGGAGATAATCCCAGACCCCCCATAGTTTAGACCCAAATTCCCCAAGATATCTCTAGAGTCACTGAAGGCCGCGATAAGGTTGCCATACCTTTAGCCCCTAGGTGCCACTTCAGTTGAAAGGGAGCATATGGGTATGTAATTACCAAGAGTATTTGTGCCTTGACTTCATCCTCTTTTAGATTTGAGGCACCATAATCTGGAGAGTCTTCAGGGCCACGAGAGCCTGGAGGCGTTTGTGTCTCCTCTCCCTGCTCCTAGCATTGGGGGTGTCTTGTATTGATTGACTGCATCCTGAGATCTGTTAAGCAGAGTGCAGTCAGTGCGTCTATGTGGAGGCCGATATCAATACCTTTCCTCAATTTTGTGACTGAAAACCCAGAGAAGAAAACCCAGGTGCAGAGAGCGTGTTTGTTATCACTTTATCTTCTGTGCACACACCTGTCTTTATCTCTACATACACTCAGTCACTGTACCTGTACTTCCATTGCTTAATCGTCTGCACATCTAGGATTACGGGAATGATTTGCTTTACACACCGGCTCATACTTCTCAGCTTTAAGGGATTTTGCTGACTAAGGAAAGACATTAGAATCATTGCAGACAGAGTTTGTGGGAAAATATCCCTAGCTATAATTTTTTAAATTGTATATATAGTATCTCATGGAGGATGCTAAACTATTTAAAATGTAATTCTATTTTATATACAATTTTCAACCTCCATGTTTGATTTAATTTAGTGCACTCTTCTAAGGTTTGCCAGTAGTCAGCATTTGTACTGTTTCTCGTGATACTAGCACATTTAATAAATACTTATATAAAATTGCTTATGATATACTTTATTAACATATTATATCAAAATATTATCTGTTGAAATGCACAGAAAGACCTCTCCCTTTCCTCCTCCTCCTTATTTTGCTGTTGAAGCAGATTTCTGTGTATAGCCCAGGCTGGCCTTGAACTTGCAGATTTCTGTGTATAGCCCAGGCTGGCCTTGAACTTGCGGATTTCTGTATATAGCCCAGGCTGGCCTTGAACTTGCGGATTTCTGTATATAGCCCAGGCTGGCCTTGAACTTGCGGATTTCTGTATATAGCCCAGGCTGGCCTTGAACTTGCAGATCTGCCTCAGTCTCCCAAGTGCTGTGATGCTGCACCCCATCATGTCAAGCATCAGAAACACTTTGAACAAAGAGCCACCAGCTCCCCTTTTCCTTTGTACTTCCCAGGGATGTCCTTATAGCAAATACTTTCATTTCACTAAGTGGCTTTTCATTTGGTCTTTTACCTTTTCCATGGCTATTTTTATATCTTCATAAAGATTTTAGTCATAGATATAGTCTGTTAATGTATTCCACAGCAAAAAACCAAAAACCAAAACAAAACTATGCAAACAAACCATTATTTGTATACTTCCTCCTTCCAATTAGGCTACTAATTTTTTTTTTTTTTTTTTTTTTAGTTCCTTATAAATAACTCTTGTAATTCGGGATAAAAGGCTCCTGTTTCAGTTTCTTTATGTAGCGAGATTGACAGAATGTTTTGACTTCCTGTCAAGGACATTAGTGTCCAAATCCTTCGTCCTCCCTCTCCTCACTACTGGCGTCACAGGACTCTGTCACCGCTACTCTGTTTTCTATCGTCAATATCAATCAGGTCTTTTGTCTTTCCATCGCCATTCAATGCTCTGCTTTCTCTGTCAGTTGACTCTAATGTTAAGAATCCCTAAATAGAATTTACATTATGGCAACATTAATATAGTTCACTCAAAGGCTTTGATGATCTCTGTAAGTAAATTTTTTTTTTTTGTAAATAGCTACTTTTAAACTGGAGCCTTAAAGCGAATTTTAAAAAATTCAGTTTTCTTCATTATTATTGTGTGTTTATGTGCATAGTGTATGTGTGTGTGTGTGCGTGTGTGTATGTGTGGTAGGGGTAGGAGATGTGCATGTGGAGGTCAGAGGACATGTGGAATTGATTCTCTCCTTCCACATTCATGTGGGTGCTGAGGACTAAGCTCAGGTCTTCAGGATTTTGCAGCAAGTGCATTTAGCCCCTGAGCCATGTAATAAATAATAAGTCGTGAGGATTCTGTAACCAACAAGACTTACCTTGTCTCGTCCAGTCTCAGAGCTGCCCCAAGTCAAGAGATCGGCATATATGTCACCTGTAGTTTCACCTTGACTGGTTTCTTATGTCTGCAGCCAGAATTTTCACGGGTCTCCCCCAATCAAATCTGGTCTCTTTTCATTTCCTCTAGAAACAAAAGTATAACCTCTCAATCAATGCAATACATTTTCTGAATTCCATTTTAAGGTTAAGACATCCCTAAAGTATCTAGGCTGGTTAAATTCAGCAATTCTCTGTACCATCCCATGTCTCTCAATCGCTACCATTCCTTTATCAGCATTCAAATAAAATCAAAGTCAACAAAGCATCATACAGGATCCAGACTTCTGTATTTCCCATCTTTACATGGCTTATTCTTTATATATATATATATATATATATATATATATATATATATATATTTTTTTTTTTTTTTTTTTTTTTTTTTTTTTGGTTTTTCGAGACAGGGTTTCTCTGTGGCTTAGGAGCCTGTCCTGGAACTAGCTCTGTAGACCAGGCTGGTCTCGAACTCACAGAGATCTGCCTGCCTCTGCCTCCCGAGTGCTGGGATTAAAGGTGTGCGCCACCACTGCCCGGCCTCTTTTTATATTTCTTTACTCCCTCTTTAAAGAATTTTCTGAATTATTTTAAAATTATTATTTAAATAATTTAAAATTATTTGTTCTTTCCTATGACTGTCTATATCCATTTTGTTTTCTTTTTCAAGCTCCTATACACACTCTAACCACTTTAAATGGTTTTCTTTTGTTTTGTTTTTCTGGTTTCAACCAGTTTTACTGTGAACCTGTAGTGTTTTCTGACCATTTGAGTCAAACCTTAAACTGCTGTGTGGCATCTAAGCCGTTCACTGTGCAGCTCTCATGCTTGGCTCTATGGCTTCCTCAGGTTTGTGAGAACCCAACTTTAAGCCTGTAGGTCTGACTGAGAGCTGCATTTACCCACCCAGGTCTAGGAAGTTAGCACCTGCACTGTGGCCGCCATTTTTACTGAGCTGGCTCTTTCTACTTAGTCTGAAGGGTGCTCAAGTACTCTCCTGCAGAGTGGTGTCTCTTAAAGAATCCATATTTATTTATTTATTTATTTTTACAGCTGTCTTAGGCCCTATGTGGAAATTTGGGCCCCACGTCAGATGCCTTTTGTAGTTAGAATTTTCTTTGGGCCACAACCAGCCCCCAAATAAAGCCATGGATACTTTGTCCTTGGGATCCTCTTGATAATGGGTGTTTCTTCTCCTGCTTGTTCTAGTTTAGTAATACTTTCTGTCATCATATTTTAGCATTTTTTACTCCATTCTCTTTGCCTCCTTATCTTTTCTTCTATATTTTCTGATTTTCTTCCCCATTTCTCCTTTTATAAGATTTCTTTCTTTTTTTTTTTCTAACTCATGTTAAGGGGTTCTTTTCATGGTCCTAAGAATGTGTATATTGATGTTTAAAGCAATTGTGTGTTCATTCTAAAACCTTTTTCTCGAATTCTGTTTTAAAGAACTCTTCCTGTGCTTTGACATAAAATCATTTCAGAGCGTTCTACAAGCTAGTAAAATTTTTACTTTATTTTCTAAATTGTATTTCATTTTCTCCATTTTTATTTATTTTCTTTATGGGGTATATTTAACCTTGGAGTTTTTCTGGCAGAGCTCTGTTTGTGACTTATGCCTTTACTCAGCTCCTTATTTTTTTTAAACAAACAAACAAAACCCAGAGCCTCATTACAGTTTGTCTTGCCTTGAGCTACTGTGTAGCTAGGGGTGGCCCTTGAATATGTGAATGCAGGCATGAGCAGTCAATGAGCCGGCACCAGACTTCCACTGTCCATACATCTTAAGAAGGAGCATTTCTCTTAGAGTGGGCAGGAAGTATTTTCCTAAGTATGTTCCAGAATTCGGAGGGCTTTACTCTGAGGCACAAACGCTTGCCTCTATTTGCAAACATCCAAGTATAAATGAGGTGGTTGCTGCTGAGTCTTCTGCCCACTGGGGTGGAGTTCAGTGGAGGCAGGGGACTTCCACTAACCTGTCCCTTTCAGCTTGCCTCTTGCTTCTGTGAGACTCTACCTGGAATGTTGAGAGTCCACTTCCTCAGAAATATGCAGGATGACTTCTGGGACTCGGTGCCCCTCTTCACGTACTTGATAACTGTCACTTTGGCACGGCACAAATGGTGTCTGCTTTACCGCACTAGCTGCTTTGCTTAGAGAATTTAGGAAATCTTTTTTCTGCTTTAGGTCACAGTGCAATTGAAATAATCATTACGGTTATTAGAACGGAGTCACCATGAATTAGAGAAGTTTTGCTCTTGCTGGTTGTTTATTTGAAAAGTCTGGGATCTAAGGTTGAATCTAGGGAAAACTCACAAGTGGTCGGAGTATTAAAGCAGGAAAACAGTAGCACCACCAGCAAAAGCAGAGTGCAGGCGTTGAGGTTAAGCAGATCAGCCCTAGGGTTGGGAGCAGAGACCTGAAAGCTCAGAGAGTGGTCTATTAAAGAGAACACAATTGGGGAAGCCTTCTGATGCAGGTGTTTGTGGCACTGTCGGCTGACCTCTGCGTATGCCCAGCTCTCCACATAAGGACACTTCCTTTCTTTCTTCTCTACATTAAGAATGACTTCACCTTTTGGCTGAGCTTCACTACCTGGATAGTTATGAGTCTTTAGACATCTTCTTCTTTCTACCCCACTTATTCCTCCTCCCATAGTGGTCTCATGCTTTGACTTTTTTCAGTTTTCCTCACTTCCTGGGTTTTCCTCTGCCGGTTTCCCTTCCATTCTTACTGCTTCTGGCTTCTGTCGTGCTGGTAGCAGACAGGCTTTGGAGAGCTTGGCCATGTCTTTCTGTCCTGTGACTTCTGGGCCAGTTAGACACTTCTTTATTTGCCTTCATGCTTTCCAAGTCTAAAGGCTCCTGAATGTGCCTTAAGAAATGGGTTTAGCACAGTTGCATTTATGATAGTTTCTGAACGGACATCAAACAGCCCACTGATGTTATTTATTAAAATATTCATGAAGTGCCACTAATACCCTGAGGCTAGACCTGTGAACAAGACAGAATGAAGACCGTGACATTGGGCTTAAAATTCATATCACAAACAAACAATAAAATCATTTAAACAAAAGAATTAAAAAATGAAATGATCAAAGACACCATATTGATGTTTCTTAGTTATGAAATTCCTTCAAAGGGCTCCAAATGGCTGGTAATATTTTCCCACTCTTCTTAGAATAATATTTATACCCTACTGATTTCTGCATTTTCTATAAAGAATGGGGACTAGGAACGGATGGTTTAGAGACCTTGTTCTGTTTTTTTGTTGTTTATTTAATTTTTTTGTTGTCGTTGAGGATATCTCTGGGTAATATGTTGTTGTAGAAAGCAAGACTTTCTCAGTCAGCATCGGTCTAAGGGTGCCATCATATTCCTCTTTATTAAGAAGCTGAGGTGGGAAGGTATTGCAATTGGAGTAACTTTTAAGTGTAGAAAGCTAATAATGGACAATTGGTTCTGTTCAGCGTGGAATTTCACACTGTAGACTGTGACTGTGAGCGAGGGCATCCGGAAGCGTGTAGTTTTGTTCTCTTATGATCATACTGCGTTTGCGTTTAGTATCCTGCCCACTTTGTCATAGAGTTGTGGTCTGGGGCACAGCAGCAGAGTAGCCAGGTTCAGTATTTCCCGCTCCTCTTCAAGTAAGGAAAGAGTAGGAGACCGCATCTTTGGGAGCAGCTATGTTGGAAACTCAGAAGGTAGCTTATCTCATAAACACTGTTAGCTGCTTGTTCTCCACAGTGCTACCATGCAGGTAGAATATATTTGTTGACATTGCACATCACCTTTTCTCTTCACTAGACACAGTGAAGTTTACGTGTTCATCCAGATAATGCAGAGAGAGGTGGGAGTCATAGTCAGAGAACCAAGTTTAAGTGATGCATTTACCATTTGCTGGGTGGCAATGAACATACCCTCCTCTCAGTTCAATTCTGTCTGCTTGAAGTGGTGCTAATAATATCATATCACAGTATTGATATGAGAAGTAAGGCATGCAGTTCTTGCTATTCAGGAAGTGGTGGATATTGAGCATTTAGAGTACATTAATCAGCTGAGCTTGGAAGATGTCCTCCCTGTCACAAAATACTGAAGAGAAGAAAGCTAAAATGGGGGGAGAGTTATTGGGGCCTACCTCTTCAAGTCACTAGGGTTTGGG
The DNA here is from genome assembly GCF_950005125.1 of Chionomys nivalis. Taxonomy (NCBI): domain Eukaryota; kingdom Metazoa; phylum Chordata; class Mammalia; order Rodentia; family Cricetidae; genus Chionomys; species Chionomys nivalis. The sequence goes on from NC_080091.1 coordinate 86,969,818, forward strand.
CCCTTAGTGGCACAGACATCATGGTGGGATCTTGTGGGAGGTGCCCATATCCCCTTCAAAGATTCTTTCCTAAAATCTGATTTCCTTTAACTACCCACTCCTTCCCAAAAGGTTCCACCACTTCCTAGTAGTTCCACAGGCTGGGGACAAAACTATAGCATAGGCTTTTGAAAAATAAGCTGCATATATTTCTGTGGCAGTGTAAATCAGATTTATAGTTCTGAATCTGTGATAAATTCGGGAAATTTATCATTACCTAGATTCACTTATGCCTATTATAATATACAAGGTACCTATTTTTGTATATAATAATAATTATATGATGATGATGATGATGATGATGATGATGATGATGAAGATGATGGTTTTTCAAGACAGGGTCTGTGTAGCCCTGGCTGTCAGAACTCACTTTGTAGACCAGGCTGGCTTCCAACTCAGAGATTTGCCTGCCTCTGCCTCCCCAGTGATGGGTTTAAATGCATGCACCACCACTGCCTGGGATAGTTATTTATGTTTTAAAATGTGTTTATTTGTAATACTGGGGACTGAATCCAGGTAAATACCCTAACTCCAATCTTTACTCTTTTTTGTGTGGTTTTTGAGACAGGGTTTCTGTGTATAACAGCCCTGACTGTCCTGGAACCCAATTTGGAGATCAGGCTGATCTAGAACTCACAGAGATCCACCTGCCTCTGCCTCCCAAGTGCTGGTATCAAAGGCATGTGCCTTCACTTTTTATTTGGAGACAATATTGCCCTGGCTGCCTTGAAACTTGGAATTCTCTCCTCCTCAGCTTCCTGAATAGCTAGGATTACAGGTATAACCCATCAGTTCTGGTAGGGATTTTTTTTTTTTTGTTGTTGTTGTTGTTTAATACTGAAATTGTTGCTTAGTTACTCATGAGAATAAAGAATCCAGTATGGTTCATAGGTCATGAAATCCTTGTTTTAGCTTGTCCCTCTGTATCTTATTAGCTTCTTATGGAGGTATGAGGTAGGGTGGGGTTAATCTTTCATTGTATTATATAAATATTAGCTTTTGTGCACACATTTAAATATCGTTTTTCTCTGCTGTGCATTTCCTCACTTCTTTTTCCAGTCTCTGATAGATGCAGTCGCGCAGGGCTTTTAAAATTGCTGCACATATACTAAAGAATAACAATGATTTTTCAAACAGTACAGAGTGTAATTAATTTTTATAGAAACAGTGTGTACCTGCCAAGTGGGTACTTTGAAAATGAAACAGCTTTCAACTGTGTGAAACTGCTTGAAAATGTGATCTCCTTTGCTTTCCTTTCCTTATGGGCCGGAAACAGTGATGTGGAAGTTAATTATGACTGTGCACCCAAGAGACTAGTTCTATCTATCTATCTATCTATCTATCTATCTATCTATCTATCTATCTATCTATCTATCTATTTTGGTAAAATCACACTTTAGAAGCAAAGTTCCTTTGGGCCAAGAACAGTTCCAAAGCATTTAAATGTCCTGGATTTTAGTTGGAAAGAGGATTTGAATGCAGCCTTGAGTATGTTATCACCTGTCCCCAAAGGTAACATGCTCCCCGACACCTGTTGGTGCCAGGGCGGTTTTCTCTAGTCCTCTCACCCAGTGCTGCAGTGTAGTGAGTGTGTATTACATGCCCCAGCTCTAAATACAGAGCCCTGATTTATTCTGACAACATGTCCTGTTGCATACCTGTTACAAAATGTGTGATACAATACCTCCTTGTTAGGGGCCCGTTGTGTAACAGCTTCCTGCGTTTCTTAAATTCCACGCACAGATTTCTGATTCCCACATGGTCTAGTTTGTAATCTCTTTTGGCTCTTGTCCTGTCTTCTTTGGTTTTGGTAATATATTTCTTTGGTCAAAGCGAGTTTCCAAAACAAAGTTATTTATTGATTTGGTTGTAAAGGTGAAGAATCAAGGGGAAAAAAACAAATACTCCTTTGTGTGTATTTGTATAGTGACGTTGCTGATTTAATGATTTGGTTGACATAGGACAGGTGACAGCAGTGGTTTTGTCACGGGGCAGGTTGCCAGAATGATGCCTGTCACTTCCCGAGCTCAGATGGGGTGCTTTGGACTCAGAGTCCCAGTAGCACACTGCCTGCCAAGATGACTTTTCAATTTGAGTAGTGGTTCTCCATATTTCCCACTTTGCAGTGCTGCTCAGAAGGTTGGACAAAGCTCCTTTTTCTATGTCCCACGCCCAGAGTTTTGTTAAAGTTAGAGTAGGGTGAGTCTCAGAATTTGCGTTCTAATGAGCAGTGCCCTTGTGGTGTGGATGTTGCTGGTCCTGGGTCCTCACGTTGGTTACCATGGAATCAGAGCACTGGGAAGAATTTGGTTGTCTCTGATCCCAGGCGTTGAGGAGGGAGTGTGCACATTTATTAGGGTCAGAGATAGGAAAAGGCGAAACAATTCCAATCTTTTTATCTATTATTTTTATTACTAGAAATCAAATCAAATTTAGGAGGGTCAGTGGATTTGATTGTCCGTTAGCACAGTCGTTTTTTTCTCATCTGGTTCCCGTGTCCTTCTTCAGCCTGTGCCTTTCTCTGCCCCCCACAAAGAGTGACTTGAGACTAGCCAAATGATGGGCGTCTTTTCAGAAAGGACAGAAATGAGACAGGCTTTGTTTCTTTGGCAAGATTGTCACATCAAGGCTGGGGGGGGGGTGGTGCACACCTTTAATCCCAGCGCTTGGAAGGCAGAGGCAGGAGGATCTCTGTGAGTTTGAGGCCAGCCTGGTCTACAGAACTAGTGCCAGGACAGACTTCAAAGCTACACAGAGAAACCCTGTCTCAGGAAAAAAAAAAAAAAAAACTGTCACATCAATCAAGTTTATCATTATAATAAAATCCACATTGCATTGGCTTTTAGCTATTCAGGCTTTGTGGCAAGAATGACAATGGTTGGTTCAAATATACTTTACAGTGTTTATCATAGATTTCCAAAGCAAATCTGTATCTTTAATCAGTTACCCCCAAAGTTTAATTTATTTACCTTCCAAGTTATGTCATTACTGAGACTTCAATAAAGTGCATGGGATCGTTAGAAGTCAGTCTGGTTTGTTTCTCACTGAAGGCTGTTTAATTTGTGTGGATGATCAGGACTGCTCAGCCTTCCTTGATTAATATGCGATTCCACTTCTCATGCAGAGCAACTTCCACCCAGGTTGTGCCCATGGCCACTTTTGTTTGTTAGTGAAAGGACAAAGTTAAACCTAACTCACCGTTTCCCATTAGTTCCCGTCTCAGCATTATCTGGGGTTGTTTGAGTTCGTTCCTAACACCTCTTGAATTGGGTGGACACTGGAACTTTAGAACAGTTCAAAGCATAAAATGCTGCCTTCAACAGGACTCCTTTAATTTTGCTTATGAAACATTTTCTCAGATGTTTCTTTCTTTTAAATAATACCCTGTGCTCAGATTTTCCTAGAATAAAACATCCTGCCAGGTAAAGGGTTTAAGAGATCTAGGCCATGCTTACTCAATGAAATGCAGCCGAGTGGAAAATACCCCGTCTTCCTGGCTCAGAACACTAGGTCTTTTCTAATACAGTGGTTCAAGGAGATTCTATTATTTAAAGAACTGGTGTTACACTGACATTAACTTACTAGGGGCAGATTTTCGTCTTTTGTGAGATTGTGTGTTGGGGTTTCTGTCGGAGGGAATTCACCTCTGAGAACAATGGTTTCAAGTCAAGGAAAAGCTGTGCTTGAACTCGGTGCTGCTTTTCAACCTTTACCCTTTTTCTGGGAAGACTTGCCTGAGTCAGATTATTGAGGATTAATAGCTAGTGCATTGCTCAGCATCCTGCAGGGGTTGTGTCAAACGCCTCGGCTTTGAAGAGTTCCTGTTTTGCTTAATAAGTCTAGAGATTGCAGGTCCCACTGCAAAATGGAAGCCCAGGAGCCTGTTGATAAACATGGTCTCCCTGCAGTTTGCCAGCTTGCGGCTCCTCTGTATGTCCTTCTATTGTGACTACACTGTTGGGAATAACTGGGTTGATTACTAGTGAGTTTGACCTCTGGCTGCCATAGGAAGACTGGTGAATTGTTGTATGCCATGTACGGTCCATTCTTCTACTTAAAGAAATTTGTCCTGTTACAGAGGGAAAAGGGAAGTATTTGCCTGGGTGGTAGGAATGCTGAATGGTCAATACCATTTTGAGGCAAAGACTGGGGATTCTGGGCCAGATACCCGCAAGGGGAACTATTTGTAACCAAAATGTCTGCTTGGCAGAGGAGGGTGAGTAGCTTTTCTGGGTGACCGGAGAGTCTTATGCTTGGAAGGATAGCCCAGGCCAAGAAGGGTAGAGGGAATCCAGGCACACCCAGGGTCAGTTCTGCCGGAGACAGGCTGTGTCTGTGGGTGAGCAGCAAAGGAAAAAGGGCAGTAGACTAGACGTGTGTAAAAGACAGTGAGAGACATGGTCGCAGCTGGAGAAGCAGCTTTTTACACTTACTGGTTTAGGCATCTTTATGGTTCAGCTTAACTTGAAATATAACCAGGCAATAAGGCGAAGTATTTGGGATTTTGCATACTTTCCGCTTAGCTGTATTTGTGCTCCAGCCTGAACTCAGGAAAACACCACAGGATTAAATGTGGTTAAAAGTCTCGTCACCATCCTCATCACCATCTCTCAGTGTTTGCAGAATGCGCCACCAAAGCTTGTGCCCTTGAAAAGACGCCTCTAATCGGAGTTCATTTGTGTTTTTCCAGGTAGCCCAGCCATGACCCATAGGAATCTGACTTCCTCCAGTCTGAATGACATTTCTGACAAACCTGAGAAGGACCAGGTAAGCAAAGACTTTTCCTCTTTGAAATTGAAGATTGACTGTGTATCTAAGAGATGCTGGGTTGGATTAGAGATAGTGATTGCCACCTCTAAAATGGACGTTATGTACAGATAAGGGTTTGTTCTTTTTCTAAGGAAGAAAACAAAATGTGTGGGGATCAGAGGAGGAGCCAGTGAGTCTTGGCTTTGTGATGCAGTCTCCTGGGCTCTTTTAGCTTTGGGGCTACAGTTGCCTGAGCCTGGTCATATTAATAACCTTTAGCTTGGGTTCGTCATAGGGATGAAGTGGGTTATTTTCTGAAAAACTGTTTTGGTGTATTCTAAAAGGCTAAAAGGTGCTGGTAATTGTACATCGTTAAGTGTCTTTAATAAAGGACAGAGATTTTGAACCTCTGCTATTTTCTTTTCTTTTGAAGAATGTGATATAAACTAGGTCATTTTTCTAGTTGACTGGGTCTGTGGAGATAGATTATAGTTCAACAACATAATATATTGATACTTCTTGATGAAGAAAAAATTCCTAGAGCTCCAATGAAATTAAAGTTCCATGTTTTAAAGACAACAGAAGGGACACACACACACACAGACGTACGTCCATAGACACACACACACATACACGTTTCCTCCATACATGTGCATTCATTTACAAATATTCTAGACACACATAGTTCTGTACATGCACACATACATACACACACACACACACTGAAATTCTAACCTGCTCCAAGATTTATAGGTAAGTAGTAAGGGACATGAAATGAGAAAAAATGGTTTTGGTACTTGTTTGTGATGGTCCCAGTTTTCCCCTATGTTAAGCAGAACCAGTACTTTATGTATGCTTCAGAAAACCACACATTCTGATTCTTTCTCTTAAAAACTTCCTTTTGTGTTCCTTGATATAACAGCAGAACATAATTGTAGTTGACTTCACGCTTAGCACACTAACTGGGTATCAGTCCCAAGGCCGCCTTCTTTATCTGTCTCTTTAAGTAAGGTTGCTTTGACTTTTTTGTTCATACTTTGCTATTTTTTTCGGCAAAAAAATTTATGACAGTGTTATTTCTTTAACTGGCAGCTCTTGTAGCGATGACAAGAGTTTTATAGGCTGTGGTGAATTCTAGAAAGTACAGGAAAGGTGAAATTACTCTCTTACTTATGAAATGACTCTTGGATTCTTTCTACCTTCTCACCGATGCTTCCTTAAAAGGCCTTCATTTGCCCAGACTGGATCACTAGGAAAACCTTTGGAGCTAATCTTAGTCCCATTTTCTCTCAGTTCAATAGGCTTTTTGTACCGCTGCTCCCCTTTCTCCCTGTGGATTAGAAGCATAATGGGTTTCTAGCAAGTTAAGTTTGACATCTCCCTCAGATCTGGTGTCATCCTTAACTGTTGGTGTGGGGGAAAAGGCCTCTTCCTCAGGACTGATTCCTGTCCTTGGCATGACCTTGACGTTCACTCTTGACTCCCTGGGCTACTCCTCCACAAACACTAACCTGGTTAGTTCTGCTTTCTTCTGATGGTTCTGGACATGGTCAGGGTTCTGGGCATTTGCTCGTGAATGTGTTGGTAAGCACACACCTGTGGCATAAAGAGAATTTGAACCCTTAGAATTTCCTTCAAAGCTGCCTTGCTTTCTGTGGCTCCATCCAGCTTTTATCAAACAATGCTATTACTCACAGTCTCTGATTGGGAACTTGAGCTTGGTTGGAGAAGGAAACACCAATTAGGGTTGACATATCAGTTTGATATATCTTTTTGAATAAGTCTTCTTTTATTAGGGATCTTTAGCTAGAAATTTATGAACAGGCAGCTGGTAAATGTGGGCTGAGAGAAATTTATTATGTTGTTGGGTCTCTTTAAATCTGGGCACATGTAGAGGAAGTCTCATGGCTTCCAGTGTGAAAGACATCCAATTTATCTTCGTGGATCAGAATACTTTGGTGCATCATGGGCCTTGGTTGTTGATTTTGCTGTAAAATGTATGTAGTGTAGGTTTTTAAAATCAACGTTTCGGGTTTTTATTTTGCCTCCTGTCAGCATTCCATAGTCGCTGACATTGATGTTAAAGCTCAGGGATTTTACTGGTTCTGTTGGTAAAGCTGGCAAATGAGATTTAATGGGTGTGTCTTAAGAGACATCTACCCAAATATAGCTGTCACTGCAGCCAGTTAGTTCACTGAGGACTTTCTCCCAAAATGTTCTCTCTTCTTTTCTTTCTTCCAAAGGCTGGAGAATAGCATAAAGGGACCCATGGTCTCGTCAGCATCAGGCACGGAGGAGGGATAATGTGGGTAGGGGCATGCAAGCTAATGCCTTGCATACAAAAGCACTTGGAGTCTTTTAAGGCAAAAAATTAAGTAAAAAGGACAAGGACTTGCAGATGCGGTTCTATTAACCCCAGGTTTTATTTCTGTAGCCTATTTTAATACCACAAACTTGGGATTTTCTTACACCCCCCCCCCCCGGTCTGGGTGTGGAAAACAGGTTGCCATACTCAAATATATTTTGAAGAAGCTTTTCTAATTAAGTAGCCTATGACCTGGGAATGAGTTTGGCAGTGAAGTCAAACTTGTCCTCTGTGCTTTTCCAAGTTGTCCTCCCAAACATCCATCCAACTGCAGCTGAAGTCTCTGATTGACGGATGCTTCTGACTGGCTACGATCTGAATCATTGTAACTGGGCCCCGTGTGACTTCCTGGAGCTATATACCTTCCTGCTACACAAGAGATGGGTTTTATGTTTGGAGTTACGAAGAGGAGCCAAGTGGCTCTTTCTGACAGCTCCAGGGTGACACAATTGGAGGGCCTATTTTTCATGAGATTCTATCTTGAGGAAGCCGCAGAAACAAATCTCTGGACTGCACTTTTTCTTCCTCGCTCTGCCAAACCTATGCACTCAGGATTTCAGGAGCGGCTGCCCAGTTGAAAAATAGCGCTAAACAGTTAAGAGCAGCAGAAATGCAGAGCCCAAATGGGGCAATGCCGTACCTCAACACCTCCCCGCTTGGATGTTATGTTTACTAAGCAGAAAAGCACCTGTGAGGAGTACATACCAGTGCATCTGGAGCTCATCGAGTTGTGCATCTACGTAAATCTTGTTTTCGTTGTTGCTCTGGAATGTTCTTTGCATTAGCCAGTTATTGTTCCCAGTTGTCTTTGCTGTACCTTCCTGTATCTGATCTTTGAAAATGGAGCTGAACAAGACAGGTGATGCAGATGCAAGACTTGAAGCCCAGTATTTGTGAGGTGACAGGATAAGATGAGGTGACTTTTTTCTCTCCTAGCACCAGGGACCCCACCTGGGGTTGCGTACCTAAGACACAAGTCTGCAACCACTGAGCTACATCTCCGGCCCTAAGATGGTTCCCCTCAGCACTGGCTTGGTAGCTTTAGCTCTTAGAGATGTGCTGTGCTTATAGCTTTGGAGGGCCTGACTCTTCCAGGCTACCCATAAGTGCAGTATTGTCTCCCACTTACAGGTTCAGTGTCAGGCAAATTGCAGCCTGTAGATCCCCAGTGCGTGTTGTAGGTATAGAAGCACTGTACAGAGTCCCAGGAATATGTAAGGGTAATGTGACCTTGTAATGCCTTACCTGGTTACCTCATTGTTTAACAGAATTATCAGGCAATGTATCACATAGGTCTCCTGGAGAAATCTGACCTAGGATTAATTCTTCAAGTGTATCATGATTATTTTAAACATTATCTGATGTCTGTCATCTTTAAGTATACTTGGAAGCCTTGAGTTTTATTTTTGCAATCTTGGCCATTCATGGAAGTAGATGTAAATTTAAATATTTTGCCGGAGAGTAAGAGGATAAACCATTAAATCATGTCTGAATTTGAAATTGCTGTCTTGACAGCTATAAGAGGGAATCTAGAAGGACCCAGTCTGTGACTGACTATTCTCATCCTTCCATACACACAATGCAGGATTGACTCAGCAGCGCTTAGCCGGGGTGATGTTTTTATGGCTTCTAAGTAGAATTTCCATCCTCGGGCCTTCACACCGGTTCTTTCATGGTCACAGATGCAGACAGGCACACAGGCAGTATTTCCTCCTCTCTGTGAGTCTGAATATGGGTGGTCCACCTTCACTCTGGGGAGGAAGCTGCAGTGAAGTCTTCTCTGAGGTTATAATCTTGTCTTTCAAATGTTCTCAGGGACCTTTGGGACACTGCCATGTCAGGAGAGTGCCAAACAGAACCACATCTGTGAAAACTAGAGAACAAAGATATGTTGTTTGTCCTTAGACGGCCACAGTCACTCCAGATTTGGTAGCAGCCATGAGCTGCCCCATGGCTCCGTGGCCACAGCTTTCTTTCAGCCCTGTGTTTTGTTGTTTTTTAGTTTTTCTATGCATTTTAGTTAAAATAGGATTGTGCCACATCCTTTCTTCTCTTTCCTTCTTCCAGCTCCTCTCAGGACCCACTTCCAACTCTCAAACTGATAGTCTCTTTGTCTTTGATTATTATTGCTTCATGCATGCATGCACTCACCCACATGTACACTCTTGCCCCCCAGACAACTATAAAAATACAGTCACCCGAGTCCATTTTTATTGTTTATATCTATATGGTTTCAAGGCTTTGTATCGCATAACCAATAAGGGGTTCATCTTTGGAAGAGGCTATTTCTCTCTCTCTCTCTCTCTCTCTCTCTCTCTCTCTCTCTCTCTGATTTCATTTATTCCCTGTTGTTCTTTATCCAGGGGTAGGGCCCTGTGAGATTCCTGCCCTTCTGCATTAGTATGTATACTGATATTTGCCATTGCTTCTGGTCTTGTTCATGTAGCTCTTTCTAAGAGAGACCATTTCACATCAGACATCTGTTGCAAGGAGCCACTTGTTTCTCCTGGCCACAGAACCAAAATAACCACACAGAAACTGTGTTAATTAAAACTCTGCTTGGCCCAGCTCTAGCTTATTATTGGCTAACTCTTATATTAATTTAACCCATTTCTATTAATCTGTATATCACCATGTAGCAGTGGCTTACCGGCAAAGATTTGGCATGTCTGACTCTGGTGGCAGCTCTATAGCATCTCTCTCTGTCTCTACCTTCTTCCTCCCAGCATTCGGTTTAGTTTTCCCAACCTAGCTCTGTTCCTGTACAGCTCTGCTATAGGCCCAAAGCAGTTTCTTTATCAACCAATGAAAGCAACACATAGACAGAAGGACCTCCTACACCAGACATCCTAGTATTCTGACTTGCTGGAGATTTTTTTTTTTAACTCCTTTTCTGCATTATTTCTCAAGCCATGGATGCAGAAGCTTTGATACAGATGTTTCTACTGGGCCTTGGACCTCCAAGATCTTATGACTTTTGTACTGTTTCCAGTTCTGGTTTTCTGTGATGGTCTCAGTTTGCTCTGAGCAAAGAGAAGTTTCTTTGATTCAGGGTGGTAGCTACACTTACCTCAGAGTATAAGATTACAATTTAGAATATAGTAAGAATATATGGTTTAGAAAAGTGGGAGTAGTTGGTTCTTTTCCTAAGGTGAGTGACCTCACTCGCCTTGGAAATTGACTAGGTTTCTGTCACCAGGTATGATTGCCTTTGGGGATGCTGAGAGGTAGGACTCCAGCTGGGGTGGAGGGAGAGAGGTCAGTACGGAAGGAGAAGAAGGGACAGATAGCACTAAGGTTGTTTGATAAAGTCTCAAGGAATCATATTATTATATATTTTCCAAATATTATGTACAATATACTTGTGTGTGTGTATGTGTGTGTATCTTAAAGGAAGTTATGCCACTTGGGCTGACAGTGTTCCCACAAGAACCATAGACTAACAAAACCCACAGTACAAGGCACCAGAAGCCTCCCTTTGACTGCTTAGTCAGAATAGTACAAGTTTCTCCCCAAAGAATATAGTCTATTGATGTAGGGCTTTGGTGCTTCTCAGAGGTTGAAGATAAGTTCCTTGTATTAGTTAGGGTTCTCTAGAGGAGAACGTACGTGTGTGTATGTGTGCATGTGTGTAATTTGTTAGAGTGGTATACAGGGCATGACCCAGCTAGTTCAACAATGGCTATCTCCCGATGGAAAGCCAAGAATCCAGTGATTGTTTAGTCGGTGAGGCCTGATATCCCAGCAGATCTTCAGCCTGAGTTGTAAGCCTAAAGAAGTAGGTTCTAGTGCCAGTGAAGGAAAGCCTCAGCAACAGTCCTAACCAGCTACAGAATTTTCAGCATGACAAGATATCACACAGGGCCAATACATGACATTCATATGTTGTGGTACCCGACCACTGTCTGATCAGCTGCGTGCTTTGGAAGGGACCGCCAATGGTCATGTGCTGCTAATCCACATGATGCTCATCCTTAGGCTCCCTTTGAATATCACCAGTTGGCATGAGACAATTAACATTGCTGACGTCTGTCATTATCCTCTTTTCTACTAGGGACTGGACTTACTGTAGCTTCCTTTCCCCACCCTGTGCTCTTTCCCATACTTCAAAAGCTTCAACCACTGGTGGCGTTAGAGGTTGAGTTCTGACGTTAATACGAGTTTTGAGGATTAACTTAGAAAATGTGGAAGTGATAGTGAAGGGGCAGTTCATTTGAAGTTCTAAGCCATGCCACACATGTACTATTGTGATCCGAATGTACTCACTATCAATTATTTATTAGCCATGCTCTTGATGGTAGATTCCAGGGGTGAGTAAAGCTGATTTAGGTTTTTTGAGTCCCAGAGCTTCCAAACTTGGGGCAAGAGATAGAGAGCAAGCACCAAGTAAGTAAACAAATTGGGTAATTTGCCACCACCAAGAGAGCCTGTTCTGACCATGAAACAAGGGAGTGTTGGGAGGTGGGGAGCAGAGATGGGTAGGGGGTGTCAACAGAGGAGATCAGGGACAAGCCTTGTTTTCTAGGCTGAAGAAAGGTGAGGGTAGCAGCCCTGAGGCAGAAATGGGTATGTTTTATTTAAAAACAGAGAAAGGGAGTCCAGAGTGGATGGCTAAAGTAGAGCTAGCTAGCAGGTGTGTGATGGCAAAAGAGGTCGGTAGCGCAGTCGGGGACTCCTTTGATTTTATTATAAGTGCAGCACGGGCCTATTTTTGGCTCTTTACCTGGAGAGTTGCATGTTCTGATTTACATTTAAAGTCATCACTGTGGATACTGGGATAGGCTAGCAGAATTTGCCAATGTTCCAGATCACCTGGTGGTGTTACTATAAAAAGCCTTGCATGAGCACCTTTGTGTATTAAATTGAGAGCACAGTTACCTAACAACGCCAGTTTCTTAACATATCAGCCATAAATGTGAGGGCCTTATTAGTATCAACAAAGGAAGTTCTTTTGTGCTACAGAACTGTGAGAAATAAAGAGGCTTCCTTGTTTAAAGCATTTCCTACGAACTGTTAAAGAATTATTCCACACTAACGCAAACATTTAAATATTCTAACCTACTGTGAGTGGGCATAGACATGCTATAGACAAGAATATAATATAGGCGCTTTTGAGTGGTTATATTCACAATGGCAGTCCTCTCTGTGTCCCTGTGACTGAAATCGGTCATGCCAGCTGAGCAGTGACACATGGCTAATGCTACTAATGCCATATGCACTGGAGACTTCACTGAGCAGTGGACAAGCAGCAGGGTTATTATGTTTGGAAAGGAACGGTGAAGGGTGCAGGAAAATAAGACCATCTGTGAGTGGTTCTGGGGTCCAGTCTCTCCTCTCTCTCTCTCTCTCTCTCTCTCTCTCTCTCTCTCTCTCTCTCTCTCTCTCTCTCTCTCTCTCTGTGCATGCCCTTGCACGAGCACACTATGGAGGCAAGAGATTGACAATGGATAGCTTTTATAGTTTCTTTCCCTCTTTCTTTTTGAGGCATGGTCTCTCATGGAGCCTGGAGTTCACTGACTCAGCTAGACTCCGTGACTGCTGAGCTGTGGGGTCTATCTCCGCCCCCCCTCCCCTCCCAGTGCTGGAGGTGCTAACCTGTTGCCCCACACAATTTTTACTTGGGTGCTGGGAATCCAAATTCAGGTCCCCATAGTTGTGTGGATAAGAACTCTACTGAGTAAGTAAATTGACTCCATGTCACTGTCTTGTCTCAACTTGAGTTCTGAATGCCGGATGCACCGTATCCCTGCATTATACATTTAACAAAAGGGTTCACAGTTATGACGTATCTTCAATAATAACCCAGCAGGTGGTATAGTAGATATTTCTGTTTTCTTTTGTTCTTTGCAGTTTGTATAATTCTCTCTGTCAGCTATCCCATGTATGTACATACATGTATGTATGTACAAAGAGTAGTGGGATTCCATTACCTGTAATCTTTTAGGCATATTCTCATGTCATAAATCACCCATGTCTAACTAAGACTTCAATAAGTGACATTTGAAAGTGGAAAATTGTTACAGAGCCAACAGCAATACCTTATGGGCATGGTTAAGCAATTTATCTAAAGCCATGATTATAAAGCTTTATAGTAGTTACTATATATATATGTATTATATATATGGATACATATATATATGCAATCACTTCTTACTATAGTAACATTATTGTCTATGATATTTTTAGACCTCAGACTTCCTCAATTAAAAGTGTGTAAAACTGCTGTAAAATTTAATCAAGGCAAATGTGAACCATCTATTTTAGCTCTTCAAAGTAACCCCTGTTAGCAGCTGGTCTTAAAGTCCTGGGCATTCTGGATGCATGACTACTTCTACACTGACCAAATCAATGGGAATCGATGGACCCGGCTGTATTCTCTTTGAAGGTTGCACAGTATACCTGAACCTAGTTTTGTTCATGTGATCCATTAATAAACACCATTTTGTTTTTCCCTTACGATTCAAAGTGCGCCTAAAAGAAATAGCCTCATTGTAATTCCCTTCATGGATATTTATGAGGACGTTCATGTCAGTGCAGTAACTGGGTCACCATTTATTGACAATCCAATGAACTTCTCAAAGGGATTACTAATCGTATTCTGGATTTTTAAAGCACATTTATCCTCCCCTACTCATGGACTGTTTGCCTGTTAGACTCAAGTTTATCCTTTACATGAGAGCCTAAGGACCAGGTGAAAGAGATTCTCAGTGCTCTCGGGTTTGGCTTCTTAGTTTGCGTCAGGGCTTTCTTCAGAAGTTAAAATATAGGTCGTAAGACAGCCTTCACACTCCTGGTTTGATTGGATGCCCACTTTGGCTCCTTGCCTGTATCCCAAGGTACTGGTGGAAAATGCTGGCAAGCTTTAGCTTTGGCTGCTGCTGTTCTGTTGCTTCTCTGAAGCAGCAGGAGGCCGAAGGTCTTGCAATTCTTAGCACTGAGGCAGCTGCAGAAACCCTCTGGGAGTTTCCTTGGCAATCTGGAAATGGCTTCTTCTCAGGAGTCCTACTTGGTGGTCTGCATCTGGAAGAAAAAGGAAACGTGCAGACTGAGCTGGCCAAGCCTTCCCTTGGAGGCATTACTCAACTCATTTGCAGCTGTGCTGTGCCTCTCCTTTCTTTCTTCGCCCCGTTCCTCAGGAGAATGGTAAATGAACTGGTGTGCAGATTTGTTTCTCGGTATAGGGCTTTGTTAGGTGCCTTAAAGGACTGCGGCATGTGGGCGAGCTAAGAGATGAAGAGCCCCTTCCATGGTGGCATCCTTGCAGGTTATGCTGCTCCCCCACAGGGAGTCTCTACAGAGCAGGAGGAAGAGGTCATGGCACCCTCGGGAGTCATTCTGCTCTTTGAGAGCTTCTTGCTGTCACTTGTCTATTGATCTAGAGGCCTGTCGATTCCGGGGCCAATCTCATGATCTTTTGGTTCCTCAGAGAGTGTCCTGACTTCTCCACATGCTGTCATCAGTGCTGTGGTTTTCCTGATAGGACTGATCAGAAGTGAAAACAATGCTTGCTTGTCCTTCTTCTGCTACCGTATGAGAAGGCAGCAGTGATTTCTCTGGTGGTCTGAAAGACAGTGGCGCATACCACATATACATTCCTGCCTCCCTGCTATTCTGTGCATAGATAGTAAGAAGATGAAAAGTTATTAAGTAATTGCATGGGTAGTCATTGCAAATGTTGGGTTTCAAAACTGGCTGCCATGTTGGTTCCTCAGTGGTTTAATCAGATGGTATTGTGATAAGTGTCCCATTCATAAGATTGCTGATTGAGCTTCTTCCTGTGTAGGAAATCATTTACAATCAACATATATAGGGGCCACCTCTATACCTTGATGCTTTGGAATGGTTAATATCAACCTTACTTGACATGCACTGGCAAATTTGAGTGAAGAGCTTAATTTACCTAAGGTTAAATTCATTTAAGTAACAGAGTTCCGTTCTTGTCTACACATCTGTGCTTTTAATCTGTGATGAACTCTGCCTGTAAGAATTAGGGTTGCCTTTAGGTCTGAAACCTCACTGAAACAGACAGGTGTCCAACTGATCACTGCTGGGCTTTGAGGCACGCGTCATGCTGAAAGAGCTAATTACCTGAACTAGTATTTTAAAAATCCAAGGAATTTTAAGGGTCTGATGGTGACTAGTTGGATAATTCTGCTGCCATGGCGATTAAAAGATGTCATATTCTGTGCCTGTACCCTAGATTGGATTGATGGGGACCACGAGATAAAGTTCATGTCTATTTATTTTGGTGTGTGCGTCTATGTTGTGTGTGTGTGTGTTTGTGTCTCTCTGTGTGTGTCTCTGTGTGTGCATGCAGGTGTGGTCACTTTTGTGTACACATGTGGAAGCCAAAGGTTGACAGATAATATCTCGCTTTATTGCTCTTCACCTTGTTTTTCAGACAAGGTATCTTATTGAACTTGGAGTTTGTCATTTTGGCTAGATTGGCTGGCTACAAGCCCTTAGTGTCTGTCTGCCTCCGTCGCTTGAGCACTGGGATTAAAGACATTTGTCACCTGTATTTAACTTGGGTGCTGGAGATGCAGTCTTATGTCTTGAGCCCTCATGCTCATATAACAATCACCTCTCCCTCTGAGCAATGTCCCCAACATCACAGTAATATGGTTTTACAATGGTACGATGTGTGGTCTGAGATAGGGTGAGCCTAACAATATAGTACACAGAGTTCAGGGAAAGAAAGGTACCCAAGAAGGTCAGAACAGCCCATCAAAGACAAATGAGCATTTTGGAAGCTCCTGGCCTTTTAGAGAACATAAATAATAGAAGACAAGCATGCTAGCCAAATGAGACGTTTGTTCTCAGGTACAAAGTAGGAAAAATCAGCAGTTGTCTGTTGTTTAGCAGCACAAGTGGATGACTTCCGTCTTCAAGAAATAGAAAATACTGTAGCTTTTACTATTCTTTGAAGTAGTGCTCCCAACCCCTCCAGTTCTGATGAAATACATTGCTCTGTTACGTCTGCATAGTTAGTGTCCCTTGTCAAATGAATGAATGTAGCTTAGATTGACAAGTTGGCATGTCCACGGGCCAGAGTGGATACTCCAGTTAGAGTCCATCTGATTTATTAATCGTCCCTTGCTTTGCTGTAATGCCTCATGGTTCCTTGGCTTTCTGACTGTTCAGGATCCATCCTCACTGTGGACAGAATCCCCTCTAGGTCATCAAGTCTGATACGTATCCATACTTACAACTGTCCTTATTTATTTATTTTTGACAGCGGACAAAACACTTCGGGTTGAACTTTGACTTTAGGCTCATCACAGAAATAGCACTGAAGACCATCAGCAGATTAAGCCTTATGTCTTTTGAATTTCAATTTTCTGGTTCAGAGTACAGAATTATAATCCACATAGCAGTGCAGTCTCCATGGGTGGCTGTCTGAAAGGGAGAGTGCTTAATAGATCTTAAAGTGTGATGCCAATGCTCACCACAGCCAGCTCATGGTGCTACACAAAATATTAAAAATAGGTTAGATCAATATGTAAGAGCTAGCCAATAAGAGGCTGAAACTAATGGGCCAGGCAGGGTTCAAAAAAATACAGTTTCCGTGTAATTATTTTGGGTAAAGCCATGCGGGCAGCCGGGTGCTGGGGACACAGCCCCGCCGCACATATTACAACACACCACCGTGCTCACTCTCACTGTGTAAGTGAGCCGCTGCCCCTCAGTTTCGGTTGGCTCTGCCGTTGGGGAGGATACAAGTCGGTTTTGTTTAGTGCATCTCTCCTCACCGTTCACATTCACATTGCTAATTTGGCTCTCAGTATTTTGTGCTCTTACCTTTTGTGCTGTAATGGCACACCCTCACGGTAATGGAATGTGTCTGACTGTCCCCCATGAATTTTACTATCACTTCTACATGGGCTGGACTCAAAAGCGTATTTTTCTTTATCCTTCTAAGGTGTACCTTTATTTTTGAAATTTTTTATTTTTATGTGTATGAGTGTTTTGCCTTGCACGTCTGTATGATTCCCCGGGATTGGAATTGCAGATGGTTGTGAGCCACCAAGTTGGTATTGGGTATTAAACCCAGACCTCCTGGAAGAGCAACTGGTGTTCTAACCTCTGAGCCATCTTTCCACTCCAGGCACGATTTACTTTGAGATGCATTGGT
Source organism: Chionomys nivalis (assembly GCF_950005125.1). Classification (NCBI taxonomy): domain Eukaryota; kingdom Metazoa; phylum Chordata; class Mammalia; order Rodentia; family Cricetidae; genus Chionomys; species Chionomys nivalis. The sequence continues at coordinate 86,987,106 of NC_080091.1, forward strand.
AGCACTTACCTTGAGCCTCATTATTAAGTATTCCAGCTGACGTAATTGTTCCTGTTGTGAATTTCTAACATTATCTAGGACCTATTGTTTGCATTATGAAGTTGTCGCTTATTGTTTTTAGTGTGTACGCCTTCTGTGCTGTAGGGAGCATGGGGATGGAGTCTAGGAGGTTAATTACCCATGGTGATGACTCACTGGTGACAGTAATTTATGTCAGGATTTCTTTCTTAAGTCTAATAAAATGAATATGAGAATTTCTCACAGAAAAGTGTGGTTATTGTTTTACCTTTTCATTCCGGTGAAACGTCTTTTTTTTTTTTTTTTTTAGTTTGATGTATTTTAATAGCAAACTTACAGGAACAGTATTGAAGACAGACAACATTAAAAACATGTACTTACACGTAGACAACCCATTTAGAAAAGTATAATGAACGGATGGACTCTACTGTATGATAAAAATGCTACAAACACCATTTCGTTGTGGTCAATAAGAAATTTACTTATTTTTCTGGAAACATTTCATATATTCATTGGCAATATGTTTTAATAGATTAACTAGTTGCTCAAAATATACTTTCTTGTATATCTTATATTTATATATTTTTTCCACTTAGAACAATTATCTAAATGCTGGCACGTCAAAAATAGTTTGCTGCTGTATTTGTTAAAATCTATTTACACAGCTTTCTTGTTATGAAAATGAAAAGAACATAGTCAGCTAACATGTACTATAAAGAAATCATCATAGAATCTTTATTTTCACTTAAAATAAAGGCTAGTATGTCTCAAGACTATGCTGGAGAGCCAGCTGTCAGCACACAAAGTTGTTCTATTCTGGGCCATGTGGTATTGCTACGCTGTCCAGGTAGAGCAGATTTAGATCATGGCATTGCATTGAATCTGTAGATTGCTTTTGGTAAGATTGCCACTTTCATTATGTTCATTCTACCTACCCACGAGCATCTCTGCCCAGTTTCTTATGGTCACATTCCCAGGCTAACATCATGGTAATTATCAGTGTGTGCAATGGAAAATAAGCAAGAACAAGTGAACTTCGAGCCCAGCTGCTTGGCAGGATGATTTGTTTCAGGAAAACTTCATAGCCAGAAGGAAGGGAACTTGCAGTTTGCTTTTATTCACATGGCTCATTTCTCAAAGGAAACGTAAATCATAAAAGTTATTTTCAATATCGATGAGTCTGAGAAACTAGAGATTCCAATACATAGCTTATGTGGAGGCTTCACTTGAAGAAAGAGTAGATGCATGGACAATTTTCTGGGCTGTTGGACCACGATCTCCAAGAAAAGCTTTCCCAGTCACTGCTTTTTATAGGAAAGAAGTTGTTTGGAAAATTGACAGTGGCTCTTACTATTTACAATAGTTGTGATGCTGCCTTTCAAAGCGAGGAGTTCTTGCAGACTGTCCCTTTTTGTTGAAGACCGTGAAAACATCTGTAAGAATGTGTTGCAAGGGGCCTTTTCATTGAGAGATGGCAGCACTGTGTGACTCTGACACTCCCTGAGGGACATCTTACTAATAGAATCCAACAGTGCTTAGATTCGAATTTGTAGTTCGAATTTCAGTGATACTTACAAACGTCATGTATGTTCTCCTTCCATCAATGCCTGAGTCAGGTGGGAGACCTGTCCCTGCCCTCGGCTAGCTGGGACACTCAGGAGAGCAGGCCCTGCACCTCACCTAGGCAGTACAATAGAACCAAACCCTATTGGCAGAGGTGTGGGTGAGCCAGCCCCAAAGTTGTGAGCATGGGAGAGCTGTCCCCATTATTCATCTGTCTTGAGGTGGCATGGGTGGGGCAGAGATCCTCCTTCCTTGCTGTCCATCAGTGCAGGTGGGAGAGCTGTTCCTACCCCTCATCAGCTGTAGCACTCTGGAGAGTGGCCCCTAAATCTCCCTTGGGCAACCCAATAGAGCTAAAGCAGAAGACCTGGCCATGCCCCTTGTTCATAGCTGCAAGGGGTGAACTAGCCAGGGCCAGGACAAGGTGCTGGAGAGTCCACCCTTGTGAGATGACCAATCCTGCAACTACCCAGGCCCGGAACTGGGGCTATCTATGTGTTGGTTCACCCCAACCAACATCCACTCCATCTGTGATCTTCTGGAACACAGTGGAGATGTCGGGGACCCAGGGCTACAGGATCTCCACAGCATAGGGTGACAACAGGATGTCTAGGAAGAATCCCAGCGAGGGCCCATGTCGTGACCATGACCAGGGGCCTCAAATCAGACCAGCGATTCTTTTCGATAACACCTGAATGCGATATGGATACAGGGGTTTCCTGCATGACTCACTGTGTCACGTTGCAACTTCAATGAGGAGATTTTCTCTTTCCCCTACTTTCTCTCCCCCGCCTCTTTTCTCTTAGATTTTATTTTGCTTTATTTTGGGGTGGAGAGGAAGATGGGTGAGTTCAGGAGGCATGATGTGAAAGACATAAAGAATAAATAAAAAGTTGTATTTTTTTATTCTTTGAACCATGTGTCAAAGTAGTACAGCATACAGGTTTTATTAAAATAAGGGTTTAAAACTAGAACAAATCAGATAAGAGGTTTATTAGACAATCTGTACTCTCCAGTTGTACCAAGGGCTATACACTGCCTGTTTGTGTGTGTGTGAGTGCGCGCGTGCGCATGTGCACACGCTTCATAATCTAACCTATGAAGTGGGCTAGCCTGGCTTCAGTTCAGCTCTTTCCTGCTCTGAGCTTGTAATACTTGAGTGTGGAAAGATAGGAGAGGATTCACATTAATGGGGAAGAGGTTAGGAACCTTCCCTAGTTTTCTTGCTAGTAGAGAGGTGCTGGTAGAGATTATTGTCTTGATGGTGCAGAAGGTTCTGGTTTTTTCATCTCTGGGATGCTGATTCAAAGTGTGCTTTCTATTGTTTACTCGAGATTTTGTGTAGTCCTTATCCCTTTGAGCTTTACAAAAACATTAGTTAAAAATAAACCATCATGTCTTTGTCTCCTGTGACAATAAAAGGAGATGGGGGTAAAGTACAGGCAGAATAAAGCTGAAGACATGCTCGGGATTTTTCTGATGGTAGACCACCTGCCTAGCGTACAGGAAGACCAGGGTTCCAGCCCCAGCATCAAAGGATAGCCAAAACAAATACCAACCACTTATCTCCACCTCCTCCCCTGCTTTCTTGAAAGTCCAGAAGTGGACTGAGTAGGAACATGGCCTGTGTAAGATGGAGCAAGATCGAGACAGTATTTCTATTTGTTTTTTGAGTGCTTCAAGAGAAAGTAGCCAAGTGAAACATTGGTGTGCTTCTGTTTGTGTTGGGATGGGGCACAGTCTAGTAGGATTCTGCATTAAGTTGTTCTGTGCCTCCAGATAGGCGAGATTCATTCTCATGGCACGTTCTCCTTTCCTGCTTTCTCAACAGTAACAAGCCACTAGCCAATCGATGACAGGACGCTAGGAATTATTTTTACATTCATATAAACCACTGTGATGTTTAAGCTACAACACACAGGAAGCCGACAAAGATGCCTGAGAATATACTGAATATGTGTGGCAGGCTTGTGTACTGAAGGAGTGTGCAGACATGTTGCTCACTGATGACTGTTATCATCACAGTGAAAGCCCAGAGTGACATTCAGAGTTCTACATCTCCCACCTAGGATCTCTCTCCCTCAGACATGCAGGTTCTTGAATTATGACAGCCACAGGGAAGTCTCCCTGCCCTGATGCTGTGCCCCTGCCTTTCCTGCCTGGGTCTTTGCCTGAGCTGTTTCTTTCAGCTACAATGCCCTTCCCTATAGACAGCTTACACTCACTTTCTATTTCTCTGTAAATTTTGTCTCTTTGGGACTTGATAATGCATGTCTGTAATCCAGTGTTCCTGTGGTGACATGGGAAGTAGAGAGTGAGACATTCCTGGAAGTTCAGAGGCCAGCTAGTCTGGGGCATGCAGCAACAAGCAGCCTGTCTTAACAAAATGGAAGGAGAAAAATCAATGTCTGAGATTGACCTCTGATCTCAACCGTAACACACATGGGCACACGTGCGCACACATGCACGCACACGAGGCAGAACAAAGGAATCAAGGAGACCCACAGACTCAGTGTTCATAGACTCAGGGGACTGTCACTGCCGATGGCTTCAGCCCTAAGCACAGAAGAGTGAGAAGCTCTTAGGGAAACTCCTTCACGGGGTTTCTGGTTGTCAGAAACAAACTCCTCCCTCAGTGCCTCTTTCTCACGTTGTCACTGCTCTCTATTGTTCTAATTTGGTACATGTTCTTGGAGACCTTGGTGAAGAGTACATGAAAAAAAAAGCCTGCTGAATAAATAATAGCACGACTACTACAGATTTAATTATAGCCATACAGCTGCCTGTTGGAAGTGCTGTTCTGGGGCCATATGGCCGCTTGGTGCATTTGAGCCCTGGAAAGACCTGGCTTCAATGTTTCACAGAGGACAGGACTGAGTGAATTGACAGTAGCCATTTGGAAGGCAATAGATAGTACACTTTTCTCCTCCCCCCTCCCCCCACAGATGTTGATTGACAAGTTCTTGTTAAACTCGAATCTTTTGGTATTAGAACATCCATTCACACACAGTTGAGGAGTTAGGTGGACTTATCAGCCCGACATCTGATTTTTGTTGCCTCGTGAGAACTGATGACTGGAATTACTCCCACATTTAACCATTGACTTCTTTCCAAAGGCATTTTTAATAGGTTATCATTTCAGTTGTTTCTTCTCTCAGTGGGAAAAGATTGGGGGTGGGCTCAAGCGACTGTCTGTTCTTTTAAGAGTGTGACCGTGAAGAAGGCCTCTGGTACTTCTCTGGGTCCCAAGAAAGCCAGGAACGAGTTCTCCCAGGTCCCTTCCAGTTTCAGAATCTTCTGAGTAGGAGTAAGAGGGAAAGATTCTCTTACCATTGATACATTTAGGGGACAGAGGTAGGTTTTCCTGACCATGGTGTTCTGTGGCTCCCATCCCCCAGTACTTAAAAAAAAAAAAAACCACATTTTTCATTCCTTGAGGTACAAAACTCTTCTAGTTTGAAGGCTGTACATCTCTCATCCTTAGAGAGGAATAGTATTGGTTTTCATTGAGCACATTTTTAGTTACATGACTTTGATATTTAAGCATTTCATATCAAGGATCCATTTGTGATCCTTTTATGATTAAACTAGTTAAAAATGTGCTATGAGATACAGGCTCAAAATTACAAGTAACTTGAATGTGCCCATGAACCCCCTGCAACCTCAACAGGGACCCCACATTAGAAGCTGCTGCTACTCTTTGTTCTGAGTGAGGGGGCTGCAGGTAGAAAAAAGTACAGTAGCAGCCGTGAGGTCTGAAGCCTCAGCTCTGAGGTTTATATGGGGCCCAGGCAAAACTTTGCTGCATATGTGGGCTGTTCTGGGTCGGCCAAGGTCAGGTGATATTTGGGACAGTGATTTTTTTCGGTTTCTTCACAAGAAAAGCATTCTGCGTGGGTGTTTGTTTTCCTAAGCTATTAACTTTCAACTCTTGGTTGCCTGCATTGCCTCTGATGTCTCCCCTCCCACCTTTCATGCCTGGGACGTCTTGTTTCTGACAGAATCGTCTGTGTGTTTTATTAGGTGCCCTGTGGGGTGTGTGCAGAGGAGAATACATGTAAACCATTTCTCCTTAAACTCTAATTTTCTCCTAAAGTCACCAACCCCACAATGTTAATTGTGTTTGTTTGTTTTGACTTCCTCTGGTTGTTCCCTGTGCAACCTTTCTTCCTTCATGACAGCTAGAGGTTGCCGGGCAATGAAAAGAACCCTGTGTTGAAAACCTTTCTTTTGGGGGTGAAAGCGGGAAGACTATTAACAAATGCTGCCTTTTAGATATTAATAGGTAGATCCAGAATTAGAAATAAAGGATTTCTCCTACTTTGCTTTGCTGAGCACAGTTGTTCAAGGACATGTGTGCCATTCTGAGGGAATTCAGATAAATACAATGGTGCCGTCATCATGAGGGATTATATTTATTTTATACAGTACTCGCATTGAACCACCCACGCTCACCTCAGCCTTCAGTCCATCTGATGTGGTAAACCCATCATGGGAGAATAAATACATTATTTTCAAAGTCAAAACTCATGAATGTATACATCTGGCATGAGTAACTTCCCTGGGGAGTTTCCAAACAATAGTTACTCATCTTTAAGTCTGAGCTCCAAACTGAGGGATCACTTTTCTCTTCAAAATTTGAATTTAAATTGAAGATGTGCAAGCAGTGGTTTATTTTATTCCTTCTGGAAAGAAAAGCTTTATTTTGCCCATCACCTCTTTCTGGGTTTTTGAGGGTTATGTTAAGACCATCTTGCAGTTCCAAAGTCACCATTTTCAGGATATCTATTTTTCTAACTCTGGCACAATCCTATAAGCGGCTCCATTGTAGCATAATACTTGACGTGCAGTGCTGTCTGCAGATGAAGAAGCTAACTCTGTTTTTATTAGCAACTGTTCTTTAGGTTCAATAAGGGCACAGGTATGTTGGGTGTCAGCCACACAGATGTCTGTTGAGTGTCAGTCAGATGTTACTTAAGGGTCTGAATCACCAAGGTTGCTGCAGTGTTCACCTTTTCCATTGAGGAATATTAGGCTTCCAGTCCCCATGTGGTACTCCCTTCAAGGCTCTGTCTCCTTCTTCAGCTCCTTTACCTAGGCATTGTGTCTAGTCTACCTTCTGCTTCCCCTGCAATGGTTTCACTCTCTGGGCACTGTTGAGGCTGTCTTGATTCAGAGTTGCTGCATTTCTTCACAGGCTATGTTGGATATGCGTGAGCACTCGAATGTAACCTCCTTTACTCCTCTTAACAGCTTTCCCAGGTAGTCTTTGGGGACCCCACTTTACAAATGAGGAAACCCAGCTTAAAGAAATGAAGCAATTTGTCCAAGGTGTCTGCCTTTTGTGGGGAAAAGCTCAGAGCTGCTGACCGCTCTGTCCGATTAAAAGATGGTAGACAGCTAGCCTTTGACCGGACTCTTGGCTTAGCCTTTTCTCCTTTCGTGATCTCACGCAAGGGACTGTAGTCTCCACACCTCACTTTCTTCATGGACAAATGGGGCCAGAAATGATGGCTGGTTTGCAAAATTGGCAGAATGATGCATGAGGCGTTCCTGACTCACTGCATGGCTTGTGATCATTAATAAGAAAGAAAATTAGTAATCATTGTCATTATTACCATCAGAAATTTACAAATAATTGTTGAAGTCCTTGTGTCTTTGGCTAACAAAGGTACATTCCCATCTTAATAATATGATATTTAAATCTTAAGTGAAGAAGGAAATAATTTTGTAGGTGGGCTCCAAAGACAAGGACCCCTTTCCAAAGCTTAGAAGAAACTCCAGCAAGATATAGCACGTGCTTCTGCAGGAATTAAAGAAAGACATTGGGTCATGGTTGGCAATGCATGGTTACCTATTCTGGAACGACAAAAACACCTTTACTTTATTACCGAAGACCTACCTCCTGCAGTGTGCTAGCACCCAGGGGTACACCGTCTATCCGGCTCCATTTCATACTTGCCTCTGTAAAGGATTCTGACTCTATAACCTAGGATTACTCACGCAGGATTAATTAATTAACCTGGAATTTTGTGTTAAATGTTTCCTGAGCACTTACTTCAGGGCTTGGACAACAAAGACCAGGGAAGCAAAGTTGAATAATAATGTGATTTTTTTCCCTCCTGAGTAAGGGTTTCTTTGTCTAGTTTTGGAGCCTGTCCTGGAACGTGCTCTGTAGACCAGACTGGCTATGAACTCACAGAGATCCACCTGTCTCTGCCTCCTGAGTGCTGGGATTAAAGGAGTGCACCATCACTGCCCAGCAAACAAACAAACAAGCAAAAAAAAAAAAAAACAAAAAAACAAAAACAGAAGTGATTTTTTTTTTTTAGAGATACTTTGTCTTCTTTAACATGCTTATGGTCTAGTAAGAGTCAGAGACAGTTTGTCAGTGGTGCTTTGTGCCAAATACAATCACAGCGGACAGAGTAGGGAATGTCTGAGGAGAAGGAGGAAATCAGGTCCAGACTTAAGCACCAGACTAGTGTGAGGAGGTGTAATTGGAACGGTAGCATATAAGGAGGAAGCAGGGATGCAGACGGTGGGAACCTCCTACCACACAGAATAATCTGTGTCTCAAGTTCATTCTTGAGACATAGAGTGGATAACCTCTATTTACGATTTGTGAAGTTTATGACCTATAAGGAAGTAAAAGAACTTTGGAAAAAAATCCCCCACCTCAGCACCCAGAATTTGCAGGTTCTTCTTTTTCCTTTAACCCTTTCCAAGTACTATTCTCTGCACTTTGGCTTTCTTCACCCCAGCTTCTCTCTCTGAGCCATTTATTTTATGCACTTCAATACTATTAATATTTTCAAATGTGTTCGTCATGATTTTTTAAAGGTTATTCGTGCAGATGGTTCAGCTCTGGTTTGTTACATGAAAGGCTCAGAGAGTTTTAGGTCAAGAGCTTCTAAAATTGAGGTTGTCAAATATATCAGTGAGACGTGTAAGAAGTTTACCACACAGTGACCTGGGCAGACGGTCTGTATTCAAGTCCTGGCTTAGTCACTTAGTATTCTGAGTTTAACGGGGATGCTTACATCTTTTGGATCTCAGTCTTCTGCATCTTTAAAATGATAGAATGCATTTTTCATAAGTTATCTCTAAGAATTCAATTAAAGTAACATACATACTTTAAAATTACTAAAAGCTAAACGCGTGTTTAACAGTGTTATTTTTTTATATAATACCAGACACAAAATATGACTTAGAGATTCAGATCCTTAAATGAGGTCATTGCTTGAAATTTCTTCCTGTTTAGGAAATCAGACCCACTTAGTGTTCGTTATATTTAGCTTGATAGCCATTTGTAAACATGTCACTTTGCAGTCTCATTTGCATTAATGGCGGTGAGATCTCTAAATTTGGAAAGAAAAATTGTAAAATCAAATTTTCACCTTCAGGCAATTGTTTTCACTTTGAAGTTGTATTTTTTAAAAATGGAAAGACAGAAGTTGAGGAGTGTTTTACAAAGTAAAAGTAGAGCCACACAGCCTTCAGGGCGCGTTCGTTGACTTAGTGGCTCTGGGTGCGCTCAGATTTTGTGTATTTTGGAACCCTCAGACTGCATTGTAGATGGTAAGTGCCAGTTACATTGTAAGCGATGGTGAACAGTTTAGATTTTATGAACTCTCAGGAAAGAGCTTGTTTTACCTCCTTAGACAAGTGAGCTAAGATGATACCTGTCAAATCATAAAATATAACCAATAGGCTTTATATATTTGCTTGTTTTCCATTTTATTGATTTTTAAATTATCATTTGTTTCCTTTTGCCTTCCCTAAAGTTCACAGGCTATTTTGTTTGTTTCATTTATTACGTGTGTGTGTGTGTGTGTGTGTGTGTGTGTGTGGATCAGGCCCAAGACTTTGTGCTCACTAGGTATGTGTCCTGTCATTGAGCCACATATCCAAGCCGTTGTGTATTGTTTTATTCCCCTTGATGTACACACATAGATCTTTAAATCTTCACCTTTCTTTTAAAAGGCTTTTCATTAAGGCCATGGATTTTAGTTAGTGTACCGGTTTGGCTACATTCTATATTTGAATAGCTCTAAGACGACTATTTTGCCTTTATAATACATGGTGCTGCAATCCTACATCTTATAGTCAGTAATTTAAGATGTTATAAAGTCTTTTTGAAGCTTCTGTCTTAGAGCTTTTGCCCGGTAGCTCTACTTTAAGGCTGTGGCCAATTTCTGTTTGTTTCTCTTGCATACCAATCAGTTGATCTGATCCACTAATAAGCCTGGTAATTTCTGACTAAATACCACTGGGAAGAGAGTTTGCTATTACAGATGATGCTATCTTCCTTCAAATATCATTTATTTTGCTTTTGGTTGACATGTAAGTTGAAATGGGCCCTGCAAGTATTTAGTGTGGTGTTGGCAGAGACTGCTTTTTCGTTTCCTGGCTGCCCAGACGCAAAATAATCACACAGAAACTGTATTAATTACAGTACTGTTTGGCCAATAGCTTAAGTGTTTCCAGCTAGCTCTTACATCTTAAATGAACCCATTTCTGTTTTTCTGTGTAGCGCCCCATGGTTGTGGCCTACTGGTAAGGCTCCGCCCAGCTTCAGGCATCTGTCTCCTGCGTCAGCTACATGGCATCTCATTGACTCTGCCTACTCATCTATCTTTTCCAGCCTGGCTATATTCTGTTAAACCATTGGCCAAAAGCAGCTTCTTTATTAGCCAATGGCAATAAAAACATATTCATAGCATACAGAGGGAAATCCCACATCAGTTTGGAATCATACTCACAGGTAGCTGTGTCTCTATGCAGTGAACTAAATATATAACTACTAATTTCCAACAGCCATACAGAATCTAAGTTATGAGAATACCTAGGTTGATAGTCACTATTGCGGCAGAGACATATAACTGAGTCCATGACACAGAGACAGTCTCCTAATCAGTCACATAGATGAACATCTGGAGTTGTTTCTTTCCAGTCTGTTGCTTTGCTGTAAGAGAAAGCAACAAACGTGCCCATTTTTAGGGCACGTCTCTGCAGGTAATGGGCAGAGGCAGAACACGTTAAAATGATTAGACCGTAGGGATTTTTTTTTTTGTCATAACAATTAATTTTTACATAGAGTGAGTAGATGCATTCTCAGAGAACACAGTAATTCACAAATGACTGTTATGCCTAGGTTTTCCCCCCATTCTTTGGTATTCCTTAAGTGGTAAATTTCTGAAAAAGACAATTATAACATAGTATATTAGGCTTTTCTTAAGAATATCCCAGTGGGATGCAAATGCAGGGTTATTATATATATAGGTTTAAGATTTGAGATTGAAAAGAGGTACTTCTGACAAGTATGCCATGATAATGTGACAAGCGGAGAAAATCAGAAGCAAACAGCAGGCATGGTAACTACCTGACCACTGCACAGAAATCATCTGCACGGAAGGATGTGGCACCAGGGTCATGGACAATGATGTTGAGCTTGCCAGGTCATTTTGTTTAGGGAAGAATTACAGCTGGAAATTCCCGAAAGAAAACAAGACAATAACCAGAAAACCAAAAAAAATGAGGACAGAAAGAGAAACATTAATAGCAATTCCAAGAAGAATTTTTTTTTTTTTTTTTTTTTTTGCATAGGTAGACAGGACAGTTTCAATATGTGGACTTGAGGAGGGGTAAATTGAGAAACCACACTTTCCTAGATGTAATTATTTTAAGGCAATAATGGTGGGGGATAAAAAGGAAGGTTTTGTTTGTTTTTGGTTTTGGTTATGGTTTCTGGTTTTTTGAAACAGGGTTTCTCTGTTGCTTTGGTTCCTGTCCTGGAACTTGCTCGGCAGACCAGGCTGGCCTTGAACTCACAGAGATCCACTTGCCTCTGCCTCCCGAGTGCTGGGATTAAAGGCGTGTACCACCACCCCCTGGCAAAAAAGAAAAGTTTTCATACCCGCCACTTTTCAGAGGATGTGGTTGATGGGATCTGTTCAGAGGTCATGTGTTAGGGTGAGCACGGGGCAAAGGGGGTTCCAGGGCCTGCTGTTCATCAGTGGTTATAATGAAGAGTGATTAGGGTTATATTGTGATGGATGCCATCTGCGAAACTTAACTATTGAAACAACTTTTCCTGCAAGAGGATAGGAAAACCCAAGCTCTGAGTGGTGAGTGAAGATTTGACCGTTTCAGTGAGCTGTGGGCTGCTGTCCTTTGTGAATGAACACTGTTCCCATCTTGGAGCAGATCCGTCATTCCGCCATGTCTACACTTTCTTCTGCGTTATCTGTTCAGAACTTCCAGTCTCTTGGCATCCCTGTGCCATATTCACTACCTTCATAAAAATCTCTGTAACAGGAAGGATGCTTAAGAAAGAGTAAGCATTCCTAGCAGAGGGCAAGCTGTAGAGGTCTAAGAAATTGGGCAAGATCTTATTACGGAGGAAAGAATACATTAAAAGCTAACTCAAAGTATGCACACATCTGGATGCATTGCTCATATTAAAATCTGGCAAAGGAGCTGAGAGAGAGAGAGAGAGAGAGAGAGAGAGAGAGAGAGAGAGAGAGAGAGAGAGAGAGAGAGAGAGAGCACAGAATTGCTGAGCTAGCCAAAGTATATTTTGGTGATTATAGCTCCAAAGACAGCTGTTTGGGATTCGTTTCTGTGAAATCAAGGTTAGCTAAAGGGATTTCTCTGCACTGTGTGTGTTCTTGTATTTGACCCCTGCATACACTCCAGCCAGGGCATTCCCTCAGAGAAACAACTAATGACCTATAAGGAAGGAATGTGTCAGACTTTGTCTTTGGAATTCAATCCAGATGATTTTATTGGGAGACTTTCAGCCCAATTTTTAAGCCTTGCATTTTGTTCTTTTTCTCCTGGTCTGTTATTGCCTTCCGTGATGCCTTACTGTTTAATATGTGCAATTTTCTCTTAGTCTTTTATGATTGTTCAAAGTTTATTGTATGTATCAGCCCGGAATTGGCTTTCATATTTCAGCCATTACATTTTCCTTTATCAGATATTGTTGCATCCCTTAAAAAGATACCATATGAGTCAGTACTTGACAAGTCAGTAGCATGGGGTAGATTTTTTAACTTTGACTCAGAGAGGCACCTTCCTTGAACCTTGTGACTGGGTGTGTTTACTGTGTTTTGTGACTTCCCACTGTAAAATAACTTTCACGTTATTTATGTGTCTTCTTTCAGTACAGCTATTTCTGAATCTGCTTCTTCGTGACAATGTGAATTTCAGGAGGGTGGGATCTGTCTGTTCCCCACAGTGCTTGCCGTTATGCCCTGAGTGTTGCAGGTGTCTAGACATTTTGAATAAGAGAGTGGGGTTGGATGAAAGAGGAAAGCCTTTCTATCCAAGGCAACATTTTGTGACTGGATCTCATGCCGTAATATGCTACATCTTCCCGCGGGAGACGAAGCCCACAGGCTTATTAATGTTGCTAAGATTGGCTGTGGTACAGAAGCCTTTTCAGTTTTATGTAACCCGGTACTCCTCAGCTCATCTGTCAGACACACTGTTGGAGCTGGGCTCTTCCAAAGTTGTCGAAGCCTGAAGGGGGATTCAGTGGCTTCCTAACTGGGGCAGGATTCTTAGAGGGGCTGCAGGCCTGAAAAACTGGGACTAGGGTCGTGGTTCTCCTTCTCTCCACCCATTTCTCTCCAGCTTTTGTGTGGCTTTTGGTTCTGACCTCACCTTTCCCTCGGGTGATGGTCCTGAGACCTTCCTTCCAACATGGTAGGGCACAACCACTACTAACGGCAGGATATTGGTTTTAACACACCTAAATACAAGTTTTGTAACAAAAGCATTCTTTTTTTCTCATTTGGATCGTGCATGTATCCCCCTTTTCAGTCGTTCTTGTTAGGAAAGGACTTTATTAACAGTAGCCCATATCGAGGCCTTTTGTTTACCTTTGTGGCCCGATGGGACTTGACTGACTGACTTCCTAAAGAAAGAGGAGGCCTGCATAGATGACTCACTGGTTAAACACTTTCTGTAGAAGCATGAGGTCTAGAGTTTTGAGCCAAAGAGGTGGGTGGGGGAGCCCACTTATTGTTGTAATATGAGCGGCAGGGCTGCTTCCCACCGCCACCCGGCTAGCTTTACCCGAAATAATTACACGGAAACTGTATTCTTTTAAACACTGCTTGGCCCATTAGCTCTAGCCTCTTACTGGCTAGCTCTCATATCTAGATTAACCCATTTCTATAATCTGTGTAGTACCACGAGCTGGCTTACCAGGAAAGATCTTAACCTGTGTCTGTCTGGAGTGGGAGAATCATGGCGACTCCTGACTCGGCTTCTTTCTCCCAGCATTCTCTTCTGTTTACTCCGCCTATCTAAATTCTACCCTATCAGAGGCCAAGCAGTTTCTTTATTAATTAACCAATGAAAGCAACAGATAAGATACAAGACCCACCTCCATCAACTTATCATTCCTCCCCAGGAGGCTCAGAGGGGGGATTACCAGAGTAAGTTGGCTAGTGAGACTAACCAAGTTGGCATAATCTGGATTTTATTGAAAGATCAAACTAAGGGAGAGAGTTGCATGGATTATATGGATGAACAACATCAGCCTCTGGCCCCTGCATGCATACACACACCCTTAAATGCCCATATACATGGAAACAAACATATATACACATGCACATAGACATCTGAACTGGAACAAAGTAAAAATATGTAAAAGTAAAAATAAGGAAGGGAAAGGAGAAGGGTGGAAATAATATTTTCTTTCATTCATTAGGCAGCTGTTAACGTTTCTTCTCGGGTTCTCTTCGAGGCTTAGGGAACGTAACGCTGAGCACATTAGGTGACCATTTCACCTCTAGGGAGCTGATATTGGGGTGGGGAGGTAGGTAGTGAAGATTAGAGGTCCATATGGTAGGTTCAATAAGTACAGAGAACAGCAGTCAAGGCAGAGAGAGGAAGGGGGAATGTTTGTGGAGAGAGGAAGTTGACAGCTCGACTCACATGAGTAGGGAACCTCTCTCTACTGAGAGAGGGGCTCGTAGTATATACTGAAGCGAGCCTTCTGAGGAAGGGAGCCCTGCAGACCTTCTGGTAGAGGGAAATAGCAGCTGTGACGGAAGGGCATGTGCTGAGCAGGCCAGGGGCATGTGGGTGAGCACACGGAATGGTTGCTACTGCAAAGACCAGGAAAAAATGGAAGGAAATCAGGGCGTGGGGTTTCTGGCCTCTAGATGATGCTAGGGCTTGGGAGTTCTCTTGATGAAATGGCAGCTAATAGAGGGTGCTGAGTACAGGGATGAGATGGCCTGGCTCCCGACACATCTGTTTTGACTGCCTTCATTAATTGCTGGGGAACAGAGGCAAAAAATGGCAAGCCAGGAAGGAAGTCAGTGCCACAAAGATCATCCAAGGAATGCAGTACTCCCAGTGGACACGGTTAGGTGTTCAGCAGGCTAGCATTCTACGTGTTTTGTGAGCTACACAGTTGTTGCAGTTGAGCCCTAAAAGCTTCTATAACTTCTCTGGACAGTTTGATGGTCTATTGATCTGATTTTCATTGCTACAGAATCCATTTCTTCCGCTCTTAGTATTTATTACAAATGAATTATGTGTAAAATGAGTTTATTCCCAACGGGCTGGGCTGCTCTTACCTTCCTCGAAACATCCAACGTAAGTATGATTCAGAAATGACTGCTGAAGTTCCAAGGAAGTGGGCTGAGATGGTAGAGCAAGCTGTGTTCAGACAGCCATAAGTACAGTAACCACAGGGGATTGCAGTCAGCACGCCTGGCTACTTGTCGTCAGGAGTCTAAAGAAGAGAATGGGTGTGCAGTCAGATGCTTATGTGCATTGTGTTCTGTGTCCATAAAGAAGGCCTAGTTTGGAAAGAGTTTGAGGCTTTATTTTGCCTGTGTGTGGCCCACTCAGCCATACTCCTGTCTGCTTTGTATGATTGGGAGCCATTCATTAACTTTCTAGGTGATAAGAATTTTGACTGCCTGGTGGTAGTAGACCTTTTATGGGGCTGCTGTTTTCATATCTGTGTTTAAAAAGTACTTAAAAACATCTTTTTAGTGTACAAAATAATGGGGTTTCATTATCTTTTCATATATCTGTGCCATTGTCCTTTGCATCTATGCAGCCCCCAACTGTCCTGTCTTTCCTCCCTCTTGGTGGTCTCTTCCCATCCCCTAACAAACCCCCCTTTGTGCTTTCATGGCACTATCACGCATATATGTATATGTATCTGGGTCTATGAAATCCCTATGCGCATTCGACAGAAGATGCAGTGATTTGTCTTCCTCCTTTTATAGCCTCTGAGTCCCTCTCTCCCTCCATTTAGACCATGTCCTTATTATATTTTTCATTTTATTTTTATATACATGTATGCATGTGTGTGTATAAAATTTACATCAAGATCACATATCTGAGATGTGAGAGAAAGCATGTTGTATTTGTATTCAGAATTTTATTTCTTTCAGTTAGCAAGTATCTTTAGTTTGGTACAGCTTTCTTATAAATGGCATTATAATATAATTTTAATACAGTTTATGTGTGTTGAGTGGTAGATGTTTTGGAAAATTCCATACAGCCTAGTGTAACTATGTTGCTGATATCTGAGGATATGCACTCTGCTTTGCTTTGTCTGTATATTTATTTGGATTCCCAGTGTCTTGGTCCTAGCTTTTTTGCTCTCTGACCTCGGGACTGCCTTCGCATGCGGTGATGATGAAGGTGATGGAGGGTCTAGAGCACTAGAGATCTGTTTCCATGCTGTATATTTTCCCCAGTTAAGAAACTCTTAAGTAGAGGTTGCAAGGAAAATGTTGACACAGCCTTCTTACTAATTTGGGATATTGAGCCATGCCTGCCTCTTCCCGTCTTAGCAATAATCTAAACTCACTGGTGCTTTTGACTTGAAGGGTAAGACATAATGGGTTAAAAGTGTTTATCAGAACACTTTTTGTGTGTTCTTTTCAAGTTCTTATCTTTATCCATCCATTGTTGCTGGAGTAATTCCCTTGAACTGTATAAATGAATGATACGTATTAGACAAGCTTTCAGATCGACCGTGTCCAGCAGCCTTCTCTGAGAGAGAAAATGGCTTCACACTCCCCTTCATTCTCCAAACCCTTCCCTCCCCCTCACCGCCAGCTCACTTTTGGTTCACTGCAGAAATACGAATCCTCAGAAGCCCTCGTCCCCACCTAGCCAGTCTCTCGAATCACCCACGTTCAAACTCATCCAGTCTGCTTTCTTGGGAGGATTGTAAGCTGTGCTCCTGTGTACAGTTGACTCTTCTATCTGTGATACAGATACCACCCCTGCTCGGTAGTTCCAGGATGTTTGGTTTGCAGTTATTTTTGTAGTTATTCTCCACCGTTCCTATAGCAGCAATCTGCCTCCATTAGCTCATTCTGTTCACTTCTACAGGGCTGAGATAGCCACACTTTTAAACTTATTTCCATTTTGCACTCCCTTCCACCGAGACCCCCGGGGCTCATCTTTTCTTTGTAGCATTAGTTTTTAACATAATGGTCTGTGCTCCGTGATTCACATTGTTCATTCAGTTGGCTCCCTGATTCCCACTGTCCCTACTCTTATCAAGACTTCCCAGCATGGCTGTTGTGCCAGGTTCTTTGATCCACTCTAACATGTCACCGTTTTGGAACCTCCCCTAGCCTAGGATGCAGCTGCTAATACCTGGTTATTATTTCAGCCTTTCCTCTCTGGCCGTTGGTACAGCCCTAGCTTTCCTCTTCTTCCCCATTATCTTTTGCAGTGCTTTCTGTCTCTATGAAGAAGGAAAAGTAGCTCAGCGTCTGGGCCTTGGTGCTCTTCGCAGCCTATACACAGTGTATAATACACTGGGGTTGTATTATTCTGTTCTGTGGCTTTCAATACCATGGCTCCCAAGTCATGTTCAGATTATGTAGGAGACATCTTCCTACCTACTTAAACTCTTTCTCGCGGCCTTCAGTGACCCATGTCATGGTCCCCATTGTACATGCAGCTTCGTTGTCTCGTCTCCTTGTTGCTTGTTAGCTTCCCACTCTCGACTTCTTACTTCTTTAGCCACCAGCTTCTTTCCTGTTCGAAGGCTTTCCATTATCCCGTTGCTTGTATGGTGGTTCAGTCTAGGTCTTTGCACATGGCTTATAACCTTTCTCCACTGTCAAATGTCTTTCTTCAGAAGCCTTCCTCGGCAGTGCTGAGAAATAGTACTTTCTTATCTATCCCATTTTCCTTCTTAGTACTTATCATTAATTCAAATCATATTTTATGTCCCCCAAAGTAATATGAACCTAATAGGGGATAGGGAATGAGTCTTTCTTTCCTGCTAGCCCTCTGACTTAGATCATTGTCAGTAAATTCTCAGTAGTGTATTGAGTGACTGAATAAATCGATTAATGGAGGTATGTTGCATACTAATATATGTGTGTGTATAATATATATCCCATGTTATTGCATCTTTGGTATTTTTTGAAGGGACAGATAAATGTTTACTATAATGTAATGGTTAATTGTAATATAAAAGTGTCTGGCCAAGTGTGAAGACCCATTTGAAGAGATTTCCTATGAGGAATGCATATGATATATTATCTTCCTCTTCTCTCTCTTGAAATAAATTGTATTTTCTTGGCCCTTCCCATGCAGCTGAAGAATAAATTTATGAAAAAGCTGCCACGTGATGCAGAAGCTTCCAACGTGCTCGTCGGGGAGGTCGACTTCTTGGATACTCCTTTCATTGCCTTTGTTCGGCTGCAGCAGGCTGTCATGCTGGGTGCCCTGACTGAGGTCCCTGTGCCCACCAGGTAAGCTGCTCTCCCATCCCCAGGGGTCACAGGGTGGAAAGCGCTCTTCCTTTAGGTTAATACACTCAGTGCACGGGAGAGGTTTCCTTTGAAATGGTGCCTGTTTATGCTTTATGCTCTCAAATTCCATGTCACTTGACTAGTAATAATAATGGCAGTTATATTAATTGATTGGCCCATGTGCTAGTTTCTCCTTGAGGGCCACTATTTTAGTATGCAAACTCCAGTATTCGGATTTAACAGATGGGTACAGTGGGCCTAAATACCTTTTCCACATTGATACAATTAGTAAATGGTTCAGAGGACACAGATATTTTCATTTCCTCTGTCTTACCTGAAAATTTTTGCTGGGCTCACACAAATAGATGGACCAACACATAGATGCGTGTAGAATGTGTCAACATATAGACGCGTGTAGAATGTGTCATCTCTCCAAACATTTAAATTTGCACGCGTTACGTTAAGCAAGCCATTGTGCATCGTGTTTATGTCGCAATCACATCTCAGTCTGCTGCTCTGTACCCTAGAAGTTGTCCTTAGTGAGTCAGCTGCTTGACCAAAGCACGTGATGCGCTGGAGAGACACTAACGCCTCACTTCGACTTGTCCCGAGAAGGATGTTAAGGAGGAATTCGTAGTTTCAGAGTTGACATCAGGAAGTCACTGCCAGTTTGGGGGAGGACTGTGCTTCCTGTGAGTCCCAGGGCAGAGTTAAGCGACTTGTTTTCTACACGTGAACAGGAAGGGCTATGGATTCCCCTCAGTGGACTCAGACGGTCTAAGCATGGTTAACCAACAGTGACAAGAGGTTCAGGGTTTGTTCTGAGCCAGGTTAGGAAGGAAATGAGAAGCCAGTGTCCTGAAACCCTTCAGGATCAGCCACTCTTCCTGATCACGTGGACGAATCCTCCCACTCATCGTTTTTAAATACCTGGGGCAGACGTTGGCCGCATAGTGTTGGAAAGGAGGCCATCACAGCTGTGGTGCAATTAATGGGATTATTGTGATTGGTGTTTTCTGTAACATTCCAGCGGAGTCTTGCAGTTCTGTCTGAGCAATCACCTGGCAAGCCGCTGACTCAGAGGATGGCCGGGGGCCAGCTTGGTGCCCCAGTGGCTTTCTGTATGTCTCTGCACTAACTTTTGTGGGGCTTGAAAGAGAAGACATGCCGAGAAATGTTCAAGAAAATTGCTCTTACTTTTTCGTTTTTAATACTTTTTTTCTTTAGACACTACAAATAAAAAACATTTTAAAGGCCTTTTGTGTAACAGTGATCCACATACACAAAGTTGAAACTGTGACCATTTGTGTGTCTCTTATCATCCCCTCCTGTCTGCCTCATTTTTTTCTTCATTCTCTTCTGTACCAGAGGGAGGTATTAATTTAGAGTTGAAATATGGCGTCATCTGGAGAGCAAGAGGAACGAAGCCATTTATTTAAGAGAAGTGAAGGGGTGTAATTCAATATCATAAAACTATTTTCAGGCTGTAATCTGAAAAATATACCCTTAGATATTAATATTTTTCCAGGAAATATTTTATCTGTTTGCTACCCTCTGAAGCACGGTAAACTGTAATCACCCAGTAGAGACTCTCCTTAGCTGTTTTGTTTTGTTCTGTTTGTTTGTGTATTTGTGTGTCTGTGTATGTGTGTGTACACAACACAAGGATGTTTACTATGGCTACACCCTGTGAAATCCAGTAAAGTCAATCCCAGGAATAATGTATAGTCACTGTAACAGACCCAGCCTTTTCTCCTTGGTGGACTTTAGCTTCCACACGGATCTGTTGCTTTATGGGCACACACACTCTCACATGCTCACGGTTCTGTTGCTCTAAGGGCACACACGCTCTCACTTGCACATGGTTCTGTTGCTCTATGGGCACACGCGCTCTCACGTGCACATGGCTCTGTTGCTCTACGGGCACACACGCTCTCACGTGCACATGGCTCTGTTGCTCTAAGGGCACACGCGCTCTCACTTGCACATGGTTCTGTTGCTCTACGGGCACACGCGCTCTCACGTGCACATGGCTCTGTTGCTCTACGGGCACACGCGCTCTCACATGCACACGGTTCTGTTGCTCTACGGGAACATTTGAACAGTCTTTCATTGCACACGTCTTTTCATGTTTATTTTTCTCGTGTGGAGGAGAGTTATGCTGTGTGTGCTACTATTGCTCTTCCTGAGGAACAGTTTTACTGTTCTGGGCCCTCTCAGAAGTGAGGTTCTCAGGTCACTTTCCCAGCTAAGCTCACGGGGTTCCTTATACTTTGTTTCTTGTGGTCCACTGTGGCCTCCAGTTGTAGCACTGTGGCTGGGAATGGCAGGCTGGCCAGGTGTCTGTGTAAAGGTGGCTTTGGCTTTTCGTGTCAAAGCAAACACAGCAGCCTTGGATGTCGTGTGTGTAGGTAGTGTTTGTGATGTTTCTAATATCTCGAAGGTGCATTTCTTGCTGTCCACTTTATATCCATTCACAGAGACGTATATAGGAACTTTTTTTTCTTATTACCATTTAGCAGCCTTGGAATTTGGGCAGTGGAAAGATTTGCTCTTCATGCTAGAGGGAGGACTTCACATTTCTGACATTGTGGCCAAAGCTCAGGGCAACTTCGAGAGGTATCTAGAATGGGTTTTGATAAGACACTTCAGGATAGTAAGAAGTAATAACTCTAAATCAGTTTGTCCCTTTTAGTTCTTGATCTAAGACTAAAGCTAGTATGTGAGCTTTAGTTATCTAAATATTATAATACTTGTCTCTTAACATTTTATAAGTTAGCACATATTGCATGTTGTAATCACCTCATTACTATGAGAAAGAGCCTGTACTTAATAATTTAACAACATTACAATATTTTAGAGAGTTCGGGACAGTATTCCTGCTATGGATTCTGTCTGTGTCCTGCACTGAACATAAGGCAATAGTGATGGGGCGTGGTCCTCATGAGTCAATTGTGGAAGCTGCAAGTTAGCTACGTCTTCCAAAGCTGCTCCTTTGATCACGGCCTATTTGTTCACTGATGTTTCAGGGAATAGAGTAAGGGATTGCTACATGCTGGGTTTTTCTAGAAATAGTTGTGATCTATCAGGAAGGGGGCACATTCCTTCTGAAAAGACCGAGTAGCTTAGGAAGACTGCCTCCTTTTCTGAGACTGTGCTCACTCTACCTGTAATTATTTGTGAACGTGAGTATAGCCTCTGGTTTTGGCCGCGCATCACCTGGTGTTTCTCTCGGTTGTGAAGGATGCCAGAGGTATCCTCTGGAGGCATGATTAGTTACTTGAAAACCTCACAAAAGTAGGAAGGGGACTTCTGGAGAGGACTAGGAACCATTATAAATCCTAGCTCTGACATTTGTAGTTGTGAGGGAATAGACCAAACCCAGCAACATGAGTTCACTGTTTTTTCCCTGAGCTGTCAACATGGACTGTTCACTTCCAGCCACACCAATGTGATGTTTACTCCTAATTTGTTAATAAAGAAAAAGGCTTCTGGTTAAAAATAACATCTGTCCATTGACAAAAGCCAGCTTGTGTCATAAAAGGAGTTCCAGTACATTATAAAAGCTGAGTTTGGCAGGATGCACGTCCGCCGTAGAAGCTGTAACAGCTTTTGCTCCTTTGATGGTGGAAGGGGGGCAGGCATTCGGCAGAGGGAGCTTCAACTTTCCAGGCTTGCTCCCAGATGTGGTTGCCTCCAGCCTTGCATCTCCCCATCTTCATTGCAACAGTGCTGTGGATTAGAAGCCGCTTCAGCTCTCTGTTCCTACAGATGAAACTCTTAACTTACAGTGATATCCCCATGATGCCCCTCTGCCCAGAGTTCCTCCTACTGTCGTTTCAGGGCGTAGATCTCTGAATTGTTCCTAACTGAAATAATAAAACTTTTAGCTCTGTCACGAAGTTGCTTCTACTTGGCATTTATTGATATTTTTATAATGAAGAAGTGTCTTTTTTATTTTAACCTAGACACATTCCTCCTGGGTTACTGATCCAGTACAATTCACTTACTGTGGCTTATTGTTATAGTCTATGTTATAGCTACCATTAGCCTACTACTCACTTTCATTCTTTGGTCTTATTGAGCAAAGACAAAGCAGTCAATGCTTTATAGAAAATGTATGCTCTTGTGCTAACTTGGTGGCTCCTTTACTCTGTCAGCTCTTAGCCCTATCCTCTGCCTAACTTTGTGTTTGAGGAATATTAGTGATCTAGAGTATTTCCTCACGGAGAACACAGTATTTATTTAGGTTTTATTGACATGTTTATCAGCTGATGGCGAATCCAGGTATCAGTTTCCAATGGGTAGAGGAGGGTTCAGCAAGCTGAATTCATACAGAGGTACTGGAGAGAAGCGGGGGGTTGGAGATACAGTGTGGTCCTGAGAAGGTTTTAATGATTGCACCTTGTCTGAAACATTAATATTTAGATACATGGAACCAGTAAAAGGGTCAGACAAGAGAAACCTAGGAAAGATGTATTAAACAAAGGAGCCAATGTCACGACGCTTTTCCTATACCTGTCCATTTAGCCTAACGCTGCCATTTCTGTCATTCTGACATGGTGGTTTATAGACAGGCAAGCAGAACTGGCAAATGTAACCAGTACTAATTTAAATTTAAATTCTTTTCTTAATGGGACCTCACTTTAGTGTCTAAATATTTTTGCATGTGTTCTGCTAAGAGAAGTGACTGCTCCCTTTAGGCCCAAACCAAACCAAAACAGTACTTTACCGTTGAGAAAAAGGACATTGTGGTGCCTCACTGCTGTATATGAAGTGTTAACTCCAGGGGAAGAAAATGCTAAGCATCAGTGGAAGTGTTGGAAGAGCTAAAGTACAGGTCTACTAGGGATCACTTGAGCAGACTTCAGAATTGCCGATTGCCTTTGCTGTTCGTTCATAGTGCCAACCTTTGACAGCGAGTCTTGCCTCCACCACAGGGCGGGTTCTGAGCAAATAAGTACTGGATGGTTTTATGATTATTCTGATGACAAAGATCTGAGGATTCAAACTTTGGAGGACATTTGTTGCAATCTTAACTCCCCGTCCTTTTTATTTCCTTATCTTCTTTAGAATGGATTTTGCAACTGAAGAAAAGGCCTCATATGCTTAGGACTGTTTTAGAATCGATGGTGACATTTATTTAAATCCTTTTCTTTTTAAAGTGAATTAGGGAACTAAATAAATGAAAGTAAAAGTCAGTGAGGTAAGCTGCTAAACCATTCCTAGTGCCACCAAATCTTATCTACTCTTCCTTGGTTTTGGTTAAGTAAGAATGCACAATTCTTTTCCCAAGAGGGACCTGTGAAAATGATTACTGGATAGATTTTTGTCTACTGAATCACAGCCTCAGCGCATCAGAAGGTGCGTGTGTGTGTGTGTGTGTGTGCACACACACACAGACTTGTTAGGGAAGAATGGGACGTAAGATGCCCCCTGCCGCAGTCTTCCCTCTCCTGATTTTGTTTCAATATTGGAGGTTGAACCAGCATCACTGTTTGTAGCTATGTGCTCTGTCCTCAGCCCTGTCCTTTATGAGCACAAACCTTGTTCTCACCTACCATCTTCCACACCCTCAGATTCCTCAGTGCTAAACAGGATGAGCTCTGTTTTTGCAGAAGGTTGTGTGGGAATTTAAATCAGGTTGTGAATGTGCTTCGCAGGCTCTGGGAAGCTGTGCAAACATATGATGCTGTTGTGTGTGTTGTCTTCGTTTTCTCCCTGTTAGGTAAGATGTGAGCAACAGCAAGGCAGGAAGTATCCCAACGTCACCTTTTCCACATCTTTTTCTTATTCACTTACTTACCATGCTCCTTCTTCCTCAGTGGAGACATACGTCTTTACCATCCACGGTGAGCAAGGGACTACTTCCAAAGTGACAAATTCATCTCTGCTTATTTCAGGACATATTTGACCTGCAGCAATTCTTTTTATGTTACCAAGAAATTAAATTTGGAAAGGAAAGTGAGGCAGCCCCAAAGGGCTTTGAACTGTCTGTGGATGGTGCTTTTCTCTCTCTCTCTCTCTCTCTCTCTCTCTCTCTCTCTCTCTCTCTCTCTCTCTCTCTCTCTCTCTCTCTCTCTCTCTCTCTTTCTCTTATTTCTTTCTCCTTCTTTTCAGTGTGGGGCTTACCTGGGAAGGTTTGGTTTGCACTGAATCCCACTCATCTGAATAGCAACACTTCCTAAAATAGGGAGGAGAGCATGTATTTCAGTCTGTGCTGGGTGCAGAAAAGTCAGAGAAATCAAAAAATGAACTAAGTCTTTGTAGTTAATTTGTGCCATGGATCCTAAAGTCAGTAGAAATGAAGACAACAGACCATTTAAAACATCAAGATCAGCAAAACTGTGACATTTATATGTAACCCTTTTCCTGCTCAATGAAGAAAAAGCTCTTAGGTTTTTGCTATGCCTTCAGATTAACTCAGTAATACTGTGTGGAAGTGGAAAAGAATGGCTTTCCTGTCCCTTAGCATCAGATCTTTCTTTATTTTAAAGGTGAGTTCTAGAGGCGAGGTAGGTCACTCAGTCCTGTAAAGTCTACTTTACAAACATGAGACCTCAAATTCAGATGGCATCACCAGTGTAACAAGCCAGGTGCAGTGACGTGTACCTGCAATCCTAGGGCTGAACAAGCAGAGACAGGAGGATCCCTGGCACTTGCTGGGCTGCTAGTCAGGCTACGTCTGTGAGCTCCAGGTTAAACGAGGGACCCTGTCTCCAAAACTAAGGGGAAGAACTGCTCAGGAAGACAGCTGGCCTGTGGCCTCCACCGGCACACACGAATGCATGTACTCGGGCACATGCATAATACAGAGGGTCACTACAACTAAGCTTGTCGTGGATTAAGAAAACAATTTCTCCATTTGATGAAATGTTACAGCCTTTGCTTCTCTCCTTCTCCATTAGGTTCTTGTTCATTCTCTTAGGTCCAAAGGGGAAAGCCAAGTCCTACCACGAGATTGGAAGAGCCATCGCCACCTTGATGTCTGATGAGGTACAGAAGCGGGGCAAGGGGATGTGGGATCATCTTGATTGTATCTGTCTAAACTGCCAATTGACTGCCATGGTTCATTACAGTTACAGTTATGTGGCTCTTGACAGAATGACACACAGTCATTTGTGGAAAATGAGCTCCCTTATGTAGAGTAGCTTCAAATAGGTAAGGCCTGGGTTTTGTTTTTTGTGTTAGAGTCTAACACAAAATGCATTTCCCTCTTTTTTTCTAAAAAAACCTATTTAGAAACTATTCTAAATTTCTTCAAAATGAAATAAATGAATATCATTTGCTTTTCCTATTTCTTGGTTGCTGTGTGATGTTTTAATTCAGTTATACACTTTGGAATACTCTGAGGCACAGTAGAGCAATAACAATTAAGAGCAATTGACTGTATATTGCAAAAAATGGCTAACAAAGAGGATTTTGAGTGCCCTCAACACCAACAAATTGTTACTGTCAGAAGCGACCAATATGCGGGTACCTTGTTACAATCCTATGGATTTTCAGTTATTAAAACTGATGTTGAAGTATTGCTGAATAAGGTCAGGGTCATCATCTTAACTTTATCTCTTATATTATTTTATCTATGTATATTATTTCAGAAATGATGACTTTCATAAAATAATATATAATAAATTAGGTGCTACATTTTCTTATGCATCAGAATGTATTTGTTTTTATGGTTTATGTCTGGTGGGGAGGCCAATCTATAGTGCATCAGGTACTTTGGGCTGACGTTTCATCCACACTTACAGCAGCTTTCGTAGTGATAAGCATATTTAGTTGTGAGAAAACTCTGAGCTAGTCTTGTAGTGGAAGAAATGCTGCTGGGACATGGGAACATCAGTTTGTGCTTTCTAGTTTTTCTACTTGGCTGTTTCTCAAGTATTTTTCTCTTGTGCCGTGCCCCGATTTGTCGGATTTTCCTGTTGAGTGTAGACTTGTAGGCTCTGTCCCCCTGTGGTATGGAAGTTCTCCCTGGCTCTTGAGCTGTTTGCTTTCCTCTGAGGGCAAGATCATGGCGCACAGTTCTGCTGTCTTCCTCAAAGACACATTTATTCCTTATAGTAGTTGGTTGATTTATTTAATTTTGGGGGTTTATAGATCGTTACTTTCTTGTAAAGTTCTTACCTGATATAAATTAGGGATGCTTTAGGCCGCATGCAGTGGGCACAGAATGGCTTTCTGATATTGATGAGGGTCTCTTTCACTAGGCGGCTTACAGCTTTTCTTTTCTCACATTTCATTGGTTGAAACCTACCAATATTTACTGGCCAGCTTGGCTGGGGAGGTGTATTTCTGACTCTATATGCCAGAGAAAATTAGGAGAGAGAGGGTTGTCTGCCGTAGAGGAAGTCCTTCCCCTGCAGCTTGCCTTCTACTCCACCCCAGAACTCCCAAACCAGTATCACTTGCCTGACAGCTCTTAAAAATGGTTTTCTAGGAGAAGCGATGCAATAGAAAGTCTCAGCATAGATTGAGGGTGCTGAGTGGGGACCATATTCTCTTTTGGATGATTAAAAAAAATTAACTTACAAAGTGTTAAAGATTTGACTTTGTGCAGACCTTCAAGTCAGCTCAATGAGAAGAATGGGTGCCGAGAAAAGGGGATCGGTGCCATTCTGGAAACCCTTCTCTGATGTGAACCAAAAATGGGAAGCTTTTGCTGTCTGTATGAGTTTCCTTTATGTCGCTGTGGTAGAACACCGTGACTGAGGCAACTTATAGAAAAATGAAAAAAAAAAATTAGGCTTTTAGCTCCATGGGGTAAGAGTCCATCACCACCTCTGTGGGAAGGCATGGTGGCAGGCGGCAGTTACAGGAAGCTAAGAGCTCATATCATCAAACTCAGGCACAAAGCAGAGAAGATAAACTCGAAACAGAGTGAGACCTTAACATCTCAAAGCTGCCCCCTGTGGCATACTTCTTCCAGAAAGGCTACACCTCCTAAACATTCCTAAACAGTGCCACCAACTGGAGACTAAGTGCTCAAATGCCCAAGACAATGAGGAACATTTATCATTCACCCCCCCCCCCCCCCCCCGCTTCCCACTACCTTTGGTGAAGTAGATATTCCTTGCTAAAAGGGAGGCAGATGGGCACTTATTTATTCCTTTCTGCTAATATAACTCAGGCTTTCTTCTTCCTTTTAGATTAGCTCACATTGTGAGGGGGCAGCAGTGAATGAGTCTCATCCTGAGTCTAACAGTCAGCATGAGCTTGTTCTTACTGGATTTCACAGTTGGTTGTCCAGTCATTTTTAATGCAGGGAATGGCTTTCAGTAGGGATCTTGAAAATGTTTTCATCTGACTCTCACAGCAATTGGGAGAATTTTGATGAAAAAAAAATACTTAAAATTCCCTGTCTTCAAGCTTCTGCTTTGACACTGAGATCATAACCTGTACCCCTCAATCGACTGAATAGAGGGGAAGATGAGAGTGGAGTTATGGGAATGCCAGAGTGTTCTGTGGGTTATGTTACTCAGCTGTGATGTGTTGGGAGTCATTCAGAAAGTTCCCTTGGTTGATCAGTGCATCTCTCGCTATTCAGGTGTTCCATGACATCGCTTACAAAGCAAAAGATCGGCACGACCTGATTGCTGGCATTGATGAGTTCCTAGACGAAGTCATTGTCCTTCCACCTGGGGAATGGGACCCAGCAATCAGGATAGAACCTCCAAAGAGTCTCCCATCATCTGACAAAAGGTAAGCCGCTATGGCTTGGCAATATTCAGGGAGTGCCAAGCCCTGAGGAGGTTGCATTTGAAAAACAGGTAGGGCCATGTTTTGATAGTTGTAGCTCTCCACAGATATTCTACCTCAAATGAGTCTCGGCTGTGCCTTGGCTTAGATTGACTTGACACTGGAGAGTAAATGTCAGATGCTCTGATGTCCTTTAGTGCCTGATGTTGGAAAGTGTCAATGGGTGTTCTTTGGGGGGATGTTTTGGGGACTTTCTGTCTGTGTCTGTGGAAAGATCACTCTACTCAAGAAGAGCCCTTGTAGACTTAGCAGGTTAAGCAGTTTGATAGAGAAATTGAAAAGAAACCATTTCCTGGAAATCTGTCATTGCCCAGGTGAAACCGTTTTGTTCCTATAAATGTGAAATAAGTTAAACTCGGTTCACTCAGCCATTTGTCTACCTCTAGATAGAACACTTCAAGAGTTGTCCGTTAGCAAAGAATAAGAAATCACGCTCTTTTTCTGAGAAGTCCTCTGTGTGTGTGTGTGTGTCTATAAGCATAATACAGCCATGGAAGCAAATGAACACGATAAACTAATCTCTACTTTCCCCGTTGTCCTTCATAGAAAGAATATGTACTCGGGTGGAGAGAATGTTCAGATGAATGGGGATACACCTCATGATGGAGGACACGGAGGAGGAGGACACGGTGATTGTGAAGAGCTACAGAGAACTGGCCGGTAACTGATGGAACCTTTTGCCATTCGTGATAAGGTTTTCCTTAGATCTAAATTTCCCTTCCTTGTTCTGCATTCACTTTCAGTATTTTATTTACTGGTTTGTTCATCTGTTCAGCCAACAAATACTCGTCACAACAGCTAGAGAGTCACCAGTATATTAATGCCTGGCCATGTGGGCTTTACTGTGTAGAGATGAACAAGAAATCTTAAGCAAATGAGTAAATGTACCAATGGGTTTATGAGGAAAATTAAGAAAGAAAAGGCCCTTGGTTGATGAGTAGTAGTATATTTTTAGACAGAAGGATTGGAGTGGGCCTTGTGGAACTGTGAAAGCAGGTGTGAGACAGTCTGTACGGGTGTGAGCGGTGAGAGACAGTCTGTACGGGTGTGAGCGGTGAGAGACAGTCTGTACGGGTGTGAGCGGTGAGAGACAGTCTGTACGGGTGTGAGCGGTGAGAGACAGTCTGTACGGGTGTGAGCGGTGAGAGATAGTCTGTACGGGTGTGAGCGGTGAGAGACAGTCTGTACGGGTGTGAGTGCTGAGAGACAGTCTGTACGGGTGTGAGTGCTGAGAGACAGTCTGTACGGGTGTGAGTTAGGAAAGGGGACCGAGGCACGGGAGCACCTAGGAGACTTTGATGTCTAGACAGTGTGGCCAGTGGACCAGCTGGTAGGACGATATAAAGATTGGGTTGATGGCAGGTGAGGATGGGTAGTAGGGCTGACTGAAGACTGACCAGGCTTCCTGTGTGGCTCTCATTATTCTATCCCTTCCCTGAACATCTGCTCCCAAGTGTGTAACAGGCTATGGAAAGGGGTGGCCTGTGGGTCCCTACCCCATCTCCTTGTCCTCAGTGAGGCTTCTAAGTCTTGAGAACCTTTCATTTGACTTCTCATTGTGATCCCTTCTCTGTTAGTAGATGATCTTTTTGCATTTCGAGTTAAGTGAAATTTTTAGTAGGATGCTCTTTTCATGGAGATGTGGAAATCTCTGCAGGATTAAAAAAGTGTCATTTTAGTATGCCATTGAATCTGAATGAAATCAAATTGTTTCCTTCTGCTCGTGACCCACTTGCGTTTCTCTCATAAAGTGAAAAGGAACTATTTCCCTTCTGAAAGACTGAAGGATAAGAACCTCCCCACCTTATGTATTGCCTGATGATGTGACATGGTCTAGATCTCTCGTTACGATATTTGGACATCAGGCAAACATCTTGGCTTACTTACAGAAATCTAAAGGCATTAACCAGTTATTCAGTGTGACCTCTTGATGTAGCCAAAAGATAAGATAAAGATGGCACTATGAGGCTATTGCCAGCTTAACACGGAGTATTGTTTTATATACACTTATGTTTATAAGTTGAGTATGCACTAAAGTAGCAATAAAAGCTATAGTGTATCAAATGTACGGACTGCTAACAGCTATGTATATATGTAATTCTATGCTTTTCTATACCTCTCTATAGAGTAGGTTTATTTAAGGCAGCATAGCACCATGTCATTACAAGGAGAGACTGTTACTGGAGAATACTATCGTATCTAATGGTGCCCCAGCCCCATCATCACCGTATGAGACCATCATCACATACGCAGTCCATCATAGATCTCAGTGTCAGTAACCAGTGCCTGACTGCAGTTCCTTCTGTTTTTATGACAAGGAATAACCCTGTCACTTTCAGCTTACAGCTGAGATAGGAGTTATGGAATTTGATGTTTTAGAATGCATCAAACTGTTGTTTTAGTGTCTCATCTCCCCACTTTCCACATTCATTTAGTAGCTGCACAACCCACTGTCTATCAAGGATACAGAAGCAGGGTGCTCAACACAGCTGAGAACAAGATGGCAGGCTTTAGGGAGGGGCGCCTTGCACAGAAGTCACACCCTGCACGGGGAAGGCTGCTTCAGGAGGTTCTGGTGGAGGACGAGCGGGCTGGTGCATGGGCTCTGCCCGTGTCTTTGCCTTCCATACACCTGTATGCCTTCTTCACTTTGGGTCGTTGTTTCAAATTCACTTTCTCAGAGGCCCACTCTGGCTACCCATCTCAGTTTCCCAATGCCTTTTTCCTAGAACCATGGAATTCCCACCTCCATTTCATTTCTCTTTGATTTTTATTTGTTTACTTATTTATCTTGTCCTCTGCTCCCAAGAGGATACTCCATGAGGTCAGAGCTTCTGTGTCCCCAGCAGAGAATAATGGCAGAGTGCGTGCATCTCACAGGTCCTGTTGAAATGACATGGGGACATCTTAAGGGCGTTATGAGGTGGTCACTGTCTTTGGAGAATGGAAAATTATAACTTATCTACTCAGTGCTGTCGTCTAAAGAACAACTGGATGATCTTTGAGGAATGTTGGACCTATTCTGGTAACTGAAAAGAGAGAGACAGAACAAGATGAATGTCTCCACGTTTTTTTTTCCTGTCTCATCTAAATGAGAGCATCTTATATAGTATCTTGTCATTGACTCAAGCATTTGAAGTCCAAATTTTTTGCAGCTTCGTGAATTACGTCTTGATGAACTCGACGGCTGTTTCTCTTACACTGGATCATATGCTTGCTTTCTCCCTCCCCAGGTTCTGCGGTGGATTAATTAAGGACATAAAGAGGAAAGCACCATTTTTTGCCAGTGACTTTTACGATGCTTTAAACATTCAGGCTCTTTCGGCAATTCTCTTCATCTACCTGGCAACGGTAACCAACGCCATCACTTTCGGGGGCCTGCTCGGGGATGCCACCGACAACATGCAGGTGGGTCTGATGTGAGAGAGGATGCAAATAGTCCGGCGCCGATTGTCCCTCTCACCCCTGCCGCTCTACAAGCAGCAGATGGCCTCTCAGTTACTCAGCGTGATTTTTCTTTCTTTTGCTGGATGCTGCATTTTACTGCGCTTCTGGCTCGCTGCTGTATTTCCAGCATGTTAGTAATTACAAAAATAGCTCGATGAAATCTGGCTTGAGTCACAAGTGGGGAAAAGAAGGGGAGGAAATGAGGATCTACAATTCTATTTGGGCAAAAACGTCTCAGCTGCTCGGATTCTGTGTGGTGCACAAGGTTGAGAGCTCCCCGGATCTGGAATGTCTGGGCCGCATTTGGTTTCATTTGGTGCTCACACTCTCTGGGGATGTGTGATTACCTGACTCTTTGCCCCTGTTCTAACGTGAGCAAATCCATGCATCAAGCAATGGAGTGGTTTGCCCAAGGCTGGATTTGCTTGCCTGCCAGTAGAATTCAGCTTTAGCGGAGTTGTTTCTTCTACTCCTGGACTGTCTCTCACTGAGCTGTAAGGAACCTGGCTGAGATAATGTTATAACATTAATTATAACCACAGTTTGTTGGTTATGAAAGGTGGTGTTTGCCTGTCTTGCACATCAATAATAGTTACAGTCTTAATAAGAGAAAAGATGCCATAGACCAGTTAGAGCACTGTGTGAAGAAATGACTTAAAGTTGATCTCGGCATTAGAAGCAGTAGGCGTCCTACTAGTTACTGAAGGCACAGGGAAGGGAGCTGAACCCAGTTGAAGCCCTTCCGAATTCCGCCCTTCCGAACTCTGCCCTTCCAAACTCCGCTCTTCCGCTTGCTCATGTGTTCAACATGGCATCACACGTGCTGCCTGCCAACTTCTTGGTTTGTAAATGTAGCTAATTCCCACAAATTATTTTCGTTACATTTCTTCTTGGACTCCAGAAAATATTTTTGCTCTAGAGAGTCCTTTCTAGATACAAAGATAAGAGAGAGATGATAGCACCTTTGTGGAATCAAGTGCCAGGGGGGGAAATTACACAATCAAATTTTAGGTCAAGAATGCTTATCTATTATATAAAGCTACCGTTTTCTATCACATCTCATGGTTGTGGGGGTTGATGGGCTCAGCTGATGCTTCTTTCTTTCCCCTTCGTATACATCAGAGTTAGATGGTTCCAGAGTTTGAAGTTGTCTGATGGCCTCTCCTCCAAAATACCTAGGCTAGAGTGTTTGAGGCAGCTGGGTTCTAGGGACGCTCTACATGACTTCTCTACAAGAATAGTGTGGGCTTCTTCCCAGTGTAGGGACCCTTAAACGCTGAGGCTTCTGGGAAAAAGCCAAGTACCTCATGTTTCATCTCATGTGGTTGTATATCGAATGTTGCTTTGTTTTCTGACTTTCAAAGGCGCACTGAAATCCAAACTCAATGACAGATTGTAGCCCCCAAGTATTACCGTTGCTTAGCATTTGAGAAACTACCATTTTGCTGGCTAGAGAACACGAATCTCTGTGTCACCCCCGTCATGGGTTGCAGAAACCCGATGTGTCTGATTTAAAGCCGAAGTACAGGAAGAGAGTTTTGCTGCCATCCCTGCCATGGGTATCCCCTTTTCTAAGACAGGGATGAACATCTGAACTGTAGCAGGAACCCAGTTTTCATAAACTCTGACCTAGATTAAAGCTGGGCAGCAGTTCATCCAGGTTCCAACACGCTGCTCACTTAAAGCGGATCATTTAGGAAACCAGCAGAAAAGAAAGGACTGAGGAAGCATAAAGCTGGCCCATACAGCCATGTGCCGAGAAAAATCAAAAATCAAAGAAAGCTGTGGTATTTATAAAATGTATTTGTGAGGACTTCAGCTTTTTATTAGCCCCCTCCCCTTGTTATATAAATAAACACTTTACTGTTAAACATCTATTATATTACTGGCTCTATCTTTGGTTTTTTTTATTGAGAATTTCAGAAGTACATACATTGTATATTGGTCAAAGTCATCCCTTCCTCCTCTCAACCCCTCCCAGATTTACTGCTGCTATGCACTCCCCACCCCCCAACTTCATGACCTCTATCAAAAATATTCCTCTAGACCCAGTTTGTGCTGTCTGTTTACTCTGGTGTGGGGCCAACTATTGAAGCATGGTTGGTCTACCAGCGCTCACTTCCTTAAATGCAACTGACTCTCCCTACCCCAGTCCATAACAATTGGCAATCTCCCTCCACTGTGAGTAGCTCTTCCCATGGAGGCTCCTGAGCCCTCCTGTCTCCATGCTAGCCTGTTGGAAGGCTTGATCTTATACAAGTAGTAAGCAGGCAACTGCAGCTGCGCTGGGTTCCTGAGTTCGGCAGTCATGTTTTTTAGAGGATTTCAGTTTACACCAGTTAGCTCTTCAGCCTCTGGCTGAGAGTCTTTCTTCTCCTTTTCTGGATGATTCTCAAGCCTTTCAAGGAAAGGATGTATGTTGATACATTACTGATGGCTGAGCATCCATAGAGACATATTCTCTGTGCATTGACAAGTTGTGAGTTTCTGTGTTGATTGCTGTCCACTGAACAAGGAAACTTCTCTGATGATATTTGAGGGACGCACTGTCTGGTTTTGAACAGATGTCTGAAACAAAACCACCTTTTGTTAGGAGATACAGAGGTCTGCTTGTGCTGAAATATCTGAAAAGAATTTATTCCCCTTGTGGACATTCTTCTCATTTAAAGGGTGACATTATAATACTTCCTGTGTGTATATTTCTTTACAATCTTGTGAGATTTAACTTTAAGTGTGTGTGTGTGTGTGTGTGTGTGTGGTGGGGGTGATGCTGAAGAGTGACCTCAGGGCCATGGGCATGCTGTGTGTCCTAGCTAGGATTTCTGTTGCAGCGATGAAACAATATGACCAAAGAAACTTGGGGAGAAAGGGGTTTATTTGGTCTCCACTTCCACATCACTGGTCATCATTGGAGGAAGTCAGGACAGGAACTCAAACAAGGCAGTTACCTGGTGGCAGGAGCTGATGAGAGGCCATGGAGGACTGTCATTCACTGACTTGCTTCCTCTGGCTTGATGAGCCTGTGTTCTTACAGAGCCCAGAACCACCACCTCAGGGATGGCCCCACCCATAGTGGACTGGACACTCCCCTTCCCAATCAATTACTAATTAAGAAAATGCCCTACAGGTTTGCCTACAACCAGATCTTATGGAGGCATTGTTTTACTTGAGGTTCCTTCCTCTCAGATGATGTTAGCTATGTCAGTTTGACAGAAAACTATCTGGCACAGTGGAAGAGTGCTCTATTAGCCAAATCTCCATCCCGGATTTACTTTTAAGAAGTAGCATCTAAGACCAGGGGAGAAATTTGTCCAGGTGAATTATGGTAAATTTTGTATGAAACAATTTCTATTTGAGTGAGTCATTGGGATAGTAGACTTTGTTGTATAATAAAAGTGGCTGTCATGGATTTCCCTCTGTTGGGTATTACTTGGGTAATCCCTGGCCTCTCTCTGGGTTCTGAAGTTATCAGAAGCATGGATGAGTTAGAGCATCCATGTGTTATGCATTGCCCCCAAACATTTGTCGAAGGGGAAGTTGGCAACTCCAAGTTATGAGGATATTTTTGGACATTCTTTGATTATTTTATTAATAGATTTTGTAACCGCCATTGATAATTTTGTTGAACCTGTAAATATAGTTGAATTTTTAAAGATTTCTGTGAATGAAAACACTGAAGAACATACTTGATTTCTTTTCATATGAGGCCTCTTACTTTTAAAGCTGTACTGGCAAAGTCCTTCTAGATGGTGTGCAGGAGTCACAGTGGGTGGCAGAACCCTTAATAAGGGAGGGTAGAAAATTAGTGGTTATTAATACATATTTGTTGAACTGGAAAATTAATGGGTAGTTTTTGTTCTTTTTTAAGAACTAGGGAGCTGGTTTGACATGTTGAAGAGAATCTCATGACTGAAAGGTGTGAACCTTACCTTATGAATATTTTCATCTTCTGGCAGAAGTCACTTTGACTTGACATTAGGACAATGGAATATTTTGTGGTTTGGTGATATGTCTTAGGTCATCTCATAGCTGTATAACATATTTAATTTATTTCTTTTCAAATGTTTATGGAGTGCCTATCACATGTTAGATATCTAGAATTTTGTATTCTGGAGGTAGAGAGAGATGAGAGGCAGAGAGAGGTGACTTTTATCCAGACTATTCGTGGAAGCAACCTCTTTCTGGGTCCCTACAGGGTACCAGTGGTGGTATATAATAGGCTCGTTTAAGGATTCAGGTCCTCTCCCTTCATTTATCTTTCTAAACATAGGACCAAGACCTTGTAGAAAGCCCTGGGCAAACCTGGGTATCTGCAGTTATATCATATCCTTCACAAAAAAGGCAGCAGGTTAATCTCCATAGCACAGGCAGCTCCAGCGAGCCTACTGAGAGCAGCATCCTTGCTTTTAAGGCAGACGGCTCAGAGATGGCTTGGATAGGGCCTTTATTGTCAGGCTACAAATAGACACGGGTGCTGGGGAGAAACATGTTGTGAAAACACAGATGACTCACTGCATGAGTGTTGTCTAAGCGTACTCTCCTGCCAGCTTCTGTTCAGGAGGTCTGGCCTGTTTGAAGACAAGAATTTGCTTTCAGTCATTAATTTCAGGACTGATGCTATCTATCTATGTATTTATATATTGATGTATCTATCTATCATCTATCTATCTATCTATCTATCCATCATCTATCTATCTATCTATCTATCTATCTATCTATCTATCTATCTATCTATCTTTATCTATACATCTTTATCATCATCTATATTACATCTATTTGTCAAATACATACATATGTAACTTGTCTATTTATATGCTTCTATATATATATAAGTGCATAATTATATATGTGTGTATATGTGTTATGTGTCACTAGAAACAGATTACTTGAAGTAGCAAAACTGCATTCAAAATAAAGCAGTTTGAGGCTACACTGACTGCCAGTATGATTAAACTGTAATGCTAGCACAAATGGCTGCGTATATTCCCCATTGTCAGCATATAGATTTTGCCCAGCCAGTATGCTTTTAGAAGATGCTAGGGCTTACAAAGAGGTTAGTTACAGATTTCTGGTAAAGATAAATGTGGGCAATTATAGTTTATCTTGGGTCTCCTGAAGACACTGAACTACTTTGCCGAGAGTCAACCTTACATTCTTGTAGCATCCAACCTCAGCTTGTGCCCGTTTCTCTCTTTCACAGCGTGGAGATGCATAAGTTCCTGGTTTGGGAGTGGTATCATTGATTCTTCTTGGTAATTTCCATTAAGCTGATGCACTAGTTTTCCTGCTATATGGTAAAGAGACAGTTTTCTGTCTCACTTTTTTGAAATCTCAACTCCTTCATAACTAAACCATGATACCATGCAAATGTCATATTTACATTCTTGGTGATAGAACAAATGTGTTGCTCTGTTTATTTAGATACTTTTATTTAATTATTAAATATCAAAATATGAATATATTCCACTGGAATTTATTGAAATTAAGGGTTTTCATTCCAAAAGTTAATAGATGGAGTTGGGCCTGATTATATAGGCCTGTAATTCTAGCTACTCAGGAGTTTGAGCAGAAGGATTAAGTTCAAGGCCTATGTGGGCAACTTAACAGGACTCTATCTCCAAATAAAAGTAAAGTAAGAGTTGAAGAAATAGCTCAGTGGTAGAGTGTAGTAGGAGCTGAAGAAATAGCTCAGTGGTAGAGTGTAGTAGGAGCTGTGGGCTGCATTCCTGCCACCCAGCTCCTGGCTGCCTGGCTAGCTTATGCCCCGAAATAACAACACACAAACTGTATTCTTTTAAACACTGCTTGGCCCATTTCTATTAATGTGTGTAGCACCTTGAGGTACTCTTACCAGGAAGATTCTAGCCTACATCCATCCTGGGTCGGAGCTTCATCACGTCTGCCCTGGAGAGCAGCGGCCTGGCATTTGTCTGAGGCGTCTTACCTCACTTCCTCTTCCTCCCAGCATTTTGTTCTGTTTACTCCACCCACCTATGTTCTAACCTTTGAGGGCCAAGCAGTTTCTTTATTAATTAACCAATGACCTTCCTCCGTCAGTAGAGCACTTGATTAGCATTGGACAAAGCCCAACACTCAGTTAGCAGTACTATAAAGAAAATACTTCTTTGGTAACAAAGTGAGTCATTACTTAGTCTTTGAGGAAGATATTAGTGTCAAGAAGACTCTGATGTTGTGTGGTAAGTCCCATGTTGTTTAAGAATTGTTCGTCTGTAGCTTACAGAAAATGTACTTTGATGTAAGTCTACACTTGATTGTGAATGACTAAGTATAGTCTAGAGTGAAGACTGAGGAAAGAAAGCCATTTTAATTTTTTTCCAGGAGTAAATATAATCCTATTTTCACAAACCTTTCAGTGAAAGAATACAGTAAGATTTTTAGCATTCTGTGAATTTTGTGATATTTATGGAACCTAACAGAGCACATTTTAAGAGAACTTGTCTCATAATAAGGAACATTTATAGCTGGCATCTCCAAATTTGTGGCTTTATTTTAACATTCTGCTGTGCTGAGCCTTTTTCATCAATCTGCTCAAGTCAGAAAAGTATAATTTCCTATGTTGGTGAGAAAGGTACTCCTTTGCAATGTCCGTCATGTGTGTGTGGTTACAGCAGCAGGAATGACACGGCTTGATAGCTTACTGAGAAATGGACAACAATTCCAGTCTGATGGTCGCTCTTTGGCACAGAATCCTTTCCTTTAGAAGTAGGAGAAGTAGAAATGTGTTCATCTTTACAGTAGCATACGCTGGCTTCAGCATGTGGGACAGGAATAATCTGTGAGGACGAAGTAAGTTGATATTTCACTCAGCCAAAGTAAGCACTCCTGTTTAGTCACAAAGGAAGGAGTCCATCTTGCTTACCCGTGATCCCAGAAAGGAACTTTAACTTTGAAAACATGCTTTACAGGCTAGGAAGATGTCTCGGTGGTTAAAGTACATGTCCTGCAAGTGTGAGAACCACAGATAAGATCTGAAGAACCCACATAAGTGCTTGGAGGACATGGCGAACCTTCTGTAATTGTAGCTCTATGATGGCCAAGACAAGATATTCCCTAGAGCAAGCCATCTTAACTAGAGTAGCTGAATTCGTGTGGTCTGGCTAAGCTAAGAGACCCTGCCTCAGTGAATAAGGTGCTGAGTTCTCAGAGAAGACTCCTGACGGCAACCATTGGTCTCCATATACGTGTATACACATCTGCATCCATGCTCCGCTCACCTGAACATAGATATGGGAGTGCGCACCCCTCCACACAAGTGTATACATATATGCACACACGCCCCGCTCACCTGAACATATATGTGTGAATTCACACTCCTCCACACACATGTATACACATCTGCACACACACTCTGCTCACCTGAACATAGATATAGGAGTGCGCACCCCTCCACACATGTGCATACACATCTGCACACACACTCCACAAACCTGAACATAGATATGTGAATGCGCCACCCCTCCATACATGTACATACATATTTGTACACACATTCCGCTCACTTGAACATACATTTGTGAATGCGCACCCCTCCACACATGTGTATACACATGCATGCACACTCTGCTCACCTGAACATACTTATGTGAATGCACACCCCTCCACACACGTGTATACACATATGCATGCACACTCTGCTCACCTGAACATACTTATGTGAATGCGCACCCCTCAACACACGTGTATACACATATGCACGCACACTCTGCTCACCTGAACATACTTATGTGAATGCGCACCCCTCAACACACGTGTATACACATATGCATGCACACTTGCTCACCTGAACATACTTATGTGAATGCGCACCCCTCCACAAATGTGTATACACATATGCACGCACACTCTGCTCACCTGAACATATTTATGTGAATGCGCACCCCTCAACACATGTGTATACACATATGCACGCACACTCTGCTCACCTGAACATACTTATGTGAATGCGCACCTCTCCACAAATGTGTATATACATATGCACGCATGCTCCGCAAACCTGAACATGGATATTTGAGTGCGCACCTCTCCTCACACAAATAAAAATGTGCTTTGCAAGTTCTGAGTTAAGTTTAGTTGGTAGAAATTAAGTCATTAGTATTTTTTTTATAAGAAAGACCTTTGTCAACTCTGTTTTGTTGGTGATCAGAAAATTATAACCACTTGGATAAAATTGGGGGTCCTAAATAATGCTAAGGGTAAATTTATCATTTTTAGCTTATGGATATTTAGGAAATAGCATCTCTAAGTATGCTATTTTCATTATATCTTTTCATACGTGTTGTAAAATATGCATACACAGGTATATAAACATATAGGAATTTATGTAAATGAGATTACATTTTATATTTTATAAGTTATGTTTCATGGGCATTTTCTCCTTTAATAGGTTCTTTAGCATAATTCTAGTGATATATGCACTATAATTTATTTAATAAACATATTTTCAGTTTGTCCCAGTTTTCTCTTTTATAAAGAATACAGTGGTCATTAACTATACATTTATTATTTATAATTATCTCCATAGGGTATATCCTTAGCAAAAATTACTTGCAATATGTTGATTATAGTTGTTGTTATTTATTTTAAATTGTATCACAGAGGTTATTCTAATTCATATTTCTACCAATATTAGACAGGAGTAGCCACTTGCTCAGTGCTAGTAGGACAGATTTTCCCGTACATTCTCATTTTTGTTACCTGTGTGCTGAAAAGAACGGCCTGCTTTGATTCCACTCCTGTGGTTTTAGTGAGCTTCAATCTCTGTCCACCTTTATACTGACCACCTATCCTTCTCTTTCCGTGTGTCCTTCCGTATTCTCCTTTGGGGCATTTCAGTTTTCCTCATTACTCTGTATAATAAAGATATTTTCTTTTACATGTTAAGGAAAAGTTAACAAAATATCTTTCTAGTACCATGATGTTTTTAGCTGTGTCTGTGGCTTCTCAGACTGTATAGATTTTAACTTTAGCAGCCACGCCTTTCGTGGGTTTTGTTTCTTGTTTGCATGATATAGTTAAAGTGATTTCCTCTCCCCCAAGATTAGAAAAATATTTATCCACATACTTCAGTTCTTTTATGTGTTCGTTTACTGTTTTACCCATCTGGAATGGATTTTTGTGTAGTGTTAGGACTAAGGGCTGGGTGTTTCATATATATGTTCACAACTCTTCAAAGAGTGGAAGGCTGCTGTATCTTGCCCCTCCTTCTTTTCTAAGAGTCTTGCTGAAGTCCTGGGCTCCAGTTGTTCTCAATCAGAGACATAGTTTGTCTTCCCTGAGTGTCTAGTTTCTGCTGGCAGTGTGGCTTTGAAATCCTGTGTGTGACAAAGCACACAGCAGGGGCATGTGACTATGAGGACTGGATGCTTCTTCTGGACAGGACAGAAATCACTGTGTTCTAGGATGAAGTCACATTGTGTTTACCCCACTGCGCATGTGTGGTGTGTGACCAGCCAGTGTTTCCCCCTGCACATGTGTGGTGTGTGACCAGCCAGTGTTTCCCCCTGCACATGTGTGGTATGTGGCCAGCTGTTGATGTGGTGGTGAAGGAGAAAAAGAGATTGTTTGAATGGGTGTGCCTCAGACTTGGGCTCAAGAGACTCACCTGGGAACTCTGAAAATTGATTCTCTAGACCTCATCTTTTTGTCATTTTCAGAGACCCGATTTAACTGCTTTTTATGTATATGAAGAATTAGTATTATAGCAAATAGACAAGCACATATATACCATATGAAAAATTAGTATTATAGCAAACAAGCAGATATAGACCATATAAGAATTAGTATTATAACAGACAAACGCGTATATACCATATGAAGAATGAGTATTATAGTAAATAAACACATATATACCATATGAAGAATTAATATAGCCAACAGACAAATATATTATACCATATGAAGAATTAATATAGCCAGCGGACAATACATATATACCATATGAAGAATTAGTATTATAGCAAACAGACAAACACGTATATCATATGAAAAATTAGTATTGTAACAAACAGGCAAATATATACCTTTCCCAGGTAATTCTCATGTAAAGTAAATTTGACTTCAATACTTGAATTCTTTTTGTTTTGTTTTGTTTGGGCTTTTGGTTTTTCAAGACAGTATTTCTCTGTAGCTTTGGAGCCTGTCCTGGAACTAGCTCTTGTTGACCAGGCTGGCATTGAACTCATAGAGATTCCCCTGCCTCTGCTTCCTAAATGCTGGGATTAAAGGTGTGTGCCACCACTGCTTAGCTCTTTCTTTCTTTTGAAAAAAAAAAACAAAAAACAAAAAACATTGATTTTTAGTTTAAGTGTATGAGTGTTTTTCTTGCATGTGTGCATGTGAACCATATGTGTGTGTGGTGTTTGCAAAGGTCAGAAAATGATGTCTTACCCACTGGAACTGGAGTTACAAAAGGTTTTGAGGCGTTGTGCGGGTTGTGCGAACTTAATCCGGGTCCCCTGTAAGAGCGGTATGCTCTCCAGCCCCATCCATACCATTTCTTAACTTACTTTTAATAGTGGGGTTCAGCGTCTGCTGAAGACCTGACACTAAAATTCGTGCAGGTCTTCAGCACTCAGGTGAAGGTACGTAGACCGTGAATTTGAATTTAGCATAGACGATACAGTGAGTTCAAAGTCAGTCCAAAGCAAGACCTTTTCGCAAACAAACAAACAAACCATCTAAGGCAGTAAAACTTGCAGTTGATCGGAATTTGCCTTATTGTCGCTAGTGGCATCAGCTGCCTCATTTGTCTTGGCTAAGCTTCAGATTCAAGGACTCATCTACATAAATTTAATTTTATTATTCAGCAAGCTGTACACTTCATGTAAATCATCCCAAACATGAACTAAATTTTCTCTCTGTCTGAGTAGAAATAAAAACATCTTTGAAGCTTGTCATATCGCAGTAATATTGGTGAATGCATTGCCGTTTAATGCCACTGAAATATTTCATTTTCTAAGTTTGCAAATTGTCTAAGAAACAGAAAATCTGGTGTTTTCCTTAGCCTTTATGTTGTTTACCCCCTTTCTCTTCCTGCTACCAACCAAGCCTCCTACACAGGGTAACAATAAGGTCCCTACTCAATAAAAAGGGTATTGAGTCACAAGAGTTATTTTATGATGTTATATGAAGATCGACGGCAATGAGGCTGAAGATCTATATCTTTAACGCCTCATGTCTAATTTTCTTGAGTGTGCCTGATTGCTATGGGGTGATGTCACTTAATAGTTTTTGTCCCAGGTAGCTTAAAATTATGAAATGCTGATATTTTAAACAGATGCTTTTTTTCTTTTAACATTTCTAGACACTTCTTTGTATGGTTTA
Source organism: Chionomys nivalis (assembly GCF_950005125.1). Classification (NCBI taxonomy): domain Eukaryota; kingdom Metazoa; phylum Chordata; class Mammalia; order Rodentia; family Cricetidae; genus Chionomys; species Chionomys nivalis. The sequence continues at coordinate 87,030,008 of NC_080091.1, forward strand.
ATTTTTTATATGCTTAATTTTGAAAATTTGAGACTTGTTCTGCTTTTCCTGTTTTTTTTTTTTTTTTTTTTTCCTGAAGAAATAGGCTACTTTGGCCTAAATTTCATACCCCCATGCCAGCAGAGAAATAGTCATGATTGTTTTGGGTATGGGTTTTGATTTGAGTCCTGTTCGACTATTTTGTTTTGTTTGTAAGCATCACTTTTAATGAGAGAAGCAATTCCTGGGGCCCTCTGCTCCTCACAAGGCTTCTCTATTTTACTGCAGACCTCAAGAGGCCCCACCCCTTCCCACTGAGGACTAATCTGTCCCTTTTCACATCAGTCCATGCAGATTTCCACCTCCTTCCTGTTTTGAAGGAAGCAGAGTAATATTTCTGGGTGGGATGAAGGGCATGAGAATGCCTGAGGGGAGAGACCTAATACTGCATCTCTACTTTGTCTTCTACTGTGTTCCTTTCCCTTTAATCCATCAGTTCTCAACCTGTGGGTCATGGCCCCTTTGGGGGTCGCATATCAGATAGTCTGCGTATCAGATATTTACATTATGATTCATAACAATAGCAACAGTTATGAAGTAGAAACGAAATAATGTTATGGTTGGGAGTCACCACCACATGAGGAACTGTATTAAAGAGTCTCAGCCTCAGGAAGGTTGAGAACCACTGCCCAAATCCAAGTAATTACCAATGAGCTAGCCATTGATTTGATAGAAGAAGAATCTAAGGTAGCTGGTGGAGCTGATCTAAGTTCACGTAGTTACATCTACAAGGTTTGCCCCAGGGTTGAGCCAGCTGTCTGATATCTCGAGATCACCTAGTCCAACCTCCTTATCTTTTATCTAAACAAGCATGTTGCCTTTGAAACGTTGGTGCTATTTGAAAAGCTTCTACCCATCAGAGACTAGGCTAAATTCGCTCCACATGTCTGATCTAATACGCAGATTAGACTTGCACTGGGGCCATGATGCAGCCTGTAAGTCATCCCAAGACGGTGTGACGCAGAGCCCATTTCTCTACCATGTCACCATTTATTTTATTACTTGAAAGAAGTGAAGTGACATTCTGAAGCTCATTGGGTCTCTTGTGGCAGAGCAGTCTAGACTTTGGATTTCCTGAGTGTTGGCTGTCTGCTTTTTCTACTGCTTCCTACTAGCCGTTCCCTGCCAGCAGCAGAGTAAGGTGGACGGCCAACCAAAAGTACCAGGGTTCTCTGTGGCCCCCGGTGCCATCATACCCCCAAGCCCAGCCAACGACATCTTCCTCGAGTGCTAGGAAATTGGTTACTTCTACAAGTTAGATGTCGGAATGTCTTTAAGACTCATGACTATTGATAAGACACAATTCGATGCAGTTTTCTTTTGAAATCAAATGTTAGTGAACACTAGATGTGATAAATCAGAAAAGATGTGTATGACAATTTGTTTTGTAAGTTGCATTAAACTCTAGTTACAGTTATTCCTTGCCTGGGATTTTTTTTTAAATAAAAAATTCTGTGTTGTTAAGAGGGCAGTGTGAAAACATGGTGAAAATAGTCCTTTTCTCCGAAATGCTGGACGCTTCCCTCAGTTTAAGCAGCTTCCCAGTGCACTGTATGCAATGAATCACCTGTCTCTGCTCGAGAATTGTCAGCCACAGAACGGAAAACTAGCACTTACGATGGGATCAAGTACTGACATAAAAATAATCTGCCTTTGGATCATCACATGCCTTCCATAAATCACAGTGGTTTTCTGCAAGAAATCGCTTGCTATCTTTACGGAATGAGCAGCCAGGACTCTTGACCTTTGATAAGGAGACCTAAGGCGTCATCTGGGCACGTCTTCGGTTCCTTCAGCACTTGCTGAAGGCCTGCAAAGCACGTGGTGGAGGGGTGGTGCACAGCACCATGGGAGGAGAAACAGGAGATGCAGGAAGACCTTGTTCCAGCCCTTGCAGAGATTAATGGCTCTGCCAAGCCAAGGATCTTGAATCTCAAGTTCCTCCTTTCTGATTTTACACTCCCTGCTTTCACCCAGTCTGAGCTGTGTTTTGATCCTATGCTAAGAGTAAAACATAGAGTTTGTTCTGTTTGATGATGGAGAATGATGTACTGTCTTTTTCCCTATTACATGTCCTTAGACTGTGTTGTAAACAACATATACCATCATATAAATGGATTATCTGGTCAGACAAAACATTTAAATCCTTAGTTTTCGGATGAGCTATAAAAAATACAGATAAAATTATAAAACACTGTGTTTCTGCAAGAAGCCAAGAATTCCCCTATCTAGGAAAACCCAAGCCTAAGGCACACCTTTAATATTCTCAAAAAGTCATGTGTGGTTAGATGAGCACACACATCCAATAGTTCTTATCCATGGTGTGCTCATATCATTTAACTCATCTGAATGTCAATATGTCAACAATCAAGAAATCAAAACAATACTGTTTGGGGGCACGAGGGGCTCCATCCCTTCAGTCTTGGCTCTCTAAACACATCTTGGTTCTTTTGTTTACTGCCTGCTTGATCTGGTTTCTATAAGGAAGAGTTAGCTGGGCCAGCTACATATAATGTACGGCACCTTTCGTGCTACTCCTTGGCACATGTGTAAGTGGAGTTCTCTATATGCCCCTCCTGCTGGATTCAAACCTGTGCTCTCCATGGACAGGGCTTGTCTAGGCTGTAGCACTGTTAGAAGAGCCGGTCTAATTACTTGCCAGTTCTTATCTTTTGGCCACTTCATCCCACCACCATTTCTTTCCAGTGCAACACTGAGGGATTGTCATCTGCCTTCTGAGTCAAATCCCAACCTTGAAAGAAAAGGTGTTTTCTATTGCTAATATTGCTCCATGGACAGTGTTGCTGGCTCTAAAGTGTTGTATACAAGTATGTCCAATTGCCATGGGTTCTAGATAATGGGTAGGGGTGGAACTAATTTTATTGATTTTTTTTTTTTTAAGCGGGGAGGTCTCATTAAGTTGCCCTTTTCTGGAATTTGCTATGTAGACCAAGTCAACCTTGAACTCACAGACATCCACCTGCCTCTGACCCTGGGGTGTTATGATTAAAAGTGTACCACTATGCCTGGCCAGGGATAGAACTTAATGTATTTTCTGCAAATTGGTTTTTAAAAGTCAGTTTTCTATAGTATTTCCTGTGTGGTATGTTTTCTTTGCAAATACAAAGTGAGTGAAAAGCTGCTGGGAAAGATGTGAGTTGGTGGAAAAGATGGCCAGTGGGGTGACAGGCAGGTAGGCTGGTGTTCAAAGGGGTCCTCAGAATCCCCAGAAATCAGCTCAGTCCCAGTCAGGGATGATCGACTTAAGAGGTCTGTTTGATTGAACATAAATCACCCTTCCAAGAGTGGGTGATATGTTATTTGTGGAAGAAGGGCTTTCCTACATATATTTAACTTAAAAAAATTTCTAAAAATTAAAATATTGTCATGTCATTTTTCTTCTTTCCTTTCCTCCATCAACCTCTCCCATGTACCCCCTTGCTCTCTCATAACCTCTTTTTTCTTTAATTATTGATACACACACACACACACATTCCTAAATGCAGAAATATAACATGTTCAGTCTGTATAATGTTACTTGCATATGTATTTAACTTTGTATCGGGTAACCAATGAACTCATTGTGTGGCTTTTCACTGAGAAAGGCTATTTCTCCTGGTCTGAGCACTCCTTACTTGCTGGTATTTTTTTGTCTAAGGGTGGGCCCTTCGAAACATCCTCTATGTTTTACTGTACCCGTAAAGGTATACACATTACTAAGTTACTTAATCTACCCAAGTATGCTATTGTACCTTATAAAGGTATCGATTACCTTTATTCATTTGGAAAAGATTTTGGGATTTAAATATGCAGATATATAGCATTAGGTATCATCATTTTTGTCATCTTTCTGCATTTTAAAACCATCCCTTGTGAGCCAGCAAGATGGCTCAGCAGGTAAAGACACTTGCTGCCAACCTTGATCATGTGACTTCAGTTCCTGAAATCCATAAGGTGACAGGAGCGTGCCAACAACTCCTGCAGTATGTCCTCTGCCCGCCACCTGTGCACCCCACACACAGCTGAATAAATTAAATAGGATTGAAAATTTAAAACTACCTCTTGGTTAAATGTTATGTTTGCAGAAACACCCTTTTACAGGTGTGCTTTTGCCATTCTGCCTTCTGCCACAGTAAAAATCTAGGAAACAGATCAGTTTGTCATTATCAGCACTGCTGGTCCTCAATGACATGACGAGGGAAGGCCGTTTTGTGACTTAGTGATTCTACAGGTATTGCTTTTTGTTGTGCTAAAGGAAGTCAATGGGTTGTCGTTCAGAGATGTGAACGAAAGCTCTAGTGAGTTATGGCTCCTGCATATTCATTTTGTGTAACAAGAAAATTCCTTGAAATTCTTGTGCAGTTTGCTTTGGAAAATGCATGAGCATGTAATGAGAATTATTATCGTTATGTATTATTATTATTATTATTATGGTTTTTATAATAGGTGGCTTAAAAATTACAAATGAATAGCAGAGAACTATTGGCAGTTGATGGTTGGTGGGAGGGAGAGTCAGTTTTCTTCTGGGGTGTGACCTCTCCTGGGTTGCTCATGTTCCAGTAGATAGCCCTTTACTCATGCACACATGTGCAATCACTCACTGGATCAGTGGGTGATGAAAAGAGAAAGGAAGGGGATATTAAGTTGGGGGTGGATTGGAGGGTGGTGTCTAGGAATAATTGGTATGGTCAACAGGAGTGATATCAAAGGCATTGTATACGTGTAGGAAATTTTTAAAAAATAGATAAAATAATATTTTAATGTTGCATCACTATCTTTGTCCCCTTTGTTCTTACCTCCCCTTCAAATCTTCTGTTAGAAACAAAGACTTTGTGCTAAAATTATAGCCACTTAAAAGTACCTACTACATGGAAGGTATAATTACGCTAAAACAAACACTGAAGAACCACAAAGAGAGAAATAAATTTTAAAAAATGGAATCAGTTCTTCTGTTTGGTGGGTTTACAGAATATTATTTTTATTGACTAAACCTTCAATAGATTTTTAAGTAATGGCCGGAGACGCTGTCGCCTCCTGTATACCTGTCGTCTCAGCCGCTACGGTTTCACAGGACATCAGCCTTTGGAGTGGGGAAGATTGCGTTCATGTATGGGAAAGGCGCTCTGATGCTATTTCATATCGGATAAACCCTGCTTTGTTTGCTGGGGAGATCGTTAATAGCACACACAGCTTCATTTTCAGCTGACGCCACACACAGGAAGAGCAGAAGTATGTTTGTTTTTGCTTTGTTTTACCAACTAAATGTTCTTTCTTTTAGGGTGTGTTGGAGAGTTTCCTGGGTACCGCCGTCTCTGGAGCCATCTTTTGCCTTTTTGCTGGCCAACCGCTCACCATTTTGAGTAGCACAGGACCTGTCTTAGTGTTTGAGAGGCTTCTGTTTAATTTCAGCAAGTACGTATATGTCTGTCTGTCTGTCTCGTTATTTGCTCGTGTATGTTGTTCCATCTGGATAAGGCACAGAATAGCAATGAAATAGATCCAAGGATCTGCCAAAATACTAGAATGATAAGATTTGGAAGTGAAAAGTGCCTTCTTGATTAAGTTGTCCCTGGCTTAGTTGACAGTCCTTTCAGTGGGCCCATCTGTGCTTTCTGTTTATCCCTTCCCTGGTAATTCTCTCCCTATTGCTTTGTTTCCTGCCCTGCGGGCTGACTCCCAAGGACTTCAAGCCCCAGATTCCTCTGCCCTCTAGGACTTCCTACTGGTTTAGATAATGAAGAGAGAGCTTCCCATCCTTCCCCATTTTGAGCACAGCAGCCTGGCTTGCTTCCCTACACTAGCCCCTGTCAGGCGGCCTGTCTAGCCTAGTTTTAGCTCACCAGGCTCTGTAACTCCATTCCTTGTCTGACCTTTACAAGCCCAAGATTGATAATGGCTTCCTGCTCTAGTTAGCTCAGAGTGCCTCTACATTACCATCTTTGGGGGAGGGAGAGTTAGGCTTTCGTAAATAGCCTGTTTGTTTTATTTTCCTTGGATCCCACTTTAAAAAGAAAATGTCTTTTTCTGCCATGATACTGAAACTGTGTAGAAAGCTAATGACTTATGCTAGGTCACGTGGTTCATTAATGAAAGAAACTGAATGTTCTTAGTCCCTAGTTCCTAACTCCAGTTCCCGTGTTCTTCACTGTAGATGACTTCCAGTACTCGGATGAATAATAATGACACCGGTATTTTCTTTTAAAAATTAATAGATCATTTTGAGTAGGGGGGATATTAAAATAAGTCAATTATTTAAATTGTTATTTTAGCATATGAGTAGATTCAAAGTAAAAGTGGGTATTCTTGTCTCTTCCTGCTGTACTAAGACAGAATTGTCTGTTCTGCATGACCTTAGTCCTTAGATGGCAAAGTCTGTCAGGTCCTGTGAGTATTCCTTTGTAGAATTTCCATATTCTGTATTGTTGTTATGTGTTGCAGGATTTTCATTTAGAAGAGCCAGTGTTTATACAGCCCCAATGTTAGTTACTTTTCTGTCACTGTTCTAGGATGAAATTTAGGGGATTAAGGGTTCACATTGACTTACAGTTCAGAGGGGATACAACCCATCATGGGCTAGAAAAGCATGGTAACATAAGTGTGCGGAGCTCCTGGCTTTCAGGAAGCAGAAAGAGAACAGGAAAGGGAACCAGGCTATCCAACCTCAAAGCTTACCTCCAGGGCTATCCTCCCTCCAGTAGGCTTCCACCTTCCAAAAAACGAGATCACGTGTGTGTAAACCCACAACCCCAAGGGTTTACACACACATAAACCTAACCGTAACATTGCTCATGGATTTAAAGACTCACGTAGCTATTGAAACTGTGTGTGTCATTGAAAAGATCATAAGTTACATGAGCCGAGTGAGGGTTTGATACCTTAAAAAAATGTGGGTGAATAGCCTCAGCGAGAGCCGTCTGAGCACTTGCAGTTGAACTATTTAATAAAATAGTGTTTTCTGTAGATCGTTACTGCAGACTTCTCCTCCGTCATAATTCTGAGGACATGGAAAGAATTTTATTCATGTCAGTTTACAGAGAGAGTCAAACAGTTTTTATATGTTTAAGAAAACATTTTGTGAGACAAGAAAGGCTTCATGGGAAGATTAAACAAGCATGCACTATAAACAGGAACAAACAGGCAGAGCCTTACAGAGAGATTTATTGGATGAAATGCGGTCAGAGTCGGAATCTACAGAAAATGTTTGTGTCTTGGTTTGTTTTAGTCATTGTAGGCTTCAGAGTATTTCCTTCCACCAAGCGAGTTCCTTTCTCACTTTCCCTTGTTTCATCATAATTGGTACTGTAACACAGTCTCAAGCAGTTTACTTGAAAACAGTTGTAGCAATGAGAAACATTTGCAAAACAGCCTTAAAGTCAACACTGCCTATTATGTGGCAAATGGTCCTTTTATTCCCGGTGCAGCGAGTTTGTTCATCTGCTTCTATTAGAGCAGTAATGCTAGTCTGGCTTTTGGCTCACTGTTTCCCAAAGCCAATGTGATCCACTCTCAGGTTTCTGAGCTACTCTGTGCAAACGACCTTCCCAGCATGTCTCGGGAGGGCTGTGCTGCAACCTCCACCTCCTCGTCAGTACACTAAAGAATCAGCATGGCTGTTCAGCTAAGCAGCTATTGGTTCATTTTGCCTAGTTTTTCTGCAACACAGTTTTCCCTTTCAGAAGCGTAGGCGAGTCGTTGTGTAGCAGGATCAGGGGTGGTTGTTACAGATTGCCACCTGATAGACTCGTGAGATTCTCCGCTCCTGTTTCTTCTTGAAAATTTAAACGTTGCATTGTTTTAGTTAGTGATCTCATCTGAGTCATTCTCACTTACCTTGGCAGTGTGAAAGTCTCTTAGAATAGGGAGTTTGGTGTCTACTCTTTGATATCTAAGTTTTAAGCTTGTATGTGCATTTTTCCCTTTGTGTCCAAACTCATAATGTTTTAACTGCTAACAATGCCTGGATTTGTTTCTTATCTACCTCTACAAACATCAATTCTGTAACTCCCTCTAGCATCCTTGGGACAAATCTGGAGGGCTTTAGCTTCCAATCTGGGCATGGTGGTGCACGCCTGTAATCTCGGTGTATGGGCGACCAAGGCAGAAGAAGTGCTGTGACTTTACCACCAGCACAGGTTATGTAGTGAGTTCCAGGCAAGCCTGAACTCTTGAGTGAGCTCTTTCTCAAAAACAAAGCATAAACCAAACGAACAAATAAAAGATAGTTCTAGTTTTCATCTTCTTAGGGTAGCAAAGCTAGATAGTTGTTTTAAACTTTTAAGAAAAACACCTCTTGGCTCACACGGCAGTGAAATATATATTTAACTCTTGTTCTTTGGCTGACTCACAGGATAATATGAACTATCTCAATTCTTAGGGCACGTTTTTTTCTGCGGGAGCCTGCTTATCTCGCACAAATGTGCATTCAGCAGTAGAGATATAGACACACAGAACTGGCAGGGTGACGCTCTGTGGCTTACCTCTGACGATCTGAAGAACGTAACTTCATAATAAGCATTCATAATTTCCATTTTTTTCTGTTCTAACTGTTGCCTAATCGGATGAGGCCTGTCCACATTCACCCAAAGTCCATGAATTTGAATGGTAATATCTCCAGAAACACAATGATGTCTGACCACTTATCTGGTAACTCTCTATTTCAGTCAACTTGTCAAATAATTAACTATACCAATGTCTAAGAAACTTGAAAATGTAACATTCTTTAATATTACTCACAGGCCACTGTCAGCCACCTTCTTAGTTAAGAGGAATGTATTAGGCAGATTTTTAAATGAGCAAAGTATTGTTCTAAGTGGTAAATTAGAATCCTGCCCTATGAGCAGTGGGAAGTCACTGTAAGGTTTTAAGCTGAGGTATATGATTAACACTTAAAATGATCATTTTAGCTCTGGTGTGGAAAATGACCTTGCACAGGGCAAGCATAGGTAGCAGATAATGAATCAGTCCAGAGGTTTTTATTGGGTAAAAATTTAGCTGGTCAAAATGAGATGATGGAAGGGAATGAGGTGATCTGATGCCTTTAGGAAAATGTTAGAACTGTGGCTAGCAGTTATCAGACACCTTGTTGAAAATCAAGTCTTAGAATGTCAGATACGCAGGATCCTTGATGCTCGGGTTCTATCTCCTTCCTCACCACAGATGAACTATAGGCAGACTTTTCTGTCCCACCAGCCACTCCCTAAGTAACCACACAGAGGCTTAATATTAATTATAAATGCTCAGCCTATAGCTTAGGCTTGTTTATAGCTAGCTCTTATAACTTAATTGACCCACTTGTATTAATCTGTGTGATGTCCCAAGGCTTGTTTACCTCATGTATGTACTTCCCATTCTGTTGGCTCTGCATCTCATGGCACCTCCTCAGACTCCTCCTCCTCCTTCTGCGCATTCTCTTAGTCTGGTTCTCCCACCTAACTTTGTCCTGCCTAGCCATTGGCCAATTACCTTTTTATTCCCAATGAGAGCAACACATCTTCACAGTGTACAGAAGGGTTATTCCACAGTAATAAATTATGAGTTAGTGATCATTGAAAACACCCACTCACTACATAATTTAAAGATATCAGTCAGTATGTAGTCATAAAATGTCAACACTTGACCCATCATTTTCTATTGGTCTTGACTTGAAAGAAATGGGAAGGGAATTGGAAGACAGTAGCCTAGTCAGATGGTGATGAACTATTCTAAGTCTTCTATGGAACAAGCCCAGGAAGGACAGGGCAGACACACCCAGTTATGGTAAGAGGATATCCTGTCGTGCCATGAGGAAAGGGTAAGTAATTTTGGGAGGGAATGAGGCGCTAGAAAGGAAATTAAGGTGTTTGAGAACACCTCTGAAGAAAGTCTCCTGACTGAGTAGGGAGAGCCAGGTCAGGGAACAGAAGAAGAGTTCAAGAGCTAAGCAGTGTGGATAGAGAGAGCATCACCAACAAGAGGAGTCAAAAGTAGAAGCATGGGCTCTTATCAGATCAAGAGAGGCTGCCCTGGCATGACACAGCCAACCAGTACAGCTGACACGATCACTTAGCATTTTATAATAAAACTGTGTTCATCATGTTGTCTCCCTTAGTAGAAGACGGTCCTGAGTTGAGTGCCTAGAGCACGCTAATATTAGTGTTGTCACCGTTAACTGGTAAAACTCATGTTGCCCCCCACATCTGATATCAGTGCTTTTAAACAGTTTACTCTGTACGCGCCATGAATACCTTTTTACAAAAAACCTTTTAAGTTAAGCTTACTCTTTAACAATTTCATATATTCATTGTAGTTATACTCATCCCTCCCCTCTCTTATCTCCCCTCCATCCCCATTAACCCTTTTCGTATCCCTAGAAGTCCCTTTCCTGATTTTGTATCCCTTTTTAGTGTATTGTGACTCACCTAGTTCAAGCAGGGCCATTTGTATGACATGCTTGATATTATCCATTGGAGTCCGGTGGGTTTGTCAGTGGGCAGGCAAGTGAAGGCATTTGTAATTTCTGTGCTTCTCCAGAAGATGGCACAGATCTCTTCTGTCTCCTATAGTCTATATTCTCTATGGACACTTTGCTACACTACTCCTTCAGCCTTGCACAGATGTTATAAATATCTATGTAGGACTGACCAACCAATCATCACTTATCATCAGTATCTTGAAAATCTCCAGTTTCACTGCCATTGACTAGAAAGAGGGGTTTTTCTGAATAAAGTGAGGATAACATTTGTCTATAGACATAAATGTTTAATAGGCATTTTTACACTGTCTGTCTATCCCAACAACAATGTTAAGTTCCTGTCTAGGATCTGTGACCTCCCCAGCCGTGGGTTTTTAGCGGATTTATAGTACTAGGCCTGGGGTTCCTCTGGTAGAGCAGGCCTCGGATCCAATCAGAGAATAATTGGTTTCCTCTGGATAGGCAGGTCGCTGATGCATTGCTGTGCCTATGTTGGCTGTCAGATTTGTTCTGTAGTTCAAGGGGTTCACAGCTGGCTAAGAGCATGGACATTGTTTCTTTCCCAGAAGTTTCTCATAGTTACCCTTTGTTTCTATGAAAGCAAGCTAGCAGGGAGGAAGCTTCCACTTCAGAAGTTACTTTTTTGAAAGAGAGAAGTAGCAAGTTTTATTCTCTAACAGTAAATGCACTTTCTAAGAGCCTTCCCCCCCAAAAAAAAACTTTTAGAGTCATTCCTAAAGATAGCATAATAATATCAAATAAATCAAATCCTTACGTTTACTATTTCCTGGATAGAACTGAGCTTTATATGCAGTGTCTGAAGGGATCTTTTAGCCATTCTCTGGGTATTATAGTGAGTTTTAGATTCGTCTTGTTTCCTGGTGGAATAGTCAAACTATCTGTTTTTTGGTTTTCTTTCCAGGGACCATAATTTTGACTACTTGGAGTTTCGTCTTTGGATTGGCCTGTGGTCGGCCTTCCTGTGTCTCCTTCTGGTGGCCACTGATGCCAGCTTCCTGGTTCAGTACTTCACTCGTTTCACGGAAGAAGGTTTCTCCTCTCTGATCAGCTTCATCTTCATCTACGACGCTTTCAAGAAGATGATCAAGCTAGCCGACTACTATCCTATCAACTCAGACTTCAAAGTGGGATACAACACACACTTCTCCTGTGCTTGCCTGCCGCCGGACCCCGGTAAGGAAACCTTGCGTCCTGCTTGCAGTCACCCTCTCTGTAGGAAGGTGTGAGCTCATGCTCCTGATGAAAGGGTCTGACCTGGCTTTCTCCGAGGAATCGTAGTACTGGACGTGGCATCTGAGGTGTCTGCAGCATGTGATTCAATGAGGAAATGACAGCAGGATTGTGAGGACGGGAACATAGCCAGCTCAGTACTTTGTGATCACCTCAAACAAGGAATGGATGTGTACTTTATTCTTAGTTTTATGAGGTAATTGGGGAGCACAGGCGTGGGATATAATGAGTCTAAAGAGCAGAGGAACTTCTAGTTCCTCTGAACTTCTAGTTCCTCTGAACTTCTAGTTCACATTTTTTGCTTCTTGATTGTGATGAATATCTCTTCTTTTAAATGATGCTTAAATAAATTACCTTAAACTATAGAAGGAAATGTACCAATTGAGTTTTTATAAGTTGAATCATAACATTAAAAAAGGAAGTTAAGATTGGAGGCCTCTAATGGATAAGTGGAATCTTTTAGTCTAACTTGGCTGTGCAGTGTCAGTAAGGAGGAGAAGCTAAGAAGGATGGAAGGAAGGTGACCATGTGAGCATACATACACATGTGTGTGTATATATATAATATATGTAATATGCTCATGGCAGATTTATGTCATTAACTCAGGAGAGTGCACAGCAACTCTTGGGCGAGGAATGGGACTGTACATCTTAATAATTTAATACCTGTCAATCCAAACTTAAGTCATTATCAGTTTTATTTTATAAAAATGTGTTCAAAGCCATTAAAATAGTTTAGAATAGTTTAACATTGCTTTATAGAACACAAGGCTTACGGGAAAAGACTCACTCTGAGCAATTTGCTGTGTATTTGCTATAATAGAGTAAGGGGTAAATGTTTGCATTATACAGTTTAAAGACAAATGTATTATGGATTCCATGATGAACAAGTAGCTATAGGATGGTATTCCCTAAAGTAAAAATTGATAGGCATTTCACGATTTTTGGGTAAAGCCTAGTGAATTGAGTCCAACAGAATCCTGGGATGAGATAAGCTCAGGGCATAAATATGAGGCATATTTATGGAACCCACTTTTACTTCTGGATTCTGAGTCTAAGAATTTTCATATTTATGGTAAAGGAAATGGGATTGCTCTATAGACCAGATACAAAATGAATATGGATATGAAAGTAAAAGATTTGTTGTGCTTATGAGAGGCTTTTTGAGATTGTTCCCAGATATGCTGGTGTTATAACTCATCCTCCCCTCCTCACAGGTAGAGGGGACAGATACCTTGGGGACACTAATTTCCATCTGGGTGGTGAAGGAAGAGAGGAACCCCTCAGGGGCCATTAATCATGATGCTGATGAGAACAGTGGGTATCTAGGACTTCACACCCACAACTCTTCTGGTCGAGTTAAAGGATGATAAACATGCATTAATGTCAAACCTGTACTTAAGAGTAAGGGAGAGAAGTGTAAGACTGAGATTTCAGTATTCAGATGAATGTTACTATTGCAGAGCTTAACAGGCTTGAAAGGTAGTGCACAGATATCCCACAGATTAAAATGTGACTTGTGTCAGACGTGGTGGTGTGTGCCTGTGTATTGCTCAGGCTTCTCTAGAGAAACAGAACTGACATATAGTCATTATATATATTTATATATTCATTATATACACATTATGTTTATAATATGTTACTGCATTATATGTGTATATGGGATTTATCATAATGGTCCAGCTAGTCCAACAATGGCTGTCTACCAATGGAAAGGTCAGTAGTTGTTTAGTCCATGAGGCTCCGTGTCTCAACTGCTCTTCACTAAACACTGAAGTAGGCTCCCATGCCAGTGAAGGAATAAACTTGGCAGTGAGTTCGAGGGCAAACAGACAAAGGTCAAGAACTTCCTTCTTCCATGTTCTTCCATGAGGCTGCCACCAGAAAGTGTGGCCCAGATTAAATGTGAATCTTCCCACCTCAAAAGATATTAATTGTGGATCTCCCTGCTCAAATGAATTAATTAAGAAAAATCCCTCATGGTGTACCCAACTACTTGGATTTTAGTTAATTCTGGATGTAATCAAGTTAACAACCAAGAATAGCCATCACATTCTATAATCCCAGAACTCAGGAGGTTGAGGCAAAGGTGTTGCCACAAGTTCAATGACATCCTGGGTTACATAGTTCCAAGATGGCCTACAGAGTAAGAATCTATAGTAAGGACTGCAGAGTAAGAATCTGTCTCCAAATCAAAGCCCCAAAGTGGCTTGTGAGTTGTGACAGGTATTAAAATAATTGCACCTTTTCCTACCCCAGAGAAATGCAGCTATATGGGGGCTCTTCTTGGGAGAGAGAATGTTTAAAACCGATGGAGACCATCAGTCTGGGCTTGAGGGCAGTATGGACAGTGAAAATACTGGATTCAGGGACTATGGACATAGCTCAGTAGGTTAGATGCTTGCCTCATATATGCATGGCCTTGGGTTCAATCCTCAATACTTGGGGGGAGGGAGGGAGGGAGGGAGGGAGGGAGGGAGGGAGGGAGGGAGGGAGGTAAGGAGGGAGGAAGGAAGGAAGAAGAAAAGGAACTCACAGGCATATTGATAATGGGATTTTAAAATTTCCATTTTATTTATTTATGTGTATATACATACATACATATATATTTATGCAAAAGTCTGTATGGTGACTTATTACACAAGTCTGGGTAATCATTCAACAAGGTTTTCTAAAGGAAAATAATTGCCACTCAGCTGTTTTGAGGTTTGAGGTGTTTGTGAAGGTGGCTGAGGGATTTGTCTGCACACCTGTCACATACAAAAGACAGATCAGGTGCTGGCCCCATCCTACCCATGGCTAATGGAAACTTCCATTCATTTCTTTTCATGGGATATCTACAGACAAGTTAATACAGGACAAATGCAGGCATCACTGAGTGTGTTCAAGGTGAAAGAGACAGACAGAGACAGATAGGGAATGAGAGACAGAGGAGAGAGGGGGGAAGGAAGAGAGATAGGGTAGAGAGACAGGAGGCAGTTTTCCGTGAAGTTTTGACTGTCAGCACTTAGGGCTGAGCCAGTTTTACGTATCCAGTGCAGTTATGGACAACAGAGTTTTCACTTCCTTTTTATCTGTGTGTGCAAAGTCCAGACTGTGCAAAGCATCAGTCTTGAAATTTATACAGGAACTGAACGCTTCTGAGCCTTGCTTGTGGTTTGGAAAATGGCATGTAGATATATCTTAATCACTGCCCTATTGTTGTGAAGAGACATCATGACAAAGGCGACTCTTGTAGAAAAAGCATTTAATTGGAGGCTGGCTTACAGTTTCAGAGGTCTAGTCCATTAGCATCATGGCAGGAAGCATGGCTGTAGGCAGGTGCAGTGATGAAGAAGTAAATGATGCATCCTGATGTATAGGCCAAGAGAGATTCTGGGCTTGACATGAGCTTTGGAAACCCCAAAGCCCATCCCCGGTAACACACTTCCTCCAACAAGGCCACACCTCTTCATCCTTTTCAAATAGTACCGCTTTCTGACTAAGCCTTCAAATACATAAGCTGATGGGGTCGTTCTTGTTCAAACCACCAGAGGATGTTTACATTTTTGTTAAGAATTTCATGTTTTTTCTAAAATCTATAAAGTTAATGACTATAGGTTGTGCATGGTGGCACATGCCTTTAATCCCTGTACTTGGGAGGTACAGACAGTGGATCTGTGTGTTCAGGCCCAGTCTGGTCTATATAGTGAGTTCCAGGCCAGCCAGAGCTACACAGTGATACCCCGATTTAAAAAATAAAAAAAGAAAGAAAAATGAAAAAGAAAAAAAGAAAAACAAGCAAATGACTGGATAGTTCCTACACAGCATTCCCCTCTAACCTTTGTCCTGACAGCGAACTGCAGAGACTCATCATAAATGTATTACTTCTGCAGAACCAAATGAAGCAGTGCAAGGGAGTGCTGCACGTCCAGCTCAAGGAAGCGCTCTAAGAACAACAAAAGGCTGGTCTTTCATCACAACATGCACTCCCAGTAAAAGAATTCAGTCAATGAGTCAATAATATTTAAACTGGCAGATGGCTTATTTTTCACCACTGGGGCCGTGTGCATCAACGAACCAGCAACTGCCCAGATGGAGCCATGATCCTGCAAATGGAGAAAGAACTGGAAATAGGGGTCACGAATCACGAAGAGGGCTGTATTCATGTCCATAATGCATTATAGACACACTAATCACTAGGAGGATTGTATTCACATCCATAATATATTATAGCCCTTGACATGTCTTCATGTTTTAATAGTACAGACATGTATTATACTTTATTCTTTGGGAACTTTATAGCACATTTTGAGCGTGTCCACATGCTTCCCTGCTGCATCTCCTTTGAGACTCTCCGGAGTCCCTCTGCCAACTTCTTGTCCTCTTTTCTTTTTGGAAAACATAGCCTATTGAGTTCAGTCAGTGCCACCCACACGCGCGTGTTATAGAGCCCTCCACTGGAGTGAGGGCAGCCTACCAGTGGCCACATCCTGGAAGAGAATGGAGCCAACCGCTGCCAGCAGCTCCTCCGCTCTGGTCTGGGGCCCTGTGAGCTTCTTCTTCATCCATGCTGAAACTCTGACTGGCTCGGTCTTGTGCGGAGGCCATGGCTGCTATCAGTCGTGTGTGGATCAGTGATGTCAGAGGCAGCAGACATTTCAGAGTGCTCCTGCCCATCCTCAGGTTCTTAGAGTCTTTAAATTTTCCTCTTCCACAGTGTTTCCCATGGGGCCTTGGGGAAGAATAGCATCAGAAGGGTAGGGTACACATCACATTCGCGGCTGAGTATCCACAGTCCCTTTTTCTCAGTGCCTGGAAAAGTGATGAGTCACTTCATTAAACACTGCCCATCGCACAAAAAAAGCTTTTCTGACCAAAAGGAAAGTATTACTAATCTATGGATATATGCATAAATATTTAAGAGGGAGTTTGACAACAAGACCATTTAGCAAAACAATAACAGGAGATTTCTCCCAGTACCTGTGACTTCCCAGCCATGGGTTTTCTACCAGGCATGATTTCCTTCCTATAGGGGCAGGCCTCAAACCCAATAGGAAAGCAGTTGGTTATTCCCACTAACAGACAAGCCACTGCTGCCCTGGTGGTGATATCTTTCCTGGTGCATCTGTATTTTAACATGCAGGGTTCAGTACTGGCTGTGGTCACTGATGTCTGATCTCCCCAGCCTGAATAACACTCTCTGGGACAGTCAAAGTTAGTCAGCAGGGAGAGAGTTATCCATAATTTCTAGACTGGTTTCTCTACATCCTTCAATGTCTTCAGAAATAGGCTCTTACAACCTAGTTATGGGCAACCAAGAGCAATACATTAGCCTGTGGTTTTTGGGTGCCTTTGTGGCCTCTCTAAGAACTTGTATGACAGTAATCTATGTCTGGCATTGAGATTTTTGTTGAATAATCCAGGTCCTCTGGGAGCAGTGCTGTGTACCCACACACACAGGGTACCTCTGTTCAATCTCCTTTTCTTTTTTAAAATGTGTTTTTTCTTAACTTAATTTTTTCTTTTGGGACAGGGTTTCTCCGTGTAGCCCTGGCTGTCCTGGACCTCTTCTTATAGACCATGCTGGCCTTGAACTCAGAGATACACATGCATCTGTCTCCCAAGTGCTGAGGCTAAAAATGTGTGTCACTATGCCTGGCCTTAAAATTATTTTTTTTGCATTAACTTACAAAATAGAGTGTTTTCTCAAGGTTTCTTCATGAATCTTTTGTCTTGTCTAAATCACCCCCCTCCCTCCTTTTCCATGTCCTTCTGCCCCCATTCTTGCTTAAACTATTAGTCCCCAGTATCTCCACCTCTGCAATTTCATATCACATGTGTTAAATTTTGTTTTTGTGAAGACAGTTCTTCCTCCCTTTTTCCTTCTTGATTATTTTTTAAAGATTTCTTCATTTTTATTTGACTCATATGAGTGCTTTATTTGCTTGTATATATGTGAACTACATGTGTACCTAGTACCTCCAGAGGCTTTGGGTCCTCTGGAATTAGAGTCACAGACAGCTGTTAGTCACCGTGGGGTTGCTGAGAAATCTGGGTCCTGTGCAAAACCAGCGCATGCTTTAGACTGCTGAACTGTCATCTCTCATTACCCCTTCCTGATCCTTCTTGTTCCTATAAGTTTCTATAAAATCTCACCACCTCCTGACTGTCCTTTTCTTCATGATCCCCTGTTCCTCTCTTTTAGCTTCTACTACTGATTGGTAACTCAAATAGGTCTCGATTCACTGAAGAATTAAGAAGGAAAATTATCCAGAAAGTTTGACATTCATGTGTAGACACATGACTGATATGCTAATATCCTCTTTTCTCAGACATGGGATAGATGCTGATGAATGTAGAGACAATAGATCTATTTTTCATGATGCCTTGTTGACTGCCTAGCAGAAGTACGTAAGAAAGACAATAATTCAAGAAGCCCAGTGTAAAAAACAAAAATGTCAAGTTGGAAGCAGCTCACTACATCTTCTCTCATTACCAGGCTCCCTGGGCAGACAGTCATCAATGAGCTGTAACATAGGCTCCATGTGCCTCGGAGTAAAATCTGAACTCTGACCTTGGACACCATGTAGCAGTATGGCCACAAGATAGACTAATTAATTAAGTTCTTTGCTCTGTAATTGAAATGCATTCATATTGTGACTGGGGGTTTGTTATAAACATTAAATGACATAATGTATCTATAACTGCTTGGCATGTCAATACCGCATCAAAATTTGTCTCTTTTTTCCGCATAATTCTTATTGTCCTACGAGAAAAGCCCCACTCGTTTACACATTTCCTTTCGGTCCCATTAAGCTTTCACTGCAAGCAGAGCCCGGAGACTCATTAATAACCAGTGTGCTATTGTAGACAATCAGGAAACACTTGCACCTGTGTCTGAGGGAAGGCAAATATGCTCAGTTTAGCACATGTAGAGTGTTTATTAGTATTCCACTGAGTCCGGAGCCTTATTGTGTATTATATCCATAGTCATGAAGGAGGAGGAATGCTAATCTTAGCATTAGAAGGAAGGTGTTCAGTTCATCTCAAGAGAATCTATGTAATTCATAGATTCAAGAGTGCTAGGACTTTTTAAGTTGGAAACAAACATGAAAATTTTTCCTTAAACTCAACTTTATTTCTCCCCTAACATTTTTTCTTTACCCATCATCAGAAATGTACTGGGAGTCTACTTCATCGGTTTCTAAGAATTATGTTCCTTGTAAAGATATAGAACACACACAACTATTTTTTTGTTGAAAAAATTTTTCAGCAGTATGTTCTGATCATAATAATATGTTTATTTTATTATAAATAGTGTTAATTATTTTCATATGGCTGGAGATCCAATTTCCTTTGACCCAGACTTTAAAAATCAATTTTTTGCTCTTGTCCCTCTGTTTATTTGTAAAACGTGTAAAGGTTGTGATAAACACATGCTCCAGGGTGTGTTAATAGTTTAGAAAAGGTCACAGTGAATTTTCTGGCCAGGTGTTGGTCCTTTATCTGGAGGAGAAAGAAGCCCTGCTAAAAACAATAAATTATAAAAGCAAGAAAAATGGCTTCAGGGGCAGACACTGTGTCGTTAACAGAGGGGTTATATTTTATTGATTAGTTGTTAACTGTTGCACAGAGAACGCGCTTAATAATGGATGAGCGGTTAAGTGAAGATTATTCTCTTTCAGACATTGAATAGTTGTCTGTAATCTCTCAGAGTAAACGATGGCCTTTCTCCTGGTGTGGACGCTTAAGGCCAAGCCAAGTGACTAAATTAGCAGTGCCTCACCTTCTTTTATTTAAGCACGGAGAGACATCCAAATGCTATGAAGCTGTTGTCACTAAGATAGAATTTCATTATCATTTCTTTGTACATAGTTTTTCTCTTAGCCTAATAGGTAGATACTAGGATAAGTTAACACCATTGAGAAGAAATTCTGGACTCAATGTAAATCCTGTGGCCCAGTGGGGTAGTCAATATGTGTTTCATAATTATAAAGCCAAGTTATAGAAAATGAGGAAATGTGGCATGGTCATAACTTATCCTTTATGAATGGTGCCAAATTAAATGCAATTCCCCTTTTATAGTAGGTCATTCCTTTTTTTATGAAGTCAGTTTAAATCATAAAGTAATAGCAAAACTTGAAAGTGTGTGTTGTGCTCTGCTGTTCCTCACGCTTGCCCTTGAGACCTTCCTTCATTTAGCACAGTTGATGTTTTGTCACTCGCGGTCATGGTGGCTCTTGAGAAAGCCACACATGCCGGAAACACTTCCAGCTCAGTCTCCTTTCACTGTTCTATCCCACATTTCAGCAGCTTCCCATGATGCTTCTAGAGATCGGAAATGGGGAAGGAGTTGATTTGGATTATCACAAGACCTGGAAATATTCTCTAGCTTTGCATTTATATAAAGCATGTATTTGGACGACTTTCCTTGGAATAATGTCTGTGGCACATTGGGAACATGCTGATAGGATATGGAGGAGATATTATTGTGGAAACAATGGCTAAGCATATTCCACCTGTCCGTCCACTCTAACTTCCCGCTCTTTAACAGCACAGCGTCTCAGGCAAACTTGTGGGAAGAATATCAGTGGCTGAAGATGGACTAAGTAACTTGCTACTCACAGAAAATCTCAAGCACGGGGTTTGGTAAACAAGTACTTAGGGAAATGAAAGCAGTGAGAACCAACAAGTTTCAAAAGCTATACAACGTTGTTTTTAGATTTAGGGCTGAGAGAGTGGTAACTCATGGCTTTTTCTCACAGAATTATCCTGATTTGCTTTGCCATGACCTACAAAAGCTGTTTTTGTTCTTTTGCTGACCTGCATATTTAAGGTATAGATTCAACTGTATCAACAGTGGAGGTATAATGGAGTTAGCTAAGACCTTGAAATAATGTCGTGCTCCTAGAGCTAGGAGATCCAGTTTTATCTGATATCTCTTTCCCACTTGCTTGATTTCCTTAAGGCAATGAGAAGACTTAGAGTGGAATAAACCATCGAAGCCTGGCAATTATAGAGTAACCTTAAGGTTCTCCTTGTTTGTAGCCATGACAAACTGTTGTGATATAGAGTCAGATTAGACTGATATTTAATCACCACCATCCAAATGGAAGACGTTTACCTGGGGATTTCAGTAAGCCTGTTTTAATAGCACAATATCAATAGATTTAATCATCACAAACACCTTTGAGAAGTAGCTGACATCTTCCACTTCAGGTCAAGCTCTGCTTTCTCCGGGTCATCGAGTTAGTAGTAACCTTGTACCATTTACTTAGCTGTGACCTGAAATTGGCATCAGGCTAGCAATTTTGCCTACAGTGCATCATGTATTCTGCCTCATCACCTTACGGGGTAATTGGATTCAAATTCAGTTACACAAATGAAAGATCTGTGATTTAGAATAGTAATGTAACTTCTTCAAGACCAGGGCTAGTGGAAGGAGTTTTAGAGCCCTGTGTTCAAAATGTGGCACAGTTAAAATTTAGGCCTCTTGTCTGTGATTGTGAAACACCATAGCCAGTCCTGCCTGAAGTAACCAGTTGCTCACATTTGACTACCTGGCCTCAAGTGAGCTTGTACATCTTCCTATTCTGTAATTCCTGCTAGTATATAAAGACAGACCATGTGGAACATTGGCATTTATTCTCTGGAGAATAAAGAGGGTTGGTTATCTTGTGTAAGAGGTATACCAACACTGACCCATGCCCCCTCCTGCAGGTGAAGTCTCTCTATCTCCTGGTTCTGTTTCTAGACCTCTCCATAAGCACTAAAAAGGAAAGGCTGGCTTAAGATTGAAAAATGGCAGACACACCTTAAAAGTATCTATTTCTGACAGCCTGCATTCCACCATTCCAGAGGGTCAGTGAAACACTGATATGTAAGAAGGAAGACAAAGGAAATGAAAATCCAAACACTGGAAAAGGGTGAACTGCGGGACTGTGTAGACTAGACTGCCCTGGCGATGCTTGGCTCGACCTGCATTAGCTGAAATAGAGAGCAGCACTTTTCCCTGCGCCCTGCAGCCGAGCTGAAAGTGAAGACAGAGTGCAGTGTGTCTGCGCTTTTCCTTTTGACCTTTCCAGAATCCTAATTAAGGAGATTGCAGATGCCTTCTAAGTGGATCAGTCTGCAATTGGTTGCCAAAGTGTTTATACTCTGTCTGGATCTCAGTGGTGCCCAATGGCCCTTGTGGATCAGGAGCCCAGCTGTAATCGATCATTTTCTCATCAGTGAGCCTAAAGACATTTACTTTTAATCTCATTTATGGACTTTACCAAACTCTGCCAATATGTGTTTATAGAAATATATATATATATATATATATATATATATATATATATATATATATATACATACACAAACACACACACATATACATATGCAGAGAAAGTAGAAGACTTCTTCATGTTTTTTAGCTACGGCTCTTCTGGGATTTTTAGAGCCAGTGTACTTTACTATTTTATCTTAGATGAACCCTGAAAATATAAAGAAATATAATTGAGTGGGATTGATGCATTTCCAAAACTTGGGAGCAGTTCCCGAGAGTCCAGACTCTTATTTTAATGCCTACATTATCTATAATTATTTCCCAGACTTAGAGTCTTGAACACATTCCCCAGCTATTTAACCATGGTTAGAAGGCAGAGAAGTTTGGGAAGCTCATGAAGTTGCGTTGAAAAGCTAGCTGAGGAAGAGCAGCCTGCCAGACACTGACCTGTGATTTCACGGATGCTGACTCATAAGTGAGCACTGTCCCACCTTGAATTCTTGGCCCATAGATGCCATCTTTAGATCTTGATGAGTAGGGATGTCAGTAGAGAAGGAAAAGTGCAAGATTTAAGAAGGTCTGAACTCGGGCGATGCTTCTGATTGCAAACTTAGAACAGCCATGGTTTGTGTCAGAGTCTTGTCCAATACTTAGATCACATGGGAAAATTTGCCTGTGATGTGTTCTAGGGTGATGTATTTGTTTATTTACTACCTATTTTTACAACAGCGTCTAAATATCCCAGACTGGCTTTGTGTTTGCTGCATAGCCCATGCTGACTTTGGATTGGACTGCTGATTTTCTCCCTCTGATCTTTGCTTTCCCACCTAGTTCTTTAGCTAGCCTGAGGTTGAAACCCAGGGCCCCATGCTTGCTAGACAGATACTCTCACATCTGTGATAAATCTTTAGGGCCATCCCATGGTTTAAATACTAATCCTATATTTTGGACAAGTTGAATATTATAAGAAAATATACTGTATGTTTTTTTCAAGAACAAAATACTACTAAAAACATAGTTTTGTTACAAATACTTTTGTTTTTTAAGGAATCTTGTCTTGTTGCTTGATTCAGTCATCCTTTAGTCTACTTGACTCTCTTGTATTTGTAGTGAAACAGAATGAGAAAGCACTTTACATGCCCATGTTGGGGAGGTTGTGGTAGGCTGTGCCTTCTGGCTAATATTCTTACAATGCCCAGACTTCAGTGACCAGAATAGATTTTAATGTTGACCCAAACTAGGACCCAAGCCAAGCATTTCCTGTCCTTTCGTTTCTTTGCCTTGTCCATTTCCTTTATCTCTATTTATCCTCATTTATTCCCTCTGGAGAAACACCCCTTCCCCAGCTTTACTGACTGTGGATAAATAATTGGAGTGCTTTTGAGTTGAGACTCAGGCTAGGTAGACCCGAGGGAAGACTAGTGAATAACTATGCTCTTTTGGTCCTTCTCATGGATCTCCTATTTTATATTTCAGTTATCAAACACAGCCATGCATTTCTCCTTTAAGGTTTAAATAGGCTAGATCTGAAACACAGCTAAAATAAGTTCAGAGTTTGACTGGATTGGGGAGAAACCTAACAGCAATTTTTAAATCAAATGTTGAATAAATGATATGATTCTCAGATAAAAGCTTAATAGATGTTGTTTCATATTGCCTTTAATTAAGTGTGTTCTCTGTATAACAGTTTAAAATGCAAATCTTCCTGTCAGTGGAAAAATGTCTATCTGATAAAATAAATTATTTTAATTAAAATATTACCATTCAATTTTCAGACCCATAAAATAAAATTAACCAATGAAATGTTTCCAAAATAAAGGTTGGTTTAATAAATAAATTTTTCAGAAGGGTGCATCTTAAATCTACAAATGATGCCACATTATATGAAAATAAGTTTTAAAGTTTGATTATATATTTATCCTCATATTTATATCATTTGCTTAGCGTTTTTTCACATATTTTGCAGAGATAGACTTTATCACACACAGCTCAATTTTCTAAACACTACAAATCCTAATGCTTAACCAATAAAGCTCTGAAGTATGAGGTTTTTACTGTAACCTGAAGCCAGTGTCAGCCTAAGAGTAGGCAGGCATGTCTTTCATTAGACAAATGTATACTGGATGTGCACTGGGAACAGAATTATAGATAGTAAAGATACCAATGTAAGGGTCTAAACTTTTAGTAACTGCTCCCAACTTTTGAATGACATCAGTTCTTCTCAAGTAGATTTCTTTAGCTTTTCCTCCTCTAAG
Source organism: Chionomys nivalis (assembly GCF_950005125.1). NCBI lineage: Eukaryota > Metazoa > Chordata > Mammalia > Rodentia > Cricetidae > Chionomys > Chionomys nivalis. Next base: position 87,054,254 of record NC_080091.1, read on the forward strand.
ATAAACCAGTAAAACACTAGTGTGTGGTTGATGAAAAATAACAGAAATGAAATTTAATACCATCTCCTAAATGCCTGTCATGTACATCTGCTTAAATATTTTGTTATATTTTAATGTACAAAGAACAAAGAATACGGTTACAATACATAAAATTTCGTGGTGCTTGTATGTTGCTTCAGAACTTTTAATGCCCTGTGTTTCAAAAGTCATTATGAATTTAGTTTGTTTCTATTTTATTTTTCATAGTCAAAAATTGTCCTTTTCTTACAGTTAATCTCTCAGTGTCCATCGATACCACACCAGCCCCAGAGGACCTGCCCACGGTTTCTGCTGCTGACATGGTAAGTGACTTTTAAGCTGCCCACATAGTTTGTAGTTTATGCGTGGTGCTGTGTGATCTCCATTTAACAATGTTGTTTATCATTGCCCGTAGAGGGAAAGAAAGAAAAGCCTGTCATCACCATGGCTAGCTTTTCATTTTCTTTCAAAGATGTAAAATTGACATTCACTCATATAACATTATTTTTGAACTTTTTTAAAGAATCTAATGCTAGATCCCATTTATTGTGACCTTGAAACGTTTCTACAAGAGCAATGAGAATGTTGGAAAACAAGAACTGATGCCTGATTCTGGCCTGGCGAGGCATTTGTCTGGTTGCCCCAATGGCCCTGCCCTCCCTTTACTAAGGGTGACGGTAGCAGGACGTTTCCCCCATTACTTAGAAAGGACTGAATGTCCATCACATGGTGTCCTTTCCCATGGCTTGTAACCAGGGACCTTTAAGGCCCTGGAACTAAGTTTTAAAAACGAGCTGTTTTGCACGGAAGGTCACATGCTGGGAGAAAACTTTTATATTGGAGAAAATGGGGAAAATGCGGTTTCAGGCTTCTGATTGTTCCTTCCATGCCAAATATGGAAGCCGACCAAAGAATATCAATCTCCCAGTCACAAAGACAGAACACATAATACCTTGTATTGAGAGGGTGCCCATCTCTCAGGAGACCGGAACACTTCTGCAGATATTGTGTCGTGAGTGCCCACAGCATCCCTTTCAGAGATGCTGTTTGTGTCCATCCTGGCAGTTCTCACAGAACCCTGTTTCTCTCTTGTTTTGTATTCTCTGCCTCTCTTGACTTCATGCCTTACCTCTAGATTTTTTTCTGACTTTTTTCAAACCTTCTCTCTTTCTTGCTTTATGTTTCATACTGTGTATGTATATGTGTGACTGTGTGTCTATGTATGTGTGTGTCTCTGTGTCTGTGTGTATGTGTCATCTGTGTGTATATGCGAGTATGTGTGTGTGAATTTATGAATGTATGTATGTGTCTGTTTATGTGTAAGAATATGGCTACATGTTGAAAGTCACTGTAGAAGGATTCAGATTTTAATTTCCTTGCCAGCCAACTCAGAAGAACTTGCCTAGAATAGAGGAGGAAATGTGTCTTTCTAGGTTTTAAAGAATTTTAACTAAAATTCGTTTTGTGCTTTTTTTAAAAAGCCAATAAAAACCTAAGTTCATTTGAAATAAAGTTTTTCAACACATTTGCTTTCACATTGCTTCTTAGTCTCCCAAGTACCACAGGGGCCAACTCAGCAGCTGGCCAGCACTGAACAGAGCACAGCCGCTCAGACAGTGTTACTGTCCTCAGATAGATATTCTGACCCCCACCCCTAGCCTGTGTTCTTTCCGTAACTGTGATGTTAGTGGAGAAGACTTGGAAGCCATTACTTCTGAGAGGCACAAGTTCTCTGTGTGCTTCCATGCGCTGGCTCTGCCTCCCCGACCTTCTCCTGGGACATATCGTCTTCAGGACTGAGTTTCCTTCTTTCCCTTTGACCCATAGTTTAGTCACGAGAGAAGGGGCAGTAAGGGTGCCATGAGGCGCCTCTCCAGTGAGCCTTCCTCCCCCAAGGCTCCAGGTGTTGGAGGATCCAGGCCTCTCTCCTTCATGCTCATGAACGTGAAGACAAGCTGTTCTCCTGGGCAGTGGGCATGTTTCAGGGGAAGGCGCAGGGAAGAGGGGCATTCTAGCCTCTAGACAGATGGGAACTGCTGAGGTTCGCTCCCTTAAGGATAAGGGCAGTGCTTCCTGTATGTTCATTTATTGTTGTCATCATTTTATACTCATCTCTGCCTCCTTTCCTATTGATACCTCCCTGGCTCTTTCTCTTTACCGTGCAAACAAATTCTTTACATGGTCGCTGAAGAAGAGGCTTTGAGAGGAGCTGCAGTTGGTGGCACCCTGTATCTGAATGAGATAGGATCTGATGACTTCCGGCTTCTAGCTCCAGTGTCAGAATCTAACATCAGTATCCCGGAGAGAGAGATGACTGAATGAATTGCTTAGTGCTTGCTTCTTACACAAGATTCCTCTCTGGCCTTATTATAAGTTTGTTTGAGGCATCCCCTTAATCCACGGTTCTGGTATGCTCATGTCACAGTCAAGATATAAGCCGTTTCCTGTTCCCAGGAAGCCCTATGGAATAGTTTTGTTGACTTCCCAGCTCTCTGACAGAAGAAGGCTCTCCCTGGCCTTGGGAGGGCAGATGCCTAAGTTCTTTCAACAGACCTGAACATGGCCCTTGCTGCTCAGGGGGTCTTTTACCATGAGGGACTTGCAACATTTCAGAGTTTATTTATTTAAACGGCTTTGCATCCTCATCTCTGGTAGATTTTAAACTCTCTGATGTTTTACAAATTGCCTAGCTTGCTTTGCATGTTTTTCTGGGAGCAATAATCCCAACTCTGAAGTCAGCGAGAAACGTGGACAGGGGCTCAGTGTTTACCTACATTTGCCTGTTCTGTCTCATGCTTCCTACTTTTGAGGGAGGAGATAGCATGGAACTTTTTTTTTTAAGAAAATCCTTGTAGTTTTAAGAATTGCGGTGAAATCCACTTAGTAATTCTCTTGAAAATGAGATGCAGAAAATTGATTGGACATCTCTTTCTGGGAGATTGCTCTTTCTTGAAACCCCCTGCTGCTTGCTTCTCTTTGCATAAACCTTTCCCCTTGCTACCCCTTTACACAATGTTGTTTGACCCATCTGACCACTCGGAACTAGCTCCTCCATGGTGAGCGCTCGTATATTCTTCCCACAGGGCTCAGTGTGTCTCCTTGTGAGCATCTCTACTCACGGTATCTAATTCTTCTCCTGTGTGTGCGCTGAAACATAACGAAATGCGCATCACAGTCTGCCGCTCATTTTTTTACCCGTTGGTTTCCCTCCCTGTTGTTTCTTAGCTTTGCTGGCCTGCTTCCCCCCCCCCCCCACCTTTGGAGGAGGAAAGCGCTTTAAGGCCTGACTCGCTCTCAGGGCTCAGTGCAGATTTTATTTTCTCTGTACTCAGTGTAATAGCTGACTTCCTCGTCTGGTCTCCCAGCCATGCACATGCACACTTCTTAACCACCTTATATTATTGAGTAATTTTCAAGCAAACATTTTATTTCTCTAAGGAAACTTGTAAACACTGTTGCTGTTTCTTTAATCAGTTTTACTCCCCTAAAGCTTATATTAGTTCATCCATGTATTTGGATTTGGTGCACTCTCAATTTCCCTGTGGGAAATTTTTGTTTTTCATTTCCCACCGACTGTTGTTAATTCAAAATATCCTATAACTAAATGAAGTAGCATTGCCAGATTTAAAAAATAAAATATGAAATATTCGATTACATTTGAATATCAGGTAAATATTAAATAATTTTAGTGTGAGTGTGTTCTGAATATTGCATAGGACGTGCCTGCACTAGAAACAGTCATTGTGAAGGTTGAGTATTACGTAAACATCTTATATTTTACCTGGTCATTTTAAACCGAATGTTTACTTTAATTTTATCCTCTGCACAGAGGGCTGACAAATTGGCACAGTTCTTCTTTGAATATGTCATATACTCCAGGTCCGGTAAAGGATTTTATTCACACAGTTAACGGGACCTGTCTGGTGCCTGCCATACCCTAAACCAAATCTGCTCTTTCCTTTCCTTTGTCCTATTGTGGGCACAGTCCCGTTGGTCCTTTGACGGTGTAAGTTATCATTGGTAGATTTGGCCCAGCACCAGACCAACGTCAATATCTGTGTCTGTCACTTGTCTTTTTCTTTCATTCTTCTTTTTCTCACTACCCCTTTTTCTTTTCATCTCCACAAGTAGTTAAGTTTGGGTGGTTTGTATTGTCCAATGAACAACTTCTGTGTTTACTACCCCTGAGAAGCTCTTATTAAAAACCTTGCAATTCTCTTGTCTTCTAGAAGATCCTTTGCTACCGTATTTTGTTTTTAAACGTCTGTAGTTGCTGTTGTAGCTCTTCACTCCCACTCCTTCCTCAGCCCCTTGTGCTACTTCACCTATCATCGAAATCCATCCTTAGCCTTGTCTGGTGTCTCACCGCCCTCGTGGGTACACTGGATGCTCAACACATTTTCACTCAGCATATTTGTAGCTGTACTGAGTCATTATTCCCAGGTGAGAGCTCTGCAGTTGATGGCTCCAACTCTGGCATCTCTCCTCGTCCGTTAGACATCTTTTCAAGGATTTCCAGATTCAGATCACTAACCGTTGAGGGTGGGCTGCCATGTGACTGCTGTGCAAAATTCTGAGCATCTTAAGAAAAGCGAGGTAATGTGAGAATTCTAACCTCTAGAGAGCCCTGAGATCATATCCTGAGATCACACCCCTTTCCTATTCATGAGGACCAGAGAGTACTTTCATAAGAAATAAAGACGAAAATTATAGATGTGAGAAACACCTATAAAGAGATAAAAGACAGTGGCAATTGAGATACTGAGTCTCCTGGATTAACCCGCAGCAGACAATGGGGACTTGAACTCAGGTGGTAGCCATGGCTCTGGATATATTTCTTCATGATGTAGATTCTATCTGAAGTCTTAAGGAATTAACCTTCACTTCATGTCAGCTTTTATGAAATAATGGAAATAACACAAATCATATTGGTGTGTTTTCTGTGGTCTCTGAGTTGAACTTGGTTGTCAGCTATACTTTAGATTTTATAAAAGCCATAAATTTTATTTTGAAAAATTACCTATATTAAGCTATATGCTAGTTGCCTAACATTTTTATATGTGAGACCTTAGTTGTAGATGGGGTTTGGAGGTTAGTTTTTTCAGATAACAATAAGAGATTCATTTGGCACTTTTACAATATTGGCATGGCCATTTTGAACTAACTAAAAGAAGTTAAGCTACCTATCTCTGCATCTGTATCTGTGCCATTTTTCACCTGAACCTTAATCTTTGTTAGGAAATGGATAAAAATTCCTGTTGGGGTTGTTTCAGTGTCTCGAACATCTCTGGGGAAATTCCAGCTATAGAGAAGGACTTTGCTGATGTTACATTGCTGATGCAAAATTAGGGCACAATTTTGCTGATTTTAAAGCAGAGAAATATGTTACAAATTATGACCTCTAAACGTTAGCTCTATTCTTCTGAAAGCATCCATATGCGGAAATCTAAAAAAAAATAAAAAAAACACAAGACATGATTAATCACCTTGCAGAGTTCGATGAAAAGCAGTTATGCAGCTCAACTGTGTACAATTGGAGGGAACAGGAAAATATTTCAAGTGAAGACCCAGAGTTGATATTTATTACCTTGGACAGGCATTTTGCCTTTTGAGCTCTATGGAAACCTCCTCCCTTTCAGGCCAGGCTGGACCGGTGATGGTAAAAGATGTTGATTTATTTGAGGTGATATAGAAGTATTTCCTTTAAAGGACAGCAGAAATTTGCCATTCTGCACTTCTTTGCAAGGTATTTCTAAGGAACTCATTACCATATAATGTCCCCTTAGCCTGGAACCCAAGAAGATACAGAGAGTGAAGTAGTTGGACTCTTTCTCAGATGAGATACCCAGTCATTTCCACTAACAGTTTTGACATTCCTTTAGGTGGAGAAGGTTCTGGAAATATATGTCTAGAAAACAACCATTGATGCCCCAGTATGAACAAATGCTCTTTGTACAGCAAAAACTGTATCCTTAAAGGGTAATTGTTGAATAAGGCTCAAATACAAGAAATAACTGCACAGAGATGCTTTTACATAGGGAATGAGCCACCCAGTAACTTCATCACAGAAAACCTTCAAGCAGAGGAGGAGCATTCACCCCTGCACTGTTGAATACTAAGGGTGAGAAAGCTGCTCACATCACTAGGGGTTTTTTCAGACTCTTCCTGGGACTTGGAGGCCATTAACTTGTAGTTGTCCTGTAAGCAGTAAGCCGACTGTTGTAGAAGTAGGGTCCTTATGCAGGAATTTCAGTATTTTGTCACTAGTTGAGAGTGTGCCTCAAAATGGGTAAGAAAAACATTTCAGGACTGGAAAATGGTGAATAAGGATGCATCTCAGCTGAGTTTAGCCCCCCGTGAGGGCTTTCTGGAATACAAATCGTTCTAGAGTTCCCCCTCTTTGAGCAGAAAGCAGGTAGCCAGAAGCAGTTGGCTGTGGTTGGGTAAGAGCTGAGGTGGGTGTACAGGTCTGTCCATGGCATCAACAAGAAGATTCCCTATGTATTAGATACAGAAAATAGGGGGAGTAGCCAGAAAGAAGCACACTATCGACAACAGGACAGCAACACATATTGATCCTTGTGCTTGAAGTCCCAGGAACACAGAGCTAGAGATCTCTCACACAGCTGAAGGGGTGCAAAGGCATCACAGCCATTCCGCTCATGGGTGTCCCAAGTGCTGACCCGTAGTCAACAGAAAAAAATCCATGCTGCATTAGGATTGCCACAGAGAAGTCTAGGGCTAGGCACTTTGATAGTATCACCTTTTTAGTCACGAAGATGTACTTATTAAGATAAATAACCTGCTTTTGGGTTAGTTACTATCCTTTGACATTTAGAGCATCGATCATTCGATAAGGTCGGTGAGTATGGACCCAAGCACACACCAGTAAGTACTTTGTGAACTAAAGGTGTTCTGAAGTTTCCTGTTTTGGGATTTAGGATATTCATGTATCTCATTTGACCCACAGGAAGACTGGCAGGAAAGAGGGACTTTGTGGTTTGTTTCTGTTGAACAAATGGTGGAGTGTAAGGTGAAGGAACAAACTGCCTACCACACTGCATCTCTCGCAGTGTCCTTCATAATTGCTGGCCTATAGCATGGCCGCGTCAGGTGACTGCCATCTCCAGCGGTTATCTTCGGATTGTTTTGTGGGCAGTTCTAGTGTAGTCCATCTAGGGCCCGTCAAGTATGAAAAGCTGCTTTAGATGTTTCAATTTTTTTTCTAAAAAAGAAACAAAAACCAAAAACAATCCCTGTTTTCTTTTCAGTACCATAATGCTACCTTTGACTGGGCCTATTTGTCAAAGAAGGAATGTTTGAAGTATGGAGGAAAACTCGTGGGAAACAACTGTGATTTTGTTCCTGATATTACCCTCATGTCCTTCATCCTCTTCCTGGGCACTTACACCTCTTCGATGGCTATGAAAAAATTCAAAACTAGTCGTTACTTTCCAACAACGGTAAGTCCCAGGATTTAAATACTTTTCATTGGATTTGGCCTGTCTCACCATGAATGCACTTTTATATAGTGAAAAAGGTACCTGCAGTTCACCTTGTCCAATATTACTTTGTACATTTAAATGATGCATTCTGGTCTTTGTTCATGTGAATGCACATTTAACATAGTTGTAGTCCTGCTTCAAGAAACCTTCCCAAGATTTGCTTTCGGAATTCCATTGTGAGTTCTGGCTGTAGTGCTTGTTAGTGTGGTGGATTGGAGCAATGTGACACGCTCCCTGTCCGTGCGTATGGCTGAGGAAAGGGATACTTTAAACCCATAGTGTTTAAATACATCAGCAAAACCTTTTCATATCAATCAGGAATTTTAATGGTGTAGAATTTCTTGATCATTAACTATACGTGTATAGAAATTCATAGAAGTTCTCAAACATTGACTAGACATTAATACTTGAATGTAATCTTTGGTCCTAAACCAAAACAATATTGTGCACTAGGAATGGTGCGGCTATTTGAGCGAATTTTTCTTCCCATAATATTCTATAGTACCTAGAATGTATTTGGTTTGCATACACTTCCTCTGCCCTTCTAGTGTGCTAACGTAAACTTAAATTAAAAGCTGCAGTTCTTTGAGAGACTAGACCAAATTTTTTCAAAGCTAGGAAATGATATTCCCAAACTACTGTTTTGCTTTATAGTTCAGTTCGTAGTGTTTAAGAGGTCAAGATTTCCAGGTAATCTGCATTAAGCATGATCTATATCAGTGGCCTCATGAAACTGCGTCATTGTGGTTTGTCTAGAACTTCAGTAGACAGAAACTTCTTTCTAATCCCTAGAAAATGAAATTTAATATATTCAAGTTCACCTTGGAAGCTGTGGACCTTCTCACTTCTTACAAAATAGAGACTATAGTTGATGGTGAGGTGTCTAAAAGTAGATGCCCAAGTAATAAAAATGTTCCAGAAAGAGAAATGGGGAAAGGGTTTAATTCAATCTATTTAAAATAGACTTTATTTACTGGAGTTTAGCAGACTCAGAGCCGTTCTTGGTTTAGTACACAGTGTGATAACAGATCTACACACACACACATACACACACACACACACACCAAGTTACCTAGAACCTGACTCTGAAGGTGGTCCGCCTCTTTACCACTTTCTGCTGTTTCAGACTTTCTGGTTTCACTTGTGCAGGTTAGAGTCATTCCTGAATGCATTTGACCTTGTGGTCAAAGCACATACCCAGTATGTACTGAACCCCATTGCTTCTGCAGCAGATAAGTTTTATATAGAATAGATTCCTGAGTAGAAGGTTTAAGAACAATTTTTTCTGGATTGTGGTTTTTGCTTTGTTGTTACCATTTCATGGGATCTTGGGCTTTGTTTGTTTTTGTTGCATTTTTTACAGATCATTACTTCTTGTCAAAGTCTAATGTGTTTTGAGCATAGCCAGTAGAACTGTGGAAAATTTACAAAAAAGCTCTTATATGTTGCAATTTGTAAAACAAACCCGTGCCAAACCTCAGATGGGAGCCAACTATCTTTTCTACTCTTTATTTTCATGGGCAAATAACAACTATATGCATCTATGGAACACGACGTGATATATTAGTATATGTTTATGTTGTAGAATGATTCCATTAAGCTTCTTAATGTATCTGTAATTTCGCATGGTTAAATCATTTCTACAATGAAAACAAAACCTCCTCTTGGCAAATTTGAAATATACAACATCATACAGGAGCTGTAATCACCATTTTATGTGTGATCTCAAAAACCTACTCCTTCATTGTAACGGGACTTTGTGGGCTTTGACCAGCATCTCCTCTTTCCCGTCGCTCCCTGCCGTCTTGGTCTATGAGGCTCACTTTCTAAGTTTCCACATGTAAGTGAAATCAGGAAGTATTTGTCTTCTATATCTGGCTTCTTTTACTCCAGTTTCCCCTGTTTTGCTTCAAATGGTAGAATTTGCTTCTTTTAAAATGCCAAATAGTATTCCAATTACATGTATAATTGTTGTAATACGAGTGGTGGGGCTGCGTCCCCGGCACCCGGCCGCCCGTATGGCTAGCTTATGCCCCGAAATAATTACATGGAAATTGTATTTTTTTAATCATTGCCTGGCCCATTAGCTCCAGCCTCTTATTGGCTACCTCTTATATATTGATCTAACCCATTTTTAATATTTTATGTAGCACAACGAGTTGGCTTACCAGGGAAGATCTTAACCTGTGTCTGTCTGGAGTGGGAGAATCATGGCGACTCACTAACTCGGCTTCTTTCTCCCAGCATTCTGTCTGTTTACTCCACCCACCTAAGGGCTGGCCTATAAATGGGCTAAGGCAGTTTTCTTTATTAGTTAACCAATGAAAGCAACAGATAAAATACAAAACCACCTCCATCATATAATTATATAATAACATTGAAAATGAAAATTATATGCATATACTAGATTTCATTCCTTCATCTGCAGCCGACGTATAGGATGATGCTACAGATTGGCTGTTGTGAACGGAGCTGTGATACAGGGAAGCACACACAGGCTGTGGGACACTCATTTTCTTTCACTATCAGTTGAATAAAGGTAGTGCTGGATCTTCTGACCGTTCTCTTAATTCATTAGGGGAACCATCTCCCATTATCTGTAACAGCTAAACTAAGTTACATTCCCATTCATAGGATGCAAGGGTTCCCTTTTCTCCAAATCTGTGTCAAACATGTTACCTCTTGTCTTCTTAATAATAGTGATCTTTGACATAGGTGAGTTCACACTCATTGTAGATTGAATTTGCACTTCTTGGACAATTCTATTATTTAGCCTTTTTCACATATCTGTTGGCCTGTAAGCCCTTTAAGGTATGACTGTTAAGTGTGCTGTCCATTGTAAGTGGGCTGTATGTGTTTTATGCTTGGGTTCCATATAGATTCTCGGCATTACCCTCTTGGCAGGCGAATGGTTGGTCACTATGTTTACAGCCTTGGCACTTGCCTTGTTGCTCTGCTAATCGCTTCCCTTGATGGGGAGAAGCATTTTAGTTTGACACAGCCTGATTTGTCTTGCAATAAAATTAAATACTATGTTAGTTTTTCTCTTTGAGAATCTTTGTCACGTTCGTCACTAACACCTTTTGTTCTGTTTTCTTCTAAAGTCTTTATGGTTTCAGACCATCCAGTTAAGGAATCAATTTTGAGTTGACTATTGAATGTGTGAGGTAATGGTCTGCTTTTCTTCTTCTGCATGTGAATATCCAGTTTTCCTACCACTGATTATTGAGGAGTTTTATTTTCTCTCCAATTTATATTCTTGGCACCTTTGTTTAAAATCAACTGACTCTTGATGAATGCTCTTATTTCAGGGATCTGATTGTTCCTCTTGCCTATATGCTATTCTATTACATTATAGAATTAATAGATATATAGTAATATAATTTTCATACATATATTAAATTATTTGCACACATAACTCTATCTCTGTCCATCTGTCAATCTGTCTGTCCATCCATTTGTACGTCCATCTGTCTATCTCTTTGTAACTTATTTGGAAGCCAAATATTGTGATGGCTAGAGCAGCATTCTCTTTACTCAACATTACTTTGGCTATTTGGGATGCTATGCACGTCTATACAGATTTTAGAATTTTTTTATTTCTCTGAAAAAATGTCATTGAAAATTTTATAGGCATTGTATTAGATTTCTTTGAGTACTGTGGGCATTTTAACATTATTTATTCTCCTAGTTCATGAATATGATCTCTTTTCATTTATTTGTGTCTTTATCACTTTTTTCATTAAATTTTTTGTACTTTATAGTTTTAAAAGTATATATAATTCATCTTGGTTAAATTTATGACTCAGTATTTTATTATTTTGTAGCTATTATAAATAGGATTGTTTTCCCTTTATGATTTTAATTTTTTGAGAATTTCATACTTGGGTACATTGTATTTAAGTTATTTTCATACCTTCCTCTTCCTTTCCAACTCTGTGTCTTCCCCCAACAATCCCCTCTTGAATGCATGACCTATTCTATAATTATTGTTCTGTTTTTCATACATACATACATGCTTAACATACTGTCATATATCCTACAGAACACAAATAGTTTTTCCTATATGTACACGTGTTTAGGACTGTCCATTTATGATTGGATAACCTGTTGGGGAGCTCAGCTCTGCAGAAACTGATCCTCCCCACTTCAACAGCCATTGTCTAGCTCTAGACCTTTGTCTAAGGGTGAAACCTTGTGAACTTGATTTTGTTTCTGGAGAGTTTGTAATAGTATATAGAAACACAATTGGTTTTGCATGTTGATTTTATATCCTTAATTTTACTGAATTTACTCAGTTCCAATTTTTTATTTTATTTTGGTGGCATTTCTAGGGTTTTCTGTCAATAAAGGCACATTGTCTATATCTTAACTTCCTTTCGTATGTGGAGGCCTTTTGGTTCTGGTATGGACTGGAGCTTACTAAGCCTGTAGTCTGGGAACACAGATGCTGGCCTGGTCCTGAGTGGGCCTAGAGGCCAAGACATCTTAGGGGCTGAGCCCATTGCCTCTGACTGGTCTTGGGGAAGTTTGTACCCTAAGGCTCTGAGGCTAGTCTGGTATGGGATGGAAAAGAGACAGACTTGTGGGAAAATTATAGAACCCTAGCTTCTGAGTTGACTAAGTCTGTGCAGTCCTCTGCATCCACCTCTGAACCTCACACTGATTTCCTTGGGCATGTCTAGCATTTGTATCTGTGGGCTCACTCCCTAACCTGTCTCTCAGCAGAGGGCATCTGCTTCTAAGTTGCTTTGCCTGGCATTGGAGAGGGGGTGATGTGTGTAGCATATGGTTTTCTTAGCCTCTTCTTTGTATCTTAACGTACCTGTAGTCTACACAGATGAGCTGTAGAACTGCTCACCTGGCTTCTTTAGGCCTGGCAACGTTATTTCTAGGGTATAATTGGTCAATCTGGTATTTCTAGGAGGAAGAGCATCAGACAGTCCTGTCCCACCATCTTGCTAACTTGCCTCACAGCCCACTAGCGATTATCTTAACTGTGCTTATAAACGTCACTTTTATCTTGAAACAGTAGCTCCCAAATTCAGACTTTGAAAGCTTCTACTACATAAGCCCAATTTTTAATAAGTTAGTTATTTGCTCTTGATCAATGCCACCAAGAAATTAGGAAAATTGAGGAAATAAAAAAGTGATGGTGTGTTAGCTGGGATTTCTATTGAGATGGTTTTCAGCTGTTACGTTGTCTTTGCTTATATGCCTCTTATACAAGGCATGTAAATAACAGCACAACCATACCATGTCCATACTCAGAAATGAATACTAGCGGTGTTTGTCTCTCACGTGTTTACCTGTGCTTAACTCAAGCTGTCACACTTGTTGGGTGTGTCTACTTGGGTGGCTTTGCTGGTAGAAACAGTCAAGTGTCTAGACTGCTGAGCTTGCCTGTTAGCAATGAAAACTTGCATGATTAATACAAGATAATTGTTTCATTTCTATATGCTTGAATGACTTGTTTGTTTTGTGAACTTAAAATTATTAAAATGTTATTTTGTCATTTACGTCAACTTTATACTAAGTACTCGGTATTTGCTGGCTTGTGGAAGTCACTTAAATAGCAATAAATGCTGTATTTTGTGTGGAGTATACATATAGGAATCCAGAAGATTCTCATTCCCAGCTGTCTCATTAGCTAACAGTGTGCCCTCTGAGGCCTAAATGCAGACTTGGTTACCTCATCTACCCCGGGAGAGCTCAGCTAGACAATCATTCATGTTGTTTTAGGTACTAGTATTTTTGTATTTTTAGGTGGAGATTTGAGGCTCCATCTCCTAAATGAAATAAATTCTCTATATCCTACAAGTTATTATAGCAGTGATCACAGTCAAACAGGTTTCTACACATTGATGATTAGCTCATTGTTCATGTCAGCTTTCTTTTGCAGGTGCTGTGAGTCTCCCAAGCATCATACTGCTAATTCAGAATGTGGTTTGCTTTATTTCCACAATTGGGCTTACTTTCTTCCTATATATCTCAGCTGGTCACAAAACCCATCTATCTATCTATCTATCTATCTATCTATCTATCTATCTATCTATCTATCTATCTATCATCTATCTATCTATATCTCAACTGGTCACAAAACCTATCTATCTATCTATCTATCTATCTATCTATCTATCTATCTATCATCTATCTATCTATCTATCTATCTATCTATCTATCTATCTATCTATCTGTCTATCTATCTCTCAAATGGTCACAAAACCTATCTATCTATCTATCTATCTATCTATCTATCTATCTATCTATCTATCTATCTATCTATCTATCTATCTATCACTACTATCTATCTATCTACCTATCTATCTATCTATCATCTATCTATCACTACTATCTATATCTATCTATCTATCTATTGATCGATCTATCTATCATCTATATACCTACCTACCTACCTACCTACCTATTTCTACTGTCCCTCTGCTCTCCCTACCTCTCCCTCTCTCCATTTCTTGTCTATCCATCTCTTTCTGTTTCTTGCAGTACCTCTATTGACAAGACCCAGATGGAAAGGAACTAACTCATTGTACAGAGGGGGTAGATAATGGAGCAGTGCAACAAACTAAGATGCATACTCCATGCTATGTAAAAAAGCTTTCTCATATCATACTTGTTATAGGTTGTTTGGTTGTTCTACCATGGTCCTTTCCCTTTACACCAACACTTCGATTTCCCTCAGTGTGGTCTTCATTGCCTTTGAGTAGACTAGGGCTAGTGACTCTCTCCCCTTCTGTATCTTATGGAACAAATAGCAGTGTATCAGTATAAGTCCTTTGGACGAAACAGATCAGCTTTGTTAGGCTGATTACACAATTCATACCTCAGGCCTGCTACAGAGCCCCGACACTTGATGGAACATGGCTAGAATGCCAGAATTCCACTGGTGCCTAACGCTCCCCGTTCTTTTCAAAGAGGCACATCAACCTTCCGTCCTGTAACCGTGGCTGGTCTATTAGATCAGCTTCAAAGTCAGAGTCGTTTAGCATCAAACTTCTAGGAGGACCATCACAGCATAATGTGTGATTGTCTGTGAAAGATGGCTCAAGGCATTCACATGAATGCTCTCCCAGAGTCCCACGCCTGTGGAACAATGTGGCTGCTATTCGTCCATACTTGGTACAGACGGAGTGTGGGGCTTAAAGGGACGGCAGTATCGGACCATGGCAGGAAAAGTTAGAAAGAACACTATGATTTAGGCAAAACTCTTGGTCCTGTGGTGTGGTTGCAGTCCATGCGGCTGTCTCACGTACGCAGTAGGCACAAGAATACCTTATTTCAGGAATCATTTATTCATCCCACACCTCTAGAATACGAAGTTTCTAATCTAAACCTGAAGTAATCATTAGCTATGTTTACGTATACATCCCAGTTATAGAAATTATCATCCCTAGACTCCGGCTAATATCAACAGCTGAACTACCTTCCACATTTTATTTAGGTGGTGTAAACTCTTCATTGGTGCTCTTTCCTGAACAAACTACTACTAAGCTACTAAGCTACTAAGATGAATTAGCATCTTCATCCCATATGGAGCAAAATGATGGCTGTTCTCATATGTGCTTCACGTTATACGAGGTGAAGGAGAGAAACATGAGTAATTCAGGAGCCTGACACACAGTAGGCACTTAATATATTGTTAAATAAGTTGAATTTTTGTACTTTTAAATAAGAATGACTTTATGTCATTTATTTCCATTCATACTAAAGATCTCCTGAGAGATCACATTTTAGCATTATTTTATGGCCCGTGCTAATGGCTGGTTTTGAAGAACTGTGGCATTAGGAATTAAAGCATAGTATTCCAGAATTTAAATAAAAACATAATGAGCATTTTAGCTAGGCAATCCATCTTGTTTTATGTGCATAAACCACAGAAAATCTAGGATTTTGAAGCCATGATTCTTTGTTGACAGTTTGGCTGTCACTGTTCCATTAAAATTGGCTGTGTGCAGAGGCAAGAGGTGTTTATTTTGTACACAATTTCTTCTGAGAGGTGGGTGACATTCTGCTTCTATTTTCTTTTCCCCTAGAAGTTTCTTGTTGAAAGGTAAAAACTGTCAAACTGAAACCACTAACATATTAAAAGTGAGTACGAAATAATAGGTGTATATTCTACGTCTCATTCTCCTGTTCGTAAAACTGGGTGACATTTGTATAGTTCAAAATATCAAGCCATATCTTATCATTGAAGTTCATTAAACTATGATTTTTCTGTTACGGAACATATCAGATCTTTTCCAAGTCCTTTTGATACTTTATAACTGGGATAGCCATTTTGACAGTCAAATTTGCTTTTGTCTAGCTTTTTTTTTTTCATGAAGAATGACAAAGAGATGTTTAGTTATAAATGCGATTCAGCCTGTTATATATTCTACACTCACTTACAGATACTTTAGCTATTACAGGTATGTGACAAAAAAAAATCACAGTTAACTTAAATTGAGCCCCAATGACGGTTGATCGCAGAGTTGTGAGCAGGCTTCTCCTGATGTCACAGAAGCAGGCTATAGATAGAAGTCATCCCCTCTGACCGCGTCGTCCTCCCGGTTTGAAGCACTTCAACTAACTTGTCCGTCATAGGAAAGTCAACAACATTTGGATGTATGCAATAAAACAGGAGTTTCTTGTTCCTGGGCTGTCTAGTTACTAATTAGTCAATTAAAACTTAATTCTTGTATTTTAATATAAATTCTGAAGTTAATTTCCTTTATTGGACCTGAACCCCTTTAGTATATTATTATACTAGTTTGAGTTATATCCAAGCAGACCTTAGGAAAGGAGTTGGGAATCTGGGGCAATTGGATTTTAGTGGATTTTAATGTGAGTGAGTCTAATCTTGCCTCTGCATTTCTGAAAAAACACAGTCTAATGTTGGAAGGATTCTTCTCACCGCTTCTCAGAGATGCTGAAAACATCTTCTGATACGTCTCCTACATCTTGACTCTGCTTCCTTTTCTCTAGATCAGCCTAAGGGGTTTTTGTTTTTTTGTTTTGTTTTGTTTCAGTTTCAATCTCAAGATAAAGCATTGGATCCTAGTTTTTCCCACGTAGTTTGGTTATTTGTTTCTGGCACGTGGTTATTTGGTGTCTTGTTGCAATGCCCAGTTTTGAGGCAGGATAGGAGGAGTGTTGTGTTAGTGGTTGCTAAATTCCCAGTCTCCTCGTTGGATCCCTTCTCTAGGCCTCCTTAGGAAAGTTCCACTGGCATGCTGTGAGCCCCACCCTGAAAGATGACCCTGTCTACCTCCCATTTCCCCCCAAGTCTCCCTGACTTGAAGCTTATAGAATTAAAACCCTCCCATCTGAACCAGACGTTTATTGAATTTGGAATATAGCAGCAGGCATTATTGGATCAAAAATACAGTGAATTAAGATCTCTACTATGAGTAATGTTAATGCTTTTTTCAAAACAAGCATTATAGTACTGGCTACTAGAGAGATCAGATTTCAAATTGATCATGCCGCTTTGTGACTGTAACTGCCAAAGGGTACATACTTGAATGGTATATTTTTTTCTAGAATAAATGCTTTTTTACACTATTGTGTAGAACTTCCAAGCATTACTCTCACTAGAGGACTTGACATCATAGATTAATATTTACTGAGAGCCCACAGGGCGTCTGCTGCCGCTGCACTTGTCTCTCTGTAGCAGCTCCATCCATTGAGAGCGGCTCTGCAGGCTCCCAGCACCCACAGCCGCCCCAGTTAATTTAAGAGCAGCTGCGGTCTAGGCAAAGTGAAAACTGAATGTCCTCTGGGGCTTCCGAGGAACCAAATTTGTTTTTTTTTTTCCTGTAAATTAACTAGCTTCTCGCTGTTGGTGTCTCTATGATTATGACTCCCTCAATAATTAATATGGTATCATCCTTCATAAAAAGTGCATTTATAATAGATTTATTAGGTTGTTTTTGCCTGAGAATAAAAGAGCAGCATATGATTATTGGAATTTTCTTTCTCATCCACTTAATTTTTTCTTTAGTTTGGTAGTGTAAATATTTTATATGTTTACAGCATTCTAGATTAATTGAAACAATCTCTAATTCATTTTGCAGAGCATAGAAAATGTTTTCAATTAATTTTTTCCAATAAAAATAGCAAAAATGTCAAAACTAGTCTTACTACACAAAGGTCATTATAGTTTTAATTTAGACATGCTCCTTTTTTTTTTTTTTTTTTTTTGGTTTTTTGAGACAGGGTTTCTCTGTGGTTTTGGAGCCTGTCCTGGAACTAGCTCTTGTAGACCAGGCTGGTCTCGAACTCACAGAGATCTGCCTGCCTCTGCCTCCCAAGTGCTGGGATTAAAGGCGTGAGCCACCACCGCCCGGCCATGCTCCTCTTTCTTAAGCTGCTGCAGTAGTACATATTGTAACATATCCATATTCCGTGGAAAACAGTTTTTAAAAATACCAAAGTTTTGCTCTCCATAAGTTATCTTCATTCTTTTCTCTCAGATTGAGAAAACTTAAACTCAAAAGATTAAAAGATTTTGGAAGTTAGTCCAGAGACACTTAGTACTGGATTTGAATGGATGGATGCTTACATTCATCCAAACTAAATCTAAGGCCTCTGACTCCACAGGGTTGAACATAAGATCCTGTAAAAAAAAGAAAAAAAAAATCTGTCTTTCTCATGAAAACATTCACATGTTATTTTCACCAGTAGTAGTGACTAGAGAATTATAAACTATGATTTTCTGATGTGTTGTCTTGCATAGATGCTGTTTTGAAAGAGAAAACAATGAAGGTAAAGAATATACTTTTCTTTTTCTAAATGTGTTTGGAAATATGAGAAGGGTCCAAAGAGATCAACTCTTACTGTCTTCAAACCCATCCTGACAATGCCTGTGCACAGAGCCTCATCTGATGGTCGTCTAGTTGTCTTGACATCTTTTGGATGCTTTCTGATTCTTAGTTTCGTCTATAATATTAGTACCGGGTAACTCCTGTGTAGCCTGCTAACGTACCACTCCACTTACCTTCCCACATTCGAATATTTCGTATTGAATATAGAAGTGATCTGGGGAAAAAGCAATGTCCTTGCCATAAATGTTAAAACTGGATCCTGTATCTTGGAAATTAATTTCCTAACCGTACACATCCCTAGGAGTGATTTCTGAAGTTCCTCAACTAGATATTATATGGCTTAAGAGGGAGGAAGGGTAATGGAAATTAAAGTGCTCTACGGAATGCTATGGCTCTGCCAGAGATGTTTAGTGAGATTTAGCAACATTAATAGGGTTGCTGTTTATTTTCTATAAATTTTAAGAGCTGTAATTCTTACATTCGTTAAAATTTGTCATTTTAGCAGCTTTTCCACCCATGTTATAATAGTGCCATATTTAACAAGATGGCTATTGTCCAGGAATTCTACCAAAATCAATATATGCATACAGATACATATTACTCTGATATATTTGTATGCATATTATATATACATTATATACACATAATACTACATGTATGTGTATATACATATTCATAGTATTTATTAGTTTCTTATAGTTATCTAATTGCCTTACTCATTACCAAATTATCTTATTAAAATTACCAAATTATCTTAAGAGATTACCACAAACATGGTAGCTTAGAAAAATAAAACATTGGATCTAAGAGGCAGATCTGGAGGTTCAAATTAAAAGTGTGAACTTGGTCCCACTAGAATGAAAATCAAGGCATGAGACTGTGTCCCTCTGGAGGCCCTAGGGGACAATGCATTTCCTGCTTCTTTCTAAGCATTGCCTGCATTCATTGGTGCTTGGTCCCCTTCATTCACCCTCAAGGCCAGTATTGACCGCTCAGACTTTCTCAGACTTTGCCTCTTTGATTCACATTGTATAGCCCAGACTGACTCACACTGTGGCCCAGGTTGACCTGAACTTGCTATTTATCTAGACTTGCCCCAAATTCATGGTAATCCATGACAGAGGTGCTGAAGGCAGACAGATGTGAAGCACAGAAACCGTGTAAGATGCTAAAGTAGTAAGTCAGGGGAGGCAGCATAACACGGTCCCAGGTGTGAGTTCAAGGAAATTGTTAATGGGTTGAGAGGTATTTATTTTATCCTGAACAACAGAGTATATCAAACTGCCATCTGTTAAGATGGAGAATATTATGAAAGAAGGCATCAGTGGTCAGGCAGGCTAGGCTTGAGAGGATGAACTATGGGAGGTTAAGCGTTTAATTTTTTGACATAATTTTGAGATAGCTCTAACAAGTACTTCCAAGTGGCAGTATGAGATGGAAAGATGGTTCTGGACTAAGGAAATCTGTTTTTCAATATGTGATTGAAGAAAATCATTATGGCAAGAGTCTGATTAGAAGGACAGAGCATGAAGAGATGGAAGGAATTGAGAAGAACCCGGCAAACAAGCCTGGATTTAACCGGTAGAGTAGACTGAGGAGTCTACTAAACTCCATTTCCAAAATGCCTACAGGGTATTGTAGCATCCCTAGATCAAACCACGATAGCTGTGAAAACTGACCTTGGTTGTCCGGGCTGTTATGCTGTGAGTACTCTGCTCTTGGAAGGAGCTCCAAATCACTTAGAAGTCTGTGTTTGCTTTCTTCCCATGTAGTGCTGGCTTTATGCCACTGAAAGAGATACTTCTGAGAATAAATATTAATGTCATGTTTAAAGGGTGATGCATTTATGTAGCATCTGTATGAAATATGAGAATCAAAATGGAGCAAGAAATAGAGTAGCTTGCTAAGCCACACAAAAGGACAGTTTTAGGAGATTTGGCTATTTTATATTCTTTTGAATGTTTTCAGAGATAGCAAATTGTTTTCCCTTTGACTATGGATTTAACTTTTTACATTATCCAAAGTCATTTGTATGTTGTGTAGAGTGAAATTGGTAAATCAATATTACATTCTGGCTGGTAATTTGGTGTTATGTCCCCAAAGCCTTACATTTTTATATGCACATTGACAGAGCAATTCTGCCCATAGTAATTTGTTCCAAGTAAATAGCACCAGGTGTTTGCAAATATTTCTTTATAATACTGTTCATTGTAGAGAAGTTGGGAACAATCTAAACAGTAGGATACTGGAAAAAATGACTTTCGTTCTCCATTCAGCATAATACTCTGACATCATTAATGTCTCTGTTATGGAAAATATCAAATGATATGGGAAAAACTGCAAGGGGCACACAAAACAGAATGTGAGCTGAGGGTGATAGTACGCGCTTGTAATTTTAGCACTTGGGAGACTGGGGCAGGGGGATCATGTCTTGAGGCAAACCTGGAATAGCATAGTGATACCTTATCTCAAAGAAAACCCAAAACATTGGAATATCAAAGATTATATGTTCACATACTTTTGAATAGACTTCTATACAGTATAAAGATATGTTTTCATATATTTCAGATATTAAAACATATTTCTGTATAGGGGAATTGGGTAACACTGTTTTTTTATTCTTCCTAAATACTCTACAAAGACTACATATCACTTTTTGAAGACGGAAAAATTTTTTTCAAAATTTAAATAAGGAAGAGTTATGGATATTTGAGACAAATGTCTGATAGTTAATATGTATAATCCAACAAACATCTATCCACTTTAATCATAAAATCATAAAAAGAATTTTAAAATGATCTGGAAAAAAATAGCAACACCATTGAAATAATTATATAATTTCCCAAGAGAATAGCTGGGAGACAATACTGATTTGGATTTGAAATTATAGGAATTTTTTTTATGTGGGTAGAGGCATATTTTACACTGAGTTATTTAGCCCAGTGTGGTAGTGCATACCTTTAATTCTAGCACTAGGGAGGCAAAGGCAGGTGAATCTCAGTAAGTTTGAGGCCACCCTGGTCTATAGAGTAAATTCCAAGATAGTCAGGGCTATGTAGATATTTGTCTCAAAAAAAAAAAAAAAAAGGAAGGAAGGAAGAAAGAAGAAAGATGAGGTATGATCTCTATAGCAAAGTGATCATTTTTGTAGGGAGATCGCTAGTTAGTCCCCAACTGCTTAGCCCTGAAATAATCACACAGAGACTGTATTAATTAAGTCACTGCTTGGCCCATTAGCTCTAGCTTCTTATTGGCTAACTCATATTAATTTAACCCATTTCTATTCATCTGTATGTCACCACGTGGCTGTGGCTTACCGGATAAAGTTCCTAGTGTCCATCTCCAGAGGCTCCATGGTTTCTAACTCTGCCTTCCTCCTCCCGTGCTATAGGCCAAACCAGTTTTTTATTGATAAATCAATAAAAGCAACACATAGACAGAAGGACCTCCCACACCAGATCATAGTTTCATAGTTTAACAAGTTTTGGAAAATATTGTATATCTCATATTTAAAATATAGTTGAAAATAATATCTTACATAGATAAAGACCTTAAGTAGTTTCTAAGTATTTTTGAGGGGATGTTCTCTCATGGCAGTTTCTGTCTTGTGCCCTGATGTCTCCTGAGTATAAAGACCCGTATTGCCCATACTTTTTTTGAACCTGATAGAGGAAGAGTTTCTTCTGCCATGGTTCAGGGATACAATCCCCCACAATTGGGAAGGCATGATTGCTGGGTTATTTATGTCTCTGGCTGCAGGACCATGCAATTGTGCCTTCTCAAATGGTGACTAACCAGAATCTGGACTAAGTTATCACCTCCAAAGGTTTTTCACGGAGTTCCACCCCTGTTGGACAGGTCTCACATCTTCCCAAACAGTACTATCAGCTGGGAACCAGGTGAAAAATACATTAGCCTATGAGAGACATTTGAATTCCAGAGCATAACAAGGGCCAAGTTAGAAACTCCGCAAGTAAACTCAGTGATGACATCCAGTTGGCCATGCTGGGTTGGTGGGGTAGTCAACTTCCAAAAGACCCAGGATACTGTCCCTCCTCTGCCAGGTGCCAGTAGTGACCACAGTGCAGCAGGCTCTCACAGATAGACATGGAGATCCTATGGGAACTTGGACCATAGAATTGCAGAGTAATTTCATTAGCATCCCTTCTCTATTACAAAAAAAGAAAAAAAGGAGTAAACTCTTTTAAAATAACCATTCCCATCTCTTTGAATAATGTATAGATATTTAAGTTGTTTGGTTAGATTATTGTGGGAGAGGTTTGGGGAAATAATAAATATTAGTAAGAACTACTGGACTTGAGTGAACTCTGGACTTATGTTTATAGGGATTTGTGGCCTCCTGGAACAAAGGGGTGATTGTAACATCCTATCATATTACTGAAATTGCTTCCTAGTACCAACCTAGGACCAGACTATCCCAAACTGCTGTTGTCAACACTACTTGCATAAAGCTGAACTGATGAGTTTTATCCAGTATTAAGGCCCTGGGAAACACCAAATCCTAGGTATTTGCAGTCAAAGTAGTTTCTGTGTAGCAGTTCCATATGATTTCTGGATTTTGAATTCTTTGTTTCTTAGAATTAAAGATCCATCTCAGAGATTTCTTGGCAGTAGATAATCTAATTATTTGAGTGTCCTTGGAGTCAAGAAGCCTTATAAAACATAAAATAATAATAATTTATTCAGAGATTATGTTGAATTCTCTCATGGTTAATCATATTTAGTTTTGATAAAGAAAACCACTGTGAAGTTGGTAGTATTATTCCGACTCCCTTTTGCAGATGATGCAATTAAAACCAATAGGGCTGTGTATTTATATTGTGAATAATGATACTGAGAGTCCCATCCATCTTGTCCACCTATAGCAACTGTGATCATAACTCTTAACGTATGTTTCCCTTATTTGATTTCTGTCGTCTGCCTGCTTTTGACATTATTGTGTGTGATTGAGGTGAACTCATACTGAATAGCAAGTATTTTTCTTTCATGGTGTGTACTTCTTGAGCAAACTAAAGCTAGCAGCATCTGATGAAGAATTCCCAGCCAGATGAAGCATCTTTGGTCCCACTACTAGTTAGTTCTGTAACCCCCTGATACCTGATAAAGTCTAAGAACTAAGCCCTGAGCTCCTTCGAACATGCTTCATTGTCATGTAATTTCCATTCCTTGCTTCAGCCCCTACTGAACACACAGAGATTCTTACTTCAGCTCCTACTGAACACATGGAGACAGTCTCAATTCCTGGAGCCCATGGTCTTGAGAATCATGTGCTTCCTCAGTTCATCTGTGTCATGCAGCAGCATCAGAAAATGGACCATTTGCCTTGTTCAACTTGATGTTGAAGTCAACCCTGATTCTACATAGGAGCAAGCTGTGTTGGCTATAACATGGCTTGGGGATTCAAGAAGTCATGGATTATGTCTGTTTTACTCACTAAGATGTTCTTATCACCAAGTAAAATATTAAGAACCGAGTAATTCGGCCGGGCGGTAGTGGCGCACGCCTTTAATCCCAGCACGTGGGAGGCAGAGGCAGGCGGATCTCTGTGAGTTCGAGACCAGCCTGGTCTACAAGAGCTAGTTCCAGGACAGGCTCCAAAACCACAGAGAAACCCTGTCTCGAAAAACCAAAAAAAAAAAAAAAAAAAAAACCCGAGTAATTCTAAATGAACAATTAATGAGACATGTAACTGTGTGATTGCTCATAAGAAACTCAGTTGTCTGTTCTAGTTAAGCTGTTAGGCCCCTAGTAGTCATTTTGCACCTCTTCATGGAAAAGCACGGGGTTTAATGCTCAGGCCTTGTATTGGCTAGAGGAGACACTTAGGACATTGGATGACCAAATAATGGTGATCACACTTTTGCAATTGTTGACAGAGGTTTCTGTCCTGCCTGGTCCTGCAGCCATTCGGTCCCAAAGAAACACACAGAGGTCTACATTAAATATAAACTGGTTGGCCTAGTAGCTCAGGCTTCTTATTAACCTTTATAACTTATATTAGCCCATAATTCTTGTCTATGTTAGCCACATGGCTTGGTACCTTTCTCAGCAAGGCAGTCACATCTTGCTTCCTCTGTATCTGGGTGATGGCTGCAGACTGACCTTTCCTCTTAGCAGAATTCTCCTCTTCTTGTCTCCCCACCTCTACTTCCTGCATGGTCACCCTACCTATACTTCTTGCCTAGCTACTGGCCAATCAACGTTTTATTAAACAAGTACAAGAAACAAATCTTTACATGGTAAAACCATTGTCCCACAGCAAGCAGTGAAGACATTTCTCACATCAAGGAGTGTTCCAGCACTAGCCCAAAAAGGGATGCTTTCTTAGACAAAGCCTATGCAGCCTTCAGTTCCTATATACCATCTCTGGACTTTACTGTGAATTGTAATAACTGATTGTGATCATGAGTTAGAACTTGTAATCTCCTGATAGATTTGTACCATTCTCAGGTTACTTAATGGGATTTCTATTTGTGGTGGTTTGAATAATAATGTACCCCATAGGTTCATATATTTGAATACTTAGTCACCAGGAAATGAAACTATTTAAAAGGATTCTAAGGACTAGTAGGTGTGGCCTTATTATTGGAGGAAGCATGTAACTGAAGGTGGGCTTTGAGGTTTCAAAAGCCCATGCCAGGCCCAGTCTTTTTATTTCTGCCTACAAATCAGCATCTAGATCTCTCAGATACTTCTCAACAACCACGCTTGCCTGTGTGCTACAGTGATGATAATGGACTAGCCTCTGAAACTATAAGCAAACCCCAAGTAAATGCCTTCTTTTACAATAGTTGCCTTCATCATGGTGTCTCTTCTCAGCAATAGAAGACTGACTAAGACACTATTGTTTTATTTATTACTTATAGCACTGCTTTCCAGATAAACTTGAGTTCTAGTTCATTGTGGAATATGTGCCTAGATTTTATTCTTATACAAATGTCTCTCATGCTGCACATAGGACAAACGATATATCCTGATTGAATGATCTCTCCTATGTCTGGCCATAGGATAATTTGTTGACAAATTGTTAGTAAATATCAAATTCTTTTTCACTTCAAACATATGAACTGCCATGTTTATCTAGTACTAAATAATTCTTTGTTTTTTTTTCCCCAGGCAAGAAAACTGATCAGTGATTTTGCCATTATCTTGTCTATTCTCATATTCTGTGTAATAGATGCCCTAGTAGGTGTGGACACTCCAAAACTAATTGTGCCAAGCGAGTTCAAGGTAAGTGAATGTCTCTCTTTTGCTTCTTCCTCAAACCCTTTGGCTTTTCTCTTTTTCCCTAATGTAGTTTATTGTGAATTGACTTCAGTTAGTTTTGCATAATTAGTCCTTTACCTTCAAAGTAATCCTTTTTAGACTCATTTATAGTGAGTCTAGTTTCTTCACTAAAATTAAATGCCACAATTGGGATCAAATTCAGGCTTTATACGTTACTGAATTTTATTTTAAAATAGCATATAGCATGAACTAATTCTGCCTTATATGTTTTAGAATATTTCAAATACTCTTATAGAACCAATTGGCCTGATTAATATAGCAGTTCTGAGAAGTGCACACTTCTGTTTTATAAACCACATGCTCACAAACATTAAGCAAAGCGTCCATCACATCTTAAGTAGTGGGGGGAAGCTGTGAAGGTAGAATACAAGCCTTCATGTTCTAACTTGAAGGTCTTTTCCTCCTACCTGCCAGGAACACTTACAAAGTTTGTTACAGAGAGGACAGAAGAATTATGTATTTTCTGGATTTACTGTGTGTGTATGTGTATACTGTGTATATATATTTATATATATATACATGATGTATATATGTGTACAGTATATAAAATTTACATGTCAGCTGTTCATAGTTATATTTCTACATAGTTTTCCATTGCAAAATTATAACCTATTTTCTAGAACAATCCTTAGTCTGTTCTCCACTACTGGTATAATAATGTCAAACATTATTAAGCTGACGGCAGTTTTATATAACTAGCTAATGAGAAAGGGATATGCACGTGTACACACATATATAACAGTAGAGAATATCTTTGGCATAATATCATATTCACTAGCAAACAAATTCTAGTTAATATAATAAGTAATGCATTTACTCCAGTATTTTCTAAATGTTTGCTTGGAGCCAGACTCCATCCTGGGGGGTCAAAGTGCTTTAATAAGCAAGGTGAAATGTCTTAATGTCTTGTCCTACAAGTTCACAATGTGTGGTACAGGTAGCGTGAAGATGGATTTTGTTTCGATGATGGAGTTTTGAGTAAGAGGAGAGGGAACATGCATTCAGGGTTTGTGTTTATGCCCATAAGCCTGGCACTCAGGAGACGGAGGCAGGAGAATTGCTGTAAGATCAAGGCCAGTCTGTGTTACATAGGCAATTCCCAGCCAGCCTAGACTGTAGATTAAGACCCTGTGTAAAAAAAGGAGGGGTGGGGAGGAAGGAGGGAAGGAAGGAAGGGAGGAAGGAGGGAGGGAGGGAGGGAGGGAGGGAGGGAGGGAGGGAGGGAGGGACAAATTTATAAGTAGTGTTATATTTATATTTATATGCTTTTCTTAAAGTAGGAAATAGAAGAACTTTTGCTTTCTGTAGCAGGCATATATGATCTATTGAAAGTGGAAAAATGACAGTTTTTTCTGGTTTTCTGAAACAGTTCTGGGGATTTAATCACTTCTAGATAATTTTCACTTGTAAAATAAGAGTTCCAAATGTTTCAGTTAGTTCAGTTATACCATGTAAAGTAGTCTTAGATATTATGAAGCCAATTATTTGGCAAAAGTAGAAACAACTTCTGTTTAGTTCTAAAATTCAAACAAAATTTGTGGTGGCTTTGTAGTTTTATTACCTTTTTATAGGGTATTACATTTGGGGTTTTCTTCTGTGTCCCTTAATGTTAGAATTTTGTGTTTTCCATCTGATGCCATATCTCAACTAGTTTCATGTATTCAAAATGTCAGCCTCTGCTTTCCCAATCCCCCATCTTTTTCATTTTCTTTCCTTTAGTGATCACCTCCAAAATTACACCTTTTGGGAAGATTTCTGTTAAATAATCTTTTCCTCCAGATTATAGCTGTTTCTACTTTTTAATATGTTGAATCTCCAAACACTGAATATTTTTTAACCATGTAGCATATATGAACATTGTTCTGAAAAAGTTTCTCTTTGCTTTCAGCCAACAAGTCCTAACCGGGGCTGGTTTGTCCCGCCATTTGGAGGAAACCCCTGGTGGGTGTGCCTTGCCGCTGCTATCCCGGCTCTGTTAGTCACCATTCTGATTTTCATGGACCAGCAAATCACAGCTGTGATTGTGAACAGGAAAGAACATAAGCTCAAGGTAAGCGTCTGTGAAAATGGGGATCTCTGCCTTCTGCTGTTTTCTTCATTCTTGATAATATCTATTGATTCAAAACCAACTGAGCTTTATTGAGAGTTCTATAATGAGAACTCATAAAAGATCCATTTGTTGACAAGGTCCTTGGTGCAGCAGCTCAGGACACACTCTCTTCAATATGAGGAACATGTTTCTGTCACTATTGAGGAAAGGGTGTATGCAACAGTCGCCCCACTTCTGATTTGGGTGTGGTAACCACCTTCCTGAAGACATGGTAATCAAAGATTTAATTAAGGCTCCTGCTCTCTGTTAAATAAACTCAGTATCTTTTTCCTTTCCAAGAACTTTATAGGGACTAGGAAGTGGGTAGCTAGGTAAATAGAGTGCTTATCTACTTTGCAAGGCCCTAGGTTCCTTTCCCACTACTGGACACACTAAAAAGTTGATTGCCTCTGTTTGTGGGTCTAATGTGACGATTTGAAACATGTAGACAGTCTATAATGACCAGGTCAGGTCAGAGTAACTGGCATTTCCATCTCTTTAATCACATCAATCTTAGTGCTGGAGAATGAGCAAAGATTTATTGTTAAAGATTTTTCAGATGTGCAGTTACAAGCTGTTGGTAAGTCTCCATACCCCACCCCTTTTCCTTAAAAGATTCATCTTAGGATCTTAAAGATCATAAATCTTAAAGATCGTCTTAGAATCTGTAAAGATAATAAAGAATGGAAAAAAGTTTTTATTCTTATATTTTAAGTTTGCAAACATTAGTTGACTGACATTGTCATAGGCCCAAAGACTGTTTCAGTGGTATAGGATATCTTTCAAGAGAGCTGCCCAAATTGTTACTATATTAGATTAATTTTTATCCATATCTGATGATATTTTAGGTCACTTTAGGTCACAAATAATTTCAAAAATACCATGTAGGGGATGAGAGAGAAATAATAAAAGTAAAAAGGATTAAAATTTAATGGTTACTGACCATGAATCAGGTCATTTTCTAAGCACTTCATATTATATATTAACTCATTACCTTTTCAGAGTCTTTTTAATATAAGAGAAACCTGAAAATGTATTAGAATCATACCCAGAGGCAGGAAAGTACATTTTGCAGAATGAATTTAGCCAAGGATTGGCGGAAGGAAAAATCCTGAAAGAATAAGAGCATTTGAGTGTAGAAACACACCAGGCAGATACATAAACCAGAGAGATGATAAACCATTTACTTAGAACTACAGATGAGGGTGAGGGAGAAGTAAATCTCATAACTCATAAAACTGGGAATAGAAGAGAACTGAAGACTTCGGTAAAGAGGAGCTGTTTCCATTTTGAAGGTTTCAGGGGAAAGAAAGCAGTGATGAATTCCACAGTTTGTGAGTCATTCCTGAAGTCGTGTGGGAAGTTGGGGGTAAGGACTCTCGGTGAAAGCCTAGCCTGTATGGTTGTTGACTTCCTTGGCACAGAGGGTCACCATGAGGAAATATTCCTGCACAATTGCTGAAGTCCTAAGGAAGATAGTGATACCGGATGCAGCGATTTCCTGGTGTATTCAGAGAGCTGGAAGGGTAGAATGAAGACTGGCCTGTATTTCAATGGAAGGAAAAACAGAAGCTTGAGAATTACTGGTATATTCTCAATGAATGCTGGAGGTCAGAAAGCAGAATTTTATAGAACGAAATCTTGAGGTGGCCACTGATATAAAATACTGAACTGATTTTGAATTATCAGTGGGGGAACAGTGGAATATTCAGTTGGAAACTCCCATTAACATAACTGTATATGTGTTGTACACCATAAATAGATAAGATGCCACATTTTCCTTTTGAAGACTTGTTTAACTGCTAATGTGTGTATGCCTTGCTTCCATAGCAAAACTGCAACCCATTTGTCAGGCTTTTAGTGAATGCTTTACAGTGTCTAATTCTGAGTCTCCTATCCTAATCTGTTAATTCTATAAGCAAATAATTAAGGAGCACAGTGGAGGACAAGTCTTTCTTGCCATCTTGTTTTGATTTATATTTATTTATGTGTGCCTGTGAGAGTGTATATCACATGTGTGTGGGTGCCTGTCGAGCTCAAAAGAGAACACAGGATTCCGTGGAGCTGAAATTGCAGGCAGTTTTGGGCCACTTGATAGGGTTCTGGGAACTGAACCTTGGGTCCACAGGAAGACCACTGAGCCATCTCTCCAGATCCTCAAAACTTATTTGTAAATTCTGATAGTACCAAAGTTCATTAAATTCTTCTCTGCCCAAACAATTCATTTCTCATAGGTTGGGAGCAGAAGCAAAGGGATGGCATGGCATGTTTCTTTATGTGGTTGCTTCCCATGGGGAACATTTAAAAATTATTAAAATATTGTTGTATGAAAAACTTTACAACTGAATTTTATAACAAGACTATCACAAGAGTTTAAGTACGGTTGACTAGAAACAAGTGAAATATTTGTTTATTAGCTAGACTGTATTAATTTTTATTAATGTCCTTAAGACATCTTTGCAGAAGATTAGCAGAGATCACATGTAAATACAGATGGGTTCTAATCTCTGATACCCACTACATACAATCATTTGATTAATAGTATTAATTTTTATAGTGTAAAATACATCACAGTTATTCTCAGCCATGCAGCAAGTTAGATGTCAGCCTTGACTTCAAAAGTCAAGTAAAGAATTTATTTTATTCTAGAGGAGCTTTTATTTGCTTCAGGGAGGCA
Source organism: Chionomys nivalis (assembly GCF_950005125.1). Classification (NCBI taxonomy): domain Eukaryota; kingdom Metazoa; phylum Chordata; class Mammalia; order Rodentia; family Cricetidae; genus Chionomys; species Chionomys nivalis. The sequence continues at coordinate 87,084,674 of NC_080091.1, forward strand.
TTTGATCATGTTACTAACAGGAGAAAAATCATTTTTGCTTATCCTTAGAAAAATCTATTTATTACTATTGAAAGTTTCAGACACATAAAAAGTAAATACAATGATAGAGTAATCCCAGATATTCCTTTATTATCAACTTGTGGCCACTACTGTGTCACTTGAGCTCCATATTCTTCTCTGTATGATGCTTTAAAGGAAGTCTGGGCAGCTTGCTGCATTCCCATAAATAATATATGGTATGAATTTCCAAAGGGAAGATCTCTTCAGAACATAGCTACTGTTTGTAAGGCTGAAAATACTAACAAAATCACTACCCTCCAAGTTTGCAGTAAATATTATTTCCAAAGGTTTTATAAAGATAGCAAACTAGAAGTTGTTGTGTGTGGATGCATGGGCTCCTCATCTGTGTGAAGGCGCTCATGCAAGCCAGAGGGCAACCTCGGCTGCATTGTGCCCACCTTGTTTTTTGAGACAGGGCCTGTTGTTTGCCTAAACTCACCCAGCAAGGGTAGACTGACTAGTTAACATGCCCCGGGATCAGCTGTTTGCCTCCACAATACTGAGCTTGAATGCCAGCATGCCTCCTTCATGTTCTAGGAATTCAACTCAGGTCCTCATTCTTGTATGAGAAGCATGTTGCCAGCCCAATATAATAAACTTTAACAATATAGATTATTTGTTTAAATCTGGATCCAAATGGCATTTGAATGCTTGTCATTTTAAAACATTTATAAACTTTTAGTCTATAGATTTTCCCCTCTCTGATCCTCTATTTTTCTTTCCTTTTAGTTTTTTTCAGAACAATAAGGTTGTTTGTTGCTCTTTCTATAACAGCATTTTGCCATTGACAAGCCATGAAACACCTTAGTGTGGCTTTTAGCGCAACAACAGAAATGGACTGTTTCTAGTTTTTATTCCATGGATTTCCTGGTTCTGTAGGGAAGTTCTTGCTGATGTCTCTCTTGGAATTGAAGTTAAATAGTATTGGATGGTGTCACCTAAAGTGGTGCTAGTTGTCCGTGGTTACTTCTTCACTCGTATATGTGACTTATATGTTCAATGCATTGTTTTCCCATGAGTTGTCTGCTTCCTCTCTGTCCATTTTCCTCTATTCAGCATGCTCATACACTATTGCACACTTTATAGTCTCTCATACTACCCACCGCATCGCTTCTTAGCTTCCAGGGCTTTTCTATAGGGCTTGAACTTCTCACAGCATGGTATTTATACTTGTTCCATGGCAGCTGATTTCCATGAGTTAAGACGTGCAAGATAGAAAAAACAAAAAAACAGAAACAAAAAAAATTCCTGGTTACACCTGCAGCTGTCAGCTTTGCTTCCTGACCTGACCATAATCAGTTAACTAAAGAAGTCATGGCCACTCCTATGGGGATGTGGAGGGAATCCATCTTTTTTTTTTTTAAATATTTATTTATTATGTATACAATATTCTGTCTGCAGGCCAGAAGAGGTCACCAGACCTCATTATAGATGGTTGTGAGCCACCATGTGGTTGCTGGGATTTGAACTCGGGGCCTTTGGAAGAACAGGCAATGCTCTTAACCACTGAGCCATCTCTCCAGCCCCTGAGCCATCTCTCCAGCCCCGGGAATCCATCTTTGAATGTAGAATGATAAAGCCATGTTAAAAACAAAGACAGCAGCACATTACACGGGGGATATTTCCCAGCCATTTTTAGAAAATAAATTTTTAAAGATACCAATCTTTATTAGTGATTGCTTCCCCCCATAGGGTCATATACTGTGCTCTATGGTCTTCAGCATTTTCTTTAAATGGTCACTGGATTTGGAAACTTGGCAAAGTATAGATTTGATATTATAAGTAAACTATTCGTGATATATATTATTTATCTGCATATTCATCCATCTCTCTGTCTGTGTCCGTTCATCCCTTAGTATATGCACACAGATGCACATCCACAGGGAGGAAAGGGCAAGAGAGTAAAGCACCTACCACTTTAAACTGTTTTTAGCTTGGGCTTTTCCAGGCCACATAGGTAATGTGAATTCCAGTCACAAAGTCAACTGCAGGTTTATGCTTCAGAATGTCCTTGGAGATTCTTTTTCATCTGGCAGGATGCTCATTGGCAAGACTGAGAGAAGCCTGACTCCCCATTGACTTGTTTAGTATTGGGAGGGGTCTGAGTGTTGGTTTAGTTTACGGTAAGGCTAAATGTAGACTTGTACTAATGCATTTTTAATCTGAAAATATTGGAAACCCACTTTAAATTTTAATCTTTCACTGGCAAAATTTTGCTAGGTACGTTTGGAGATACATTTCTATTATTTTAATGCTTATCACATTTTCTTATTGATAATTTAGAATTAAATGCATTTAGGATTGATACACTATATAAGGATTTTATTTCCCTAGACTTCGTAGGAAACATTAGAAACTGGAGAATGTGTTTGCCTTTAAAATAAGATATGGGTATACAAAAACGAGTTTCTGCCACTTTTAGAATTGTTTACTTGAAACTGCTCTTTCTCGTGATGATGGTAATGGTGTGGATGCCAGGCATTCGCCACAAATCCAACACCACCGGTTGACGTTTCATCGTGAATCAAAGGCTTTGCACTCTGGAAATGGTTTTGTTCTCATTCTGCTGGGCAATGAGAGCTGTGGAGTACCCAAATTGGAGATTCTGCCTGAAACTGTAAAAGACACTAAATGCTCTCACTACAGGCTCTGAACTCGATTCAGAAGAAAAACCTGAGGCAGCAATAGCAGTGAGGGCACCGCAGTGTTGAGAGCAGCACGCTTGGGGCGGCGTTTGCTTCGGTTCTGTGTCAAGAGACTCTGGCTGTCTGTCCCACTGAAATGACATCCATCTCTCCACTGTGCTGAGCAACCCCACACTGAGCTGGCAACACCAAGACTCGTGGCTTTTGGGGTCCGTTTTTGGCTAGTTACGCCCTTTGTCCTACCTGCAGAGTACTCAAAAGCAAACCGAGTTCATCACGGTCAGGCTGGAGCAGAGCCAGCTTTAGACTGCAAAACCAAAGAGATGTCTCCCACAATGCTGACTTCAAGAGCTCTGTGTCGGAGGCAGAAATCATTTAGAAACATTATCTAGAGAAAGATAGCATGTAATCCTGGCAGTCACTTTCCTATAACATACTTTGTGGTGAAACCTTTTAAATATGATATTTTCATGGTTTGTTTTTAATTAAAAAAAAAAACAACTTCCAAACTTCACCTAGCTCTGTATCCTTCGTTTCAGTCCTTGTTATCATAATCTTGAATTTAGCACTCTTATTTCAAGCTCATATTTTATAATAGTTCAGCCAGTGAAGCATCATAACCAACCTCCCTCGCTTCTTCAAACACATGATATTTTTTTGTTTTTAAAGTGACATTCTTACACATTAGTCCTATGTCTAAAGAACCTCGGCCATCTAAACTTTCGCCCCTTGACTATCTGTTTCTCCCAGCCTGACATGTAAAGAACCTTGTCAAACAATGGCAACCTAGATTTCAAGCACATGGCTAGAGCCAGTCACTGCTCTGCTTAAACGGTTTGTGGTTTCTTGATTCTCACAGTTCTGCTGCTGTGGGCTGGAAGATCAATTCCTCACTCCTCAGTCATCGCTGTTCATCAAAAGTGGCTCCATCCTCAAAGCATTTCTAAATATAAAACCCCCAGTGTCACCTTGCTTCACCCCAATGTAATTCTTATTGCCTTTGCTTTTTGTTTTTCCTTAGTGATTTATATTATTCTGTGCCAGTGGTCACATGATAGCTCATTCAGGGCTTTGTGCAATTACTTCATCCCTGCTTCTCAGCCAAAAGAGTTTCAGAGTAAGCCCCACAGTTTATTCCTCTTGCAGCTTTCCTGTGGCCCACCAAAATTCTATGTAGCCTCATTAAACACACGTAACTGAAATGCTTCATTATCTTGGTCACATAGTCCTAGCCTTTTGATACCATGTGTGAGATAAGAACTAAAGAATGTGCAAGTCATCCCCATTCCCTTCATACGGCTGCTTACACGTCTAGAGCCATATTTAGATGAGACATACTGAAACACTTCATCTTCTTAGTTTTTAGGATCTTTTCCAAATTTACGTGAATTTCTGTGTAGAGTCCATTTAAATTTCTTGCCAGGCTGAACCCTCTCATCCATCTCATCTGCTACCTCTTGGTGGGAAATTCTTAGCGCCCCAAATCCCGTGAGCTCCTAGCGTGATGAGCGCTTGCCCCACATCGGTGTTTTTTTTTCTAGTTCTTCCTCTCTTGTCATCCTTGTACCACACCGAAGTGTTAAACCTCTAGTCCTTTTCTCTCTTTTCTATTTTGATTTATGTGGACTTAGTCTTCAATGATTTTTTTGTTGTTGTTGTTCTGTATTAGTGAGGGATATGCAGTTTCCAAGAGACAATTTCTGTTTCGTGCTGAAAATACTTTGCAGTTTCAGAAGCCTGAGTCTCCTTTGGGTTTATAGTCATGAAGTCAAGGACATTTTTAGATTGCTTCTTATATACAAAACACTTGTGCTGGATACTGAAGGTAAAACTGTTTTAATATCTGGTCTCTCCCTGGAAGGAAGTGTCAAGGTTAGAGCTCACCCACCTGACTCTGTGCCTTGCACCAGATCACTTGTTAGTGCCTTCCTCCAGCTAGTCACCTGCATTCTCTGTAAGAATTGGTTTTGTCTTACTCATTGTTTAATTGAGCACGGGGCCTAGTACAGAATAAGTCTTTAGTAAATGTGTATCCAATAACAGTTTGCCACACAGAAGCCCCAGCGTGAGGAGGAGCCTGTTGTATCAGGAGGCAGAGAGCCGGCCAACAGGACAAGTGACTCCAGTTGAGGTCAAAGGGAGTGGGTTCAGATCACACGACACAAGTTCTGTCATCTTCAGCGTCCATGCCAGTTGGAGCAATGCTGTTGGCAGTGGCTGTTTTGTGTCCTGAGAGCCATTTGTCAGTATGTCTGGGCTCTGTCCAGGGTAGTGAGTTGGACCTCTTCTCCCAAATTGCAATACTCAAAAAACGTCTCCAGACACTGCTAGACACTGACAAGAGTGCGGAGCAGCCAATAGTTATAGAAATAAAATAGTTCATGCGTATCCTTAGAGATGGTTTTATTCTGATTAGTTTTCACTATTATTGTAAGTGAAAACTAGAAGCCATCGAACAGTCTTGATCAGGAGAGAGTCATATATTGATTAAGATGTGTGAAGATTAGCCTGTGAAGAGAGCCCATTGTGAAGGGGCAGGAGTAGCATCTTGTGATAATGACGGCCTGGAGGGCTGAAGGATGCTGGTTCGTGTGGAGGAAAGGGGGATTTGAGTTGAGACTCAACTTGATGGACTTTAACATATGTTAAGTTGGGCAAAGAATGCAAGTTTGAAGAATTGCATTTGAAACCCTCACGCTAAGGAAGGTTGGGAGAATTGGGTGAAATGAGGCTGCTATATAATCCAAGAAAATCTAGAAAAACCAGTAGCAAAGAGAGACGGTAAGGAGCAGATAAGTTCTATGCTATTTTTGAATATTTCTATTTCCTGTCCTCCTTCCAGTTTTTAGATAAGGGGTGGCAGTATTGGCACATTATTTTATTTCCATTCAAACTGAGCCTTTCAAATGCTTCTAGCTAAGGGGTGCCTTGTTTCCACGTGTCTCTGAGCTGATTGTGAGTGTGGCTTCTCTAACGCAAGTGTTGGCTTTAAAGAGTTTATGGCAGTAGCTTGGGGGCAAAGCTTTTACCATCTTTTCAATATTGTGCCTCTAGACTTTAGTGTATGGAGGACATTGACCTAGACGTAGTAAGTTGTGAACGTTAGTAAACCTTGCGTGTTAATATTCGACAAAATAAATTCATTAGGCATATAGATAGATAGATAGATAGATAGATAGATAGATAGATAGATAGATAGAGTCTTAGTGTCTTTAAACTACCAGGAAATATGAAAGCCAGTTTCAGTCTTCAATCAGTCAAGACTAAGCCAAGGAGAAAAGTGGAACTTATGCCAGGCAGATGTTAACACGGGGAGTGACCCAAAAGGCATTAATGAGGGAAGCACACTGAAGGATTCTCATGTGTGGTGTTGGTATAGAATTCAAGGGGAACATGGGTCAGGAAAGATGGGCTGGAGACATTGGTTCTCATACCAAAGGCCAGGTCCTAAATGGCCCTGCGGTAGCATCATAGATATGAACACTGGTAGGGAAGGCAATTCTCAATGTACAGAGTCCAACCACCTCTGTCTTCATAACTGCAATCTCCTCAATGAACTGTGGCATCTGCCTCCTAACTGGTTCTGCTGGCCTTGCCCCTATTCAATCTGTTCATAACACAGTAGCTACAGTGCTTAGATCATAGCAATCAGATCACTCTGCGGCTGAAAGTCCTCCAGTGGTATCCCGTCTTACGCCTGATGCAAGCCAAAGATATCTTGATTACTACCAAGTAAGATGCTTTCAAAATGTATGTTGTTCATTGCTGTCCCACACAATAGGACGGCAAATGCTTGAGAGCAGGGTTCTTCTTGTTTGTTCACCTATGTATCAGCAGTAGCCAGAATCATTCCTGGAACTAGAGTGACAGTGAATTATTTGTTGAGAAAATGAATTTAATTGAGATCTCAAATATATCATGATGCTCACTTCTTTGGTCATTATAGAATACATTTATGTCACCCTACCCCATATGTGCCTTCTTTTCTTCTGACTTACTCCACTTTCAGTTCACATAATTATGCATTCCTATAGCAAAATGATTCTATATATGCATGAGTGAATGTCTGTCCGCAGTCAAACCTGGATTTTTGAGACCATGCCTCTACTGTGCCAGCTCTCCTGCCTGCTGTGCCTTCTCTGGGAATCTGGACCTTGTGTGCGAGCCGTGGATAAACTTGGCAATTCTGTTGGAGGAGAGCAGTGTTCTGACAAACTGTAACAGGATCCCAATGATAACACACTCCGGGTTGGTGGTGTAAATCACATCCCCACTCTCCGGGGTTAGCCTCTCTATTCTCTTGGATCAGCCATGGACTGACTCTTGGTACCACTCCCTTCATGCTGTGAGGATGGGCAGCTCTAGTTTCCTCGGCTCCACAGGGGGATGAGCCTTTGATTTCTTCATAAATAGAGCAGAGAAATATAACCACAGAAAAACACTGGGGACATGATGAACAGTATTTATCTAGTGAGTCAAGGAGCTAGACCTTTCGTTGCGTTGTCTTTCCGTCCAGTCAGTAAATGTTATTGTGACCACAGGGTGGTCTATTTTGATTAAGGGAGTATTCTTTACTTTGACGATGGTGGCTAGTAAGCGGTTAAACGGCTATGCTCAGACTATGAGAAATGTGAGAAGAAGTGGTTAGCTACATGCCATCTCAGGACTGTGTAGGATATTTTCATATACACACAGAGCATCGTAAGTAGCATTCTGCTAAGGACTGTCCCACAGTGAGGATGGTCTGTTGCTTTGCAAGCTCTGGTCATGATACCTTCACAGTCGCTAGCACACTGGCCACGGCCTCCCTCAGTGAGCACACACCATGTCCCATGTTGCAGCTACACCCTTAGAAGCTGCTACCAGGTCCTTGGCTGTGGTTCCTTCACCGAATGGTCCTAGGAACTCTTAAGATAAGGCCCCCATCTTCATTTTAGGGGTTTACAAAATTGGATACAGAAAGATTAATTTATCATGAGTAGATACTAAGAGAAGTGGACATATGTCTAAATTAATTATTCAGAATTGTAATAGAACAGTATCTATGCAGGTGCTGGAGGAGCTGGCTTTGTATTTAACACTGGAGGAGTATTATGAGCAAGGGGAGGTCTCTCCTCAAAGGGTTCCCTTATGAGAGATATTGTTAGGAAGCAGAACAAGGTTCTTTTGTTAACTGTAATTCCAGCACCTGACTACATCTAGAGGACAAGTTCGGGTAATCTCTGTACATGTGCTGTGACTTCTTCCTGCAGAAGGGAGCTGGGTACCACCTGGACCTGTTCTGGGTCGCCGTCCTCATGGTGGTGTGCTCCTTCATGGCTCTTCCCTGGTATGTGGCTGCTACTGTCATCTCCATTGCTCACATCGACAGTCTGAAGATGGAGACAGAGACTTCTGCACCTGGAGAACAACCCAAGTTTCTCGGAGTGAGGTGTGTTGTCACAGAGTCATGACCCCCTAAAGCCCATGGGTACACATCTTTGTGTCAATCATGTGGAGGTGGACACCGTCTGGGGATGAGGTGGATGGTGGTTGTCAATCATGTGGTGTTGAATACCGTTTAGGGATGTGGTGGATGGTGGTTGTCAATCATGTGAAGGTGGACACCATCTAGGGATGTGGTGGATGGTGGTTGTCAATCATGTGGAGGTGGATACTGTCTAGGGATGAGGCGGATGGTGGTATTTAAGTAAATTATCTTTTCCAAAAAGGACCTTTTTTCTTTTTTAATGTTTTTTTGGTTTTTCAAGACTAGGTGTCTCTGCGTAACTCTGGCTGTCCTGGAACTTGCTCTGTAGACCAGACTGTCCTTAAACTCAGAGATCTGGCTGCCTCTGCCTCCCGAGTACTGGGATTAAAGGTGTATGCCTTACCACCAGCAAGAAAGGACTTTTTAATAAAAAAGATAACTTGTTGCTTTTAGTTTGCTTCTTATAGTATGTAAATTTTCTTGATTTCTATCATCTTAAATGATGCAACATGAGAACATAAATGATTTATTGTCTTCAATATGCAGCCGACTGTTGCAGAGTGCTGGTAATCAGTCATGTGTAGAGCTCAGAACCTTAAGTGTGCCATGATCCCTAGTATTCTATGAAGGAGTCAGGAACTCTCATTTCCCAGCCAATTTCTATCCCAAAAGAACTTGAGAAAGTATAACCTTCAAATATTAAATCAGAGTACTTGTGAGTGTTACTAAAGAAGGCCTTTGTACACCATTGAGTGTTTTTTGTTTTTTTGTAGTAAGCTTTGCTCCCAAGAGCTAGGTTGCATAGCTCACACAACAGAGCCATCATTTCCCACGCCCCAACAGTGGGTGATTCTTTCTTAGGGGTTGGAGGGTGTTGGACTGTATCATATTTGTTAAAAAGTACTTCTGTTGTTGCAGATTTGGAAACTAGACTGTTGCGATTTATTGCACTCATGAAATTTCCCTGAGCTGTTTGTTAATTAGAATGTGGGACAATGTAATATCTGTCTCCCATGAAAGAAGGTATAATTACACAACACCACAAGTTGTTTGAAAAATAAGGGCTTCAAAGAAGCCAGTAATTGATGGACCAAGAGCAAGCGATTTTTCTTTCTTGGTTCTGAAAGGAGCAAAAGCATTAGAAGAATCACTTTTTTTTCTTCATGAGTTCAATAGTTTCAAGATTTTTTTAAAGTTAGCGCTTATGTTGAAGTCATAGGATATTCTTGAGATCTGAAGAGCATTGTAGCAATATCGTTGATGCTTTATCCCAACACTGATTTGGTCTTTTGTGAAGGTCTGTGAAAACTGGAATTAGATTGATGATCTTTGATTTTGTTTCAGGGAGCAAAGAGTCACTGGAACCCTTGTGTTTATTCTGACTGGCCTGTCCGTCTTCATGGCTCCCATCTTGAAGGTAAAAATGTAAAACATGTACCTCTTCCCCTTCCTTGGAACACTCACTAACAACTAGACACACAAGTGTGAAATGCTTACAAGATTTCATAGGACATGGAAGCGGGTGTCCATTAGGAAAAGGACTTTAAAAATACCTGCCTTGCTTTCCCCTTCCACCTGCGCATTCTTTTTTTTTTTTTGTTTTCTGTTATTTTTGTGGTCTGACATCAGCAATATTGAAATATAGAAGGGCAGTGACATACATGTCCGTCTCACTGGTCTTCCTCCCTGCCCAGCACATGCTCTTTATTCCCCTTGTCTTCTACCCCTCTATCCACTTGCTTGTCCCCAAGTCCTGCCCCTTCCCAGACCCCCACAGAACGCTAGTGATCACGCTGAATTTCTTTCCACTCTTTTGAGTTATGACCACATTTCTGTTTTTCCTTGAGTCAGAAGGCCTGTTAGTCCCGAAAGGGAGATGAGAATAAAATGAGTGATTTATAATTGGAAAACTTGAGAAATGAACTTTTGAAGAATCATGGCATGATAAAATATTTAGAAGGTTGGAAATCAGTGTTTGGGCTGATTGATGGGGTGGGCATCTGTGTAGACAGAGCAACACACATACAGTGGCCCCTTTGGGAGAAAGAACTAGCGACGAAAGCTGACATTTTTACTCGTGAAGCTTCCTCTCTTTATGATCCAAGCTATCTTCTGTCTCTTTCTATTATAAAAATAATATTCCTCACCAATGAGCGGTAATTCGCATCTTATACTTAGTGCAACTATGACTTTGCCCAGACCTGACAACCGTGAGCAGCCACTGTTAACAATAGCTTACCATTTTTCAAACTGAAACTTTTTTTTTTTTTTTTTTTTTGGTTTTTCGAGACAGGGTTTCTCTGTGGTTTTGGAACCTCGAGCCTGTCCTGGAACTAGCTCTTGTAGACAGTCAATTTATTGCCGGGCGGTGGTGGCGCACGCCTTTAATCCCAGCACTCGGGAGGCAGAGACAGGCGGATCTCTGTGAAACATTTTATTTTTAAACAGCTTAGCCTTTTAAGACTTTTGGATGCTTATTTGGCTGCACAAATAATGTAGTGATATTACATGACTCTAAACACTTTAAGGGATGTTCAGGTGTGACAGGGAGCAGCAAAAGCTTTCTTCTTCTCTCAGATTAGCAAATTTCTTTCTGTGGCCACTCAGGGAGTTTTAGTGGAGGGCTGAGTCTGGAAACCAACTTTGCCTTTCAAGTACTAGGCTCGTGCATACATTTGGTGTGACATGATTAGTAAATAGTTAAAATATTTGGTTATCCACCATTTACCCTTGGTTTACATAGTTTCCATTTTCTGGTTAGCTTCTGAACAGGGTCATAAAGGACCTACAGAGGAACTGAGGTTAAAAATGGTGTCAGAAAATTATTTCTGGCCTGTGTTCCATAGAGACAGGAAAGTCCATGGTCAGTTCTACAAATGCAAGGAGGTGGACCTAAAGGCTTAGTGCAGTGGCTCTCATCCTGTGGGTTGTAGCCCCTTTGGAGCTGAATGATTCTTTCACAGGGGTCACCTAAGACAATTGGAGAACACAGATATTTATGTTACGATTAATAATAAAGGCAAACTTACAGTCATAAAGCAGTAATGACATAATTTTATGGTTGGTGGTCACCAAGAGAACTGTATTAAAGGGTCGCAGCATTAAGAAGGTTGAGAACCTCTGGATTAATGAATTTGAATCATTGTACCTTCTGCCTGGGACTTCAGCTATTTCTGCTCCCCTGGCAGGTCCTAGCATATGATGCTGGCAGAAATGCTTAGTGACACCCTTATTTACCTCATGCAATGAGATCACATTTGGAGGGGACACTGTGGGCAGCTGAGACCCTGTACTGTGGGAAGGAAGCACCAATCTCTGGCAGTTGGGCTCATGCAGTATGCTGCCACAGTGCACCTTGCTTTTCTGGGATCTCCTAGAAATGAGGTTTCTATGTAATGGCAGCAGGCAGAAATCCTTCCAGTTTTCAAATGTGCTCACCATCACCCAGCCCTCCATTTTGTCTTGTATATGATTTGTTGTCATTAATACAGTATAAAATTCTCCTGCTTCAGAAAAGGCAGTTGTACTTAAAACTCTTGTGTTTGTGTTACAGAAAATTTGGTTTTAATCATAGGGAACCTGCCAGGAGGTGTGCATGTGTTGAAGAACACGGGTTAAAGAATCTCAGCCTAACTCCAAGATATGCCAATTATATTTTTTATTATTATAGGGGGAAAACTCACGAATCAGGAATGAGAAGGCCAACATCAGCTGTGTAGCACAGGAACCACAGAGAGTAAGAGAGAAGAGAGAGAGAGAGAGAGAGAGAGAGAGAGAGAGAGAGAGAGAGAGAGAGAGAGCCAGTGGTTTTCTCCAAGTATCCAAAAGATCACGTCCTAACCTGGTCCAAACTCTTAAAGATCATTGGCTGACTGAGATTCCCCAACATCTCCCCCTTTTTGTCTAATAAGAGAGTTCCAAACCCAATACAAACTATATATATTAGGAACAGATATCTAGTATAAAATTAGGATTGCAACCATCACATACAGTATTAAGCAAGGAATATATGCTAAATGTTTAAATAAACATTCTATCCTAAAGAGTCTAAGTCTTGCATTGGAGTTTGGCTAAATAATAAGAGGAAGGTAATTATGACTGTCTAATCTTCAACCCCATCAGAGGCCTAAGAAGGGGATAATATTACTTGAGTAGGCAGACATACAATCAAGCAGCTTCCAAAATGTAAAGTATATTACAGAGACAACTGGCTGCCTGAGCAATCACCCACAGTGTCATTTGCAGTGTTGAAGCAACCAACTTTGGCTAAGGCCTAGCATAACTTACAGGCCATCTTTAAAGGTAGGAAAAATTTCAGAACTGTCTTACCCTGTCTTGGCAAGGTTTGGAAGTCCTTTTCCTTGTGTTCTGCTTATACACCATGTACTTTGTCAGTGGTCAAGGCGTGAGCATTTCCTTGCCCAAAGGCCAATTGTGCCAAGAAGAAAACAAACTCCAAGTGGAGTGTCTTTGGTGTTTCACATTCTCTCAGGAATAGATTGGTGCTGTCAGGAGCAATAGTGTCTCACATCAACAGAACTCTCAGTTATTTAAATGCCATGTTCTACAGATCCTTGAAGTGGTTGAAGATTACCTATCTAGGCAGAATACAATCTCTATGTATCTAAAGAACCTAATTAATCTGACTATATGTACAACAAACATGAGTGACTATTGACTTATAATGCTTAATACTTTTATAACTTAAAGACTAAGACTTCATATTAGAATATTAAACAATCTTTAAACAACTGTGCACTAAAGGAGGACAATGATCTCAATATATAAACTATGTATAAGTATCTTGATCAGGGGTAGAAATATATATTGTAATATGATAAATATATCCTAAAATTGCATTAATATACAAAAAGTCTTAAACAGAGATAGAAACATGTATACATACAATCTGACAAAATAACTGCATAGGTGTACAGATATTGTAAATAGAAATAACAAATGTAATTTGAACTTGTATCAATATACAAGAAACTATACCAATGTAAATTGTCCATAAATAATAGCTCACAAGCATTTATTACTCACTATTAGTATTATTATTATTATTAATGTGAATAAATTCACACTAAATTACCTATTAAGATACCCCATCATATATGGTTCCGAAGGGGCACACAAAACAAAAACTGCTTAAACTGTTAGCTTTAGTAAGACTGACAAAACTCATAGTTACAGGTCTCTCTGTACCCAAGTAAAGCTGCAGAGAAGTTGAAACTGAACCTTTTTATCCCATGCGCATTTGAAGCACCTTAGTATGTACAGGAAGGGGTCAGAACTCATAAAGAAGAGACAGGGAGTTCCAGGAAGCCACGAGCTGAACTTGCACTCCCCTTTGGCCATCCTGGCCAGCCCATGCCTTGATTTGCCTTACTGGGCTGCTAGTATCCTCATGTGGCTGTTTCTCTGGTGACTTTGATTCATCTGAAGAGTCTTTGTCTCCATTAATGAAAAAAGTAATTCAACACACAATACACATTATTCCTTTTTTTTTTTTTTTTCTGGATTTTTCGACACAGTTTCTCTGTAGCCTTGCCTGTCCTGGAACTCACTCTGTGAACTAGGCTGTCCTGGAACTCATAGATCCTCCTACCTGTGCTTCCTGGGTGCTAGGATTTAAGGTGCACACCACTACTGCCCAGCTTCAGTACACATTTTTCAGCCAGCATTTACCCAATGTAGGAAATGAAATTGTTTTGCCAATCTAGCTCACAATAGACTATGGAACCCCTGATGTTAAAGCATCAAGGGCGAAGCCTTTCCTCCTGCTTGAGTAAGTTGACATCTCCTGATAAGGATGGCTCTTTCAGATCACGTGCCCTTCTCAGCCCTGACAAGTTCTGTGCAAGTATCAGAGGTGCCTTGTTAGCATTTACAAAGTCAATACAGGAAGAAGCAGATGTTAAGGGCACAGTTTAACTGAAACATAAGCCATGGCTAAGGAAAAGGTACAATTAATAATTAACCTCAAAATTCATGCAGAAAGTGGTGTCACGGGTTACCCTCCCATGTGACTCTCTCTCTCTCTCCCTCTCTCCTTTTTCTCTCTCTCTCTCTTTTAAGCAACAGGTGATAACTTCAGAGAATAGTTTTACTTAAGATTCTGCCTTTTAAAGTTAGATCAAATGTATGGGAAATAGAGTTACATGTCGGTTTTTAAAAAATGAAATGGTTCAACACCTTCCCTGTTCAACTCCTTTTCCTCCTCACAAGTTTAATGACCTGAGATGAGATCAGAAATTTTCTTGCGTGCGTGAAGCCATAGAGGTGCTTGCCTGCTTATGCAAGGTTACTTTGAACATGCGGTTTATGGCCTCCGTTTTGATCTCTGTGCCGAAATCTGTCTTTCATGTAGAGGAATTTAAGAAATGATAGTGTACCAGCTTTAAGTTTGTGAGGATACCATTGACCCTGGCCAGCTACAGTCACAGATGCCTCAAAGAGCCGGATCACGTCATCACTTAGTTCAGAGCTGCTGGGAAGTAAGAATAACTGGCTTCCCAGGCTGCCGACCTGGCTTCCGCTGAGCATCCACAGTGGACAAGCTGCCGGGACTGCTAGTGTTCTGTAAGTGGTGACCGCAGAGCAGCAAAGAGATGAAAGGCTGCGCTGCCTTTCCCTGTTCTCCTGGCACGACTCAAGAAATAAAGATCAAGTAAAGTTCACTGCTGCCTCTGCTTAGATTAGTTTATCTTTAACGTGAGGCGTGGCCAAAAGTGATCGTTAAGATTTGTTAGTGCACTAAAGTGTGGAAGACAGCCTTTAATTTGTACTTGGCAGATGCTTGATCTCCACATGCATCCTGGACCATGGACGCAGGGCAGCCGTAGTAGAGGTGACCGCGGGTGGTGATGACGTTAAACTACTGTCTGTTGAGCTGGGCCTCAGATTAAAGAGTCATCACAGATTTAGAAAATTGAGTCTTCCACCGGTGCCTGTAAGAACTATATGAATAATATCTCTGCTTTAAATATAGGGAAATTATGAATAACTCATTAGATTTCAAAGTGCATAGGTGATAGAGACAAGATTTGAACTCTGGAAGTTCTGGCATAAAACCAGCTCTGTAGCCTTGTACAATGTGTGCCTTTCAAAATAAAACGTGGTACTTGGCCTTCAAAGAATCCCTGCTTTCTTTTCCCATAAGATTTTCTTTCCCAGATCCTTTGATCTCACTTGGAATCCTTTTTATGTTGAGAAAATGATGTAACTTTCATAAACCCCTCTTCAGACCTCATTCCAGGCTGTGCACCGGAGGCTTCTTTATCTGTATAGATTTTTAAGACTTAAGAGAGTTAGGGAATTATGTTAGTAACATATTATCAAGGCAGGCTAGCTGAAAGGGCAATGTAGTAGAAATTGGCTCAAGCAGGGCTTCAAGCCAGACCGTCCAGTTGGCCCTCCCTGCCCCCAGCCACTCTCCCCACCCACCCTGCCCCAGTCCCTCCCCGAGGAAACAGGGAGACCTGTGGTTGGGAACTGCAGGCAGCTTCCTCAAAGCATCAGTTGATGTCCTTGGGATAAGGATGGGATAAGCGCTACGTCCATCATTTGTTCCTTGTCATTTAAATTAACTAATTGGCAAAACATTTTCTGTCATGTAGTCCTACCATGGGTGCTTTCTACTGAAGGGGGCTCAGAGTAAGAGAAACAAACAAGAGTCTCAGTATTCTACAGCGGGTAGCTAGAATCCAAACCCAGGTCTGTCCAGCTTCTGTTACCAATGCCTTACCTTTAGTTTTAGACACACACACACACACACACACACACACGAATGCACGCATGCTGAATATAAAGCCATCCAGAGATCTCGGTCCTTACTGAGTTCTTAGTCACTGTGGGGCAACCACAGTTTCCCCTTTTATCAAATATCCTTGCACATTTTTCCTTCTGGGAGTGTTCTGCTACGATTGACAAATCATTAGGAGATACACGGGAAAATATAGAGACCAGTTCACCAGAATTAGAAAATTTGGTGACATAGTATTAAGATGTTAAATCTTATTTTGATTTTGTCTCACTTTTATTATTCCATATAGGTTCGGCCATTTAATTCTTTCATTTTTTTTTTTTTTTGCGTTTATTGCATATAACACTTTTTTGAAATTCTCCTCTTTTGCTTCCTCGGTATCATTAATGATATAGCTGTTTACATGGGTTACCACTTAGGAATCTTGACATGCCTATGAAATGGATATTTTTAGTTTCTCCTGCCTTGCTCTGTAAAAATGTCCACTATCACTGTTTTATTTTACATGTTTTGTAGAGTTCATTACTTATAGATATTGTCACATGGCAATCTTTCTGCCTCAGCCTCTTACACAAGCATGAGCTATCCCACCCTGGGTGGCTCTCACTTTTAAAAGCATTTTTTTTTCTTCTCCTTTTGAGAACTTTCTGTTTTGGTGAATGATTGTACTGTGATTAATTTTTAAACATTGACCTTCTGATGTGATCCATGAACTAATTCTATGAAAGATACTCTCTACCCCAACAGGTCTGTAAGGTTTCATTAGTTCCATTATGGGATTTATATTGATACATACTATTGTGAAGGAAATGCAAATATCATAAGCATTTGTATCATATTAATCTAACCAAAAATCAATTTTATAACCTATGTGTACTATTTTTCTCCCAATTGATATATGTGTTAGTATCCCTACATATTATTTTCTTGCCTACATCCATGCATGCCATTCCATGTTGTAGATTTTGTGACATCTGTTAACGTAAGTTCAGAGAATGAGTTTACCGCCCAAGGCAAGGCACAGTGTTCCTCTGCTATGATAGCAGAACACAGTAGGAAAAAAAAAAGTTTAGTTAAAGCCCAGGCCAGAATAGGCCTTTTGTAACACCTCCAAACTGGCGAAATGCTTTACTCAGATTAAAATAAATAAATAAATAACCGCTGCAAGGCTGGAGAGATGGCTCAGCAGTGAAGAGCCCTGACTACTTTTCCAGAGGACCTGGGTTCAATTCCCAGCACCCACATGGCAACTCACAACTGTCTGTAATTCTAGTTCCAGGGGAATTGACACCCTAACACAGACATGCATGCAGACAAAATACCAATGCACGTGGAATAAAAAATAAATTTTTAAAAAAGAGATAACCACTGAAGAAACCCAAGCAGTTTCCCACGAATCAACTGTTCTTTCCTGCATCTGCTCCTCCTTTTTTTACTTGGAGCATTAGAAATGTAATAATAAATGAAAAAATATCATCACATATCTAGGGAAAATAGGTGCCTTAAAAATGAATCAGAGACATAAATTAAATCATTTGCTCATCTTATTTTTTTATCTTTGGAAAACATCCACAGAGAGTTATGAGTTAACCTAAGCACACATATGCTGAAAGACGTGGAGGCTTGTGTTTGAGGCCAGATGGCTTGAGTGTGATGTGCCTACCGCTCTGTGGTCACTGCCCGGTATTGCAGCAAGTTGGCTGCCTGCCAGCATGGTCCTCCTACCCACTTCATCATTCGTTTCCTTTTCTTTTTCATTCTTTTCTGAGCTCAAGATTAAAATGAGTTCCGACAGAATTGCTAATCCTTTTTCGAGCAAACACTTGACGGTTTGTAGAAATGTGTATTTTCTCTACTGAACTTTGACCATTTCTGTAACTAACTGGTAATAACTGGAGGCAGCTGCGGTTCATTTTAGAATTCACCAGTTCTCAATGGTGGCCAGAGGGTCCCAGGCAGAACAGAATCAGGGAATTGCAATAAAATGGTTCTAGAAATGATGCTTCATTTAATACACGCAGTAGTTTTAAAATTCTACCTTAAAGGAATACGCTGTTTGCTGGTCATAATGACCTCCCACATGCGGATTTGCTGCCTGACTTTAATTACGTTTCCGGTTTTGTATTTTAGCTTTGAAAAGTCCTTTAGATTTTGGAACTTCTTTTCAAACCCAAGGCTGATGCCTGTTGTCATCCAGACAGATTTCTCAGAATTAGCATATTGCTTGATTCCCTAGTGTGACAACTAGCATTTCACAGGTCTAGGGGCAAACAACATGCCCACATGGATTAGACCTTCTCATTGTTTAAACCGTTCACGCTGTTGTGGAGGATATTTTACTAAATAACACATTAAAATATTAATGGAGTTTTAAAAGATGCGCATTAATCCATATGTGTAATTAATTGCTTCCAGGTGTTCCCTGCTGCTTTCAAGCCACCTTCTTATTAGTTTCTAGCTAAATAGTTCTGACAAGAAGAGGGACAGCGCTTGATGTTTATTTACTGAGAGACGCATTTTCTCACAAGCTGATACATCTTTCGGCAGAAGTTAGTAAGGAGAAAACCAACAGACTGTTACAAAAGGATGTTGGTTCCAGCACAAGCCAATTTGCTACCTCGGCCTGTACCTCATAGCCCACACAAACATCTGGGTTGCGTAGTCCAATGCTTTTAAGAGCCAAGGGAGCCCAAACAGTTTCCCATTAAAAAAGTATTGTCGAGGCCATGTATGCTCATTATTAGAAAAAAAGAAGGAAAAGTTAAACTAATTTGAAAGTTCCCTTTGTCTTCATTTAGTTCTAATACAAGCTTAGACTTTTATCAGTTGATAAGCTATATGCACTAACCAGTTTGAGGCTGCTCGTTGTTACATGCTGGGTTTTCGTTCAGGTTTAACCTCCATTTAAATTCTCCCTCTCCCTAAATCTCTGCACCACTGTTTTAAATCCGTTTCCCTTGTTTTCCTTTCCAGTTTATCCCCATGCCTGTTTTGTATGGTGTGTTCCTGTACATGGGCGTGGCCTCCCTTAACGGTGTGCAGGTAAGGTTCCCCAGCGGTCTGAGCAAGCTGTGCGTGTCTCAGAGGACGGTCCTAGATCTGTGATGGAGGTGCTAATCATTAACCACACACTCTTTATAAAATACGTTCATTTTCTACTTCCTCAATCTTTCATCCGCTTTTCAATTCTGATGTCAGCAACGAAACTAGCCAGTGTCAAGAAATGCTGTTCCGGACGCTCATTCCTGCTAGGGGTCATCTGGTGGGGAAAGGTGCTCTGTACTGCTGTCGCCACCGCTGCCACCGCCATCACCACCTCCCCTCCCCCTCCTCCATGCCCCTCCTCCCCCCATCTTCCCTTTTCTCATATTCTTTCCTCATCTTTCTCTTTACCATGTTTGATTCTGCGTTGCACACTTCTGAGCTCAGTGATCAAAAGTTTTGGCAGCAATAAACAATTAGAATTCATGTGTGTTAGGTATTTCTGTCATCGAAAATTTCAGCTGTTCACAACTTCAGTTAAAATGTCCACTCCTGCCCTTGCCAGTGGCCCTGCCCCTGCCAGTGCCCCTGCTTCTGCCCCGGTCCACTTTTTAAAACATTTGCTAGGGAAAATGTTGTGAGGGGCTTTGTCTTTCCACAGAGGTTTAATTTAATTGGCAGCAGGAAACTGGAAGTTCCGCTGCTTTCTGGCACCCTGTTAATTGTAGCCCTTTTTAGCGCTCAGTAATGCTTTAATGGGAAAAGACTGCGTGTTCTGTGAACATCGTAAGAATTCATTTAAACTCCTTCAGAACAGCCCTTGCTTTCATTTATTGCATTTGTATTAACTTGGTTTTAAAGTCAGATAGATCTGGGCAAATGGCCAGACCCCCCAAAAAGCGAAGCAAAGCTCCTTCACTATTCCAGGAGAAGAGTTCTTCCGCACTGGGATATTTGTTATGAATCATAAAGTAGTTCTTCATGGGCCGCACCAGGTGAAAGGCAGTATAAGTTGATTTGTGCCAGTGAAGTGTTTAGGAAGTATAGCTTTGTAAAATATTTTATTCTTGTCTGTCATTAAAAATACTCTTTCTTCTCCAATATGAACATTAGATGCCTCGAAACTAATAGTTATTATTTTTTTGTTTGCCCTTAAGGATCCATTGTAAATCAGAGATTTGTTTTAGGGTGTTCCAGGGAGCTTTATCAATGGCTAGAGCTGAGTGCCTGTCTATACAGAGAAGAAAAGAGCCAGCCATCTTGCAATGATGGGTGAAGGAAGTGTTGTGGGAACAGCTAGTGAACTGTGTAACTCCCGACGTGTTATTATTATCCTAAATGCCATTCCACTGTTCCTTACTTTTCCTTTGATTTTTTCTCTTCTAGTCCCTTTTGAAAAAATTGGTTTAGCAAAAAAAAAAAAAAACACCAACTTTGAAATCTAATCTTTATTTTTTTATTAATTAATTTATTTAATTATTAAAGATTTCTGCCTCTTCCCCGCCACCACCTCCCATTCCCTCCCCCTCCCCCAATCAAGTCTTTTTCCCTCCTCAGCCCAAAGAGCAAGCAGGTTTCTCTGCCCTGTGGGAGGTCCAAGAACCACCCACCTCCATCCAGGTCTATTAAGGTGAGCATCCAAACTACCTGGGCTCCCACAAAGCCATTACGTGCAATAGGATCAAGAACCCATTGCCATTGTTCTTCAGTTCTCAGTAGTCCTCATTTTCCATTATGTTCAGCGAGACCGGTTTTGTCCCATGCTTTTTCAGTCCCCGGCCAGCTGGCCTTGGTGAGTTCCTGATAGAACAACCCCATTGCCTCAGTGTGTGGGTGCACCCCTCGCAGTCCTGAGTTCCTTGCTCGTGCTCACTCTCCTTCTGCTCCTCCTTTGGATCGTGAGACTTCAGTCCAGTGCTCCAATGTTTTCTAAAGGGAGAAGGAAAACTTTCAAAAGGGTAGTAGCTCCAAAGCAGGTTGTGATAGTGTCACTTACTGTTCCTTCTTCTTTCTGTTCAACACAACATAGTGTCTGAGTTCTTATCATTAGTCAGTTCAATAGCTGTCCATACAACATCTCCTTCTGAAGGCCCCTGTGATGTGTTGCTAAGCGCCACCTTGTCCACCATCATTCCTGTCAGTTCGGCACTTCGTCTGTGAGGTGCACATGGTACAAACTTGCACGGTCATCCATACGTTTCCTGGTCATACACGGCAGTGCTAATCTCTCTGAGCTTCTCGTGTCTCGTTGTTGGTGTTTTGAGACTCACTGGAATGGGTATGAAACCCATCTCCAAAAAGAAATGCTAACACACTGGTAGATATGGCTGTGCCCATCAAATGATAACCTAGAGAAAGAACGTGGAATTTATTGGTGTACTCCGCGCTCCCATTTTCAGGTTAGATGCTTTAGAACAACTCTGCAATGTTTATAAGGTTGGGTATCATTTGTTCTTCTTTCAGATAAGACAACTGAGGCAGGAACAGATACATAAGTTAGATGTCTTCCTTCAGTACATTATACCAAAATAGGTTCAGAATCCTCTGTGTTGAGAAGCAGAGAGGATGAACAGCTATAATTTATGTTTGCTTTGTAACTTTATCCTTGGTGCGCACTTTATCTAATATGCCTGCTAACAACTCTGCAAAAAAAAAAAAAAGATCAGCAAAACTTAGAAGACTGGTAACATGATCTGGCTGTACTAATGTAAGTCCCCTACTCCCTAAGCTGAGCTTTGTCCTTTGAAGAGGAAATGGCTATCCTGAAATACACAATGCAAATCACTCAGGACTGGTTAAACAGAGCCGAAATGACTCGGATGACTCTTCAAATAATATGTTGGCTTTTCTTCCACCTTCCTCCCCAGTTCATGGACCGTCTCAAGCTGCTTCTGATGCCCCTGAAGCATCAGCCTGACTTCATCTACCTGCGCCACGTCCCCCTGCGCCGAGTCCATCTCTTCACCTTCCTGCAGGTGTTGTGCCTGGCTCTGCTCTGGATCCTCAAGTCAACAGTGGCTGCTATTATTTTTCCAGTCATGGTAGGTTTTCCTAATTGAAACTGTCCATGGCTGTATGCATATCACATGTATGCATGACTATATCCATGACTGTATGCATATCGCATAGCTATTGTGATGGGGAAAACCCAGATCGTTTAAGTGATAGTCTTTCGCTGTCTTTCTAGCTTTCAGTTCATTATGTTGACCAGTTGGAGCTTAAGTTTCCCATGGTAGAATCATGCCCTCCTGAGTTCAAATACTGGCTCAAGTTCCTGCTGGTCAGCAAACATCCTTTAGCCACCATGAACTCATCAGTGGGAGGGTAGCATTATTATTGTTCTAAGCATTGATAATGAATGCCAAGTGTATAACACAATGTCTGGCAAGCAGTACACATCAGTTCACATTTTCAAGGTATTGTATAATAGAAGCAATCTAAATAAGAATAAAGTACACTTCAGTCCAAATAGTAGAAGCATCTATAGACTTATGAGAAAAGGCAGGGCTCATAAGAAGAAGTAGAGTTTATAGATTCATGTGGTTTCCATTGTTTTAAGGATAGGGCTGGACTCCAGTCTTCCTGTGATAGTACTCAGAGTGAAGCAAGTAACTGCCCCAATGAATCAAAAGTCAAAGAGGAAATGCAAGCTCTATGTCTTGCCTCCGTATACTTTATTGTAATTCCATTGCTTGCAAGAAACTATGTTGTGTGACAAAACTTTTCCTGGGGAGATGCAACACTCTCGCGTGCTCACCCCCAGATAGGGAGCCCACCATAGACCAAAGTACCAATACCACCTGAAAGAAAAAGTTTTAGCTCAGGACACCCCAGGACCAAGTCTTAGCGCAAAGGAGATTTATTTGTCTCAGAGTGGCAAAGGGTGGGGATTAAGAAACAACTATGGGAGATAGAGGATGAGGGAGAAAGGGAGAGGAACAAGGGAGAGGGGGATAAGGATATTTGTCCCTGAGGGGAAAGAAGGACAGCCTCAGGATAGAGAGGAGATAGACATGACTCATAGGTAAATGGCAGTTTATAAAGGTAAAAGGGGAAACCCCATGTTAGGATGAGGTGTTTAATTTTAATTGGGCTTCTTAATTAGGTGAGCCAAGGGTGGCTTTTAATTGCTAGATTTCAATACTTTGCTGGCTGGACCTTGGTAGTCAGCCTCAGGAGGAGGAAGTGGCCAAATAAGGGAATGGACCTTAATGGCTAGCATTAGGAATATAATCAAAGAGTTTTTAGCAAGGCAGAGGGAATGGGGGAGAAGGGTAAGGTTTGCCCTAGCCATGCTCAAGTGGGCTAGTGTCCTGTCGGTCATTATGAAAGTCCAATTTGGTGAACAAATGAGTTTTATTGGGGTTATTTACAGGAATATGAGTGAGAGGTTACTTATAGGAATGGAAAACACTCAAAGACAGCTGCATCACCAAGGGCCACCCGAACATGAGTGACAGTTTACAAAGCTGGGGATTTGGAGCACACTGCAAGTAGGAAGTGTGCAAGAAGTTAAACAAATTGTAGGGCAACCTTTCCAGCTCTCTCAATTGGTCTGAGAGCCTTCTCTGAAGCTTAGCTCTTTTTGTCTGTGAAGGACTTTCAGGCTTTATTGCTTACTCTGGCTGGGAGAGGCCCAGTGAATCTAGTCAGTTTCAGGAACTTCCTGAAACTATTTGGAGTTGTTTACATTCCTATTTAAGGATCTTCCATGCAGGGTATAGTGTTTCAGTCTTGGAGGAAACTGATACACAACAGTAACAACAGTACCTAAGAGTGACCTCAAAGCCAGCGCTTCAGTTCTGTTCCATTATCCCTAGGATTCTGGAAACCATTTCTATACTATATACTTAGCAGATTTTGTTTTGAAAGTCTTCTTACTCATAACAGGGATTTTTATTTCATTATGTATGCATTTTCTGTTTATGATTGTATTTCTTTTTATTCCCAGGGATATAGGAAAAATAGTTTAAAATATTACTGACATTTTTAAGCAAGATTTTTTTTA
This sequence comes from Chionomys nivalis, assembly GCF_950005125.1. Lineage (NCBI taxonomy): Eukaryota > Metazoa > Chordata > Mammalia > Rodentia > Cricetidae > Chionomys > Chionomys nivalis. Next base: position 87,108,607 of record NC_080091.1, read on the forward strand.
ATTGATAGTCCCTTACATCTTTTCCCCCCTTAAATTGTATTAACTTATTATAAAACAAATGGAACATGAGAAGAGACTTCCCACTTACCAGTTAGTGCCTTCTTTAAAATACCTGTTAATTTGTTAAAAAAAGGAAAATTTAGATACCCATAATAAATTTGAAATACATCCAGTAAATTATATATTGTTTATACTAAATATAAGAAAAACACTTTACTTTTATAAAGTGTTATTTTGCAGAGATTTCCTTAGCTTCATAAATGATTTAGAATATCCATGGGGCAGAGGTTATTGATCTCTTCAGGAGATGGATGCCTCGCATAAAGAGCGCAGTGTGGATAAGGGTCCCCGCATTTGGCACGTGGCTATGTGTGACTTTTGTTGTTGAACAGCTGAACCTCCACAGAGGAAAGGCAGGAGAGTGAGTCATGTGATGGAACTTGGTATTTGTCTACAGAATAAAAAAAACTAATAAAACAACAGTTCACAGAACCGAAGATACAGAGGTAAAAATTGTAGGCCCTCAGAAGCAACAAAGTGGCCCCAAGAGATTAAATATAGAATATATATCACTTACCGTGAAAAATGGCTAGACTGATGATAGTTAATTAAGAGTGCCTTCTCGCTCACAACTCCCTGTAGTTCTGACACTCTCTTCTGGCCTCCACTGGTACTTAGACATGTGTGTGTATACACAGACACACATATAAATAAAAATAAAATAAATGTAAAAAGAGGCAGATACCTGTCCACGTTGTGTTCTTTGTTTACTGATATCACAACCTTGGACAGCATAGCATTTATAAATTTCAGTTTTTTCAGCATAAGAGGGAAATAATATATTTCTGGAATTTGTTGAAAAGAATAAATGAACTAATATTTCCTAAGTGTTCAGCAAGGACCAGTAATATGATAAACATTTAGTTTATAATATTGACTAGTTTTAGAAACCTGTATAATTTAAAATTTTCCAATAATTAGGAATTACATGCAAAGTTTTTTTATCTTTAAGCTTTTAATTTTATTAAAAACCAAACATGCAAGTAAATGGTTTCAGAAAAAATTACCTCTCATTCCAATTGATTTGAATATAAACATACATTTTCTGATCAAATATAATCATATGTCTTTATGAACAAAACAAAATGGATTTTGACTGGTATTTTTATCAAATAACTTCCCCAAGAGTTGGTCACTGGGTAAGCAGTTCTGTCATACCCTGAACCAGTATAGATTTCTGCTGATGCTGATGGGCTTATGACATCATCTGACATGACCTATTTACTGCTGATGCTGATAGACAGCATCATCAGCATCCTTATGATATCATCTGACATGGCTTGATTTGTGCTGATGTTGATAGGCATCATCATCAACATCCTTATGACATCATCTCACATGACCTGTTTGCTGCTGATGCTGATGGACAGCATCATCAGCATCCTTATGACATCATCTCACATGACCTGTTTGCTGCTGATGCTGATGGACAGCATCATCAGCATCCTTATGACATCATCTCACATGACCTGTTTTATTATTGTATTTCCAGATCTTGGCACTCGTAGCTGTCAGAAAAGGTATGGACTACCTCTTCTCCCAGCATGACCTCAGCTTCCTTGATGATGTCATTCCAGAAAAGGACAAGAAAAAGAAAGAGGATGAGAAGAAAAAGAAAAAGAAGAAAGGAAGTTTGGATAGTGACAATGATGATGTAAGGGAAACTCCCAGCTTTCCATGTGAAACCAGTTAAAGGAACATTGTTTGTGGTATTTGTGCTACATTAGCCCTGTACTTACACGCAAATAGTTTTCATTATCTCTCCATAACTCTTAAAAAAGATGGGAAGGTCTTTTTCTTGAATTATCCTCATCAGGGCCACAGTCCAGATGGTTCTCCTATAGGATTAATTATAGTTAGGTGATTAATTTGAGAAATGAAAATATTCATATTCTTTATATCATATCATAGAAGTATATATGCTTGAGATCAAGTGAGATATCTATAATCAGTGCCCACAGAAAATTTAGGCTTTATTTTTCTTATATATGCATGTGAGTGTGTGCACGCACACACACACATACACACACACATGCATGCACATAGAATATGAGAACTCAAACCAGTAGCCTTTAAAAAAGGATTGTTAAAATGGTGCTTTCTGTGGATTTTTTTGAGGGGGGATTACTTGGCCATATTAGAAAATAATGGCCTCACATTAAAATTCTGATTGAATATGATCCTTCATCTCTGTGAACAGAGTGAATTCTGAATGAGACTTTTATCAAACAACTTCCCCCATGAAGACTGTGTGTCACTCAGTGAGCAATTCTGTCAGGTTCTAGATCTATGGAGATTTCTGCTGGTGTTGATGTGACAGCAGCATCTTCAGCATCCTCATGACATCAATTTGCTTGTGGCCCTGCAATCCTAAAGTAGGAATATAATTAACTTTAAACTCATAACTTCAACCCAGCATGCCTTATCTCCAGCTGTCGTAACAAGTCCTTAAAGTGCATATTTTTTGTTGACATTTTATAGATAAGGAAATTTATAATGATAAACATTGACTTTTTATTTTTCAGAATTAAAAATCATTAGCTTGAGGTATTATTGACAAATGAGAATATATACATTTAAAGTGTACAATGTAGTGCCCGGGCACGTATATTAAAGTCATTTTTCTAGAAGTGCACAGCTGGCCATAGCAAAGCCAGAGCTCCCACCCAGCTTCTCTGTGTGTTCATAGTTGATCGGGCTGTCTGGTTGTATTCTTCTTGTAGAATGTGGATATAGTACAGCAAAGGGAAGCAACAGACAGAATTGGATTTCAGATAAATTGATCCAATAAGAAAAGGCTAAGTGTATGAGACACATTTAGCTATAGAGAAAAGGGCTCTGGGGGACTTCTGTGACTATCACCATCCATCTTCTGAGAGAGCAGGTATATAGATTTTCTCTTTCCACTGAGGAAGAAGGAAAAGCAGAACATGTGTTTAAACTCTGGCCGAGGTGAGCATGCTGTATTAAAAAAGAACAATATTAAAAAGAACATTAGCTAGAAATCAAAACTTGAAGTGAATTTTTGGACCATTCAAGACAAAAGCAAAAGGTTGACTGAAATATTAAAATGATTAAAGCAGTATTTTATGTTGAATTTTTAACATAGAGACCTCAGTTTATGCTCACAAACATCAAACCTAAAATCATCGCACGTCATTAACATGCAAACTAATATTATGAATTGTTCTCTATTACTTAAAATATTACATAACCTTTTGGGGTTGTCTTAAATTTATCCCTCTCTTTAATGACAAAAGTTGAATCAATTGAGTTCCTTAAACTAATCCAGATTTCTTAGATATGTTTTTTGATGACTCATACTCACACAGTGCTCTTGTTTTGATAGTATTTACCACTTTCTACTGCATCTTGCAAATAAGTTCTTGGGAAATGTCTTGGGTGATGCTAATTTCTGTTTCTCCTTCTCTGTCACATCCCTATCCAGACAGTAGATGTGTGCATTTGGTTATACACAGTGAACATGCTAGGCAGGGTCGAGTGTATCAGGGCAGTCGGGTTATATGTTTACCCCATTATTTGAAGACTATGCATTGGAAGTGTCTCTCTTGAGACTCAGATGATGTGGCCTCTTGAGTCACATGTGTCCATACTGGGACTCCAGGCTCACAGTTCTTATATTTATTGCAGATGTCGTGAGAATTATGTCATACCAACATTTTATCTGCTCACAGTCACTTTTGAGCCTGCCTAGTAGTCTCTAATTAAAAGTTGGTTTGCCCAAGTGTCTGGGTGTAAATGCTGTTATTTGGGGAAACATTTGAAAGGAGACTTCTGTTTATGGCATGGTCATGAAGGAAGGTACATGTGGCATCTTAATTAATTTAAATTTTTGCTAGTTAAGCACATCATCTTAGTTCTCAAGAGGTATTATAACTCATTATCCCCATATATTAATCATAAAGGAATTTTCGTTATAAGCAATAGATTTTATCTTAAATTTTTTAAAGATAAAAACTCAAACACCCATTTCTTTTTTATTTCTGAAATGTTGAGTATTAAGTCCAGGGGCTCACGATGCTAGAGAAACTCTACTGAGTCTGCACAGTCCCAGCCCTTTTCCTCATCCTCTTCTCTCCTGACCCTTTCTCTCAATTAGAGATTGTTCCCTTGATATTTTCAGTTAATACATAAATTGGATCTTGGAATCAATATGTTGATTTTCTTAATTAATTAATTTTTAAAGTTCTTGCATGTTATATTAGTATATGTTGAACATGGTCCCTCTCATGTCCCTGTCCTCACCCTTCTTTCTCCACTAGTTTCCTTTGTCTCCATAGACAGTTTTACTTCATGATTTTAGGTATCTATATAAAATCTAAAAATGACAAATGAAAGAAAACATGATATTTATTTTTCTTAAACTGACTTAATTTGACTATTGTGATTCTCTCTAATTGCATCTAACTTCTTTCAAAACAACTTGAGTTCATTGCCCTTTATGGCCAAAAGAAAAAAATGTATCTGTGTGTGTGTGTGTGTGTGTGTGTGTGTGTGTGTGGTGCTTTTTGTCCAGATTTTGCTATTGGACACTTAGATTAGTTCCATAATTTCGCTATTGCATAATACTGATTTGATCATTGAAACTTTAAAAAGTAAAGTAATAATTATGGAACTCTATGATATTTTGGGCTAGTTGGCCTGTTTTTAAGAAGTTCTACAACTAACTACCGAATTTTATCATTTTCCTGATTATTATTCTCTATCTGATTATCCTTTTGGTTTTATTTTTCTTGGTATTTTTTGCTTATGTTTAAAATTATTTTTGGTACAAGCAAATTGGAATGAATTTTTCATCATGAAATAGTTTCTGAGAGTATTAACGTAAGGAAGGGTGACAAAGTCTATAGTCCCTTCCTTTCTAGTGGATGTTAAAAATGTCTTCAGATCGTTTTGGACAGGAATACGGGTCAAGGTTTTCCTGGAGAAAGAAGCAGAGAACATTGTAAAACAAAACATGAAATTTAAGACCATATATAGTTTGGAAATTTTCCTGAGTTTAATCTGTTTTTACAGGGAATATGTTCACTTCACACAACCAAAAACCAACCAACAAAGTTTGCCATGGGGAATCCAGTTGTGGACCACTGTTCAGTTGTGTGTGGTTTGCTGATTCAGAATCTGACTATGGAACACTTTACAGTGTGGCTGTAGGAGTCTCCTTACTGTGGTTCGAGCCTCAATGAGCTCAGTCCCATTAACTCAGAAGGAAAACAAATGATGGGTAGAGATGTGGAGTACTTGAAAAGTTAGGCAGTCGGAATGGTACCCAATGCTTTTCTCTTTAGTTGCCATAAACGACGAAGTGGTAGGTTTGCGTAAACACTGGGGAGCAGGAAGGGCTGAAGTAATAGAAAACATTCTAAAAACTGTTGTACATTTCTTTCACAGTCTGACTGCCCATACTCAGAAAAGGTCCCCAGTATTAAAATTCCAATGGACATCATGGAACAGCAGCCTTTCCTAAGTGATAATAAACCCTTGGACAGTGAGTAGAACTAACCTCTTGCATGCTTGCCTGACTACGACCCACGCTTGTCCTCTAGGACGGCCCTCGGTTTGCCTCTCTCCTACGTGATCTTTATTCTTTCTTGTGTGAAGACTGAAGCAACTCACTTCTCAGAAGACTTTACTTGAAGCTTTACCCATCTTCCTTTTATCCATAACCTCTTATATATTTATTTAATAGTCTTTTTGCTAAGTCATCACCAGGGTTTTTTTTGTTCGTTTTGTTTTCAATAGCTAAACCTATAACTGTATTTTTAATTGGCTTTTTCCCCCTCACTGATATTTAGAACTGCAGCTTATATAGCATTTCATCACTGCCTGTTACTGTTTTTCCTCCTTAGGTCTCAGTCAATCATCTAATTGATTAAAAGAAAGAAATTATACCTGGGGTCTCTCTAGGATCAATGAATTATTAGTGTTTAGAATTTAGAATACTTTCAGTTAAATTAGCAGTTGTGAAATATTAGCAAAACTCTCTAGATACACCTGATTTATGTTTTTCTTCCTAATTTCCTCATTCCTCTTCTATTTCATATTCACAGCTAGAGTTGCTCTGGTCTTTCTCCAGTAATTGGCTGGTGGCTACCATGTAATAGCATGTGAATTGTCATGTTTTCACCTGTGCTTGACAGGTCACGCTGTAGTAACATCAGTGAACACAGGAAGCTTTTCCAGTAGCATAAAGCAACTGCCTCCAAAACATGTCATGCTTTGGGCTTTCAAATGAAGAAAATGTGTTCCTTTAGATCCAGCTATGCTGCAGAGGATACTGAGCTGGTATAGGAACGACAACAGAACCACTTTTATTTCTAGTGGATAATACTACCCACGGTCAATAAGAGATTAGGGTTATCAAGACAATTTGAAAATGGTAACTATTGATAAAATATGGGTTTATCTAATTATCAATTTCTCAATAACAAACAACTGCAAAACAGCACCACAGTCATGGTTTTTGACAATCAAAAATTCAAGAACTGTTGAGCTCGTGTTTCTGGTGCAGGGTCTCATGAGCTTGTGTATTTGGCTATTGGCTGGAGCTGAGGGTCTGTTTCCAACCAGTGATCTTTGGCAGGAAATTTCACTTCCTTGGCTTGTGAACATTTCCATAGAACTCCAATGGCACAGTGCTATGGCTCTGCCCAGAGATAGACAGAAAATTCAAATAGAAGCCATGGTATTTTATGATAGAATCTAAGATTCAACTGCCCAGAACTTGGGCTGCAGACTTAGCTGTGAAGACAGCTCTCTTGCTGTGTAGGAAGGAGTCACAAAAGAACATAAACACCAGAAAATGGGATCGTTGGACACCATTTGAAGGCAGAGTACCCACTGCTTTTAAAGAACAACCAGTCTTACCTTTGTTGTCTAACATGTAAATACCAGTTACGAACAAAGCTAATTTTATGCCCATCCTTATCAATGGAAATTAGGAATTTCTTTTAGAATTTAAGTTCCTCTATCATATTCTGCTTTCATTTTTCATCCCTGGATAATTAAAGGCAAACAAAGGCTGTAAAGGTTACTTTTTTAAAACAATTGCCAGTCCAGAACTTAAGACTTGTGATAAAAACTTATATACCAACTGTTTGCCCTGAGAAAATACTTTTACTGGTATAACTGATGGTTGATGTAGAAGCTTATATATGACCATTTTGACTGAAACTTTTCTAATGATGTGGTGATCTTTGTAGGCCAATGAAGAACAGAGTTGATTAAACTGGAGTTGTATTGCGTGCACCTTCAACATCTCTTTACCTCTTGAATAGCAACAGCTAGGCAAGACTGGGGGTTGAACATGGATGGAAGCTCAAAGACATGTATGAGACACAGAGAGGATGTTCTAGCCCCCATGGCAGGGACTCCCCTCTTACCCTAAAGGGGAGAGAGAAAATGATTTGGGCGCCGTCACACTGCCTGCACGCTTAGCTTGATGCAATGTTCATCGATGCTGTCTAAACCTGATTTTCCTACTCTTTCCGGTTCTGAAAGGTGCCTTGGTTTGCATGAAGATTTTCACACTCACTCTAATGTACATTTTTGCCGAAGATCTATTTTGTTTCATTTTTTATTTTTATTCTTTTGTCTTTCCAGGAGAAAGATCATCAACATTCCTTGAACGCCACACATCATGCTGATAAAATTCCTTTCCTCGAGTCGCTGGGTATACCAAGGTCAGCATTTGCCTTGTGCGGTGGGATGCTGCAGCAGTCGGGGTGATGGGCAGAATCCCTTTTCTTGGACTTAAATAAATTACCTGGGGACACAGGAGTCACCCTAGACTTGCTGATGAGAAACCTTTGCAAAGACTGAGCTTTACTCTTAAGAATAATGGAAAACTTCAGTGTCATTAAATTAAAGGCCAGGATCCATAGTAGACCTTATGATTTCATTGTCATGCAGGGTGACTGGAGTCTCCTGGAAGCTTTCTTCAGTAGTTCCCCTCCCTCTAACAAGGGTCTTGAAATGACAGGGCCTGTTTGCATCTCAGAAAACAGGAATATGAGTGTCTTCAGGGCGCTCGTCGTGGCCCTCAATTTCTAACAGTATTAACCACACAGTAGTTTCATTTTTTTATTTTGAGAATTTTTGTTAAATATGAAATCTTGGGTAATTTTACCTGAGTTTGCTTTTATTTAAAAGTCCCTGTTTTTAATACACATAAAAGGGACGGGAACAAACGGAACAGATTGATGCATTTTGAGGGAGCCCTGAGCATAGGCATTCCGGAGATGATGATGAAATGTGAATTTACTCATTGCTTTTCTTCTTCTTTTTTTCTGTTTTGCTTTAGTCCTCCTAGAACTCCAGTGAAAGCTGTGCCTCAAATTAGAATAGAACTTGAGCCTGAAGACAATGATTATCCCTGGAGGAACAAGGGAACAGAAACTACATTGTAACCTGTTTGTCTTTCTCAAAACTGACAGCTGTGTTGTTAACCGCTCTAATTTTTTTCTTTCTTTTCTTTTTTTTTTTTTTTTTTTTGTCTGTGTATTTTAAAACTTTTGTTCCGTCACTGGCTGAATACTACAGTCACTCTCTCTGCTTTTCTCTTGCATAGGTAAAATCAAGACAATAATGTCCCTTTCCTTTAAGAAAGAACACAAAAAAGCACCTGGGGGATCATGCTTTCGTTTCCAGGTGTTCAGACGTGTCCTCTGACATGTAAATCCCTGTCACTCAAGACACACACACAGAGGCTGCCCTTGTCAAGCAGAGATCAAAAGTATTAAGCATTTTGTACCACCTTTTATGAACCTGTTGAAGGAACTTATGACCCAAGCTTAGAGCTGTGCTTACTGGCTTGCCATTGTCTGGTAGAGTGGCCCTTGACCTCCAGACTGAGTCCCTTCCTGCTTACAGAGCCCCCGAGGCTGGAAGAGTGCTGCTACCGACCTGCCCTTGCTCGTCAGCCCTGATCTTAGAGTTATCAAAAGCAGAAACACTAATGGTACTTCGCTCCCTGTAGAAAAACCTTTGCCATCATTGTAGCAAGTGCTGGAATGTCCCTTTTCCTATGCAACTTTTTTAACCCTTAATGAACTTATCTGTTGAGTACATCGAAGAATATTTTTCTTCCTAGATTTTGTTGTTTAAATTATGGGGCCTAACCTGCAACTTATTTTTTGTCAATTTTTTAAACTTTTTTTTAATTACTGTAAAGAAAATGAATTTTTTTCCTGCAGCAGGAAACATAGTTTTGAGTAGTTCTACCTCTTACCTGTAGCTGCCAGGCTTTCTGTAAAAATTGTATTGTATATAATGTGATTTTTACATACACACACACACACACACACACACGGATAAGCCAGAAGGCTAGAACAAATTAAAAGAAAAACAAAACACCATGTTTCTAAGAATCTGTTGGGTTACTGTTTTTCCCCTTTCTTCAAAATAACTGTAACTGTTGTGTGAAGGAGTCGGGGAGAGAACAAGTGGAAGAGGGTTAACTCACGCAGCGGGGATGGTCATGCTGGGAGCAGATGCTGCTGTCTGGCATGTCCATGTCCCGTGCAGTATTGGTAAAGATTTCCTCGTTTGAACAATTTGTGTGCTTGTGTATGAACTCTGTGTGTGGCTGTTGCACACTTGTGCAAAGTCAGATAAAGAGTGACAGTAGACAGAGGAGAAACTTGCCAAGCCCCTTGTGTCCATTTCCATAAAACCAAACCACTGCTGAAAAATCTCCTAAGGGCCAAGAAATTTATCATGGAAATTCAGGTGAATATGTCTTATTAATTATTCAGACATTCATCAACATCACAGATACAGTTCATGTCTGTATTTGCAGTACAAAAGCCATAACAATATTAACAGCCCTGTCTCACATCTATAACGGGAAGAATGCACATAGATCTACAAAGACAGTTTAAAGTGCTCAAGTACATGGGTTTATAGAACACGGTGGTTGGATTACTTTGAATATATATGTGTGTATGTGTGTGTGTATGTATGTGTTTCATTATACCGTGTTAACCTTTATTAGCCAAATTGACTGTGGCATTTGATTTTTAGTAAGTCATATTATATACTGAGTGTATATGAAAATAACGGTTTAGATTTGGAATCCACACTTTGGGATTTGTATAACAACAGTTGTAATGTACACTCACTGTCAGGCATTACTAAAAGAATTAGAGAAGCAGAAATGAACCGCATTTTGGTTCTGTGGTGTATTCTTATGGACCCCAATTTCTTACAGTAACTAAAATATAATTCTGCTCTCCTAAAATTTTGATAAGAGTTCTATTATCTTAAGTTAACCGTTATTTTTACAGTATTTGGTCATCTTAAAACTTTAAATTTTATAGAAACTAAGCAGAAATGACATCATAAATAATCATTGAAATGATAGCAGGAAATGACATGGTATTTGTAAACATCTCAAATGATAATTTTTACATCACATTTGTATCCAGAGCTATTAAATGATAAAATGGTTATCGTCTATTGCCTAGTTTTCTATTAAACCATGTAAGTAATCTTACCTTTTTAGCGATAGAAACCTCAGTAGAACGTTTAAAGGCATGCGTAGTAAAGGTAGTCCTTCTTGATGTTAAATCAAAAACACTTTGTTTACTTTTCTGAAATCTCTGGAGATATATGTATATGTTTATATATTATACATATACACGCACAGATATATTCTAATTATGAATCAAGTTTATTTAGAGATCCATGGTCCCTTTCCTCCTTTTCCGAGAGTTCCTGAAGTAACCTAACTCAGGATTCAGTTAAATAAAATCCCTATTTTTTGGCTGGGTAGATGGTTAGCACTCTCGAAATGAGCATAAAGTCATACCTTCCTTTTGCTGTGAGGAAGAGTTAGCACCACGCCCTCTCATGACTCCTGTAGTTCCCGCACTAACCCGCAGATCCCCAAATCTCCAAGGAAACACCACATTATCTGAATCTGGCTGAATTTGCTTCTTGGCTGATAACTAAACAGATTTTAGGGTGGTTTTGTTTCTATGTAAACTGGACACAAATATAGCAATGGATTCTTTATAATGCCTTCCTACCCTTCCTTCCTGGCTGTGAATGTGGAGATTAATGTTTCTTGAAGACTCAGAGGTGTTGAACAGGAATACTGTGGTTGTGCAGACCGACTGTGAGAAGGAAGATATGTGGGCTGAACCTGCCTATCGAGGCATGAGGCCTCCGGCTTGCAGAAGCCTTTGGAGATGCTGTTCCTTTCCTACTGTGTGCAAAAACTACTTGGAATCCGGACCGTTTTGTGTGTTGGAGCCAGTGTTGTTTCAGCTTCTCCTTCCAGTAAAGTTGAGGGATGGGGCTGGGAAGTATTCCCTTGAGAAGAGGTAAAGAAAACCTCTCTCCTCATCCCCCACCTAAGAGAAGGGGTATCTACTGTCAATAATTCAGCTTATGTGCATTTTGGGCACATGTAACAACACACACAGAGTAAATCCTTTGTTGGCTATGTATCGGTGTTTAATAGAGCAAATGATTGTCTTCCATGTTTTTGTTTCTTTTTTTTTTAACTGTGTTAAAGTACTTGAAATGTATCAACTGCTGACTATCTTTCAAAAACAAAACCATTTGAGTTATATTGCAGAGGTTAGCATTGATCGGGAATGGGACAAAGTTTTCTTCAATCTTTTTCAAACCACTTCATGATTTTGGTGCAAGAACCTGAGATGCTCTTCTTTATAGCCTGTGATATTCCCCGTCTGCTCTCATCGCACTAAGTGACTGGAGACAGTCAGCAGACAGCAGCTCTTCCCTGTCGGAGGAGCCTTGGGAACGTGCAGATGACTTCACTGAGCTCTGTGGCAGCCTGAAATGAAAACCCTTTTGTAATACCTGTGAATCTGGTGACTCGCGTGTTGACCAGAGATTTGGATATAGCTTATTCCTGGTTCATTTCATTGTGCTCTATGGATACACACAAGAATCCTGAATTCTGTTTCCTAGGCAAATACTGCAACTCAGGGCTAATGTCACCCAGTGAATCCTTAGAGCCCGAAGTAACTTTGTCCCAGGCCGGCAATGCGCAGTGATGCAGACTTGCCTCCTTGCAGCCTTTTCCAGGGCTGGTCCATATCCGTACACATTACTGCTCACGATCAGTACGCACTTTCAGATAGTCTTATTTTTATTCTCTTAAGTCTTTATTAACTTTGGAGAAATGATGCATCTTTTTATTTTAAATGAAGTAGATCAACATGGTGGAACAAAATGATAAAGAACAGAAAACATTTCAATATATTACTAATAATTTTTTCCAATATGAAACCTAAAATTCCTATAACATAGTATTTTACAGTTTTATGAAGCTTTCTATTGTGACTTTTATGGAATTAAGAGATGAAGAAGATGAGATATTTTAGCATTTATATTTTTCAAAATTAAATGTATACTTAAAATAAAGTAACTTTATGCATTTGTGGGTGTCGAGTGCCTCTGTTCAACTCTGACTGAATGCTTTCTTATGTTGTTTGGATGCTGTGAAAACAAGTGAAGTCTGAGTGAGCGCGAGCACCTGCCCTCTGACTGTGCCATGTCCCCAGGCAAAAGGATGTCATAAATGCCCCCAAATATAAAAGAGTGAAGTCATATATTTAATTGTTAATGAAGTGTTCTTGTTCAAAGTTTATAGTACATTCATAGTGAATAAGGACAATGAGAGAAAAATACTGTCATTCTTTTTTTAGCTACTAAAATAAAAATGTATCATTTTCTTGATCTAGGATGGCATATATACTCAATTCTTCAAGCAAACTGAAAGGCTACAAAGTATAAGCATCCATTAAAAAATAATTACTCAAATGAACAAAATCCAACAATGATTTTTCCCCATCAAAAATTGATTCCCAGAAGATATATTGCACACACTTCTCTCAGGGCAGCTTGAGCTTTCATCTAACATTTAAATGTCTCTAGGAAATATCAGTCTGGCCCTAAATTGTCATTAGAAAGTGGTGATAATGGCAGGTGAAGCTAATGATGGGGAAGATGAGAAATACTGTTAGAAGCAGAGGAAGTTTGCGTTGGAATGCAAGCAGGAAGGCTTTGTCTAGAACAGCCATTTGCTCTAGAAGTTTCCTGAGGCTCTTTGCACATCTGGATATGTGGTATGGTGATGTGATGGCAGACTTGATGGCTGAGCTGTAAGAAACAGCCAAGCCCGACTCAGTAGAGATCAAATGTGGTAAAGGTTTACTAATTCTCTTAGAGAATCCATTAGCTATTGTCATGTGTCCAGTTATGAGGTCAAGAAATGAGGATGACTGGGGGGTGGGGTGGGATGGGGAAAGGGGAGATGGGGAGAGAAAAGTGAGAAGGGGAGGATAGGAATGGGATGGTTGGGATAATGGAAGGTTGAATATGGGAGCAGGGAAGTATATATCTTAATTAAGGGAGCCATTTTAGGGTTGGCAAGAGCCTTGACTCTAGAAGGGTTCCCAGGGGTTCAGAGACATGTACCCAACTAGGTCCTTGGGCAGCTGAGGAGAGAGAGCCTGAAATGGCCCTATCCTATAGCCATACTGATGAATATCTTGCATATCACTATAGAACCTTCATCTGGCGATGGATGGAGATAGAGACAGAGACCCACAATGGAGCAATGGACTGAGCTCCCAAGGTCCAAATGAGGAATAGAAGGAGGGAGAACATGAGCAAGGAAGTCAAGACTGCAAGGGGGCACCCACCCACTGAGACGGTGGGGCTGATCTATTAGGAGATCACCAAGGCCAGCTGGACTGGGACTGAAAATGCATGGGATAAAACCGGACTCACTGAATATGGTGGACAATGAGGGCTGCTGAGAAGCCAAGGACAATGGTACTGAGTTTTGACCCTACTGCATGTACTGGCTTTGTGGGAGCCTAGCCGGTCTGGATGCTCATCTTCCTAGACCTGGATGGAGGGGGGAGGACCTTGGACTGCCCACAGGGCAGGGAACCCTCACTGCTCTTTGGACTGGAGAGGGAGGGGGGGAGGGGGCGAGGGGAGTGGGGGGAGGGGAGGGAAAAGGGAGGCGGGGAGGAGGCGGAAATTTTTAATTAAAAAAATTTAATAAAAAAATAAAAAGAATAAAAATTTAAAAAAAAGGATGAAAGAATATTTCGGATATTTTCACGAATTAAGTAACCTTCAGGAAGTCTCCAAAGAAAATGATATGTACATGGGACGATGATAGCGTTTCCGTATTTGTGATATAATACACAATGCTTTGTGCAAAAAATTGATGCGTAGGGAAGGGTTTAAAGGTAGAGCTGTGGACAGTTACGTAACTTCTAAAACCACAGTCCTTTGACTCAGTGATTAGAACAAGATTGTACCAGCCTGAAGTGGAACAGACAGTGTCTCAACTCATGTCCACATAGAAATGCCTTTTGAATGAGATTTCCATAGCCATGACTCAAGATGGGGTTGGCAGCAGAGTCGTCTTTGTAACTGCCACCAGGAAGCCAGAGATGAGAGCACTTCTCCGTGCTGTCCCTGTGTGACATTTGTGTTAGAGTTTATGCACATACCTTATTCTTACTGACAGTTTTTACGCCGAAAAGGTGACATTTTTATTTCCACATATTTCCAGTATGCAACCTGGCCTTCCCTACCTGCTAGAGGACAAGGATGTAAATCATAACCCTCTGAACAACCACATTGTCTCAAGATTAGGCATGCAAGTATGAGCAACTGAGGTTGGGATGGAGGGATTCTCTTCCCTGTTACTTTCTTCAGACTGTCAGCTTGTTTCTTTATCCATTTCCATAGATATGTAATTATCTAATTATAAATACATAATTACCTATTATGTATTCTTTGCAGATATGTAATATAGATAGGTAGTTTTACATAAGCATGTGATCATTGGCATTTTCTAGAGCACTCTCTCAGTTTAAGAAATGTGTGTAAACAAATGGTGTTTGAAGTGGAATGAGAACATAGGACGTGAGAAGCAACACAGAAAATTATTGATAAACCTTAATAGCTGAGATCTGGAAAGAAATGAAAAGTTAAGAAAATAACTGTAAAATATATTCAGGAACTTAAGAAGCAAGTTTTTGAGTCCAGAGGCCAGGATGTTATAAGAGATTTGTAAGGCAAAGTATATTGCTTCAATAATGATATAATCTGTTGGTTAAATGATTTAATTGATGGTCTTAAAGGTAAAAAAAATGAATGGATTGCAATCAATGTTCAGATAATTAATAACTTAGAGCTATGACAAAGTTTATCTGTGTTCAGCTTGGTCATTAACTTTTGGAATGTGAATGGAGTGGTTGCTTTCAAGTAGGTTGTAGCCGAAGGGTAAGCAGTTCCGTGGGAAATTATGATGCCTGCCATGATGGCAGGGCAGGTATACCCATGAAGGCTCGTCAGCATGGATACCTAAATGTAAGGCCTGAACGAGGATGGCACCAACAGACAGGCTAATGTGCTGACATGGAAGGGGAAGATTTTGTGGAGCCCCCAACCCTCCATAACGAAACTACAGACAGCTATGGAATGCCGAGATAGAAAATGGCCTTCCCCAGTGGCAATTCAACCAATTGGTTGTCAAGTTCCAAGTGGTCAGCCCTTAAATCACATGCTTATAAATGACATTATAGGGACTAAGCAGATTACATATTTAGGTGTGTGTATGTGTAACAATAATTAAAGGAAAAGAGGCCAGTGACCCTGAATTTGAGAGAGAGAAAGGTAGGGAAAGTAAATAGAAGGGTGAGAGGAAGAAAGGGAAATGATATATTTTAACTTCAGTTTTTAGAAATTGTGATTAAGTATAAAATACTGTGATGACTAAGTAGATTATATTACTCTTTGCTTTTGCAGAGGACACAGGTCTGCTTCCCAGCACCCACATGGTAGGCAGCAGCCATCTGAAACTTCAGTTTGAGGGGATTTGATGCCCTTTCTTAGCCTTCATGGGCACTGCATGCATGTGGTACACAATTAACATGGCAGCAAAATCCCTAAAAACAAAGTAAAATAAATGGTGTCTGGAGTGGAATTATGAAAATAGATAATGAAAATATGGAAGATATAAAACAAAATAATGAAAAGAGAGAATTACCATATGCTTTGGTTTTGATGTCTCCTTCAAAGATCTTGTTGAAGGTCAATCCTCAGGGCAACAAATACTGAGCGGAAACAATACTGAGAGGTGATGGGGTCAGGAAGAACTCTGCTGTCATCACTGGATCCACTGCTTGCTACAGAGGGGCCTGGTTATCTCAAGAATATATTCCTCATGGGGATGAAATTGCCCCTAGATTTTTCTCTCTACTTCTTTGGTGTGTGCTTGTCCTTCCAACAGGTTAAGATGTAGCAAGAGGCCCTCCCCAACCAAAGCCACACATATTGGACTTCTTAGCCTCCAAACCTATGTGCCAAATAAATCTTTTATTTTATGTTTATCTATTCATCTGTCCATCCATCTGTTGTGCATATGTGTGGCCCGTGCTCAAGTGTCATGACACAGAAGGAAGCTCTTGGAGTCCATTCTCTTCTGTCACCTTGTGGAATTAGGGATTGGATTTAAGTCCTTTACTTGCTAAGTCATCTTTTCAGTTAGTTATCCCTTCTCATTATGAGTTATCCAGCCTGTAGTATTTTGTAATAACAGCGGAAAATGGTCTAAGACACAATGTAGCTGTTAAATCAGTTATTCAGTAGTATTGGATACTGATCATTATCAAATTCTTTTGGTGGTTAAAGCAGTGAAAAAAAGTAGACATAATTTCTGCCCTAATGAAATGGGTGATTTAGAAAAGAATATACAATGACTGAATGATTGAATGGGTGAAGGAAGAAAGGAAAAATACAGAAGAGATGAGGTCAAAGAATGACAAAAACATCAAATTCATGGTGCAGGGCATCTCTGTGCAGACAAGGAATCGAGAAAACAGGAGTAACTGGTTGAACCTGCTGCATGGTGGGAAGATTGTGGTGATGGAGGAGTCGCCATGATTCTCCCACTCCAGATAGACACAGGTTAAAATCTTTCCTGGTAAGCCAGCTCATGGTGCTACACAAAATATTAAAAATGGGTTAGATCAATATGTAAGAGCTAGCCAATAAGAGGCTAAAACTAATGGGCCAGGCAGTGATTAAAAAAATACAGTTTCCGTATAATTATTTCGGGGCATAAGCTAGCCATGCGGGCGGCTGGGTGCCGGGGACGCAGCCCCGCCGCTCTTATTACAACATTGTGGTCTATGAGAGGCCTGAAGAGAAGAGAAGCCTCTGAGAAACAAGTTCAAGGAAATGTTGTTAGGGGATGGGAGTCCTCTGTGGTCCTTGACATCACAGACTATGTTCCAGATAAGAGACTTCACACTCACATTCAGTTGCAATGGAAATCCTTTAAGGGATTTTGAGAAGGAAACAACTGATCAGATTTGCCTCAAAGAGGCTTAGCTTGGAGAGTCTGGAAGCAGAGTGACCAGTGGAAATAATTCCAATGAGGGGTGACAGTCGGGGCTAGTCCACATTTACCAGGTGAGTAAATAGGACAGATTAAAGAATACATATACCTAAAGCTTTGATTTTTGTCATTCTTTGTATCATTCCTTAAGTAATCAATACTTTTTTAAGACTTAGAGAGGTTTTTGTTTCTGGTTACCCCTCCCATCTTCTACTAAATATTGTTCTTCCAGATTCTCCCTCAAGCTGGATCCTCTCCATGTGCTATCACAGCAGTTGCATCCCTGTCTGCAGCTCCAAAGAACATCTTTCTGCTGGTTCCTGCCCGTCTCTGCATCCTCTGCCCCTTCATTCTCCTGAGCATCATCTTTCTGCTGGTTCCTGTCCATCTCTGCATCCTCTGCCTCTTCGTTCTCCTGAGCATGTTGGTACCACTGATTTTGGACCACTCGGAAGTGAGCAACACATGTTCACTGATCTATAGCGTACGTATCCATCTATTCCACACTGTGCCACAGAATCAGCCACCAGTCACGTGGTTCTCATGCTGAACATGTAAACATCACCCTGTAAGTCTGCTTCTAACGTCACTCAACACATCACTAATTATTCCCTGTCCCTTAAGCAGCTCTAAGTCCTTAACTGTTTTAAAATATCTTCATGTACCCAGCACTAATGCGGACACCCAGTGCCATTACGCTCTACTGAGTGCCTCCCACTGCTGCTGAGCTTCTGGGTCTGCCCACTGAAAACAGATGCCCCCTAACCTACCCTCCAAAATCACAAGTGTGGTTTTTTTTTTAACTGTAACATTGTATTCAACACAAAGCGGTAAACCAAGACATCTCTTTTTCTGAGAGTCTGTTAAAAATAGATCTTAACGAAAATACGGAAACTTACAAGTGCCCCCAAACTCCCACCAAGTTCTAAATGATGGAGGCAAACACAAATTTAAAAGATGAAACTACCTAGCTAATGCCCGATATAGGCTGCGGGGAAAGCTGCAGGAGAACTCATTAAGGTTTAGACTCAGACACTGTAAGGAACAGGATGTACAGTTGGCTGAGAAAGACTGTTAGAGACTATGCACATGGGAACTGTCTCACCCACTCCCACTTCTCAATCAACCTAATGCTAGGCTGTTATCCTGCGGGAAAAACTCAGGAGCGTTTTTCTCCAAGATAATTGAACCAATTTCCTTGGGAAAAGTTAGGAGCTTATACAGAAAAGTTTTTGACTGGTTGGGTTTCCTGGACATCAGATGCTGGCCTAAATACCCGCAAGACTTACCCCCAGACATGAGGCTCCCTGACAAATTTGCATCACATGCTGAAGTGTGTGCATAGGAAGAACCACAAAATAACTTTTTTGGGAGGGCAGTTGTTTAAGCTCTACTGAGAAAGACTAATAAAATGCATAAACTATGAAAGATATTTCAAACTAGAAGGTCATTTTTTAAAAATTATAATTTGTTTTATGTTTGGTAAACATTACCTTCATAAAAGTTAAGAAAGTTTAAAAATAATGACAAATAATCTTGAGATCTAAACATCATTCCAATTTTTTAAAATAAAGAATAACTGGAGGCTAAGTTCATAAAATATCATAAAACAGAGAATCAAAGTTTTTGAAAAAATGGAGTGAAAGAAAAGAGACAATAATATCCCCTAGAGGAAGAAGCTATCACCTCAGGAAATCTAGTTTCCATCCCAGAACTCAGGGAAGAAGGAAGGAGTGACATGCATTATAAAATAAAATTCAGGAGAGAAGGCAGATACATATGTTCAGATATAAATTTGAGTGCTTGGAATAAGAAACAGTCTAAGATATATGGAGATAGAATTGTATAATTTTAGATTATGAAGAATAAAAATTTCATGATGTGAAAAATCGTATGTCTTAAGTTGTTAAAGAAAGGAGGTCACCAACAGAGAAATCAGAACCATTGTGGACATAGCTTTGTCAACAAGATTAGACATTCAAAGTTATCAGTACAGTGTCTTTAGGTGTGTAGAAGGAAAAATTTTAAATCTAAGTTCCAGAACCAACTAATCTATCAACCAAGTACAGAGCCAAATAGGGTATTCAGAAAGCTTTAAGCACCAAACTCTGTTGTCTTGTATTTACCTGTTATTATGCTATTATGTTATTAAGAATGAACCTCAGTGTATGGATTTAACTAGGCTGAAGCGCTAAGCCCCAAACCAACTGATTCAATATTGTTGAACAGTGAAATCAAGGTTAACAGCTGAGCATCAGGTTCAGAAAACAACCAGAGCCAAAGTAGAAGGAGTGCAGGCCTGAGAAAGAACACAGAAAAAAAAAAGATCAAATGGAATGGGTTAAATGGAGGGAAATGTGGAAAACTTGGGCATTTGATAGAGCTATTTTTAAAAAGGCTATTAGAAAAATCTAGAAAGATAAAGGCTGTAGAAGAAAGTCATGGCCAAATATTATGAAACAATCCAAATAGAGATAGAAGTTAAGGACTTCAAAGAATGTTTCAGATTCCTACAGTCACTAATGATCTGGAAGACATCAGAGAGATGAAGAAGGCATATGTTCATGTTCACACAAAGAGAGCACACATAATCAGAAACTCCAGGAAAACTGAAGATGGGGCTGGGACTATGAATGGAAAAATTGAAGCTATTGATAGAATACAAGAAAGAGGAATCTACTTGAATTTGATATTCTTTGAATGGTTTACTTATAATGTATATTTTATGTGTCACTATTGCTTAATACTTGATTCAGCAAAAATATGAGCATGGCCGTAACATTAGCATAAGTATGTTAATGTTATGGTAGTGGAGACACTTTATTGATTTCAACATTTAGAAAGTTAAAACAAAATAACAACAACAACTCCTAATTCAAAGCATAAACTAAAAGCATTGGAAAACTCCAGACGACATAAAGGACAGTTGATAGGCAGAGAAGTAGAAATGGGAGGGAAAAGAGGAAAAGAAGTGAGACTAAGGGCATCAGTGATGTTTTAACTTGGCCCTGGGTACCAGCTTCTGGCTTTTGTTTCATGTTTACATCATGCGGGTTGATGTTTCTGATACTCTTAGTTATTTTGTTATGTTGAGAAGATGGATATTAGCCAGACAGTGGTGGCGCACGCCTTTAATCCCAGCACTTGCGAGGCAGAGGGAGGCGGATCTCTGTTAGTTCGAGGTCAACCTGGTCTAAAAGAGCTAGTTCCAGGACTGACTCCAAAGCTTCAGAGTAACCCTATCTCATAAAATTAGAGAGAGAGAGAGAGAGAGAGAGAGAGAGAGAGAGAGAGAGAGAGAGAGAGGATGGATATTGTGGTTTCAATAACAAGAAGCTGTAAGACCAGCAGGGGCATCCCCTTACCTATGCTGTGCCTTTATGTTCAGAAAGGGACCTGAGTCTCACTGGACAGATAACAATCCCCTGCCTACACTTGGATCAGTCACCTTCTAATGGAATTTTGATTATAATATAACGGAATTATATTAACCTTCGTGGCTAATATAGGCTTAATTCTATCAGTTCATAGTTCAGGGTATCGCAATACCTGCACCAACTGGAGTTGGAGTGGTAGTCTGGGGAGAAACAGATGCTGAAATGCAAAACATGGTAGTTCCTCCATGTCCTGAATGTTTGTGTCATCTTTTACCTTGTTTCACCTGGCCTCTATCTCAGGCTGACCTGGTGAAATCAAGGTTGGTCAGGATATTGTAAACATGGAGATTTAGTGGAAGAATTGTCAGGGGAGGTTTGCATTGGTCAAGCATTAGGCCTTTTGGAGCTTCAGTTATTAAGTTACTCGACTGGCAGACACAATTGCTGACTTTGGGCAGAGCTAGAAGTAACTATGAATTAGTGGATTAGCGACTGTGCATAAGCTGTTTTTAAAGGATCAGTTTCTCCAGGCCTGAAACTGAGATTAGAGGGTATGATTATGAAGCAAAACACACTTTTGGTACCATGACTCATATCCTCAAATTGAATCTATAACTTAATACAAATGTATCTTCTTTATAAAATATTTCCTGAATACCATATGCTGTACTTTCAGTAGTTCCAAGGTGTCGTGTGTTAAAGGTTTAGGTCTTGGGGTAGAATATTAGGCTATCACAGAACCCTTGTGGTAGTGAGGTCTTATGGGAGATCCTTAGCCCATTAAGGTTGTGCCCGAAATGGGGACTGTGGAACCCCATCCTCTTTCTCTTTTTCCCTTTGTTACTTGGTTAGTGAGGTGACTTTGCTATCACACACATTTACGCTATGATAAAAGGTCCACAGCAAGGGAGCACCTGATCATGGACCAGAAACTCCAAGATCATGAGCTAACCTGAACCTTTTATCTTCATAGGGTAATCATCTTGGCCACTTTGTTGTCATGCTGCAAAATGGACAAACACACTGTGCAAGCTGATACTATAAATGAAGGCTAAGTTTATAGTTTTAGTGTTTTTGTGTATCTGGGACAGGAAGCTTACCTCTCCCATTAAGATGATGCGGTGTGACACTTGACCTTGTTTACAGAGCTCCACAGAGGATAGTATCAGCATTTTCTTCGAGTCTAAGACTTAATAAATCAGTCACTTTAAAGACTCGCAGCAGCTAAAATAATTTGGAAGGAGTTAGGGAGAGAGGTCGTGCATGGAAGCTTCAGAGTCCCTCTATAATCCCAGTTTCGCAAGCTGCTCTGAGGGTTTCTTTCTCTTTTGTTTATTTACTTAGTATTAGGGATGAACCTGGACTCACACTATAAGTGAGTATGCTATGAAGGCCTGTAAGAATCAGCTTTTCTTTTGTGTCTGAAGGTGGTATCGGTGTGGCTCCATCTCTTAAGACAGTTACAATAAAGAAGGGAAAACACACATGTGAGAATTCAGTAGGAAACTAATCAAAATGTGCATTTCTTTAGTTTTGATTTCAGAAGTCCAAAACATAAAATGTATAGAACTTAAGATAATTTTTTTTCATGCGTTTGATCCAATATAGATTTCAAGATAATTTCTGTTACGATTTTCATGCAGAATTTCAAATACACTTGAACAAACTGTTTTCAAGTGTTTGGAAACCTTTTAGTGTGATTGTTCCTGTAGAAACAATAGGCTCACCATAAACCTCAGTCATTTGTTAAAGTATAGCCCCTGAAAAACCTCCACTTGCCAATTACGTATTGCATGAGTACTTATGTGGTCTTGTTATGGGGTACGCAAAGTTACAGGTATGTTGTAAATACTAATTTATCTTCAGAATACTCCAATAAGAGGTGTGTTGTCTCTATCCATTTTATACACAAAGCAGTTCAAAGACAGAGAAGGTCAGGAGCTTGCCCAAGGTCCTTTAGAACCACATGACCCTGACCTTAGCTTCCTATATAAATGGCTACTGAAATCACAGATGAGTCCATTCCCAGGAACTTCCTTGAGCCACATCTATAGCCAAGTTCATTAACCTCCCTCAGAAGAGTGTTCCACTATTGTCCGAACAGCTGACAGGAAAAGAGAGACTATCCTTTCTCCACAGAACTGCCTTGCACGTGTG
This sequence comes from Chionomys nivalis, assembly GCF_950005125.1. Classification (NCBI taxonomy): domain Eukaryota; kingdom Metazoa; phylum Chordata; class Mammalia; order Rodentia; family Cricetidae; genus Chionomys; species Chionomys nivalis. The sequence continues at coordinate 87,131,629 of NC_080091.1, forward strand.
CTGGCAACTGACAACATGTGTGTGTCTTTCTGGGCGCTATTCACTCCAACTGCTCTCTTTGTCTTGACCCAATCACCACTGTCTTAATTTCTATTGCTTTAGAATAAGTCTTCACACCAGGCAGTCCGTAAGCTCTGTTCTTTTCAGAAATTACCTTGCAACTGAATTTTAAGATGCTTTTTTGGAATTAACACCTTAATTCCTAAAAGTAATTGCTGAGATTTTAAAAATTAAAGTCATACAAAATCTACAGACAGGATAATAATTATATTCTTCCTAGTTGCTCATCTAACATAAACTCATGTGTACCAGAGCACATGCACTGGGATGCTCATGTAAGTGCTGTTTATAGTGATCCCCAATTGGAAATAAATGCCCATGAATATAAACAGAGAAATACATAGAAAAATGGAAATGAATTGATAAGGACATGCATCTGTGGAATGAATGAATGAATGAATATCTCAAATTCCATGCCTAAAGAAGCTAGTTATATAAATAATATATTCAGCACACATGCTTATATAAATTCTAAGACAGGAAAAATAAACTTTAAATTTTGGGAATAAATATGCAGTGTGTATCATGATAAGAAGAGCCTTAAAAATAGGAATGTGTTTGTCCCCAGAACAAAGGGACAGGAATCTAAGTCTGTGACTTCTTCCTATGGTGCTGATCGTTTCTGTTTCTTAACCTCAGTGGAAGACAGAATAGTGTTTTTAATGTTTTTTTCTATATTCGCTAGTGTCTTTGTGGAAATGTCAGACATATTCTTTATGTTTGATATAATACTCAAGGAAAAAGTGGGAGGAAATCGCTACTACAAGTTTATGGGTGCATGTTTACGTGCTGGTGTGTACTGACTACTGCCAGGAAGACTGGGCCACCTGCGTTGGGACATCAACTCTCAGCACCAGTGGTACTTTTATGTGTCCAGTGTACCCGAAGACGAGAGCTTAGATTAGTTGACAGTCCTCCCTGGGACAAATGAAAATGAGGTGACATCTTCCACTTTTCAGAGTGTTCCTTTTAATTCCCTTGTTCTTAATTGAAGATCACCATTGTCAGCTCAGGTGCCTCCTTCTAAGCTTTCTTGCTGAACTTCTCTGGAGCATAAATGCCCAGTCTTGTTCTTGTGGGGGAGGAATAATTTCCCAAGTGTACGTGATGTGGGAGGGGAGCTAGACATCTTTTTTTTTTTTTTTACAGAGGTTTTTCTCCACGGTCCTCTCTTTGACCTACCTGCATGCCTACTTTCAGAGCTACTTTATACCATCTCCTAAGACATCCTGAGGTTCTGTGGGCGCCACTTGGCTTGCTTCTCAATTTCCACAATCACTGCTTTTACTTTGCTTTTCTTGCTTTTGTTCAGTCTGTTGAGTCACTTTCCAATTGGCTGACTGCTTTCTTGCTTCTGTTCATTTTAATGACTACCTCTTTGTTCATCCTTGTATTTTGTGGTAGCTTTTTAACATTCTAATTTTTTTAAAAAAATCATGCTCAATTCCAACACATTAGCTTTTAAACACTATTCTCCAACAAAAGAGAACATATAAGAAAATAGTTTGAACATAGGGTTGGTTCATGAACGATACAAGATGTTCCTAAATCATCCTGTAGTGCCCAAATGACATTGGTAAAAATGAATGAAACACAGAGCATAGGTACCAACTTAACCTAAAAGAGTACCCATTGGCCAAAACTGGGAGAATGGGAATAATCAAATAAAGAGTAATGGATAACAATGTATAGTGTGAAATACATACACACGAGTTCAAGTTATATAAATAAGTGGTTGGATAGAGAAAGACTAAATAAACCTTTGCAAAAGTATTCTAAATAACATAAGTAGCTATCTCTCTACCTAGGAAGCAAATAATGCACCTACCTATGTGTGCCCCCAGATAGAATATGAAAGGTAAGATTAATAAGCTTTGATATCTATCATAAACCAGTTGCTGAGGTAAATACCAATCAGTGCCCTTGGTTGCATGCTCAGAACAACATGCACTATGTTTGCCCCTAAATCTACAACTCTAGTTTAATCAAAATTTAAAGAAAATTTAAACCAACTCATTATTTTACAAACTACCTGTTATATTTGTTTGTTTATTTTTATGGTATTGGAGATTGAACCTAGGCTCTCAGGCGTGCTAGACAAATGCTCTGCCACTGAATTATCTTCCCAGTTTATTTTGGTTTTATTGAGTCTGTGTGTTCCTGCAAAATTTGCACTGTTTAAACCTATTTCTATGAATGCACATCCTTAGGTATAGTATTTGGGAGGCCTAAGGGAGCTTGTTGGCTTCTACCACGTGAGGATGCACAGATGCTACCTATGAAAAAGGGGGGCAGTCTCTAAACAGCACCTACTCTCCTGGTGACTTTTTCTTGGACTCCCAGCCAGAAGGCAAGAACTTTATTTCTCACTTATAAATTACTTCATTGAAGATGTTTTGTTATAGCAGCCCAAACAGACTACGAAATATCCTGTGATCAGGACTCCTATAGACTTTCAGAGCTGCGAAAAACAAGATGACACCGAGAAATTGACATGAATTGAAAGACACCAAGGACGGTGTGCTAAATGCAGTGTGATATCCAGAATCAGATTCAAGAATGTAACGATACTAGTGTAAGATGTGGTGAGATGCAAATAATTCTGGTTGTTTAACCGAAAAGATAAGTTCTTAGTTCAGACAACCATGCCTGGCCATGTAAAGTCTAAACCTAAGGAGAACTGAGGACCCTGATTTCTACTTTTATAGTTTCTCTTGTAAATCTAAAACCTTTAACACTTATTGGGAAGATCTCTGTGATAAAGCTATAAGTGGGGACAATTTCTCCACAGTTGTGGGATGTTTGTATACTGTGGGAAGATGTATTGCTGTGATTGGTGTAATAAAAAGCTGAATGACTAATAACTAGGCAGGAGGTAGAAGCGAAACTACTGGGCAGAGAGAGAACTCTGGGAAGAAGAAAGGTGGAGTCATCAGCCAGGGCAGAGATGAGGTAATGTGACGTGGCAGAACGTAGAGTAGTATAAATGGGGTAATTTAAGTTATATGAGCTAGTTAAGAACAAGCCTAGGCTAAGGCAAAGTTTTCGTGATTTGTATTAAGTCTCTGTGTCATTATTTGTGTGCTGGTGCTCCTGAAGAGAAAGTATTGCTACACATGGAGACTCAAATATCCATAAAAGTCCAAGAGAGTGATCTCTCGGGTAGACTCAGCATACAGAGGTGCAGCTCTTTTAAGAGGCCCTGCTGTGCAGCTGAGCACTTGAGCAGCTGACTCTAAGCACAAACCCCTACTGTAGGCAGACAACAAATTCCAAGAGCTGGGGCAGGTAAATGTGGAAGCTGAAAATGTGAGCCCATTTCCACGTTGACCAAAGGTCAGAGAATTGGAACTCACCTCTATTTCTTCAAGGTTATTGTGTTTCTACCTCAAATAAAGGTCCAACCTAGATTTAGGTCAGAGAGTTCTGCTCTCTCAAGGTTATGATCAACACATGAGGCTAATATCCATTGTATTTCAGGAATAGAGAAGTATATATGTTTCTATCTCAAACAAGAGTCTAAGGATCCAACTAAGGCTCCAGTTCCTTTATAGAGATAACAATGGATTCCACCTAGGGAGTGGTTTGTCTACATAATGTTTTGGTATAGAGCTAGAGTGTGACTTTTTTTTTTCTAGCAACAGAATGTTTACTGTGAACATAGCCTATGACCTTCAATTGGTATGTGTATCTTGTATCTCGTTAATGCAGTTTTTTGTCTTACTCCTACCTTTGGGGATCAGGGTTATTAAAAGCAACTGGAAATTAAATGCAGGCAAATTTCAGTACTCGTTCGAATTCCCTCCCTAACCCTAACCCCTAACCTTTAACCCTAACCCTAATATCCTTTATGTTTCTCCATTTTATTGTTTTCTTTCACATCTTTATATTCGTTACTAATATCTTCTAAATCCCTACGCCTTTACCCTGGCAAAAATATTTTTGTCAAGACTGATTCCCAGCAGGTAAATGCTTCTCTGGGTTGCTACCCACTGAGCCTAGGCTTTCACAGAACTGAGGGGGGTGGAGCCAGCTGCCAGCTTTCCATTTGCTAAGCTGAGCCATGCAGTAGTAGCCTAGCAGTTTGAGATTTGACTCAGGCAGTAAGAGGAGGATGCAGTCACACAGAAATTCAGGTCCAGACCAGGAAAACCTATGCACAGGTATAATAATCTTAAAAATGTGATTAGTTGCTGAAGAAAGAAAAGAAAATTGGTATAGACAGTTATAGAAAAATAGTTTGAAAATAATAAAGTAAAAGTCTTTAAAGAGAGAGTTGAGTAATATAAAAAGAATAAACCATGTAAGGATGGGAAAAACCATAACACAGGGTGTGTGGATCATACATGATGCTTTGTTAATTTTTAACTATTTTAAATGCTAATGAGCAAAACCCAATAGCTGTTGAGAGACATTGCACTATGAAAACTGCTAAATTAAACCATTTTATATATTTTAAGAATTCTTAACTTCAAAATGGAAGTTGGACAATATGTTGCATTGGGGAAGAGGTTTTGCTTTTGTTTTCATAGGAACAAAAAGCTATGGATTTTCAAAATTAATAAAGACCAGATTTGATTTGAGGAGACATCCTGAAATTCTTGGCTATAGACATGAATAAAAAACTCCCCATCCAAATCCTAAAAGACAGGTAACATATAAGCTGATCCCTCTACATGGGAACAGCTCTAATTCTGAATGGGACATGATAAATCTTGTTGGCTACAAAATCCTCATGACAATTTGGTTATACAGTCCAAAATGACTTATGTATTTGGCAGATATCTTTTACATGCTTAAAGATAGAACAAAAATCATCTTTAGCTGACATGCTCCATATTCCATATATTCCATACTTGTGTTAATGCAAATATATGTATATATATACATACAGCCTTTAAAAGACTGTTTGTTTTCAGAAAAAAAAGAATCAGACACCAATGAAAACAAGTAGCCCAGGTGGTCCAGCCTCTCAGAATGTCTCTATTGAAGTTTCTTTAAAATTCTACCTACAGAACAGCTTCAAAGCTACTAGCTGAGATGGTCCAGTCTCTTAGATTACTCCAGTCAGGACTTCATATAAATCCTGCACTTTCCCATCACAGAGAAACTAAACAAGTGATACAGCTATCTCTCCCAGGACTTGACCATTATCCCAATTTTCTCGGAGTCCCCTAAAGATTTCCTTGACCCTAAACAACAGTCAGCAGTCTAGAAAAGATGATACCTATATTCCCAAGAGGTGCAGTGGGTGGTTTTGGTCACTCAGTGGATTATGGATGTTCATCCTTGTTTTGGGTGGGAGGGTTAGTTACACGTTGTTATTGGCCATGGTAAAAAGAAAACCCTAAATAAAGGTGGCTGAAAAGAAAAGGGAGGATATAAAAATGGGGGTATAGAAATGATAGGATAAAATGTTAGATCATTTAATATACTTTTAAACTAAAAAAATCAACTATTAATCTCAAGTGTTTTCCATTGGTATGGATTTTTCATATTGATACAAATTTAATATTAATTTTGTTATACTGTATTTATGTTTCCACTCTTGTTTAAAGTATAGTACCTATATGGCTAATTTAACAATGTAGTATAAATTTCTAGTCTTTGAAAGTTACTATTATAAAATATTTAGGGTAATTAAGAAATACAGGTTAGTAATTAGTCATCTATAACAATAAAACTTGTAGTCAGATATATTTTCAAGATCAAATAGAGGTATATTTTAGGTACAGAGATGCTCTTCAAACAAGTCAGAGACCTACAGAATATGGCATTTAATAAGGCCTTTCACAACAGTGAGACACATCTGCTCGTGGCAGCACCAATTTACTTCAAAACAGATGAACCTCTTGAAGAACCTCTATATGGAGTTTGATTTTATTTGTGACAAAGATAGCCACTGGGCAAGAAACTGTCTTTGCCTCAGCTGCGGACAGTATGCTGTTCAAACTCAACAAGCAGTACACAAAAGAAAGTGACTGTCAAACTTTGCTAAGACAAGGTAGGACAAGACTCCTGTCTCACAGGGTTAATTTAAGTTATAAGAGCTAGTTGAGAACAAGTGTAGGCTAATTTCATAATTGATAATAAGTCTCTGTGTCATTATTTGTGTGCTGGTGATCTGGATGAGAAAATACTGATATAGTAAGCTCATACTTACATATGCTCCTTCCAAGACTTATGATTCCAGAAACCTCTCCTGACTTCCCTAGACACAGGGTTTCCATAGAGCCTTGGACTTCCCTTGATATTACAGCCCTTATCACAGATCCTCCCCAGTGGCCTGGCCAATCTCCAGAGCAAGTCCAAGGCCGAGTCATTATTTTGTGTTTGGTAACTAGCAAAAAATCCCTTCTGCAGGCATCTGGAGATTCAGTGAACACAGTGTTTGAGCTATTTTAGTTATGACCACAGCACAACCACTGCAGTGGAGACTCATTCCTGAGAACATATGCTGAGCATCCTTCACGTTTTGGATAGTAAATAGAGCCCAGAACCATTAATTCCCATAATGGGGAACTATAGCCATCACAGCAGCTAGACTGCAATGAAAGCAAAGGCTTCATCAGCCCTGTCCTGGTGACACTTTCTCAACAGTATTCTATAGTCCGAGAATATCCTCTTCTAATTGTAAGGGAAATTATCCCTTATGAAAGTAGCCCCGGCTCTGATGATGGGGACTGGGCCAGAGAGGCCTGGGATATTTGACCTTGGTAGCCTTTGGATGTTGTGTTTTGCTTCTATCTTTGCTTGCTTCTTTTTTTTCATTAAATGATTGGAAAATTACCATGACTTTATTCCCATAGGCTGAAAATTAGCCTGCTAAGCTGGAACCCAAATCAGATTCTGATGACTAAGAATTAATCTATTTTCGTGGAAGCATGCCTAATGGAAATCAGTACAGCTCTTCTCTGCCATCGCAGAGCAGCCGCTGCTGTCACCGGTGATTGATATGCAGCAGCCAAATGTGGAAGTCGCTCAGGTCTGAATCCCTTTGTTCTCTAACCAATACTGATCAAATTTTGTTTTTCCAGAGTACATCTGTTCACTGCTTTGCTTTTGCAAGCTAAGAAGATCATCATTTTGAAGGTTAAAAGATGTGTTTCAAGAGGTCCTTAAACCTCACTGGCATGACTACATGGAGTTGTGATTTCTCAGTCCTGACTTGGTGATCCTGGACTCCTCCAATTTCAATGAATGACGAGAAATTATTGTGATGGTTCAATGCAATGGGAAAGAATCTTTCCAATTAGTTTATAATTTAATATATTGTAGAAAACGGTGGCAAAGGGTAAAACATAGGAACAGTAAGTCTAGAGATGCCACGTACATGGGTTTTTGTTAAAAATTTATTCAGGAGGGCAGCAAGATAGCTCAGCACGCTTACCACCAAGCTGATGACCTGAGTACGATCCCTGAGACCCAGTTGGTGGAAGGAGAGAACCAGCTCCTTCAGCTGTCCTTCCGTCCACAAGCATCTACACACATCAGTGTAGAAACACACGCATCTAGTGTTTACTTACTGAGCACTTGTAAGCATTGTCCTATGGGCTTAGCATAAGTTAAGCTTTCTGAGGAACTTTAGTCTCAAGAGAGACACAGTGAGGAAGATGGCCAGGAAGTCTTTGGAACTGCTTAGCTACTGCACTTAGTCCTATTTGAGAGCCCTTTCCTGCTTTAGCAAGGGGCCCACTTTTAAACACAGGTCAAGGATGAACAGATGTCAGAGTTGGCCACGGTGAGAACTGGTCAAGGCGGCATGTTGTAAACTGCAAAATATCTTTAGTCATGTTTTGACACCCTCTAGCTAGGATTAGGATGTTTTTAGATAGTCTTTGCTACCTGGCGCGGGGGCGGGGGGAGGTCATCATTACTCCATGTGGCATAATTTGACTTAGACACCCTCACACACAGAGGAAACAAAATGTTTCCCTCTAACCTTTTATTTCTTCTCTTCCTTCTCCCTGCATATCACCCTCTCTCCCTCCTCCCCACTTAAGGTCTCCCCCTCCCTGTGTTTCACAGTTTTCTTTGTAAGGCACCTGTGTCCTAGGATCCCCCTCTCCAGAGTTCTGCTCCCCCCCACACACCATCTTCTCTTTTTACTTTCCTGGCTTCTGTGTTTACTGAAGGATATACACTCACATCTAAATATTCAGAGCTAGGCCCGAGGAATAAGAGATACTATGTGGCATTTTTGGTCAGGATCTGAGTTACCTCGCTAAGTATGATATTTTCCAGTTCAATTTGTTTTCCTGCAGATTTCATGACTTTAATTTTCTTTCCAGCTAAGTAGAAGTCCATTGAGCATGTGCACGTTTTCATTATCTAGTCATCGGTTGAAGGAAATGTGCAGCATGGTCAATGGTCACAGGCCCGTTTCCTGGGCTTACAATCATCAATTAGTGTACTTCCCTCTATCTAGGCCTAATTGGGGAGGTGCAAGCTCCTTCTAGACCCCTATAGCAGGTTTGTCCATATATGCTTGCCCCATCATTATTTGCAAGATGAGGGAATTGTGATCTTAGATTGTAATTATAGCAAACATGTTTTAGTTTGAAGTAAATTTTGGTTTCTGTTATGTTACATCATTATGAGCTGCCCGTTATTTCTAATAGAAATTACCTTAGGATGCATTTCTTTCGGTGATTTAGGAATAAGTCTTTATCTTTTCATTATAGGTTTTATACTGCTTGCGTGTTCACTGAAAATGACATGGTGTATTAACTGCTAGTTAAGCAAATAGATTTTATAGCAGTACTATCTAAGAAATTATCCCAAACCACAAACATCTGCAAAGACGGAGAACAGGAACAGCATGCCTGTACTGAGAGACAATTCTCTGCCCACAGGGTTGACTTGCTCCTTTTCAGAACCGTCGTCAACATAGATATTGTCATAGCATCCACAGCGTAGAGTCCTGCTTCTCTCCCTGCTCCGCACTAGTGGTGACCTTTCAGTTGAGTATATGTTGGTTCATCTTTGTGACATGTGTCTGCTATAGATTCTGAAGTTACATATCTGTTACCTGAGTTTACAGTTCATGTGTCTACCCGCTTGTCCATAAGCCCAGGGGACAAAAATTAGTGTAATGACTCTGCTTTATTTAAGGCCAGCACTGAGGGAAACAGAGATTTTCCCTCTCCTCAGGGGCATCAGGGGCATAAATGGCTTTTACAGGACACAGGTGTATTATAGTAAGACAACGAGCAGAAACTCAATGTTGGGTAGGGTCCTCCTGTCTGGAGTGTAGTTTTCTTCTCTTTGAAAATCTGTCTGGATTTAGGACTTTGACCCCCAGGCCACCTTCTACATTTTCTTTCCAGCTAAGTATTGCTTCTCTATGAATCATATATATATGGCAAGAGGAGAAGGAGAATAAAGGGATGTGTGGATAAACGATCATGGAAACCAAAAGCAACAGAATTTATGTTATACAGCTAAAACTATCACAGTAAAACTATGGGCAGACTCCAAGATAACCAAAATCTATTAATTTCATTAGTGGAATCCTTAATATGCAAGTGACTAGTGGTTTCTTTTCTTCTGACTCTGAAATCTATGTTCATTTGGAAGGAGTGTGCATTTGTGCATGTGCATGCATGTCTAATCATTAGGCAATCTATTGAAAAAGGAACAGCAGGTGTCCACAGTCCTTGAGCAGCTGTACCTGTCACAGAATCAGGACCTGCCTGTGACTAGGTAACGACCTTCAACCTCAAGCTGCATGCCAGTGTTTTATTTCTTCTTCTTTCTGTCATCAGAAGTGGTTACGAGAAGTTTGCATCACCTCGAGATCAACTCTGTGTGTGTGTGTGCGTGTGTGTGTGTGTGTGTGTGTGTGTGTGAGAGAGAGAGAGAGAGAGAGAGAGAGAGAGAGAGAGAGAGATATTTAGGTGGTAACAAATCAATGAGAAACAATAGCACCTCTGACTTATAGAGTAGTTAGTGTGTGCCAGGCTTTGTTCTGACTACTTTCCCTATATTCATTCATTAGATTATCACAACGCCATCATGAAATAGTACTGTCACCTCTCAGGAGACACTGAGAGATTAAGTGAATTTCCCAATGATGCTCGATTTGTAAGGCAGTGGGAGAAGAAAGCTGAGATTCACTGCAGGTGATATAGAGGAATACAGGTTCTGATTTATTCACCTTTGTGAACTCCAAGCAAGAAAAGAGGACAAACTGAGGTTGGCAAGGTGAGGTGTACTGTTTTAGATAAGCTGAGGTTTCTTCTTTGGGGCGCATATGGGAAGATGGAGTATGTTATTTGTTTCTCACCCAGGACACATTGTAAGTCTGCAGCTTACTATCAAGTTTGATCTATCTTTCAACTAGATTGCTTCCATAGCTCCCTCAAGTTATTGTCCTGGGGCTCAGTCACTCATTGCTTAACTTGTTTTCTCAGCTTATTTTCTTAAGCCCATTGCTCCTGTCTGCCATGAAGGTGTCTCTGCGGACCTTAGACTAGACACACAGCACCCTTACTAGACTATTAGGACATGTAAATGGTGAGCCAGGAAGTCCTGTGGTTCCAAGAACTTATACAAAATGTTTTTCTCATCACAGCCACTGATAACCGAAGTGGGAGGAAGGCGGTCACATTTCAGTTCCTTCCTAGTTCTGCCACAGGGTAGCGAGACTATGTCTCTTCCAAAGGTGGACTTGTGCCTATGTTATGGGCTCTTCATGTCCATGTCATGAGGCTCTGACTGTTAAGCTGGATGAAGGGCAAGATAAACAGGCAATAAAAACTGGCACCCATTTCTTTCAGCAACAAATTATTTAAAATCTGAATTTACCTGATTTTACATTCCATGTGTCTAAAGATGAAAGGGATATCTGGCTAGGAATAGATATTTGTCATTGTCCCCTAAAGGGGGCCACTTTTTAGACTAATGGGGCAATTAAGGCCACATATTTTATATATTTCATATATATGCAATAGTTCTGTCCAGTGTCAGCAAGCACTTGCTGTGTTAGGAGATGTCCTTGTCAATGGAGGACGCCTAGTCTAAGGAGGTTGCATGGGCCTGGCCACAAAATGAATAATGGACACTTTATTTCTTGGCCATCCACCTTTATCTTAACCTTTATCTCAGGTGGAGAGAGCGTGCAGAGTAACAGGACAGGAAAATTTAGCATCTTAGCAGCTGGTGAGAGAAGATGGGAAGAAGAGGGGAAAGAAAATTATACTGACTTAGAAATCAGAAATTCAGTTGTGGGAATCTGGGGGCAACTGCTCCAAGACAGGCAGCTTTGGGGGTACATAAGTACCCAGCCCATCAGAGGACAGTTGTTGCTATTATTTTAAAAGGCCTCGTGTTATGTTTCTTTACATTTTTCATTTTTGGGCTGCTCATTGTTGAGGTCATACAGGGTGATACAGGGTCGTCTCTTGGGGAAGATTATTTTAAGCTGTGTTACTTTTGTTTTTGCTGTCAAACATTTGTTTAATGATGTAAAGATGTGTTACTTTTGTTTACGCTGCATTTGTTTAACTCTGTGAAGCTGAAGCTGTGATTCTTTGCCTGTCTAAAACACCCAATGGTCTAATAAAGAGCTGAACGGCCAATAGTGAGGCAGGAGCAAGGATAGGCAGGGCTGGCAGGCAGAGAGTATAAATAGAAGGAGAAGCCCGGCAGTGGTGGTGCACGCCTTTAATCCCAGCACTCAGGAGACAGAGACAGGCGATGTTTTGAGTACGAGCCCAGCCTGGTCTGCAAGTGTCTAGTTCCAGGCTCCAAAGCTACAGAGAAACCATGCAGCTACCCAGTCGGCCACCAAGTAAGAGTGAAAGATACACAGAAGAAAGAAAAGGAAAAGCCCAGAGGCAAAAGGTAGATGGGATAATTTAAGAAAGACTGGCAAGAAACAAGCCAAGTTAAGACCGGGCATTCCTAACTGAGACTAAGCCTCTGTGTGTGATTTATTTGGGTGATGGGCCCCCCAAAAGCCCATGGAATAAAGCATCACACAACATTCTCCTTTTTAATGCACAGGTGTCTTACTTCAAAGGAGGCAAAGTCAGAAAGGAGAGCTACACGTTGACAAGTCCAGGACACTTGTGAGAGCTGCATATGACTTGTCCGTGTGTACTAGCAATGAGGGACCTGAAGGGAAAAAGCTCTTGGAAAGCAGCAATATGGTGCCTAGGTGCCACCCAGAACGCGAGTTGGCAACATGTTGGCATCCTCTAGTACAAGTGTACTGGGTGGTTATCAGTAACACTCTTTACCAATGGCATAGTTGGTCATCCAGAAGAACCTTTGCAGATGCGGGCAGGGACAACACAGCCTGTACCTCTCATTTCTGGTCTTGCCCAGGACCGCCTATGAAGTAAGATGTCTTATGCTTAAATAGGAAATCCTCTATTAAACCTAAGCCTATGGCCACCATGAGAGGCTTTCTCTTTGACTACTCTCTCAAACACCTTCCCTGCAAAAATGCCTTCGCCCTACCCTATCCGCTGAAACCCAACAGCCATGCTTATGACAATCCTCTTAGATTACTGAAACTCTTCCTGAAACAGAGATGCAGGGACCTGCCAATTTTTTCTGCCTTACACTACATCTTTTTGTTTCTTTGTAACACCGAGCTTTTGACAGTGGTTAAAAGCAGTTAAGCTGTTTGTTCCCTGTGCATTCTTTGCGTTAACACAGTGCTTTGTATTTCTTTTCACTAGAGGCATGACAATTGTTATATTTATCGTGGTGGTGTGTATGTGTGTGTGTGTTTCGAGACAGGATTTCACCCCAGAGCCAGGCTGGCCTGGAACTCCGTCTAGCTCAGAGTAGCTCTGAATTTACAGTGTTCCTTCTATTTTAGCGCCTCCCCTCCCCCTTGCTGGGCTTCTAGGCATGACCCTCCATGCCCAGCTAACGTCTCTCTGAAGTTGATTCGAAGGAATGTGCCGCGCCTTTCCAGCTTTTCATCTCAAGCCATTAGTTCTGATTTCTGTGGTTTCCTTCCAAGCATGAGAAACATGTGTGGCAAGACAATAAAGATCTGTGCATGATTTATTCCTTGAAAGCACCCCTGGGAATCGGCTCGAACAGCAACACTGGCAGGATTCTGAATCTGCTCCCTTGCCTAGAGTTCAGGGAGTCTAGAGGTTCTAATACTTGGATTTTCTCACTTCGCGATGCCTTTTCCTGGCCTGTAATGCAAACCAGTTCCCTCAATCCTGCTTCCCTAAAGTCCACCCTGAGATATAGGGTTAGGCATCTATGATTCTGTTCCTAGTAACCATTTATTAGTTTCTGCATGCTGCTCTCATATGAGACTGGTATAGTAAGGAGGTTGTTGGTGTGCTGAGATGATTAGGTGGTGAACCCATGCAGTGTGGCTTTGACAACCCGCTAATTCAGCTTGGCCTAACCATCATTATTAAGGACTATACATAATTCTAGATCCTGAATGTTTCCTCTTCTTTTTACTGAATCCTGGCAGCTGGGTACAATGCCTCCTTGATTTATTAATCCTACACCTCCTACTTCTGCACACTGGGATTGATTAACTTTTACCTCTCCCGTAGCTTAGATCCCTCTTATTATACTCCTATTCCACAAAGAGAAACCTGGAGCTTGAACTTTGGTTTCTATGCTTCTGGAGTAAGTGTTTCATCACCTGAACCATCTCTCTAGCCCTATTTTTCTTTTTTTTTTACATCTCAATATCTTCAAAAACTAAATGATGACAAGAATTCCTGTCTCAAAAGGCTGTCATCCAGATTAAATAATTACAACAAATATAAATGACAGTTTGTAGTAAGTTAGTAAATATTTAACAAGTGTTAGTTGGGTAAACAATATATGCAATTACATGATTTTAGTAGTTGAATGATTCTGAAGTGACATCCAACTGTGACAAAATAAGCATCTCTATGAAGTAAAAGTTCTCTTGAAGCAAAAACAAGAGGCATTATATTTTATAACATTAGGAAACACTGGATTCCACTAGATTGCCTGATTTTATGAGTAATTTAACAAACCTTAGAGAAATCAACATGGAGAAAGACACATTGACATTTGTTCTTTCTTCCTTGCATTAAGCTGACACCAAAGACTTGACTGTAGATGGTATTAAATAGTACTCGCAAAGTGAATTCTGTTGTATAACATGTTGAAAGTTTGAAAAAATTAAAAGTCATCTGTCAAAATATAATTTTATCATAGGTGGCATTATGGCATGATGACATCCTGCACAAATATCTGACAATGTCATCATCTGACAAATGACCTTTGAAAGACTAAGACTGAACAAGTGTCAAGCGAGATAGGATCCTATATGAGCAATGTTTTTATGGAATCATTTAGATTCGGATTATGCATATTTTTTCTGGGAGCACGTTAATATTATTTTCTTGCATTTGCACACTGGTGGGATAGGTAGATGCTGGGAAGAAAATTATACCAGAATGCTGGTTTCCATAGTCTAACTGTAGAATTGGGAGGTAGAAGTTTCCCAAAGCTCATTTTATCTTAATCTTCAGGTAAAGTTAATGAGTCATCTAGCTTTATTGTATTAGCTGTGTTGTATTAGCTCAATGCAGGGAAAAACTAGAGAGAGAGAGTAATCAATCAGCAATAACCAAAGTAAATTTTTAAAAAAATGACAAACTGATATGTTTGTAACTGCTTAATGTTCCTTATATATGAAGGCTAATGTTTCTGAACCCCTCTGACTAATTTGAGATCGAGTGTGGTAAAAATAAAATCAGCCTGTAGGCATAAACAGAAGATCTCTGTGAGGTAGATGGCAGTCTGGTCTACATAGTGTGTTTCAGGACAGCCAGAGCCACGTGGTGAAAGCCTGCCTTGAAAGTGACAGCAACTGATGATGATAATGATGATGATACTAAATAACTAAAATTAAATAAAATTAGCATTTCAAGAAGTTTGTCGTAAATAACAGATCTCATCTTCTGAAGTACTGGTCTGGAGTTAGATGTTTGATGACCTTTATCAAAAGTGGTCCTTTCTTGGAAATACCACATTGCCACTGTGACAGGGTAGCTTTTTATTAGGTGGTAACTTAAAATGTAAACTTAAAAATTATGAGCATTTTTTGTTTTGTCACATGTAGACCCAAGACCAGAGGAAACCCATGCAAAGAGAAAGAGTAGAGAAAACTTGTGAAAAGGGAATTGAGGAGAGAGCAGGGATCTCAGTGGCACAGCAGAGGAAGAGAGAGCAGGGGTCTCTGTGGCAAAGCTTAGAGGCACAGCAGAGGAGGAGAGAACGGGGTCTCAGTGGCACAGCTTAGAGGCACAGCAGAGGAGGAGAGAACAGGGATCTCAGTGGCACAGCAGAGGAGGAGAGAGCAGGGATCTCAGTGGCACAGCAGAGGAGGAGAGAGCAGGGATCTCAGTGGCACAGCAGAGGAGGAGAGAGTAGGGGTCTCAGTGACACAGCTTAGAGGCACAGCAGAGGAGGAGAGAACAGGGGTCTCAGGAGCACAGCTTAGAGGCACAGCAGAGGAGGAGAGAACAGGGGTCTCAGTGGCACAGCAGCGGAGGAGAAAGCAGGGGTCTCAGGAGCACAGCTTAGAAGCATAGCATAGGAGGCTGTCCAGCTGTAGCTGTATTCTTAGTTCTCGTCTTGAGTTGGGTTCTAGTACATGCTAGCTGGAGTCCTATTACAAATATATACTAACAGGGAGTCTGTGGTGTTGAAGCACAGCAAGATCTTTTTATCTCTTGGCCCTTTGGGAAGAAACAAAATGTTAATGCTTTTCTTAAATTGCTGATTTTTGTGGCTTGGGGAGATGAGTCATTTTGCTTGCTATACAAGCGTGTAGACCTGAGTTCAGATCCTTAGCCACTTCGAGCCATGTAAAGCCAGGCATAGTAGAGCATGTCTATAACCACCATACAGGTAAAGCAGACTCTGGGAACTTGCAGGCCAGATATTCTAGCTGCAGTGGTGAGCACTAGGTCCATCCTGTTTCTAAAGATAAAGTGCTGAGTGATTGAGGAAGAGACCTAAGATTGACTTCTGGCCTCCACAGATGCAAGCAGAGGCAAGGCTGTGCACATGCATGCACATATAGGTATTAAATCATTTTAATCTTTGTGTCTGATATAGGACTGTCAAGACTTCCTAAGCGCCGAACATGCTCATTCAAAATAAAATGATCTGCTTGTTTACCCTCCTGCTGTGCACATTAACATGAGGGAATCAGGAGCATTCTCTATTGCAGTCATGTGTACCTAGGTATTACTGACTGGCATATGGAAGACTACGCATTAAAGGTGTTTGGACCAGTGAGTGCATCTGTGATACAATGTAATAACTGATTAAACCCATTATTTTAGACTATTACTCAAAACATTTCTCCTAATTATTGTCATAAATATTGAAATAAAAATCTGGAGTAGCTGAAGAAAATGAATATATATTTGGAACTGTTGCTGAAACATGGAAAGCTGGCAAAGTGGCTCAGTGGGTAAAAGTACTTGACACCAAACCTGATGTTCTGAGTCTGATTCCCCACAACTCCTGTGGTGGAGATGGATCTGCAAATTGTCTTCTGACTTCCATACCCACTCCATGATGTGTGCATGCATGCATATACATATCTATATGCACACACAAGAAGTTAAATGCAAAAAAAACTCTAAGACTTGATCCTTCAGTTTTATGTTACTTCTAAAAAGTATGACTCTTTTGTAGATGTAGGATTAACACAACAGAAGGTTATTATGTTATTGTTATGTTAATGTATAGTATATATAATGCAGTATTATTTTAATGTAATAGAGGTAGATCACTTTTGCTAGTGTATTTGGGATAAAGAAGCAGAATATACCATCTTATGAAATTTACCACATAACTTCTATTTTTATATTATCATTGCCTGATTTTAATGTTTATTGCTAAAATGCACTCATTGTAGCGTGATTTATGGTAAGGAAATTGATGCTTTTTTTTTTACAAACCACGTTACTATTAAATCCCAGGCATTTCCCTGGTGACTCACCAACTGGCCTGATGCTTCTTCAGGACTCTGTTCTCACCACTAATTGGCAAGACTCATTCTTTACTACCGCAGAGTGGACACAGTGTTTCTGAACATCATCTGAAATGTTTTTGTACTGGTTTCTAAAAGCCCATTCATTCATTTACTCATTTGACAGTGAAACTTTGTTTAGCTCTCTGGTGCCCAGTTTGATGTCAACTTGACTTAAGCTGGAGTCGTCTCCGAGCAGGGAGCCTCAGTTGAGAAACTGGCTCCTTGAGATGGGCTGTAGGCAAGCCTGTGAGCATTGTCTTAATTAGTGGTTGATGGGGGGGGGCCCAGCTCATTGTGGGTAGTTCCATCCCTGGGTTGGTGGTCCTGAGTTCTATAAGAAAGCAGGTTGAGTAAGCCCTGAGGAGCAAGTCAGTAAGCAGCACCCTAAGGGCCTCTCCATCTGGTCCTGCCTCCAGGTTTCGGCTTAGTTTGAGTTCCTGCCTTGACTTCTTTCAGTGGACTTTGCCAGGATATGTAAGCCAAATGAACCTTCCTCTCCAAGGTGCTTTTGGTCATGGTGTTTCATCCCAGCAACAGTAACCCTAAGTGAGACAGTCTGTCATTTTGAAAATTACATAAATGTAGAGAGTTTTATGCAAAACAGTAAATAAGTCTGTAACAACTGTCTGGGAAAATGTATTCTTTTTCCTTTCAAGCATCTCAATGGAAAGGTCAGACGTCTTTGGCTGGTAGTAAGGAGTTTATATGTGATTTAAGTTTTCCCAGAGCGTTCTAATCTGAGCTGTGGAGTGTTCTGTCCACACACATATGTATATATATATATGTGTGTGTGTGTGTGTGTGTGTGTATGTGTATATATATTATATATATTATATATATTATATATATATATATAAATCAATGAGCATCACAGTAGTTAAAGAATGAGACTTTTTTAACTAGAGCAATTTTTCAGCAAAATAGTTACAAGATATATCTGTAGACTTAAAATAAGTATTTGTCTCTAATGACACATTTGAGACTTATGAAAGGCTCACATAGAGAATATTCTTTAACCTGACTTCTTCCTCTGTTGTGAACCATAATTATCATACCCACCTGAAGGGCTCTCATTTAAACCCATGTACTCTGGTACTAGAATTTAGCCCAATTTTCTTGTGCTTTGATTTGAAAGGCAAACATCATTCACTCTTTATGATCCTGCCCAAGAATACCATGTGGAACAGTCTGCCTTTTTAAACCTTAGATAAACCAGAGGAAATTGCTATTTCCAGAGGACTCTGGAAGGATCTTGACAACTATGCCTTTTGACTGGTGTGTTTTTAGTGATTTTCCCCCCCTGAATCCCAGAGAAGATTGTGCATACCAAAGCCAGGTGTGGTGCCACATACCAGTGAATTCAGTCCTTGGGAAGCTGAGACAGAAAGATAATGATTTTAAGACACACCTAGATGTCATAGCCATATCCCATCTCAAAACATAACAAATCCCAGAGATTCCTGGCCTAGAGACTGGCAAATAAGAGTTATATATTAAATAAGTAGCTAAACTTGAGGGGACAAAAGCCTATGGATGTTTTCATCCTGTTTCCTTTTCAGTTCAAGTCAGTTGTTTCTATGGATATTGTCAAACCAGCACCCCTCTCTGATTGGGGGTCTGGATCCCATGCCTATTGTGTGAATATACTAGTTTAATAAAAAATGCTCTTCTTATAGGAAAAAGTAATGAGGGTTAGAGATATTTCCCCAGTTCTCCCTCTATGTAATTTTTCTCAGGACGGAGTCAAAATGTCCTGCTCTTCGATCATCTTTGCCTGAGAGCTGGTTGATTAACTCAACTTCCTTGTATCTTTATCCATTATGAGTGTGTTTCTGTCTTTTCCTTATTCAGTGCTGAGTTTGGCAGAGCAATAAATAAGAAAAATGTATATGAAGGAAAAATAAAAGATGAAAAGTAACATTTTCCAATTATATTCTAAGATAGTGCTTTAAGCATATTTTATGCTATATTGGGGAATAATTTACAAATATGACTAGCCCCTTGGAAATAGTCATGTTTAATATTGCTGTATCCATGTTTTATAGATGAGAAGACTACTGTGAGAATTTGATAGCTTGCCAAAAGCTTGTTGGCCAGTGGTCATCACGTGTTTAAATTCAATTTCTCTCTGTATTATGTGCCGTGATGCACAATCCATCAGGAGGAAGGAGAACATTTTTGTTTTTGAATGGAATAATAGTAATCACATAACTGGCTTGCTGTAATACATATAGAATAAAGCCAATCATAATTTTCTTCCTTTTAGAAAAATTATATAAATGTTTCTGTCCTTTCTTTTTCTATACTGAAATAGGGAGAATTTAGACTTGTTTTTGTTTGTCCTCCCCCCCCCAAATGACAAAGATGCTTTCTCAAAGCCCTGCTCTACAGAGCATCTCAGATCTACTGTTACATATGAACCATTTTAGAAAGACCCTTTGTCTATAAGAAACACTTGTCCCTTTTAGTGTTGGTTGGAATATTTATTCGAATGTTTCAAATAAATTTTTCTTTCTCCCATAGCATTAGGATAAAATATATGTCCATAGCTTCAGTTGTACTTCCCTGAAATTCTTCTAATTTATACCTTAACAGTCTGAATATCACCTAGAGTCCAGGGCTAATATGCCTCCAGAACAAAGGAAGAAAGGGTAAAGAAAAGAAATGGAAGAAAGGAGAAAGGAAACAAATGTCTTCCTGATTGGTAGACTATGAAGAACAGAGACTAGTAGGAAGGATACATTGTCTTTCAGAATAGTCTTTGGAGTTTAGACACTTGGTAGAAAGTGTTTTTGCCTGGACAAGATCTAGAAGTGTCTTGGGATGAACCTCTGGCACACCTGTGAGAGTATCTTTAGGACTCTAATTGATATGGAGAAACCCAACTTAATCGCGGGCAGGATGACCCTGGACAAAGGACTCTGGCCTATATGCAATGGAGACAGTGAGCTGGGTATGAGTGAACATGTCTTCATTGATCTCTGCTTCTTGACTATGGATACAATGTGACTAGTTCTTGACGTTCCTGCTGACATACCCACCATGATGCAGTGTCCTTGGACTGTGAGTCAAAATAAGCCCTTCCTTAAATTGATATCTGTCCATAAATTTTATCATAGCAACAGAAAAGGAACCAAGGCAGACGTGAAGACAGGCTATTATTGTGTTTTAGCATGAAACTACCTATTCTTTGTCATCCTATATGGTCATTAAGATGTACTGTAATTTGAGCCACAGTACTGAAAACAGCCTGGTATTGGCATAAAAACAGACAGGAGGACCAATAGAACTGAATTGAAGACGCAGATATCAATACATACACCTATGAACACCTGACTTTTGACAGAAACAAAAAAATATGAAATGGGAAAAAGAAGGCATATTCAACAAATGTGTTGGCATAACTGGATATCAACATGTAGAAGAATGAAAATAGACCCATATCTATCACCATGCATAAAACTCAAGTCTAAATGGATCAAAGACCTCAACATAAAACCAACCACACTAAACCTCATAGAAGAGAAAGTGGGAAGTGTACTTGAATGCATGGGCACAGGAGACCACTTCCTAAATAAAACACAAGTAGCACAGACACTGAGAGCAACAATAAATAAATAGAACCTCCTAAAACTAAGAAACTTCTGTAAAGCAAAGGACACAGTCAAGAAGACAAAATGGCAGCCTACAGAATGTGAAAAGATATTTACCAACCCCACATTAGACAGAGGGCTGATATCCAAAATATAAAAGGAACTCAAGAAATTGATCATCAAAAGAACAAATAATCAATAAAAAATGGGGTACAGACCTAAACAGAGAACTCTCAACAGATTAATCTAAAATGGCTGAAAGACATTTAAGGAAATGTTCAACATTCTTAATCATCAGAGAAATGCAGATCAAAACAAGTCTGAGATTCCATCTTACACCTGTAAGAATGGCCAAGATCAAAATCACTGACGACAACTTATGCTGGGGAGGATGTGAGTAAAGGGAACACTCCTCCATTGCTGGTGTGAGTGCAAACTGGTACAACCACTTTGGAAATCGATACAGTGATTTCTCATTAAATTAGGAAACAACCTACCTCAAGACTAAGCAATACCACTTTTGGGTATATATATCCAAAGGATGCTCAATCGTGCCACAAGGACATGTACTCAGCTATATTCATAGCAGTATTATCTGTCATAGCCCAAACCTGGAAACAACCTAAATTCCCCTTGACCAAAGAATGGATAAAGAAGTACGTTTACACAATGAAATACTACAGAGCAGAAAAATATAATGACATCTTGAAATTTGTAGGCATCATATTGACTGAGGTCACCCAGATCTAGAAAGACAAATATCATATGTACTCACAAATATCAAATATCATATGAGTGATAAGCAGAAGATACCTGTCATTGACCTCTGACCTCCACAGGCATGTGCACACACATGTAAATACCCCATCCTACATGTAACACACACAAAGATGTTGCAGGAAGTTTGAGCGTGAATGCTGTGTTGCTGTCAAATATCAATGCCTCAGATGTTTTATGATTGTTTGCTTCCAACTCTATTTCTCACTTCATAATGATTCCTAATGCGTTTTGATACCGGTTCTAATTATTACAATGATAGGACATTTATTATCTTCTGATGACCTCTGTATGTTGAACTTTAACCATGGACTATAGCAAAAGGTGAAGATACATTTCCCTTGAATATTTTCTCAACAGTACTTTGGGCAACTAGGACTCAGTCTTTTGAGACGTTGAAAAGCCATTTAAATATTACTCAGAATTGTCTCTTGGAGGCTCCATAGAAGGGAAGAATTCACCACTGATGTCTATTTCACACTAGTGTGAAAATTTCTTTCACAACTGGTAATTCTCTCACTTCTGAATTGTGTGTGCATGAGTGTAGTGTGTGAATTGCAAAATGTCAGGAAAATGGTAGAGACTGTGGAGCTGCTGATACGAGGAGTAACTGGGTTACACATGTGAAGCTCATCCATGACCGGAGCAAAGCAAAGGGTGGGCAGAATGTGTGGTATGCACAGAGTGTCCAATCCTGTGACAAGCGTCGCCTCTAGTCTTTGCATGCTCATTAAGATCACTGTCAAATCTTAGTATAGGAAGATGTCTTTGAAATGTTGCCCTACATTCATTTCATATTTTCCAATATGAAATCTTCCTGCTTTTTCAATTCTGTCAGGGGCTCATGTATAATCTACCCAATCATTACTGTTACTCTAACTGTGTAACTTATATTTCCACGTTAGCAAATATCTTTTTCTTGATTTTCACCTAGTACTTAGAATAAGGGACATAAAAAAACCTCCAACTGGGAAGACAGTCTTATTTTTGTCATGAAGAGTTCAAAAAAATACCTGTTAGATTCGGTGATTGCAAACAGTAGAAATAATTTCTAATTTATTCAGAATGTTAAGTATGGACAGAAGATGGGAGCCTGCAGGCTTGTGGGTATAGAATGTGGCAAGAATGAGGAAATATCCAGAGAGCACTTGGGGGACCTAACTGGTCCCATAAGCAGAATCTGCTTGACCAGCAACTGTTAGCGTACTGGCTGATGGGTCTTCCCTCCCTTTATGACCTCATGAAGAATGAGAGCCTGGGAAAAGATCCTGCAGCTGGCCAGGTCTGAGTTCCAGGCCTGTCCCTTGGCTGCTCCGCGTGGAAAGGAGGCTTGTTTCCTTTGGTTTCCTTTATGGAATCCAGTCCCTCCTACAAAAGACCACACACAGCCAAGTAGAGCTGAGGAGGTATCTGTGTCTAGCTTACATCTGCCCACTGGGGTCAACTGTTAAAGCATTAGCAGTTTTATAAGTTGGATGTTAAATATAGCTGTCCTTGAAAGTTAATTTATGATGAAATTTACCTCTTAAAAGATGATCAATGATCAAAACATTCCTCCCTAGCCATTCTCTTCTCATTACTTGCCTTTATTATGACTGAATGATAGCAGTGCATGTGTGTGTTGTATATGCAAATTTATTTCTGGCTTTGGATTCCTGTTCAGTGGCATCAGGTGTTAGAACTTGGAGATCAGTCAAGGCAGGGGTGTTTATACCACAAAAAAAAAAAAATCATGAGTACTGTGCACCAGGCCTTATTTGTGGCTTATTTTCAGTTACTTAGATTTGAGAAAGAAACAGAAATATAAAACATGCAGATTAAACTCTACACCGTGTCATGTCTGTAGCCATTATATTGAAAACGGCACAAAAAGAGGAAATATTCCGCAGTGCTAAACTGCCCACCAGATTCCACAAAGAACCCACTTGTGACCTCAAGGAGCAAGAAAGTCATGACACGGACTTTGTTCACTTTGCCTTAGTTGTTCACACAATTGATCTTACCGACCAACCTTAGAGGGGATACTGCTCTTATGTCAACGTCAGCTGCAAGAGTTTTAAATCAGCATTCTATAAGGACTAATTGATCCTTTGGACCATAAAGAAAAGAGAAAATAATTTTCACGGTTTTTTATAAATTGTCTGCTTTATGTTCCTGGTGCAAGTAAAATATAATAAATGTATGCATGCATGTGGGTATGTGCAATTGCATGTGCACACATGTGCATGCATGTGCAGATGCTCTGTGGGTATGATGCATGTGCGTATCATTTCCCTGCCTGAGGAAGCAGTAGTTTAATATTTATCAGTACACCATGGTAGTATTTCCCCCACAGGACATCAGAAGTTCAGGCAGCCAAAGGAAGAAATAAAGGCTGTCTCCTAAGATAGACATATAAGCTGTCAATTACAAGAGAATGATTGGATTATGTGTGTGTGTCTGGGGGAAACAAAGGGTAAAAACACTAAAATTAAACTAGGTAAAAGAACAAAAGGAGATAATGGACAGAGTTAAGATGCAATGCTCAGTGTCAAAAGGGAGTACTTTATTGATCTTTATGAAAGTTGAACTTTTGCTATATCCTTTGGAAATGTGGGAATGGGACATGGCCAAGGGTTAGAAGAGGTATTAAGGATACTATGTCTTATTCTCTGTAATTCTAGATAATGCTTTAATTCACATCTGTAAACATGTGGCCATGTTTATTGCAGAGTGATTCTGTCTTTGCTATGAGCTGGCTGAGACATAATAGGAGCATTCGTCTCTCTGTCCCTTAGCTTTCTGATCTATAATATGGAGATAATATTAGCCACTCAAATGTTTATCTTTGAGAACCAAACCTGTGCAGCATTTGCCAAGTCCTTGGAATAGTCCCTAGAGTTTAGAACCAGTTAGCAAATTATTATTGTCATTGGTTCTGTTGGTTTGTCCATCTCCTGTTGACTGTCCATGGCTGCATTTTGATTTATGTCCTGCCTGCTTCTTATAATATGACTCACAACCAACTTTTCTGGTAAAATATGGCTCTGATGAAAGCCATGCCACAGTCTTCTCAATAGAACCAAACCCAAATTCAATTCAATGCCTAGATGAGGCTGCTATGTGACCAGAGCAATGGTAAAACATGTCCCTTCTCACCACCATAAAAGACAGCTGCTTCCTTCCACTGACAAGGCCAAGCTTGCTTTAATCTTCTGCTTCATTGACCCAATTCCTCATCACTGATTTTTACCTCCTATTTCTTGAGAACTTGTACATTGGTTCCTTAGTTCCTCTGTAGGATCATCATACATGATCTCCAGTTCCATAAGAATTCTTCTGAAATCCATCTGACACACAGGGCCCTATGTTATGACAGGGTGTGGCCTTCCATGCTGAAGGAAGCTAAATAATTTCAGTCTTATTCATTTTTATAAAATTAGATTTCTTTTGAATAAATATAACTTCAACAGTGGCTATGTAATCAGTAAGTGGTTTTAAATATTGAAAACAAGGGCATTTGTTAAGATAGAACCAGGACAGAGAAGATGCTAAGAGAAGCGGTAAGTTGTTGTATGACCTTCAAAGGAATCGGGCCTCACATTATACTTGAGTTGAAGAGAATTAGGCCTGAAGCAAGCATGGTGGTGTTGTTTCTGTTTTAGAAGCCAAAACTTCATGCTAGAAAAAGGTTGAATCGATCAAGTAGGGAACATCTTTTCTGGATATTTTCAGTGGTTGCTGAAAAATATGTATTATAAATCATCACTGAATGTGTGTTTCCCACAGAGATCAAAACCCCAGTGCAGTTCTTCAGATCCAGAAGTTTCTGCCTCACTTTCAGACCACTTTGAGATTTCACCCTTTACAGCTAGAGACCTGGTTGAAAACTGCCCATTGCATTTCTTTGTTTCTCTGTCTCCTTCACTGTAGACCACATTCCTATCTTAGTCTTTCCTGAGCTAATGATCTTACCCCCTTTGAAGTTCACATGCCAATTATTATATAAAGTCTCCACTCAGTTTTGTAGACTCATATTGTACATTTTCTGCCCAGTCCCAAACTTGGCCTCTTCTTTAAGAGCACCCTAGTTTCAAGTGGGAAGAGGTATCTGTCAACTAAGATCTGGGTACTGTTTGTGACCTTTGACCCTATGCAATGCCTTCTCACTGTCATAGCTAGGGAATATGTACATACATTTATATGCTAATATCTCAGTCCATTTCCACATATACCATATATTTTGAAAGGCCTAAGATTATAGTGATGGCTTCAATTTATCAGTTCCTGTAGGATTCCTTATTTGCAGTCCTTTCCTCTGAACTAAAACTGTGCACACCTGCCGGGCGGTGGTGGCGCACGCCTTTAATCCCAGTACTCGGGAGGCAGAGGCAGGCGGATCTCTGTGAGTTCGAGACCAGCCTGGTCTACAAGAGCTAGTTCCAGGATAGGCTCCAAAACCACAGAGAAACCCTGTCTCGAAAAACCAAAACCAAAAAAAAAAAAAAAAAAAAAAAACTGTGCACACCTACCTAATTCATTTTTTATTTTATAAGCTCTATTATCTTAAAAAATACTTGCAAATAAATAAAAACATCACAACTCAATGGACTTCACTGAGTCAGAATGTGCATTTGGAATGGAAGCTGTGGAACTTTCCAGTAAATTTTATGCTTTCAGTATTAAATATATTTTATAATTAATCCACTACCCAAAACAAAAAAAAATCAAAGACAGAACTAGAACTAGAAGAACAATTAGCTTCATGTCCTCTTTCGTAACTCAGCTCCATTGCCTGTATTCAGCCCTAACTCCTAGCATTTGTACCCATCTTGTCTACACATGGGACTCATCCTGTTTCTGTCCCAGCCTTTCTCCTTCCAGGCAACTCTTTCTCACTTTGGCCAGGTTAGGATGCTGTTCTGTCCCTGTTCCTTGTGTGGGTGCCTTCTTATTCATACAGAAACTCTGCACTATCACCTCCTGCACTGGCTCCATCTTGTACCCATGTGTCCTTGTCAAGTGACCTTAGCCCCAGTTTCCCACATCAGGCCATCTTCCCCATATAGACATGTTTCTCATCCTGCCCAGGCTTTGAAACCTTGTTCCAAGGGCCTGTCTTATGACTTCCCTCCTTGGACTTGCTATGCTGCTCTGGGCCATGATCGTGTTCTCCTGCCTCTGCCTGGCTGCCACCTGAATACTCTCCTTATCTTGTGTGGCTGCAGACACACTACATGAGGCTGCCTCCTAGGTCGGGTGGGTTTGATGACCATGATCAAACTCTGACCCATCCTGTCTCCCTTATGCTGAGATGTTAGATATATGCTCAGTCACAACGGTTGACTAGAACTGAAAATTTCAGGACTGTAAGTGAAGGGAAATGGTAAACGGCTCAATTTGTCTGAAATTTCAAATTCCTAACGTGTTTTGCTTTGAACTCTATGTCTTCATGAGCCAATAATGTTAAGTTTTCTTTCATAAAGTCTTACAGATATTTTAAGACACTATATATACCAGCCTGATATTCCATAAAGTCCAGGGAATAGTTTTTATTTTACACCAAAAAGACCATTGCCTGTCTTCTTGCAGGTTAAATTTAGCCCAGGAATTTCCCACTTCGATCCCAACCTGTTTGTCTTGCCTGCTTTCTGTGTACTTTGCACCCTGTGACCTGGCCCTTGAGTTCTGCTGAGTCCTTTGCCCACCACAAATATGTCAGGCTCTCTCTCTCATGCTGGCAGGTTTTGGTCCCCTTCCTGCTGTGCCCTCGCCTCGTTATATCTAGAAATCACTGACTCATTTTGCAGGACTCTCATCAACTTGCACTTCTCCGTAAAGCCCTTCTTAAGCCCGGCTGGTGAGTAGGTCCCGCCTGCTTCGGTTTGAATGAGGGCAGTTAAAACCCTGCCACTGACCGGCTGTGTCGTGTTCTTCAAACTGCCCAACCTATGCAAGTCCCAGCTTCTTTACATGTGAAGCGGTCTAATAATTGTATCAATTTCACACCATTGGCATAAAACTGAGAGGAGATCAATACAACGTTAGTCTTTGCTGCTATTTATTATCATTAATTATGTCTTTCATAAATGAGTAAGCTCCTAATTCCAGGATGCAATTCAACATTGACATCATGAGATGTGGTCTGCATTTTCTAAAGAAATCAATTCATTCTGCAAATACTTTCTCAAGTGTGCCATTGTGTTAGGCAATGCTCTGACCGAAATAGTGATGCTTTCTGATCTCATGGAATAAACAGGCTGGTCGGGAATGACTTTTGCAAATAATTACACAGGTGAATGAATAAATAAGCGGATAGAAACTGTGATAAGTCTATAAAAGGATAATGATTGCCATAGACAGGTGTGTGGTCTTTATCCCCATTTCCTGGCACAGAGCTTCTAAAGCCTCGGGATTTCCTGAGCCGGTGACCACAGGAGCACCTTTTGTTCTAGTGAGGCAACACTTGGCAGACCCAGTAGTTTCGGGGTAGGACTCGAGGTTAGAAGGTTGGAACATTCAACCCAACACTGACCCTTAGGTAGTGGAAAGGGCCTGGATATTGAATTCATTGTTAGCTACTACCGATTCAGTTAATTATGCCTGCCTAATAAAAATATCCTAATAAGTGTGTAGTGCTTACAGGTTGATGAAACAGTACCAAAGTTGTGGGACTGTGGCATGTCTAGGTAGGACAGGGAACTCTTCAGCTCCTTCATTTCTTATTCTACGTATGTGTTCCATTTGGCTCTTTATTAATTATATTATTTATCATATATCATTGACAGTACATATTTGCTATAGGTTTATGAGCTTTCCTGTCAAATTGCCAGTCATAAAGAGGGTTGCTGGAGCCCTGATTCTGTAGCCAAGACAATGAGGAGCGCACAACTTGAAGACTTGATTCTTAGGACTGGCACCTGAAGGGAGCTCAGTCTAAGGACCTGGAGCCCTTAAAACCTATTGAGTCTGAGGTTGATTCTGAGTACTGCAATTGGATTGGATTGAGGGACATGACCCCAAGCTGGCATCATAATTGGTTGTTATCAAGAGAAAAACATAACAAAAATAAACAAAACCTTTCTCCATTTAGCGTCAGAGACATTTTAAGTAAAAGTAACTTAATCAGACCGTGATTGAAATAACTGAAATGGGGGTGATAACTTAGATTAGAAGATATGAAATATTTTTGACAACGCTAAATTGCCTGAGACCCAAATGCTGAATGTAAACCACGGGAAAGGAAATCTGCCTGTGAAAGTGTGTGGAGAGAAAGAACTTAGCTTCATCACGCTCAGTTTCTGGATGCGGTGAATGGGGATGTGGGCAAGAAGGGTATGAAAAGAAACTGAAGAGGAAGACTGAGGCCATGCTTAACAAATTGAAGGGACTTTGTGTGTTACACAGCCTGTAAAGGAAAGGACTCATGCTTTCCTGTTACAGCGGTAGCCTCGACTGTGAAATAACTTGGTTATGCCAGGAAGAGTGTGGCAGGGGAACAACGGAGAGGGCACGAAGGGTCATGGAGATGTAGAACAGGTAGGTGGTGCAAGGGAACAGAGAGGAAGTTGGGAGGAGGAGAGAGAGAGAGAAGAGGAGGAAGTGAGAGGGAGGGAGAGAGAATGTGTAGACACATCTGGTGATGGTTTAAATGTAGTGGGCATGTACATGGGTGTCATGATGACTGAGGTTCAGGGTTATGTTTTAAAAAGGGCAGAAGTCTGGAAATAGTTCCCTAAGCAAGAGAAGTTGGATGAGAAACGGTTTTCCAAGCAAAGATACAGTTTTAGGTATGCCCAGTGTGTCTGAGATCAGGGCAGAAAGTCCAGGTAGCAATGTCAAGTACACTGCTGATTAGATGAGTGTAGAGCTGAGAGAAAACTCATCTCCAAATGGAAATGTGAGAACTAATTCTGACATGAGAGATGAAATTCATATCCTTTCTTTTTCTTCATTATTGATAAAACCATGAGTCTCATTTATTATAATCTTTCTGAACAATTGCTGTTGTAGTAGACTACTTATTGGTTCCTGGCTGCTCAGCCTCAAAATAATCACACAGAAACTGTATTATTTAAATCACTGCTTGGCCCATTAGCTCTAGCTTCATATTTCTGACTAACTCTTACATTTTAATTTAAGCCATCTCCATTAATCTGTGCATTACCACAAGGTCATGGCCTACCAGCAAAGTTTTAGCATGTCTGTCTCTGGTGGTGGCTCAATGACTTCCCTCTAACTCCTCCTTCTTTCTCTCAGCATTCACTTTAGTTTTCTCTGCCTACCTCTATTCTCTGTGCAGGCCTAAGACAGTTTTTTTTTATTCAGTAATGGTAGTTACAGTATACAGAGGGGAATCCTACATCACTTCCCCTTTTCTGTTTAAAGAAAAAGGAAGGTTTTAACTTAAACATAGTAAAATTACAAATAACAAAACAGGTATCAAGTAAGAATTACAGTTATAATACTTATATCTACTTTATTTTTCATTATTTCAGAAGAATAAAATATTACCTAAGTAAACAGGAAGTACACTGAAAGCACTTCCAGAACTCTAGAGTTGATTGACAAAGACATCTTGCTGCCTGGATAGTCACCCAAAGTTCTTCGGTAACGTTGGAGCATCCATCTTCAACCTACAGGCCCATAGTATTTTTCTGTGCCCTGCAGAATGTCTGGCAGATTCTTTCATGAAGCAGGAACCCTGAAGGCTCATCTCACCTTTAGGCAACTTCAGTAGCCATTTCTTTGTGGGTCCCACATGTCCATTTCATAAAGTGTGCCATCAAGCAGTCCAGGCAAAGCAGTTTCTTACCCAAATGGCTAACAAACGCCATAAGGAGCCTCTTTGGTGCCCATCTTCCTCTTGAGGTAATTGGTGCTGCCAGGAGCAGATATGTCCCATGTCATGAAAAGTCCTGAGTTCTTAAACATTTTAAATGCCATATTCTGTAGTCTTTGAAAGGTTTGAAGAATGCCTATCCATCTGAAATACATCTCTGTACATCTAGAAAATCTTACTAACATGACTATAAGCTTGACTATTATAGATGATTATCTATTAACCTATATTTCTTAATTATACATTACATTTTGAATGAGCTACACAAATATAATACCTTAATCAAGAGCAGAAATATACATATAATAAAATCGACTTTAAATTTGTATCAATAACCCAAGATCCTTACCAATGCAAATCTCTTTAGCATAGTCCCCTTTAAATGTAAAGAAACATTTATAAACAATATTTGGGAATATTGGCATAGTTCTTTTCTAAACTGCTTCCTACTGTTTATTGAGTGAAGTAATTTTTTGAAGGGTGTTCATGGCAACCTTTCAGAGAGTCTTGGTCATTCAAACCACATTAGTCTGGTATTAGTCCACAAGTTCTCATCTTCTGTGGAAACAAAAGAAGAACCTATTTTCCAAAGCAATGTATCCTTAGACCCAAATTATGAAGTCAAGATGACTTTATAATATACATGTTGGTTTAGGTTAGCAGCCCATACAATGAAATGTGTCTCTCTACATAGCTCCTTCACAGCCAAAAAATTCAAAGAAAACACAATAATATACATAATCCAGACTCTCTGTGTATATCCCATTTTTATGTGGCTTATTCTTTCTTTACTCCTTTTAATATATGACTATCTCTATTCTCTCTTTAAAGACTTTTTTTTTTTAATAAAAACAACTTCCTTTTCAACTCCTTATACTTATTTTCTTCTCTCTTCAAAGCCTAGGTACATTTATCCAACACTGTGACCCATTTAGAGGTCTTTTTTTTAAATCTGAATTTGTCTTTATTGCATATCTGTAATTCTTTACTATCCAGGAGTGCCTCTTAAAGACTTAAGCTGAGGCATTGCTATCGTATATACGGCCCTGCCTGCTTGCTCTGCATGGTCCAACATGGTGGAAGTCCATTCACTGCCTCTGTAAGCCATGCACATTGCCCCAGTTTTAAGTATGCTGCAAGTCTATGTTGAGCCATTAAGCAGCTTATAACATGCTGCTTACAAACCCCATTTAAATGCTCGGCCTCCTAAAAGTGTCAGAGGTCATGCTGGCAGCACAGCCTAGAAAGCCAGCATTCCAAAACTGGCTTTTCCTGCTACCACTGAGTCAGGAAAACCTCTCTTAAAGGAGCTGTGGCACACTGCCAGCAAACAGCCAGAAGCTGTGTTAAATTTTGTATTTTGTGTCTAGAATTCCTTTTCAAGCCCTCTCAGGCTTTAAGTGGATTTTAGTTGACCCATGTGGGTGCCAGTATGTGGATGAGTTACAGTTACGGTTTGAATAAGTGAATTCCACAGGAATGTATGCTAGATTATTAGTTTCCAGTCTGTGGTACTTTTGCAGAGGTGGGGATTAAGGCAAGGAACTTAGATCACTGGGTCATGCCATTATAGAAGACATTAGCACCCTGGCCACTTTCAATCTCTTCTCCTTTACTTCAGGTGGCTAGGAACTCTCATGGTGTACAACTTGCCACACACCCCAAAGCAACAAGTCAACCCACCCCAGGCTGGCTCTAAGCAAAAAAATAAACTTTTCCTCATTATAATTTAATGATCTCAGTCATTTTGCTGCAGTTACAGAAAGTTGCCTAACCCAGTTGAATTTGTACAAAAACTAGCATTCCCAGAATAGAGTCAGTCTGACATAACAACATTTAAGTCTGTCTCCAAGTGGAAGTGTTATGTAAATTGTGTATGTAAAACTATAGAACTTTAGGGGAAACTGCAGTATAACACATAACAGTTTTATTAGTGACATGCAAAAAATTATAGACAGCAAATAAAAATGGTAACAAAGTTTTACACATGTTAAAGGGCTGTGATGTGTGTAATTACCATCACAAATGGAACCTGATTGCAGATGTGGGCATTGGAAGGATTATTATCACACTAAGTAGGAAAGGGATCATTGTTTGAAATCATCTGAGAAGTTGTAATACCTCATACAGATAAATGCAACTTTTCAAGCTAGGCCCAAATATTAGTTACATGATTTTTATCTTTAAATCCCAAGGCATATTGTTCTGCCTTTGAATTGTAGGTCCTTCTAGGCATATAGTTTTATTTATTTTTTTTTAAATATTTATTTAGTTTTAATGGATTTCCATTTCTCCAAAATAGATAACTTACTGCAATTTGTCTTTACTTTTGTTTTACTGCTGGTTTTTTTTTCAGTGTCCTTTATATATGGATTCATAAAATAGCTTAAGACTTTGAGGAATTTCCTATCAAAATGCCCCTTTTGGATTTTTATGACCAGGTCTTTACACATAATACCTCTTTTTGATTATGTGAATGCTTGTTTCCAATTTCCTGCCATTTAGTCTTCAATCCACATGTGTTCCTGCCTTATTGTTATTCTTTTCTTGTAGGACTTTCCAACACTTGATATTATTGCAGCCACAGACTTCCTATTATTTCCCCTTGCTGTCTCTCATGGTTGGTGGTGTGGGCTCCTTTGCACCTGTTTGTGTGATGTTTAACATGTTCTAGTTTATCCAAAATACTTCATTGCAGACGTCTCTGGAGGTCTGGGAGCTTTCTTCTGGATGGCACAGCTTGATATTTTTGAAGCAGGGTTTGTAGAAGAATCTGAGATGATGAATGAGTTTTTAAAAACAAAAGTTCACAAATGCAAAATGTGGCAAGGACAAAACCTTAAGTTTAATGCATGGTGAGTTTGTAGAAATTTGTGTGTGTGTGTGTGTGTCAGTGTGTCTGTGTATCTGTGTGCTGTATGTTCCTACCCAGCTCAATTTATTTGTGTAAAGGCTTTTGAAAATATTCACGTAATGTTTTCAACAGATAAAGTCATGCATAAGGTAATGCATATAAATTTTCATTCTACTCAATTCCTCTAAGCATCAATTACCTTGGAAAAATTTTGCATTTCCAAACAATATTTAAAAGCTCACTGTATCTTATTTTTTTTTAACTTTTATTCTCAATATTTTCAAGTAAGTCATCCAAGTTTTGAAAAATAAGAAGAAGGGGCTGAAAAATGAAGTTTCTGGCTGCAAATCTGCAGCAATTCAATTCCAGACAAGAGGGCAAATAGTGAAGTGAGCATTAAGTGGCTTGGTTTTTTGACGTGTATTCTATATCGCTAGCAAATTACATCTCTACTTTGACTTCTCCTCTTCCTCCTCCTTCTCCTTTCTTCTTTCTACCAGAATCTCAGTTCTGTTTCTCAGATCTTTACCAGGATTGGTTAAAGGAAAATGGGTTTCTTACGGTTTGGATCAGAGAAAAAACCTTGGAGAAATAAGACAGACACACTTCTTGAACAAGACCCCAACAGAGAAGGCATTTCTATTTGTGGGAACCCACTGTGTCCCTTTGAAGCCTGTTTCACCTCCAGTGTCCCCATGTATAGAGACTCAGGCAGAAAGAACTCAATTTTCCTTGGGGATGTCATTGAATAAATTCATTTCATTCCAGTAAATTCTGTCTTCCAGTGTGTGGGGGAGCTTCAAGAACCATGAACCTCAGACTCCGATGATCATGTGGGCTCTATTACTTCATGTGTATAAGGTTGCGTGTGTGCATGTGTGTAATTTTCATGCCCCTCTCATCAGGTAGCAATATTCTTGGTATGTGGCAGCATCAACAGGAGAGACCTTTGGGGGACTTTGTCAAGATTATGTACAAGGCATTAGCTACCCTGAGTCTAATAGTGCTATCAAGCTGGTATAGACCCTCTTGAAATGGCCTGGGCTCAAATCACGTTACAATGAAACATTTTGACTGATATGCTTCATGTCTTGACCAGGCACCAAAGATTTCTGGTAGATATTTCTATTCAGTCAAGTAATTCAGAGCAATTCTAGGCTTGCTGGAGGGAGACCTTGAAGGGTTTGCGCTATTAGAAGGAGATGGACTTGCAGGCATTTAGACCTCAGACCTGAGGTGATTCTGTAAAAGCAGCAGCTTTTCATAGCAGCCCCCTCACAGAGCGACTGGTCCCTTAAGGGATTCAGTGCTTCGATGTGCTGTGGACTGTGGATCCATCTTGGAATACCACTGCATATGTTCACAGAGAATATATCAGGAACATGCTGGGATTTGAAGGACACTGCTGTAAATGTCATTTAAATGCAAATTAGACACACCAGCTGTTGTTGTTATTAGTACTGGCAACCTTAAAGAGACATCTTATCCTAGCAACGCGAAGAAAGATGGATGGCAAACTTCTTGTTTGTAAGAAAAACAAATGGTCAGAAAGCTTAGGTGCAATACTTCACCCAAATGAATGTGTTGCATGCTAAAAAATACCCAGTGTAAGAAGGCCACAGTCAAGATTTTCCAAAGATTGTAACAAAGTGGCTGTCATCACCAAAATGACAAAGGTCATGGTGACTGTATTCTAAGTTATGAGTCTGTTCCCCAAGTTTAGAAAAACTGTGTTAGCGGACTAGCTTAACTGAATTCTCCAAAGTAAACTCATTGGTGTTAAGTCAAATATCCTTCAATTTTTCTGTCACGAAAATTATTTTTAAATTATTACATTAATCTTTCACTTCATATGGCAATTATTTCTTTTATGGGCTATGCTCCTCTCAGAAAGTTATTATCCAAATATTTTGAAACTCTGTAGTCTCAGAAAAACCTTGTGACATGTAGTTGTCTTTTTTTATAACCTGTTGGCATCAGCCTTTTTGTTTATTTGTTTTGCTATTGTTGTTTTGTTTGTTTAGTTGTTGTTGTTACATGTTCTAGGTAAAAGTATATTGAATTTAATTCAAATATTATTTGATTTAGCATTAAGTTTTAAATTTTACCTAGGTTATTCTTAAAAGGAAAATCTTACTTTTTGTAATACAAAGCTTAACCATTTCCAATTATTTAATAAAGTTTTCTAAAGAGATCAAGAACATGACAAAAACATCATTATTTGGAATTTCTAGAGATATTTTATAAGCAAATGTAAATATATTATGATTACATGTTCTACAAAAGTATAAATCCCATTGTAAAATTTAGGTATGGATATATGTGTTCATAAACATATGTATGTATGTGTGTATGTTGTGTGTGTGTATAGAATAGCCCCTCCTTATGTATTAAGGATATATGTTCCAAAAGCCCCAGAGGCTGTGAAAAACGAACAATTCTGAACCCCATATGTATCTGAACATTTATATAAATGATACAATGAAATTTATAAATTAGGTGTAGTAAGAGATTAACAACAGTAACTTGTCCTAAATGAAATGATCACAGCAATATATGACCCTAGAAGTTACCATGTTTGCCATGAAATCATTGCTAGGCATGTTCTGAGTTTGCTGTTCTGCAACTCAGTTTACATCAAGCAAGAGATCAATGTTCGAGGGTCACCAAAGTTTTGTTTGCTGTGATAGAATGTGGGGTTGATCATAATTTCTCAGATATCTGTGCTGGTCTAAAAAGATGAAATTGTTGAACCAATCACAATATGTTAATCAATATTTCTAAAGTCTTTCTTAATTACTGTTTTTGTCAAGTTGTTATTGTTAGTATTAGGCAACTGTACTGGCCTCCCCTTGGGGTCCTGACAGGATATGTCCTCGGCTGCAGTCACTAAGCGCCCCATGTGCAATTCACTACATTCCCTTTTAAAAGGTGCCCCCACCCCCGTCTCTTTCCCTCTTTTTCTTTCTCTCTCTCTCCCTCTCTTTTTTCTGCCACTCTTGTCCCCCTAAACTGGTTTCTGTCCCCCTCTCTGCCCCCTTCTCTTCTCCTTCTCTCTCCTCTTTCAATAAATTTCCTATGTGAGCCTTGTTGCATGATGTAACTTCTCTTCGTGGCGTTTTTAAAATGGTAACTGTTATCATTTCAGATATCAGGTTAATTTCATATTTAGGATTTCCCTCCCTCTGAATCTGTCTTGTCAAGATAAACAACAAGAGTCCAGGAGAAGAGGAAAATGGGTTTACATAATTCACACAGCAAGGTGAACTCTGAGCCTTGCTTTACTATCCGAGGTCTGTAAATGACTGAAACAGAAGCAGTGGCTAGCACAAGATGTGGCCCCAAACAACTGTGGTCTTTAAATAATGTTAACGTTCTCATTTTGAGGCCATCATGATTTTGATTGAGATCCTCACATTTAAGGTCTTCTCAGTCAATATACCACTTTCCTATGTCTCAGGAGCTGGTTACCCAGTTTTGAGTTAACCTATCCAGGCAATTGGTTCTGCCTCTGGATTCCCTAAAAGAACACTGCAAATTCTAAATAGGCTGTGATTTTGTGGCTCCTTCTGGCATATTTGTAAGAGCTTTATAAGAAGAATATATTCTTGCCAGGTAGTGGTGGTGCACGCCTTTAATTCCAGCACCCAGGAGGCTGAGACAGGCAGATCTTTGTGAGTTCAAGGCCTGCCTGGTCTAAAAGAGCTAGTTCTAGGATTGCCAGCGATGTTACACAAAGAAATCCTGTCTCGAAAAACAACATAAAATAAAACAAAATGAAACAAAAAAGAATATATTCTCAAAAATGTATATTTCTATATAATTAAATTATTCTGTTATTTGAGAGAGACCTATTGTACCTATGTTTCTAGAGGTCTGTTTGATTTGTGTGTGTGTGTGTACATATGTCTGGAGGTCCAGAGGTTATGCCAAGAGTCTTCCTCTTTCTCTTCCCACCTTATTATTTGAGACAGCATCTTTAGGTGAGTCTGGAGCTTGTCAATTCAGCTGGACTCTGTGGGCTGTGAGCCCCAGGGATCCATTCCTCTACCTCTCAATTGCTCAGATTACAGGTACTTGCCACCATGTCTTTCTTTTACAAAGGTGCTAAACCGAGTCCTAAGGCTTGCACAGACAAGCACGTTACTGAGTCATCTCCTCAGTTCCCCATTGCCTCTTAAAACCTGATTTATGCATCATTTCTCAGCGATGCAGTCAGTAGACTGAAGTTGGCTATAGTGGGCGTATTTAAACTATGGCAATCAGTGGATTCAGCGAACCAAGGCTTTTCTTCTTGAAGAACAGGCTTATAAATACCACTGTGGTGATCAAAGGCCTTTACTTGCCACTGTAACTGCTACACCTTCACATTCAGAGAAAGAAAGTACCTCTCACCTACAAAATAGCCACTCTGCAGACTCTTGTTGAAAGAATAAAAGTCTGGATTAAAGCACTTTTTATAAATACATATCTTTGTTTATGTTAAGGAGTGTATTTGAAATCTGCCTACAGGGTTGAGAGAGTGTCAGTGTTTGCTGAAGGTAGCGTTAGGTCAGTCTCTCTAGCAGGAGGAATGCCGCACTGCCAGTTGGTGTTAATACCAGAGCAAACAGGGTGTATCGTGCTAAGTGTAATATGTGCCAGTGGTCGACTGGCTAATCCTGAACCTGCCCTGCTTCTTTCTGGAGCTGCTTGTTCATCCATTCCTCGCTTCCTAGAAACACTGGCCAACACTCCTGTTTGGATGCTTCGCTAAAAATTATGCACATTTTTCTCTCAGTCCTCATCCAGGAGAGCGGTCCATGGTAGGAATGGAGTTTGACGATTCTTAACATGTGTTTTGGCTTTTTACTACAGCTCTTGCTTCTGTAGAACTCTGATGGGCGTGAAGTTCAGCTTCTAGGTTTATGATACTGCTGCAACATGGCAGACTTCTGTAAAGAACCACCGGACACCTGAAATAGATCCCATCTTGAGAGTTTTTACTCATGGGCCACCTAGTGAGTCGCAGATTTCTTAGGAAGGAAGTCAGGTAGAGTCAGAGACGATGTCTTCAGCTTCTGTCAAAACCACTTATCATCTATGGCTTCAGCTTAAGTTTCGGTATAAAAGATGCCCCCTTGCATTGTCTGATAAAACCTATAATTTCTTTTCAATACTCTTAAGTATTAAACTTGCATATCTGAAAATTGAGGTATTGGTGATATTATGGATCTTTTGCTCCTCTAACCTTCATTTCATACACATAGTCTTAGAAATCCATCTCCTTAAGATATTTCCAAAATTATCCCTTTGCCTATCCCAGCTGTAGCTACTGCTATGCCAGGGACTTCTCAGTCCCCCCCCGCCCCCCCCAGTTTTCCCTCCAGCAGTCTATCTTCCTTTGAAGACTTCACATCGACTGCACAATTATTCGATGCATTTGTAGGCAAAACCCACAGCTCTACGGTGTTTGTTCATGTTGGTCATTCCCACCCTGCGAATGCATAGTTCTTATGGAACAAAACCACATAAAATAACCATTTGTAAATTAATTTCAATGTCTGTATTAAAATGTCCCGGTACTGCCTATTTATGTGGAGAGAGGTAGGTTTCCGTCCCATGGCTGCACAACACATACTGTAGACTTTGGTCACATTCCTTCAGTACCTCTGGTTCCTCTACATACAGTTTCTATGGACTGCAAAGACTCAGGATTTCTGCCTAACCGGCATGACTGGTCTGTCCTTACAGTAGTCCCGAATGGCAGACTTAACTTCTTTTGTGGTAACCACCGAAACACTGCGAGTCTGAGTCTGAATACAAATAGCTCAGCCTCCTTGCTCCATGTGGAAACAGTTGTAAGGAGAACTTAGCATTTCCTTGTGACTGTCACATGCCCACTGGTACAACTTCCTTTAAAATACTGAGTCTATCACCATCCTATCTCTTAGCATGCTTCCTGATATTGCCTCTGAAGATGACTTGTAATAAAAGATTGATTCAATAAGCCCATTTATAAACATGTGATATAAGAGATGGCCTTAGAAAGCAGAGCTGAGCTGAGAGTCTGAAATGTGGTCATTTTTTGATTGGACTACAGAACCCGTTGCAGATGCCCACTGTGCTGGTAATGCACTTGGGAGATTTGTGCACTAAAATCTAGTATAGCTTTGGTTTAACCAGGTTTCTAAGACCTTTCAAGGTTGCCCAAAGTCACCACTTCTGTTTAGCTGGTGTGCTAGTTATCTTGCCTTGTTTTGTTGACTTGACTCAAACTGGAGTTATCTGGAAAGAGGAGTCTAGGTTGAGAAATTATCTTCATCAGACTGGCCTTCAGGTAAGTCTGTGAGGTGTTTTCTTGATTGGTGATTGATGAGCGAAGGCCCAGCCCTTGGTGGGCATTGCCATTCCTGTGATTGTGAGTCCTTGGTTGTATAAGAATGCAAACTGAGTAAGCCTCAAAAAGTAAACCAGTGTTCCTCTGTGGTTCTTGCCTTCAGGTGCCTGTTTGAGTTTCTACCCTGACTCCTCTAAATTATAGATTTTGACGGAGAGATGTAAGCCAAATGGACTTATATCTGCCTCAAGTTGATTTTGGCTGGTGTTTTATCACAGCAACAGAAAACAAACAGAAATAGCAAGCTTCTTCAGCGGCCGGAAAGATGTTTCACTTGAGTCAAGGCAATGCCTTCTGTCTCCCACAATGGCTCACACCATTCCTAGGTCAAGAGCTAGAGTTAAGCCTTAGCATGGAAGAGCAAGAAAGCCTTGCTAATGAAAGACGTGGATTATCAACTAAAACCATAGTAACAGCTAATATTGAGAAATCATGTTTGCAGATAATGTAGATGGGAAATATTTGGAAACGGGGAAAATGTGTAATTTAGGAGACAATTGCTACAGTAATTTCCCTAAGTCTATTAAACTAATTAGAATCCATTGCACAGTGGGAGGACTCCATTATTTTTAAATTTGCTATGGCAATTTCTTTAAGTAGGTAAAAAGAATTGGAAATCCAAAGAAAATATGGGGAAAGTCATGAGCTTTGAGTATGTAAGGGGAAACTCTCAGGAAAACTTGGTATTAGTAAAGATACTGAGAAACAAAGCTGTTCAAGTTGGAGGGCTGCAGAAATCATGTGGCTTTAATTTTTTATTTTGCACATGATGAAAGGTGTCAGGTAGATTATGTGCCTCACCTATAGAGATACGCATGCATAACAGAGTTAGAGGCAAGGTTTCTGGATTCTCACCTTGGTGCTCTCTACCCTTTCTTTCTCTGCTCCTCCTCTCCTTCCCTTTCTTCATGTCTTTCTTATGTTCTTTTTTATCTTAAGCATTCTAGGCATTTATTTTAAAGCACTAATTAATGCAATGACATCAGTGATTAATCAATCACTCATTTTATTTTGGGAAGAGAATATATAATTGGGTCCCAATGTAAACCCCATGTATTATTATTAGAGAGTTGACAGTCCAAAGACACTGTTGATCTAGGAGTATGAACATTGACATATTTGGTATAGCAGTGAAATTAAAATATATACAACCATCATGTTTAAATAGCACTAAAGAAGTAACATAACTAGGTCCCAAAACATTCCATAAACTTTGTATTTTTCAAGTTATAGTTATAAAAACCAGTTCTAAGGACTAGTGGTGAAGAAAGAAATTTGAAGGTCAACTCTCCCCCCACCTTGTGGACTATTATGATCTTCAGTACTTTTCATAGTATCTGAAAAACCTGGAGCAGTTAATATCTAAAAACTAAAATAAGGGGCCAGAAAAATACCTTTCTTTTTTCGTTATAAGAAAATTTCAACAAAATTAATGTATAAAACTTGAAGGTATACATAGGTTTTGTGTTTGTTCATTTGTTTATTTGAGACAGACTCTTACTGTATAGTCCAGGCTGGCCTTGAACTTGTGATCTTCCTGCCTCTATTTCCCTAATTCTGGGATTAAAGACATGTGCCACCATACCCTACTCTTCTCCTTTACTGAGATAGATTACCAAGAGCTGGAACTAAGGGCATGGCTCATCCATTATACCTAGGCCTGTCCACAGGTATTTTTCTTAAGCAGGTATCTTAGTTAGGGTTTCTATTGTTATGAAGAGACACCGTGACCATGGCAACTCTTACAAAGGAAAACATTTAATTGAGGTGGCAGTTTACAGCTTGAGAGGTTTGGTCTATTTTATCATCATGATGGGGAGCATGGCAGCGCGTAGGCAGACATGGTGCTGGAGAAGGAGCTGCTACATATTGATATGCGGACAACAGGAAGTAGACTGTCTCACAGGACATGGCTTCAAAGCCCGCCCACATTGACACATTTCCTCTAATAAGTCCACACCTAATATGCCACTCCCTTTGGGAACAATTTTCTTTCAAATCACAACAGCATGGTATGCAAATAGTATTATTTTATTGATATTAAATGTTTATAAGATGTTAGAATGTTTATTGAAAAACATACAAATTAGTTTACCAAGGAAAAACTTAGGTTGAGATATATTTTATTCCTATCTTGATAGAATAGGATGTTTACAGACTAGAAAGGCAATTGTTTCAAGAGAAGAACAATACAGAAGAACAATTGTTCCCATCAGCCTCTGCTCTCATTATTAGATAAAGACAGGGGTTACTTCAGATGTCCAGGCCATGTTAGACTTTACAGGGTTCGAATAATCCTTAAAAGGCAACACATTCTATAAAATGAGGACCTGATGTTTCACTGGAGAGGAATTTGTTAGAGAAAAGTATATCTGATGCCACAGCTCTGTGAAGTTGTGAGTCATTGGGATGATGCTATTCAAATTTATCCTACCTTGATAATGTTGGAGCATTAGGAAGAGAACAGTAGGCCCAGTCGGTGAATCGATGGCGTGTTGATTGGCCCTGTCTGCTGCATTTTTTCTCCCCAATTTTTGGTGATGGTAAGAAATTCACTGAACCCATCTCTGGCATGGGGTTTTATGTATCTCCAGGCTGATAAATCCTCTGAGAATCTTAGATTTTTTATAGAATAGACAACAATTTCCATACCATTGAATAATTGTGGTGAGTTTTCTGATTCTATTTCTATTGAGGAAATATTTGGACATTATGCGGGCTAGTAATTTGCCAGATGTACTGCGTGAGTCATGGGCTATTTAAAGAGGTTCGGAGAAGTAATTTAGAAACAAAATAGAGGTACACATTTTTTTGTGCGTGTGTGTGAAAAGAAGACACAAAAATACACACCATCTTTCAGAAAATGACATAATTTATAGTAATTTCCAAAAATATCTTATTGCAAGAGGATAGGCGATACACGAGTCCAGTATAAACCGGGAGGAATCAGTATGGGGAAATGAAACGATTTCTTTTATGTTCATTGATACGCCATTTGCATTCTAAGTATGGCACAGTTTTGGGAGCATCTCAGGCATCACCAAGTCTAGTTAATTATAACATTAAACATGGCTGTGAAATAAAAGAAATTGAAAATCTCCAAGGATTCTTCTTAGGAATAATTATGAGGGTTGGTGTGGCTCCCTGGTCCCTTTGCTCCTTTGCTTTTACATGCCTTCTGTAAGTGCCTGCCATGTAATACGTCACACTAGCTGCTCTGAGGGATATGAAGAACAGGGAAAACATTCTATCAAAGTGCTCGTGACTTAGGGGGACCAGGAAAAAAGCTCAGGAGTGTGATTCCTTGGGAAGATGTGAAGTTTCACAAAAATAGTAAAAGAATTAGAACTTTTGTTGAGATGACTTTAAAATGATCAGGGTCATCTAATTTGAATAATTTGAGCATGGCCTACCTACTTCATACAACTGTTGAGAGTGGGTACCTAGTTTATGGTTGGTTCAGCTGGTGTACAGGAATTCTGTTTCATGCTGGTAAAACAAAACAAAACAAAAACAAAAAAAACTTGCTTATTTACTTAAAACAATGTTTCTTATCCTTCCTAATGCTGTGACCTTTTAATACAGTTCCTCATGTCGTAGTGACCTCCCCACCCCAAACATAGAATTATTTTTGTTGTTACTTCATAACTGTAATTTTGCTACTGTTATAAATTGCAATGTAAATATCTGATATGCAGGAGATCTGATATATGATCTCTGAGAAAGGGCCAAGACCCACAGGCTGAGAACCACTGATTTATAGTCTTCATGTTGGTATAGAGTTTGGTATACAAGTTTTATCAAATGAAGGAAGCTTCAAATTTTCTGCCCCTACTATCATAAGAATTCTTTTAG
Source organism: Chionomys nivalis (assembly GCF_950005125.1). Lineage (NCBI taxonomy): Eukaryota > Metazoa > Chordata > Mammalia > Rodentia > Cricetidae > Chionomys > Chionomys nivalis. The sequence goes on from NC_080091.1 coordinate 87,174,991, forward strand.
TTAAGTGATAAATAGACATTAGAGTATATAATATTTTCTCTATTTGTAGAAATTCATGTAACAATTCACCTTATATCCAATGAATTGCTATCATTTAGTCATTTTTTGCCATCTTGGAATAAATCATACTTGATTATTGTTTTAAAATATACCATTGGGTTTGATAGTTTAATAGTTAAGAGAACTTGATGGTTTTGTGGAGGTCCCAGATTGGGTTCCCAGCAGTTCACAACAGTCTGTAACTCCAGTCTCAGGAAATTTGATGCCCTCTTTTGGCTTCTGAGGGTACCAGGCATCCACATGGTGCACACACAAACATAAAGGTTAAACATTCATATTTATTATTAGTTTGGAATGCTTGGCCAAGCTTAGGTTCATTTCTGGCTAGCTCTTTTAACTTAAATTAACCTGTTTCTTTTTATCTACCTCTTGCCTCAGGGATTTTTACTCTTCTTTGCTTCTATATATCTTACTTTCACTGCTTCTCATGTCTGCTGACTGGCAGTTGCCTGTCTGGTCAGTTTCTCCCTCATTCTCTCCTCTCTTCTCCTCTTATTCTTCCTCTCCAGCCTAGATTTCTCCTCCCATTTATTCTCTCTGCCCGCCAGCCCTGCCTATCCTCTTTCTGCCTAGCTATTGACCCTTTGACTAGACCAATCAGATGCCTTAGACAGGTAAGGTGAAACAGATGCAACACATCTTTACAAAATTAAACACACATCCTCATATTATTAAAAAAATGCAGCATAAACAAAAGTAACACACTTTTACTTTTTAAAGTAGTATTCTGCAGCATAAACAAACATCTTTGCCTAGTTAAATTAACATTTCACAACTCAGACGCTTTCACTGAACCTGAAGTCTTCTGTGTGGTTTGCAGCAAGCTCCCAAGATCTAGCTGGCTCAGCCACCAACATGCCATACCAATCACAGGCATGCAGAGCCATGCCTGGCTTTTATATAAATGCTGGAGATTCAAACTCGAGGTCCCATGCTTGGACAGCAAGCACCCTTGCCTGGCAAGTTAACTCTCTAGCATCCCCATTTCCCTTCTTAATTGTCCAACTTGATAAAGGTTAATTTGGTTTCCCAGAGGAAGACTGACTTTGTAGTATCCTGATTCAGAGCCCAGTTGGAACCACTGCAGAGATGGCTGTAACCAAGAGACAAGGACAGGCAACAGGAACAGGCTGACTCCTAGTTTAAAGTGTAGATATGGCAATTGGGTTTGATGTTTTAATATTCTTTTTGTAGTTCATCTTCTGGGATTTGGTGGTGGTGCTACAACATAGTTTTATGTTTAAGAAAAACAGAAATGTTTACAAATTCACCATGGAATACAAGTTAAAAAAAAGAAAATAATTCGGGGGCAGCGTTTTTGCTCCTTTGCTCAAATTTTCTCCACTGAGTATTTAGTTCATTAACTAATGCTGGCGTCAATCTGCCTCAGAGTGTGTGAGTTTTCAGTGGAGCTGGCCACACTGGTGCCAGTGAGGACAAGGTCAGGATCAGTGACTTATATAGACAAAACAGAAGGAACCAAGTGGGTTTGGTTTATTGGAAATACTGAAAGCTCACGTTAGGGACTATATGCTGGCTAATTAAAAGTAGTAAGTTTAAAATAAGTCAGTATTACAGGGATGGATATAGAAACCTGATGGTTCTACGGCTAATAAAATTTTAGTCAGCTGAGGCAAAAGAGGAAAGCGTTAGAAGATTTTTATAAACCCAAACTAGAGAGGGCACTGGCAAAGTCACATCCAGACCCATTATTTTCATTGGGTTTCTTACAGGCCTTCATTATAGAAGCTTCATCATCAGAGAAAGCTTGGATGGAGTCAAAGGCTATCAGTAAAATGGTGACCATGACCTTGCTTTCATGACAGAAGATATTTACGATTAGGAGAGCATTTTGCACTTTGTCCAGATTTGAATTTCAAAACATTTAATTAGGCTCTGGTAAGTCAGAGTGAAATTTGGGGTTAAACTTAAATCACCTTTATTAGCAAACTCCCTTCCTGAAATGGCAGCCAACACTCACCCAATAGCTTTGAAGCTGCCTAATGAATTATCTGTCCTTAGTGCATTGTCCTTTGCAAACTTACGTTCTGTTTCCTTAACCTGGGCTAGGCGTTATAAATAGTAAGAAAAACTGTACCTAGCCATCAATATGGTAACTGCTAGAGTCAGCGATTCCAGGAAAAAAGCAACAAGAGGACTCTCTACCATAAAGTCTCCAGATTATCTATCTTTATTTAGATTTATGGAAGCCAGAGCTTCTGGTGACCTTTAGATAGCATCAGGATGTGTGTAAAACATGGATCATTGCAGACTGTTGATTGCTCTCCTGTTCACACACCACTGATGGCCCCAAATTTCCTTCATAAAGTTCTTCATTTGTAGTTGTGAGAGGAAAACGATCTCAGGGCGAGGACGTGGCTATCTTCTCATCATCCAGTTGATCGTAATAATAAGCCACACCTTGATTCTTGACTTCCATCCTGTAGCAGACCAAGGTTTTGTGGAGAAATATTTCGTAAAATTCCTGGGGACTTAACTGCCATTACTTAAAAGCCAATGTCAAAATGTATGAACAATTTATTGAAAAATCTTTCCTCTTGGTAAATCTATTCTTTGGTCCTTGCATCTAGAAAAGGATTTCTTTTTTTGTTTTTTTGTTTTTTCCAACAGTTAAACTTATTTAAAAGTATAAAAAGAGTTACTTGAAGAACTGGAGAGCAACTCTTCGCTTTGAAAATACTTGGCTGTTCTTTTGACTAGGGAAGGCTGGCTCCCTCCACACTCCTAGTGTACCCAGAAGTGCATGCTAACTGTGGAGGGAAATTCAGGGCGGGACTGTGGCTCATGGCTATGTTTGCCAGGGGTATGTGAGGCCTTGGGTTCATTCACTCTAGCTCCTTCAGCAGCACACATTACTAATACAGGGCTAGTCTGGCCCTTGTTTCTTTGCTCCCACCAACCCAGAGTGATGTCTTGTTCTTGGTAGTGGCAGCTGGTCATGCTGCCATTTTTGTTTCTTTGGTCTTTAGGCTTCTCTGTGAGTTCAGCCAGTCAGAGCACCAGAGAAGAAAGGGGCTGTCCCTTTCTGTCCCTGCTCTAAAAAAGCACAGAAAAGTTATCTAGAGAATTAAGGAGCACTTCATTTTGAAAATGTTTGGCTGTTCCTTTGACTAGGGAATAACTGGCTGCCTTCACACTCCTAGTGGGGTCAGAAAAACGTGCTAATTATGAAGGGGTTAAACTTACTCCTTTCCCCTCTTGTTCTTTTTTCCTGGAATAGCTGACTCAAGCAGTTGATATATTGATTGTAAGGTACAGTTTTCCTTATGTTTTATAATGCCTAGTCCGGGTTAGGAAAACAAAAGGTAAGTTTGCAAAGCACAATCCACTAAGGACAAATTAATCCATTAGGCAGCTCCAAAGCTATGAAGTGAGTGTTGGCTGCCATTTCAGGAAGGGAGTTTGCTAATACAGGTGAACTAAGTTTAACCCCAAAGAATTAGCATGCACCCTCCTCCTTTCTTGATGCTTCACAATGACAGCCACTCCTGGATTTTACTCCTGGGTCTGTTCCTATTATTCCTGGTAAGCCATGATTGCATTCTGTACAAACTTAATTGCTAAGCTGCACATTGACACGCTCAGGAATCAGAGGTGTTTCCTGGATGATCACAAGGCTGACCAGATGCTGAAGTTCACCACTCAACATCAGAGAGAGATGGGGGAACTGGGTGGCATATTGCTCAAGTCAAGAAAAGGTCAAATCTTGAAATTCCAAGTATGGCTTCTACTGAGTGAGCACATGGCTTTCTAATCTGAACTTTTGTTGAATGCATTTGCTAGTTTGTCCTCACCAGAAGCCATAGGCCTACTCTTCCCTTAGGGTTATGATTAGTCTCCTTGTGCCTGGTGGTAATGGCTTCTTTCTGTTTCAAAACTCTGATTGTATCCACATTCTTTAAGGGTTCCATTAACTTACACACAACTCCAGAAACGGTCTTTCATGGAATTCTCCTAAGACATACCGGATAATGACTTTTGCTTCCTACTAACCTAGATTGATCTACAAGGCTCTTTATTTTTTTATTTATTCAAAAACATGGGCGTGAAATGGGGAGTTACTGAACAAACAAGATGCATTATTGGAAATCATGCCTGTGACTATGTAGAGGCAGATACAAGATAAGAAGTAACTATGCTCTTGCTTCCATACTTAGATCTGGCCAATGGGCTTCCCTGAGTCCTGTGCTTTGGAAGACCCTACTCTTCCTCTCCTCCAGGTGTAATGCTCCTCTGAGAATGAAGTCTTTAGGGATGAATGTTCCCCCACTCCATCTTTCCCTACTTTTCAATAACTCACCTTTTGGTCCTGCCATCAAAAGTGTGCTCCGGTGTCATCAGAGGGAAGGAAACTCAGTTGAGAAAATGCCACTATGAGATCCAGCTGTAAAACATCTTCTCATCTAGGGATCAAAGAGGGAGGGCCCAGACTATGATGGGTGGTCCCATCCCTGCAATGCTGGCCCTGGATTGTATAAGAAGGTAGATTGAGAAGCAAGTCAGTAAGCAATTCCCCTCTATGGCCTCTGCATCAGCTCCTGTATCCAGGATTCTGCCCTGAGGTTCTTGAGTGATGAGCAGCAATACCGAAGTCTAAGCCTAATCTTTCCTTCCCAACTTGCTTTTTGGTCATGGTGTTTTGTCACAGCAATAGAAACCCTAACTAAGACAAATTGGTACCAGGAGTAGGGTATTGGAATAGGCCTAACCATGTTTTTGTTCGGAGTAATATGGACTTTGGGACTATGGATAGAAAAGCAGTTGAATGCTTTAAAAGCTGCCTAATGTACCACACTAGTAGGAACATGGAAGATATCGGCACTGAGTAAGATTTGATGAACTGTGGGGTGATATTTCAAGAGGTTTCAGAGGACAAGAATTTTAATATGTTGCCTAGAGATAATTTTTTGTGATATTTTGGTGAAGGAAGTAGGTGCTTTATGCCCTTGTCTGAAGAGTTTTCCTGAGGCTAAAAAGAAGAGTTTGGGTTTAATTTCCTTGGCAGAAGAAATCTCAAAACAGTGTATATAGACTCTGTCGTGTGGTTTTCAGTAGTAGTGGAATAGAGCTAAATTCTGTGTTCAAGGAGATACGCGGGTTTTTAAAAAATGGAATAAAGGGAATGGTAACCTCAGGGCAAGATCCCACCCAGGTAATTTCTAACTTGTGAAAAGGAACTAAAGAAAAACTTCAAACTGGGTGTGGTGGGACACACCTTTAATGCCGGTGGATGGTGGATCTCTGAGTTTGTGATCAGTCTAGTCTACAGATCAAGTTTTGGGACAGTCAAACAGGCAAGAAATTACAGAAAGCTGGTGTAATTGAACAAAGGTGTTATGTTCTAGTAATCTTGGGACTTGGAAACTTGACATCTTTGGCCACATGGTTCTGATTTTAGAGCTAAGGATAGAAGAAACATGTTATAAAATTGGTCTTTGCTGCTGAGGCCAGGCATGTATCAGGTGTGTCTCTGAATGAAGGTCTATTAGAGAGGCCATTTCATGAAGCTATGAATTTGAAGCCTGGATTGCCTTGGAGAACCTAAGATGTTAGAGATGCCAGAATCATGAGATATCTGCCAAGGAGAGCTGCTAACAGGGAGTGGAATCAGCCCACAAGAAAGAAGTGTGTTTCAGTAAACAAAGCTGAAAGGAGTTGGAGATCAAAAGAGCGTTTTGACATCAGACATAGAGATGCAGAGTTTGGAGTTTGCCCAGCTGGTCTTTGGTCTAGCTTTTTCCCCAGTTTTTCCTTGCTATGCTCCCTTCCTTGCATTTTGAAATGGTAATGTATATGCTGTGCCATTATATGTTGGAAGTATGTGATCTGCTTTTTGATTCTGATTTTTACATGAGGATTACAGTGAAGAGGTTGCCATGTGACTCAGAAGAGATTTTGGACTTTGGAACAAGTTTGAGATTGTTACAGACTATGAGGACATTTAAGTTGTACTGAATGCATTTTTTTTTATTATAATATGGCTCAACTTTTGGGGGCCAGGGAGTGGAATGTGGTGGTTTGAAAGAAAATGGCCCCCAAAGGGAATGGCACTATTAGGAGGTGTGGTCTTATCAGAGGAAGTGTGTCACTGTGGGGGTGGGATTTGAAGTCTCTTTTGCTCAAGCTTCCCACAGCGTGACTTTCAGTCAACTTCCTGTTGCCTGAAAGATATAGGACACTCAACTATTTCTCCAGCACTACTTCTGTCTACATGCTGCCATATTCCTCACCATGACAAAAATGAACAAAACCGCTGAAACTGTAAGCAAACGTTTTCATTTATAAGAGTTGTCGTAGTCATGGTATCTCTTCACAACAATTAAAAACCCTAACTAAGACAGATAAAAAGCTCAGGATCCCATGATCTGGTACTACAGAGACACCGATCTCTTGGATAGGCTCAGGAAGACTTCAGTCCTTAGCTGACATTGCAACTTCTGGGCTCCAGTTATTCATACTGGCCTGTGTTCCAGATTTTGACCTGAGGTGTCTAAGATCTTTGACCTGAAAGATGTACCTTTCCATTTCGCTATGTCTCCATTTTTCTTTTTCCTGTCTCTTGAATGTATACTTAGCAGCTAGAATCCATTGAGACTCAGATAACAAGAAACCTAGCAGAAAGTTTTGTACTAGTTCTACTTGAGGCTTCACCTTCAGGAGCTAATGTAATTTTCCCATGGTGACTGTGGATTAAATGATTGAAATCACTGCTGACTTAGGGAAGCCTGATGGATGTTGAAGCAACAGTTCTTTTGCTAAAGGCAGCATAGATAGCAAGAGAGGCTCCAAAAGGTGTTAATTAAGGAATTAAAATGCCTCATCTTCCAAAATCCTTGCTTAGTTCCTAGAAATTGAACATCATAAGGAGTGAATATAATATGGATATAAATAACTTATTGGTAATGCTAGTAGTGATTTTAAAGAATTTTTAACAGCTGTCTTTAGTGTTTAGCATCTGCTCAACATCCAGGAAGAGGTGGGACTCTTTAATTTGTCTCAGGCCTTTAGAAGTTCCATTTTGTCACAAACTTTTGTGTACCTGTTTTGGTTGAAATAAAATGCTGCAGGTCCCCAAGTGGCTGCAGCAGGCAACAGGTCCTGAGACCATGCGGCAGGTCCCCAAAGTGGTGGCAAGCAGCAGGCAGTAGGTCCCGAGAGCAGCCAATCCCAGGCAGGGATGGCACAGTTCCCCAAGTAGCTACAGAGGGCCATGAGGGGCAGTGAGTCCCAAGCAGGGAGCCACATGGTGGGTGAGAGACCTTGACGGGGAAGCCAGTACCATGAGGAGAGACAGACAGATGAGCATGCCACAAGCGTAGAGGTCAGTGCTCACGCAGACAGAACACATGGTTGCCATGGAAAAAACACCCAGTTCTGGATCCCAACCTTGGGAGAGGGATGGAAGGGTCTATCCGAGTCATGGTACCAATGTTATGGTTTAAATAAAGTGCTGTGGGTTCCCCGAGCAGCGGCAGTGGGTAGCCAGCCATGAGACCATGCCGCAGGTCCCAGAGTGGTGACAGGCAGTGGGTCCTGAGACCACAGCAAGCCACAAAGGCAGTCAGGTCCAGGCTGAGAGCTGCATGGTAGGTGAGAGACTGAGATGGGTAGACATGCCACAAGACCATGTCACAGGTCTCCAAAGGCAGCTGGTCCCGGGCAAGAAGCCATGTGCAGGTGAGAGACAGAGACATGGATAGATGGATGGTCATGCCATGTAGTGTGAAGTTGAATTTTTTTTAGTGGGTTATGGAAGGTAATGGGAGAAGGAGGAAGAGCAGAGAGAGAGGCAGAGAGAGAGAAAGACAGAGAAGGGGGAAGAGGAGACGTGGGAAGAAGGGAGGGATAGAAGCTGCCTCTGAGAGAGAGAGAGAGAGAGAGAGAGAGAGAGAGAGAGAGAGAGAGAGAGAGAGAGAGAGAGAGAGAGGAAAGGAAGGGACTCAGACTGGAAGCAGAAGAAAGATCCACCTGCCTCAGTGGTGAATGGGGAAGGGAGTGGGAGGGGCTTGTCTCAGACAAGGAGGGCTTAACAGATCATTTCATTCTCATCTGTTTTATAATAAAAAGGTGGGAGTCAGGCACAACAAGTTAAAGGAATTGGGGTAGCAGATTCTCAAGACTGCTTTCTGCTTATTTGTGGGCATCGTCTTGGGGGGAACCTGAGAAAGCTGGGTGCTGGTCACATCCTGGTGCAGCTGGTCTCTTTGCTCCTGTCCTGTGTTTGTGGTATGGAAATGTCTGATGTCTCTTACTCCTGTTTAAGGCATTGGCAGAACAGAGGACAAAGTTAATTTTAGGGAAAAAAGTTTTAGGACCAGGGAATTGAGAGGGGTGTATCTGACATGTTTATGGTGGATCCTTTAATTCGGCTTCCTGGAACTCACAAAAATTCTTTGGGTTTGTGAAAATAGAAGTTTTAAACATATACATTGTATAAACAGTAGCATATTTATGTCAGAATGACTGAAAGATATTTTTGTACAATGAAATGTATTTTTAAGACTATGGAAGGCCGGGCGGTGGTGGCGCACGCCTTTAATCCCAGCACTTGGGAGGCAGAGGCAGGTGGATCTCTGTGAGTTCAAGACCAGCCTGGTCTACAAGAGCTAGTTCCAGGACAGGCTCCAAAACCACAGAGAAACCCTGTCAAAAAAAAAAAAAAGACTATGGAAGACAGCATGAGAGAGAAATTTGATAACTTGTATTTGTCCTTACACCTTTATAACTTGCAGGTCTTGTATTTTGTTGAAATTTATTTGGTAGGTTGTCCTTTTAAACTGACAAAACCTCTCAGCTGTCAAACTGTATCAGAGATCTTTGAGAAGGATAAAATTTTACTTGAATTGTTGATTAAAAAACGACAGAGAACTTACTTGGTTGGCACCTAGATCTACTCCTCAGGGTCCTCCATGATCACTGAAGGTCGTATTTGCCTTTTGCTGTTTAGTGTAGGGCCTGCCAGGCTCTAGAAGATCCTGTGGGCTAAGAAATCTATAGGAAGACAAGCCTACCTTCACCTGAGCAGCTAGGCTATCAATTCCAGCGATTCTGTCTATGTCTGGAGTTTTTCAGTTTAGATGAAAGGCAGTATTTCCTAATGGTCAGCATTTGACAGTTGAAACGAATTGTGGATGGATGTTGTTCTGTGCCTATTTGCCTTCTGTCTTCTTTGGAAGAAGTAGAGTGCTGCCACTAGGAGCCAACCTGTCTCTTTTTGTTATGAAAAATTTTTTAATAATTAAATATTTAAATGCCATATTCCCCAGATCTCTGAGCAGTTGAGTGCTGTTTATCAGGTGTAACTACAGTATAGAATCTGCTTGGAGAGCTGGGTCTGAGCTTGACTGTACTGGCTCTTAACAGGTAAGATTTACACTCATAAAAGACAGAAAGAAGAAAAAACTGCTTGCAATAGAAGGTTACTGGCAGAAATGACAATAGTAAAGAACATATTAATATATTTTAAATGAGGGTTGGATTAAATATAAAGTATTTGGAAGCAGTCTTGAGAATCTGCCACCCCATGAAAAATCAAAGGCTGTGCTTTGAGGAGTTACTTCTAAAGTTCCACACTACTTTAATAAAGAACATATAATAGTTCTCTCCTTTGGTAATCTGAGTGATTTGTCATGATTCTAATAATATTTTGTGGTCTAATAACTTAGGCTAACATGCCTATTCCTCATTTTGAAATCTCAGAGGTCAACCATGACAAGACCATATCCCTCTCCAAGACTTCAAATAACTTGTCTTTATAGAAATGCTAATTTCCAAATATTCCTATACTTTTTTTGGGGGGGGGGAGTTTCAAGACAGGGTTTCTCTGTAGCTTTTGAGCCTGTCCTGGAACTAGCTCTTATAAACCAGGTTGGCTTCGAACTCACAGAGATCTGCCTGCCTTGCCTCCCCAGTGCTGAGATTAAAGGCATGCACCACCACTGCCCAGCTTCCTATACCTTTCTAACATGCTCTGTCAAGCAGATTCACTCATCTAGACCTTTCCATGGTTCTCTTCACAACATTCAGATTAGATATTGCCTGATGTGAGATTCAGCTCTGTATGCTATGAATATATTTTATTACCATTGGTTAATAAAGAAGCTGTTTCAGCCAATGGCGCTTAGCAGAAGAAAGCCAGGAAGGGGAAATCAGAACAGAGATAGAGAGTAGGTGGAGTCAAAGAGAAGCCATGTAGCTTCCGAAAGAGAAAGACACCCAGAACCTTTACCTGTAGGCCACAGCCTCATGGCAATACACAGATGAATAGAAATGGGTTAATTTAAGATGTAATAGTTAGCTACTAATATGCCTAAACTATTAGCTAAGCAGTGTTGTAGTTAATATAGTTTCTGTGTGATTATTCCAGTCTGGGTATCTGGGAAAAAAAGAACAGTCTCTGCCTATTATTACTGGCATATATTACTGTCTCTCCTAGGAGCATCCCAGCTATCTTCTTTATTATTTTTTAGTTTGTGTGTGCATGTATGTGTACGATGTATGTGTTTTATGTGTATGTACATATGTGTGCATGATTTCTGGGTGCATGTATATAATGTGTGTACATGTGTGTATATGATATGTATGTTTATGATGTATATGTGCATGTATGTGTGCATACATGTGTATTTATGATGTATATGTGCATATGTGTATGTGCCTGTGTGTGGGCATGTTTATGTCACAGTGCACAGGTACTTTTCACCTGCTAGTCTTCTCTTTCCACTTGTTTGAAACAGAGTCACTCTTTCACTGCTGGATACTTAGGCTGCCTGGCCCATGAGTTTTTGGAAATTATCTTGCCTCTGCTTTCTATTTGGCTACGCTGAGATTATAGGTGTGTCCTCTCATATTGGATTTAGATGGGCTCTGGGGATCCAGGCACGGGTCCTCATGCTTGAGTCAGCACTCTAGGTACCGAACATCGCCCGAGCCCCCAGCTCTGTTCTCACTAATTGAAAACTGCTCTGAGATGGACGCTTTTCTCTGAGTCATCCCCACACAGACCCTGTGGACCCGCCTTCTGCTGAAGTTCTTCCCCCTCACTATCCTGGCTGTCCTGCTCTCCTTTCGCTCACATGTGAACTGATTGTCTCTAACTTCCTGGGGTGTGCTGCTCAGCTGTATTTCCTTCCCATAGTGTGCCCCAACCCATGCTCCACAATACAGAGATACCGATCTTTTTACTTCTTCTGTTTCCGCACTTAAAATCCTTCCACAGCCCCCTCGAGCTTTCAAGGATAAAGTTCAAGCTCTTTCATTTGGCACAAGAGGCCTTTTGTAACCCTGTTTCTTTCTGTAGTTTCAGCTTGATTGTTTTCTAATGTGAAGCAGGAGGCACATTGAGCGACTTGTGATTGATTCTCTGCGGGTTCTCAGTCTCCATCCTGGTGGTCTTAAAAACTCTGTATCAGCCCCCCTAACAAACTGCCCGGGCTCTCCCATTCATCATAGCACCTCCTGCATGGCGTCCTGTGCTTCTGAGAGCAAGGCTCATGTCCTAGCACGTGCACCTCTGTTGAACCAGGGTTCTCTCCGCTCCTCAGAAGCGGACTTGGTTTCTATGGACTAGTTTATTTTCTTTCTACCAGCTCCAAGAAAGTTACAGGGTATGTGTGGTACTGGTGGTGTGAAAGGGTTTGGATCTGTATGCTGTGTGTTTGTGGATGGAAAGGCTACGCGGGAATGGGAGGATGAAACACCCAGGCAGCCCCGCAAAGCCAGGCTCTCGGGAACTGTGAAAATAGAACTGTGGACTAGCCGTTGAATAAGCTCCCCCCACAACTGCCTGTCCTGGCATGTCCTCTGGGCTCAGATTAGTGTACCCTAGGATCCATCACCCTAGCTCCTCTGTGCACTGGCCAGCCACCAGGAGCAGCTTCTTCTTCTTCTTCTTCTTCTTCTTCTTCTTCTTCTTCTTCTTCTTCTTCTTCTTCTTCTTCTTCTTCTTCTTCTTCTTCTTCTTCTTCTTCTTCTTCTTCTTCTTCCTCCTCTTCCTCCTCTTCCTCCTCTTCCTCCTCTTCCTCTTCTTCTTTTCTGTCAAAAATCTAATCAACCAAATTCACCATCCACAGAAATAACCCTGGGAGAGTTGAGGGTAATGCGCTTCAAAATCAGATGGGTTGAAGAATTAGCTAGTGAAGGCGTCTTTCACGTCCTTGCTTCCCTTTGCCTGGAATAGCCTCTCCTTGTGTTTCTGCTTGGCAGACTCTGATCTGTTCTTTTCACTTTTGCTGCATTACCCTGGCTGGCACTTGCACGGCTCTGCAGTGGGATACCTCGTGGTGTGGCCTGACCAGGCCTGTTTAATGCCCATCAGCCTCCCCTACACTGTTGAGTTCCTTATCAACAAGAATCCTCAGTTTTATGTTTTTACATTCATCCCTAGCACTCTGCCTAAAACACAGTTGAAGCAATTAATATTGCCTTAAAACTGGAGAGAAAAACAAAGCAAAAGAACATTTGTTTGGCTTAGTCAGAGAAATCACTTGCATATACAGCAACTGTACTCTTTTCAAAGTGAAACTAATACACAGAAGCCTGAAATCCTAAATTTTTATTTCCCATAATCTTTACAATTGTCCCACATTAGTTTCAAATGCTTGACTTTGGATGTATGAAATCTGAGGGTCTATCTTAAGTATTTATGTTTAGCTTAGATATTTAGTGTAGCCTTCTGTCAAATCAATAATCCTAACCCACAAAGCACTCCTAAGGTGCCAAACACTCCCTCGAGGCACAGCGGTGTCAAGGACAGGACAAACATTTGCGATTAGAAAAAGGAAGTTCAATTTAGGGAGCCAGTTAGCCTTGAAGGAGCTGTTTACCCTGTGTGAGCAAGCAGTTTCTACTGAAGCCAGATTTTATTTGTACAGGATTACCCCCTCCCACTCAACACACACACCAGTCTACAATCCTGCTTGATAAAGATTGATGAATGTGTTACTCAATTTGCAGGGCCATATTTACCCAGTTTACAAGGTAATGGGTAATTAGCATCCAGGATAAAACCTTGACTAAATATTGTCAAAGGTTTTCCTGAGTGAATGTCATTAATCTCTCTGAATCTCTGGCTTGATCCTTGGGGCTGTGGTGACAGGCTCTTCGTCACCATCGCTCACTATGTTGGCGCTGCTATAGCAGGAGCAATGTAAAGGGAGTAGCTGTCCTCTTGGAAAACCAAAATCCTAGTTTTTTCATGTTTCCTTTAAACTAGCTATGGCCAGAGGGTGACTCTGTACTCTGTGTTCTTACATAAGAAAACATGACCTAACTTAATAAGTAAACTAACACAAAGCCTAATGTAAGAACATATTTTTATAACTAAAAGTGTCATGAGCCCACTATGTCATAAACAAATAAACATGTTTGTGTTTTTTCACAATGTCAGAATTCAATGAGTAAACATCACGGTATCGTTTTGTTCACTGTTAGCAACTTCCTAGGTTCTCCTGCTTTTCTGTATTGTCTTGTCTAAGGCAAACACAGATCCTGTTATTCAAATCTTAATTCCAAATATTAACTCTTGTATCACACATTACACATGTATGCACGCGTGTATGTCTACAAGCAGGTTGCAGAATAGCTACACAGCATCATAGAGGTATGAAACTTCAAAGATGTCCGAGTATCCAAAGCAATGAAACTGATGGGTTGCTAGGAGAGTTTCTATGTCCATAACGAAGCTCTAGCAGAAGATGGAAGATGCACCCATGGCTGCAAACCAGAGCATCAGGCTGTAAGGTCAGACAGAGTTAAGCCGTGAGAACATGGTGGGACAAAAGGGCAGGAACAGGCTCAGGTGAGAAAACATGTGGCTGGACAGATGGCCACTTCAGACAGGTATCTCAAAGATGGACAGCAGGCAATGGGAGTGGATCCTGTTAACTACAGATGGACAGCAGGCAACTGGAGTAGACCCTAACAAGTGTGGGGACCAAGCCAAGCTAAACCCCCTAAGCCAGGAATCCTCTGTCAGTCCCTTGGCACACACATAGTGAGTGGCCAAATGGCAGGTAAGTAATGCTGTTGCTATCCTTGTGCTGGTTTTTGAGGCTCAGTAGTTATATCAATTGCATGTTTGGTAAGTTCTCATTCTATTGTAATATTTTGAAAGAAAATGGCCTCCAAAGGGAGTGGCACTTTTAGGAGGTGTGGGTTTATTAGAGCAGGTGTGGTCTTGTTGGAGAAAGCATGGCACTGTGGGAGCAGGCTTTGAGATCTCCTATGCTCAAGCGACTCCCAGTGTCAGAGATCATTTCCTGTTGCCTGCAAGATCTAGGACTCTCGGCTACTTCTCCAGCACCATGTCTGCCTGCACACTACCACGTTACACCATGGTGATAAGGGACTAAACCTCTGAGAAATGCAAGCTACCCCAAATAAATGTTTTTCCTATATAAGAGTTTCATAGCCATGGAGTCTCTTCACAGAAATAGAAACCCTAAAAGCCTGTTTTTCTGAGATGATTTTAATATACACCTGTATCTCTGTAGCCCCATTTCACCCTGATAAATCTGTAGGGTGGCACTCTTTCTAGTCCAAAAAATAAATCATTTACCAGTACATACTATGTGGGTTGTGCCTGACAGATGACATTGTTAATATGTCCACTCAGGTGTGCAGTCATCTTCCATCCTGTAAGTGGAGCCAAAAGCTACTTGTCAAATGGATTCCCTAAGGACACAGCAGCTTGGGCTACCAATGTTTCGCACAGAATGAAGTAACTTAGGGAAAGACACAGCTTGGTTTCAACACTGAGCCTCAATCATTACAGTCGCCAAATTTCAGCCAATGACAAGTAGCCGCCAGATCAGTGTGAACATCCCCACTCTTGTTCATACTAAGCGTCGTTGGCTAATTAAGCATTCTAAAGGTCATGTGGACAAGTTATTATTAAGTTCATATGAGATGTAAGAAAGTCTAGAGTTAAATAGAGCTTTTGGTTCTGTAGAGATTCAAGGTATGGGATTCCAAAGCATAGTGCTGATACTATATGAAGTATTCTGGGTCCTTTGGTCTTCTGGAAATGGCAAGGCTTCAGGAACACGATCTTTCTGACCTTCTCTTCCTGGTTCTCACTCATCCTTCTCTTTCAAGTTTGCCAGAATTCAGAATTTCTCTTCCCCAAGGTAGGAAACAAATGCCATTCTTCCATTCTCCTGGCAGATCTCGTGCCAGAACTGAGAAGAAAGAACGCTGCGTGCACCAAAAGTCTAAATGCAGAGACTTTGCTGCTCCCTCTCTTTAGTCTATGGCCTTTCAGACAAACTCCTTTATCCACCTGTCTTTCTACAATATCGGCCATTCTTCCTAGAATCTAAGCATGGACTAGACCATTTTCTCAGGATCATTAGGTCTTTGTTCTTAAGACTCCCTGGCCTATAATTTTTATCAAATAATAATTTTTATTTAAAGAAATGTTGACCATGACCCTTTTGATGAGTGGGGGAAAGGTACCACACTTTCTGCTCTTCAGTCATCTTGCGGTTCCTTCAATTCTTTGTGTTATAGGATCACTTTATATAGTGACTGTGCTAGCTTTTACCTCTTGATATTTGCCATAAGATCTAATTTGCAAAGGTTCTAAATTTTGAAATTATTATCTCTGAGAGAGATACCAAGTGCCTTTTGAGAACTCCAGGTCAAGAATTTGAAGTCTGTTTGTTACTCTGCCACGATGTCATCTTGAAGCTTTGTTTCATTTCATTCAAGTTCTGAGTGTAATTAGAAGATTATATTTTATCTCTGGGAAAATTGATTAGAGGCAATATCTTATTACTTGGAATATATAATGGTAAGTTCTGTGGAAGAGGAAAGAGTGCAGATAATCCAAAGAAATGAATCTGGATTTTGGAACAAACTAGTTTTTTGAAGCTGTCCTATTTTTTTCATGGTATTTTCCTACTGATAACATTAAAATTTATTTGTGTTTCACCCAATGAGTAAAGAAGTCATTGACAGAACCACATTTTGGTAAAGGTAGAAAATCCATGAATTGGCAAAAAATTTTGTTTCAGATAAATGCTGGTGTAAATGAGATATAAATGAATAATCTAAAGTTATCTTTATAAAGCTTCCTTAGACTAAGTGTTCAAACAATCAGAACACCTAAAATTCACAGTGCAATTAGAACTCAATACATTTTACACCCACCCAGTCATAACTAAATTAGATAAATTTAAATCATGCACATATATTATTAATACCATATAATTTTTTCAAGGAAACAAACATCAATAGAACCTATACATAAAGATAAAGTCAAAGAACAGGTTGGATGAATGACCAATAATATATAGTTATATCTGTAACCTTAACAAATAGATCATCAAGTTGTTGATAATTTCAATTTTAGTCATCACAAAGCAAAAAGATTCATATTTTAAAACTATTTTACATATAAATTGCATTTGTTGATACTCATTGTATTTGATGTGTATGGTGGCTTAAATAAGAATGCCCCCCCCCCACAGACACACATATTTGAATGGTTAAGGAATAGTGTAGCCTCGTGGAGCAGGTGTGGCTTTGTTGGAGGAGAGTATCATTGGGAGCCGGCTTTGAGGTTTCAGATTCTCAAGCCATGCCCAGTGGCTCACTTTCTCTTTTTACTGACTGTAGATCTAGATGTAGAACTCTCAGCTACCTCCCCAGCACCATGTCTACTTACGTGCATCATGCTTCCCGCCCTAGTAATAATGGCCTAAACCTCTGAACTATAAGCAAGCCCCAATTAAACCTTTTCCAAGAGTTGCCTTTGCCATGTAGTCTCTTTACAGCAACTGAAACCCTAACTAAGACAACGGGCAAAATGAATCTCTTCATTTCAAAGATCAATGAACTAAATATGATCCTTTTATCTAAGTAATTGCATCACAGTATAGTTTTTTGATGCAAAACTGATATTGAAAATTGGAGATTACATTTGAATCATAGCCTAGATTAATCTCTAGATTATCTGTTACATTTGAATTGAGCTACCAAAGAAACACATACATAAACTGAGAAAACAAAAGGAAAAAAAAAACTTACCCACAAATGTGCTTACAATTATTTTTCTAGTATGAAGGTATATTTACTTATCACAATTCTATTACCCTAGAGATTCAGATATTAATGAAAGCTTTAAGAGCATTCTCACTTTATGAACCCACTTCATTAAGGTCACCTAGATCTTAATATCAATTCTTTTATTTTTGAGAATTTCTTGTGTGTATACAATGTATTATGGACTGTGCACCCCTTAGCCCCTCTTATCTCCCTCCCACCACAGCTGACCTCCTCCTTCCTCTCAACCAGGTCCTTTTTTACCTTTACTTCTTTTGGGTGGGTTGGGGTGGGGAGGACAAGGACGGGGACAGGCATGTGCAGATCTTGTGGCGGTAGTCACAGCTGTGGTGTCTTCATGATTACAACAGCCATGTCATATCTAGAGGGCATTCCTGTATAGCGCTCTTCCCCACACTCTGGCTCTGTTCTGCCTCTTTTTATATTGTTATTTTTAGAGAGGATGGTGTAGATATTCCATTTCAGGTTGAGCAACTCAACAGTCCCTTATTTTCATCACGTTGAGTGTTATGAGTCTGTGATTTAGCTATCACTCTCTATAAAAAGAGGCTGCTGTAACCAAGGCTGAGAGCAGCACTAGTCTATGGGCAGAAACATAAATATTGACAAGGCAATTTGGCTCATCCATCAAGCCAATAGAATGGTAGCTTGTGGGAGCTAAGAAGAAGAGGCAAGGGAAAGTATTATTTAATGGGGTTTAGAGTTTCAGTTAGGAGTGAAGAGATTTTGGAGATGGATAGGGTTAGTGTTTGCTCAAGAATATGAATATGCTTAATGTCATTGGGCTTGAGGCACTCTATGAAGGTGTGTTGACAAGCTTCAGTGGTAGCAGTATTAAGGCAAGCCATTTCTTTCCAGGGGCTCACTCTGGATAATAGAGAAAAAAGGTACCCATGTTTAAAAGTACCCATTAAATAGTAAACACAGAATAGGTGTGAGGATACCTTCTGAAACCTGGCATGCTGTTTCCTGTCAACTTGCCAAGAACTACTCACCTGGAAAGGGAATGCATCAGTTGAGGAATTGTGTCCAGTTGAGTGGCCTGTTTGTAGGGGCACTTCCTTCAGTGGGTGGTCCTGGAATGTATAACAAAGCAGGCTAAGCAACCCATGGGGCGCAAGTTAAAAGCAGCATTCCTCTATGGTCTCTGCTTGAGATTCCTGCCTTGAACTCCTGCCCTGACTTCTCTCAGTATTGGACTAATATACCCTTTCCTCCCCAAGTTGCTTTTTGGTCATGGTATTTAACATGGCAATAGAGGAAAAGACAAGTGAACGAACAAAAACCAGTACACTTGAAGTCTTAGAAATTGGGTTGCACTTGTGTGGTTTTCCTTGTAGTCTTAACAATGTGTGGAATGCAGTTAACACACCCAAAGTATTTCTACCTTTGGAAGTTGATAACTTAGTGGGCAGTGAAAATTTAGGAGGGAGCAATAAGGCTTAAGGAATCTTGACAAGCTGAGGTTAAAGACAAGGGGGCGGATTTAAATATAGAGGAGGTAGAATCTCCTATATTTAGAAAAGTGCAAACCTTCACATCCAAGGGGCTGCAAGCCAATCGTTTGAAGCTAAGACAGAAAAGATATTGGAATATTCATAGAGACTAAGGCTGAGGGAAGATAATATGTTGGTACTGGGTGCTGGTTTCCCTCAAATTGTGTGAGTTTCCATTACAAAACCTGGGCTATATCTTCAGTAAAACATCAAAGGTGACTCTAGGCTTCCCAAGGCAACAGCTCTGAGCATTTATCTCACTAACAGCTGAGAATATTTCTCAGTCAGCTTGGCATTTTCCGTCTCTCCAAGAGAAAAGAGGGGCATGCTTGATTTCAGAAAAGTGTTTCTTTTAGTTGACCTCAAAGTGGATTTGGAAACACCTGCTGACTTAGGAGGAAGGAAAATACCATATGGGGTTGTAAACCCATGCCTTCTAGTAACAGGATAGGGGAGTGTGACTTGTGACAAAATATGGGGATGTAGGTTATTTCCTGGGACCCTTAGGGAGATTCTGAGAGAGGCATCTGGGAGCAACAGCTATTTGAAGAAGGAACTTTGTCCCTAGCCATAGTTCTGCCTTTCGTGGCTGAAGCAGGGCTTTCTTGACTCTGCCCAGGATTGCCCTGCCTTCCTTTTGTCATTTATCCGGTATAGCTCTCTGCACACCTGGCTTTGTTTCAAATTGGTGCTTTAAAATGATTAAATGTTCAAAAAGATGGTGCTTAAGTGAGCTAATCTCCAGCTATCAAAAGAACCTATTTTTTATGGAAGTTCCCTTGCAAAGCCTCTGACCATGTGATTTTAGGGATGTATGAGAACAGCAGCAAAAGAACAGATGTCCCAACAAACTTCCCACTTGAGGAAGATGCAAGAGTACCAGGTTCTAGAATGGCACCTGAAGGGTGTGTAGGGAAATCCGCCATGGAGAACCTGGGACTGATGGGATGAAAGCAAACCAGCTTCTCTGGTCCAAGCAGCACTTCGGGACCAAGGTTCTTTACTTTGGTTCCTATAAGCATTCCATGTATAAACTATGGGATGAAATGAAAAGCAGCAAGTAGGAGGACCTTGAGGTAGGGTGACGTTACAGATGGCTGGCTATTAACACTCGTGTTTGGACTTCCTGTGGGAAACCAGGCATAGTCTGTGGTGCCTGTGGTCAAACATAGTTTCCTGAGAGCTGCTTTGGGTCTAAAGCAGTGCCAAAACAGAAAGGAGGCCAAAGTCAAAATGATTAATAATCCTCTTTGTTACGACATGCCCTTTTCTTTCCATTGGTCTTCGTCAGCCTTGGGATATCCTGTTCACGTCTGATGCCACCCTCTTTGGGGTGTTTCGTTTGTGCAAGTTCTACTATTGTCTTTCATGCAGACAGTTAGAGGATGGTCCATTCAAAGTGTCCATTGTATGCTGGGCATTGTGTAAGTACTGGGGAGACAAGCATGAATATAGTATGTCCCTACCTGCAAGACAGAGCCCCATGAGAGCCCCCAGAGAGCTCGCGGTCTGTCTGGGAAGGTGAAAAATCGTGAGGTGAATTCCAGCGATAGCGGGTGAGGAGGCCTTTACTTGCTTACCCATCAGGTTACTCTGGTGTTTAGTGAGCCAGTGATGACACCTTCCCATGTGGATCAGACAGCTTAGGGAGTGGAATCAAAGCTGGAACGTGTATGAAAAGTTCACCAGGGAACAAAGGTGGACATTTTAGTCAAAGGTCAGAGGGGAGAGCTGCAGGTGGCTTGGATCACAGAGCACCTCGTAGGCTGTTCTGTGGGGTTTCGACTTTATAAGCTCAAGGAAACTACAAAAATAATTTAGAGCAGGTAATTTATGTAACTATAGCCACATCTAGAAATTAGAAAGGTCACTCTAGTGAGCTTCAGAAGGGAAGGATGGCTGTCATGTTCTAGGTCAGTCTGGGGGCACTTGCCACTTGTCATAGAAACAGTGTGAAGGCACAGTCGGCCCTCAGTTTTGGTCTTCGACTTCTCTCAGCCGTGTCTTGTCATTCTCACGAAACCGTTCCTGCCATACTCTAAAATTTTATGCTTCGGTGTTGCACGTTTTTGATACATGGAATTATTTTGCATTACAGTTCTAGGAACTTGATGGAAGAATACACACATGCAATTGATTTCTGCCTGTCAACCTTACTAAACTGAAATGTAAACTCTGGTAACTTTTCCAGGTAGATTTCTGAGATGTTATATAAAATGGTCGTGATTATGTCAGCCACAAAGGGTTTAACTTTCTTTAGAAATTTCTCTTTTTCTCTTGCTTTGTGCACTGGCTGACTATGAAGGGACATGCGTGACCCTTTGCCATGTGAGTGCGAGGCAGCTAGTCTTACATTGTTACTACAGCTGGAGCCCTTGTGTCTTCACAGGAACTGGCGTCAGTGTGAAATGTTTGCTCTGCTCTTCCTAGCTGTCTGAGGGGATGGGGATAATCATCCATGACTTCTCTGTATCTATTAAAATTATTCTAGTGTTTTTTCTTTAATTCTACTAATATAAATTATATAGAATGGTTGTTTTAGGAACGTTTAATATTATTAATTCTCATTTCCAAATGTTCCATTTGTTTTTTTTTTTCTGTACCTTCTATTGCTTTCATTCTCAATTTTCTTTCATCTCTTTGTAATCAGAGAAAAGAGAAAACATTTCACGTTTCAGATTTTCTGGTTAAATCTTTATTGTTCTCTCTATATCTCTGTTGACTGATTTTTCTGATCATTTGTCTTCTGCCCTTGTTTGTACATCTGAAACACTTTGTAACTAGTAGCTAGACTCTTGTATGATTAAATGTTGTATGTTTTGGTCATCATTTAAGTTTTGAGTTTGGTTTAAAAAATGGTAAGCCGCTTGTATGTTAGTTTGATTACCTAAAGTTCTCCTTTGAGGTTTCTTTTGGTTGAGTACAGAGTAACTTTAGTTCTAGAGATTAATTCATTTCCTCTCCTTAGCCGTGGCCTTTCCACAGTATGTTACATGCTTCGAGTCTTCAGCAAAATCTCCCCAATCAGGCGAAAGGGCATCCGAATAGTTCCTGGTGCAGTTTTAGCTCCAGGAATTAATTGTCTGTTCTTTCAGCTCCCTAGTAACTCCTTTCTTTATTTCTCAGAAATTGTTATTGTCTGTCTTCCTTAGACTTTATCTTGACACTGGGCAGATTACTCCTTGCCTATCCCTTTAGGGCACCATTACAGAGAATTCTGGAGTCTCTATTCAGCAAAGAGCATTGCCTTGGAAATTCTGGCAACTATAAAGATTCTAAATGCCACCAAAGGCAGGCAATCTGAGGCCTTCTATGCTGTTCCTCTCTGTATCACCAGGACAAGGGTGAGGTTTCCCTGGCTTCCCATCACTGATTATTAGGAATCATGGTGGCTATGGCCCATGTTCTTCCATAGCCTTGTAGACAGATTATAGATAGAACATTCTGTCTGCTCTCAGTCTTCCCCAGTTGTCTTGCTTTGCCTACAGGTCCTCTAGCATTTGTTCTCTTCTTTCTTGTCAGGGGGTGAGGTGGAGAGAACTCAGGCCTCGCTCATGCATAAAGGCAGATAACAAAAGGAGAGCAAGTTATCTGAAAGACAGGCAGTTCTCTGCTTGTAAAAGACTCTGTTTACAAGATTACTGATCACTGTTTCGATAATAAATTCTGTCCTTTTTTCTTCTTTCTTAATCATTATTTCAATGATCGTCCCTTTCTCACCAATCTGAAATGTTAGTATACTAAACAAAATTCTAGTTTCTTTTTAAAAATTGTGTGTGCTCATGTGCACACGTGAGTTTGCAGACACACTCCCAGGCCTAGATTTATGTGCTTTCACAGATTTAAATTCAGATCCTCAGGCTTGTTGCACAAGCATTTTACCAACTAAACGGCCTCCCAGTCTTTCCCCCACTGTTTAAAACCAACCTTATTGCTCTTTTGTTGGTTTTGGGCTGGGGCAGGAGCTTGGTGTTTCTGAAGGAGGTGGAGTATGGAAAAAAAAGAGCGGAAAGTTACAGGAATGAAGGGAAACCTGGGTTTCAGGTGCTGTTGTTACAAGAACATTCTTCTTGATGTTTCTTTCTCCTGGAAACATAGTTTAAATGTCTGCCCACAGTCATTTATCATTCATATTTCTACCTTGGAGAGTATTTACTTAAGAGCCAGGGAGGCCAGCATGAATACCATGGAGAATGAGTCCAAAGATAAAGTAGATTTTTTATTTTCTGAGATTGACAGAACTGGTTCTTTCTTTTTTCTCTTTCTTTCTTTCTTTCTTTCTTTCTTTCTTTCTTTCTTTCTTTCATGCTTTCATTGGCCCTTTGTTTTGTTTTTTAAAGTTTATTTTATGTGCATTGATGTGAAGGTTTCAGATACCCGGGACCAGAGTTACAGACAGTTGTGAGCTGCCATGCTGGTACTGGGAATTGAGTCTGGGTCCTCTGGAAGAAGAGCCAGTGCTCTTAACCACTGAACCATCTCTCCAGTCCCAAACTGGTTCTTTCTTTTACTTGTCTCTAAAGCTACTGAAGTTATTTCTTATAGGCACTAGAATTAGGCCACTTTAATAATCTAGTTAAGAACAACATTTATAAACGCATGCCCACCATAGAGTAGAACTTTAAGAAAATGATATTTTATATTAGTCAGTCTTGTTTGTATTACATTATAATTTAATTTCTAGAGTATTTATAATGCTATGCCCTCATATTCTCAGGTGTTCCTTAAAAATTGATTCCTTTTCCATACATGACACCGTGTTCCTGCCCTTTTCTTTATATTTATGTTCTATCATTTTTGGCTCTAATTTTACTCTCTTGAGGCCAGTCTTCACAAAATGAACTATCCCTCTTGCTTGGCTTTCTTGTCTTCATGACTATATGCCAGAAAAGGAGAGTCCTGGCAGAGAGCTGGAAGGATAAAAGATAGGAAAGAAGACGTATTTTGCTCTCATCATTTCTGCAGGGTGAAGTACTCAGACTTCCCTATAGATAATATCTCTCATGAGGCAGCATCCTGGGTTTCCATTCCTCCAGCTGACACTTCAATTTTCCTGGGGAGCTGTAAAGAAAAATCTGTTCACCCCTGACTTGGATGGTAACAACCATCCGAGACCGATTTTGTGAACCAATGAGTTCATTAGGGCTGCTTACAGGAGCACAAGTGATTCAAAGGGAGATATTCCACTGGGAAATCCGCTAGGAACTTATGGGCAGCTACACCACCAAAGAGTTCCATCAACAAAATGGATGATCAACAAAAACCTGCACAGTTGAAGCGTTAAAGTCACAACATGATTGTCTCGTGAGAAACTCTACTCCCTAAACCTCCTACTAGGTGAGATGTAGAAAGATACACTACTGAAGAGTGCCCAGCCAGCCAGCAGTTAACTCATCCTGAGTGTCAGGGAGGGGAGGGGTTCTGGGTGGATCTCATAAAAGCGCATGGACCCCCTAACATGAGCGAGCCATGAACTTCATGAGCCTCCTCCTTGTTGGTCTAGGAGGAAATGTGAAGCGGCCTGCTAACGTGAATGTCTCGTGTGAGTGATCATGGTTGCTTTGAGAGAAAGGGACTACGCTCAGGTCCAACCTGGATGACACAGGCATCAAAAGTGCAGAAGGACCATTGTACATCCCATATGTCTTTTAAGCACTGATGTGACAAGCAGGGGTGGAGAGAGAAAGCTGCGAGTAGCTGATGCTCAGGTGAGCTTCTCTGAGTTGCAGCATGATGCTCTGAAATCAGAGAACAGGCCTTTAGCATTAGGAGATAACTGCCGTGGGCGCCATGATGTGGCCAGAAGGGAGACTGACTTGGGTTTCCAGAATCTCAGGAGAAACTTAACATCCCACGGGCAGCATGACGGGCCCTAGAGAGATCTTCAGCTCTAGGTAAAGAAAAGGGTATTTCCTGTTCTTACTGTTTTGGGGGAGGGAAGGTTACCCATATGACATGACCTGACAAATTTCCATGCTAGGAAAGCACTAGATTTAATTTAAGGTAGTTTTCGGCCTTCCCACCAGGTGGAGGTAGTGACAAGGGGAAGGGACAAACCTCTGGCAGCTGTGAGGCCACAGAATACTTGCCTGTCAACTCTCTTTCTAGAGAGGAAGAGACTGGGTTGGAGGGAGCCTGGTTTGGAGGAAAGGGAGTGACAGGTAAAGCATCTGTGACCTAATCCTCCAGCTCCTCTATCTCCAGTCCCTACACCTCTCTGACTCTTGTTGGCTTCTATTCGACCACCCATACTTGTATCCATCCTCTTCCATGTGTCTGCTTCTTCTTCACTTTGGCTAACACCTGAAGAGGGACAGCTTCATGAAGGGAAGGTTTAGTCTAGCCCATGGTTTCAGAGCGCTCAGCCCACAGCGCACTATACTGTTTCTTGTCTTGTGATGAAGCGCTGCATGGCGGAAGGACATATTGGTTCAGAACTGTTGGCCTTCCTGACTGCAGTGAAGCAGAGGGGAGCCCCAGGAAGGGGTCAGGAAAAGATCTATCCCCGTAACACCACTCCCCTCAGCTGGGCACAGTCTCCAAAAGCTTCTATCATTTTCTCCAAATAGGCTCATAATCTTTCCTGTATGAGTGGTGGAGGGACATTTCTCAATCAACCCATAACAAGTCCCTCATTGAAAGACTTTCCTGAAACCCTTCATGGTGGCCTTTTCTTGTTAGGACCCTGGCTGGTATAAACCCCCTACCTTTTACTGTCCCAACCTAATTCAAATGAGACCCACATTCTACTCAAAACTCCTCCGTCTGCCTTTAGAGTTACTATCGACTATAAACACCCATGATCTTAGTTTTCCAATTTTGTGTATTCCTAATTTTCCCCCCTCCTACTCTGTTTCACCATGCTGGTGTTCCCTTCCTTATATATACTGAACTCATTCATTCCTTTGGGTTGGACACTTGCTGTGTTCTCAGTCCTTAAACAGGCTTCCTCTAGACATCGGTCCATGATCGCCTCCTCCTTATTCACGCTTTGCCTCAATTTTCACTTCATTGTCAGGAATTTCAAGTCAAACTATGTAACTCACTCACTGTCCTGAAACTCTATACCTCATTAACTCTGTTTTACTTTCAGATTGCAGTTGCTACTACTGGACGTAATTTAATGGTTTTCTATTGATTTATTGTCTGCCTCTTTCCAGTACCATGAAAGCAACAATGCTGAAAGCGATTGTTGGCTTCGTTCAGTACTTCATTTCTTGTATTAAATGGGTGTTTAGAACACTGGATAGCCTCGATACACACTTATTGAAAGACTGGTTACATGAAGTAATGGTTAACTTGGTGAAAAGTCTCATTAGCAAACAAGGCTGAGGAAAACAGAATTCTTAATCTCGAGGAAGGTGACTTGAGAATATAAGTTTATTTTTAGAAAATGTATTTCAATCTGTCTATAGTCCTAGGTGAGGGACAGGTCCTATTGATACCAAGGGGAGCAAGTCATAGAACCAAAAAGGGCAAGGGAATAGACCAGAATGGAGCTGAAAATGTTGAGATTACTGTGTGAAAAATGAAAATCATGGACTTCGTTGCTTTATTAGTTTCCACTTTTAAAATCTTATTTTATAAGTATAAATGTTTTGACTACATGTATATATCTACAGCATGTGTGTGCCTGTTAGGAATATTTCCTAACGACCTCTCTGACGACGCAAAAATTGCCAATCAAGCCTAATCAAAACAAGCCAAATTAAGAAATATCCAGGTTTAATGGGAGATCTGCGCTCTCGGGTAGCCCTGAGGGGGAAACAGGGAAGTCACGGGAACACGACACCCAGGAGGAAGAAAGGGGGACCTCGTGTTTTTCTTTTGGGGGAATCACTTAAGTACCCTGGGGAGTGGTCCTGACCCCACCCCCAGGGAGGGGTCAGGACCTGGCCTGCTGGGATTTGAAGTCCAGACCAGGCCTGGGGGCTGAGATAAATGCCTTATTGAAGATCAGAGCTCTGGGGCTTGCTTACCAATGCTCATATCCAGCTGCAAAATTTTAATCTTCCACTTGCCTGTGAAGTGTGATCAAATGGGAGACTAAAAAGGCTCAGACTTATATTGGAAGGTGCCACACATAAACATAATATTTTCTGTAGGCACCAAACTGTGAGTGACATTATTTCTTGGTCTACTCATCCTAGACATGACAGTGAACAGAACTGATTAATATATCTTGAATGCTAGTCATCAATCACTCTATAGCCAGAGTGGCTCTAGAAGCTGCCAGCATATTTCATTTTGGCTTGATACTGGCAGTTTATTCTCAACTGAAGCTCATGTCAATCTTCCCACCACACTCATCCTTGTTTAACAGAGAACTTTATGGCAAACCCAAGTGCTTCCTTCTGACATGCAAAATCCTTCCATGAAAGTGCAGAGCTGCTCTGCCTTGGACAAGGAGTTGGATTGCCAATTCTAAAGCTTTAGCTAACTCAAATGAACTCCACTTTGCTATCTGTATAGCATCCCCATAGGGTACTCTAAGGCAGGTGCCAAGAAGTGATACACTTTTAAAGATCCCTTTAGAAGATGTCTGTCAAAGGAAGCACAAAGGGGTCTTTTGAAGGCTATGAGAATCAGCTAATCAGGATTTAAGTCTAACTTGAAGGATTCAGAGCGCAAATGTTAGTTGAAAATTCTCTCTCCCTCTCTCCTTCCCTCCCTTTCTCCCTCCCTCTCCCCATTCCTCTCTCTCTCCCTCCCTCCCTCTCCTCATCTCTCTCTCCTTCCCTCTCTCTTACAAAGTCATTAAGATAAAACCCTGTGTCTCTATGTAAGGAATTCTGCCCATGCCAACAACCGTCTCATTCACATTTCTATAGGAGAGAAAGGCTGGGCAGTACATGTTCTCTATCTCTGAGCTATATTCCCGGCCCTAATTATTGAATTTTGCACTGGAAGAGTAAGTTAGTGATTGCCATATTGGACAGCAATGTCTCCTTACCAACCCTTTGGCCCAGATGCAGTGTTTTGTGCCTCCACTTGACTGAAGTATACTACAGATAGAGAAAACATAACCTTCCTCAGTCACCAAACTCATTTCTAAACTGAAGTTCTTGACAGTTGTTTTCATTGTAGTAGTTGCTGGCCAAACAATTGTTTTAATTTTTGGTTAAAGTGCATATTTAGATTAACCTACAGAGGGCTTAGAGTATCATATCTAAAATAGACATTGGTGAACAGTGAATATTAAGATAAAATGTAAATGGACGGAACAGAAGTGAACACAAGCACCCATCCTCCAGACACATTTTCTATGGCTCCCATATCTTTATGAGAAATACAGAAAAGAAAAGGAGTTAAATGGCAGATGGAAAGATAAGTAGAAAAAATTATGGGTGTTACTGTGGAGGTTTGAATGAGAATCCCCCCCACTCCCAGAAACTCATATCCTGAAACACTTGGTCCCCAGCTAGTGGTGATACTTGGGGAGCTGCTATGGCCCCACCGAAGGAATTACATCCCTCGGGGTGTGCTTTGAGAGCCTGGTCCAACTGCCAGTCGGTTCTCTCCACTTCATGCTTGAGGTTGAAGATGTGATCTCTCAACTTTCTGTTCCTGCCCCCTAGTGCCACATCACCCCCACCATTATGGGCTCTCCATCTGAGATCATAAGCCTTGATAAACTCTTTATTTTGCCTTGGTCATAGACTTATATCACAGCAACAGAAAAGTAGCCAATACAGTTACTCAGAACACTGTTTTCTTTATTTTAGAATCACTCCTACTTACTCATTTAATTCTAAGTCCAATTCATTTTTACCAAAAGTTCCTTATGTTTTTAAAGTTGGATCAGAAACCATCTTGCTACCTTTATGTTCTTTTGCAGCTAAACTCTAAAATTTCCCAGGACATATGGATCATGCAAGATCTTGCCAGCGAGAGCTATGTTAGTAAGGCTCAGGGAAGAAAAAAATGGACAAAAATAATTTCTGTAATCTGCTTATATCCCATTCTAGACATTTATTCCCAACACATGCCAAAGAAGCATATATTTCTTTGCTTTGTTTGTTAGCTATTGACATCCAATCTGAGTTGGCGTCCTGCTGCTAAATTTATAATGCGGAGGTCATCTCTTTATCTTCCTGGGCACCAGCACAAGGCGTGTGTCCTTTTCTCCAAGTACAGACTCCACCCAAGATATAGGGAGTGTGTTTCCCTGAGATGTTTATGTTGTTCTTTCAAATGTATCAATCATGCTAAGTTGTTCGTCTTCTAGAACTGAATGAGGAAGAGAGAGACAGACAGAGGCTCAGGGGTAGGGA
This sequence comes from Chionomys nivalis, assembly GCF_950005125.1. Taxonomy (NCBI): domain Eukaryota; kingdom Metazoa; phylum Chordata; class Mammalia; order Rodentia; family Cricetidae; genus Chionomys; species Chionomys nivalis. Next base: position 87,203,909 of record NC_080091.1, read on the forward strand.
ATAAATTAAAGTGAAAAGTTAATGATTGAGAATATGTATGAAAGACAAAATACTAAATAACACATCCCAGGGAGTACATAGGCTCAGAATGAGATGGAGAAAATTTATTCTCTTGGTTCAGAATGGCTACAAAATTATTTTCAAAATTCCAAATTCAACTAACAGTTGTAGTTATTTGCCTTCTTCTTTTTGGACTTTTTTTTTTCTACAGTGGGAATTAAGCACAGGTCCTTCACATCCAAGGTAAAGGGCTCTACTGTTGAGTTAAATTGCCAACTATTCCTGGACTCTTGAAAAATAAGCATTTCTTTTTTTTTTTGACTCAAAATTTTTTAGAAAATTTCACAAAAGCTTTGGATTGCCCCATACCAAAAAAAATGTATACAAACTCAATTTTTGCTTAAGGAACTGAAAAATAGATTAGATTTTTTTTCTTGACTCGAACGTCAGGCTTCTTTTCTATACTATTTATATCTTTGCTGTCACGCTCCCACTTATGCACACACATGTGCACACACACGTGCACACACACGTGCACACAATGACTCATTATTGGACTTGAGGTTTTGAAGGCTCTTTTTGTCATTTCTCCTTTCTTTAGTTCACTTGAGTCTAAGAAGCCAAAATCACTGTGAGCCTGACTTTTGAACTTGGAGAGCTTATGTGAAACGGCCCATAAACTCATTCTAAGAAAAGATTATGCAGGACATTTCGGTATTACTGTGGAATTAAACCCTTTTTCTCAACCCTGTTTTTATATTATCTTTCGTAGATCAAAAGCTCAACCTGCATTTTGTAGATTTTGGGAAGAATTTCCATGGTGGCTGGGCAATGCCATGAGGTAGTACGATGCACTGAGAATGAATTTAGGCATTGGAGTCACCACGGTTAGATTCCCATCTGCGCTCTTTGACTTGGGCTCGTCTTAAGCTTTCTTCACTAATGAAGACACTTAATAGTGACTATATACCATAAGGCAATGGCAGCAATTAAAGATGATGTACTTAAGGCTTTTAGTACAATGTTTGGTACATAATAAACAGGCAATCAGTAAAAAGTGTTGTTTATTCAGCTTTCTGTTATGAGTATTTTTCATAGTGGTTAGCATGAAGCAATTGCCCAAAAGTTATTTACTAAATGAATGCCTAGGACATACCTAGTTGCCTTGGTCTTTCTATGCCCTCAAGTAGTACACTTTACTATAATAAATGTCACTATAGGATGCACTTCAAAACATATCTGATTCTACTTCTTATATGGCCAGGAGAATTTGTTAAAAGGCAAGATGCTATTGGTAGGATATCTATAACATTCACATTTATTCAGGCAATTTTTTTCTAGGATAAATCAAAATATTCTCATTCAGCGAATATACTTGCTAAGATACTCATCACAGAGACAACTTTATTTGCTTGTAGCAGACTCTAAAAGTTACTGTAACTATCCAGAGTCGGAAGCCAAATAATTGACCTGAGACCTTATTATAACCATTTATTTTTCTTTTTAACAAATAGGTGGTAGATGGTGGTGTTCTGAGAGCAACTTGCATTATTTCATAGGCTACAGATAATTCTCACCAAACCTCTCACTTTTGTCGGTCACTGGAGCTTTTCACATTGGGAAACATCAGTTCAGCAAGTATTTGCTTCATTCCTGTAATGCTCTCGATCACATGCTTTTCCTCATCCCTTCCTGGACAGATAGAATCTTAGGAGGATGTCAGTCTGCCAAATAATTGAGATTCTTTTCAGTAATATAGAACCCAAATCAAAAACATTCTTGGAGAATAGCACATTTACAAATGTTATTGCTTATACAGATGTGTGCCGGAATGGAATAGAATGTTAGGTATGATAACAACAAATTATAGAAATATGAGGCTGCCTTCAGGCACATGAATATATACATGAGTAAAGATAATATTTGCTTGGAGTTATTACCAAGGATGTGGGATCTTTGAAATAATATTTGGGACAGAGCAGTCCAAATGAAAGTCAAGCAAGCCAGCCAATAAATACTTTTTGAATGTGAATTTTGTGCCATCCACAGGTCTAGGTACAGAGAACACAGCTGGGAGTGGAATGGTACCAGCTTATGCGTACAGCCAACCAAAGAAGATGTACAATACTTCAGTAGTCTATACAGATCTGAAGAAGTGTAGAATCCTAGAGGATTTATACTAAATATAGGTTGGAGATAAGAAGAGAATAGCCAGGTTTGGGAGGTTAAGGAAGAGCTCTCCTTGAGGAAATGTACAGCTAAACCTAAAGATATCTTGGCTAGAAGAGGAAGAAAGTACCTCTGCTGCATAAACAAATGCTGTGGGCAGAGATCCATACAGAAAGTTGAGATGTTCAATGTATTGACTTTCTAGGGCCATTGGGACAATTTCCCAAACTAGATGGATAAAACAATGGGCATTTATTTTCTCAGGATTCTGGAAGCTTGAATTTCAAGATCAAAGTGTCTGAAAAGTTGGTTCCTTCTGAGCCTAAGGAAGAATTTGTTCCATCCTCTACTTAGGTCCTAGTGATTTGCTGGCAGTCCTTGCTGATCTTCAGACTTTAGAAGCCTTTACTGTAATCTCTGCCAATGTCTTTACACACCATTCTCCTGGGTGTGTCTCTGCCCAATTTTCCCCTTATAAGGACAATGGTCCTTTTTGTTTAGGGGCTCACTATACTTTACAGATATTACATCTTACCTAATAATGATACTTACGATAACTTTTTCCAAATAAGGTCACATTCTGAAGCGATGAGATCTTTAACATATGCCCACTCTGTTTTTTTTTTGTTTTGTTTTGTTTTTTTTTTGTTTTTTGTTTTTTTTTCCCAAGAGGGAGCATATAGAGTTCAATTCAGAATACCAAGTATGACCAACTTGGACAGAGCATTGAGATAACATAGTAGCACAAAGGTAATTAGTATCTAAGCTTGTCACACATTTCTAGACTAATTTAGAAGTTTGGACATTCAAAACACCGATAGATTTCAAGCAAAGACAGGGAAGCAATCAGCTGTGTGTTTGTAATGACTCTGTGTGGAAGCTGGATGTATAGGCTGGATGTATATAGAATTCTGTATTGTATCCCTCCACTTTCCCTTTTTAACACTTCCTTAGTCTTTCTTTATATATTGTCTCTCTCTCTATTTCAAGGCCATGAAGATCCATTTCTCTTGCTTTTGAGATGTCCAAATCTCTTCCATGAATACCGCATGCTCTGGGAAGCCTTATGCTTGTAAGTTCTGTTATACATGGGTTTTTTTGCTCCTTCAGTCACCGACAGACACAGAACTATAAATCTACATAAAGAATTCAGCTTAGTCCAAAACTCTATCTTGATCTTTGTATGCCATCAGGATTTCTTCTTATCATGATTCAAATTTACTAGGCTTGGTGTCTTACCCTGTAACACCAACATTCAGAATTAGGAGGAAGGACTGAGGTAGGAGAATTGTCTCAGGTTTGAGGCAGGTTGGGCTTTATAGTGAGTTACAAGGCAGCCTTGGCTAGAGAAGGAGAAAGATGGAGGGATGGAGAAACGGAAAGCAGGAGAGAGAAAGAGACGTGAAGAGAGATACTATCTTAAAATGTAATTAAAATAAAATGATTAAAGAAATGACCTTGCTGATAAGAGGATTTACCAGTGGGCTGGAGAGATGACTCAGAGGTTAAGAGCGCTGGCTGCTGTTGTGGGAATTATTTTAATTAGGCAAAGATGTGTTACATTTGTGTATACTGAAGAATTTTACTTTATGTAAAAGTGTGTTAGTTTCGCTTGTGCTGCATTTGTTCAATGATGTAAGGATGTGTGTTTAATTACAAGAAGATGTGTTGTGTTTGTTTCACCTTGCCTGCCTGTGACAACTGATTGGTCTAGAAAAGAGGTTAATGGCCAATAGCTAGGTAGAAGAAGGACAGTCAAGGCAGCAGGCAGAGAGAATAAATGAATGGAGAAATCTAGGTTAGCGAGGAAGAATGGGAATAGGAGCAGAGAGAGGATAGAATGAGGGAGACATCTGGAGCTAGCCAGGCAGCTGCCAGCCAGACATGAGGAAGTGAAAGTAAGATACACAGAGGTAAGAAAAAGTAAAAGTCCCAAGGTGAAAGACAGATAAATAGAAACAGGTTAATTTAAGCTAAAAGAGCTAGCCAGACATGAGCCTAAGCTGGACTGAACTTGTTGGTGGCCTAAAAGAAAAAGCCTGATACAAGTTGCTCTTCCAAAGGACTTGGGTTCAAGTCCCCCCACCCGTATGGCAGCTCACAACTGTCTGTATCTCTAGGTCCAAGGATCCAACACCCTCACACATGTAAGCAAAACATCAATGCACATAAAAATAAAAAGGAATCATCAAAAAAAATAAAAAGAAAGAGGGTTCACTAGTGAAGGACAGTGTGTGCGACTGTGATTTTTATGTAAAACCAAGTAAGTAAATATCTGCATTTGCAAACTGATACGTTTCTCTGGGTTTGCTTTTTAGAAAAGGCTTACAGAAGCAAAAACAACTCTAGGTCAAGTGCAGTTGATTCTCTCAGAGTCCTTGTGAGCTCCCATGTGAGCTGAGGGCTTGAGGTTCCAAACCCCACATCAGTGCAAGCCCTCCCTGCCTGTGTGATGCTGTCGGGACAGGACTTGGCCTTTTAGTGATCTAATCTTCTCAGAGGATTATGCCTGGGGATAATGAAACTTCCCTAAATGCCCGTGGGAATTTGAAGATAGCCTTTGAAATGAAGGCCATCTATTGCCATACTGTCTGCTAGAAAAACGAAAGACTGTTGAAAGTGATTAACAGAGCAATTAAAAGAAGCAATAAAGAAGTCTTTCAGTCCGAGATGTTGAGAAATAGGAGAAAGACAATCATTTAAAATTGATTCTTAAGCTTCATTCAACCCATGTGCCTGTCTGTGGTCGTCACTGGCAGGATAATGAGGCTATCTTTTTTTGTTATATTCCTAGATCACAACTTTTCCATCCATTACGTAGAGCATCATCCAGAATGGAATATTCTCTAGAGATTATTTGTTCAACTCTTCTTATTATTAGGTATAATTCTGACAAAGCTAAGCCAATTTTATGCCATCAAAATAAGAGATAACTCTTTTTTTCTTCCTTCTTTCTGGTAAGAATCCAGAGGAGAGTGAGGCAGAGCTGGTGGGACTTCTGTGTTCAGTGATGTCCTTAAGGACCCCAAGTTCGTGGGGGAAGTTCTGTCACCTTCAACAGGACTCATATCTTCAGGTTTATGTTGCTTGTCAGTGGAAACAGGGAGTGTGCATGTCAACCTGGCTTCATATTTAAGAAAAGAGCAATAACCACAAAAATGCAAAGTCTTCTTTGTTAGTTTACTGTACTCCTGGCTATGAGGATAAAATTCCATTTCTATCTGAGTACTCTTATGCCTTGTTAAAACTTGGGGGCTTTATAATTAAGAGAATCCCTGGGGCAATTCATGACTTAGGTTATACACATAGTCTTGGAGAAAGGAATCAGGATCCAGACAGCATAGGTGAGTGGCTAAACATTTTATCTTTGCTGAAACAAAGATTCCCTAATATCTGGTAACATAAATTTTATTGAACGCTTGTGGGAATTGTCTGATCCTCTGTTCCCTCTAGACTTCTGCTACTGTAAAGAAGTTATAGCAAAGGTCAAGATTTCACCTATGAAATGGTAAACGTTTGTCACTTGATTTCTAGAGAGTTCTACTAATCAAATTTAAATTGATGACCAGATTAGAAAGGCATGGGTGGGTTTCCCTTCACTTGCGCTGGAGAACTTTCCCTCATATAATGTGTTGCTTCCAAAGTCAAATCCATCTCACCCTATCTTTGCTTCTTTGATGAATTTTCAAATGAAAAATACGGATTTCTTGGGTGCCTGACACTCATCATCCTAATTAATCTCTTTTTAATATCCCATCCTTCAGTTTGTGATTACCATACATGTTTGTTTAGCTATCTATACAAACTGCACACAGGCTGGCATATGGTGTTCTGGAGCTAGATATTTTTATTTTGATAAACATCTTCTCCACCATTTCATTGATAAAAAAATGGATTAAGCATACCGAATAGGAAGGTGAGTATGAGATTTTGTGTTAAGTGTGGAAATTAATAAGAATAATACTTTACTTTTACGTAACATTACACATAGCTATCTTTAGGAAGATCTACCTTGTCTTATTCTTCGAATCATATGGTTATTGTGGGAGTCCCTGACCAAGTGTGAAAGATCTTTCTGCTCCAATGTTTTGGGCTCTCTGGAACTATATCACATGATAAGCCTTCAGTATTCACTTTCCTCTTGATCAATTCAGGGAAAGATTGCTTCCCATTTCCCAGATAGTGGCATGTTAGCTCTTGTGGTTTGAATAGGAATGGCACTTATAGATGCACATGTTTGAATATTTGGTCTATAGGGAATGACAATATTAGGAGGTGTGGCCTTGTTGGACTATGTGTGGCTTTATTGGAGGAAGTGTGTCACTTGGGAGTGGGCCTTGAGGTCTCAGAAGCTCAAGCCATTTCACTTCCTACTATGTGCAGATCAGATGTAGAACTTTTAGCTCCTTCTCCAGCACCATGTCTATTTGTATGTCACCATGCTTTATGCCATGATGATAAGGGACTTAACCTCGGACTGTAAGCCAGCCCCAGTTGAATGTTTTCCTTTACGAGTTGCCATGGTCATGGTGTCTTTTCACAGTTCTTGAGATGTTGTCTCATTTAACTACCGGGGGAACGCTGTAGTTTCTGCTGGTTTTGTTTCTGATAGGCATATCACTTAGTGCTGCTGACTAGGCTTGAAGTCCCCACCATTCCTTCCATAAAATAAGTGTCAGCACTCATCTTGTTTAAGCTCAGGAAAGGTAGGTCTTTCTTTTTTTATTCTTCTAGTTTAGAAAATAAATTTATTGCATCTCATTATGTACAAGAATAATGCACAGATGTTCCTTGAGTTATCAATGGCTCCATTTATGATCTTTTGACCTCACTGTGATATACAAGAAATTTCCCCTCACTTGTTCTCTTTCCCCTGACTAGGGCGTGTGATCAGTGCTCTTTAGAGACACAGCTGTGGTTCTGGGTCAGCTCATATCATGAAGATAAACAATCACCACTACAGTGCACTGTTGCTAAGTCAAAGTAATTCATAGCTTGGCTGTGCTAAAGGTAGTTTCAAGGGATAACAGTTGACATACAGAGGACGTAGTGAGAAGTAACTCTGTTGTACATCAAAGAGCATCTGTTAGGTGGGGAAGTGAGTGTATCTATACTCAAAATAATGCTCATCCTCAAGTCCAAGTATTAACATATTGGATGCTTTATCTTTTTTGTTTGTTTGATTTTAAACAAGGTTTCTCTGTGTAGCTTTGGCTGACCTGGAATTTGCTTTGGGAGACCAGCCTGGTCTCGAACTCAGAGATCAATTGCCTCTGTCTTTGAGTGTTGGGATTAAAGGTGAACATATGAACTCACAGAGACTGCAGCAATGTATAGAGGACCCACGCAGGTCGAAACCAGACAAAATCTAAGCAATGAAAAGGGAAATGGACACAAAGTCTCATCCCCAACCAAGAAGATATTTTCAATTGCTAGCTGCTGGGAGCAGAAAAGTCAGTTTTCTTCAGTAGATATGTCAGCTACACCCTGGGGCAGGGGACACACTCAGGAGTCATTAGACACAGCAAACTTCATGGTTTAATCTTTGCTCTTCTCCCCTCCTCCCCCCGAGAAATGTGTTCTGTTCTTCTTCAGCTATTCACCCTGCACCTCAAGTTTGCTGCCCTCTCTACTTCCCCCATCTGTGCCTTCCTGGTTACTAACTACCATAGTCAAATGTAGACATGCCATGGTGGTTTGTTTCTGTTTTGGCGGGAATCACATAAAACCCAGGGAACATATTAGACATGTAAACATGTTAGAACACGTAAAGACTTGTTCTGCTTGCTACTGTTTTCCAGAACTGGTACCCGAATTCTGCCCATGTGTTCAGCCTCTGGGACTTCGGATCAGGCACATGCCTTCTAGCCTGTCTGCTACTACTTCCGTTATACACATTAATTACACTTCAGGATAATTCTTCTTTCCTGGCCTGTGTGAGTTTGGAAACAACACTACAAATGTTAAGACTTTGGGGTACAAATCATACTTTGTGCTCTCACTTGAATTATGACTGAATGTTAGTATGAGGAAATGCCAGCAATGAAATGCTACCAATAATCATTGTCACAGGACGCTTTGCCTAGGACATTTAACAAAGTAGAGGAAGTCAGAGGAGATCTGAAGTCACCTGGGCATGTGTTCGGGGTGAAGAGCGTAACGCCTGTGAATCTTTAACGAGACACATTTTCCCCTAGATTTCTCTTGCTGGATTTACCTGTGGTAGTGGAGTCATTTTATCCTGACAGTAGAAACCTAAGACACCATGACCAAAAGCAACTTTGAGAGAAAGGAGTTGATTTCAGCTTACAGCTGATCACAATCCATCATTGAAGGAAGTCAGGTCAGGAACTCAAGGCAGGAGCCTGATGTAGAGACTGGATCAGATGCCACAGAGGAGTGCTGCTTATGGCTTGCTCCTCATGGCCACACTATGTCGATCATTGATCAAGAAAATTTCCTATAGGGTTGCCTACAGGCAATCTCATTGACATACTCTCAATAGAGGGTCACTCTTCCCAGATGACCCTAGCCTGTGACATAAAAACAAGTCAGCACAGAAACAGTTACCATGTTTTCCTCTTGCAAAGACTGCTGTGGTACACAACAGGGGAGAAGAAATGGTATTGATTGGGATGCTTTGAAATGTTTAAGAAAAAAACCCTGGAACCTCAACATTTTCATTGGTACTTTGTGTTGCTAAAAATGAGTCCCCTATCACCTTGCAGACAGGAGTTTGGGGTTTGGGAGTAAGCACTTGCCTTGCACAAACACAAAATAAAATCCGGTGCTGGAGCCCTCGATGTAGAATCAAGAAGGGCAAGGCCTGTGCAAAGCTATTTAAAAGGCTGTGTTTGTGTTTTCTGTGGTCCCAGCAGCATTTTTGAAAGGTCACGATAGGATTAACTGGCTTGTTTTCTCACAGACAGCCAGAATGAAGTAAAATTGAGTTTTCTCTGAAGGATGAATGAACATGTCCTAAGAACTCAGGGGATGACTAAAGAATGGTTGGTGGATTTCGGAGTAGGGGTTTTGTTCTTCCCTACATTGCAGTCACTATACACTTCCATAAACCTGCTTCTCTGATAGATTCTTAGTGAATGCAGACTTTGTACCAGGTAATGACAAGAAAGAAAATCATGTCTGGCAGGCGGAGCTCAAATAATAGTGGAATCATTGATTAAAGTCTTTTGAAGAGAAAAGACTTGGGTCATCTACAGTTTGGAAAGGGGAGAAGAGTCTCACTTTGAGAGTAACTGTACCACATGAAGAGATTTTATATATGATGGGAATAGGAAGAAGGGTTAGGGAGTGGGTAAAGCCATGACCAGGAGAAGGTAAGCCTTATCTGTAAGTGCTCAGAAGAGATCTGGACTTTGTGATATTATACATAATGCAGACCCAGATGGAAATAATTATTTACTAAAATAAAATGGAACTCAGGAAACTTAAGGGTCCTGTGTCATGACTGAAATAAATAGATTATCAAACTATTGACTATATTTCCATGAACAGAAAAGAAAGTGATAGCAACAGAAATGCTACACTAGGAACTGAACTTAAACCACATTTGCATGTTTTGAGTATATGAATATCACCATTTCTCACAAATGCTTCTGAGGAAGAAAGGATGAGAACCATTAGTGTGTCATCTTACCTTAAGTGCCTGGAATATACATATTGAGAAAGTGACTTTTCAATACAGTTTATGAAAAGCAGTGCAGACAGTTTATCACTAAGGGCATCGTGCTTTGTATTTCTCATTCGCCAGATGTAAGTGGTTTGATTTTCAACCCAAGTATGTTGACTTGGTAAACATTTTTCACATTTGGTAGTAGTTACATGAGGTGATTGTTCTTTGAAAAAGCAAAAATAAAAGTGTGTATTAGTCAGAATTATCTATAATTACAGAACTGATAGAATGAGTATCTATATGGGACTTATTAGAGTGGCTTACAGGCTGTGCCTCAACTAGTTAAACAATGACTGTTTCCCAGAAGACAGTCTAAGAATCTAGTAGTTGTTCAGTTCATGAAGCTGAATGTCTCAGCTGCTTTTCAGTATACACCAGGATCCCAAAGAAGTAGGCTGTAATACCAGTGAAGCGTATGTCAGCAGAAGAATGTATAATGTGGCTCTAAGAATTAGGGCAAGCAGGCAAAAAATTTTTTCCTTCTTCCTTGTCTTTTCCACAGGCTGCCATGAGAAGGTGTGGCCTAGATTTAGGATGGGTCTCTCAACCTCAAATGAGCTGGATTTAAGGTTGATCTTTCTATCTCAAATGGTCCAGTTAACTAAAAGTCCCTCACAGGTATGCCTAATTGCTTGGGAGTTTTAGTTAGTTCCAGATGTAGTCAAGTTAACAAGAAAGTCCATCATAAAATACTAATTTTGACTGTTAAAAGGTTTTCTTTTCTCCCACTCTTTATTCTATTTTCTTTCCAGTTCCGTTTTTCTGCTAATGAAATTATATTCACTTTATTCTAGGTAAATCAATAAGCATTCCTTTCTTTGCTCTCTCATTACAGTTAAGATGCATCCTTGAATTCAATTTAAGCTTACATTTAATAGCATGCAATGTACTCATTTTGTTTCTAAAGCACATAGAATATCAAATTTTAATCCAATCTCATGCTTATGAAGTTATTTACCTATAACCCATAGCATAGGCTTCTGGATAATATCAATAAGATATTGAGCACATAGAAGAATAAAATAAAAACTTTTCAACTTCTAGCTTCTTAAAAGTAATTTTCTTTCCTCCCTTAGCTTCAGCTGTGTTTAAATACATCAGCACTTTTTTTCTGTCCCATGTCATATTCCTAAGATTCACCAGTTAAACATTTTAATGCCCCCTTTAAAATGCTGCCGTGCATTCCTAGCATTGAACATATATTCAGAGTAGCAGCCTTCCCAAAACATCCACATTCTAATCACTGTAGATTGTATAAGAGCTGGACACAAAGACTGATTAAATGGCCCACTTTAAGATAGGAAGGCTATCTTGTATGACCTGTGTGATCCTTCTGCTCCCACAGGGGTCCATAAAAATGGAGGAAGGAAGAGGAAATGGAGAGTCAGGAGGAAGCAAAATGAAGAATAAAAGACCCTGGGAGATGCCATTGTTTCTGACTTTGAAGATGAGCAAAATGGAGCAGAAGCCAAGCAATGTGAGTGAACCCCCAAAGCCAAAAAGAAAAGGGCATAGATTCCACCTGATACCTTGACTTTGGTGGATGAATGTTAGCATTAGACTTTGGAACTACTTGTGGCTGATCAGATACTGTCTTCATCTGAAGATTTTAAGTGTGTGACAATTTGTTACAGCAGCAATGAGACACAACAGATGGCCACTTGCATTATTGGGTGGATGTTGCTGTAAATATTTCCAAGTCCTTTGACACTTTGACCTTTTTATTTTCTGGTGACATCACCTTCCACGGAGGAGGTTTAGATAAGTCTGGGTGGAGTAAGGTTGGAGTCCTGGTGGCGTCACTGTACTAATTCTCTACCCACACACCCTGGCTGCCCCTGAAATCTCAGCCTGCTGAATGAGTGAGGGAGCATTTCTCAGCATTAGATGTCTTCTACCTAGAACCTCGAGTTCATAGTGACATCCTGAACAGGACCACCTAGTTTTTATGCATGGTGGGTTCTGTGGTCTCCCTGAGTATGATCAATTAGCCAGCGTTACAGTGAATATCTGCATTTTTGTTCTTGAAAGTTTTAGGAGACAAAAGTTTAAATAAAGTTAAAATTTTACTATCTTGCTGAAATACTTGAAAAGCATCCTCACCCCTTTATCTGTTGTCCAATATAAATTATATATATGTTATATAATACATGTTATATACTGTCTAATAGTTACTAGTATGGGTCAGAGGCTAAATCATTCTTTTAAATTTTAATCTTTGAGATTTGCAAACAGTAAAAATAATAGTTTAGTGTACAAGTCTATGAATTTTAGCTCACATATATATGAACACTTCTAAAAGTTTGATGATTGTGATAATCACTTTTGAGATGATCGATGCGTGAAGGATGCAAAATAGGTACAGGCCATTTTGCCCAGGGGACAGGATTGTTTCAATGCCCGCTGATTCGTGACTATTTTTTTCTCTCTAGTGGCTTTTAGTTGAACCTTTGAGAAGTAATTGATTATATTTGTGGGTTTATTGTTGAACTTTTCATTGTGTTCTACTGATTTATGTGTCTACCATTTTGCCAATACCACATTGTCTTGCTGATGGTATAGTGTCTTCAAAGCACAGTGTGGTTTCTTTCAATTTATTTTCATATTTCAAAATTAGCAAAGATATTCTGGTGCCTTTCCATGCAGACTACAGTCAGGTTAGCTAACTGAGCACAAAATGCTGTTGGTGCTTTGATTACAATTGGCTCATCGCAGTAGATCCACATGAGACAAGTCTTTCCTTCACTCCCTTGAGCTTTCCAACCAATGAAGCTGACCTGTCCCTAGTTCAAAGTGTTTTCTGCTATCATTCATTTTTCTCTAATCATTCTCCAGGTCCTTACATACAATACTAATTTTTCCAGTCACTAAACATGTTATTGCTTAAGAAGTCTGCCTTTTCTGTTGTTCATTGCTGTAAATAGAAATAGGACAAACATTTATGTGCTGGCTGAGTATACTACGATTATTCAAAGTCACTTAGTTACTGAAAATTTCTCTATTTAATATACTATTTGAGGTTTTCTATATAGACAATCATGTTTTCTGCCAAAAGGAAAAGCTTCATCTTTTCCAGGCTACACATTGATTATATTTGTAAGTTATTGTACTATTGAGGATTTCCTTTATGGCGTTGCATAAGAGTGACGAGAACTTTGTGCTTGCTTTATTCCCAATATTATAAGAGGAAACATTCAATCTTTGACAGCTAGTACACTGTTATAGGTATCATGCTGAGAAAGTTTTCTATTGATAATTTCCTGTAAGTTTTATTGTGAATTAATAATGATTAAAATATTAATTAATAATTTAATTAATAATAATTGATAATTCGGTCAACTTGAATTGATACAACTTCATAATTTTCTGCTTTATAGACCGATACAATGGTGGAATATAATAATTCAGTTTTGAAAATGGAGCCAGTCATGTGTGTGTAGGATAAACACCATTCAGTCATGGTGTATTTGGGATTAAGGGAGACAGTGGAGAGAGGATGTGTGTGGTGCTGAATTTAATTTGTTACTATTTTATTGAGATTTTTGCCTCTAAATTCCTGACAGACATTGGTTTATATTTCTGTTACTTCTGTTATCCTTTTCTCTTAGTGAACCACTGAGTTATTTGGATTATTTACAGGAACATGGGTGTGGGCTGCTTACAGAAGCATGAGTGACTCAAAAGGAGTATCACTGGAAAGGGTCATGGCAGTGTGGGTGCTGATGGAGCCCTATCTGTATCACTGGGTCATGGCAGTGTGGGTGCTGATGGTGCCCTATCTGTATCACTGGGTCATGGCAGTGTGGGTACTGATGGTGCCCTATCTGTATCACTGGAGTCCCCCTTATGTGATCCTACTCAGTTTTGATATTAGGGTAAAGCTGGCCTCACAAAGTAATGTGTCCCCAGCTTCTAGGTTTTGAAGACATTGTATAGACTCTCAGTGATTTTAATATTTGGAAGAACTTACCAATGAAGCCACCTGGGACCAGGATCTTATTTTTATTAAAATGTTTATAATTAAAAATTTAATTTCCTTAATACCAAGATCCACAGTTTTCTACTTCATTTTAGATTAGTTTAGACAAGGTGTTCTCGACCTTCCTAATGCTGTGATTCTTTAATACAGTTCCTTACATATGGTAACCTCCAATCATAAAATTACTTTTGTTGCTATTTCATAGCTAAAATTTTGTTACTGTTATAAATCGTAATGTAAATATCAGATATACAGGATATCTGCTATGTGGCCCTGTGAAAGGGTTGTTTGAGCACCCACGGGGTTGCAACTCACAGGTTAACAATCACCAGTTTTGGGTTGGAAAGATGGCTCAGCAGTTAAGAGCACTTGCTGCTCTTCCAAAGGACCAGGGTTCAATTCCCAGTACCAGCTTGATGGTTTATGGTGGTCTAACTCTAATTCTAGGGGCAAATGCCCTTTTTCTGGCCTCTGCAACCCCCACACGAAGCACACAGACAAAACACCCAAACACATAAAACAAATAATAAAGAACCACTGGTTTAGACAATTTGTGGGTTTAAAGTAATTGGTCCACATATTCATTTCTGTCGTCAACTGTATATGACATGGACTTCTTAGTGGAACTCACTCTTTTCAGTGCCTGCACGATTTGTTAAAATGTTCTCTTCTTTGTGACTATTGTCGGACTCTTTGCATTTAGACCTAAGCCTGGTGTGGACCAATCAGTGGCAGGTCTCAGACCCGGAAAGTGCTCTGACTTAGTTTTCAAGGTCTCCCATATGATTAAGGCCAGATTCATACAAGCACAGTGTGGGATGCGCCCAGGAGATGAGACCTTAAGCTCATTTCTTGCATGATTTCAACATTTTCCAGTTTTCTGAAATTCTCTTTTTCAGTTTTTTTTCCTTAGATAGGTGGAATCATTATTATTTTACCCAAAGCTTTTATATCCCTGGATAAGCAGTAGAGGGACAGTGAGGTTACCTCATCCTCTCATGTCCTGGGGTCAGACCTTTCCCTACAGAGAGGAAGCTTCCCTTTCCTCAGAATTAGGAACTCTAGCAAGTAATCCTTGCTCCCTGGGGGAGTCTCTTAGTGATGCTCATCGGGGGCGATCACTATTACCCACTCTTCTGTTGCTGCAATAAAATATCCTGCAATCATGATAGGGAAGTCCAGGCAGAGAGGAGGCTGGAAGTGCTGGTCCCATCATATCCTGAACCAGGGAGAAGAGAGCCATTGCTTCTGCTTAACTCATTTTCTCTGTTTTACACAGTCCAGGATCCTAGCCCTGAGAATGGGGCCTATCCAAAGTCTTTAAATCTCAATTAACCTTATCAAGACAGTCCTCCCCAGCCATGCCCAGAGGCCAGGGTGTAGATCCAATCCTGCTGAAAACCGAAGTAAAACCGTTGAACCTCTGATCCTACTTAGAGATTTAGCGTGGTCTGAGTTTAGGATGGGACGACGGTGGGGGAAATACGCACAACAAACTGCTGGTTCCTTGGCATTTTGAAGCCCCCGTCCCTCTAAAAGCCCCCTTCCCTCTGAAAAGCTATGTGGTTTTCACCCTTAAAACATCCACTTGTGGCTTGCAGGTTTTATACTCCACCCAGTGGGAGAGAAACGGTGGAAGGTGCTTACTCCCTCTTGCTGGAACTGGGCAGAAATGTTATTAGATTGGAGGGTGCTACGCTTTGAACTGAATGACCTCTGCAATTAGAAATTTGGCAGAAAACACTGAGTATCCCAGGGGAATAGTGGTGCTGATGGGATTATTTAGGGATCAGAGTTAAATAGCTTCGCCCAGGGCTACCCCAGCTACCACGCTCATCACCTCCTGTCGCTACCAGGCGGTCCTGAAAGTCTTACATGAGTGAATCATGGTTCCTTTCAACTCAGAAAAATCATTTTCTGTAAGCCTTAGTATCATAGGACAGCAAAGTACACACTGCAGAATTGCGCTTTGATAAACCTGTCTTCACTGTCTACTGACGGCTCTCTTCGGCAACCTTTGCCAATTGCATCACGATTTCATTACCTGCCAGTAAGCCTGGAGACGATTTCACTAAGTTCTGTGGCTTAACTCTAAGTTGCTTAAATTTTTCTTTTTAGGTTGTTAGTTAACCTGTTTGGGGTAGGGGGTGCGGAAACAATGCAGGTCAACACTGCTCCGACGTGCACAAAAGATGATTGCATGTAATTTGCTGGAATCCTCCTTGCATCTACGTTACCAGAAAATCTCCCGTAAGCAGTTTAGTTGCTCGCACACTGAAAAGTATGTGGATTAGGGTGGGAAACTGTGTGTGGGAATTGATGAACACCGAGGACGCTGGCTGACCCTGTGGAGTCTGATTTTCTCCGCCCAATGATCAGCTTAGAGTAAGAAAATTACCCTGAAATAGACCTTAGAGGCAATTAACCTAGCCTACAAGTAAGAAGAATAAACAGTAAATGAGTTGTTCCAGGTTCCATGGATAGTGGATGCCGACTGTAGGCCTATAGTGTCTGTCTCCTCTCTTCCTACCTACTGTGCCATGTTTATTGAGCAATCCTGTATTACTTACTACAGCTGGCATGGTGTTCAGGGTATTCCAAGCTACCAACTGTAATAGATACACAGGGAACTTAAAATCATTTGGTTTGGGATCTGTATCCTGGCTTAGTTCCTATTTCAGGCTGTTGGATTCCTGTATATGCTTATACTGGCTTTCAGCGTGAAGGTTGTGGGGACGAAAGGCAGACGGTTCATCACCCAGCACTTTGGTCATGGAGCAGACCATCCCAGGCTTTCTCAGTGCTGTATACTCATCTGTGTGGTCCCCAACAGTGACAGAGACAAATACCCCCTGAGAGTATATGTGGCCAGCTCCAGGCTGATCACTGGATCTGAGGGTTCTCTGGCCCTGGTGGTCTGAAATGAGTCATCGGTTACAGAATTTCCTCCAAGTTAAAGAATATATAACCAGAGGCCAGCTTGTTCTTTTTCTTCTAATTTGTATTTATTACACTTTCTAAAGATGGCAAAACCATTGAAGAGTTGTTATCAAAAATCCTATCTGCATATTTGAAGCTTCTTCAGGCAAATAAACCCAGCAACGTGGGAGCCGGACTCTCGCAAGTACCTCATTAGTCTGGTACGTTCTTTGTCTGGGTCACTTCCTTCCAGCCAGCTTCAGATCTTGGAGGACTGCTAAGTCTCCGGGTTCTTGTCTTCATCTCTGTTGACATCTAAGAATAAGAGGTGTGAGATGTTTCTAGATTCAGCTCTTGCCAGTTTCTGGTTTCTCACGATCCGAGCAGTCCTGAGAGTCCAGGTTGTGTCCTCCACCTCGTTTGCCCTGGGCTTGGCCAAGTTCTCCGACTACCACTCCCTCTGAGCAGTGACGTCTTGTCATGGGCTCACCCTGTCTACAGAACATGATATCTCCACGCACCCAGGTCGTTGTTGAATAAGTTACCTGCTTGACACCGAATCGTAACAGAAGAAGAGAACAGAAAGATTTGTTTTAATATAGTTTTTTTTAGAAAAAGAGGGGGTGGAGTAAGGGACGGGTTCCTGGCAGTAACTATAGCCAGTATTTGCTCAGTTCTTCACATTAATCCTGCTAGGTTATCATATCAAATGCTTTAACAAGTGATGACAGCTTCCAAGGATGAAGAACCAGGGTGGATCACAGGAATTGTATTTACTTCAAAGACCTTGCTCTTCTGAGTACTTAAGCATTTTATTTCTAGTCTGAACCAGTACACGAGGGGCTGGAGAAATGGTTCAGCAGTTAAAATATTTGCTGCTCTTTCAGAGGTCCCAAGTTCACTTCCCAGCACCCCTGTTGAGGGGCTCAACCATCTGTAACTCCTGCTCCAGGGGATCAGACTCCTCCTGGCCTCTATGGGTACTTTATGGCTGGCAGACATGCATGTATAGACACAAGAACTTGTACACACACACACACACACACACTCCTTAAACCATTGTATATGAGGCCTTGGAAACTCTCTTCCAACTAGATAAAGACTTTTTCTTTTAGTAGAAATAATGTAATTGATGATCATGGTAAAGAAACAGCCAACTCAAGGACCAGCTGTCACACTGGCATCTGCAATCTAGATGAGGTATGATTTGCTTACTTGTATTTATAGATTTTTGTTCATTTTGGAACTATTTGTACCTTAAGGTCTTCGAGGGACCCCCAATCTGTAGTATTGTAATCTGAAGGCTGAAAATTTATACTCAACATCCTAGAGAAGGTCCTTTTAAAGGATTTTAGTGAGGATTGACTGAGGTCAAGACCTGGATCTAGGCTCCTGGACTTCCAGATTTGATACTTGAACTTTTTACAACAATACGTATCAGAAAGAATTCCACAAGGTGTTTCCGGATCCATGGAACATAAACAAAACAAAAACCCTGCAGCTACTGGTTTATGACCACAAATATCAAAGTAGAGAGGAAGCCAAAACCATGAGAAAGTCATGTGAATGCGCTCTCTCTCTCTCTCTCTCTCTCTCTCTCTCTCTCGCTAGTGCATACACACATACATTAAAACTACCACCAATAAAAGTAATGAACATTTATTAGTAACCTTCCTCAGAGTGTCTTATTTGTAATAATACACTTTAAGAAATAGACACAAGCCAGGCGCTGGTGGCGCACGCCTTTAATCCCGGCACTCAGGAGGCAAAAGCAGAAGGATCTCTGTGAGTCTGAGGCCAGCCTGGTCTACAGAGAGAGTTCCAGGACAACCAGGACTGTTACACAGAGAAACTCTGTCTCAGAAAACCAAAAACCAAGCAAACAAACAAAAAAGGAAATATTACTTTCCATTTTATCCATGAGGAAACTAATAAAGTGTTAACAGAAAATAGCTCAGATAAAAAATTAAGTTTTTCTTTGTGCCAATTTAAGACAGTTCGAATGACTCAGGGCAGCAAAGGGGACAATGCTATTTAAACAAGTCTTGTTCTTGTTAAGATAACAATACTGAACTTTTTAAAGAGATTCGGTATTATGGTAGGGTAATTAGAAACACTGATGGTTTGTTTGCCAAAGATCATGTAAGTAGTTAATGGCAGAGCCGTGAGCATAACACAAAGTTTTGCTCAGTGTGGTAAAGTCCTTTCACTGGCTTGCTGAGAGCAGCTATCAGGATGCTCCCCTGTGGACTGGTGGAATCATTTAGTTATCCGGTATTTGCCGCCATCTAGTGGATAAACTGAGTAATCTACATTTTTCTCGCTAGCTGTCTGTAGACCACATCTGTGTCTCTGTCTCGCTATTCTTCCCCCATATGGCTTATAGGGTTACCACTGAATGTGGTTATCAGGGAGGAGACGCCCTCCTGGAATTTCTGTAGTCGTTTACCAACACTTTACCAATAAGATGCGAGAGTGAAGAGCTGAACGATGTCTCCCAGCTCACACAGCTTCTAAAACTTCATCAAACTCCAGTCTCTACTATGATTCAGTGTCACAAACAGGAAATAAGAGGCCCTTTCCACTCGCGGATCCAAAGCTTCGTGTGTCTCCTGAAGTACTGTGCTCCCTCTACACAGACACTGAAGCATGCTTTGTTCTGGTTGTCAGCTCTCAAACTCGTGGAAGGAAAGAGGTTGTGTGTAATCTGAGCATATGCATATGTCGATGTCTGGATATGTTTATGCTTGGATCTGTTTATATAATCATATGTGGAATCTTCTCCAGTAATCTAGATTAAGTTTCCATTTCTTGGGCACCTAAAGCTAGACTTGATGGTGGCAAACTTCTGGTGAAATTTTTATTATTTAATTACTTACTTTTCCAGTATATTTTGTATTGCTGCTTTGGGAGTTTTGCATAATGCATCCTGATCACATTCACTTCCCAGGCTTCCCAGGTCTACCCCCACCTTTGTGATCCCCCCAAAGAAAAGAGAAAAAAAAACAAACAAGTCCAGTTTGCGTTGCTCACCATGAAAGAAAAGAATGTCAGGGGATAAAGAGTGGGCACGTGATGCATGCACACGATACACACAACATACAGCTCACACAGTGTGTATAGACAAGACAATAAGTATGTAAACAGACACAGTGCATACAAATAATACATGCATCATCAAATATGTATTTGATAGCGCTGTTGTAATCAGAGTTGCCAGGAGAATTTTTCAGAGAAGCTTGTTTGGAGACAGTTTTCAATACTACCCTTTGAAATTTATTATGGATATTAATAATATTGCCAGATACACCCAACTAACACTTATAAAACTCCAAGCAGCAGTTTTGTGAATACAGACATGTAAAGATAATGACATAAAATAGTAGATTCTTCTTTCGGTCACACTTGTTAGTTTTTTTCTTAAATCAAAACTGTCTGGAAAAAAAAACTGTCTAGAAAAGCAAACCCTAATTATTTGGTGCTCTTCTTTTGAAAACCAGCAGGGAGCTTGGATAGAGACAAGCATAGACTCCTAGCCGGGGAAGAATCTGTTTGGTAGATGAACCCCACTGTATGAGGGATCCCGCAGAGTTACACTCACTTTGCCCCCTTTTGTAGTTGTCTGTGTGCATCTCAGATTGTCTCACACGCGGAAGCCATCACCCAGGCTTTCCTACCTTCAAGCATTTAATAGCGTCATTTTCAATTTGTAGAATTAAAGTATTTTAAACAGGAAGAAACAAAACAGCTGCAAAAAACCTTTAAAACAAAGCCATACAAAATATAAAAACTTTATAATAGGCTTTATATACGGACGTTACATATGACTGGCCTATAGCCAACCCATTAATTTCAAAGCAGCCTTAACTATCGGCATCTCACAGTCTATTTGTGAAGATAGATGTGTTTAGCACAATGCTTGGCATATGGTAATGTTTTTTAAGCTAGTAAAATAATTGTTTTGTTCCCAACTCTAGTTAGTAATCTTGAAATTAACTAAGTTTAGGCTTAGCTAAGTGGTACCGTCAGTCAGATAACATCTGTCTTGACCCAGTCATTTGGAACTAATTCTCTTCCTTGAGGAACAATGCTTCAGTGTCTTGAAAAGAAAGGTTTTTCCTGAATGTGTCAAATGTGTCTCTGTTCTAACATATCTGTGGCGGTGCTGTCTGCCATAGCAGAACTGAAGTTAAAGTAAGGCAGGGGATATAATAGCCTTTCTCCTCCTCAGAATATGTTACATATGCCTGGCGTCACAAGAGAAAGGATGGATTGAAGCAGGCTGCCCTTCAGCTGCTTAAGAACAGGGCTAGATTCCTTACTCCTTGCCTTACTATCCCTGGGCAGCAGACATTAGCCAAACGGGTCGGACAGAGACACCTTTGTGGTGAGCTATGCACAGGTAAAGAAAATGGTGGCAGCAAGGTCGTGTAAAATTTTCCCTGAGCTTTCTTGGGAAACCATATAATACCATACTATATCTCAGACTATGGGGAATTTCAACTACATTACACATGGGAACGAAACAATTACATCCTGTAGATGATGCTTTCTTTTTTATGTTTCTTTTAAAAACTGATCCATAAGACCATAAAAATTGTACATATTGATTGGAAGCTATATATTGTTTCAAAATGCGGATGTACTGTATCATGTAGAACACAGGGCAAGTATGTCATTCTCCTTAATCATCTCTATCATTTATCATTTTGTTTCCGTGTGTGTGTGAGTGTGAATGTATGAATGTGTGCATCTGCCGATGTACATGCACTGTGTGTGTGGAGGCCAGAGGACAACCTTGGATTCGTCAGGAGCTGAACACTTTGTTTTATGAAACTATGTCTCTCACTGGCTTTGAATTCACTGATTAGGCTAGGCTGGCTGGTCAGGGAGTCCTAGGGATTCTGCCTCACCCGGGCAGGGACTCTAAAATACTGTCACCCATGCCTGACTTAGCTTTACATTGGGTCCAAGGATGGAGCTCAGGTTCTCATACTGTATAGGAGACATTCCATTGACTGAGCTATATCCCCAACCCACTTATGCTGAAACTTTCAAAAATCTTTTCTCTAGTTCCTTGTGGTATATCATTGTGGCATTGTTTAGACTCAATTGTCTTATCCAAATTAGAATATGATTTTCTTTCCTACTGGGTCAAGAATGGAAGGTTAGTTAGAATGATTATCTGTCAGGGACTAACCTCAACAAAAATACCCCTTGGCAGTGTAGGGACGTTGAGATTTAGGAATATTGGTAAAGAATACGAAGATGCAAATAAAATAATAAAACAGAAACATACAGAATAGCACCAGAAGGGAGTTCCAGTGAGTACTGAAATCACCTGTGCTTAATTTCCAATTGATTAAGATACCCCTGATCCCAAAAGGTGGGAGTAAGACAGAAAACTGCATTAACATGATACAAGGAAATGAACAGACCAGGTAAAGGTCATGGGCTACATCCAGAGCTAAACATTCTGTTGCTCGAACAAAGCAAGTCACACTCACACCCGAGACCAAAGTATTCCTTAGGCAAACCACTCCCTGGGTGGAATTCAAAGTTATAAAGGAACTGGACTCTTAGTTGGACCCTTAGACTTTTGTTTGAGATAGGAACATATCTACTTCTCTATTCCTGAAATACAAGGTCTGGCTATTAGTCACACCCGTTGACAATAACCTTGAGAGAGCAAAACTCTCTGGTCTAAATCTAGGTGGGATCTTTGTTTGAGGCAGAAACACAATAGCCTTGAAGGAGTAGAGGTAAATTTCAACTCTCTGACCTTTGGTAAATGTGGAAATAGGCTCATATTTTTGGGCCTCCACAGCTATCACACTCTTTAGCTCAGTTACATTATTATCTTTGTATTGTATGAGACCTTTTTCTTGCTTAATTTATCCCTATTCTCAATGTTCCATCTCTCTCTTCCTAGGTTATGTGATTCCTTTGAAAATCATATATTCTTGTTAAATATAAAATTTTATTTCATATGCTTGTATTTTCTGTAAATGTCTATATGTGTATGATGTGTGCAGTGTGTTTTTCTCTATTGTATTCTGGCTCATTGCCTTAGTGCAGGGTCTTCTACCAGCTAAGGAGCGCAATGGTTTGGCTAAGCTGGCTAGTCAGTGAGTTCATGAGATCCACCTTCCTCTACCCATCCATGCTGGGTTACAAGCACAGGTACAAAAAGCCATGCTTGGCTTTTTAGATTAGTGTTAAGGATTTGATCTCATGTCCTTATGCTCACAAGAAAGTGCTCTTATCTACTGAAGCATATTTTCAGCACCATATTTTAAATTTATGTTGATAATATCTAAAATGTCTTATGGCTCTTCTTATTGTTAACCCTATGATTTTAAAATCCATCCATCTTACTCTATGTCCATCTTCTGGTGTGTTTTAACTATTTATAATACACAGAGTGTATCTTTCACATCATAGTTGAATGCTATGGTGGGGCTGGATATATAGTTTTCATTTGATTCTGTCTTTGAAAATGTTACCACAATACGAGGAGCTTAGTCCAACATGTACCATTTGTCTATTTGTACATTCTCACTACAGTCATGAGAATCCCTACTCTGACCACATCCACTGACATTGTATTCAATTTCAATAAAGACCTGTTTCAGTTTCAAAATTAACACATATCATCACAGGAAAGAATTTTACTAACCGTATGTAATGACTTGGAGCAGTTTCTCTTGTTTTTAGTCAAATCATGTTTGGCACACACCCATCTTTTTTTTTTTTGGTTTTTAGTACAGTTAATATTGTTATTAACTCTTTGAGAATTTCACATATATGTGCATTGTGTTTTTTGATCATATGCACTCTCCACTTCTCCCTCTGATTCCTCCTAGATCCTTCAGAACCCTGAAACTGCTTGTCCTCCTCTTTCTTTGGTTTTCATAGCCCACCAAGTCTGACTCACACTGCACGTGCTGTCAACATTCCCTCTGGAACCACCAAGGAAGCCTTTGCCATCAGATTCATACAACAGAGGAAAGAAAACACAGACAATATGACATAGAGAATTCAAATCTGAATTATCTAGGTTAAATGACTCTAAGGGGGAGTGCTTTGCTGTCTCTCCCTAATGAGCACAGACACATTTTTAGTGACTTGGAGTCAATCACAAATGTGTTTGTTTAATCCATGCATCTGAGAACTGAGGGGAGGCTGGACTTTAAAGTAATGGACTTTGTTGTTTGAAGGAAGAAATTTTTCAAGATAGGGAAGTTTTTAGTTTGTCTCATGGTGTCTTAGTTTACTTTTCTATTGCTGTGAAGAGATACCACAACGATGATAACTTATAAAAGAAAGTATTTAATTGGGGGCTTGCTTATAGTTTCACGTTAGGTCATGACCATCATGGTGGGGAGCACGTTGGCAGAGAAAGGGGGGAGAAGAAGTAGGAGAGGCACGGGGACAGGGAGAGAAAGAGGAAGGGAGAAAGAGAGAGGGAGGGACTGATTGAGCCTGGCATGGATTTTTGAAACTTCAAAGCCCATCCCCAGTGACTCACTTCCTCCAACCATGCCACACCTGCTAAACCCTCCTAAATAGTTCCAGGAAACAACTGGAGACCAAACACTCAAAATTTCTGGGCCTAGGTGGGCCATTTTCATTCAAAGCACCACAATATGTGCTTTGATTACTATTTACTTTATGGTTACTTTTCTCTTTCCTCACTCAAGTCTATAGTAAAAGAGAGATTAGGAGCAGAAAGATATGGAAAATGTGGTTTAGTGATATAGCTGAGAAGGTTTAAACTTTTAGACAAGGAGAATGTAGATGTCAAAGTATCTGTAATTTTTAAAGAAGTTAACACTACTAAAGGAAAATCTCATGGTTTCCACTGGAACAATAGGAAGATACCCTTGGAGCAAGACCCCATTCATGGGTGGTTTCATTTTGTAGAAACCCAAATTTGAAAAGAGAGTCTAAACTGGAAATGTCTCTGAAGCATTTCCCTCACAAAAACAACCATACAAGGAACATTTCCCCAGAGTCAGCATGCAAAAGCTAGCGGAACTGTAGCCCAAGGAGGGCAGGCTCCATCCCTAGCTGGTAGCAGAATGTGGCAGCATTGAGCATTAGCTACATGGTACTAGATTCATAGGCACAAAAGGTGCAATGTTGAGGGGTCACAGAGTCTTGTGTCATGGTTCAGGAGAGCTGTCAACGACAGACAATCTGTAGTAGGATGTAGAAATAGGTAATAGGTTGTAGACAATATGTAGTGGGATATAGATAATACATAGTGGGGTGTGGACAATATGTAATGGGATGTAAACAGTATGTAGTGAGATGTAGATAATATGTAGTGAGATGTAGACAGTATGTAGTGGGATGTAGACAGTATGTAGTGGGATGTAGACAATACATAGTGAGATGTAGACAATATGTAATGTGATGTAGATAGTATGTAGTGGGATGTAGACAAAATGTAGTGGGATGTAGATAATATGTAGTGGGATGTAGACAATATGTAGTGGGATGTAGATAATATGTAGTCAGATGTAGACAGTATGTAGTGGGATGTAGACAATACATAGTGAGATGTAGACAATATGTAATGGGATGTAGATAGTATGTAGTGGGATGTAGACAATATGTAGTGGGATGTAGATAATATGTAGTCAGATGTAGACAGTATGTAGTGGGATGTAGACAATATGTATTAGAATGCAGACAACATGTAGTGGGATGCAGACAATATTTATTGGGATGTAGACAGTATGTAGGGGGATGTAGACAGTATGTAGGGGGATGTAGACAGTATGTAGGAGGATATAAACAGTATGTAGGGAGATATAGACAGTATATAGAGTTCCTACAACAAAGCCCTACATGGTGACTGTGAACGTTAGGAGTGAGGCTGCGTGGAAACTCCAGGATGTTGGAGATGAGAGATGTATGTAGTCTGCAGAGCAAAGCAGAAGAAACAAACAGCTTCAACTTAAAAAGAGGGAGGGGGAACAAGACAATACAAGATAAGAACTCGTCTTTTAAGAGGGAATAAGAAAAATGTAAATGACAAAAGAGAAAAATGGAGGCTACAAAAATATAATAAAACTTTATATGTAAATATTTAAAATCATCAGTCTCTATAGAAAAGAGAGCAAACACCCCAAAGCATAGCACTGAAAGAGAAGGGTTAAAAAAATATTTTTTAAAAAGAGGAAATGACAGTTTCAAGTCTTGTGAGGGCTAAGGAGGCCAGCCCTGTTTGGGGTCTACCATTGGACAAGCTCATCATTCTGTGGCCACTTGGCCTGTAAGGCACCCAGTGGGAGCAGTCTTAGTCAATTGGTTTCTCGTCTCTTCCTTTGTGGTGTTCATTGGGCAACTCGAAGGTCTGTTCTCTGTGCAGAGCCAAATGTCATCTCTCTGGGTTGCCCTGATTTTAGGACCCAGAGGTACACAAGCTTCCCGGGGATCCGACCTTGTCTCTGGTGCACTCCAGTGTGGCACCCAGATGTGGCATCAGGAGGCCCCAAGAGGATGCAGTGCTCCATACTGACACAGAGACTCCCCTGGGCACCCAGGGGGATCTTCAACTGTTCACAATTCGCTGTCTGGAAACCACTTGGCAGCTTTTCTGCTAAGCCTCCGAACTGGATGGCACAGATGAATAGCAACTTCTGACTCTCACCCACTAAATCCCTGCTCACGGAGCTCTCCAGTCTTTCTCAGGTAACTAGATTAACTTTCCACGCCAGCACTGGTGGGTCAGTGGCTGACCCTTGGTCGGACTTGTGGAGATAGTCTAGCTGAGGGACATTGGACTCTCAAAGCTGGGCCTCATAGCAGAGCCTCTCCAAACAGCTTCCTGTTACTGTCCTGCAGAATGGCGGGACTGAGGGAATTCCTCGGCACCTGTGCTTCTCAGTGTTCACTCCTATTTGATTAGACATCGATTCCTAGTGCTGAGATTAGTTTTCAAAGTCTCTCTTTCTTCCTCAGTTGGCAAAAGTTCTCTTTTTTCTTCCGCTCCAACCCTATTTTCTTTCTTTCTTTCTTTTTTTAAATGAAGACTGTTCACACCTGAGACTCTGGTTCTTTTTTATTTTTTTGTTTCTTCCTCAGTCTTCTCTTCAGCTCCTCACACCGAAGCAGCCTTTCCTTTACGCCTCTCGCTCCAGATTCCCTGGTATATGACTATCAGCCTACTGCTAAGCTCAGGCTTTCTCACCATCACCCACCCCAAAGGGTAGCTGCCCCCATCTTTTAGAGCTGTACCCTGTCAATATGATAGCGGTGGGTGGGTACAGGAGAGACAGGATGGAAAGGCAGAGAAAATTTGGGGAACCTGAGAAGGAAACGAAGCCCTTCACCGTAGAGTCCAGTTCAAGTCTCTGACCAGCTGTAAAGCAGGAATTCCAGCCAAACAAATTGCTTAAGGCCTTTCCCATTTCTGGCTGTAAACCTGTAATTGTCTAGGAATCTCTGCAGAGTTCCATTTACAGGAGGATGACACAGGCTAGACAGACCTCTTGTGCAATGATAGGGGCTCTTGGTTCTCACCTTATCAGGTTAGGATTCCACCCAGAGTCTCCACAGCAGCCTCCCTTAGCTCACTTATCAAGAGAGGAAGGGGAATGGTTTCTTAGCAGTCCCAGAAAATGTGAACTGAAAGCCATCGAGATGAAATGATATACTGGCGGCTAACGCTGAGTCAACTCTGATTCTCCCTTGAGGACTCCATCCCCATTCTTGCCTGTGTCTCATTCCCTGAAGGTCTCTCAGAGAAGCCCAGACACACGCTCTCTGGTATATATTCTTTCTCTCTTTGCTCCTGATCCTTGTGCTTAAGCCCGTGCTAAAATATGTATTCACTAAAATCTCCAATTCTGCTTCATAACCTGGCTAGTTCTGGAATCATTTTCAGTGTCAAAGGTACAAACCCTAAGTGGGCTCAGTTCAAGGTCTCTAAAACTCTTCAAGCTGCTGAAGGTGGCAGTGGGGAGCTGTGTTTCTGTTCCTTTACTGCTGACAGAACCCATCAATCTTTTCTTCCCCTGATCGGTTTTTGTTTTTTTCAGTCTGCTTCTATATTAAAGATATTATAAGTTTTCCCTTCTGTAATATTGTGCAGGTGTTCTCTATATTTGAATTTGCTTGTGGACTTTATCCTTGCAATCCTTTGTTGGTTTGAACACTTTAATTTTTATGTAATGAAGCTAATCTGAATTTTTAAGTAGGTGTTCGTGCACACATATTACAGATTTTTTTTCATGAGACTTTATCTTTCAAGTTTTCAATTTGTCTGTAGTCTTTTTGGCATGCACTGTGCCTTTCTTTGACTTTCTTTCCTCGCCTTCCTTCCTTCCCACCTTCTCTTTCTTCCCTTCCCTTTGTTCCCTCTTTTTCTTATCAACCCTCCTCTTCTCTCTGGCCAGCAGTGAGGCAAGAATTCCAGCCAAGTGAACAACTGCTTGAGGTTTTTCCCCTTTTCTAGCTACACACGTGCAGTTCTATAGGAAACTCACCAGGATCTCATTTGCAGGAAGAGGACGTAGACCTCCATGTAATGATAGGTCTCATGGATTCACCTTATCTCATTATGATTCCATTCAAAAGGTCTGGAGATCAACCTCACTTATCTCACTTACCGAAAGAGAGAGGAGGGGAAATTTTTCGAAGCAACCTTTTAAAATGTGATTTGAGAACCATCCATATTATATGTATAGATGACCAAGGACTCCACACTCATTCCTGGGTGTATCTTATTTTCTGTAACTCAGAGACGGCCACACCCATGCTCCTGCCTTTCACTGCTTGCGGTTTAACTTTGTGCCTTGAATATTCTAGGGGACAGCTTTTGTCATCGAGTTTCAGCCCTCTCCTGCATGTGGTGCTTTATAGGATTTCAATTTATTTTTTCTGTCAATTATGAAAAGGAATCAGTTTTTTAATTGGTATCTGGTACCATCATAACAGCATTCTAAGTTCCCACATATTTCTTCTTTTCTATTGTGTTCCATGTATCTGTTTGTATATTATTTAATGCTACTAATTATTTATATGATTTTGAGTTTTGTGCCACAATAACATCTGGTTATAAAAATTCATATGTATTGCTTTTTAAGGTTTTCTTTGTTGTAGACTTTGTATTTTTACATAATTTTCAAATAAGAATTTGAGGGGCTCAGAAAAATTTATTTGGAATTTTAATAGGCATCTCATGGAATTTACAGAGGCATTTGAACAGAATCAATATTTTATATTAAAGTTATCTGCTCCGGGAGCAAAAACTATTCTCCCTTCATTAGTCAGGTGATCTCTGTGATTTTTATCAGTTTTAAACTTCTCTGGATGCACTGCAGACTTTTGGAAGCCATCTCCCAGTGGTTTTCACCCTGGGGTTGAATTGATAACAATTCAACTTCCTTCCCTCACAGTGCTTCAAATGGAAGACAGCAGACGCAGGAAGATGGTACGCTCAGGTTCTCATTCACATGAGGATCTGAGCATGGAGTCTTCATGTGTTTAATTTGGAGGTCCCATAGAAGCCAGGGAAGTAGATAGGGAGTACTGAAGAGGAGGGGAAGAAAATCCTTAAGGACAGGTAGAACCCAGGTGACAAGAAGGGGAAAAGGAACTAGTGAGAGAAGCTTAAGTGCAGAGATGGATGGAGGGAAAAGTAGAGGAGGGTTGGAGAACTAACTCCGAGGACGTGTGAAAGAGTCATATGGAATGCTAGTATTGTTTTTCATTTATTTTTTCAAGTTTCATTTTGCATTCCAACCACAGTTCTCCCTCCTGCTCCTCCTCTGGCCCCCTTCTCTCCAGCCCAACCCCATCCACTCCTCACAACAGGTAAGGGCTCCCATGGAGAGTCAACAAAATTTGGCACATTAAGTTGGGGAAGAACCAAATCCCTCCCCCTGCAACTCACAACCTCCTGCATTAAGGCTGAACATGTCATCCCACCATAGGGAATGGGATCCATTAAGGTAGTTCATGTACCAGGGATAGAGCCTGGTCCTACTGCCAGGGGCCTCTCAGATAGTCCAAACTTCACTGTCCCCCATATATGGAGGGCCTAGTTCAGTCCCATGAAGGCTCCACAGCTGCCTATCTAGAGTTCATGAGTTTCCATGAGCTTGGGTCAGCTGTCTCTCTAGATTTCTCCATCATGATCTTGACTTCCTGGAGAGATGCCTCAGGGGTTACGAGTACTGGTTGCTCTTCCAGAGGTCCCAAGTTCAATTCCCAGCAACCACATGGTGGCTCACAACCATCTATAATGAGATATGGTGCCCTCTTCTGCTGTGTGTATACATAATAAATAAAGAAATCTTAAAAAATTATTATTTTGTAAGCTTACTCCACACAGGGGATGGTCATCTCAGAAGCCATTGGTTGTCAGATAAAAAACCTGGTGCTAGGCTTGGAATACTTCCTCTCTTGTTATTGGTCAGAGGTAGCATAGAGAAATTGAACTCATGCTTCAAAAAGAAGAGGATGGGAGGTTGGGGAGTAGGGTGGTGACAGTGTACCTGGGAGGAATTAGGGGCAAGAATGGGGGGTGGTGTAACGGTGACAATTTCTTTTTTTTTTTTTGTTTTTCGAGACAGGGTTTCTCTGTGGCTATGGAGCCTGTCCTGGAACTAGCTCTTGTAGACCAGGCTGGTCTCGAACTCACAGAGATCCGCCTACCTCTGCCTCCCAAGTGCTGGGATTAAAGGCGTGCGCCACCACCGCCCGGCTAACGGTGACAATTTCAAAGAATTAATAAAAATAAGTTTTTGATTGGAAGCCTTAGCATTTAGTGTCTAAGTCATCTTTCCAGAACAATGAAAATAGTTTTTGAAAAGACATCTTTATATCATTTGTTTTTCTAAGGCTGAAGTTACTGCATCTGTATAGTGGTGACAGCCAATATGTTGAACTACTTTTGTATGTAATCAAGTCAATATATTTAAATGCTTAGCACTGTGTGGTTGACATACAGGTTGTACCAAGTCTGTAAGAAATATGCTAAGCTTGAGAGAAAAAAAAGAGAGAGATTTTCCAATTCAGGGCTGGAGAAATGGCTCAGCAGTTGAGTGTGTATTGCTCTTGCAGAGGATCTGAGCACCTCATCAGAAGGCTCACAACTGCCGGAACCTACAGCTGCTGTGGATCTGAAATCCTCTCCTGGCCTTCGCAGACAGCTGTGCCTGTGTGCACACGCTGTTCTACCCCTCAACATACATGGATGTCACTAAGTCCAAAATACCTTTTTTTAGAGAGAGAGAGGGAGAGGGAGAGGGAGAGGGAGAGGGAGAGGGAGAGAGAGAGAGAGAGAGAGAGAGAGAGAGAGAGAGAGAGAGATCTTTTAGGTTCAATGTTCTCATGTTTTTATCATGACACATTCTTCTAACTATTTTCAGGTTTGGGGGACTTCATTTTGGTGGAAGTTAGTCATCACCTTGTTTTAAGACAAGTCAAAAAAACTGTGGGTGTAATTTGCATACTTGTTAAATCTATTTTCCTTCCTTTTTTCCTTCTATCTTTCTATCTCTTCCTTCCTCTCTCTCTCTCTCTCTCTCTCTCTCTCTCTCTCTCTCTCTCTCTCTCTCTCTCTCTCTCTCTCTCTCTCTCTCTCTCTGCAATGCTATGGATTGAATCTGTGGCTTTTGAATGTTAGGCAAGCTCTGTTCCCAATGGAACAGCTTTCTCTCCCAGATAAATCTGTTTGGATAGGTGGTTAGGGCTTTATATTTGTTTCTAGTGGGAAGGCCACTCATGTTCTTTATCCATTTCAGTATTTCCAAACTCCAGCCCTGTCTCTGATTCTGCAGGCCCTGGTATAAAAGCATAAAAGAAGGGTCACACAGCACGTATCTAGACATTTACATCTCCCTAAGTGGGCAAATATGCGGTGACAATGATCTGGAAATTCAAGTTTCAAATCCTTAGTTACTTCTGAGCATCACACCTCACCCTGTGTGTATGTGTGTGGTGTGTGTGTATGTGTGTGTGTGTGAGAGAGAGAGACACACACAGAGAGAAACAGAGACAGAGAGACAGAGAGGCAGAGGACAGCTTTTGGAAGTTGATTCTGGATCTTCACAATGTAAACTATAGAGATGCAGCTCAGGTTGTCAGGGTACCAGCCCTTTCACAGCAGAACACGAGTCAGCCTCCAGTTAATGGCCTGTCCCTTTCTTTTCTAAGTCCCAACTTTGCCCATCTCCATTAGGACTTTACATGTAATCCCTGTGTCAACTTTGACCCACACACCTATAAACTCTGTCTACAGACTACAAAACGTGCCTCTGGTGGCCTTGGTGTCTAGTGTTGTTCACTCACAGTGAAGAGGAGGCTTGTGCAGGGGCTGGAAGCTTGCATGGAATTCTGTCTACTAAAGTGGAAGGAGGAAGAATGGACCCTTAAGGGCACTTCTCTAAGGATGTCTGGACTCATTGGGAGGGTCCTGGCTAGAGGGAGGCTGGAATAGACTTCCCAGTGTTGCCCAGAGCTGGGGCTCTGTCTGCATTTAACATACGGGTGGGTTCGGTACTATTATTCCTTTTTGACACCAAAGACATATTCTTTTTGCTTAATTTCCAAGAGACACAGTTGCTGCCTGAGGTGGTACGGAGGTGACTTTTCTATTTTGGGAGTAAAATGAACTGTAAATCATGAGAAGAGACATCTCCTTGGAAATCTCTTTTTGTTCTGTTCTTCCCACACCATGCAAATAGGCACTCAAGCTCCCTATTTAATGGCAGTGGAGCAACCTTAAATAGAAGCTGGGCAGTGGGGAAGAGATAACCTTTAGTCAAAACCTCACTTAATACAGTTAGCTGCTTTAAAACCCACTGCTCTTGAATTTCAAAGAAAATAACATATTGGTTTAATTATGAGGGTATGGATGAAAGTTCCTAATTATGAAAATCTCTTCATTATTGATTGTTGCCGGGGTTTCTGTCCCGCCCGGTTCCTGCAATCATTCAATCCCAAAGAAATCACACAGAGGTCTACATTAGTTCTAAACTGATTGGCCCATTATCTCAGGCTTTTTATTAACTCTTTAACTTACATTAGCCCACTAATCTTGTCTGTGCTAGCCACGTAGCTCGGTAGCTTATTCAGTAAGGCAATCACATCTTACTTCTGTGTCTGGGTCACGACTGCAGACTAGGACTTTCTTCTTCCCAGAATTTTCCTGTTCTTGTTGCCCTGCCTCTACTTCCTACCTAGTTGTCCCACCTATACTTCCTGCCTGGCTACTGGCCAATCAGCGTTTTATTAAAATACAACTGACAAGGTACAAACCATTGTTCCACAGGGATTGATAATTGTTTACAATTTATGTAAAGGATGAAAGGAGTCTGGAGTATGGTGAGGATGGGGTGTGTTATCTGGACCTTATTCCTAATTTGTTAAAGTGTGCACTGGGAAGAGTGGCACTCAAACAGATCTTTGATTCGGAGTGATAGTAGTACTGTGTTTCGTAGCAATGAGCAAAGGGTGCTGGGATTTTATAGGTTTGCACATTTCTAGACTCAAATTTACAGGGCTTTTGGGGTTTTTGTTTGTTTTTCTTTTGAAAGGTGATAATGATGGGCTTTTGTGTTTGGGGTGAAAAGGGAGATCACGAGTGGATATTGCTCTTGCTGGAGGCATCCTGAGAGACCTCCTTTCTGTGCACAAGCCCAGCCATTTGCCATTCCTCATGCTGCAGAGTCTAGAATGACCTGTGTCATAGATAGGCTTCTGAGATAATTGGCATTTCTTTTTACAGAAGTATTTAGACCACAGCATGCCTTAGTTGCGTTTCAGGGATAACAAGAAATGAAAGGAAAAGAAGAGTTGTGTATCTCTTTTCATAAGTGGTGTTCTACCCAAATTGTGATTGATGACAATGCTGCCTAAAACATTTTCACCTGCTGGGAACTTGTCCACTCTATCTCTGATCAAGACCCATGGAAACATATTGCGATACAGCTGTGGCGTTAAAAACTGACTCTGGGATGGCCAGTGAAAAAGAACAGTGAACTTATTTAAACCAAATGAATGAAGCATATGAGATCCTGCCACTTTGTGTTCTGCCCTCTTTTTATCAAGGGTTTCCCCAAGTACTTCAGCTATTCCGTTTCCCAACAACCAGGCCATGTTCAGGCATGCACACACCTTAAGACTGAACCGCTTGCCAGTGTCCTACTCCCATTAGTGAGGACAGATGTCATTCCAATTGTTAAGTATTTTGAATCTCACCTTCATCATTCCTGTCCCCAAACAACTTAGGGAAGTATTTGTATCCCATTTGTTTACGTGTTTCAATGATTGACATTTTCAAGGATGCTGCCTTAGAGAGTTCTCAATCAATTCTGTTTGAGGTAGGAGCCCTGTAAGGTGGCTAGGATGCTGGCAGGGTTGGCTGAGTAGAAAGGATTTGTGCATATCTTGGAAATTGGCCTTGGAGAGAATTTCCTGGTATAGAATGCTTTCTCCCATCTGTGCATATCAAAAACTTATAGCATATAGATTCCTTTGGCTTCCACCATGTGTTTTTCCCAAAGCAAGTATTTCTGGGAAAGAGAACAATAAGTTCAAATCACTTTAAATTATTAGACCAATTTGGATATAAATAACAACAAATGTAGTAATACAAATGCATTGAAAAGAATTGAAGATAACAGAAAACTAGGGCACTATAGCCATGTATCAAAGCACTAGGATCTGTGAAGAAGTTTGAGTAGAAGCAGGGTTGCCCACAGTATTAGGGAGAGACCAAGGCTTGAAGGAGAAATGCCTGGAACCTACCATTGGTCTCCTTTCTGTTTTCCCAGGGAGATTTTCCAGAGCCTGATTGGTAGACAGAGGCAGCATGATTTATTTTAATTATATGATATGTCATCTTCCCATGCATCATGACTAGAATCTCTGGACATGTTCAAAGATCTATAAGACAGTCTTGCTGTCTTGAGAATTCTTCTACCTGAGAAACTTTTACCAGAAAATTGTAGTAGATGTCAAAACAGTGCTCAAATTTATCTGCATATATCCAGTCACCAGTTTCGCTGTTGAGAGAGGATGTATAGCACTTAAGCTAATTCTACTCCGGTATGGAGCCCCAAAACATCCTTCTATGTGTGTGTTTCCTAGCAATTAACCTTCACCGAGTTAGTTAGCCCCATTGTGCCCCAGTGTCCTCATCTAAAATTTGAGGATACTAGCACTACCTGCTGCTGTAGGATAAAGCTCTTATACCCTGAAGATTTGTCACTCATATTGGTTTAATAAAACGCTGATTGGCCAGTAGCCAAGCAAGAACTATAGGCAGGGTGACCCGATTAGGAGAATTCTGGGAAGAGGAAAGGCTCAGTCTACAGCTGCCACCCAGATGCAGAGGAAGCAAGATGAAAATGTTGCACTGAGAAAAGGTACGAAGCTACCTGGATAAACATAGATAAGAATTAGGGGTTAATTTAAGTTGTAAGAGCTGGTTAATAATAAGCCCTAACTAATAGGCCAAACAGTTTATGATTAATATAAGCCTCTGTGTGTTTCTTTGGGACTGAATGGCTCCTGGATCAGGTGGGGCAGAATTTACAGCCTACCTCAAGTGGTAATGGGCATACAGTATATGTGGTAGCAATGTAATACTGCAAACTTTTGGCTACTCTCAAAAAGCACAGTCAGTTTCTCCTTCCTTTGACTTGGATCAGTCTTTGAACTTACTCGGTGAGCAGAACAGAGATGGAAAGAATGCAATCTGACATCTGAAATTCAATTAGAAAGGAGAAGTACTGTAGGAAGCACACGCGGACAGCCACAGTGTGAAATGCCTGGCTGCTATGGGGAGAGACTATCATGGAGCCTTGTGTATTTCTAGACTCCAGCTACTGGATTCCATCCAGCCTAAGGGTTGAGCACGTGAACGGAGTGGTCTTTAAGGCTTCAGCTGGACACAGTCGGCCTGCAACTGCAGCAGATGTGTCTGTTGCCGTTTGCTATTGCACTTAACTGTAACTGTTATCATCTTAAACCACTCTTTCAGGGTAGCAAGCCGCTAGTCAGTCAATCCACAGCACAGTTCCAGAGGTCCAAGCACTCATCTGATTCAAGGAAATACTGAATGCTCTCTTAGGTCAGTCTTTGGTGTTCCTTAGCACATGCCACTGTGTGTTGCCTCATCGAAACTTTTTTGCCTAGAAGTTCCATGTGATAGAATTTTTTTAGATTTAACATTATTTTTGACTGATGGATCTATTTCCTCTATCATGTCTCTCATATTCTGTGGGTGATGCTTGCATCTGTAGTTCCTGTTAGCTCACGCAGAGTTTCCATTTCCAGGATTCCCTCTGTTTGTGTTTCCTTAATTGCTTCTATTTTCATTTTCAGATCTTGAACAGTTCCTTTATTTGTTATTTGTTTTTTCCTTGATTTTCTTTTAGGGATTTGTTGATTTCTTCCATTTTTTTTGTTTGTCTTTTCCTTATTTTCTTTATGGCATTTATTTATATCCTCTTTAAGGACCTCGATCATCTTCATAAAGTAATTTTAAGGTTGTTTTCTTGTGCTTCAGTTGTGTTGGAGTGTTCAGATCTTACTGTTGTAAGATAGCTGGGCTCTGTTGATACCATAGTGCCTCTTCTTTTACTGTGTTCCCACACTGGCATTTAGGCATCTGGATTTGGAGATGGTGAGAGGTCTAGGTGCTGATTCCTGTGTTTGTCTTTGTTAGATGAGTATTTTGTTCCTTGGTTTCTCTTTCCTCTCTGGTCTTCTGGCTTAAATGGTTAAGAGTTCTGGTAACTAGTGTGTTACCAGGTTCTGCAGGGAGTCCTCTCTGGAGTTTTAGGGGCTAGGAGTCCCTAAATCCAGCCTGGTCTCTGGGAAAGCCAGAGTCTTTTTTCTAAAGTTGTAGAGCAGGATATGGAGTCCAGATGGGGATAAAGACTGGGATCCCTAGATCTGGCCTGTGCTCCAGTAAAGCTGACTTCTTCTTCTGAAGCTGTAGACCTGAAGTCTATATCCAGCCTGGCCCCTGGTAAGGTGGAAGTTTTCTTCTGAAGTTGTAGACCAGGATATGGAGCCAAGGGGGTTTGGGTAGGGGGTTGGAAGTGTGTGTGAGCAGTCTGGGATTGTAGGTCAGGTTTAAAGGGGTTTAGCAGGCAGTGGGTGGTTTTCTTCCCTGGGGTTCCTAGAACTGCTCTGGCCTCCAGTACAGCTGGGGGTGGGACTGTGGACCCTAGTTTGGAGCTCAGAGGAGGGGTGCAGTCTAGGGATGCTGGGCAGGATTTCACTCCATGTGGTAGGACCTGGGTTATCTTCTGGTCACTGTCATGAATATTAGATGAGGTCACAGGTTGGAGAAGAATATAAAAAGTGAAGTATTAGTATTGCTTTAAAAACATTTGTTTTTTTAAAAAAATTATCTTAAACCGGTCAGGAATATTGTCATCGTAGTGCTGGGAATTGAACCTAGGGCCCTGCATGCTAGGAAGATTCCCTACCACTGTCTATCTCCCTGGCCAGGAAGTTTTATCTTTTGGAGACATAATGGATCTAATGCTTTATCAGAATTTTAGCAGTCTCAGAAACAAGAAGGAAGTAAAAATCTGAGTGGAACACATCTGGTCTATGTGTAAAAAGTGATCAAATTGACAATTAATAAAATGAATCACAGAGAATAAAAGTTGGAAATTTCTTTCTTGTTAGTTGTTTTGCATGCTTTCATAAACAGTGTTGACTGTTAAGATCTGCTTTAACATATATCTTTGTTATGTACACATATACGCACAGCACAATTATATAAATGTTAAAATAGATCTTAATAAAACAACCAACACCAAACCATACGTGTGTGTGTGTGTGTGTGTGTGTGTGTGTGTGAATAAATATGGGTGCAGGTTATGAAGCTAGAAAGGACGGTGAGAGGAGAAAACGAGGTACCAAGGAAGTAGGGGGAGCAGACTACGTATGGCGTGGAAGCTGAAAGGGGGTTACTGAGAGTGGAAAGGTACCAGGCAACTAAGCAGGCCACGGGGACTGAGAGAAGAGGAGAGGGGAGAATCCACAGAACAAGTTTGTCTAATAATTTTAAGAATAAGTAAAATCTAGAATAATGGAATAGATCTCATTTCAGAATCCCTTCGTGTAGCTACCTGCATTTAGACAGGTCATCCACAGGGTGGCGGCAAAGGGTTTTATTTGAAATAGGCAAATTCTTTGTAGTCCAGCATCCAACAGCAATCCATTAAATGAGCCAGGCATTTAATTTAGACATTAAAAAACCTTCTTGAGGGCTAGAAAAATATAAAAACCTCCACCGCGATCTAGAGACAAGCAGCAGATACTTGCTAGTAAGCTTACGTTATGGATAGGGCACTATTGGAGTGGTGGGAGGAACGAGCAATTGTAATTAGGCGCCTTTCTAGTAGGATTTTTTTTTTTTTCCAAATCTTGGAAGAAATAAACAAGGATGAAACAGCCTTTGGGAAAGGAAATATTTTTATTTGATTACCCATGATTGGGAATGCTCAGTGTAAGATCAAATTGTCTCTCTGTCATTAAGGAAAAAAGGTTGAAAATGCAGTAGCAGCTACAAAAAAAGCAGCCTTATCAGTTCCTCTTTGCTGAAGTGTGATCAGTCACTTAGCCAACAGATGAGAGCCATGAATTGGCTGTTCTCGGGATTATGACCGTACAGTGAGTGTGACTCGGAGGTGATGCTTGGGAGAGAGGAGTTTGTATTCCCGTACAATTCTCCATATGATGCTAATGTGTTTTGTGAAGAGGGACCAAAGACTTAACAAATAACCTCCCAACCCTTCTTTCCAAACCCTTGCTTCTGTCTAGCCGTCTCTTTCCCAATGCTAACTGATAAGTGTCAAATCTGATCAAATTTATGTGTTACTTGGGATTACCATCCTTGAATTAAATGGCATAAATGTTTTCCCCATGTTTCAAAATCTAAATCTCCAGAATAGGGAACTTTGCTTCTGAAGAATTTCGTGATGAGATAAGAATAAACTAATTCTTGTGGAGAGTGTTTAAGACCATTAAGTTCACGTGTAAGAACCATCTGTGTGATGACCTCAGCATCCAGAAAGTGTGGGTCGCTAGTACTGTAATGCAAAAGACTTTACACCCTACAAAGGACAGCAACAAAAAGTGTGTCTGCCAGTTGAAGTTTGTACATTAGCCCGAGCGGGCTTTGGTGAGAAATTGGTGAAAGACAGAGATAGATGTTGTAGTGTGATTAACATTTACCATGAGCCAAATTAAAAAAGATGGACATCCAATTAGTGGCAGGCCTTAAGAAAAGAAACAGAAAGCCCCAGGCATGGAAGGATTCTACCTCATCTGTAGCATGGAAAGCCTCCCTAAGGATGGCAGACTAACCAGCTTCACAACGGGATAAGTCAATGCCTTAAAGCCAATCTATCTTGTCATTTCCTAGGAGAAACCTGGTGTACAACTTATATCATCCTTAGAAACACAAGAGTTTTGTTTCCTTTCTACACAGTGAGGACTCAGATAAAGTTGACAACTAAAGTCATAAATCATTGAGAGCTTATAAAAATGATCTCTTGGAATCATCTATGGTTGACAGTAAATGAAAATGAGAAAGCATCCCTTATGCTGGGCAGCGCTTAGGGAGTCTCCTAGCAAGACGACGCCTTCATAGGAAGTGGAACAGCAGTGGAATGATTACAGACAGAAGATCGAACGGAAAACTCCTACAAAAGTGATGGAACACCGGACTCAGTGATTCTCAATGTAAGCAGACACAGTCGAGATGAGCCCAGTAAAGCCAGTGAAAATACCATTTCACTCAGCCGCGCCAGATTTATTGGCTACTTAGTGTCAAAAGTTCTCAGTACTCAGTTCTATCTGATCAAGCATAAAAATACTTGAGGAAACTGGAGCAGTTTGCAGCAGTTCATGCATAAATAATTTGTGAATGCAATGTCTCTTCTAAAAATAGGGCATGATTTCTCGGAAATTGACAGAGTAGCGATTCTGGGCAGTACTCACAAAAAGGGGCCGGTAGGGAAATAAACTTGAGAAATGGTGACTTATATACAGTAAATTATGGCTTGCTGAAGGAGAGGTGAATTTCCAAAACAAATTTGATTCAAGAATCTATCCTTCAAACATGCCCACTAACCTTCCTTGGGATGTTAATTGGAGGTCTATCTGCCCTGCTTTTTGCTTCCTATGACCTTGAACACTAGCTGTTTGTTTGTTTGTTTGTCTGTGTGTCTCTGGCTGTCCTGGAACTCTCTCTGTAGACCAGACTGGTCTTGAACTCAGAGATCCACTTGCCTCTGTCTCCCAAGAGCTGGCATTAAAGACCTGTGCCACCACTGTCCTGCTGAGTCTGTCTTCTCATATTTTGCCAATGATCTGCTACTTGGAGTTATCTGAAACTTTAGTAAGGCTTTGTTTTTGTGAGAGATAAATTTTCAAAAGTCTGAAAGGTTGTCTATCTATGGATAGTTGGTCTTTTATATTGTGGCACCCAAGAACTGCATTTGAAGTTAATTTCTCATGTTGGAACCTTGCTCCACCACACAAGGTGCAGGAAACAACTGGCTCATTCCCTTGGGAAAGGTGTAGGTTCTTCACTTGGTTTGAACAATGGCATTCTCCTGCGGAACTTAGAATATTGGTGAGTGACAGGGTTGATTGCTCTTAACTTCATTCCCATTATATATGCCAGAGAACACTTTCTGTTTTTACTGTATCTGTTTTTACTACATCTGCAATGAGGTGAATTCAGATTTCCCAGTGCAATTAACACTAGAGAAAACTTTCCTTGGATTTTATTAGCTTTACAGATATATTTGCTCCAAAAATATATCTGTCTTCCAGGAAGAATATAGAATCAAGGCACCTTCATTTTCTCTGGGCAAAGAATGTACACATAGAAATTCGTGAGTATTGTAAGTACATGGTAAATCAAGCTAAGCTGAAAATATGTGATATTCTAGAACTTACCTTCTAAATGGCTCTCAGGAGCCATTTGCAAAAGTAAAAACCTAAACCAAAATTAAGACAAACAAGACACCTAAACCTGTTCCTGCTGAGGAGAATTTACATTTGCAAGACAGATAGATACTACAGAACTAACTGCTACAGCGAGCAGCTGGACATGAGGGGGTGGACCCAGGAGGTGTTTGGTCTTTCTTTTAAGAAGTGTGATATCCCAGGCTGTCTGTTAGCAAGCAGGCTAACTTTAATGGTACCTACAAAGTCTGAAAAATAATCAGAATGGAGTTGAGCCCGCTGGGGATTGTAGAGTTGATGCTAATGTTGGGAGTGTTTTAGAGAAACAGCAGAGATGGAGCGGGAAGCCTGGCTTCTTTGCCTGGAGAGAACAGCAACAGATCTGAAGACCAACATCACATCACTCTCCATTGTGCTTGGGATTTGAACTATATTTCAATTTATTTATTTTTTATTTATCACAATCATTGTAGCTTGGAAAAAATAGAATCATCTTGGTGGTCTTCCTGGAAGCTCATTGGCTTGGCTCTTGGTCCAGTTCTAGGTCTGTGAGAAAATAGGAATAAATGGTGCATTTGAGAAACATCAGATGCATACAAGTCCATATTCATTTTATG
Source organism: Chionomys nivalis (assembly GCF_950005125.1). Taxonomy (NCBI): domain Eukaryota; kingdom Metazoa; phylum Chordata; class Mammalia; order Rodentia; family Cricetidae; genus Chionomys; species Chionomys nivalis. The sequence continues at coordinate 87,245,256 of NC_080091.1, forward strand.
TTCATAGTCACTATAAAACTGTCTGGCATGACCCATTCATCCTTTATTTGGGGTTGGGGGAGGCCAGAATTTAAGAAGTTTCCAATACTCAAAACAAAAATTATCTTTATTGCTAAGCCCAGGTGCATAATACAAAATCCAGGGAGGGCTATGTGACTGTCTACTCTATGGGAATAATTACTGTCAGAGCAAAAGAGAAACAATGAATAAAGGAGCCGTGGTTATGGTTTGGGTGTTGACTATCCTACAGAGGTCACGTGGTCCTATGCTGATGAGTTTTATATCAACTTGACACAAGCTAAAGTCATCTGAGAGGAGGGAACCTCAATTGAGAAAATGCCTCCTTAAGATCAGGCTGTAGGCAAGCGTGTGGAACGTTTTCTTAATTACTGATTGTTGGGAGAAGGTCCAGCCCTTTGTGGGATGGACCATTCCTGGACTGATAGGTCCTGGGTGCTATAAGACAGCAGACTGAGCAAGTCGTGAGGAGCAAGCCAGTAAGCAGCACTCCTCCGTGGCCTCTACATCAGCTCCTTCATCCAGGGTCTTTCCCTGTTTGAGTTCCTGTCCTGACTTGCTGTGACGATAAACAATGATGTGAAAATGTATGCTGAATAAACCCTTACCTCCTCAACTTATTTTGGTCAAGGCATTCATCACAGCAGGTGCCAAGGAAAGAGATGGAGCCTTGGAGAGGTGCAGTGAAGTAGGAGGTCGTTGGGTCGTTGAGGATAGGTGTGTCACACTAGACCGTTCCTCTCTTTCTCCTTTTCGTTCCTAACTATGAGGGCAGCGATTTGCTGTGCCCCATGTTTCCCACCACTGCCATCTGACACCTGCCTAGCGGCCTAAAAGCAGTGGGACAGCATGAAACTTATGGGATGGAATACCTCCAATAGTGAGATGAAGTCAACCTTTTTTTTTTTTTAAAAAAATAAGTTTATTATTTTGGGCATTCTGTTACAATTATAAAAAGCTGGATATTAATGCTCACAGTCATGGAATTGAGAGAGCAGTTCAGGGGTTTTTACTTTAGTATGAAAGTTGAGTATGAAATGGGTATTTTTCTGAGCTTTGTTGTTTTTGTTGTTGTGTCGGGTTGTTGGTTTTAATTTTTTGTATATTTACAAAAAATCTTGTTTGTATTATGGCAAAACTCTTTTGTCCTTGTTCTTTTTCTTTTGTAAGATATCAGGAAGAAAATTATCATGTGCTACTTTGCTCTCTGAGTTTATGCCTTGGAGAGAGGACGTGACAGAGCATAGGAGCATGCTCTTAGTGTCATTTATTAGGTCTCTGTCACACTGCAACAATCTGTGCAAGGTGTGATTCCTGTATCTAAAACGTTTTCCACCTACAAGGTAAAGAAACGCCTTTATCTCAGCAGTCCAGGGATCATTAATTTAATTTCTTTCAGAAAAAAAATATCATGCTTTGTAAGATTGAAAATCTTATTTCTGGGGCTGGAGAGATGGCTCAGAGGTTAAGAGCACTGACTGCTCTTCCAAAGGTTCTGAGTTCAATTCCCAGCACCCACATGATGGCTTATAACCATCTATAATGAGATCTGGTGCCCTCTTCTGACATGTAGGAATATATACAGGCAGAACATAATAATAATAAAAAAAGAAAATCTTATTCTTCTCCAGTAGAATATCAGTTTGGGGCCTTGAAGGCTTGCCTATGATAATAAATGTCAAGATGTCAGTTCCAGTTACTGAAACTCTTTTAAGGCACGAAATAAAACGTGTCTGTTGACTCAACAAGAGATAAATCAGAGGTGTAACTAGGGACAAGAACACATAGAGACAAAATCCTCAGGTTCTATTCAAATCTCTAGTTATACACTAGTGGGCTTTCATTGAAAAGGAGTGACATGATCAGTCATAGTTCCTGTAACAGTGTTAGGGTGTCAAACCTGTAGAGAAGAAAGAAGATCTTCCAATTTAAGATATGATGAAAAGACTGGTCTGTTTGGGGGACAACACTCAACATGTCTTCTGGTATCATTGATTGCAAAACTAGGTACAGAGTGACCATAGAGGGCTTAGTCATCTCAGCGTGGTTTCCTGTTAGTGGGATGACTCCAGATTTATTCCACAGTACCACAGAATTTTTTTCCTGGAGCCCAAGAATTACAGTGTACAGCTTGTTTGAAATTTAATAGAAAAGCTTATAACATAGTATTGTATTCTAGACATGATGCCTCAACCATGTAACCTTGTGCAGAAGGTGGGATTCTTTTTCAGTGCCAAAAGATCATCTCGATACAATTGACTGTTAGTCATTGCAGATTGTGATCACCACCAGCAGGACATGGCTAAAATTGACTTCAAAATATTCAATTCATTTTGTAGAAATTTATGGAAGAAAGATGTAAATGGTTTTTGATTTTTCTATTCAGGTGATCAAAATGCATTCCAATGATCAAATAATTTGAGAGCACAGAAGCTTAAAGATTATTTAAGGTTAAAGAAAAATACTAATTGAGGGGAAATGACACAAAATACCCATAGAAGATGGCGATAATTACTATCATCCAGATTAATTGGTATTTTAGAATTTTCATAAATGTGTTACTGTGGTAAAATTGACTTTATCTCTTGATTTTGTTAGCACTAAAATATTCTTGAAAGTTGTTAGGTTAAAAAGAACTCTCTTAAAATATATTAGTTTCATGTTACTTACTTTCTGTTCAAAATATACTTATATATTTTGTGTGTATGGGGCACTCATGGACTATGATACATTTGTGTGGAGGTCAAAAAATAACTTGTAGGAAATTCACCATTCTGGGCCAGGGATCAGCTGGGGTCGTGAGTATAAACAACAGTAAACAACAGGGGACCCTTACCACCTGCTGAACCATTCCATCTACCCTACTTTGCTTTTTTTTTTTTTTTTTTTTGGTTTTTTGAGACAGGGTTTCTCTGTGGTTTTGGAGCCTGTCCTGGAACTAGCTCTTGTAGACCAGGCTGGTCTCGAACTCACAAAGATCTGCCTGCCTCTGCCTCCCGAGTGCTGGGATTAAAGGTGTGTGCCACCACTGCCCGGCTCCTACTTTGCTTTCTTAAATGGTTATTTTCTTCTGTTTCAGTGTGTCCTCTGAGAGGGTAAAAGTATCTTCCTAAAACTTTAAGAAAATGTCCTCTGAGTTAAGGGGGGAAAACAGCTTGGTGTAAACAAATTCAAACAGAAATGATCTTAAGGCTTTTTAAACAACTCTGATTCTTAATTAAAGCTTCTGATGCCTTGAAGGTGGCTTGTGAAGAAGCCATGATGTACTTGAAGTTTCAGTCTATGGAGATGCTTAAATAGAGGTGTAGATAATGTATCAGCAATGGTTCAGAAGCTAATTTAACTCTGTACCACACAAACCATGAATAACTTGTTATTTTGAGTTTTATTTTTTGGAAGGTAGAGAATTTACTTTGTCGTTAGTCTGGGTTCTGAATTTTAGGAGTCGAAGCAGCAGTGGTAACGAACGCTCTTGCTAGTGTCCCTGTTGATATTTGCTTTATTATGTTTTAATAAACACTAACGCTGAAGTAGATGCTGAAGGTTTCATTTATAAAGGATGAAATGTGAGCTGTAGGGAATATGGATCGGTTGTCTCAAGCTGGCAAAGACAGATAACAAGAGTGGGGATTTTAATTTAGATTAGATGATTCTAGAAATGAGGTGGGTTTTTTTTTGCCCAACTCCATAAAAAAAAAACCTAACACAAATCAAAATCATTGTTCACAACATTTTAAAAATCTCAGCTGTAATAATTTTTAATGAACACCATTGAACCGTCAAAAAAAAACCCTTCTGTTGAAATGTGCAGAGTTGAGATCACCTTCAGATTAAAGTGTGCGTTATGTACAATTAGAGTTTTGCAGACTAAATATATTCATTGGTCACTTTTAAATGATTGAAGAAAGCAAGTGGCTCTCTAACTGGAGAACTCTGCTGTGAGTTTTAATGCCTGATGGCCCCATCCTTAACCTGTTTTCCTCTTGATGTACACCAGGATCCCTCCCATGACATTTATGATATCATTATCCTAGATAATGATATTATGATGTATAAAGTACTAGGCTGGGTACCCGAGAATCTGAAATTAATCTTAACTATGTCAGAAGTTACCTGTGTATTTCTGTGAGCACTGAAGCTTTCCTCCAGGCTTAGTATGCTCAACTGAAAATTGAATTGAAATGGATAATAAATAGGATAGAGAAATTGGGTAAAGTTTGTGTTCTATTCTAAGGTTTATAAAATTCGTGATTAAATTCTGGATTCTTTGATGATGTGTTTTAAATGTACTTACCCCAGACAGTACATATGCACTGCATCAGGACTGCAGGATGTCTCTCATTTCAGCATCAATCTGATGATGAAAAAGAATGTTCTACAGTTTATCAAGCCCTCTACTTGTAGGCTACTGGGTCATGGAGAATATGCACAGCGTTTTGAAACCTTGTCAGGGGATACGATTATAATGTAAACACATGTTTTCGTTCTAATTTTCATTAGCCATGCTTCTTATTTGTTTAGCTTTGTATAGCCCCTTCCACAGTCTGTTAAGAACAACAATAGAATTTAGGACATGCTCATTAATGAATGCACAGAACAGATAACAGAGGAGCTGGCTTTGTGCACATGGAGTCCTGGAGGAGCAGATTATTCTATTCTTAACCTTAAAGCCTGGTGAAAGAAACACAAAATCAGATTAGTCATTATCTGCACACAATAGGGTGAGGGAAGAGAGCAAGTTTAAAGTTTGGAAGGTTGAAAGTAGTTCAGGAGAGTCTCAGAGAGGCATGGAACTGTCACAGGAGGTCTGGCTGCATAAAAAATCAAGTATTAAAATCTGTTGATTGTAAAAAGAAAAGAAAAGAAAATCAGACTTTGGTATGAAAACAATGATGAACTGCAGGAGGAATATATTAACCTTGTGTTTTTATAGAGGTTATTGTGACCTCAGCATAGAGATGGGATTCAGTGTGAGGCAGTAGAATTAGCCTGGATTTGGGAGGTCTATTGTGAAGGTGTAATCCAGGGTGCAGACTACAGAAAATAAGGACAAAGAATGTTGAATATATCATAGGGATTGGGGAATATCTAGAAGGCAGAGTTGGCAGGACTTAGGATTTGATTTGATATATTTAGAAAAAGATGAGAAATTAAGTATCACTAAATTTTCATTTGGAGACAATAGGTAAATGATGTTGATATGAGTCATGAGCTTGCAAAGCAAAAAGGTTTTAGACGGGAGAATTTTGGCCATAATGAGTATAAGTTTATTGTGCTATAAGCAAATCTCTTGTTTAAGGTATTTTACCTATGCAGTTCATTAAAAAATGAAAGATAAAGTACTAGTTTTGAAAGCTATTATTATGAACTATATAGGAAAATCAAGAAACATAAGTCAGTAGTTAGTCATTTAAAACAATCAAATTTGTAGATAGATATGTTTTCTAGGTAAAATAGATATATTTTGGACAGATGGTCTTCAAATACTTCAAAGACCTATAGAGTATGGCATTTAAAATGTTTTGTTAGGGATTTTCATGGAAATGAGACACATCTGCTCCTGGCAGTACCAATTTACTTTAGAGACATTGGGCATTGAAGGAACTACATATGGAGTTTGCTGTCATTGTAGCAAGATTAGTCACTTGGACAAGAAGCTCTTGCTTGAACTGCTTGACCGTATGCTGTATAAACTGGACATGCAGGAACCACAGGAAAGGGACCAGTGAACTTTGCTAGACTGCAAGAGGCAGGGTGGTCCTTCTGGGTTCCTGTTTCACAGAAGAAACTGACAGATATTCTGCATAACATGGAGGAACGTGACTGACAAACTGCCAATATAGGTGAGACAATCTTTCAAATTTCTTGCTTTATTGAAAAGTCTGCCAGATACTATGGACCTGTAAGCTGAAGATGGATTTCACAAGATTGCAAAGGAACTATGCATGACTGTCCTGGCGGTCAGATGTCTTTTTTATTTCTAGAGTTTTAGAAGTCATTTGCAATACATTTTTATCTAAATAATAGTATATCCTTCTGGTGTCTTTGTTGAAGACTAGATAGTTGCAGTTTTACTTATATATGATAGCACATAAGTTAGTTATAAAATTTTGGATTTATGAAGATAGGGTAGATTATAGAGTATTTTCTTTAAATTTACCAGACACAAATTAATTGGAATTCAGAACATTGTGAATGTAATAGTGCAATCCTTATTGATAATAGTTCTTATTGTGTGCAGGGGACTATTATTTTCAGGTGTGAGGCTTTTGTTTTCACTGTATTTGTTTCATTCTGTGAGGCTGTGCTACTGTCCCTGTCTAAAACACCATATGGTCCTAATAAAGAGATGAGCAGTCAATAGCGAGGCGGGAGCATGGATAGGCAGGGCTGACAGGCAGAGATATAAAATGAGAAATGAGAAGAACAAGGAGCAAGAGAAGGAGATGAGGGTATCAGGGGCCAGCCACCCAGTTAGTCCAGGAGAAAGAAGCCAAGAAAGGTATACAGAAATGGAGAAAGATAAAAGCCCAGAGGTAAAAAAGGTAGTCGGGATAATTTAAGAAAAGACGGCAAAAAACAAGCCATACTAAGGTCAGGCATTCATAACTAAGAATAAGTCTCCATGTGTGATTTATTTGGGAGTTGGGTGTTGCCCCCCTCCAAAAGAAGTCAAAAGAGCAAAACAACACACAACAGGTGGCCATTTAGACACTGATGGCACTCACAGAGAGAACACTCAGGGGAAAGCATCATGAACTTGAAAATCAAAGACAAATAGTGCAAAATGGAAATTTGATGAATGAGTAGAGAATGAAGAAAATATAAGATAGACCAAGATAGGAAAACCATAGGCTAACAGAAAATGGCAGCACAGATGCCATAGAAAGTGTATTAAGGGGCTGGGAAGACAGTACAGGGAGTAAAGTGCTTGCCAATTAAGCACATGAACTTGGGTTTGAGTCCCAGAACCTGTCTGCAAAGTTGGATATGGTGGTGTACTTGAAATCCCAGACTGGGAAGGTGCAGATGGATGGGGTCCTGGGACTTGTTAGCCAGTCAGTGTAGTCTAATCAGAATGTGTGTGCATCCACATAGACACCAGAACACATATATGTGCATGCACACATGAACACATACACAATACACTATTTCAAAGAGGAAGGAGTAGTTGTGGGTACCACACACATGTTTACAGAGGAGGCCCATGGGGACTGAAAGATGTTTGTCAAGGTTAGCCAGTGGTATGGTCTAGCTTCTGGTGGTACCATACCACCACCCAACACAGTCTCAGCAATGTTCTGACACAAGAATTGAGTGGAAAGTACAGGGATTCAGAGGACATACTGTTTGACCAAAAAGTAATAATAATAAAAAGAGAGAAAGAAAACTCCAAAGAAGTGTTTAAAGCATCATATTTGCTAGTTTTGATATAATGAAAAACAACTTTAGTATAAATTCGAAAGATTTAGCAAAAAGGATAGGGACGGATTCAAGGAAAAGAGTCAGATGGAATTTAGAATGGATACAACCAACCAGATGCGGTTCTTGCTATTAATATTTTAGCAACAGTGAATTTGGATTTTCAGTCAGTAACCATTTTTTGGCATCAAGACTTGGCTTTTGTCATGACAAGTGAAGCTGGAGCTGCAGTCTACGACAATGGCATCAAGAAGAGCAGCAGGAAGCCAACAAGAATGAACACATGGGTTCCAGAACAGTATAGGATTCATTTCATTTAGCCCATCCATAACACGTATTTTAATGTGTATAGTTGTTTTAGGTTGTTCTATAATGTTTACACAGAGAGCTATTGATTCTGTTTAACATGTCATATGATCTTTGCTGGGAAACATGCTAACCTAAAGTGGGTATGTCATGTAGAGTATGCACTGGGAAAGAGCAGGTGGAGAGCAAGTGTCGCTGACATTTGTCAGCCGAACTCCTACTTGGGCATTGGCAGCTGTTTCTGATTGCTAAGTTATAGTGAGCAACTCCATCAGCAGATGTGTTTTGCTGAATTATTCTCATCAGGATCCAAAAATGGAGTGGGGACATCAAAGGTCTCAGAACTATCATGTCCTCCAATTAAGGCAAAGGCAAATGCAGTGTGGCTCTGACTTGGTCCCTTCTAAATAACTCAAATGGTTGTTGGAGAGTGATAGGTACGATGAGAAATGTAAAAAAATGGGATCCTGTATTCTGACAATGACCAACGTATACCTTCTGGTGGAGTAGGGCGGGTGCTGATTTGTTGACTGAGATACAAGTAAAATCATTCAGTGTCTTGGAAATCAGTGCCTCTCAGGTCTAACATCACTAAGGGAGCATAGCTAAACTGGCCTCCCTTTTCCCATATCTCAGTCGAGAGAGGAGGGGGAGAGAGAGAGAGAGAGAGACAGAGACAGAGAGACAGAGAGACAGAGACAGAGAGACAGAGAGAGAGAGAGACAGAGAGAGAGAGAGACAGAGAGAGAGAGAACAGTATAGCCTTCACTGCAGTCTACAGGAGTCACCTTTGTGGTAGTAAATAGGGAGATTCTACATAAAAGGTTATCTTTGGTACAAAGTTAAAAAAACAAGTAACAATATGGAGGCTGTTTCAAGAAAAGAGAGAACAGGAAGGGACAAAGGAAGAATGAGAGCCAACTGATAGAATATTTAAAAATGATTACCATGTAATGTTAAAAATATTTCTTCATAAAATAATTCTTATGCTGAATAAACACTTTTGTGGCCATTTTCTTATACTAAAACAAATTAAATGTAGTATTTTATAGTTAAAATACAAGATATGAATCTATCCCATTTCTCTACAGGTATTTTTGTCCATCAGTCTACCTGCCTGTATGCATGTGTATCCATTATTTACACACACACACACACGTAAGCATGACATAAAATGCTATAAAGTTGCATGGGCTCCGTGTGAAGTGGACTCTAATACTTACACTGTTTCTTCTTTCAGTCTTAGAATCTGTTTCTGGATTTTAACCTATAGATTAAGTAAAACCTGGAAACGATTTTTCTTGCTTTCTTAGTGAGACAACCAGCAAGGTCACCATCACTCCAGAACAGCCTGTCTCGTGCACACACTTCAGGAACGTTCAGAACAGGGATGAAACATTGGTGCTCTGGAACCCTTTTGTGCTGAGGGGCAGAGGTGAGGCTCTCCTACCTGCGAGCTGCAGTACAGGGGAGGTGAGTTTGTGGAGCAGCACTTGGAGGCGAAGTCTGAGTGCTTGTCCACCATGTCCTTCAGCTCCCCTGCAGAGGCGTTGGGTGTTTTCGTCCTCAGTCGCTCTGCAAGTCTGAAAAACAGCTGTTAGGTTCTGCTGGAGGTATTGTAGGGTCACTGCTTAAGCAAGATAGCAGCTATTTCCCAACATGTACAATGGACATAGAAATACACGCCTGTCTCAGGAAACCTTATTTGCAGAATGGATTTTCGGTGAGCCATGGTGAGCTTAGAATTGAAATCTATACCTCATTCAAAGTCATACAAGCAAACATAGAAATTGCCACTGAATTTGAAAGCCAAACACCCCCCTTTTGGTAGCTCACTATTTCAGCATAAATGATGCGTTTTTCTATTTCGCCTGGCTTGTCACCTTTCTCCAATGTTAGGTGTCAAGCTCCTTTAGAATGTCGTCACCTCCACAGGACGTGATTTCAGTTTTATGCATTCTCTTTGTTGTTGTACGGTTTGCCGGCTTTGGAAGTCACTATGCGGATACACTGAAATAGGAGTGGGGCCCTTTGACCCTCCTTCCCAGGGGTTTCATGCCTTCATTTTTAAGATGGTAACAGGATTTGATGCCTCTCACTGTTTTCCAGCTTGCGCTATCTATGATCTTGGTGCCATTTCACCGCCACAGTGGCTCACTTAGCGTGATTTATTACTTTCTCCAAGAAATATACTCCTAGACCAGTGGTGAGCAGTAAGGGGAAAATGGGAAAGATACTTCCAAATCCAGGACTTTCACAAGCTAAGGAGGATTTCATGGAGGTCATCGAGAAGATGTCCTGTTCTTGGATTCTTTAAGAAAATCTTTTTGTGAATCTGTGTGCTTACCTGAGTCCTAGATTCCAACTGATTTAAAATGGAAATTTATTAAGCAAAGTGGAAAACACCACAATCTTTTTAGAGATTTCCCCCAAGAACCCAGTACCATGCCTTTCATTATTACGTTAATTTCTATTTACAGTGAAATACTTCCTCTTCCTTTTCATTGAGAAAATAACGTTGTATCGTCTTGTTGATAACTAGCATTTTTACTTCTGATTCGTAAGGATCACATGATGGCGACCAAGCCAGCATGAAAATTTGGTTCTTGGAGAACAAGCATTGGCAGGCAATTGCAGGGGCATGAATATTGACCAGCTATGTGCTCATGTCTCTGTTTTGAGTCAAATCAAATATAACTGATCACTTATAATTTATAGTGTTTTAACTGGCCAACTTTTAAAACTGCAGCCTTCTGTATCGTCCACTCAGGGCGTCCTGAGTTTTCACTTGTGCTTTTCAGTCACAGAATTAGATAGACAAGCAGGGCAGACACATTTGGAGGATGAAGCCACAAAGCCAGCAACTTACTTTTTCTTGTACTCAGTAAATGTGTTCTCAGAATAATCTGCACACATTTCTTGCCCCCTTTCAATGAAAGAAGTAAGTTGCTTCTTCAACAGGGGACTCTGTAAAAGAAAAAAAAAACTGCACATCAACATTTCTTGTATGCAAACACTGTCATAGTGAGGACATTCCATCAGAATTCCAAGTCCCTGCACCAGGTAGCAGCAAACAATTTTTTTTTACATAAAGCCAGTTAGTAATTATTTTAGGCTTTGTAGGTCATATATGATCTCTATTATAGATATTCTACCCTAAATAGTTGTGGTAACGGATGATGGACAAACAGCATGCCTGGTGGTGTTCTAATGTAGCTCAATGCCCACTGTAATTTTAACTTTATTTAATTTCTACACAATGAAATTCCGATCTTCTTTTGAATTTTTCCCCTAAGTGCAAGAATACCATAAGCCATGGTTTCACTGTTCACTTGCACGGCAAGCTTGCCAGGTTTGATCCATAAGCTCCAGTCTGCAATTCTGACTTACACTGTTGATAAAGAAACTTAGTGAAGTGTACCTGAGTGCTGAAACAGGCCGCGGAGTCCTGGCTTTCACAGCATTCCCTGAGGGACTTCAGGGTGGTCTCCAGCACTTTGCTGAGGAATACTTCCGGCAACTGAGTACTTCTGCTTAGTTCAAATGTATACCTGGTGTCAGGCAGAGAAGGAGAGAAGGCTTTTCAAGGTGTGTCTGCGGTTCAGAATCGGAAATGGGACCCATCCACTGTCTACTAATTCTACCTGTCTGCAGGGGCAGAACTGGCATCTTGTTTCTGATTGTCGTGTTGTTTTATTTGAGACAGTTTTATTCTGCAGCCCAGTTCATTCTGTAACTCACAGTGGGGTGAATCCTTCAGCCTAGGGCCCTCCCACTTCACTTTCTGTCTCAATCCCCCTAGTGCGGGGGTTGCAGACATAGACCAGTATGCCTGCCTGTTTGGTTCTGTTAATTTATTTTAATTTTATTTAAACGTAATAACATCTTTCCTCCTTCCTTCTCATTCCTAAAACCCCTCTCATGTCTCTTCTACTCTGTCTCAAATTCGTGGCATGTTTTTCTGTAATTAGAATTGTAACATGAATGTGCGTGTATGTGACCAAATAAAACCCGCTGAGTTCATTTACTATTGTTTATGTAACTTAATTTAAAAATGACTTAACACAAATGGACTCCCTATAAACTGACTTTAGATTAGGTGTCATCTTCATAAAAAGATTTTATTAATGCTTGGTTTAATAACTGTAATATACTATATATACAACAGAACATGGAAACATATCCTTTTACTTTGAGCTCATATGGACATGAGCTTCTTTGTGAGAGTATAACACAGTTCTCCCACAGCTAATGTTAGTTGGGTACCTCAGAGCAAGTTTTTTTGTACAAAAATGTACACAAAATAGTTCACTCCATCTTATCTATGAACTTACCAGATCAATTAGTATTTATAAGAAAACTGTACTTTAGTTTTTGTTTTGTCTAAATTCTATTTATATAGGCAGCTGACGGTCTAACCATTTTTTTCAAGCGGTAAATCAATTTTGTGAAGTGTGAAGATATTCTATATATATATATATATATATATATATATATACATAACACATTGTGTATTTGTTTTGATTCTCCTTAGTTAACTGAGACAAGATCAGGTTTTGCTTGTCATCAAATGATTATTCTCTGAAAGCTTGATAAACTTTCATTTGGTTGGTGTGAGTGTGCATGTGAGATTTGGAATAGAATATGGTCAAACTGGGCAACAACATGATACATGTTTACAATGCCATGATATATATTACATGATTTGCATGGAACATATTATTGTACTGAATGTTTATCTAGATGTATTTCTTTCTGGCCATCTCTGCGTTAAGTAAGGCAGTATTATCATTCCCAAGTCAGCTAAAGAGAAATCTAGGTCAGATAGGCCAAGCCCCTTCTACCACTGCACACTAGTCTCAGGGCACAGACTTAGGAACCACAGGCTCCTTCCTTATCCAAGTTTAATGGCTTGGAGTATTTTAACATCAGTTAACAAATACTTAAACTCTACAGATGCCATATAAAGAGACTTGCGTTGAGAAGAGGGACAGCTTGCTTTCCCTTGGTCTGGTGCCCTGTGGGGGCAGAACATACCCCATACTGTTCCACTTACTTATCCATGACTTGAGTGGTACGCTGACCACACAGGTCTGTCTTTGTGGGCAACTTGATGGCTGGCGATTGAACTGGTTCAGCCGCTGGCATGAAGTAAGTGCACATAAAAATGTTCATGGGTGTTTTCTCCTGACAGCACTCTTCAAACTTAGAATTCTTTGCAGACAAGTTGTCACAGATTTTTAATGTGTGTTCAGGCAGCTGCAAAGAGAATGGTGGAGTCAGGCCGTTAGTGTTATTGTTGATCTAACTAAAAATAAAACATAGACTTTTGAACCCTGATATGATATTTATAATTGTCAGTGAGAATGCCCTTAGAAAACAAAGGGATGGGATATGGTGCTCAGGAAGGGAGCTTGGTAATACATGAAAGTTTATTGCACAAAAGTCTGATTTCACACTGAGAGAGAGAGAGAGAATGATGTTTATGAAAATTCCATATTGAAACTGAGTACTTCATGCTAGCAAAAAAAACCCAGAATAACTTATGCTAAAATAATTAGGATAAAGTGAATACTTAGCTATAATGCTATAAAGCATGTCATTGTTTAAAATGCAGTAATTGAATATTAGTTAAAAATATGATGCACCTGGGGAGATGATGTAATACATACAACTGACAATCCCATGTAGTCCTATTGACATCATGCATCATTATAGAAAAACAACTATACACACAATTGTGTGGTTGTAATGGAAAAAGACTACACAGCAGAATGCAACCATGTCAATAAGAACTATATCAATAAGATCGTGGAGACTGATCTTCATCTAATGTAATTACCTGAATTTGCATCAGCTAGAGAAAATTATGCAAATTGAGAAAGTAGAAAAAAAATCTGATGTGCTTACCAAATTGTACAAAGTATAATAAAAACATTACTAGGCTTGGATAGTGTCAGCACTAATAAGACTTTATGCCCGTAGCTCAATTTTAAATTGTGTTCAATTTAAATATAATACTGGAAACTATAATTAAATTTAAACAACCACGTGTGGGTAATGGATACTCTGCACGGTATAGGGCTTGGGAATCCAGGAATCTTGTCCTTGTATGCATGTGGATTTTTGTCACTGGTTGGGTGGCTTCCAATGAATCTGGGAGTGAGAGTTAAGAATGTATTTGTATTTTGTAAATGCATACAAGGAGGATAGAACAATGCACAGGAAAAGCAGCTGAGAAGACTGGCAGTCTCTTTACAGTATGCAGTCCATCACATGTCGGTGATCACGTGAACCACCTTACCTCTTTGGCCATGCAGTCCTCTGAGGTGGACTCACAACATCTGGACAGGATTTGAGTAAGATCTTCAGCTAGTGGCAGAACAGCCTCCAGATTGGCAGTTGGCACTTTTTGGGCTAGTTTAATGAGATGACTAGACAATTAGAAATGAATTTGTTAGCTCACTCATATCCTTAGCTTTCTAGTTTTCATGGCAGACATGCTAGCGCGAGGAATACTGTAGTCTCTGGCATCAAGAGTTGAATGGAGCACACCAGCCATGTGATCTGGGCTACACAGCAAAATTACAGTCCTCAGGATTTAACCATCCCCAGGAAAGGTTCCTAAATATTCAGCCCCGAGACAGGGCTTCTCTTTCAGTCACATTGGATCGAAAGCAGTCCATCGTGCCAATATGGAGTCTTGCTATCTTTTAAGATGTCTTAAAAAAATCACTTCTAGCTCAGCACTTTTGCCAGTGGGTTATAGAATGTTTTATGTATCCTGAATCCTACATCCTTAACAGATACATTTGCCATGGTCTTTCCTAGTTGTCTCTTCCCTTGTTGATTGTATCCTTTGGATGGAAGTTATAAAGTTTGATACAGTTGATTTTGGTTTTGCTTTTCTTCTGTTTGTGAATCATATTTATGGATCATTGTCAAAGCCAATACCTTGGAGATTTCCCTATTTTCTTCTATGAGTTTTATAATTAGAGATATTATATTTAAATTTTTAATAGGTTTTTCAAGGTGTGAGTTAGGATCCAGCTTCATTCTTCTGCATGGAGCCTCTAGTTTTGCGACACTGCTAGAGAAATTGCCTTCGCTCTGCTGCATCTCAGCACCTTTGTTGGAAAGCACTTGACCAAATACACTGAATTAGACCTTCTATCTGCTCCAGGGTCTACATAACTCATGTTAACATCACACTACCTTGACTATTTAAAGCCTCACTGTTGCTTTTTTTTCACAAGTGTCTTGTTCACCTGAAGTCCTTTGAGGTTCCCTCAGGATAACTTATTAATTTCTGGATGGTAGTGCAGTTTGGAGCTCAAAGTCCACCACATGGCAGCTGTTTGAACTCAGGTGATGCTGCTGGAAGGTGCTGGAAGCCTTGAGAGATGGATCTTCTTGGGAAGTCTTTGGGTCATTGGGAATTGACTTCCAAAGGACATAGTATAACCTCCTCTACCTCTTCTTGCCATTTGCCTCCAGCTAAGAGGTGAGTGGTTTGTACCACCATATGCTTCCACCCAATGCACAACCAGAGGACAGAACAATGGGGCTGGCTTACTATAGACCGGAACCTTAGAAGTTGCAGATAGACATTTCTGTGTATAGGTTGATTAGCTTCGGGATTTGTTGCAGTAATGAAAAAAAAAAAAAGCTGATTAAGAAAGACTTTTTTCTTTAAAAGGGCCATTATGGTTTTAAGAGTTTAGACTAACTACATAAATTACTTTAAATAGTCCAACATTTTACTTCATTTATTATTTTTAATATTTACTAATTTACTTTTTTGAAACAGGGTCTCATTATGTAGTCAGGACTAGCTAGAGCTCACTATGTATCCTAGGTTAGTTAGCCTTGAACTTTTATGACTGTCCTCTTGCCTCAGCCTCCCAACTGTTGGCATTGTAGGTGTGCATCACCTCACTTGGCTAGTATGATATTTTAATATCTTTAAGTCTTCAAGTCACAAGCAGGGAACACCTATCCATTTATGGTATCTTCTTTTATTTCTTTGAACAACATATTATACTTTTTATTGAGCATGTTTTTAAAGTATAATTTTGAAACAGTGATATATTTTACATTTATTTACTATAGTTGAAATATTTTCCCTTCTATGAACATTTAGGGAATCTCTAAATTTTACTTATTGGAAATATGGCAGCAATAATTTGAAATTTAATCTTTATTCTCACCAAATGCTAATCTCTTTGAGTCAACTCCTAGACACTAATGCAAGTATAACCCAAGTTTAATTAAGCAATGTACATGATGGCTCTGTATTGTGATTATGTGTATGATACTTGGAAAACATGCTTTCTCGGTGTACAAGAAGCATGGAGGCAGGACTAGGGCAAGTACTGAGGTGTTCGTGTGGTTCTTTAGTGGACCGTGTTCTCCAGCTTCTTTCGCAGGCATGTTTTGCGGGGTTACAGAGGGTGAGTGAAGAAGCAGACTTCTAACCTTGGAGGTGGGATCTTTACCTCATCCTGGATTTCTCCTTTCCATATGCAGCATATTGGGAACAGACTCTGTTCGACATGGTGGTGAGAACTGATAATTCTTTAATCTGGAGTCTCTAGAAAGTAACAGGGAGAACTATATTAGACAATCAAAACTAATGGCACAGAGTGTGCATAAGTAACAGAAGTGATGCTTTAGTTGCTTGACATTTAAAAATCAATATGATCCTGAGCTCCTTAATGACACGGATGATTTCCAATTAACAAATGCAATGAAGTTATTTTAGAAACTTTTGCTAATTACAAAATCCCAACTTCCAGCATTATTTAACAGAAATGCCAGTTTATAAAGGAGAAACAATACATAGCTGTAGTAGGTAAATGGAGCCTACCTCCTTCAAAAAGCACACAGTTGGGCTCGCAGAAGTGCAGCAGGATCCTACCATAGAGAGATAACTCTTGGTGTAACCAATTAAAAGTGGCAGAGGAGCTTGTCCGTAATTACTGGAATATTCGTATAGAAATCTGGGGGAGAAATGGGATTGATTAAATAAATTATAGGAAAACAAAATTGGACTTTTGTTAGTATTTTAATTAAGAAAATATACATGTTATATTGGCTCATAGCTACTATTTATCTATGTATCCATCTATCTATCATCTGTCTGTCCGTCTGTCTGTCCGTCTGTCCATCTGTCTGTCCGTCTGTCTATCTGTCTATAGTGTGTGTGTGTATGTATATATAGTGTGTGTATGTATGTATGTGCAGTGAGTGAGTGTTTGTGTGTGTGTGTGTGTGTGTGTGTGTGTTTGTGTGTAGACTACAGGTTGACATCAGATTTCTCTATTGCTCTCTACTTTAGTTTTTGAGACAGGGTCTCTCACTGAACCTGGAACTTACAATTGTGGTTAGACTAGGTAGCAAGTGCCAGAGATCGGGCTGCCTTTGCCCTCTTCTAGCATGTGTGTTCTGTAGATCTAAACTCAGGTACTTATGCTTGCAGAGCAAGCATTTTACCCATGGAGCCATCTACCCAGCCAACTAGGTCATAAAATCACTATGAATTTAAAGAAATAACAATTATACCGGCAACTATAAAAATATATTTATTTTGAAAAAATGTGATTTTTTCAGGGTTTCTCTGTAGCTTTGTCCTAGCTCTTGTAGACCAGGCTGGCCTCAAACTAATAGAGATCCTCCTGCCTCTGCCTCCTGAGTGATGGGATTAAAGGCATGCACTACCACCACCAGGCTTGAAAAAGTGGTTTTATTAGTTCTGATGTTGTCTGTTTTAAATGAGAGGCCATCTATTTGTTTTAATTTTATTTATAAAATTATAAATAAATTTTATTTATTTATGGTCTCAGAGCATCATCAATGGTAGCTGCTTGTTGAATTAATAATAGTGAATAAATTAGGGGATCTACTCTTCATTTTCTATTTGATTTTATGAGCCTAGACAGTTCCTATGCATAGTCAACTTATGTGACAAGAGCAATTATTTTGGGTTTTAGCAACATTAATTCCTGGGCTCCTAGAGACATTCTGGGGGCTGGAGAGATGGCTTAATGGTTAAGTGTCCTTCCTGCTTTTCCAGATCTTAGTTCAGTTCCAAGCAACCAAGTCAGGTAGCTCACAAGAACCTGCAACCCCAGTGTCAGGGAATGTGATGGCCTCTGCAGGTACCAGCATACACTTAAAAATGAGGTAAGTTTAAAAAATGGCAGAAAGACACCTGAAATCTTGAGCAAAATATCTGAAAATACCAGAAATGGGCCTACCAACCAGTATTTATGAAAATGCGAATAGTTTTAATTTTTGCCCTTTATCTTTGCACATAGATATTTTTCATCATCATGAGTGTATTTCTCCCATCTTTGTCCATTGTTTTGTTCGTTTGTCTTTTGAGAGAAAGTTTCAGCACGTAGCTTTGGCTGGCCTAAAACTTGCATCAATCCCTACCCCCTACCTTTGTCTCCAGCATAATCCCTAAGGCATTATAGGCTTTTGTGAATATGCCCAGATTCATTTCTGTACATTTTGTAACCTACCAAGATTAACATCAGAGTGCAACCTGCTTTCTCATACAGATTAAATAACACAAAGGACCACATTACATGTATATGTCATGTTCACAGCTGTTTCTGAAGATGTGTGGAGTGGGGTGTCAGAGACCAGCTTAGACAAGGATACCACTTACCAGGGTAGGGGTATGGGGATTATAAAAGTAGGTAAAGAAAACAAGACACGAGTGAAGATAATAAAACAGAAAATACAGGATAGTACCAGCAGGGAGTTCCAGTGAATACTGAAATCACCTGCATTTAATTTTCATTTGTTTAAATACCCTAACCCCAACAGGTATGAGTAAGATTAAAAAACTGTATTAACATGATACAAGAAAATGAACAGAAGAGTTGAAGATTTTAGGCTACATTCTTAGTTAACCATTCTGTTGCTAGAACAAGACAAGTAACGCTCACACCCTAGACCAAGACATCCTGTAGGCAAACCACTTCCTGGGTGGAATCCATTGTTACCTCCCCAAGGGAGTAGGAACTTGATAAGATCCTTAGACTTTTGTTTGGGGGTAGAAACACATCTACTTCTCTGTTCCTGAAATTCAAGGTCAGGATATTAACCACACCTGTTGACAATAACCTTGAGAGAGCAGAACTCTGAAATAAATCTAGGTGGGATCTTTGAGGTAGAAGCAGACAATAATCTTGAAGGAATAGAAATAAGTTCTAACTCTCTGACCTTTGGTCAAGGTAGAATGGCAACAATTTTGAGCAAGCTGCAACTCTCTCTCTGACCTTCAGACAAGGTGGAAATAGGCTCTCATTTTTTGGCCTCCATAGTGGGGGGCATTTATTTCTGAGCTTTATTAGACAGTATTTAAAAATGTACACAGTAGTAAAATTGCTTCTGCAATAATAAATAATAAAAGTAGAAAAATCATACCTGTGTAATGCAAGGATCATTGGCATAAGAGGAATCACCTCAAGTACTTGCAGATGTATGAGAACAAGTCATGTGAGGGTGGGTGGAGTTTAGAGAGTGGGTGGGGTTGCTTCTCACTAAGTAATATTACTGTTTTTTATCTTTGCATATGATACTATTTTTTTTCTTATCATGAGTTGTTTTCCCTATATTTTTGCCTGTCTGCATGTCTCCCACCCTCCTTCCTTCCTTCCTTCCTTCCTTCCTTCCTTCCTTCCTTCCTTCCTTCCTTCCTTCCTTCCTTCCTTCCTTCCTTCCTTCTTCCTTCCTTCTTCTTTCTTTCTTTCTTTCTTTCTTTCTTTCTTTCTTTCTTTCTTTCTTTCTTTCTTTCTTTCTTTCTTTCTTTCTTCCTACTTCCTTCCTTTCCATTTTGGATAGAAAGCCTTTCCAGGAGGCCAGACTACACTGCTCTCTGCTGTGGTCACCCTGCCCTTGCCTTCCTGGAGGCAGGCATCTGCATTGGTGTAGACTTACAAAGATCACTTACTGATCAGCAAATCCCTTTGGATCTTTCCTGAATGCCTCACAGATCTCTTCATTTGTTGGTTCCACGTAAGTGGGAAATTCCTGGGGCTGGTGACTGAGGGCAGCCATGCAGAGTTTCCGCTCCAGGCCCTCTTTGGTGCAACATTCAGGAGTTCCAGGGTGCACAGGAAAGGGGGCATCACTTTCGCAGGACTTGGTAGACAGCTCTGAGGTCTGGAATGAGAGAGGGGGGCAGTGTGAAGAAAATCTGTATTCTCCTAAGTTCCAGGGTTTATCCTTAGCAAGTGGTAGGAAGCAAGAGTAACTGTCATTTACAGCCTGTTTTTGCTACTCCCATTCATGCAAAAGGATGGGACACAGCCACCACCAAAGCAATTTTAGAAAAAAAAAACTGGACGTTATTTGATATTTGAAATAAACTGATATAAAAGAATAGATATAGAGTAAAAGAAGTAGAAATTACCATGGAAATGTCACTTTGATGTTTATGTAAGAAAAGGTAATTTGGTCTATTTTAATTATCCCTTTAAGGTGCATTTTCTAAAGACCTTTCCTACCAGTGAAGGAAAGATGTTGAATGAGTCGTTCAAACATTCATTACTCACGCATACCTTCCTTCCACGATTCTTAGAAATTATGAACTAAGCTGCCTTTGAAAATTATCTCTCTCTCCAACCAATCTCCTTTCCTTTTTCATCAGTTTTTCTAGGAACTCCTCTGGGTTTTCCTGTTTTACATTATCTCAAAATGAAAGTAAATGTAAACAAATATCAAGATATTACACAATAATAAATAAATGCTTAGAATGAGCAGGATAAAGGTGTCAGGCAAACTCTGCCCACATTATCTCCTGCAAAAGCTCCAGGCACAGCACTTTGGCAAGGCATGCAGCCGCAAATCCGTGGAGCAAGCCGGAGGTGGAATGAGACTGTGCTTTGTTGTTTTGCCTGTAGCTTACAGCTTGGAGCATATTCAGCCTGACATGGTGCAGAGTGGGGTTGAAATAATGAATGTTGGTGGTGAAAGAAATGACACGGAATAGAGCATAAAAGGTGGCAGATGAATCAATGGGTAAGGAGATTCACTGTAAAGAATCTATTCTAATAGCGATATTTTGTAGATATTGATCTTTCTGTGGAGGACTGTAGCCAAATCCACCTATTGTCTTTTGTTTATGGGCCAGACCACATTAATAAAATTTTGTCTACTTATTTCCACACTTATCAATTTCTGTCTGAACTTTGAGCTGTAGTTTTTTTTAATTCAGGATTTATATATATATGTATATATATGTGTGTGTGTGTGTG
The DNA here is from genome assembly GCF_950005125.1 of Chionomys nivalis. Taxonomy (NCBI): domain Eukaryota; kingdom Metazoa; phylum Chordata; class Mammalia; order Rodentia; family Cricetidae; genus Chionomys; species Chionomys nivalis. Next base: position 87,266,276 of record NC_080091.1, read on the forward strand.
CTATAGGAGAGAAAAACGGCACGCACACATACACTATACACGTACATGTACACACATGATATGTGCTTTTTAATACTCAGAACCTAATATATGCATACTGTGTGTATAGTAATAATTGCATGACTCAAATAATTTGAGACCAACATTTTAGTTATTCTATGGCCATTAGTCCTAACCTTGGCTTAGTACTAAAGATGTTGGCAGGATTTTAAGCTAAACATCATGTGTTTAGATTATTTTAAGAGGTTGATGACTTTATATTCATTTCTTTATTTTTCCTTACAACTAGGAGTAGATGGCTTGGACTCTAGAATGTCTTGGAAAGGTGACATATAGGCCTGTGACCGTTCTTTCTTTGGGCCAGGGTAGAGATGGCTAGACACACACTTACCCTGGTGTCGTAGCAGTTGGGATCAGCCCCCTCGGCACAACACTCTTCAGTTAAGGCAACAACTTCCTTCACTAGCTGGCTGATCTGTTCAAATGTGCCACTGGAAAACTTCCTGCTGTATAGGATTAGTGATCTGTGGGGGAGAAAGTCATTGTGCTCATTGGAATTGAATTGTTCATTGTTTTCTGGCATGTTGGCTCATGTTAAATAGGATATCTAGTCAACTTTTAAATAAAATATTTCAAACATTCACTTTTTTTATTTGACCAATGGTGAGAATATACGGTTACATGCCAGGACTTTTTTCTAGGAAAATTTATCTTGTATACAGTAAAAACTAGATTTGTAGTTCCCATCAGAGCAGCCTGGAGTCTGTTTTGAGCTTACCCCAAAGAACATACTATGTAGGCCATTGCTTGTGTTTTCTAGAGTCCCAAAACAGACAGTTCTAATTTCCCTCAGAAACCTGTATTTGCTCTCTAATACAAATTGATTCGTTCAATTTACCAGGGATAGTTTCTTTGAGCACAGTAACTGTAGTTCAGCTGACATCTCTGGCTGACCTCCATCTGCTTGATCTGTTGTTCCACAGTGGCCCAAGGCTCTTTCTTCAGCTCAGAGATACACTTAGCATGCTACATATGGATATTAGTATGTGCTCATTTCCATTCATGGTCAAGTACCCAAGAGAAAAACATGGATGCTGCAACTTACAAAGATCTGAAGTCATCTTTCCCCAGCATGGCGAGTTCCTTGCAAACTTTATCCTTTTCATAGTCTCGGCCTAGAAAGCAGACATAGAAAATAGGTGTCTTTCTCCTGTTATGAATATAACACCACACATATGTGTATAAAGCGCTCTTTGATATGATCAGTGGTGAAGGCATTTCGTAACATCTGTGTACAATTCCACTTGGAGATATATTTTCAGCTATTTCCTCACAAGAAGCCTCAATTTTATGATTTTTTTTTTTGTTAAATTTTATCAAGAAAAAAGGTAGAAAGGCTAAAATAATGCTAAGGATAAGCTAAATGTTATACATCAACTAGTGAGTTGAAATCACCAGCATGAAAATTATTCTCAGTCCATATAAAATGCTGAAGGGGATTGGCTCTTCTTTTTCTCCTTTCTCTTCCCCTACTTTCCCCTTTTTTCTTTCCTTTCCTTTTATTGTTGTGTGGCTTCAACAAGATGGATAATGAAAGGAAATAGAGAAGCCTCTACACTCCAAAGTAAGTTTCCAGTTGTATTAGGTTTTAACTTAAAAGAGGCCAAGCTGTCGCCTGAATCTGTTACCACTCTAGACCCCAGAAGGACTTCAGCTAAGGAAATGGGTAGTCTAGGGAACAGTGTGGCATAGTCCTTTACACTTGAGGTGTAGTGAAAACAGTTTCAGAACCACTAGTTCTTGTTAGGCTTTCCTTGGAGTTTGGGGTGCAGGGGACAGGTATCTGATTCGACTCCAGAAATCTAAATATGCACCGGGGAAGGTAAAGAGACCTAAGGAACAAAGACAATCCTGGTGGAACCAGTGGTCCTCAGGTCAGATACAGATCAAATAAGAGAGGAGGGAGGCCTGGAGGCATCTTTATCTTGACCACCCAGAACAGCAACAAGAATGGCAAAACCACAGGGCATTCTGGAAGGCAGTGGGCTGCTGTGGGATTCCCCTCTGTATGTTGTGAATACCACTGGTTAATAAAGAAGTGGCTTTGGGCCTATTGCAATACAGAATAGGGTATGACAGGAATTCCAAGCAGATAGAGAAGGAGAGAGTAGGCGGAGTCAAGGAAAAGCCATGGAACCACTGCAGGAGAGAGACGCGTGATGGAACCTTACTGGTAGGTCACAACCACGTGATGATACACACAGATGAGTAGAAATGGGTTAATTTAAGATATAAGAGCTAACTAGCAATACTCTTAAGCTATTGATCAAACAGTATTGCAAATAATATGGTTTCTGTGTAATTATTTTGGGTCTGGGCGACTGGGAACGAACGAGCAGCCTCCGCCAACAGTGGACAGCCAACAGCGAATCACGTCTAAGTGAGAAGATTTGAAGAATCAGTCCCAAGGGGAGTTTTTACGTGCCAGACAGATGTGAGACATTTCTAGGGATGAGGGAACAGAGTTTAAAGAGAAAACAAAAGCCAGGGGCAGAGTTCACAACTTTAATCACAGCGCTCAGGAGACAGAAGCAAGGCTATCTCTGTGAGTTCATGGCCTGCCTGCTCTACAAGTTCTAGTTCAGCCAGGGCTATATAGTGAGATCCTGTCTCAAACCAAACCAAACCAACCAAACAAATGTAAGTGAGTACCTTGCCTCAGAAGATTTCTACAGTCAGGGTCCACTTTCTCTGCTGTCGTAGCGTAAATGAACAGCAGACGGAAATTATAATAAAATATTTAGCTTTAATTAGGGAAAGACTCACAGAACCGAAGTTCCAGTGGAGAACAGGAAAGCAGAAGGGACAGCTGGGAGCATGCCTGCAATCTTTATAAGTAAAAAATATCCTCGGGGGACCCCGCCCACTGCTAGCAAGGTGATTGGCTGGGTCTCCCCTACATCTTCCCTTTTTGTCTAAATAAGATAGAGCCAAACCAAATACAACTATATACAATAGGAACAAATAATAAATATACTAAATGTTCTATTTTAAAGAATCTAAATAATGTAGAGAGTAACTACAATTATCTAATCTTTAACTCCGTCAAAGATCTGAGAAGGGAAATTAATATTACCTAACAAACGAGAGACATCCAAAATGTGCAACAATTGACAAAGACAACTGACTACCTGGGCAATCGTTTGCAATGTTGAGTCAACTAACTTTGGCTAAGGCCTAACATAACTGACATACCATTATTAAAGTCAAGGAACTTTTTTAGAACTATCCTACCCTGACTTGGCAGGATAAGACAATCCTGTTTTATCCACTTCTGGATAGTTGAGGTATGGGCTTTTCTTAACCCAAAGGCTAGTTCTGTCAAGAAGACAAGCTCCCAGTGGAGTGTCTTTGGTGCTCAACATTCTCTCAGGAGTAGAGTGGTGTTGCCAGGAGTAATTGTGTCTCATTGGCATAGAATTTTAGGTTAGATTAAAGGCCATTTTTCTACAGTTCTTCGAAGAGGTTGAAGATCATACTAACTATACTGAATATAATCTCTATGTATCTAAAAAACCTGATTAACCTAAAAATAAATATGACAAACATATAATTCTCAATACCTATCTAACTTGAAGACTAAGAGAATAAACAACTGTGCAATATATGAAGACAATGATCTTCAACTGTAAACAACGTCATTACATATCAAATGTAAACAATGTTATTATATAAATAGTATCAGAGGTAGAAATGTACATTGTAATATGGTAGATGTATCAATACAATATAAATAGTATCAGAGGTACATTGTAATATGGTAGATGTATCAATACAATATAGACAAAGTTATAAGCATACTCTTATACAAAAATAGAGGTAGGAACACTCACATTTAATATTTAATATATCAATATACAAGAAACAGTACCAATACAATTTTCTCAAAACAGTAATTCACAAATACCAATCATCCCATCAAACCAGTTAATCCCCCCCCCCTTTTTTTTGGAAATACCCTTAATACCATAAAATATCTCCCCATCCCCTCAACCCTAAACAAACCACTAAAAGATGTCCCTAACCCTGAGGGCAAACTGTGTTGGGAGAGGGGATGTCGTCCTCTAAGATTGCTTCTAGCTGACATGGGGGCAACGTTTTTCTTAGGGGCTCCTGTGAAAGCAAATGATGGTAAAATTTCCAAATTAATCTTTGACCTAAGAAAACTGTAACTAGTCTCTGAGCGTTTTAAGAAGGTCCAGCCAGAGTGTTGTCAAGCCGCCTGGGGCGGGGCAAAAAAGCCCGACCTGAGGCGCCAGGTGTCGCAGCGTTAATGAACGGCAGACGGAAATTATAATAAAATTTTTAGCTTTAATTAGGGAAAGACTCACAGAACCGAAGTTCCAGCGGAGAACAGGAAAGCAGAGGGGGCGGCTGGGAGCACGCCCGCAATCTTTATAAGTAAAAAATATCCTCGGGGGACCCCTCCCCCTAATAGCAAGGTGATTGGCTGGGTCTCCCCTACACTCTGCTGCTTCCCATATTAGTTCAAGAGATACTAGGAGTAGCTTAGATTGTGGGGAAGCAAAAAAGGGAATGGGAGAGAAACGGAGAGGTTCATTTTCCTATCACAAGCTTGACTGGAAAAGCAGCTTTAACATCGGTGAACCTATGACCTGGGTTCAGTTGTAGCTAGATATCTCATGCCTGCAATGATGTTGCTCTTCAGAGTTCAGAAGTACAAAAGGACCTGTTTGGATTTCGAGAATGAAGAGAAAAGTACAAGACTTGGTCTAAAGTCTACTCCAGCAACAGGAATAGTCACATTCCCAAGGCACAATTTTTTTTAATGTGTTTCAAAATGAGTTTCTTGCTGATTAGAAGACCCTCTGTGCATACATTTCAGGTGTCTGAAGATGGATACCTGGAAACCCATCGGTGTTCTCCTGTGATTCAACATTTATAAAACTAAGGCCAAGAAATTTCTCAGCACACTGGATACTACCACCTTGAATAATTTTTAACAAGTATAGAAATGGTCTTGTCTCTGTTCTAAATAGCCTTAAGTGATTTGTCCACGTGGCCTAAGGTCCTAGGGAAGCCATCTTAGAGGTAATCTCAATACCATGCTTATCTTAAAGGTGGCCTCACCTCTCAGTCAAAGTTCTCCTTAGACTGGAGGGACTTGTGTGGAAATGTTTGGAGTTTTTGCTTGTTTATTTGTGGGATTTTGTTTTGAAATGGCACTGGTGATGGACAGATGTTTATTTGGGAGTTTATTTGTGTGTGTTTGAATATTTTGGTATTAATGGATTTTTGATGAAAATATTTTGTATAAAAATCTGTTGTATTTTTTATTTGTAGGTGAACAATACGAAATAGATCAATGGCATAAGAAAGGTCAGAGTTGAGAGTTGTCAAAGTCTTCTTTGAGACAGGGAGGGTCTTTCTTCGTCGCCTAGACTGACTTTGCCTTCACAGTCTTTCTGCCTCTCAAGTCATTTTATAACGAGGGACAAAGTCACAAGCCAGCAAAATTCCATAGGTTTCTATTTGGAATTAAATCCTGAAAATGAGGATGAGGCAGTGGGAGGGTAAGGTCAATGGGGTACAGGATCCTGGCCAACAGCCTCTGTTCCGGCCAAGGACCTTCACACTCATCTACTACTGGAACTTGTCACTCGGTTTGGAAGGTTGGGTTTGTGACAGGTCAGAAAGGTTAAAGGAAGGCAGAAAATGTTCGTTAATCATTAATGATGGTGAGTGAGACTGGGGGCTGCAACGCTGGAGAGCACAGGATGGAGCTGTCTGCATGTGCAGAAGAGCTATGCTCTAGGACATCAGCAGAGCTGTTGTGTGTCATTCCCAAAACAAATTAGGAAGAATCGTCGATGCTTGTATGGCAGTGTAATCTAAGCAATCTAAAAACCTTCTTCTAAACATGGCTCATGAGTAACAGAAAGGGTAGCATTTTGAAAAAAAAAAGATATTTTTTGGCACTGAAAATACTTTTGGCAATGGATTTAAATAGTCATGACTCTTCAAGGTCCCATATTTAATACAAGAATGTCCTTGTGATCTTTATGATCCCTTCTCAGAGTTAAGAAATTAGTCACATGTACAAATTGTATATGTGGAACCTTTCCCCTAAACCTTGAGCTCACAGAGATCCGCCTGCCTCTGCCTCCCGAGTGCTGGGATTAAAGGTGTGCGCCACCACTGCCCAGCTACAAAGAATAATCTTAAAGACATAACCCTCAGAGGGAGGCATTACTGTGATCTTTCAGATGGATAGCCTTGGATGTGTTTTAGAAAAAATTATTTTATACAGGAGACAATATCTAGTGTGGATAGTTATTCACATTATTCCTTATTGCACACAATAAAATAAATAAATTTCAGTCAATAAATACTGAAATTGATTTGTAATATAATTATTGCTGATTGATTTCTCATATCTATGAAATATTTTTGAAAATAATTAGATTTATTTACTATTTGCATACTTGCATGTGTGCATGTGAGTGTGTGTGTGTGTGCAAGCTCACACTACTTGTGTGTGGGTTGCCAGAAGCTTCAAGGCAGATAGTTGTATCTTCTCCCTCACAGCCAGAATGGAGTGCTGGGAATGGAGCTTGGGTCTCCTTCAGGAGTAGTGTGAGCTCTTAACCCCTGAGCCATCTCTCCAGCCTGAAAAGAATTTTTTGACTAATTAAACTCATTTAAAGTTAAATTTATACAACAAGTGACTGATAAACATCACATCTTTTTCTTTTAATGTATAACTTATAAAAAGAATGATCTAGACTTCAGTGTGGTAACTGACATTATTGGCATGAAGCTAGTGACTCTTGTGAAACATGTTCACACCAAGCGACCTCTTTGTGCCAAATGTTTACAAATTTTTTAACAATTTTAACATCATGTCCAATTTAATCTGTATTGTGAAACATTCTGATAAATCCTATCAAATCCTGGACTTTTGAAAATGAGTTGTGCTTATTTTTGGGAATTCGTATTGCTTCATGCACATTGCAAACTCTTCCAACAAATCTGACGTTATTCATTCTTTCATATGTGCCATGGTTGTGTTCTGTGACATGCGCTACTCTGCCAGATGCAGCGTTCACACTGAATATGAGATGCGATGGGGCCGAAACAGGTGCAGCCTCACCAGCTGGATTGTTCACTCTGATAGCAACAGCCAATGAAAGGCTCCCGATTTCGTTACAAAGTCTACCAAGAAGGATACTCTGGGTTCTTTTGATATTGTAAAGACTTCATTAGCTCCCGATTTTGTCCTTTGTGGAACACTGTTTGCCACATGCAGGGAATGAATCTTGAATAACAGTGAGTCGAGTTGATATTTTACAGAAGGCTATAGGCTACCTCATGGTGCATTTTTTTTCTATTTTCATGATACTCAATTGTGTTAACCTTTAAATTTGTACATTATGAATGTTCAGCTCAAAGATAGTTAATATCATAATAGCTAATGTGTGAGTACCAATGATTTGAGTAGCACTGTAGTAAAGACCTAATAGAAATATGTGTGTAGAAAGTATAGAAGTCTACAGTTGTTTGTTTCCTATTGACAATCCTTGCCTTAGTAACAATGAAGTAATAAATAGTTTGCTTATGTATTTTGGTGTGGGAGGGGTATGGGTGAAAGACAGCTATAGATCGGTGCTAGCTCTGTTTTAGTTCTTGAGAAAGAACACAGCTCAGCCAACAAGAACCACTTCTGGGAATAATGTGCTTCCTCAGGGGACAAGGCCTGAGAATAGCATGAACAAGTTCTCCTTTGGCAAGGCCTGGGAGAATTTAACCCATTTTTTGGCAAGGCCGGTGGATAGTTTGCTAAATAATTCTGGGTATGACCCCAGGATCATAAGTTCTATCTTCTCTCCTTGATTTCCTTACACAAATCATATTGCTGGCTGCACTTTCTTAGAGCCATACATGAAATGGCTACTGCATTAGGAAAACTTTTTTCTGATGACTTTCCTCTGGGTGAGCCAGAGGGGATGTGTTAAAAAATATACAGTTGGCCTGATTCCTAAAGCTTTTGATGTTTCAGGTGTGACCGTGAATTCAGGCTTCTCAGGAACAGGATGTTACCTTTTCTACACACCTTGTGATTAGCCTGAAAGAGTCACAGAAGTTTCTGACAATATTATAGATTTGCATGAATATTCTGGAGAGAATGATTTTAACCACAAGAGTCTGGGAGAAATGCTAATAAATAGATAATATCAGGAGTTAATGGGAACAGTCTAGAGACAGGTAATGAAGCAGAATCATAGAAGCCCACAATGCCCTCATATCTAATATCTGTGCCAATACTGTAGGAAGTTGAGAGAAGGACATGAGAACAATAAATAAACAGTGTCAGCTATTAAAAGTAAGCTCTTAAGTTATGAAGTTTACAGGATGATGGGGGGGGGGGGGAAGCCTGGTATATCCCGCATAGAAGATAGAGTTGTATAGAATGAAGAATGAATTGGCTTAGCCTTGGCTGACTGTTGAGAGTTTAGATTTGACTAGAGGTAAATGTTAACCGTTAGAGGCCAAATTCTCTTACTTTGCATGATGCTGTAAATGCAAATGCTATCAGCACCAGGCACACTGTTCTACCTGTAGGTGCCCCTAGTTAGAAAGCTTCCTTTGTTGCTTGCCATACTGCATATGCTTCTCATATTAAAGCTACAAATCAAGTAGCTAATGATTACCGGTGGGGAAGTTGGGGGACGGAAAGTGAATGAGGTAAGGGAATAAACTGGCAATTATTGTTGCTATTATTAGAAATTTAAGGAAACAAGTTTGATTATAAAACTGTTCATGTGAGCTATTGAAACTGTATAATTGAAAACGGCTCAGGCTATCTGGGTCCACTTGTTTGAGACAGATGGTCAGAATTTTCTTCGTTTCACCGACTTCACACATCTGTTCTGGGTCATTAGAGCCATTGGGAGCAAGGCTCCCAACAAACTGCCTCTCCGCGTCCTGGACCAGCAGAAGTGGGTGGCTGTTTTCTTATGATATCACCATAATTTGGCAGATTTACTAAGTCCATTTCTCCCAAGATGTGTGCAGTTTCCAAATACTCTCTGGCAGAACAGAACAGAGCACCTGCAGTAAGTATCATTCCAGACTTGGTTCCCAAAAGACAGCTCCAAAGATACCAGCACTCAGGAACAGTCCAGAGTGTTTAGAAAACTCTGATTTAATAGAGTTTCTTGTGGGCTATCAGAGCCTTGCAGACAGTGGAGTCATAGGTGGTGAACCACTGAGAAGCGACTCGTGGCTAGTTTCTTAAGTACACTAGCCCATAGAATCAGTTTTCCAGATGTGTCTCCGGCACATGGTGTTTGGAACAGGGTTCTAGGAAACTGTTAAGAGTGTCAGAATGTGATAGACATAAAGAACTACTGCCACTCCCAACCTACACCCCAAACCTTAGCTTGTGGCTATTGTGAACTGGGAACACACACAGCATTTCCTCCCTCTGGGCTCTGCCACTTCCAACCACCAGGGGACATGCTCAGTCTCTAAAGGATCATAGCATGGCTCTGGATTGACTAGGGACCTGATGAATAAAGCATTTCCTAGAAGGGCTTCCTCTGGATGCCACACTGGATATTACAGAAGGGAACTCTGGGTGAAGCTTCTGGCAAATTCTGAGTGACTTTCCCTTGTAAATGACTTTTACATGACTCTGGGTATCGTATGGTCACAGGACATGGGCTGTAAGGCTGAGGTTGTAAGAATCCTTAAGGGAACTGATTTGGCATTTATTTCCTCTGGGACCATGGCTGCTAAGAATATTACAATAAAGATGAGAAAATGCCCTGTTGCGGGAGGATGTCTGCTATTCTGCTATAGGAGGCAGAGTTGGGGCCACCTGCTGAGTCAGCAGGACTCCCAGTACTCTCCACCGCATCTGCAAGATCTAGCTACTGCTGGACTTAGGATTTTTGGATATTCGGTCTGAACTAGTTTCCGTGGGATTTTTCAAGGTTATCTGTCTCCCCAGAAACTCCACTGCAAAGACACTTTCAGAGCTCCCTGGGGCTACACCTACAAGACTCATTTATCCATTTCTATCTCTTTTTCTAAGACTTTGTAGTCTTAGCTAAGGACTTATATCTGACTTCTGGATGAAGAAAACCAAATTTAACATAATTAGGATAACAAAAATAACATGGAAAAATGTGAATGTAGGGGCTGGAGAGATGGCTGCTCTTCCAAAGGGCCAAGGTTCAATTCCCAGCAACCACATGGCAGCTCACAGCTGTCTGTAACTCCAGTTGCAGGGGATCTAACACCCTCACACAGACACACATGCAGGCAAAACACCAATGCACATAAAATAAAAATAAACAAACCTTTTAAAAAATGTGACTGCGAAAGAATAAGATAAGGTCAAGACTGAGTTTATGTGTGCCATAATTAGTAAGTGATAATTCCTGGGAAGGATTATAACACTGGTTAAGTATGTCACTACTATGAGTATAAACAGATGACTTGGATAAGATTGTTAAGGGAGAGCACTAATTGGAACTTTTAACTTGACAAAGCAAAGTGTATACAGATTCCCTTATAAGCACCTAGAATAGGTCAGAGAAGAAAATTATTCTTATTAAAATTTATAAAATACCAAACCTGTGCAATAAAGAATTAAACTAAAGTTAACAGATCAGCAGAAAAATAAATCTAAACTAGCATGGAAAACATTCAAGCTGCAGAATTTATAGAGTGATACACAGGATGTAGTCTGCTGACATTGTTGGGTCTTAAAACACTGTAAAGGTGAAGATCCCATTCTAAGACTGATTTCCATGAGAACCGAGCTCCGTTATTTTGTTGATCGTTTTATTACACAGTGACCAAATTTCTTATTGAGCGTGAGAGGTATTTTAAAAAGTTCAGTTCCTTCCAAATGCTGAAGAGTAAGATTCCTTAACGATAGGGTCATTTCAGGTTCCCTCTCCTTAGTTGCCCAAGGTACCAGCTGGGGACATATTCCTGGACACCTGCGAACCCCTCAAGAGTCAAGTCTCTTGCCAACCCTAAGATGGCTCCCTTAGATAGGATATATACTTCGCTGCTCCAGTATCCATCCTTCCTATATCCCAACCATCCCAATCCCCCGAGCTCCTCCCATCCTCCCCTTCTCATGTTTCTCATCCCATTTCCCCTTTGCCCCATGCCACCTCACCCGCAAGTTCCCAGTTTTTGCCCTGCAATCTTGTCTACTTCCCCCTCTCCATGCGGATGACTATATGATTTTCTTTGGGTTCACTTTCTTATTTAACTTCTATAGGATCACACATTATATGCTTAAGGAGAGGGAACCTGAAATGACCCTATCCTATACTGATGAATATCTTGCATATCACCTTATAACCTTCATCTGGCGATGGATCGAGGTAGAGACAGAGTCTCAATTTGGAGCAACGGTCTGAGCTCTTAAGGTCCAAATGAGGAGCAGAAGGAGGGAGAACATGAGCAAAAAATCAGGACCACGAGGGATGCACCCACCCACTGTGACAGTGGAACCGATTTATTGGGAGCCCACCAAGGCCAGCTGGTCTGGGACTGAATAAGCATGGGTTGATTCCGGACTCTCTGAGCATGGCGGTCAATGAAGGCTGATGAGAAGCCAAGGACAATGGCACTAGGTTTCGATCCTAATACATGAACTGGCTTTGTGGGAGCTTAGCCTGTTTGGACGCTCACCTTTCTGGATGTAGATAGAAGGACCTTGGTCTTCCCGCAGGGCAGGGAATTTGGACTGCTCTTCAGTATCGAGAGGGAGGGGGAATGGAGTGGGGGGAGGAGAAGAGGAGTGGGGATAGGGGGAGGGAAGTGGGGGGAGGGGGCAATATGTGGGAGGAGGGGAGGGAAATGGGAAACGGGGAGCAGGTGGAAATTTTAATTAAAAAAAATAAATAAAAAATAAAAAAGTAATAAAAAAAAAAAGATTCCTTAACGAGAATCAACGAGGTCTCTCCGATGACTCCTGGCACCACCAACAGTATGAGGTTGCCAAGGAGGATAAACATTTGGGGAAAATGCTTAGTTGTGTATCAGAGTCTCCAGTTACATTATGGATCTGATTTATCCAGTGTGTGAGGGATAACTGAAAGTTCATATAACTATTTTCTTTCAAGAGTCTTTTGTTTGTTTGTTTGTTTGTTTGTTTGTTTGTTTTAAGACAATCTCAAGTAGCCCAGACTGGCCTTCCACTCCCGGTGTAGCCATTTCACCAGTAGGCCTTGAACTCCCAACCTCCTGCTTTCTGAGGCTGACAGGGTGCGCTGCTACACCTGCTCAGTCTTTTCTGAGATACTTTTTTGTTAAGTGTGAGGAGCTTACCTTTCCAATGCTACAGGGCACAGCTGAGCTCAGACCAACCCTACCTTGACCTTCTTTTATTCTGTCTTCCGAGTCATCCCCCGCCCCCACCAATTTGGTCTGTTTGTTGCTACCCCTGCAGTTTTTCAGTGGTACTAGAAAATTAAACCAGCAATGGCTCTCAGTCACAAGGGGAGCCTTACCTCGCTCTAGAGCGTGCCCCAGTGCTAAGGCCAGCAGGAGTACTAGGATGGTCTTCATGCTGTGTCCCGGGAGTTTTGTGGCACCTCCTCTCATCTGCGGGCCACCGTGCAAAGGACAGGGCCACACAGTTGCCAGTCGCCTTTACAAATGCTCCTAACTAGGAACTCATCAATTATTAATCTCCACACCGAGGCAAGGGACAGTCAGCCTTGTCCCCAAAGAGAGAAAATAATACCATCATCAAGGCAAATAGATACCCCGGGGGAAATGTGGAGGAGAGTCTGGGAAATTTTAATCATTAACTTTGTCAGTGAAAAGAGCCAAGGCATAAGATATTTTCCCACTGCAGTTTTTCCACTGGATGGACTTAATGTGCTGGTAGAGGCACACTTCCTCCTCTGTGTAGAGGAAAAGATATCTATATCTCTATCTAAATCTCTATATCTACATATAGGTATACATATAGATCTACATTTATACACACACATATATCTCTGTCTCTATCTCTATATCTACATATAGAGATATAGATATAAGATATGTGTGTGTATAAATATATATTGGGTACTCTACCATTTTCATGTAGGGATGGAAAATTTGGGGATTATGCTTCTTCCTTTCTTTGTCTCCCTCTTTTCCTCTCTTTAAGTCTATGACAAGTAAGTATTACTTTAAACCATCACAGACTAGATACTTTAAGCAATAAGATGAGTAAAGAACAGGAAGCCAGTTCATTTATGGTAATTTCCTAACTCCATGAGTGAGTTTAATGTCATAGGGCAGTTCTGGTGCCATAGTGCCTTGTATTTATGTGTTATAGTGCACGATCTAAAGCCTGTGAATGGGTGTTTAGAGTGGTCCTTGAAGTGGGGAGAATAACAAATGGAGAGGGGCAATGACTTACCTTCAATTACACATACACACACACATGCACACACACACACACACATACACACACACACACAATATGAAAACCTTGTACTCACTGCAGATGATCTAGAGTTCCCTCAACCACGATGTGGCAGGTGTGTTTTATGCTGGCATAACTTGAGAACTCACAGTGACCTTTTGGGACACCAAATCTATTGCTTTCATATTCCTGTACCTTGTCCCTGAGTGTCAGGTCGTGACCTTGCACTGAGGTGTCGGTTGCACCCATGGCTCAGGAACCACATTCTTGATAAACTCTTATTGCTGTGTAAACTTAGGGGTTTATTCTTCCTCTCTAGGCCCACTGTTCGCTCAGTTCCTCTGTCACTTCCTTGTTGTGGAATTAAGTCATACGCAGAGCTTAGCAGGGTCCCCAACTCATGTTCCCGTGCCTTGATGTTACTTCTTTTATTCTAGCTATTGCCTCATTCTCCCTGACCCTTCAGTGACCCTTCAATGACCCTTCAATGACCCATACAATGTCTGAGGACGTCATAGGAACCTCTGAAACCTAGATTACATCTGAAGATTTAAAATTCAACCCTATGTCTGGGCTCTTAACGATAGACACCTGTGAATACCCTTACCAATCAATTCAGTAACTAAAGATTAACTGAGCTGGCAGAGTCCACCAACATCTCAAACCACAGTAAACAGTTGATTCTCAGTCGGATTGCTGACCATACGGAAAGTGCATGAGTGTTAGGTTCAGAAAATGGGGTCTAGCTAGTTGGAAAAGCTAATGGTGCAGGATTATTTCTGCACAGAAATTTCTATTTCTGTAGAGCCAGTGGGAACCCACACAGCAGAAGACATTAGCAGAGGCCGGAAGCATTGGTGAAGACACATGGGAGGCAGCTTCCTGCTCACATAGTACCTGTGCCCTGGTTAAAGGTTAATTTTATGTCTAAGACAAATCTTCACGATTTCTCTTTCCTTTATGAAAGTTAATTTAAAGAGAGTTTTATTCTTAACTACAAACTATTTGAGAATGGATGTCCCCAAATGCTAAGACCATCAACAACACAGACATCATCAGTATGAATGTTAACACATTTATATACTTTTATAATTTTCATGTCAAGATTACACTGTAAATATACTTTAGAATCCATTCACTATTTCAGTTATGTTATCATAATTAGTTCTTTCAAAAATACATTTAGGCCCTTTTCCATGAGTGCTTTTAACAGCATTTAAGACCAGCTCATATCTTCATTTTCAAAAATTGTAACTTTATCTGTGGTTTGGAAATACACTCCTGATGTTTAATGGTAAACTACATGTCGCAAGAATTACAACATCTCACTTAGGCACACTCTTGAGAAATCTTCTTGCAAGCTGCCAAAATTACCCTCTTGAATGTGTCTGTGTTTTTCCAGCTAGAAATCAGCATGGGTGTATCCATTTCACTTCTTAATCTTCTATGAGATGATCCTATACTGTGATCCTAAAGTCAAAATACTCCTAAGTGGTCGGAACAAAACCTTACATGACAATTGTTGGTAGTAAATCTGTTATGAAGGAAAATCTGAAAAAAAAAAAAAACTAAAACTAATTAAACTAGTGATAGCAACAGTAGTAGGCACGGATGAATTTATTGCAGATATAGGCATTTATTTTGTTGGGTGGTCAGCCCCAATTGTATAATCACAACAAAATCTCTACACCTAAGGCTCAGAGGACACCAATGGGTGAGTGAGGTAGAGAGAGCCAGGTGAGCCCACTTCTAGATGTGACAGGGATGCTATACCCATGAAGCTTCAGAAAAAAAGAGTCCCACACAATACAGCACAATGACAACACCATTTGACATGGGACTGTGGATGGGTAAACTCCACAAGGCGTGTTCACTAGTAGAGCTACAGCCCATCTGTGGCTGATGAGAGAAGGAAAACCAGTTCTTTCAAGGTACGCACCCACCTAAACCATCATCCAGTTCTGAATGATCAACCCTAAACACATGAACATAGGGGCCACATGAATTACACTCAGTAGGTAATATTTGTATGAGTACGTGTATGTATTTGTGTGTGTGTGTTAAAATGTAACAACCATGTGTACACATAGGTCTGTATGTGAATATGTGTGAATATGTGTCTCTGTGTGTGTCTCTGTGTAGCAAGAATAGAAGAAGTCATGAATTTAAAATGGGATGAGAGAACAGAGTAAAATCTGGGGTGGGGGAGGGGAGGGGAGAGATGTAATATAGTATATATTCGTGAAATTTTAAAAAAATATTTAAACAACCCCCCCCCAAAAAAATCCACCTTTTTTTAGGAGCACTGGCTCAATGCATATTATTTTTAGCTTAATCACAGAAGTTAAAAACAGCACCCTCAGGCGCTGACAGGAAGCCCACATTCATCAGCAGGTAGAACACTGGGGAGTGACTACTTGGCAACGGCATTAACCTAGACCAAACTTTTTTGTTTTACCAACAGAAAAAACAATGACCATTTTTATTATACTTTTTTTCTCTATCTCATCTCTTACTTCGCCTTTATGATATATTATCTAAGATGTTTAGACTGTCTAAGAGTTCACATTAACTCCATTCTCTCCATCTATTTCCATCCTCCTCAATCGCTGCAAGCCTTGCTGTGAAACTAGAAGAAACAGGTAAAACCTAATCACATCTCCCTTCTGCTGCATTGGGACCTCTTATCTGCTTTCTCGGGACATACTACATCTACATGGGACATCTGTGAACCTATGTCATTCTGACACATGCTCCAAGCTACATGGATGATGGAGATAGCATCGATGAGATGAATTTGTTACCGGACAGAATTTAGGAGTTACAAACATTTCCCTTGAGAGAAACACTCTAGAGTATGAGCTTGTCTCCAAATTTAAAGATATTTTATACAAGTTGTGAGTTACATATCTGCAGGAGGGTAGATTGCTGGCAATATTAGAAGCTCTGGTGGTATCTTTTAACTAGATTTCAAGACAGGTCCCTGCAAGTGATAATCAACCTAGTGGTCAATCCTCTCATCCCCACCCTGGGGTGGACCAGAGTGGGATGATACTAGCTCTCGGAGGCATCACTATGACAATGGCTGACTTTAACTACAGAAGTTATTGACTTACATGGCAAAACTAACAAGGAATCATCCTGCGACAGTAACTGTGGAGCTGGCTGGTTTTGTTAAATACTTAAGAAATGCGGTAAAAGCAACCGACAGGTTCAGTTTTATTCTACCATTTCATAGTGTGCTGTGAAGCTCAGTAAGTTTCTCCAGGAATGTTTAAACATCTCATGGAAGTGTTAAATGCCTTTCTCCCAAAGTCACAGCAGCCATTATCTTGTCTCAGGCACATGTTTGGTCTCTGTGTTTTGGTGACAATACAGTTCTCATAATCCCCGTGTTTTCATCCTTCTGCAGAGTGTCATGCTGGCCCACTCTCTCACGCCATTAGACCATCAGGATGTGCTGAGTGGGAGTGGATGTGTACTGTTATCTAGGGATCATGAGTGGCAGGCTAGTAATAAACTCAGGAAGTTTCAGAGAACTCTAGTATAAGTGAGCTTTTTAGGAGTTCTGTCTTTAAAAAGCCCTGGTCCCCAGTAAACGTCTTTAGAGGTGACATGTAATGTTTGGAGGACTTTTCTGACTCATCTATCATGACTTGAAAGTCATCTAAGTTCAAACACAGCCTAGAACAAGAAATGAATTTGGCAAGAAGTCAGTTCGCTGACCACCGGTTTTGAGATTGTCTTTCAGAATTAGGTGTATGCGTTGAACTGAAAGTTGACATCCGCGCCTCTAACGTGAGTGAGATACCAAAGGATGCTGGGAGAATGGGTCTCACTCACCAGCACTCTACCTTCAGCATGACGCTTTCCATTCTCTGGCTTTGCTGAAGCAGAATCCTGTTTCCCATCAGGAAATGCTGTCAGCCGACTCTGCCATACCCCTATCTTATTGTTTTCCTTCCTGGTACTGCTTTACCTTTAGACAGTAAATAAAGGTATTACTGTAGGGGTGGAGTAGTCCTGACTACCCATGGAAGGGAGACTGTACAGCAGGGGCAAGGAAGAAAACATCTGGAAGCTGGGAGAACACGTTGGTGCTTCTCCATCCGATTATAAACACAGCCAATGTCAGCAGCTATGGTAAACCCCTGTACCACTGTGCGGTGAAAGGCTTCGAACTCCCTAGGATGTCTGCGTGATCTCATTCGGAAAGGAACCTGGAGGGAGTGAATTGTTCTGCGAGAGTTAAAGCAATTTAAAATGTGTGATGGAAGAGAAAAGTAATGAGCTTTCAATAGCCTCGTAGCAAATTATAGCAATGGGCAATGTGGCTTGTTCGTGACATATTAGGTTTAATATAAGGCACAAGATTGTATGAACTATATAAATGAAAACTGTATTGGGAAGTTTCATGGATTCTCAGCTCCCAATTTTCTGATTCTTTTTTCTCTTATTTTTGAGACTAAATATAATCATATAATTTCTCCTTTCCCTTTCCTCCCTCCAAACCTTTCCACATGGGCCCTCTTTGTTCTCTTTCATATTAACAGCCACTTCCCCCCCATAATTATATATATTAAATTAAATATATATATTCCTAAATATAACCTGCTCAGTCTGTATAATGTTACTTGCATGCATGTCTCCAGGGCTGACCACTTGGTATTAGAAAACAATTAGTCTGCTCTTCCCTGGGGAAGACTACTCCTCCCACTGCTGAGCACTGCTGAGTCTTTAGTTCTTTGTAGAGGTTTAGACCTCATGGTCTTTCAGCCACCCACGTTGGAATGCTTGTTTTTGTTGTTCTTGCTGAGCTCATGTTTGGGCAGCCATGTTGGTGAAGCTTTATGTACGTAGCTTCTGACGTTACTAGGAGACACAGTCCTGCACCAAACTCCCAATCCTCTGGTCCTTACAGTTTTTCCATCATCTACAGTGTTCTTTGAACTTTAGATACAGGGCTCATTTTCAGATGTATCCACTGAAACTGGGCTCCACAGCCCTGGATTTTGATGGGTTGTGGTTTTATGGAGCAGTCTCTACCTGTTTCCTTGGCGAGAAATGCAGGCTACGCTCCTCAGCGGATATTTATAAGATAAGTTAGGGTTGTCCTGGGGTAGTAACATGGTTGCTGGCGGTTTCCCTCTGAGATGGATAACTTTACTAACCCCTTGATGGCTGAACTGTTCTCAGCTCCAGGCATGTTTGCCCACTTCTCAAGTGGGTCTTAAGCTCAACTTCTGAGCTATGGTGTGAAGTGTGCGGTGTCCTTAGCAGGAGGTCCTTGACCTTCTACCTCTAGGAGGCAACTAAGGGCAGTAGCCATAGCCTGTGTATTGGGGGAGTCTCTTGAACCCCCTCTCTAACAACTGAAACCAGGGTTTCTCATGACTGATGTTAGGGGTTTTGTCAGGTGGTCTGTAGCTCTTGGTGAGTGAGCATTGTCAGCCTAATTCAAAGATCTCATTTAAACTATATATGTATGCACAGACTTATGTGTATTATAGGGATTTTTAGGTACAGAGTTAATAGAATGAGTCCTTTTGATCTTTTCAGATATCCTTACTGTTATTTTTACCTCCTTCCCATTTCTTCTGTATTTATATTCTTCCCCCCTCTTTTCCCCATTTCCTACATCAAATCACTTGTACCCAGCTGTTCCCCTCTGTACTGCTCCCCTACCCTTAGACTCCAGCACTGGTGCCTTTTTACTGTTCTGGTTTTGGCAGTTATTCCGGAATATGTAGTAACACCTGAAGATTTGGAGTTAAGGGCTTCTGATGAGAGAGAACACACACTGCTCTTTGGATCTGGATTATCTGACTCAATATGATCTCTTCCAGTTTTACCCAGTTACCTGCAAAGTTCATGACTTCATTTTTTTTTTAACAGCTGAAGAGTATTCTAGTGTTTTTCTTTTGCCTTTTCTTTTCTTTTTTGGGTTTTTCGAGACAGGGTTTCTCTGTGTAGCTTTGGTGTCTGTTCTGCTGGAACTCTCTCTGTAGACCAGGCTGGCCTTGAACTCATAGAGATTCACTTGCCTCTGCCTCCTGAGTGCTGGGATTAAAGGTGTGTGTGCCACCACTGCCCATCTGTATTCTATAGTGTTTACGTAATGCATTTTCAGTATCCATCACCAGTTGAAGGACATTTAGGTTGTGTCTGTTTCCTTGTTATTGTAAATAAGGCAGCAAGGAATATGGCTGATCAAGCATCTGTAGAGTAGGGTGTCCAGCCAAGGAGTTCTATGTCTATATCATACGAAAGAATTATGTTTTATATTTTTGAGAGTTCTCCACACTAAGCTCCAGTCAGCTTACTTTTATGCTATCATTGCAGTGGTGTTCCACCGGCCAGCTGTCAACTGATGCAGAAACATCATAGCTCTGCTGCATGTCTTTGTACTGTTTTCATTTTTTCTTGACCCAGTGTGGCACACTGGCTGAAACTATCCTGACACAGGTGCTGTAGGAATTCCTAGTGCCAGTAGTCTTTAAGTTACCCACCCGCTAGGGCATGGCCTCTTATACTATGTATGCCAATGTAAAGCATGGGTCTGGTCTTTCTTTCGGCAGCATGATTCAGTTCCGGTTCCCCTTTCATGCAGAGGACTGTAATCTGTGAGTCTACCCCTAAATAAATGACCCTCTATTATACTCTGTTCTGAGCTAGTGTGGGATTTTTTTTAAGTGTCCGTCTTCACACAGGTACCAGATGAGCTGTGAAAAGTCATTACTGTGATGAAACCTTTGGCTAATGAGGACTGAAGCAGGTAAACTTAAAATTGAAGCAGGATTGTCATGCAGTCCCTCTGTTTGTTAGTCAGAATCTTGGCATCCATTGCACCCCAGTCTCAAAAAGTTTATAATGTTATGATATGGCCAGGCAGTGATGTCACACATTTTTTATTTATTTATTTATTTAGAGACAGGGTTTCTCTGTAGTTTTGGAGCCTGTCCAGGAACTAGCTCTTGTAGACCAGGCTGGCTTGGAATTCACAGAGATTTGCCTGTCTCTGCCTCCCAAGTGCTGTGCCACCACCACCTGGCTGATGGCACACATCAAGATTCAGAGGCAGGTATATCTCTGTGAGTTCGAGGCCAGTCTGTTCTATGAAGCAAATTCCAGTACATCCAGAACTGTTACAGAGCGAAACTCTATGTCTAAAAACAAACAACAAAAAGATGTGAAAAAATGATTACTTACTTCCGATGTTCCTTCCCTAGAATAGAGCAGAATTTAAAACAAGAATTAATTGGTTTACTCTTTTACATCTAGAGCCTGGAAACATTGAAATAATATAATAAAGAAATGTAGAAAAAATGAGAAAGACCATTTTCCCAATCATAATCTAGTCTCTTCCAGATGAAGGCCCAAGGTACAAAGCCTTACTTCAATCATGGGGCAGCTAAAGGCAGCATCAACTGAAGTGCCAGGCTTGGTGTCCAGCAGGACTTGTGATAAGACCCAGGGAGTCAGTACCAAATCATTCCTGAAGTATAGATGCTGTAAGACCCAGGGACTCAGTGCCAAATCATTCCTGAAGTGTATAGATGCTGTAAGACCCAGGAAGTCAGTACCAAATAATTCCTGAAGTAGCTGCTGGTTGAAGGATGATTGCTTCACTGTTGTTGACAACAAAAGATGCAATGAGAAGGCTGAAACAAGTATTGTTGGGAAAATATAATAAAAGACCCAGATACTCTTTATATCCATAATATTAGAGCTCTTCACCAAAGCTGAAGAGAAAGAAATCAGGCAGTCTGCTGCATGGAGTAAAAAGACAGAAAGAAATCCTAGCCCAGTGCACAGCCAGACAGATACACCCGAGATAAGTTCTCTAGATAAGTAGTGACTAGTCCTCAAGGAAGACGATGTAGTGCACATGGAGTTCTGTTGTGTTTGTGATCTGGAACCCCTTTGCTGGAGCTCAGTGTTCCAAGAAAGAAACCAAGGTCTTTTATTTTGAGACAGGAAGATGTGCTGCAAGGAGGCCACTAGTTAGTTCCCGGCTGCTTAGTCCCAAAATAATCACACAGAAACCATATTATTTAAATCACTAAGCTTAGTGTATTAGCTCTAACTTCTTATTGTCTAGATTTTACATCTTGATTTAACCCATTTCCATTAATCTGTGTATTGCCACGTGGTTGTGGCTTACCATCAAGGTTCTGCGTCTGTCTGTGGTGGCGGGTTCATGGCTTCTCCCTGACTCTGCCTCCTTTCTCCCAGCATTCAGTTTAGTTTTCCCCGCCTAGGGAAGTTCTGCTCTGCTATAGGTTCAAAGCAGTTTCTTTATTCATGAATGGCAATCACAGCATACAGAGGGGATTCTCACATCAAGGGTGTTTCAGAGCAAGTATATGATGACATTAGACCACTTCTCCAGAGACACTAGGAGGACTGTCTTCTTTTTGTTGAAAAATTTCAAGAAGATAGCTTTCAGATATTTTTTAAAAAATCATTCCCAAATTGTAAAGATAGCATGAAGTTGACCTTACTTTTAAAACAAGACTATGTATACATCTCAAAGAATCATGGAAGGAGTTTACATGTTTTCGAAGGTAAGTGTTCTAAGAAAGTGCTTTGTGGGTTAAGCTTCTTTTCTTATTTTCAACAGGTAGTATTAGTTTCTAATTTTTAGTTTGTATTATTTGCCCTCACAGTTCAAAGAGACAAACAGAACACCCTAGTTGAACCATGGACTTTTCATTGAGCAATCTGACACAGTGAAAATTGAATATTTACCTGCACCTGGTACTGTGTAGCTGGGACAAAGTCTTTGTTACTATAAGAAATATATTAGTTATTCTAATTGTATTCACTTTAGTATGAAGCTGTGTGGTTCCAATAGCTCATGGCAACAGGCAATATAAAAATAGTGTGTTTTTCCAACTTAAATTCTACTTTAAAAATGTTTTAAGGTATAGGTCTCATGTACTACCAGTGTAAATGAGAAATGAGCATACCCTATCCCCCTTTTTTTAACTGCTGGATTCAGTTCCAGTTCCCAGCAAATGTAAAGGACTTCAGATTGCTACCTTTACTGTGAGTTTATCCCCAAATAAATAAACCTTTGCTATACTCCATCCCAGGCTTCTGTGGAACTCCTTGATACTATTACATTATAGAGAGGAGAAAAGAAGCAGGCATTCTGTAATTTTCTGACTTCAGGATAAAAGGTATTTATCACCCCGAGCAAAGTTTAATAGTTGATTTTCAAATCAACTGATTAATAAATAAGCATGGAAATTTAGTAGAATTACCATGCCAAAAAACCTGTGAGAGAAAATAGTACTGTCTCAGAAATGAGCCCCTCAGAGGAATATGATTTGTAAGGAAAGTAGGAAGTGCCAAGCATTTCATCATGTCCACGTAATTTAAAGTTTTTAATTTTTGGATAATTTTCAGCACATAAAAGGGGATGATCCAGGAAAATAAGGATTGTATCTTTAGGCATCTGGAGAAATGATGATAGGGCTATTTAGAACAGTCAGAATTCGGAGAGCTGTATTACAGGATAACCTAACTTTTGAGAACTGAATTTCTACAGATATGCTGTCAGAAGAGCAGAAGGGAATTTTCCAAAAGGAAGTATAAAATGTGACATTTTGGCTAAATAGAGACCTGATGCAGATTCATCGATATTGAGAACCACTCTCTGACTAAATCAGTGTAAGCTGACATACTTCCTATCCTGTTAAGCTGCAACAACATGCAGTTAGTAATTTCCAGTCTGAGAGCAATTGCCACAAATGGCTAAAAATAAAGGACAGTGATTTCCTCCTCAGTGTCTTCTACCTGATTATAAAGACGATGGAAGATAGTGGTCACTTCATTAAGCATTCATCAATAAAGTGTTAACAAGGGGTGTCTGTTACCCTTCATGCAGATTGTACAGAGTACAATTTCCTGTTAATTAAATTTAGTCAAGGGGAAGCCAATTTTAATGATTTAGGTCTCAACAAGATAATACATTTTGGTTTGCCTTTTTCTTTTATGTGGGGCCTCACTATATGTAGTTTATAAAGAGGAGCTGTTAAGAATGAAAAGGAGTCTCTTGCATCTGAGTGGGGTATGATTCTGGACAATACTTGATATTTGTTCTTATTATATATAGTTTTGTATTAGGCTTAGAATTCTCTTTAGACAAAAGGGGGCCATTAGGATTTATAGTGACTTGTTCAAACTTGTCATCTAAACTTCTGGAAGAAGAGTTTTCTATTTTGACTGCTTTTCTTAGAGTACTACTGATGGGTTAAAATCAGACAATCTTCACTATAGAAATAAACCCAGGGACTGCTGAGATGGCTTTGCGCATAAAGTGCTTGCTCTATAAACCCGAGGTCCTGAGAATTATCCTTGGAATTCATGAAAGTATAGATAAAACCAACTCCATAGTTGTCTTTTGATCTCCCTATGCATGCTGTGACAGGCACACCTATACTAATATCACACACACACACACACAACAACAACAACAACAGCAACAACAATAAAATGCCTAGAATCTCCTACGTTAAGGTATTCAGCTTTCAGTGGAAGAAGTAGGTGTATGTAAAATGAAAAAAAAAATAGAGATATGGAGAGATGACTCAGTGTTTAAGAGCCTTGCAGAAGGGCCAGAGTTTAGTTTTCAGCACCCATATTTGTTATTTCATACCACTTACGTAATTGGAGACTGCTTGCTCATTCCTGACTACCCAGAATAATCACACAGAAACTGTATTAATTAAAGCACTGCTTTGCCTATTAGCTTACACATATTTCTAGCTATCTCTTATATCTTAAATCAACCCATTTCTATTAATCTGTGTATTGTCATGAGGTTATGGTCCACCAGTAAGTTTCTGTCCAATGTCTGGCTTCTGTCTCCTGTAGTGGTTACATGGCTTCTCTACAACTTCACCTACTCTCTCCTCCTCTATCTGCTTGGAATTCCTGCCTTGCCCTATTTTGCACTGCAATAGGCCCCAAACAGATTCTTTATTAACCAATGGTATTCACAGCATACAGAGGGGAATCCCACATCACCCTTTCTTTTCTGTCTAAATAAAAAGGAAGGTTTTAACTTTCACATAGCTAGATTATATACCACAAAACAGTTGTCAACCAAGAATTACAGTTACAATATTTAGTCCATTTACATTTGGCAAATTAAGAAAAATACTCTATCATCTATCATATCTTTGAGAGTCTAAAGTTTTATATCTAATCTATTTTTATCATGACTAAGTAAAACTATAACTATAACTATCTATTCTTCAACTCCATCATAGACTCCAGATAGATACAATATTACCTAAGTTAACAGGAAGTACATTATAAGCAACTTCCAAAACTCTAGAATTTCTAGAATATATCTAGAAAACCTAACAGGACTATAAGCCTGACTTTTATAGATGACTATCTATTAACCTATATTTCTTAATTATACATTGCAGTTTTAAATGAGCTGCACAAACACAATACCTTAGTCAAGAGCAGAAATATACATATAACAAAATTGACCTTAAATTTGTATCAATAAACCAAGATCCATACCAGTGCAAATCTCTAAGGCATATCCCCTTTTAAAGTAAACAAACATTTATAAATAATCATTTAGCAAATTTGGATGTAGTTCTCTCTAAACTGCTTCCTGCTTTTTGTTGGGCTAAGTAATTTTGGGGGGTATTTGTGGGAACATTTTAGGTGGTCTTGGTCCTTCAAGGATTCCACAGGTTCTCATTCTCTGTGAAAACAAAAGTAGAACTTCTTTTCCAAAGAAACACATGCTTAGACCCAAATTCTGAAGTCAAGATACCACTAAAATATATATGTTGGTTTAGCTTAGCTGCCTGTACAATGAAATGTCTTTCTGTACTTAGCTCCTTCACATCAAAAATTCAAAGAAAACACAATAATATACATAAACCAGACTCTCTGTGTATTTTCCATCTTTACATGGCTTTTGTTTTATCTCTTTTATCTATGACTGTTTTACTGTGTCTCTTTAAAGACTTTTGTTTTATTTTTTTAAAATGATTTACTTCTTTTTATAACAATATATATTCTCTTCTCACTCCCAAGCCTACATACATTTATCTAACACTGTGACACATTCAGAGGACTTTTTTATCTGAATCTGTCTTTATTACATATCTGTAATCCTTTTCTGACCAGGACTGGCTCTTAAAATGCTAAGCAGTGGTGTGACTAGAACTATGGCTGCTTTACCTTTTGGCTCTGCCCAGTCCAGCATGGCAGAGGTATGCTCACTGCCTCTGAGAGTCATGCACATTGTCCCAGTTCCAGGTATGCAGTGGGTCTATGTCATGCCATTAGGCAGTTTGTAGCATGCTGCTCACAAACCCCATTTAAGTGCTTGGCCTCCTGAAAGATCCACAGCTGTTTGTGCAACTAGAACAACCCAGGAAGCCACTGTTTTTTAAAGAAGCAGCATGGATTTTTTTTTTTTTTTTTTTTTTTGCTAATGCTGGATCAGGAAGACCTCTCTCAAAGGATCAGCAGCACCCCTGCTCAATGCCAGCAAACAGAGCCCATCTGGAAAAAAAAGTCGACTACCAAAAAGTCATGCTTCCCTTTGTTCTTTTGAGTCTAGAATTCCTCTTCAAGCTTTCTCAGGTTTTATGTGGATGTAGTCAGCCCTACATTGCTTCATCAATCTCTCGGCAGAGTCTGCTTGTTCATTCCTGGATGCCCAGACCTGAAATAACCACAGAGAAACTGTATTAATTAAAACACTGCTTCACCTAGGAGCTTATGCATATTTCTAGCTATCTCTTACATCTTAAACCAATTCATTTCTATTAATCTGTGTATTTCCACAAGGTTATTGCCCACTGGTAAGGTTCTGTCTGGTGTCTGACTTCTGTCTCCTGTGGTAGCTGCTTGGTTTCACTCTGACTCTGCCTACTCTCTCCTCCTCTATCTGCTTGGAATTCCCACCTTGTTCTATTCTGCACTGCAATAGGCCCCAAACAGATTCTTTATTAACCAATAGTATTCACAGCATGCAGAAGGGAATCTCACATCACACTTGTAGTATGAGATCCAGGGGAGGTTTTACCTTCACTTAGTCTCCAGGGTCATCTACGCTCATATGCACATACCTACATACATTCATACACACACACACACACACACACACATAATTAAATTAAAAGTTTTAAATAGGAAATAATACATATTTGGGGAGAAAAAAGAACAAATTGAAAGTTCATATGGGATAACTTCAGATTTCTTATTCCTCCCCAAATTGGTAATGTATAATTACATACAAGAAAAATGTTCATTTTCATAACGATGACCTCTAATGTGTAAAAGACAAAACACACACACACTAGAAAGCTAGGGAATATCCTATTCAAGCTACTACAATCAGGATAAATTACACTGGATGGCATGAAACTGACAGGGAAGCTATTATTCATGACTAGGGCAATAGGAAAGAGAGCCAGTTCCTTGTGAGAGAAGCCCATGAAAACTCATCTTAAGCCTTTCTGGGCAAGTGGTCAGAATGATTAGAAACCTTTGTCTGCTAAGTGGCACTCATCTCAGTTGGGTACCAAAGCTCACAAAAAGAAAGAGACGGGGAAAGAAAGAGAAAGAAATCAGGAATGAGAACAGATATGGGGATTCAGTGACTTCAAGTATGTCTTTAAAAGTCTAACAGAAACTTTTTTATAGCAAAAAAGCAGAAAAAGGAGGGGTTGAATATTCAAAGTGGACAGGACAGACAGTCTCGGCCAGGTGAGTGATCTGATTGCTAGCTCAGCTCTGGTTCTGCTGAGGAGCCTGGAGTTATTGTTCCTACATGAAAGCAACCTGGCTTCCAGGAAGTGATCATTCTTGCTCTGGATGAAGCCTCATCCTCTCATCTGTCTTGCCAGGCTCCCATGATTCAAGTGAAGTTTCAGTCCTTGTTCATGATGACATTTATTGATTGGTTCTGTACTTCCTGGAATTCACAGTAACTGCAGGAGCTTGACTCCAAGGGTGAAGGGGACAAATGGCCTGAGAGGGACCTGATAGAGTTATGGCAGTGGTTGTGTCCAGTGGTTACCTCCTTGGACTAGTGTTTGACCAAATCAGTACAGTAGACAACTGTTCTGTTTCCTATTTGTGTTGTTAATTAAAACAAGTTTTGTTTTAATAAAAAAGAGTTCCTTTGCTTGTGAGGTATTTAATATTTTTTTTTGTTTTTGTTTTAATGCTTCCCTTTGCTTTTGCTATTATAAACCAGTTTTGATTGCTACTATTTCATGCTTATGTTTTCTTAGAATACTAATCTTTCATTTGGAGTACATTTTAAATGTTACAAAGCTTTTGGTTTTACTCTCTCATTTGATAAATATTCCAGGAGAAGAGAAATGTAAAAAGCTAGGTAGTGCTTTCAGTTAAATATACTATAACCACTGCCAAATTAATTAAAGCAAGCTCTTTTACTTATGTATATGACTGCCTCCCTCTAAGCAGGGGCTGAGCAGTCAACATTTGATGTGAAGAAGAAAAGACTTTTGTAGCTCAGGAGTAGGAGGTTTCCAAACTGGGCATTTGATGGACAAAACAGGTGGGGATATAGGAACAGAACATAGGCAAAACAAGTCAGTTATAACAACCTTCTGAAACAAAGAAGGTGGGCATAACAAGGTTGTCATAAGAACAGGCAGTCATAACAAAGTAGTCATAAGTAATCATAAAATTTTTTGAAACAAAGGTAAGGTTGTAAGGTGGTTATAAACAACTTTATTATTATTATTAATTTTTAAATTAATCTTTGTATCTTTTACATTATGCTTCCCAATCACAGTCATCTTTCTCCTCACCCTAAAATAAAGCAAAGTAAAATTTAAGAGAAAAAGAAAGGAAGAAGGGGGAAATCTCATCATAGAAAATGCTGTGTGACACAGTGAGTCACATAGTAAACCCTTTTATCCATAGATGTTTATGTTCAGGTATTTACCAATCATTGGTCTGGTTCAAGGCTTCTGGTCTTTGCTGCACCATCAATGTTGGGTCCTCACTGGGACTCTTCCTGGACATCCTGTTGCCTCCCTGTGTCTTTGAGATCATGCAGCCCCTAGTTCACAGGACTGACATAACTTTTCCTCACTCCAGCAGATCACAGATGGGGTGGATGTTGGGATGGGTCAACAGATAACCCCCTGGTTGTGGACCTGGGTAGTTACAGGTTGGTCAGTCCACCAGCTCTCTCCTGTCTTCTCCACCAGGCTGAGCTCTCCAGCATTGCTCTGGCTCATTTACTCCTGGCAGTGATAAGCAAGAGGTGGGCCAGTTCTCTGGCTTTCAAGTCCTCAGGGTCAGTTCTCCCACACCTACACCTTCAGGGCCAGCTCTACTGAGTTGCCAAGGGAAAGTGGAGGTACTACAGCTGATAAGAGATAGGGCCAGATCTTCCACTCTTACGACCTCAGAGCCAACTCTCCCACCTGCTTCAGGCTATAAATGACTTTTAAAAATAAAGTCATGATTGTTATTCCTGAACCAGGCAGTGAAGAACCATTTGTAGTTAAAGTTACAGGTGAAACATAGCCAGATCCTTGAGAAACAGAGGTTTAAGAGTAAATAGGAATGAACCTAGTTTGTCTTTACTGTAAGATAGCTTTTAAGCCTAAGATGGAAGCAGGCTGGTTCTTCATTACTGTTGTGATAGCATGAAAGAGACATCAAAACAGTCAATGGATGAACATGGCTACGCTTAAGATGCTATTTTTGGACACTGAGATTCAACTTTCAGATAATCTTTCCTCAATCTTAAAATATTTGTATAAATTTTCAATCCTCATGGATTCCAAGGGAAAAAAAGCAGGATGACTATTTATTTGATGACCCTGGAGCTACAGAGAAACATAACATGAAGACTTGAAGATTGTCTATGCTACTCACTAACAACAAAACATTAGACAAATGTTTTTTTGAGTGCACATTAGTTGTACAGAAGGCTTCAGTGTGACATGAGGATGGTGCACTTTGACCGTATTTGTTCTCCCTGTTACCTATATTTATCCCCCATCTGCATCCTCTTCCCCAACAGTCCACTTTGATTCATTTGCCCCCTAGATTCCATCTGTGAGATACTCATCTGTCAGTCTCTGTCTTTCTTCAATGGACGAGGCAATTCTGAAGGAGATACCATTTTTTTCTCTAGCTGAATAACACCCTCCTGTGTGCTTATGCTATATTCTTACACACTCATGTTTTGGTTGATACTATGGCTGATCCATATCTCGGCTGTGGAGAATAGTGACATGACATACAGTGCACAGGTGTCTATATGATAAGCTAAACCTCGGGTGGTCGAGCTGGGCCCATTTGCTGCTTCTGCTTTTAGTGATTTGAAGAACCTCCTCCTGCTCTGTTTCCAAGTGGGTTAGATTCACCCACACTCTCATGGATTGTGTGTGAGTTCTTCCCTCCCCTGCCCCAATCAATCTTCTTGCAATTGTATGCTGTTTATTTTTGTGGCCATTTTAAATGAAGTGGCATGAAATGTCAAGGCAATTTTCATTTATGCATTAGGAACGTTTCCAATGAAGAGAATTTAGGATGCAACCCAGTTACCACGTTTTGTGTTGGATTTACACAGTGTTGAGTGTGAATGTTGACCACTTTACATGCTGTTGTGTGTGAATGCTGACTGTGGGACTGCTTCATAGTCTTCATTTCCACTCTTCCAAAATTTCCAGCTGCCTTCTAGTTACTCTACACTTGGGGGACCCCTGATTCTGAACCCTTACTCTATGTACTGATGCTATTCTGTAGATTGTTTGTTGACTATTATTTCATTTGCCTTGAAGGAGCTTTCTAATTTCATGTAATCTTATTTTATGTCCAATAAACATATGAAAAAATGTTCAACATCCTTAGTCATCAGAGAAATCCAAATAAAAATTACACTAAAATTCGATTTTACCCTAGGAGAATGAACTACTTATTTCAGGGAAGTGCCCCCTTCTTTTACCTTTACTCCTGGCAGCCAGTTACCTTGAAAATCTTGTCTGCTTCAGTTCGATGTACGTGATACAGTTACTGTTTATTAATTGTCCTTGGGATGTTTTTCTGGATAAGTAAAAATGAACAATCCTATGGTGTGAACGTGTATTGTTAATAGAAGGAGGATTTAGTTTAGTTTATGAAAGAGGCATTTCTTCTGTGCAAATCTTTCTGCTAAGGAAGGTGCTCCTAAAAGCTCTTTCTGTGTGTGTATCATTGATCTTTATGCCTGAAGTTTTCAAATCTTCTTATATTGGAGAGATGCTCGTATCGTTCTGTGCTTTAATTTTATCTTCATACACAAAGCATATAAATAAACATATATATGTGCATAATCCAGAAAAGTAAAGGTTTGTGAATCAAGTTTATCTGTTTAGCTATAAAAGTAAAAAATATTTTTCCTTTTCAGTAAGTTAACTTTAATTTACATGATATTGATATGAAGAATTAATCTGTTTTCACGATATTTTTATCAGATCTATGAAATGGCATACATGCTGTCTTACATAACTACTCTGACTAGAGTAAGAGTTATTGTGTCCATTGTCAACAGTAACTTTGGAATCATGGAAAGTATCTGTGACAAAGCTTTTTCCCAGACTCACTATCAGAGATTCCAATTTAGAAAATCTACACTTGCAAAAGATGTTAGAAAATCTACATTAGTTTTTTTTTTTTTTTAATGTAAGATTCCGGGCTTTCCAGAATTTGAAAACAGTATGACATCTCAAACCCTAAGGTTCTCAGCCATTTGAAGAGGAGAGTTTAATTAGGTCCCTGTTGGAACCTGAGATTTTGGGTCTAATTGCCCCCAAGACATTTTGCAAAGATTTTGAGAAACAGCTACAAGGATCATTTATTTTGATGATAGAATTTCTCTAACAAACTTGTGTGATTATGATAATGAAGGAAATTGGCTTAGAACATATTTCTGCCCCTTCTGGAATATCTATAGTGTACACTTTAGTGGTTCAAAATGTACTAGTCTGTTTTGCATTATTATAACAACAGACTACCCAGGAAAAGCTGTACATGAAGAAAATAAGTTTGTTTAGCACACAAGTTTCAAGGCTGATGCTCAAAATATCTTGGTTCAGGCTCTAGCGAGAGGGCAAAAGTGTTGAAGATATGGAAGGACCAATTCAGAAGCAGAAGAAAAATCACACTAGAAATTTCACTGAGATGGAATAACTCATATAAGTAACTTAAGAGAATAAAGGATTTCTTTTTTGAAAGCTCATAGCTTTGGAAGGTTTAATCCATGGTCATTTGTGCCAATGTTTCTGGGCCTGTGGCGATTGTGCATAATGTAGAAGTATATAAAGAGGGGAAACCATTCACCTCATAGAAGTTCGGAGACGGGTTAGAGAGGGGTAAGAAAAGATAAAGAGATGGAGAAGGGGAAGAGACAGAAGAATGACCGGTGACAAAATAGACCTTTTAAAACCTTGCTCCTACCCTCAGTGACCACTCCCAGTAACCAGTAAATATACCCTAGAAGCTCATTTGGCTATTAATTTATCAGGGGATTAATGTATAGATAACATTAGTATCCTCCTGACTGATCAATAGTGACCTCTCAATAGTGTCGCCGCATGGAGACCAAGCCTTCATCAAAAGCCTTTGTGTGTGTGCATGTGTACGTGAGTACGCATTTATACATGCGTGTGTGTGTATGTGTGAGGGGGAACACTTCATTTGCATTCCTAGGAAAGGAGCCAGGCTTTCTCATTTTATAACAACCTTGTCCTATAAATGAACTTGGGATCCCATGATAACTACCTTAGTTGTAAAACCCCAAGAAAACCTTTCCCCTGACCTCATTTCTTGGAGGTTCCACTGTGTCCCAATAGCAAAACTATAGAGACAAGCAAATATGTGTATAGAAATGTGTGTGTGTATATATATATATATACACACACAAGCAAATATATACAAGCATATATATACATATATGTATTATACACACATATAAGCATATAACAATATATATATATATATAGCTAAAGAACAGATAACAAATTTGAAGGGTGGTGGGAGGTGAGAAGGGGTGGAAACTTATAAATACAGTACTCATATATTTAATATCCATGAAATAAGACATCTTTAAACAATAAAAGAAACCCAATATAAAAAAATAAATACTAATGATTCTAGTCATATGAAATTTAAAAAATAAACAGCAGGATAGCCAAGATACTCATGTACAGCAAAGAAACTTTTGGAAGCATTACCATCTCTGACTTCAAATTCTACTATAGAGCTACATTTATGAAAACAGCCTGGTATTGGCATAAAAACAGATAGGAGGACCAATGGAACTGAATCAAAGACCCAGATATCAATCTAAAGACCTACGAATACCTGATTTTTGACAAAGAGGCAAAAAACATTAAATGGAAAAAAGAAAGCATATTCAACAAATGGTGCTAACATCACTGTATATTGACGTGTAGGAGAATGCAAATAGATCCTTATCTATCGCTATGCACAAAACTTAAGTCCAAATGGATCAAAGACTTCAACATAAAACCAACCACACTGAACCTCATAGAAGATAAAGTGGGAAGTACACTTGAACACTTTGGCACAGGAGACCACTTCCCAAATAGAACCCCAGTAGCACAGACACTGAGTATAACAATTAATAAATATGTTTGTACTCAATCAAGACTGAATAAGGAAAGTAACAGCAGCCAACCTCCATTGACAAGACAGTTCATCATCAACCCCTTCCATTGACAAGATAATTTGATATCAACATTGACAAACCAGTTCACCGTCAACCACCTCCATTGACAAGACAGTACACTGTCATCAAGTACACATGCATAATTTTAGTCAGGGAGAGAAAGACATTCTGAGGAAAGTTGGACTGATTAAAAGAATTTGAGAGCAAGAATGGATATTTAAATGAATGCTTGGATTGGATGAACATATCACTTCAGAATCCATGTGTGGGGAACCTAGTGCCTGGAGTATTGAGATTATTAGGCTGTTATATACTCACCAGTCAGCAGGGAGTCCCCAAGATTGGGTTACATACTTGTAACAGAGTACTTGTACCCTGTGCCTTATATGAAGATACAATGAAAACATGCCATGATTCAAATATACTGGCCTGATGATCCTGTACTCCTCAGGCTCTGGAATTCTGAGAAATGAATGCCTATCTTGTCAGTCACCTAGTCTCTGGTAATTATCGTAAAAAACCTCCAACAAACTTGAGGGAGCATGGGGAATTACACTGGATCAGAAAAAATAAAATATTATGAGAATGAAAATTTCAAGTTCAAGTTGGGGATTCTTTGTGGTTCCTGAAGTAAATGAGGGGCACGAAATACTATCAGATTAGTACAGGCTCCCAGGGTCCAAGATTTGTCATTTCATCATTTAACAGAGCAAGTGTTTTAAATTTTGGTGTGGTTTAAGAGGTCATCCTTAGATGTGAGGAAGACAGGGGTTTTATAGCTCAAGCATAGGGGGTTTCCAAATGAGGGAGTTGGCAGGCAAAATAGGTGGAGTTTCAGAAACAGAACATAACAAGGTGGTTATAACAAGATAGACATAACAAGCTTTTGAAACAAAGGCAGAGTTGCAAGATGGTTATAACAACTTTTTGGAACAAAGGCATGGTGGCTATTTCCTGGAACAGACAGTACAGAACCATTTGTTATTAATGTTACAGGCAGAACATAGACCAATGTTTGAGAAACAGAGATTTAATCATAAACAGGAATAAACCAAGTTGTTCCTTTCTATAAAATGGCTTTTAAGCCTAAAATGGAGGCATGCTGGTTCATCATTAGATGTAGGGAAAATAGATGAAAAAAAATTAGTAATCTATAAAGGCATACTAAGATACAAGGAATTATTGGATTTCTTTTTTCATTGCTGGTAATTGAACTTAGGGTCTCTCCATGACAGGAAGTGTTCTGCCACTGAGATACATTCTGAGTCCTGGGATGTTTAGAAGAATATTTAAATATACAACCGAGAGGTGGCTCAGAAGTAAAGTGCTTGCTGCCCAAATGTCAGGATCAGAGTTTGGATCTCCAAAACCCACTTAAAAGTAGGGTGTACATGGGGCCCACCTTGTACCTAGCATGCTTCATACTTAGATATCGAATCCCCAGAAAAAGATGTGGGCCAAACTAGCCAGGACAGAGAGTTTCGGGTTCTGCGAGAGTTTCGGCCTCAGTATACAAGGTGGAGAGAAATCAAGGGAGATCCTCAGCGTTAACCTTGAGATTGCACATGCAGCAGTAAGTATGCCTGTATGCATAGCACACTCATACATTTAATTGTGTTTGGACATAAAACTAATTCAGGTTACTTTACATTTTGTGACTATGGAAAGCTATAATTTCAATCGAATTTAACAACTAGATACAAACAATATAAAGGCTAAAAGGCATCTTAATAAAATAAATTTGACATGACACACACAGCTGCTTTTGCTGACATTGCATCTCTGTGTGCTGTGCTTTTTTCTTGAGCTCAACTTGTTTCTTCCAATAAGTCCCTTGTGACGCCTCAGTTCTTAGCTCTCAATTTTAAAACACTACAGAGGTCTTTTAATTGTTAATTCTCTTTCTTTTTTGATCATTAGCTTAGGAAGATGAACATGTTGCTCGGCACTTTTTCCATGTTCCCAAATAAATTAGGATCTAGGCCCTGAAATCTTAATGTGCAGGTCATCAAATTGACGCAGAATAGCCTTTCAATATCTGAGTGGTTTTAGAAATGAAAACATACTTTTAAGAGGTTTTAGAGAAAACTGATTGTTGAAAGTGTGCCTTCACACCCCAGATATTCCCAGATTCCTGCGGAGAGATTGCCTTACTGCTATGGTAGCTTGAAACACTGTCCTAGCTCTGTAAGATTGTAGCCAATTTGAACACAAAGAAAGTCGTCAAATAATCTCATCTTTTAATACAGTGTTTCTTAACCTTTCTAATGCTGTGACCCTTTAACACAGTTCCTCATGTTGTGGTAACCCCAGCCATAAAACTATTTTCATGGCTACTTCATAACTGTAATTTTGCTACTGTTATGAATCATAATGTGGATATCTGATATGTAGGATGTCTGATATGAGAGCCCTGTAAAAGGGTTGTTGGACCCCCAAGGGGTTTGCGACCCCATAGGTTGAAAACCACCCTTTATAGTTGCTTGCTGAGGCATTGTCTCTTCTACCTACTGCCATGCAAACTTAATGAGTCACTAGAGTAAGATAGCATCACTGTAGAGATTAAATGAGATAGTTCTTAGCATCTGGACTATGGGAATATTCAAATAGTAGTTGTTGCTATTACTGTTATTGTTGATGTTGAACCTATCAGTTCCCACAGATGTGAAAAAGCGGTAATATTCCATAAGACTAAAGTATAAAATTGCTGCCGTGTGTGGACTGGCAATTAATAAATTCTCTATACTTCATAGGATAAAGAAATGGAGAAACAAGAGCAACCAGAATGGCAGCAGACAGTTCTCATCTGCTGCTCACACATGTTCTCAGTGATGAGGAAATGGCATTGTGTAGTCACTTATAGATTGAGACAAGACGGAGAATAGACAAATGTTTGAGGTTTAAATTTATTTCTAGAATGTAAGAGTGTAATTGGGTTTCTCTAAAATCAACTTTCAGCTCACCAAAAATTAAATACTGTTAAAATTTATGGGATTTTGCACACTTATAGAAGCGATTTTTCCATAAACATATTGAGGAGAAATGTTATCTCATTACCTACTTATATAGGGTAAAAAATTAGGTTTGTCACTTTTTCCCTGCCTAACTTTTTAAAATCGCAATTATTGGAAGCAGGAATACTCTTTAGTGGTACAGAATTACAAACGGCACCTCTCCTTCCCAAGCAGTCACCGCTTGAAGTGTTTATTATTTATTATACCTATTATGGTCCTACAAACTCTTCTGGAAACTTTAGCAAAGGGTATGATGGGTGACCATTTATTTGTAATGTAATTCTTTCTGATATTTTAGAAAATGTATTTTGTGAATAAAATATATTTTTCTCCACATTCTTTTCAAACTCCAAAAAGTTACCATTTGGAAACTTGAGAATATTAAGCATTCTGTGTGAATTCAAAACAGGAGACAACAGAGGAATCGGAATGACGAGGAAGAGCACACACTAAGAGCCAGAGTGGGCTTTAGAGGACCACGAGCCTGAGGGGAAAGGAAAATGCCAACAGCAAACCATATTTTGGAGAAAAAAATTCTCTAAAGTCATCTCTTTGCTCTGGCATTTCCTTCACTTTTTGCATCAATCTATAAAATCAGATTTTCTTCACCATCAAAGCTCATTTTGAGTCATCTGAAATGACTCCAGAGCTCATAGTTTCTACTCAGACAATTTGCTTTATACAACATTCTGAAGCCATGGTTTAGCCTGTTACTGAAGATTTTATGTACATTTCTATATACATAAAAATATGCTGCAAAATTATATATATTATAGCATGTAGTTTATATATAGATCACAGATAGTCATAAAGCATTCACTATCAGTATTCTCTCTTTTTCACTGATGTGCTGATTTATCTTTTGTTTTCCATTTCCTGTTTTGTTATCAGCAGCAGGTTGGAAGGGGACTTGCAATGGCATCTACTTATTTGAATTATTTTGTTTTTCTCTTAGTAGTACTTTAGATTTTACTGAGGTGTTTTTTTCTCATAGACACTCAGAACTACTAGCAATAACACTCATTTCAGACTAAGGCTAAAGGAACTGAGAAGTATGTTAGACTCATGAAGTTCTGGGTTTCTGATGTTTTGTTTTGGAAGCGAGGCTCTTCTGTGTTTAAAAGAGTTATTCTTTCTGCACATGCATGTGAAAACCAAGTAGTGAGTGAGTGTATGGAAGTACAAATTCTGCAGCACTGTGCACACATACATGATATCTGTCAGGGCAACATCTTGTGATGATGGTGTAGGCACAGAGAGCCTATCAGGTTTCAGGAGACTTTTCGGCCGTGAACATTAAGGATCTTTTTTGAACTTCTAGCACAGTTGAGACAATGCACTGTCCTCATTGTTCCTCCACCCCTCTGCAGTGCTGTGCCCTGCCAATCAGTGATCTACTTTCAACAGCCGTGGGCACTTTGCACTGTCCAGAATTTTATACAAATAGAATCATATAGAGTGTGTTCTTTCTGAGGTTTTTGGTTTTTCTTCCCTCTCATCTCTGAACATAATTATTTTAAGGCTCATCCATCTTGTTGTCAATTATTAATAGTTTTGTTAAAAATTTATTTTTGTTTTTTTTTTTCAAGATAGTGTTTCTCTGTGTAACAGCTCTGGCTGCCCTGGAGCTCGCTTTGTAGACCAGGCTGGCCTCCAACTCACAGAGATTCACCTGCCTCTGCCTCCCCAGTATTTGGATTAAAGATATGTACTACTACCACCAAGACTGTAACATTTCTTTAAATTGTAGTATAATGATCAGTTTTATGGACACAACATAAACAACTTATCCACCTGACTGTGGATGAACACTTGATTGATTGCAGTACTGTCCTAGGACAGAGCAACCTTCATCATTTGCACACGTCTTTGTGCAAACCTATGCTTGCCTTTGCTCTGTGTTTTATGGGAAGCAAATAGTTTTATATATAGGAGCATATACTTAGCAAAATAGCTGCCAAATTTTCTTATACAGTCCTTGTACCAATTTACATAGATACCACCCGTAGCCTCAGCTCCGTTCTCTACACCATCAGCAACAGCTAGGGTGATGAGTCTTCAGACATTCTAGTAACGCTCACACCCCCAGGTATGAAGTATGAAAGCCTTAGAACCCCTGGGTCTAATGTCCCATTCCCAAGTCATATGATGTCGTTTCCTCTAGTATTTCATCTTAATGTAAGGAAAACACATAGCTCCCTTTAAATTTAAGTGATTTAAATCCATTCAAACTATAACTTTTTAAAAGTTGACATTTTGTTTGACCTCTGTTGCATGTGAAATCTTGGCTTTGAATTCTTCTAAGAAGAATTCTTGGAGGATCGACTTGCCGCTCTTCCTCCAGACTAGATTCTTGTAATGGTCATGCAATTTCACTCGAATATGCTCAACCTGTAAATGTTAAAAAAAAGAAAGAGCCTAAGAATTTAGTCTCCAAAGCTGTGCGAGCTTAGCCCATGGTCACATTCTTGACTGAAACATTTTTGTTTTCTACTCAGAGGCAAAGCAGAAGTATACAAATTTCTTTGACAGGTTCCTCTTTTATTGTACTTGATTCTACACATTTTCTAAGGTGCAATATGAGGCACCCAGGAGTGTGAGGCTTCTGAGCTTTTTCATGCCCAGTCGCAGGAATACTTTGTGTTTTCTCCTTGGACATTTGGGGCAGTTAATATGAACACCTGCCACAACTTGCTGAGATCTTTTTATCTTCCTGGTCCCTGTTTTCTTCACAGAATGTTCTTTTGCTTTCCTGAGTGTTAATCTATGCATTCAAAAAGAGTTTTATGACAATTTACTTGAGTATAAAAATTATGGGAGGGTTCTAGATAAGCAGGTCATTATTTTTTTTTTTTTTTAGGTCTGACTTAAATATCTTTTTCCCCCTCTGGGTAACCTTCACAGGCATCCCAAAGTACTAGTGTGTTGTAGGAGCGCGGGGCCCCTTTGTTCTGTCCCAGTTGCCTGGCTAGCTTACACCCAAAATAATTACACAGAAACTGTATTCATTTAAACACTGCTTGGCCCATTATTTTTAGCCTATTATTGGCTAACTCTCATATCTTGATTTAACCCATTTTTAATAATCTGTGTGTAACCACAAGGTCATGGCTTACCGGGAAAGAGTCTAACCACTGTCTGTCTTGGGCAAGAGAACTATGGCATCTGCCACACTTCCCTTCTTCCTAGCGTTCTATTCTGTCTTCCCCGCCTACCTGAGTTCCGCCCTATCAACTAGGCCAAGGCAGTTTCTTTATTCAACCAATGAAAGCAACACAAATACAGAAGGAATCCTACACCACTAGTGGTAGAGTTCATTTTATGCCAGGGCTAAAACAGCTCATTTATTAATAGGAAACATGCTTTACAAAATCATTGTAGTTGAACATGGAAAATGCCCAGTGAGGACAAGTACAGTACATGACAGTTTTAAGTATTGTGTCTCACAGTTTTGAAGTATTCAGTCTAAAATTAAAACACTGATTGGATTTGTAATCAGAGGAAATATCAGTTTTATAACATCCATATGTGTTTTCATTTGTTGTTGCTCTGACAAAATACCATAACCAAAGCGACTTACACAAGAAAGAGTTTATTTGGGCCTATGGTTTCTAAGTGATAAAGGTCCATCATAGTAGGGAGGTATGGCAGTGGGCAGCGCGCAGTGGGGAGTGGGCAGCAGGCAGCAATTATAGAGACATTCACTCAAATTCCATGATCTTGGCTCATAAAAATTTGATGAGAACATCTTATTTAAATGTTGAGTGTAATTATTTCTATATGAATAGGAATATGACGTAAGATTCAGCATATTCAGGGTATTGTGCCCATCATAAATAATATAGGAAAAACATAGGATAAGAAAAATATAGAAATTTAACCTAATTTCTCGTCATGCTTTCAGCTTGATTCTCAATCTAGTTTAATATCTTGTACAAGCTCCTTAATCCTCTGAGTCTGAGTGTGCTCATTTGTCTTCTTGAGAAAAGAAAGTTTTCTCATATATCAAAAGTGATGATCTCATTCTTGCAGTGTTGCCCCAAGTATTCATTTAAATATTATGCTTAAAACAACAATTCTAAGAAATCTATTTTTTTTTGTGGCCTTGTAGATCACCCTTTAGCTTTTCACTGCAGAAATTCAGGAATGAACGTCAGGTTATTTATATGTTTTCAAATATAATTTGCGTCATAAGGCATGTGATAGTCATATTGTCCTTTTTATTTATCCCTTCTGGGAGATCACGGAAAATCCAGGGCTTCACTCATTTTTGTAGTCACAGACCTAGTGATGTGCCCAACACAAGTCCTCAGTAACTACTAGTTCAGGGATTGAATTCTTCTCTGATTCTGCTGTTTTTGAAATAGTAGTAGAACTATAAAGCTGTGTAGAATAGCAGAATTTAAACTCTATAAAAACCTATGTCATTTAAACTTCTGAATCTCCTTATTATGGTTAAGTGACAAAAAATCATTGCAGATAAATTGCACTCATGCCAGAGGTAGTTCTGGAATACAGTGGGGGAAGCTCCAATCCTAATCAATAACTTAGTTGCTGAGAAGTTTTGATGCCTGCAGCTCGCAATACAGCAGTGATTTGAAGTAAAATCAATTGAATTTTGAGAAACTAGACGAAGAAAACTGAAAAACTTATTTCATGTTGGTAGTAACAAGAGAGTGATACCGGTAATGGACTTTCACTCAAAATGGCTAAAAGCATTTCTTCAGAAATTCTGTAATACTTCTGAATTTAAGGTCCAGACTCCCTGGAGACCAGTGGTTCTTCATGCTTGGCAGTAGAATAGCAATCTTTTTTACACACTTGCTTCAGTATTTCATAAAAATGCCTTTATAAGTCATAGGAGTAGTGACTTATTAAAGGTAGTTTTAAATTATTATAATGAAGTAGGTAAAACAGAAAGTGTTTATGGGCACATGGACTTGCCAGAGATGGGTTAGAAAAGTCATTCAAACGCTACAACCATAGAGTTAGTATACCGTGGGAATTACAATTGTAGAATTGGAATCAGTTTGGAAAAATAAACCTCCTGGTCTGACAGTTCGTGGTCAACCTGAGATTTTGAGAGGAATGCCTTAATCAACAGATGTGACAGGAGCAGATCCACCCATGGTAGCTTCTAGATTCTCAGAGAAATGCATGTTCACTACAGTTTTTTCCATGCTTTCTGAATAAATATTTATTTTATGCTGTTGACATATTGCCTTTCTATTTTATGTCTTAATGCATTTTACCCAAAAGAAAATGCCTAATATTTATGTGGGGGTTAATGAAGGGGAGTGTGTTGGAGGTGGGAACAGACTTGAGACTCTTGGGCGGTGCTCTCGATTCAAGGTAAAAATGCACAGAAGACAAAAATGCATACGTTTTCAACAAAAGCCACCAAAGGCATTTTCAGCCTATTAATAAGAACATTTGTAATTTTTATTAACAACGTATAGGTGAAATTATTCAAGTACTTATGCTAATTGTGATAATATCTGTATTATATATTTTGTCTTAATATTCAGACACTGAAGCCAGTTGGGTGTTTTCCTTCTTACATAACTTCTGAGCTTGAGAACTATAGGACCTGATGCAGGTCTGTTTAAAATTATGGAGACTGCAAGTAGGGAAATCCATTCAACTCTAAACAACAGTAAAAATTATAGTCCCACAATTAAGCTAAAACCTCTTTCTTCTTCATTTCTCTCTCTTCACACCTAAAAGCACGAATAATGAAGGAAACTGACTAGAGATTGAAGTCGGTCTCATAACTGACTTTATTGCCATTGTCTTCAACTGCTTTGGCTAACGATTTGGAAAACTGTGTTGAAAGGGAATTTTTAAAATCTTAGTTATCAGTGTTGTAACTAATATATGTATATCTATCTTTCCATAGAGGCGTAGAAACAAATAACACTAGTAACAAATAATCTGAAAACTCACTCATATCTGCTACTGTGGGGAGGGAACGAAAGCACATTCCAAGAACACTTCAATGTTTTGGAAGAAACAAGTTTGAGGTCACAAACTCTTGTCTTGTTTCCTTGGAGTTTTCTCACAAGCCCTCTGCCCTTGGGCCGTGCTCTGGTTTGCTTATTCATTAGAGATACTGCAGGACAGAGATTTAGTCTGTGGAACTTTCCACAGTTGAGTTGAGCTCTTTAGGTGCCCAAGACAGGCAGGAAAGCTGTTCCTCAGTGGTGTAGTTATTTTATGGTTCTGGGCCTCCGTGTTTAGACCCCGGAATGACTGGAACCATCCTTTGCTTAGGAACCAGACTAACCAGTAGGAAACCCTGGCCCAAAGAGCAGGACAGGACACCTATTAGGGGCCCAACTGTAACAGAATGAGGTAATACTTGCTTTTGAATATTTTGCACGAAAATGCCTGGATTTTGATGGAGAAACCCGATTGC
This sequence comes from Chionomys nivalis, assembly GCF_950005125.1. Lineage (NCBI taxonomy): Eukaryota > Metazoa > Chordata > Mammalia > Rodentia > Cricetidae > Chionomys > Chionomys nivalis. The sequence continues at coordinate 87,308,896 of NC_080091.1, forward strand.
CTTTTTAAAACATCTACAGGCTCATTTATTTTAAAAATATATATAAATTCTTTATTGATTCTTTGGGAGTTTCATATCATGCTTCCAATTTCCACTCACCTTCTGGTCCCTCCATATCCTCCTCTCACCCCTGCTATCTTTATGACATGAAATATTGATTGGTAAAACAATGCTGTTTTGTTTTTTAGTGACAGGTACTGATTCCTTTTTAAACGTATTTGAAGAGCTAAACAGTTAATGCTAAGTCGGTAAGAACTGACTGCATTTTTCTTATCTTCTCTACTTCTTTTCCTGGTGGGATCCAAAGTACAAACCTTGGTACTTATAAGAACTGTTTACCATGTAATACTGGTTCTCATCTCAGAGCAAATTTCAATTTCCCCTCCTCTTCAGCTGAGTCATATATAAGGAAGTTTGGAACAGTAAGTTGTGGCCAGAAATGATGTCTTAAGTTGAGGAACACATGCAGATGGAACCCTCTCCACAGTAGTTTTTCTGAATACAGCCTGTTGTGGCATCAAGAAGGTGAAGGCATTGGCTTGGGTAGATGATTACCTAAGACAGGCAGAGCCCTCTGCTGGCCAGCATAGGAACAACACCTTGGCCAGAAAATCAATTCCCATATATAATTTAATATATCCCAACAGTTTCTTTTTCATATATCACTAAGTAGCTGATAAAATAATTCTCATGAAAGGAGAAAATCTGGCCAAATGCTGAAGAGAATTAGAGAAACTTGGGTTATAAACTTTGAAGGAACATTATTAAGCTAATACCATCTCATAAAAGCCTGCATTGCTTCAATAGCACCTCAGTTTCAGTAAGGAATTTGTTGCTTGCATCTCCTTTCCCGGTTGTCTCTTTCCTGGCGTTGTCTTCCTTCCTCTGCACACGATTTGAATATAGACATCTCTGTCCTTTGTAAAGATAAATTATGCTTGGAAGGATATTTTATGTTTTTTTTTCATAGACAGGGTTTCTATGTAGTTTTAGAGTCTGTCCTGGAACTAGCTCTTGTAGACCAGGTTGGCCTTGAACTCATAGAGATCCGCCTGCCCCTGCCTCCTGAGTGCTTGGATTAAAGGCGTGCGGTACCACCACCCGGCTTTTTTCATATTCTTTAGGTTTTTCAAAAATGCTTATAAGCAGTGAGTACTCACACAAAAAATAGATAAGAATGTTGGGTGTATTCAATGAGTATATATAGAAAAAGGCACTCTGAAATGTTTTAAGAAAATGAAAAGACAGAAAAGCAATCTCCCCCTCCATCTCTTTTATAAAATATTTGTTTAACTATATAAAGATGTATTGCATTTGTTTATGTTGCAGAATAGTTGTTTAACTATGTAACGATACGTTGCATTTGTTTAATTATGTGACGATGTGTTGCTGTTTTATCATGCCTACCTCTGGCACCTGATTTGTCCAATAAAAAGATTAATGGCCAATTTTGAGGGAGAAGTTATAGGTGGGACTTCCAGGCAAGAAGAGTAAGTAGGAAGAAGAATTTAGGCTCAAGGGAAGAAAAAAAGAGATGGCAGGGAGACACCAGGGACCAGCCAATCAGACATGGAGGAAGCAGGAAAGCAGGACATACAGAACGAAAGAAAGATCTAGAGACAAAAACACAGATGAATAGGAACAGGTTAAGGAAAAGAGCTAGCGGGACAGTCTAAGCTAAAGCTGGAAGTTCATAATTAATATTAAGTCTCTTTGTCTTTACTTGGGAGGTGGTTGGTAGCCCAAAGAAAATCTGCACACACGTTCTCTCCCCCGCCCCTCCCCTTTCACTCCACCCCTTTCTTATCTTTCTCTGTGTAATCTTCCTTCCCACAAGAAACTGGCTTCCTATTGAAAATGGAGGGCCTTGTAGTCTTTGGACTTTTTGAAGAAGTTTAGTATGTGGGTCATCTGCCCCAGGCAGGTGTGTGCCTGGTGCTTCTGTTGATGGTGTCACCGCTCCCAGTTGTGAGCACAGGGCTGTCCCTGTAATGGCAGCTTATTCTATCTTTAAAAACGGACTTGGCCATTTGTGTTCATACTTTTACTGTTATGTAACAAAAGAGCTGTGTTTGCAATCTAAAGTCATCAAATGACTTCCAATGTGTTCCTGGTTAAACCTTGTTAAAGTTCATCCCTTGCCACATCATGCCTCTGGGGACACAGCTCAATCTTTGCAAGAGCTGTTTGCTTGCTTGTTTGTTTTCTCCCCAGTCCTGGAAGTCTTATCAGTTCCCAGGGCCAGACATTACTTGCATTGAATCCTCACTTGTGACCACCTCCTTCCCCTGACAATAGAGCTCACAACAACCACACCATTATACATCTTCAGTTATGAGCTCACCGGTAATGTCATTCTTTTCCTTCTAATTTTTGGGCTTCTAGAGAAAAAGTTCTTTGTATTGATTTTCAACATTGATCAATATTTATATTTTAGTATACTTTGCTGAAAGAATAATCACACCAAATCTCTTTATTCAGTGATTTCTCCCACATTATGAATTATTAAAACATGAGCCATTTCAATGCTCTTGACTCTGAGGAGAAAGAGAGGAAAGTTCATAAAACTTCTGAAATAAAAAGTTCCTCTGGGAAATGTAATGGTTTTTATTCATTTATGGGCTAGGGAGCTAAAGTATTTTAAAATGTTCAACATGTTCTGTGCCCAAAGGAACGATTAAAGTGTCAGCAAGTATATTAGAACTGTCAGCTTACAATGAAGCAGAATTTTTCAAGTTTCAAGAGGCAGTTATCTCATGTTTCTGAGGCCAGAGCATTTTTCTATTAATTATATTCAAGGATGCTCTACAAAACTGTTGGATTGAAAGAATGTTGTCGTACAATAGCAACCCCTATTGGTTTTACGCTTTTAAATAAGCTTGGAGCCGGGAGCACGCCTTTAATCCCAGCACTCGGGAGGCAGAGGCAGGCGGATCTCTGTGAGTTCGAGACCAGCCTGGTCTACAAGAGCTAGTTATAGGACAGGCTCCAAAACCACAGAGAAACCCTGTCTCGAAAAAACCAAAATAAATAAATAAATAAATAAATAAATAAGCTTGGTACTGGAGAGATAGCTCTGTGGCTAAGAGTACTTCTTGCTCTTACAAAGGACCTGATTTTGATTCTCAGCACCACATGGAGTTTATAATCATTATAATTTATAATCATTATATAGCTCCAGTTCTAGAGAATCCAATACCCTCTCCTGACCTTTGTGGCCACTAAATGTACATATGGTGCATATACATATATGTTGGCCAAACATTCAGATACATGAAATAAAATGAATACTTTTTAAAAATTAAAAACAAGCATGTTAAAATATGTGTGTGCGTGTGTTGCGTGTGCCCGTGTGTTTGTGTGCTGTATGCCCTGTCCTTTCTTAGGCACAGTCACCTGTTTGGTAAGACAGGGTTTCTAGCACTTCATGCAACTGTCTGTTGTCCCAATATCCCCTGGGATCTGCCTATCTGCCTCCCCAGCTCTGGGATTATAAGCACAGGACATTTATTTTTTTCCATTTAGTTTTGTGTGTATGGATATTTTGCCTGGTTATACGTATGTGCGTCGTGTGGATATAGTGCTGGCAGAGGCAAGAAGGGGGTGTAGGATCCCATGGAACTATAGTTATATATATTAGTCACCATGTGGGTGCTGGGAATCAGACCCTAGTTCTCTGGATAGGCAGCCAGTATTCTTAGCCACTGAGCCAGCTCTCCAAGCCTATGCCTAGGCTCTTTTATGTGAGATGGGGCTGGAATCTGAGTTATTGACTGTGCCTTCTTTCCAGCCCTAACTGAGAATTTTTAAGAGCATGTGTCATGGTAGACATAGGGTAGTAGGCAATGTGGCTTACATAAGATGATGAGAAGGGACCCAGACACAGGGCAAATTCATGGGCTGTAGATGCGGTTTAAGAGAGTCTAGGTAAAGAAGTGATGTAGAAACCTGGGACCATATTTACTAGCTGTATTTTCACAGATGAAGCCAACTTACACCTGCCACTATAGATGACAAAAGACAGGCCAGACATTTACAGAAGTAAATTTTTTCATTTTATGTCTCTAGGTGGTGAATCTAGCAACATTCTAGATTAAAATGAGAGATTATTAATGACTTCGGATTAACTTTTTGCTACTTCCCCATCATAATGATCAGAACTAATTTGTACCTAAATAGTCTCTCATTATAAGAATTGTTGTAAATAAAACTGATTTCACTTGAAAAATTACAAGTCATTCATTCTCATAAGATTCCAAGCAGTAATTATAAAATCATAAAATGTTGAAATACCTTAATCAACTGTTTATCAGTAATTATATATGTATTTATCCTAGTAAAATTTAATATATACTAAAGTAAAACATATATATGTTTTATATATATATATATATTTAACATATATTTAGTTTAAATCAATTCATGTTTTATTTTGGACATCAAAATTATCCTCTTCAAGGTCTATTACTTAGATCAATATGAATGTATTGTGCATATAAAATAGATAATTGCTTAGACATCCACTACCTACCAATAGTGTTTATAGCTGACAGGAAAATTTCCTGATGGCTAAGTAACCGCAGACTAGAACCAAGTTCACTTATTTTCAAGCTGACTAAAACAAGACAAAGGAATATATTTCACTATTAAATATATTTTCGAAAGACTTCGACATGATAACTGAATTATCCATCTTCATTTAAGTAGAAGTCTTGTTTTACAAATGGCCAAGCCACATGTGCAAAATCCAAAGACAAAGGGAAATTTAGTTACCATGGTAATTGCCCTATGATAACATTATTATCTATCTTTGTGACAAGTGGGACTGCTTAATGTGACATGCAGATAAATATTTCTGAAGGACAGATGGGGAGAGAACATGTAATTAAGTGTATTTCGTTACCACAATGCGTATTTATCTCCCACCACTTCTAGTTTGAGCACTGTAAGTACAATAACGATCCCACCCTGAATTATTTACATAAGCACCCCCTTTCACCTTGTCTCTGATGGCACTGTGATGATCGCTCTGCTGCATTTACAGCTGTTGACTTTAAGTGCATGCTAGGGAGAAAAACTTGGGAACACATGAGAGCATCATCTGTTCAGCCTTGGCAGATGCCACAGTCCTTGCCCAGTGAAATTACATTTGATTCAGAGAAATCTCTCATCAAGAGGTTAATTTGTACTGAAAAAAAAATGTAACATTTAGAGGAAAAATACATCTGAATCTTCCCTTTCCTCTCAAAACAAAAAACAAACACCCCCCCCCAAAAAAAACCCTAAAACAAAAGAAACCTAAATAAGCAAAGAAACCAAAGCCTAGCATCTGTTTTGTTGACTTTCAGATGTCTCGGTGGTCTCAAGACCTAGGGACCAGGTCTTGTTTGTGGCTACTGTTTGCCCATCTGCTCATGAGTGAAATGTTTCTGCTCCCTGTTGTAACATTAAAGGTGGAGCTCACTGGTGGTAAAGTCTCCTGAATCTCTTGTTACCACGTCTACTTGCTGTGCACTTTTGTGAATTTGGACTCATCTAGGTACACATGGGTGTGTCTTTGTGAGCATTTCTAGAGATGCGTAACTGAAGAGATGTTTCTAACTACAAAACGTCAGTAGGTATAAAACTTGATTTCAGGAAAGAGGACCAAACTGGTGATGTAAGTTTCTACACTGACTGTGAGCCTTGAGTCTCTTTTTCCATCACAGTACAATCTTATTTAATTATTATAATTTATTTAAAGTTTTGAAATTGAATCCAGGGCCTTATGCATACTAACTAAGCACTCTATCCCTGAACTATACCCATAGTCTATAATATCTTTTTAACTGGTACACTTTTATAAACCTAACCCATTTTTTTGTGTGAAATTTGATTGTGTTGAAATCTATAGTTGCTTCTTAGTTGCCCAGCTTTGAATAAGTTATGCATATTTGATTTGAGTAGAGAAGTTACTTTTTGCAATGTGAGGCTTACATCTGGACCAAGTGCTAAGAATAAGTGTGTTGAATTCTCAGAAATGGATGAATTATCCATAGCAACTTCCCTCCATCCAAGACTCAGGGAATATCTTACATAAGAAGGAAGAAAGAACTAAGAGCTAGCAGATGAAGAGAAGAGCTGTTGAAAGACTTCCTCCTATGCACGACATGACTGATACACCCATCTATGCACAACAAGCCAATTGGAAATAAGGTGGAGACACGGGGAGGAGGCACAAAGATTGACAATCTGAGATTGGTCGCTAGAAGCCACGTGAAGGAAAGAGAGAACTGTCTCTCACAATTGTCCTATGACTTTCACATGTGCGTCGTGGCTTGTACACTAAATAAACAAACAAATAAATAAAATGTATAAAATAAAAACAAGGTAGAATGCAGTAGAAGATACCCAGTGTCACCTCTCACTTCCACACAGACACTTGAACGAACAAGCACACACACACGCACACACACACACACACACACACACACACAGACAGAAATGCCACCGAGTTACCCACACACATATTACACATATACTAAACTTCAAACTACTACATATATACTAAACTTGAAACATAGGGAATCATGCATTTTTGTATCTTCCATGTTTTATGTTATTTCAATAGACAGTAAAAGAGAATCCGAAAGTTAAAGAATAATTTTAAGCCTTTAATATGCTGTATCTTAATGTATTTTTTCTTAAATTACTTTCATTTCCTTTCAAAGCAATATTTGATAGATTAAAAATGGAACCAATGCTCAGAACAAAAGTCTCATCTTAGAGTAATACCAAAATTAAAAGGAGACTTGTATTTTATTGATAATAAGTCATATAATTCACAATTAAGTACCATAGAGACACAAAGACAATGCCCCACTTTATTTAAAATGTGAAAAGCAGAAAAAGGAGATTTACTATGTGGCCACATAGGCAAGAGGGGCAAAGAAATCCAGTGACATCTTTCCTTATATTCATCTTCTGGGTTCTAATGTAAGGGTGGGGTTTAAACTGAAAGCAAAAGATATACACAAGTAAATAGTCCAGTGCAATATAGTCTCTTGTCCACCACTGTCTTACATCCAAGTAAATCTATGCATGGGTTGTATAGAAAATATATGGACATGGAGAAATAATTGCATCAATGCTAGAAAATCTGCACAGCAGATAGCCTGGTATTCACAGCTAGATTTTTATGTTTTGTTGGTCATAACATGTCTCTCAAGTTCCTGACATCGGTGAAGGACACTTTGGAGCTGAGAGGTCAACCCATAAACAAGGGTCTCAAATACTAATGTCAAGTTACAGGTAACATCAATATTATCCAGCCTACAAACTGAACTTATTGCTATCCCCGACAGCATACTATTTTTCATGAAGACTACCTGTATTTCCATCTTCTACTTATCTAAATAAGACTTAGTAAAATGTCAGTCATTCCTCTGTTCATTATTAGAGCCAGTCCGTACTTGTAATGTTTATTGTCAAATATTTGTACACTGTGTGAGGATGTGTCTTTGCCAGGGCACCTTCTGATTGCTTCCATAAAGAGGTGAATGACCAATACCTAGGAAGGAAGAGGTTAGGCAGAATTTCCAGGTACAGAGAGGACTCTGGGAAGAAGAAAAACAGGGTCACAAGTAAGACATCGAGGAAGCAGGATAGGCAGTACAGAGAAAAGGTGACCAAGTCATGTAAAAGAACATAAATTAAAATATATGGGTTAATTTAAGTTTAAGGACTAGATCAGAACAAGCCGAAGCTAAGACTGAACTTTTATAATTAATAAAAAATCTCCATGTCATTTTTTTGTGAACTGGTAGCCAAAAGAAAAAGCTGTCTACAATTATTTTCTTGCTGGTGGAATTTCTTTCCTTATGACAGCATTATTTCAAATTTCAGGCTGAGTTTTGAAGTCTCCAAACCACTCCTCTTCTCCATCATCTAATTACAGAGAGACAGAGGAAACAGTGTACCTGCATGGAAAGTCTCCTGGATCTTTCTGGTCACTGCTTTTTCCTTAACAGATAATCAACTTGTTTCTAAATACAGTGATTGATGACCATGAAGTTAAACTTCAACTGGGCCCATTCTCGTTTTAAACACAAGAAAGTCAAAATAACCTATTTTCTCACAGGCTTCATGCAAAATGATGAGTATGAAGAATTACCACAGCATAAGCCAAAAAAACTGAGGAGTGGGCCTTGCTCTCACTCCATGTCCTTGTCAGGACTTGTAGAAGTTAGTCTAGAGGGGATGGAACAATGTTGCTTTGGTGGCTAGTGCTGTTTAAATGGCAGTTCACCAAATCCATATGCACAAAAAGAAAGAAGCATTATCATTCAGAAATTGAAAAAAAAAAGCATTTCATCCTGCCAAGATTACCCAGAGTATTTTGACAGTGTGATTCTTGGAAGAGAATTGCTGCACGGTTCAGGCCCCTTTCCTGAACAATCTGTGGTTATGAAAGCATTATCCATTGTCATCAACAAATGTGCTCACAGTTAAGTAGTCTCAGTTTAAAGCAGGGGAATTATCCAAGCATTGAGAACAAAGTCAACAAAACATAAAAAACTAAGAAGGAAAGGCGGTTGATGAAGACATTTATACAAATATTGACCAATAGTCAAAAGATTGAGCTCTCTTACAGGTAACCACTGTAACAGAAAGGCATAGATGTTACGACATTCTTTACTTCTGCTCTTCCATCTTATATTGAAATGTGGTACCTGATGTAGTCTGATAACTAAAATGAATAACACCACTGATAATTCTGGGAATGAGTGAGCAATTTTATAACAATACTGCAGTATTTTCAACACAAATGGAGACAAAGTAAGAAATAGCTAAAGCACCCTGCCTCTCTCTACATTTTCAGACTTGCTGTATAACCAAAAGTGTAGTTGGGAGCTACTTATTGTTCCTGGCTGTTCAGCCCCAAAATAACCACACAGAAACTGTATCAATTAAATCAATATTTGGCCTATTAGCTGTAGCTTCTTACTAGCTAACTCTTACATCTTAATTTAATCCATTTCTATTCATCTGTATATTACCACGTGGCTATAGCTTTTGGCAAGGTTCCCGCATGTCTATTCCTGGCAGTGGCTGCATGGCTTCTCTTTGACTCTGCCTTCTTTCTTCTATCATTTAGTTTAGTTTTCCCCACTTATCTCTACTCTTTTGCCCTATCACAGGCTAAAACAGTTTCTTTATTAACCAATGGTATTCACAGTATACAGAGGGGAATTCAACATCACCTTCCCTTTTCTGTTTAAATAAAAAGGAAAGTTTTAACTTTAACTTTGTAAAATTACATATAACAAAACAAGAGTCAAGCAAGAATTACAGTTATAATATTTATGTATACTTTATCTTTTATCATAACTAACAAAAACTATAACTATCCTTCAACTCCATCAAAGACAGCAGAAGGATATAATATTACCTAAGTTAACAGGAAATGCATTGTAAGCAACTTCCAAAACTCTAGAATTGACAGAGACATCTCACTGCCTGGATAGTCACCCAAAGTTCTATATTGTTGGAGCATCCATCTTCAGCCTACAGGCCCATAGTATTCAGCAGACTTTTCCATGAAGCAGGAAACTTCAAAAACACTTTCACCTATATTGGCAGTTTGTCAGTCACTTTCTTCTGTGTCCTGCAGAATGTCTTGCAGACTCTTTCAAGAAACAGGAACCCCAAAGGAAGGTCTTGCCTTTAGACAATATGAGTATCTATTAACTTGTATTTCTTATTTGTAAATGAGCTTCACAAATACAATTCCATAATCAAGAGCAGAAATATACATATAACAAAATTAATCTCAAATTGGTATCAATAATTGTACTACATTTTCCAAAGAATGAATACAGAAAATGTGGTACATTTACATAATGGAGTACTACACCAGAGAGAAAAATAATGACATCTTGAAATTTGCAGGCAAATGAATGGAGATAGAAAACATCATATTGAGTGATGTAACCCAGACCCAGAAAGACAATTATCATATGTACTCACTCATAAGTTGTTTGTAAACATAAAACAAAGCAAAACAGCCTACAAATCACAGTCCCAGAGAACCTAGACAGCAATGAGTACCCTAAGAGAGACATACATTTATCTAATCTACATGGGAATTAGAAAAAGACAAGATCTCCTGAGTAAATTGGAAGCATGAGGACCATGGGAGAGGATTGAAGGGGAGGGGAGAGACATGGAGAAGAGCAGAGAAAAATGTATAGCTCAATAAAACCAATAAAAGTAAACTCAATAAAATAAAAAATTGTATCAATAAGACAAGATCCATACCAACGCAAATCTCTATAGCATATCCCCCTTTAAATATGTGCAAACATTTATAAACAATCATTTAGGGAATTTGGACAAAGTTCTTTCTGAAATGTTTCCTGATTTTTTTTATTGACCGAAGTAATCTTTTGAGGGATGTTCATGGCAACGTTTCAGGGGATCTTGGTCCATCAAACCACATTAGTCTGCAAAAAAATCTATAGATTCTCATCTTCTGTGGAAAAAGAAGAAGAACATCTTTTCTGAAGCAACATATTCTTAGACCCATATTTTGAAGTCAAGAAACCTTTAAGATACAATGTTGGTTTAGCTTAGCAGCCTGTACAATGAAATGTCTCTCTGTACGTAGCTCCTTCACAGTCAAAAAACTCAAAGAAAACACAATAATATACACAATCAAGACTCTCTGTGTATTTTCCATCTTAATGTGGCTTATTTTTATTTACTCCTTTTAATCTATGACTGACTGTACTCTGTCTCTTTAAAAACTGTTTTTTTTTTTAAAAAAAACATTAACTTCTCTATACTCTTTTTCTTCTCTTTCCCTAGCCTATGCACATTTATCCAACAGTGTGACCCATTTAGAAGTCTTTTGCATCTGGATTTGTTTTTATTGCATATCTGTAATTATTTTCTGACCAAAAGTGCTTCTTAAAATGCTAAGCGTCCTTACTAAGAACAAGGCTCTTTTTCCTTTGGCTCTGCCCAGTCCAACATAGCAGAGCAGCAGTCTGTTTCACAAGAGCCATGCTCACAGACCCAGTTTTCAGGCACATAGCAGGTCTATGTTGCTGTTAAGCAAGTTGTGGCACTCTGCTCACAAACTCCATTTAAATGCTCCATAGCCGAAAGAGTCAGAGTTCATGCTGAAAGCATGGTTCAGGAAGCCACTGTTTCAAAACTGCGTTTTTTTTCTGCTACCACTGAATCAGGAAAACCTCTCTTAAAAGAGTTGTGGCCGGCAAACAGAGCCCATCACCCCACCCCAAATGCAGCTAAACTTTGTTTTTGTTTTTGTTTTTTTGTGTGTGTGTCCAGAATTCCTTTCCAAGCCCTCTCAGGTTTTATGTGAATGTAGTCAGGAATGTTGGAGCGCCAACCTGTTGTGATCATGGAAACATTAATCCATACTATGGCCTAAATTCAAAGAATGATGCTTTTCCTTTACTCAGTAAACCTGTTGTACACCTGAATGATTGATGCCTCAGTGATACATTATGTGGCTGTGCCAAGGACAATTTTCTTGCCCACAAATCTCTTGTCCACTTCACTCTCTGCCCCCAGAGCCTTTTTCTCAAACTTATTGGCCCTTATTGTATTAGCTGATAGCTTGATAGCCCTGCTGAACTCACAGATGTCAATCTTTGTCTCGGGCTTTATTTTTCTAGCCACTCCGTCTTCCATCCCCTTGTGTTTGTTTAGATGATGGTCTTGTGTACTGTTCTGAGCTAGTGATACTTGCCAAGTCTCTGCATTATCCATTCTTGCAGGTCATATCACTTCCTTCTGTTCTTACATGGGCTTTCATTCCCAGGCTTTTCAGCCCTTATTGTTGCTCATCCCATTCTCCTCTGTCCATTTAGGGTTTCTCTTTCTGCCTCTAGAAATACAGATTAGACCCCATCTTATATATGCAATCAAAGTTCAGCCCTCCAAAGTGAAACCATATAAAGGTAACACATACTCCACACAGACCACCTTACTTGGGCTTCCCATCTCCACATCTGATTTTCCTTATACCATTCAACCATTTGTTTTTGCTTGCTGCCCTCTTTTTCAGAAATTAAGCTGAAAGGAGAGCTGAAACATTTAAAGTGGCCTAAGAGTTTATACAGGGTTACAAAATAAAATATCTTCTAGCTAGAGCATTTAATGTCTTTAGTTTGTGTGACTGTATGCTCTTTAGAGTTGTGGGCACTAGGCAAGGGAAGAGTCATTACTCCATGCACTAAAAAGTTTAAGTTTTCTATTGGGAAGAGATTCTGGGCTACTTATCAATCTTGCTGGCAGCTAATGTTGAAGAGTCAGTAAGCAGTTTTCCAACATTCTTTCTGCTTTGCCCTTCATGGCTCCCATGCAAATCAGAAAGTCCTGCAGCCACATGGACCCTGCCTGCCACTCTCAGTCAAGAGTGTTAGGTCTTTGCTGTTGTGGACACCACAATAAAATGCATCTATTTTCTTTGAGTCTCAGGTGCACATGCATTTGTTTTAATTCATGACATATTTCAAAGTAATAAAAACATTTCTGGTTTAAGCTGATAATTTGAAATTTATTGTGAAAGTAGGGCTTAGGTGATCAATACTTGATGCCATTGCTTTAATTAAAGCTTTCTAGGAAAAAAAGAAACTTTCATGTATGGGTTGCATACTCTCTCTCTGTCTCTCTCACTCTCTTCCTCTCTCTCTGTCTCTCTCTCTGTCTTTCTCTCTATATATGTTTATATATGCACACACATCTATATCTATCTTATATACATATATTATATATTATATGTTATATATTATATATGTATGTATATCTAATATACAAGCAAGCTGCTAAGACTCCTCAGTGGATTGCTGGAGTGCACTCTCCTGTATTTCCTCCCATGATGTTTCAATATCAGCCCACTCAAAGTTTCTCTTTAATGTTTTCCCCAAATTTTAGCAGTTGTGGCTGATCTTGTAATTCAAAGAAAGAAAAGGAAGTTGTGGCTGTGGTGACAGCAGAGGGGTTCTAAGGGCAGTGGCAAAAGGCCATAAGCAGTCAAGATGTAGGCCTGGTAAAGCAGCAGGTGAGCTGGCTGCAGAAGAGCTGAGAGCAGCTGAACAGTTCATGAGCATCTGGGGCAAGGAGAAGAATGAAACACAGAAGGGAAGAAAAAAAATAGGATAGGAGAAGATGGAGAGCTGAAGCTGCAGAAGGATGGAAGTCTCTGTAATGCAGTCAAAGAAGAGACAGTGCAGGTCCCAGTCACCAGAAACTCTAAAATGTTGTCAGGTTTGCAGGATCAAAGGGCTCAGGTGCTGGGGTGAGCTGTGCTGTTGGCTGCTGCCTAGACTCAGGATGCTGAGAGCCAAGGCTGCTGCATGCAGACTGTAGCCCTTTCAGGAACAAGGGTCCTAGTGGGAGAGACTGTGGAAGGGCTGGCACCCTAGAGGGAGCTATCAGCCTATCTGCCTGGCTGCCAATCCAAGTTGCAAGAGACTAGCACTTAAAGTGCTTCTCCCCACCAGGCCCTGAGTTCTGCCCATGGAAAATGAAAGAACACTCAGGCAGCTGACAGGTGGCATGCTGAGCCTCTCCAGCATTCTGTGTCATGCTTCGTGAACAGACACTTCCATGGAGTATGACTTTGCCTAAAGCATTAGTCATGAGAGCATCCATTAGCAAACTAGGTCAAAGAAGACTGTGCCAATCCTCCACACTTCTAGCACTCATATATTTAATTTTGTGTAAGTGAATTTTTTTACATTAAGCCAATTAACTACTCCCCCTCAAATACAGTGTATCTGTGCCAATTGATACACTCATGGTTGGACAGTAACCATATGTTTTATAAAGCAATATTTTTTGTCATAGTAGAATAATGATGACATTAAAGTTTTCTTAAGATAACCTTTCCTTAAGGGGAAACCTAAGCTCAGTAGGATTTCTCTTAAAATGTCACTCCAAATTTTAAATATGATAGCAGTTACATCAATAAGACAAATGGTCAAGAGGTGACAAGTTCATGACCAGGACTAATCTCTAAGTGTGTAGGTACACAGTGGCCATTGAAATACACTGTTCATTCATTGTCCAGGACTAACCTCCAAGTATGCAGGTGCACAGTGGCCATCAAAATACAATATTCACTCATTGTCCAGGAGTAATCTTTAAGCGTGCAGGTACAAACAAACTGGGGACTAGGACAAGGCAAACAAACATAAGAAAATGAGCCAAAAAACCAGCACAAGAAACACATATAGATGCATAGACAGACACGCTTGTACACACCATAAAAACATAAAGCTCCAACAAAATATTATGAGACAAAGAACCTCCAAACCTCCAAAGATGCCATTGAGTTGGTTTTGTGTTGGCCATCTATTGCTGGGCATGAAACCCGTCCTCAAGAGTGGGTTGTAACCCCCAATAAGACTCTGTGTGGTTATCAACTGGAGATAACCTCTGGATTAGAGATGTGTCCACTTCTTTCAGCTCTAGGACCTCATCTGGTGCAGACCTGTCCAGTCCCTGTGCACACTGTCTTGGTCTCTCTGAGCTCCTAGTGTTTCAGTTAGAAGGTCTTATTTCCTTGGTGTCCTCCAGACCCTCTGACTCTTACATTCTTTCTGACTCTTCCACGGGATTCCTTAAGCACAAAGGGGAGGGAATTGTTGGTGACATCCTATTAGGACTGAGTATTCCTAGGTATCTCTGCGCATTATCCTACAGACCCAGGGCCTCTGGAGTTGGTTCCATCTACTTCTCTGATGATGGACTGAGCAAGACACTTCTCTGCAAGTATATCAGAATGTTCTTAGAAGTCATTTTGTGCTACATTCCTTTAGCAATGTAGTAATATTTGGTTTTCCCATAGGTTCATGACCTATCTGATCTCAGGTTCTAGGTTACCAGCACAGTGTTGGATATGAGTTCCATCTCATGAAGTGTACCTTAAATCCAGTCTATATTGGTTGGCTACCCCCACAAGTTTTATGTCACTATTACAAGGCAGGTCATCATTGCAGATAGAAGAGTTTGTAGCTGGGTCAGTGTTTACATTAATTTCTTTAGAATTTTGAGAAGCAGTTATTACTGAGAATAAAGATTTTAGAGTCTAACTAGATATACTCTTTTCCTGCTGTTTATAGCTTATATGAAATAGTTTTAGCTTTCCTGTTTTACTAAAGCTACAACTATAGACCTACAATTCAAATCCAGGTGGTCTCTCTGCCTTTACTCTGTTTATCTGTAACAAATGTCACTCTTGTTTAAAGTCATTACACACTGAAGAATTCATGCCCATCTTTCTGGTCATGAATTTCTAAGGTGTTTTTAGCCTAACACAATAGCAATGCTGTCTGCTGAGCATTTGAGAGAGACTGAATCAGAACCCACTTTCACGGAACTTGTTGTTGGTAAAGGAAATAGTGTTAACAGAGCACTGGGAAGACCTGGGTAAGGTCTAGTCAACAGAGAGCTGTGCAACAGAGTCAGCATGAAGCTAGCACCGTGTCTCTGCCTGAGGTTATATGGCTAGACTCCCAAAAGAAGAGAGAGAGCATGTGGACCATGCATCAGGCGTGCTTCTATCCACTTACCTATTTGATGTTTTTACTTTGGAAGCAGCATGTTTAAAACAGTCTTGTGTCAGCCTTTGTTCACCTCTGGGGTTTCTCATTTTGGTCAATGGCACCAAAAACCATCGCCTCACCAAGTCAGAAGTATCTGAGATGTCTTCAGCCCTTTACTTGACATCTCTGTCGTCTCTAATTTATATCTCTCCCACACATCTTGTTTCCTTTCTACCCAGGCTCCCACATTGTTAATAGAGTTTGTAAAACTGGGTTTTAGTATCTTTTGAGGCAGGCTATGCTTCCTTTTCTTCCAGTCCACTTTATTTTTTTTATAGGAAGCAACCTTTTTAGAATACCAAAGCAACCATGCCATTACCTCCTTGAATCTTGGTTCCCTCCTACCCCTAGGGACAGTATAAATTCCTGAACTACTAGCTTTTTACCACCTCACCTAATCTGCCCTTCTGTGCCCTGCTCTGACACACTGATACTTCTGTGAATGTATGTACTCATGCCACACACACGGAAAGAGCTGTGTTGAGCTTCCTCCAGCTACTCTAACCACAGATGGAGTAGAACCTGGAGTCCTGATTTTGAATGCTAGCATTGCATTTATTAGCTGTGCTTCTTCAGGCTAGTCACTGCACTGCAGCTGTGTATTCCCAGCTGTAATAGAAACTTGTGAGGATGATGTGGGAGGAGGACAGAAATTTCAAAATTCCTGACACTAATTTAGCATTTAGCAAATATTAATGTCATTATTTGTTTTCTTGCCCTGTATTCCTGTAAATAAGTGATCCTGCTGGCTTGAACTACTCAAGAACATTCAACATCAGTATTAATTGATGCTCTAAGTGCTCAGATAACAAAAAAGTAGGTGAAGTATCAGCCCTGGGGAATCTTCCCTGGAAGAACCTTGCAAAATATTTCCAGAGTACCTCAATTATGTCTGAGAGGGGAGTAATTACTCACTGCCTTCTTCTTAGCACTAAGGGGAAAGACTCTGCACACATTATAGCCTTAAAAACCTGGCCAATGCTCAATAAGCACTTGTTGAATGAACGATGCTGACCAGTTTAAGGAGACAACTCACTGACTTAGCAACTGTATACTTACTAACTTCTGATAACTTCTCCATAAAAATACTTTTAAGATTAACGAAAATCAGACATCTTTGTCTATTAGCTAATTCATCATCAAATATGTACAGAGATGATGTTGCTGCCTGGCATTTTGCTAGATTTCTGTGATTAAAGAAAAACCATGAGTTTTAAAATCAGAATTTAATGTGCCAATACTGTTTGTCCCTCAAATAAGACTATTTGCTAAAAAAAAATCATCCAGCTAAAAACTCACCAAATCTTTGAAAACTCTGTCAGTCTGCAAACCCACATATATCAGTTCAACCTATGGATGGAATTAATGAAATTTTGACCTAACAGATGCAACATGAAAAAAAAATTCACCATGGTTTGTGTAGTAAGTGAGTCCAAACCTAACTAATTTTTAAAACTCCAGAGAGTTAATAAAAATGACAAAGATACACAAACATACACAAGCACACAGAGTTTGGACTGGAAAAGCTAGAAGAAAGGATGCAAAGCATGGAAAAAGTGTTCTAGACTTCTCTGTGGTTGCTATGATTTTCCTGGCGTATGGTAATCAGATGGTCTTGCTTATATTTAGTCAGGCACTTAATATCCACCTATACACCCACTTGATCCTATCTACTGTCATTTTGCCTTGGTTCTCCTCCTAGAATTTTGTATACTAAAAGTTTAGATAAGATTCCCACTTCTCAGTGAGCCCTGACTTTAGGACCAACCATGCCCACTTAGCACTCCTTATGCTTCTGCCTCAGCCATGATCTTCAAACTTGTAGTAAGAGGCTGCTAGTGTGTTTCCTGGCTACCCAGACTCCCGAAATAACCACACAGAAATTGTATTAATTAAATCACTGCTTGACCTATTAGCTGTAACTTTTTATTGGCTAGCTTTTACATCTTAATTTAACCCATTTCCATCATTTTATATTTTACCATGAGTCTTGTAGCCTACTGGCAATATTCCAATATGTCTGTCTCCAGTGGCTCCATGGCTTCTCCTCTAACTCCTCCTTCTTTCTCCCAGCATTCAGTTTAGTTTTCCCCGCCTAGCTCTACTTTACCCTATTACAGGCCTAAGACAGTTTCTTTATTCACCAATGATATTCACAGCATACAGAGGGAAATCTCACATCACTTCCCCTTTTCTGTTTAAATAAAAAGGAAGGTTTTAACTTTAACATAGCAAAGTTACATATAAAAAACAGGTATCAAGTAAGAATTATAGTTTCAATATTTATATCTACTTTATCTTTTATCATAACTAAGGAAACTATAACTACCAATTTTTCAACTCCATCAAAAACCACAGAAGGATATTTCCTAAGTAAACAGGAAGTGCATTGTAAGCAATTTCCAAAACTCTAGAATTGACAGAGATATCTCACTGCCTGGACAGTCATACAAAGTTCTTCTGTATCTTTGAATCATCCATCTTCAGCCTACATGCCTATAATATCCAAGACTTTCCCACAAAGCAGGAAATTTCTAAGACAGTTCCACCTATATTAGTTTGTCAATCACTTTGTTTTGTGTCTAGCAGAGTCTTTCATGAAGCAGGAACCCCAAAGGACTATCTCATCTTTAGGCAAGTTCAGTAGTCATTTCTCTGTGTCTCCTGCATGTCCAGTTAAGCAGTCCAGGCAAGAGCAGTTTTTGGCCCAAATGGCTAGCAAACTCTATAAGGAGCCTCTTGGATGCCCATCTTCCTCTTGAAGTAACTGTTGCTGCCAGGAACACACGTGTCTCTGTCATGAAAAGTTCTAACTTCTTAAAATATTTTAAATGCCATATTCTGTAGTCTTTGAAAGGCTTGAAGAATATCTAACTGAAATATATCACTATATATATAGAAAACCTAACTAACATGACTACAAGCTTGACTATTATAGATGATTCTCTATTAGCCTATATTTCTTAATTATATATTACATTTTTAAATGTGCTGAACAAACACAATACCTTAATCAAGATCAGAAACACATATATAATAAAATTGACCTTAAATTTGTATTGATAAACCAAGATCTATACCAATGCAAATCTCTATAGCATATTCCCCTCTTAAATATAAACAAACATTTATAAATAATCATTTAGGAATTTGGGCATAGTTCTCTCCAAACTACTTCCTGCTTTTAATTGGGCAAAGTAATTTTTGGGGTGTTCATGGCGACCTTTTGGAGGGTCTTGGTCCATCAAACCACATTAGTTTGGAAGGATTCCACAGGTTCTCATCCTCTGTGGAAACAAAAGAAGAACCTCTTTTCCAAAGCAACATATCCTTAGACTCAAACTCTGAAGTCAAGATACCTTTATGTTGGTTTGACTTAGCAGTCCATACAATGAAATATCTCTTATTATGTAGCTCTTTAACCATCAAAAAATTCAAAGAAAACACAATAATATATATAATCCAGACTCTCTGTGTATAGTTCATCTTTACATGGCTTGTTTGTTTTTACTCTATTACTTTTTAATATTTATTTTACTATCTTTACTCATTTAATCTATGAATGTCTGTACTCTGTCTCTTTAAAGAGTTTGTTTTGTATTTCTTCTAAATCATTTACCTCCTTTTATGACTCTTTATGCTTTTTATCTTCTCTCTCCAAAGCCTATGTACATTTACCCAACACTGTGTCCCATTTAGAGGTCTTTTCCATCTGAATTTGTCTTTATTGTGTATCAGTAATTGTCTTTTTACAAGGAGCTCTTTTTTTAAGGCTAAGTGGGCATGGCTAAGACCAACTCCACAGTCCTGCCTGCTTGCTCCACCCTGTCCAGCATGGTGGAGCTGTTGGTTGCCTCTGAGAGTCATGCACATTGCCTCATTTTTAGGCACATGGAGGGTCTAGTTGTCATTAAGCAAGTTGTAGCATTCAATTACAAACCCCATTTAAATGCTCCATACCCGGACCTCATCTGAGTTTGTACTGGTAGCACAGCCCAGGAAGCAGCCTTTCTAAAACAGTGTGGCTTTTTTTTTTTGTTACTGCTAAATCAGAATGACCTCTCTTAAAGTAGTTGCAGCACACTGCCAACAGCCAGAAAAATGCTGGCTACCAAGAAGCAGTGCTCAACTCTGTTCTTTTGTGTCTAGAATTAGTTTTTAAGCTTTTCTCAGGTTTTACATGGATATAGCTAGCACACGTTTGAGCGTCAATTTGTGATAAGGATAAATTAGATGCTAGCTATTGATAGTGGACTATCAAGCTATGGATGGTCCAGTGGATGCATTATGCTATAGACATAAGATTTAAATTTTTCTTCTTATTCTAGGGTTTCAGAAATGTATTTTAAATAAGTCAGTTTTAACTAAATCCATACAAATAGAAAAAATAGTCATGAATGATACTATTAATTATATTTTTCCCAAGTCTCTATTTTGTTTTTTCTACATTAGGACACTTGTTAAAAAAATAACTTACTTTAAGTGACTTTAGGTGTTATGGTGAAAACACCAGAGCTGAATAAGATGTCTTCAATTTTTCTTTCAACATCATGGTTGACTTGTGAACTTGGTCAATTTTCTGAGCATCTCTGAGATTATATTCATATATACACAAATAAACATAATACACACACAAATATATATAGAGAATATATATATATATGAGTCTACAAACATGTACATACATACATACACATGCACATGTGTCTGCAGATGCTCACGTGCACATGCATGCAAGTACACACACACACACACACCCTCCTCTGTATCAGTGCCTATCTAAAATTGTTTATGGTTCTCATGAGACAAATGTGAAGAGATTTTTTATGGCTCCTGAATGTGGCTAATTACGCAGTCACTTGAGGCATCACCCTAGAAAGTTCAGAAGCTCTTCCCCAGGTGAGCAGTTATTTGGAAACTACATTATTCGGACTGAAATTTCACATGGCTAAGACTTGCCAGGTAGTCACCACTACAGTTCCTGGCTTTCAGTGGTCATCTGTCATCACCACTCCTGAGTTCCAAAGCACTGTGGAAGGACTGTGGATTGAGTTTAGCTATACAATCAACATAAACATTAAATCCTGTGAGAAGAGAAAAGGTTATGGTCTTCATTCTAAAGGAAACTTTTCCTCTTGGCAGATAGCTAATCAATAAACTCAGACTTTTTTTTTTTTAAAGAATTGTATCATTCTAGAAATTGATACTACAAAGCTACTCCTCCTCTTTAGAGTAGGTTGAGTTGAATTCTCAAAATTTTTTTAGTACTTTAGAAAACTTAGAAACACAGATATTTCAGAGTCAGTGAATCAATTGTTTTGAGTGAAGAAAGACTGATAATTAATCAATCGTTCTGAGTGAAGAAGAACTGATAATTAATCAATGGTTTTGAGTGAAGAAAGGCTGATAGTTTTCTGGGGTTCTGAATACACTGTTTCCCTGGAGCTACCGGGATTCTGTCCCTTTACTGCTCACTGTAATGTGATGGTATAACCCTGTCCCTGAGGCAATTGATTCATTTGTGTCTTTCACATAATTGCATGAAGCACTATTAATAAAATATCAGAGACAAAAATCGGGCTTCAACTTGAAGGTTAGAAAAGCAAAGCAGCCAGTTACTGGCTCTTACCTCTGCCTCAATCCCAAAATGATGATCGTGCCTCCAGGAATCTCAGAATAAGACTGAGATGTCTCCTCCTATTTTATAATCCCCTCTAGTTCTGGGATTAAGTGTGTACCTCACTACCACTTGGTTTTATGGCAAACTAGTGTGGCTATTAGGATTAATGGTGTGTCTCATCACTGTCTAGTCTGTAAAGCTGGCCAGTGTGGCTGTTTTACTTTTCTGATCCTTGGGCAAGCTTTGTTTATTAAAATATAGATGAAATGCCAGTACAATTGCAGCAGGCCATGATTTCTAATAAAGCAGCTAAATAATAAAAATGAGCTACTGAAGTAGAAGCTAAGCTGAACTAAAATTACTTCTAGTACTAGGATGGCATGAAATTACCTGGTCACATCACATGGAACTGGAAAGTGTAGAAAATTACTTAGTTAACAAAAAGAAGAGTTAATCAGGAAACAAGTCTGGTTATTTTTTGATTTATAATGGTATTCCAGAGTATCTGGCAAAACCATTGCAGAGGCATAGCAAATAAGGTCAAATACATCTTGTTAAAAAATTACCTTAACTGACCCTAACACTTTTCTATATTCTTTAAAAATCAAACCTGGGGGGCTGGTGAGATGGTTTAGAGGTTAAGAACCCTGGCTGCACTTCCTAGAGGTCCTGAGTTCAATTCCCAGTAATCACATGGTGGCTTAGAACCATCTATCATGGGATCTGGTGCCCTCTTATGGCATGCAGGCATACATGCAGACAGAACACTGTATATATAAATAAATAAATCTAAAAAAAAAAAAACAATCAAAATCCATATTAGAGTGTGTTGATACCAGCTTTCCTCAGGTAACATGGTCTCAAGGCTTAGTTCCCCACATACTCACAAAGCCTTAAATAGCTTCCACACTAAGCCACCCCTCCCACACTCTGCCTGTGTGAACTAACTTCATCTTTTCTGTGTACAATTAGCTAAGCATAATGGACCGTCACAGTGGATCAGGGCTCAAACAAATTTGGGGCAACACAGCTTTAGTCATTAACGACTTCTAAAAGACCTTGTTACTCAAGGTGAGTAGCATGACAGAAGAATAGTATTTGTGCTATTTTTGAGTATGTAGAAGATGAAGGCTGTCCACTCACCACTGAAAAACTGGGAAATCTTGCCTTAAAAATTTGAGAATCATTACAATAAGCTACAGTTTTTCATCTGTAAAAATAAAGTAAAATAAGGTTTAAAAAGAATCCATTTGAAGACTTTTATTAGTATGACACAGGAGTGATGATGGTAAGAGGGCTGGCATAGTTCGAGAAACAAGAAGCCAACAATTAATATCTAGTGATAATTTTTAAAATCACCTTTTGAGTTTTTCCCAATGTAATTTTACTTCTATTTTAAGAGAAATGTGTATTAGGAAGTTTAACAAGTTCTTGTGATCTCCATTCTAGTACATGAGGTCACCAGTCCCCACAGGACAGTCACGTTCTTATTCACTGATGGACAAGACAAAGAACTTCAGTCTGTTCTATGACCAATAGGACATGCTTCATAATGTATGGGCTGAAGAGACAAAACCTTGCCACTGAGTGTCTATGACACCACAGTCTAGTTCTGCTTTAAAAACCAGAAACCTTGTGTTAAATGCCTTCTTCTTACTTCCCTGCTTCCTGCTACGATGCTAGCTTGTATCTTGAGGTCAAAGCAGAAAGTATCTCTCTCCAGGCAGTGAGGATTAGTCTTGTCACCTTCAGCTAAAGCCAACCCCCAGTGGCCTGATAGATGAGCACCCTGTCCCCTCTGGCAAAGGTTCTGACCGTGCTGTTTATTTTAGAAAACGTATCCTGATTTAGATGCTCAGAACCTCTACCCTTGCTCAAGTGAGAACATGGATTTGTGAGGTTCTATTAAACCCCATGCACAGTTTTTATGGAATGAGGCATGAGACTCACTTGCCTAGGTCAATTTGGTTCCTGTAAGGTCATGCTGGCTGTGTTGTGCACTTATCGTGGGATGCACTGAGGCTTTGTGACAAGGAACTGTAAAAGCTCTTCTTGTTGCTGATATGAGTACAGTTGTACGTGTGTTACACTACACAGTGTCCTGGTGCTAACAAGTCTTCAAGTACAGAGACTTTCTGCTATTTTACACAGCTGCTGCTTTTGCCACACTGAGCTAAGAACCATTTCTATACAATTGCAGTGTTCCCTAGCTCCATAATTTCCTAAGATATAACTTTTGCCTAAATTGCATCACCCATTTGTTGTGGAATGTTAGTTTAAGATGTGTTACATTCATTCATACTGTGGAATATTTGTTTAATGATGCAAAGATGTATTGTATTCTTTTACGTTGCATTTGTTTAACTCTGTGAAACTGTTACTTTGCCTCTCTAAAACAACTGATTGGTCTAATAAAGACCCGAACAGCCAGTAGCTACCAGTAGAGGAACAGGCAGAGCTGCTAGGTAGAGAGGATAAATAGGAGTAATCTAGGCTCGAGAGAGAAGGAACAAGAAAAGGTGGAGAAGCAGATGCCAGGAGCCAGCCACTCAGCCACACACTCAGTCACAGAGTAGGAAGAAAAGAAAGATATTTGGAATAAAGAAAGGTAAAAAGCCCAGAGGCAAAATATAGTTAAAGATAAACAGGATAATTTAAGTCAGAAAAACTGGTTAGAAACAAGCCAAGTTAAGGCTGGGCACTCAGAAGTAAGAATAAGTCTCTGTGTATTTGTTTGGAAGCTGGGTGATGAACTCCAAAGAGTCAAAAAATCAACTATACCCACTGTTTGACATGTCCAAATAGCACTTATTCTTGAGACATAACTGAAACACCTCATCCTTGTTCCTTCTTTTGGGAGTAATATTTCTATGTTGATCTTAACTTTTGGTAATTCTGTGGAGTTCTGATAGGGGGAGTTAAATGAAGGTGATGATTTAAAAATGGCTTAGGTCTTACAAACCAAACTCAAAGCTTTTTTTCAAAGCATTTTAAGGTGCTGAGCATGGCCACATACCCCTACAATCTTAGCACTCAGGAGACAGAGGCAGAAGAATCTTGAATTCAAGACCAGTTTAGACTGCACAGACTGACTCCAAGACCCTGCCTCAACATAACTTAAAAAAAAAGGAGAGAGAGAGAGAGAGAGAGAGAGAGAGAGAGAGAGAGAGAGAGAGAGAGAGAGAGACTACTGAATAACGGAAGGCCATTGTAATCCATGTCTACCACCCTCTGCCATCCACATTTTCCCCAGCGACATAATACCAACTGGGAGATTACAAATTAGTGGGTGAAGAGGGCCTGCTGAGCTGGGAGCGAGAATCTAGGCTCTTTCAAGTAGGAAACCATGAAATGAATCATTGTCACTGGAGCTCATAAAAGTGAAGGATCAAAACTTGCAAGAATGGGCAGTTGCTGGAATAATAAAAAAAACCAGAAGAAATGTATTCAGTTTTCACTTATAATTACAATATAATGCGTAGGCTTATCCAAATACTCATGTAATCATTCCTTTAAGAATTTATTACTTTGCATATAATCGTAATTTATTCCAATTATCACGCTTCTTTCACTTAATATTATCCTGCATTTCTTTCTCTTTATTGCTATTGCCATTGTAATGAATACTTTTTATGGCCACATAAATTTCATTGTGTTCCCATACCAGAAGTATCCTGCTTTTTCGCAATTTGTCTAAAACTAATAAATAGCTTTCTGCTTCTTCTATATTTATGTAGCTGTTTCCAGTGGGCATATTTCCAAGAATGAGATTATTAGATGATAACCTAACAAAACTGTAATTTGCTTTAGACTGTCAAACTGTTTTTTGAAAGTGTTATTCTTAAAGGAATAACACTATTTTCCTTACTGACCGAAAAATGGGTATTATTGTTAATATAAATAGGAAAATGATACTTAAATCTTATTTTAATCTGTATTTTGTAGGTTTAACAATGTCCATTCCTTTGGTTTTTGAGTGATATTATTTTGCTACATTATTTATCTCTGTAGCTTGCCTATGTGCTTTTCTTACCATAAATATTATTTGACTTCTCTAACATCTTTTAAAAAGCAATCTTATTTTCTCCTAAAAGCTACCACAAAACTTGAATTTAAACCAAACACAGTGTATCAGAAATGGTAAAGTTAGGGTGTCCTATACCCCTTCTCCCTTTCCCTTGCCTGTTATCGCAGCTTTCAAAGTGTCCCTGTGTAGTTGACAATCTTCCACTGTTTTCCTCTGTGCCTCTTTACATAAGTTCATCTTCATATTATTTAGTGTTCCTCAAATTAAGGTACTATCACTGGATTATAAGATACCTTAAAATGTAATATGTACAAACTCCTCAGGAATTTTTTTTTAACATTTCGACTTTAATATCTATTAATAATCCATTTTGATTTTGCACCAAAATTCACTGGTTTTCCACTTATAGGGGGAATATAGATAGATGTGTGTCACTGAAACAAATTCAGAAAACTACATCGTTGGGTAATTATGTAAACATCTTGGAGCACACTGAAATAAACTGAAGCAGTACAGGCCAATCTGTGGACATGGATGTCCCTTTGATCCAGTCGACAGAGGACACAAACATGAGATGAAGGAGGCTATTCTCTGCTGTGGAACACTGTTAATGCTGTAGAATTTAACTGTGGAAAGTGTGCTACTTTTGTTTATGCTGCATTTGTTTAACAATGTAAGGATGTATGTTTAATTATGTAAAAATATGTTGCATCTGTTTCACCTTGCTTGCCTAAAGCACTTGATTGGTCTAATAAAAAGCTGAACAGCCAATAGCTAGGCAGGAGATGGATAGGCAGAGTTGGCAGGCAGAGAGAATAAATTGGAGGAGAAATCTAGGCTCAAAAAGGATAGAAGGAGAGAGATGCCTGGGGTCAGAAACCAGGAAGCCCCCAGAGAGCAGAAGAAGCAGCTAAAATAAGATATAAAGAAAGAAAAGTAAAAATGCCCAAGGAAAAAGGTAGATAAAGAGATACAGGCTAATTTAAGTTAAAAGAGCTAGCCAGAAATGAGCCTAAGCTAGGCTGAGTATTCAAAACTAATAATAAGTCTCTGTGTCATAATTTGGGGGCTGTTACAATTGTCTGTGAAAAGTTATAGAATTTTACAGTAAGATCTTAATGAGTAGGAAGAAGGAACTCTAATAACAAGCAGTATAAAAGAGTGAATACAGGAGCCAGGAGCATAACTCCTCACATTATCAATGCCATGCACCATATTAGTTGTGTGCACTGTTCATTTAAAGGACTTGCAACACAGTAGATTTATTTATAGCGACTCTACCACAGGCTCACGAGTAATGTGATGTGTTGTAATGTCACAATGGGAGAGAGATTAAGCAAAAGACATTTTCAGCTCCATCATATTCTTATGAACTTATAGTCCCTTATTGATCAAAATGTCTTTATTAGACATGAGCACTATTTTTAAAAACTGGGCTTTTCTCCTTATGGGAGAGAAATGTGGGTTCCAGGCAGAATCAGAGAAGCTGTCAATGACAGGGGTACCTCTTGTCTTGCTTCTTTACGATCCTCAGCACCCACTTTCCACATTACGCTCTTATTCAGTGACTTTATTTAATCTAGCATTGAGAAGGGCAGGTAGCTAGGTCAGGAGAGCCGAGGGATGAGTTTTGTGGAGGCTGTTATCCTGTGTTTAGATTGCTGAGTATGGGGTGATATTGAGTTAGACAAGAGTCCCTGATGCAGAATGGATGTCCTGAAAGAAGCAAGCCTAGCACCCAGCCTTGGAGGAACATTTGTATTCCATGGTTGTGAAGAACCAATGAAAACTCCAAAGGATAGACATTGAGTAGCCAGTAATTCAGAGAAAATCATCAAGCAAAATAGAGGAACACTGTGAAACAAATGTCAGGATTAGGAACTGTTTAGAAAATCAAGCTGGCTAAGACCAAGGAAGCGTGAAGCAAAAAATACCCATTTCATTTATCAACCTTGAGCTAAATGATGCTCCTCCTAGGGTCCTTCCATAGGGGTCCAGGAGCTTGGCCAGAACAGGCTGATGGGTGAGTGAGAAGTGAAGAAATACAGACTACAGAATAGATTGTGGTTGCTCCTGGGGAGGAATAATGTGGGTGTCACATTTGAGGCCCTGAGTGAATTGGTTTGGATTTTTAGTTTAAGTGGGAGAGAAAGAGCACATCTGAAAGCTGGGGTGAATAATTCATTGGATAACAGCTGGAGCAGTGGGGAAAGGGAGAGGCTAGAAGCATGCTGGAGGCCCTGGAGATCGGCTTGGGGAAACCTGGTGAGGCAAAGTCATTAAGGTGGCTGATGGCGTGTGTAAGAAGGGCCCAGTGAGGGAGGGTTCCATAGCAGGCCCCTTACTGTGCCACAGACGTGATCTAATGCTTCCGGGGCAGCTTACGGGGTTCATCTTACGCCACATTGCTTTATAAAAGACAAGTTGGCTCATTCTTGATCTGATTATTTACGAGTTTCCTGTTTTTGTTTTTTACATTTGAAATGAAATTCCTGCAGGTTAAACATCTCTCTGTCTTGTCAGAACCTGGCTGTTGCTTTCATTCACGTTGGTGACTTTGTTTTCAGTGTGACAGGGGCTTGTGTGGAGTGGCCCACCACTCCTCTCGTTTATTAGCTTTTTCTTCTCAACAATCTTAGACTGTCAGATCATCTCTGCCTGTTCGACTTTTCTCTGCTGTTACCCTCCAAAGACCTGACACCTCTTAGTTTCCTGCATACCTGACTTTTTATCCCTGCCTGGCTTCCTGTGCCTTAGACATTTTGATAAAGATAAATCTTCTCAGTCCCTGATCTTGAACTTGTAAAGTCTTAGTACAGTTATACCTGCCTGGCTTCTCAAATTATTCACAACTGAACAACTGAGATTTACACACACACACACACACACACACCCCACACAATAGGTGATTCTATGATATTACTCCCCAACCAAGAATTCTTTTACAGACAGCTCTCCCCAGTGTTCCATGCATTCTAGTGGCTGTCAACAGGAAATGAAATACAGAGATCCTGACCTCTGGAGTTGTGATTTAAATGCCACTCAGCCCCCCCCCCCGATCTTGCACAAGTGTTGGTGCCAAGTGGATTAAAAAGAATTCCCTATGGTTTCTTGGGGCTGTTAGTGTCACACCCAGATGCTCAGTGTGATGCTGGCACCCTTGACCCTGGTCTTTTACTCTCTTAAAGCGCTTTGAACTTTTCACCCACCATGTGAGTCTCTAAATCAACATATTCTTTTTTTTGCGGGGGGGGGGGGGGTTCGAGACAGGGTTTCTCTGGGGCTTTGGAGCCTGTCCTGGAACTAGCTCTCGTAGACCAGGCTGGTCTCGAATTCACAAGTGCTGGGATTAAAGGCGTGCGCCACCACCGCCCGGCTAAATCAACATATTCTAAGCATACCTTTTCTTAACTAGTCTACCACAGCAGAAACTGTGTCAGAATCACTGCTAGACTCTCTTTGATTCTCTCCACCTGTGATTGTAAAAATCCACACTTCCAGAATCCCAGGGATTTACAGAGCAACCTCTTCAGGGCAGAGGGATGGCTGGGTTGTTTTAGTTTGTACTCTCAGATGAAATTCTCATTGTTATGAGAATTGACAAAAATTAACGAATGCGTAGTATGTACCACGACCACTCTGCCATACTTACGCACGGTTACCCATTTAGTTCTTAAAGTACCTACTAAGGTCCTCAGAAATTCTATTTTGCAACATAAGGACACAGACACCTAGGAGTTTAAACGATTGCCCAGGAATTGGAGCCAAGCCATCAATGACCCAGGAGGTGGTAATCAGAGCGGCTTCCCTTTTGCAGCTCAGGGATTCTGAATTCACAAGCTACCCCAGAGCCTGTTAGCAGGCTGTGAGCAGCTCTGTCGGTAACCAGCAGTTTTTGGGTGCTGCCGAAAGTGGTGTCCGGAACAAAAGCAGAGTGCAGAGTGCAGAGATCGCCGGCTGCTGCAGCGAGCCTTCGAGACCCAGAGGAGGTGGCCAACCAGTTCCCCCTCTGCCAGACGGTAGAGCAGGGAGTCGGCAATCCAGACAGAACCTGTTGCTCAGCCCGGCTTGGCTTCTGCTTTCAACGCGGCTGGGACTCTTTGCTTGAGCAGGTGAGGGCAATGGGAGACTGCCTGTGTTCTAAGTGTGGGTGGGAGACCCTTTCCCAGAGCCACCACTGGCCTCGGTGACACATGGTAGCTTGGAATCTGCGGTTTTACTCTTGACCTTTCCCCAGAGGCTTTCCGCAACCTGGGCTCTCTGGGTGTCGTCCGTTGTCCGGGGAGCTCTGATCTCCTCTCAGGCCGAAGTTTGCCCTGGGGGCTTCTCTGAGCTGCTCCACCCAGTGGACGCCTGCGCTCTTCTGCTCACAGAGGGGACCAGGCTGCGATGGCGGTACTTTCTCACCCTCGAAGTCCCGGACCCCTCTCCGGGTGAACACTGGTTAACTTAGTTGAATCTCCCTAGGAAGGTAAGTGGATCGTGGATCGTGGAGCGTTAGCGAAAGTTTCACACACGGTTCGCTTGCTTTATGAGGATGATTCTCATTTGCTAACCAGGCTTGGTCTTTGGCATCAGGGTTTGTCACGGAGACTACAATGTGGTAGGACAACACCCAGCTCTCAAAGAAGGGGCTGGAGATGGGATTTCTTTTGTGTTAGTCAAGCAGGCAGTGCAATTCTGAGGTGTTGAAGAAGAGGAAATGCTCTCCTGTAACTAGAACCACATACAAACCAATGATCAAAAATGCATTTACTTCTCATTTCCCTCCAGCCAGATTGGTGATATTTTTCAACATTTATTTTAAACAGTATTAATTATAATGCGAACAAGGAAAGGATTTCTATTTTAATTAAAATATTCAAGTTTCTTGGAACTGGGTATCCAGATTCTCTCTAAATCATTTCATAAGAGGAAAAAGGATGAATAAGTCAATGTATCATAAGCTGCAAAGGGTATATTTGTGTTGTCGGCTGGAATCCCAATTAAAAATAGGTTGGGTAAATTAATGACGTCGTAAGTTACAGCTGAATTTGCAATACCTCAATAGAACGTTCAAAGACGGCATGGAGCAACAGCGAGTCTGGATCCACAGGAAAGCCAGGATGACAGCAGCTCTGCAGGCTTCCAAGTTTTCCTCTTAAGACGACTGGTTTAGTTAGATAGCTACATCTCTGCTCACCACATTATCTTTAAAGGCACGTGTTAATATTGAAAATTAGATATTAATCTGAAATGTGTCCTAGTTATTACTTAATAATGAGTTGTCTGAATACCACTCTCCTCTGCTTCTTGTTGTTTTCCTTCAAATCCTTATAATTTAATCCTAAATTCCTACCATATACCCCATTTTATTTTGTCAATCGGCAACTTCAGGAATATTTAAAGTTTCTGTTACTTTTCCTTCATCAATTTTTCTCTAGGAGTTTTTTTTTTTCGTGTTGCAAATGTACTGTGAAGAATTTGCGAGTGTATGTATAGTAGAGATCTATCTTCATGTTTCTCTGGGCTCACAGTTTCTTTGCCGCTGTTCAGCCGTACTATCTTCCATAGGTGTCAAAACTGTGGAATATATAGGTCAGAATTCACTCTGAGCCAGGAAATGGTTTGTTCCTGGAAGACTCTGCATTTGCTGTAATTGTTCATGCGCTTGGGTTCTGGAGTGTGATGGGGGCAGGGGAAGGCTTGCAAAGCCTCTGCATTGCATTAAGGATTTCCAGCTGTGTTTCAGACAAAGCTAAGAACTTCATTCCTCGAAGCTTCAAAAACCAGGAAGTATACATTTTGTAGCATGCTCCTTGAATGAGAGGTGGAATCGGTTTTGGATGAACACTGCCATGCGTGTTTGAAAACATCAAATAGGGTTTCACATTCTTCTCTTGCTTATAGTATGTTAGTAATCTTGATAAACTGCCCTCGAGAGAGTCCCGTGCTTAGCATGAACTTGAAGATAACTTTTTTCCCCTTTGTTTCCTTGAGTTGCAGTGTTTACCACAGCAGATCGACTTCCATACCCTTCATGTGCCTTCTAGAATCTGAAACACACACATCCAGAGGTAGAGACAACTTCTCATTTCAGTTACAGACCCCACCCCCACCCTGGTGACTTTCTGCCCCAAGCAAGCCCTTTGCTGCATTTGCTGTCTCTAACGCTGTTAAAACATAAAAGGATGTTAGAATCGGACCACTACAACCTTTTCAGTCTTTAGAAATCCCTGGTTTCCCACTGGAGAAAGAGAATTCAGAAGGAAAAGGCTGCCTTCACCTTGCCTTGCCACTAAAGAGTTAATGCCCTTAGTTGAGGTCCTGAAATCCATTAGTTTCTCTATAGAATGACCTGTTGGGAAGAGATAGTTTCTATATAGAATGGTGATCTATTTGGGTAGCTGAATGCAGCCTCTGGTACACTGGTACACGTCAGATGCCTTATGGTCTTTTCTCAGGAGCCAATCTGAGAAATCTAAAATGATCTCAAGTTAGTACAGTGAACACCAGGTCTCAGAGAGGAGCGAGTCAGTGCCTCATTGTGTTTTGATCTTATCTGTTAATCTTATTCAGCAGTTCCCTCTTCTACCCCCCACAGATAAAAAATAAAAATTCAATTGATTTCACTGACACACAAGATGGAGAAAACATGTCTTGGTCAGGTTCTCATACCGAGTTCAGCATCTATTCCCTCTAAGCAAGCCAGATAGGATCAATAATGGCCATCAGGAATAACAACACAACCCAAACCACACACACCAGCAAATGAAGGAAGAATAGTACAAACAGAGGTGCTCTCCACAGTCTGAGGGGAAGAAAAGTTTCCTCTAAGTAATTGCAGACAATTTTAATTCCTAAGTATTGTGAAGGAAATTTCTTACTTATTTTCTCCTTTGGCTGCAGAGGGGGGCCTCATGTGGGCATCTCTGGACCACGGCTGCTCCCTGGCATCTCCTCTGAACTAAAACTCTTTCCATTTAAATTCCTTTCTTTCATTTCTCCACCAACATTTCAGCAGCTGTGTTTTCATGCTCCAGAGATTTTATTTACCAAACACACTCAACATGTTACAGCTGCTTGTAACCTCTCAAGGGTCAGAAAGCACCAGTAATTGCCCAAACTGCAATGAAGTAGCAATAATCAACCATAGTGAATGACCCTGCACATACAATCGCATTTCAGCCTTATCATCTTAGAGATTGTCCGTAAGCACTTCGTTTTTAATAAAAGAACTAAGGTTTCAAAGTAAACTGCCCAAAAGTAAAGATGTGTCTTAAGTAAAGGGACCAGGATAATGAAGTCATGTATTCTTCCAGCCACATTTAAATTCTACAGTGCAGAGCTCACAGCATTTTATGGTTTATAATCCAAGTACTGATATCTGTATGTGTCTGGCAGGCATTCCCAAGTGAAAACTATATGGCTGACATGAAATTAAATTGTCCTAATCATATTCTTGTTAAGAGAAGAAAAAAAAAAAAAACATCAGAATCCCTCCTACTTCCTTTCAAACACCCACCCCGTTCACAGGAGGATGGAGTGGGCTGAAAGTTGGGACTGACCATTTGTGCATTCATGGTTTTCCTGCAGGTGAAATTTACTGTTCCAGTTCACCTTGTTGATTTGTAGTCATTCCCAGAAGACTCCTAAAGGTTGTCTGACGTTGATAGGTGTGGGAAGTCTTGGATGGGAATTGGGCAAGTACGACAGGTTCAACGGACTATAGCACTATCCAGTTTAACCACAGTGCCCAGCTTTGGTTGATTGTAGAAAGTCCTATGCCTGCTGAGTCTGCTCTAACAACAGGTTAGCTGTTATCAGTTAGCTGGTCGATTGTCTAGGCTATGCCATTGGGGTTGTTTTCTGTGTGTTTTCCTACAAATACTGTCTGCTGCCTTGGCTGGAATTCTATCACTGCTCTTGTTCTAGAAGAAATTGTTTTGTCTTGCTCAAATAAGCTCTACAAATTTAATAGATTTAAGAAATTTTTCTTCTAATACTGGGCAAGGGGGGTATTCATTTGGAGGAAAGCTAAAAACGGGATGAACATTTCTGTAATTTAGCCCCACCAGAAAGTCTGTAAAATCTAATAGTTGTCTGTATTAGAGTTTATCCCCTTAGAACCAAAACCCAATGAAGACAACATTCAAATTATGGATTTGCTCATGACCTTGTGATTCTTACATCCTGGGGATACCAGAAGGGCTCTTAACAGATTATTTATACTTTCAGAGACTGCTTTCAATAACTTTGTTAGCCAGGCGATGGTGGCGCACGCCTTTAATCCCAGCACTCGGGAGGCAGAGGCAGGCGGATCTCTGTGAGTTCGAGGCCAGCCTGGTCTACAAGAGCTAGTTCCAGGACAGGAACCAAAAGCTACGGAGAAACCCTGTCTCAAAAAATCAAAAAAAAAAAAAAAAAAAAAAAAAAAACCTTTGTTAAATGTGGACAAAGAGGAGGCCACAGCACTCAGATTTCCTCTGAAAATTTCTGATTTCCCTAAAGGGAGAGACATTTTTTTTTTTTTTTTAGTTGGGATTTTGACCTCATTCAAAGTTTCTCCACCTTTTCCTTTATCCTAGTTCTGTGTGGTTAGTGCACAGGGGCTCTAAACTGATGAGAATGCTATCTGCAGCACAGCTTCTACTCCCTGCAAAGGAAGTGTTCTGTGTAATGGGCCACAACATCTCCCTTGAAGTCTCACTGCAGACATAAACCAGAAAGAGGCTGCCCACAGACAAAACGCCTAGAGACAATGCTCTTGTTTAAATAATTTCATATTTTTCTTTTTGATATTTTATTTGGTCAAAGGTTGATTGCGAAGAACTTTCCTACTTTCTTTTTTTTTTTGAGTTTCACTAATTTCTAAGTGATTAGGATATTCTATTTCATATTTTTTATTACTTACTTCTTTGATTACCAAATGCAATATGCAAAACTAGAGATGCACCAAGCCATGTAAGTTAAACCAAAGTATTATCACTATGGTCTTGGGAAATTTTAGGAAGTCTATGCCAGCTTAGTACTGGTGACGGTGTGGAACGCAGTAGGCTTTCTTGGTGTCATCCCTCTGGAAGGCAAACTAATGGTGGATGACTAGAAAATGAACATAACATACATGCTCAATAAAACATTATTTCTAACATGATAATGGAAGCAGTGAGTTAAAGGAAGTGTACGGTATGTGTGGTAACTTTACACGATGGGTATTGAGGTGAGGATGAGGGCTTCCATCCTGCGTAGACTGAACAGAAAGACCTTGAATGACTTATGTCATAGCTCTATCATAACCCGGGTTAGTTATTTGTTTCTGTTCTGTAACATATAGATAATAACACATTCTTTAGAGACAAGAACATTGTCTCTAGGTTGAGTAAAGAAGAAATTGTTCACATAAAGCATTTAGAGCTATGGCTTGGTTGTCATGCAGAATGAACCTACAGGATGCTGAATGCCACTGTTATTACTGAGAATAAGAATGCACTGTCTCTAGCAATACAAAAAAAAATAATAAAAGATTTAAAGTATTCAGTGTAAAGAAAAAGCTATAGAATTCAGTGTTTATTAAACGGAGACCAATAATAAACCAAATCTTCACGAATGGATACATTTTAAAAATTGAGGGTATCTGTAGAGAGAATTAAAATACTAGCCTGGAATAATGTTCAATGATAGACTCTATCCTATCATATTGTCTTTCTTTCATAAATATAACAGCCTCGCAACACATATGAGACTCATTCAACAATTTTCATTTGCTACAAATGATATGAATATAGGAATCCATAGTAAAAACTACAAGTGGAAATTTTTCCTAGTGACCAAATGCTGATATATTTTATTGTTATTTTTATTTTAGCAATTTTTGAAAACATTTTCAAATTTACAGTGTGATACCACGAACATATGCAGCTCCTCTTCTTCCACTATGATCTCACACTTTTATTCATTTTATTTACTCATTGATAGTATTTCCAGATACTGTCTTGCCTTTAGCCCATGATGGGGTTGACTTTAGTAAGTACTTTACATTATAACCAATAAATTTAATTTTTTTAAAGTTAGAAATTTGAAATTGAAAATGAAGTTAAATAGCATGCATAGTAAAGTTTTATAAACATATATAAAAAGAATTAAACTAAAGATTCACAAAATTTGTAAGAAAAAAGTATGGTGATCTATCTACAATGGCCAACTAAGATCTACTTAGGTTGCTCAGATAACATTGAATAAATCTGAGACCAGACATACAGACAATAGCTAATGACAGGAATGAAGTGGTTCAATGAATACGTCTCATGCCTGAGCACAAAATGGCATTTATGTCATTGCTTGCAAATTAAAAGGTGACAAATTTAAAAACTTCCATGAATTACCATGTTGGGTCTTGTTAGTAAAGATTTAAAGTTCGTTGCTCATAGGATACCACCATGTTCTTATAGCAGCCTCAGGTTTTTCAGTTTGATCCCAACCTTCCTTTCAGCACACTGTGATCTGTCCCCAGGCTGTAGCCACTGTGGGCACCTGCTGGGCTGCTTCCTTCAAGCTTAGCTTGCCGAGTGAAGATGCTTACTATCCTCACTAACCTCTCCTCCCCCTCTTTCATACTCCGCCTCCACACAACTTGTTCCTCAGTGTAACCTTTCCTTATAAGCCGTGCAAGTCTCTGCTAGTACTTTAAAATATACTGTGTTCCCCTCTGTCCAGTTTCACCAAGCGAGGAGCTTGTTTTTCTTATGAATATTTGCTTGGATGACTGCCTTTTTTCAAGTTTGTTAACCTGAAGCAAGTCAGTGAGCTTGAATGTTGTATAATATTTACAGCCAAAAAACCTAAATGAGTGAATGAGTAAATAAATAAAACTCAAAGATGCATGTATACTATATGAATAATAGTTTGTTTTATAATTTATAGTTGTGTCCTTTCCGTCACCCAACTCTGGGACAACCCAGGGATAGATACATTTAAGATAGATGCATGTTTAAGACATCACAGTGTGAGCTTTATGACTCATAAAACTGCCATTTGAAACTGTGACTGGCAGCTATGGGCAGGAGAATTTGTAATTATGTTTCTTCTATATAGAGCAGAATTCCTACACAATCTCATAATTACTGGGAGACACTGAGTTCTTTCTCCTCTTGTAACTGATTAGATTAGGAAGCAAATGCACTGTGTAGGCAGAAGGATATTAAAGAGAACAATACAGAGGTCCTCATGTTTAAGTTCAGTTTCTGCTCTCAGACTTTCGGACATAGACAAGAGAATGCAGAACTGGGCTCAGTACCTGACGTCTTCTTACGATGGAAAGAGCAGCTGAGGCATGCACTCTTTCTAAAGGTAGTAACTAGATTTTAATTTTCATTTGTATAGTCTACGTTTTCCAATAATTATGCCCTATTTTTTTTTAAAGAAAGGATTGCTAAAACATGTTGTAACTGCATATTTTTCTTGACTATTTCTGTTGTCATAGACATCAGTTTGGCCCATTTACAGCAGATACACGTCCATAGCAAGTTTAGGGTTCACACGAGGGAAACAGATACCTAATAGCATTGAAACTAAACAAGTTGCTTAAAATATGCAATAAAATCACATTAACTAATGACAACTACCTATGAGCAACCCCTTGAATGGTTTAAATGAAGTGACTGGTGCCAAAAGATGTGGGCACCATCTTTTGATAGTATGGCCAGAATGTGGGACAATTAACCTCTATTGCTTTTGATTTTTTTTTTACAAGATTTTCCTGTTGTTAGTCAAGCAGCTTGAGCTTTGATAGCTGTACTGTAAAGTTTTAGAGCTAGAACGAATATAAAATTGATCTTTCTACCAAATTCATCAGATTACCAATGAAATGTACAGTCAGTCATGTGTCTTGGTGAGAGCCGTCATAATGGGCCAAGTTTCTTCCACTACTTTATCTATTTTTTGCCTCAGAGAGTTGCTTGCTATTCTCTAGTTCACAATGTTTGAAAATTCTATAAAGGAAAAAATCTAAGAAAGTCTGTAACAACCAACGTAGTTACAAAGAAGAAAGTCTTCCTTCTCCTAAAACCTCTGAGAAGATCATGGTGGGCGACTCTGCTGGCCAACTTGCTTGTTCTCTGCGAAGCATATTTTTCATGTTCAAAACAGTTTATTGTGTTCAAATAGCTTTTAGAAACCTACCTTTTCAACCTACCACACAGTAGTTTCTGTGCCCCATTGCACACGCTAATTGCAATATTTTGTGTGTAAGCAGGTAGAATGAGTAAAACTTTACAAAATGGAATTGTTTGAATTTGGAGTGTATCCTCTTAAAATTGTTATTTGGATACAGGACTCAAAGTACATTTATCAAATAAAATAGTTTGCACTCAATTTCAAGGCTGAGTTGGAGCTATAATTTAGCATCCCTATAAAAATGAACATGTGTTTCAATTCATTTAGTGTGAGCAGAATTTTCAATCTTGCCAAGATTATAGTGCAATATGATTTTTTTTTTGAGGGTGGTTATTCTGTTAAGAGTTCATAAAAGGGCCCCTTGGAGATGGCTCACTTGGTAAAGTGCTTGTAATACAAAGGCTCATGAGTTTGCGCTCTAAAACCATATAAGGCAGCCAAGCATGGCGACAGTGGAGACAGGCAGATCCTGGGTCTTACTGGCCTGCTAGTCTACTGATCAGAGAACTTCAGCTACAGTGAGAGACCCTGACTCAAAATATAAGGTGGGGGTGACTGAGGAGATACCTAGTATCAAGCTCTGGCTGTTACATGCTAGTGGGCATGCACACTTGCACACACTAGTAAACACAGACATAGTCCCCTAACACAAGCAAAGGTTCGTGAACTTGAAAGCTGAGTGTCATGATGTATCAGTTCACCCATCTCTATTCTTCCCTTCCATGATTTCAGTTAACTGGTGTCAGCCTTGCTCTCACGTAACTGTAGTGATGCTATGAGCTAACTGGAGTCAGCCACGCTTCTCTCAGTTACCTGGAGTCAGCCATGGTCTAAAGGAATTCAGTGGAAAAGAGAAAAAAAATAAGCTTTTAATAAATTTTATACTTTTTGTTGTAATTGTTTCATTTTATTATTGCCACTTATCCTGTACTGTTTCTGATATATAAATTAAGCCCTGTCACGGGTGTGTGTATAGGAAATAAAAGATTGTACAATTATTCCTTAGCAGCTATAAGAGACTGTGTCTAAGACACTTGACAAACTCTAAAGTTGATGGATGCTCAAATCTCTTCTAATAAATGGTGTATTGCATGTAGTAATATCTTCCCATGCACTTTACATGCTCTGTAGGTTTCTTATAGTCATATAATGTGAGTAATTTGAAAACAACTGTTAACATATTGTCTAGGGAATAATGACAACAATAAGAGTCCTTACATGTCTAGTGGAGGCAAAAAATTTTTTTTCCAGTATTTTCTTTAGACTCATGATTGGAAACTCTAATGTCCATGTTATAGGGAGGACACTCTAAAGTATTTCGTGACACAGGGATCTTGCTTTAACAACTATTACCTTCAGAAACTACTACTACAACTATGCAGACAAAAAGAAGATAAACTAAATTTGGTAAAGTATTAGAATTTGGAAAATACTATGAGATTGTATTAGAATATCATAGGACAAATCTGTGTATTATTGCCCTATAATATAGGCCTGGAATTACTACAAAATAGTAAGGGGCTAGATAGAGAGCTCAGTTGTTAAGAGTACTCAATGCTCTTCGAAGGATCCAGAATTAATTCCCAGCATACCCATGCACTCGCGCATGCACGCAGTATCAGATGGCTCACAACTACCTGTAACTCCCGCTCCAGGAGATTTGATGCTCTCTTCCGATGCCTGCAGGCTCCCGAACACCCATGGCATACACACACATACAACAAAAGAAAGCAAAAGTAAATCTAAGCAAAGAGAATAAGTTTAGAAAATAAAAGCTGTGAAAAGCAAAACGCCTTGTTAACTTAGTGGAATCCGAGCTTAGGAAGCGTCTGTGACTGTCTCACTGGGGTGATTTATGTCCTTACCTGTGTACAATGGCCTCTGGCTCAGTCTAGCAATTTGACGGTTTCTAAAGCAGCAGTGGTTAGAAAATTTTGTAATTGTACTTCTTTGTCAGCCTGTGGATATGCTTAAGAAGAAAATTTAATCCAAATATTTGGATTGATTCTGATTTTACTTGTGTTATTTGAGTTCTCTATTCAGGGGTTTATTTTGACAAGGATTACTTTTACTATACAGTTAAACTTGGTTACTTCAGAGTACAAGGACCAAATCAATAGACAAACACATCTATTGGTGTCTTATAGTATAGGTCACTGAGACCTGACATCTCAGTTACTGAAGATGGCCAACTGGACATGTGGATCATCTTATTTCATTTATTAGCCTTATGTCTGAAGACACCTTATAACCTGGTCCTATAGTAGTGGAGTTATGTGCTTTTAACATTTAGACAAAATGACGCTGTGCTGCTAACTGGCAAAAGGGGCCAGTATCAGGGATTTGTGTGCCCATGTTCTTGGTATCATTACCACTTACAGTTATTATAAGTATTTGGAACCGGAGGTAATTTAGGTTTTTCATAGGCATAATTTGGGTGGGGTGGTGAAATTCCCAAGTAAAGGTTAGGGAACTTCTGCAGGAAGGAGCGTTAGACCAAAGAACAAGATTTTAGCAGTGTGTAGTATTACTGTTTGCCTGTGTTGCAAGCCACTATCATCCCGGGCAATTGTTTTTTTCTCCATTGTAGCTCTTGTACCCTGTACACAAATAGGTCAAAATTTAGGAAAATTTAAAGTTCTGCTATAACAAGTTTAGTTTACTTGTTTAAAACTCTTAAAAATGATATTTCTTCCTCTAATAACTATTCTCTGCAAGGGATGGAGATAATGTTACACAGTAAAATACACTGACTCATTTTCATAGGCCAGCAGAAGGGGTCTCTCCATCACTGACAGGATTAAAGGTCAACCTGAAGTAGAAATGCTATCATTGAAAACATTTTTCAACTAAAATCAAATAAGGTTTTCTGCAAAGACAGTCCTCGATTCTTATAAATAATGGATAACACATGATTTGTGTTCACTCAGTTGGAAGTAGAACAGAATGCATTTTTAATTTTAAGAAAGGAACCAAGGTGTTCATCTTAATGTCACAACTGATAAAGGTGTTTCCTTATATCATGAGCTAGCCATGATAGGAAGTTACAAACTTAATTTCAAAAATTTGAGTAAGGTAATTGTTCTCAGTCTGAACTACCCTCCCTCTTTTGTTTATATGATACACAAAACAGAGAATGCAGGGAATACTACCCAGAGGCCAGGAGATGGCAAACCACTAGAGGGTTCCACAAATGATTGACAAGTTAGGTTTTTCCTCCTCTTTCTTCAGGCTGGATCTTATGAACTGGACATATTCTTTTTTACGTTTTATTGATGAAGTACCTTTAACTGAAGGAAAGGGTTAGTGTATTAATATAAAATATGAATAGCAGGGGACAACACTGAATATAGGTTTTAGCCACTAACAAGTGACTTGGCAAGACAGTCAGTGTAGAGATGAGACAAATTACTGTACACCGAAAATTGAATGAAGACCGAGCAACTAAAGCCATTCATCATTAGAACGATGACCGAGTACCAGAAGAGGAAACCAGCTTGAGGGTGACAGATCATTTGGGCATCAATTCAACAGAGTTCCGACATTTCATAAGGAAGGGAGGGCCCATGCACTAGTCACCCTTCAAGGTTGGCCTGCCATCTCTCACTTGGTGCTACACATTTAGAGCATCTGTGACCTGATATTAGAAGATAATATCTATTTTTTAATCAGTCTATGTAAATACAGTGTGTAATATCATACTGTTCAGTGTTGACACCCATAATGATTTCCAGAGAATGGTAAAAAGACTGTTCTTTTATTTGCAAAACAAATGTTTCAAATGCATGTTTGTCATCTGTTATTCAAAATTAGACAATAACTCAGGTATGTTAAAGTGTATGCCTGTGATGTTGTGGTCCATGTAGTGAGTCATGCCCGTGATCCCATGATGAGGAGGCTAAGACAAGAGTATTACCATGAGTTTGAGACCAACCTGGACTACATAGCAGGACTGTGTCTCAAAAATACCTTTGTGTATGTTCTATTTTTTCCATTTTCCACCACTTAGTTAATACTCATAATTAGCTGTGTCTTTTGAAGTCCCCCATACCAGTCATTCTTCAGTATAATTTATGCATGTTAGCTTAGTGCTTAATGGTGTTTGTTTGATGGCATAAAAGATATCAGAAGAAAATGTCCCTATGTGACTAGTATGGAAATACTTGATGC
The DNA here is from genome assembly GCF_950005125.1 of Chionomys nivalis. Lineage (NCBI taxonomy): Eukaryota > Metazoa > Chordata > Mammalia > Rodentia > Cricetidae > Chionomys > Chionomys nivalis. The sequence goes on from NC_080091.1 coordinate 87,350,486, forward strand.
TACCCCTGTCCACTTCTTCAGAACTGTGAGTCAATCAGAAATATGTCAAGTCAACCGCTAACTCTAATGAAATGGAGGGTTGGCTAGAAGAAGGTGAATACAATCACTCTGATACAGGGATACCCGAATTCTCTCCACTTCCTTCCTTTCAGGTGACCTTAGAATAAAAGGAACACAGAGTCTCTAATTCACTCATGGGCATAGTTTCAGCTCAGAGATAATAGATTAGAAGCACCTTTGTACTAGAATATTATTTTAAGATATGTTATGTTTGTTTATGCTGTGAAACATTTGTTTCAATGATGCAAAAATCTTTTGCCTTCCTTAATGTTGCATTTGTTTAACTCTTTAAGGCTGTGCTATTTAAAATACCTGACTGGTCTAATAAAGAGCTGAATGTCTAATAGTCAGGCAGGAGAAAGGATAGGCAGGGTGCTAGGTAGAGAAAATGAATAGTAGGAAAAATCTGGGAAGATGGATCAAGGAGGAGCAGGATAAGGAGGAGGATTCCAGAGGCCAGCCACCCAGCTACACAGCAAGCCATAAAGTAAGAAATAAGAAAGGTATACAGAAATAGAGACAGGAGAAATCCCAGAGGCAAAAGATAAATGGAATAACTTAATTTAATGCCGAGAGTCCAACCTCGACGGGTTTGTATGTTTCAGGGTATGGACACGGGAATTAGAAATATTAGACAGAAAAAAGCAGAGATACAAAAGAAATAGAGACACAGAATAGAATCAGGAGGGCAACCCAGTGAATACTAAATTCACCTGTAGTTTTTCCTTATGCTTTATATATACCAATCCAAAGCAGGGGGAGATGAAGGCAAGACTTCTTTACCATGACACAAACAAGAAACAAAGTAATTACCTCTCCAATACCCAAAACATCAAGTAACTATATCCTAAGTCAAGATTCTGTTGTTTAGGCAGAATATGCCGTGACCACACCTTAGGCCAAGCATCCTGTAGGTGCCACATCCTGGTCAGATCTCCTGTCATAACCTTGAAAGAGCAAGGATAGGCCTGAACTCTCTGACCTTTGGTTAAGGTGGAGTAGATCCACATCCATGGGGACCAACAATTAAGAAAAGCTGGCTAGAAGTAAGCCGGACATTTATAAAAAATAATAAGACTCTGTGCATTTATTTGGGGAGCTGGGTGGTAAACTCCCAAAAGAAAAAAGAAGTAAAACAACCAACTACACATCCTTTAAAGAATGTTTTGTTTTCTAATCTTTAATAGTGTAATTAGAATTGTTACAAATTTGACAGGCTCTGCCCCCCCCCCATCATTCCTCAAAGAAGAACCCTATCAAATCTCACAGGAATATCTTGTTTTTTGCATCAGACTTCTCATGGGGCTTTAGTTTTCATTGAATGCAGGTTTCCATTTTGTCACATCGAGCCCTTAGACATTCGAGTTAGTAGGGAACTGGTATTAACACAATAGGTTCTTAGAAAATTGGGTTTTCCTCAGCAGGTTTTTTTCTTAACTCAGAGGGAGTGAAAATTAGGTTCAATTTTCATTCCTCGTGTAGAGATTTTCAAATACTATTTCTGTTGTGTGTGCATGCATTGGGCTGGGATCATTTTCTTTTTCTTTGCTAGACTATTCTTACATTTTAAAAGTTTGTACAGAGTAGGGAAAATCAGTGACTGGAGGTATCACTGAAAACCTGCAACTGCTATATTATGATTCCTGGGTTATTACCCAGGAAGTGTCGTGCTTTATTTTGATGGGGTCCTTAAGTATTAGACTCTCTTAAAATATGTTTTACAGGGGCTGGAGAGATGGCTCAGAGGTTAAGAGCACTGATTGCTCTTCCTGAGGTCCTGAGTTCAATTCCCAGCAACCACATGGTGGCTCACAGCCATCTGTAATGAGATCTGGTGCCCTCTTCTGGCCTGCAAGCATACATGGAAGGAATGTTGTATACATAATAAATAAATAAATATTTTAAAAAAATATGTTTTACAATCATATTCTTAGATCATAACTGTAGCTGAAGATCAGTTACGGAAGTTGTTTATTTCGATTAGCTGGATTTATATTTTACAACATTAACTTTCATCCATAATATCACCAACACTTTCATCATGTGGCCTTCGTCACTGTGGCCCTGGGAAGCTTTCCGGATGTTCCCTGAACAAGTAAACCAAAGGCAAAGAAGGCTAGAGCATCTCTTTTCCTTATTTAAGAAATTATTTTAGACGACTATAAGTCCACAGAAGGTGATGAGAGAGCAGGCAGGAGGACCCCTGCACCACTGTTTCCCCAAGGTTAACTAAAGGACAGTCACACAAAAAGCTTGTCGCTAATGCAACCTACTGACCCTCTGGACATTTTCCTGGTTTTGCAAGTGTTTTTCTGCTTCTGTCTCACCACCACCACCCAGTGTGTGTATGTGTGCTTGTGTTACATCTATGTTATGTTAGGTTTTTGTCTTTTGTTTGTTTCTTTCAGTGCTGGAGTGCCAACTGGGGGACTTGCAACATTCAGCAAATGCTCTATACCTGAGCCAAATCTCCAGCCATAATGTTTCTATGAAAAAAAAACAAAACAAAAAAACAACAATGTGCCTGTTGATCCATCATCCACAAAGAAACAGTTACATCTCTGAATCCTTTGTGCTATACTTATACAAAAAAAAAGAGCCACCTTAGGAATCATTAACCTTTTCCATTCTTATATTTTCATTATGTTAAGAATATAGTTTAAATGAAGTGCTATAAGTAAAATTTTGCAATTGAACTTTTCCTTCAACTTAATCCCATTGAATTTCTTGTGTAGCTATCTCAGAATCTGAGTATGTTTGTACGGCTCTACTTCTGGTTTCTCTGGTCTTTTCTAGTTATCGCCCTTCACCAATGCCACCTTGGCTTTATGAATGTATCCCCACAAAACCCTTGGTGCTGGACAGAGGAATCCTTTCCATATTGTTTATTTCTAATGTCTTAGCTGTCCTACTGCTTAACATATAACACTTAAACTTGTCTGTACCCCACAAAAATGAACAGTGTGGATTTTGATTGATATTGTATTTGACACCTCATGAAATTAGTCTCCAGTCTTCTGAAAGGTCCATACCTGTTAAAACTCACTAATAATTTTAGTCCTGTGTCATTGTTATCCTTTCAAAAGTTCTATTTTGGGAGGGGGGAGATATTATTCACACAATTCATAGGACTTCTTTTTCTGCATGTTATTATGCCTTTCTTGCCTGTCCTATCCTTGTATAGTTCCAGTGACTGCCATGATGAGGGTAGTGAGGGAATGCAGAAATGAGAAACACAGACACAGAAAGATGGGATGAGCTGTTCTGGGCTCTCTGAATGAGAAGCCCCAACACCCTAGAAATTCAGTGTATTTATTACTTACTGTTGAACAGGGAAGTGAGATTCTTGCATACAGTCGAACAAGGAGACCCAGGTTCGGGTATACGCTGAACAAGGAGGTAAGTTTAGCTAGTCTTTGTAGGTGTACTCTACCAGGCTTTTTTCTTTTAGGACACCAACCAGCTCCCAAATCATGAGCCAGAGACTTATTAGTTTTGAATACTCAGCCTAGCTTAGGTTTGTTTCTGGGTAGCTGTTTTTACTTAAATTAGCCTGTTTCTCTTTGCCTACCTTTTGCCTCGGAGCTTTTAACTTTCTTACTTCTGTATATCTTACTATCACTGTTTCTCTATGTTTGTCTGTCTGGTGTATGCCTGGCTTCTTACCCCAGTCATCTCTCTCGTTCTCCCCTCCTTCTTCTCTACTTCCTCCTTTTTCTTTTTGGGCCTAGATTTCTACTCCTTTTATTCTCTCTGTCTGCTAGTCCACATATCTTTTATTTTGCCTACCTATTGGCTGGTCAGCTCTTTATCAGACCAATCAGCGGCCTCAGGCAGGCAAGGTGAAACAAATGCAACTCATCTTTACATCATTAAATCCACATACTTACATCATTAAAAAAAGTGCAGCATAAATAAAAGTAACACACTTTTATACAGTTAAAGTAATATTCTGCAGCATAAATAAATGTAACACATTTTTCCCAGTTAAAATAATATTCTGCAACAATGTACTCTCTGTAGGGGAGCAATCTTTAAGCCATGAATGCCTAGGGGATGAATTTTCTCTATGGACTGAAAGTACTCTCACTCAGAACCAGGAAAGGCTTTTCTATCCCTCCAGGCCTCACCGTAGGAGGAAGACTTTTCCATTCCCATAGGTCTGAGGATTAGTCTTTGACATGCCATGCCTGTGTCAACCAAACACATTCTCTCAGGATCTTAATCACTCCCTATACATTTTCTTTTAAGATTTAGCTTTACACACACACACACACACACACACACACACACACACACACACACAGTCTCTGTGTGTGCATGTGTCCACAGAGGCCAGAAGTGGGTGTCTGATCCTCTGGAGTTACAGATGACTCTGAGACACCCTATGCTGGTACTGGAAGCCAAACTATTGTCTTCTGGATGAGTGGGAGATACTTTTAACTGCTGAGTGTCTCTGCAGCCATGTCCCTTTTATGTTTTATATCAATAATTAAGTGCATGTAACTTACTTACATAACAAGAAAATACTTTTACCACCACCCTTAGAAACCTTACTTCAGAGGACGTTCTTTTAGTACCCAATTAATTTGCTTTGTCATAACTCTCTTGTAATTATTAAAACCTATAACCCAGCCTTTACAACAAATAATGCTGAATCAGTATGATATGGGTTAAGAAATGTATCTTAGTTTGTGCTTAATAGCTAATACAAAAATTAATTCTGATTATTAGCAAAGACATATTTATGCAAATAAAACAATAAATATCTAGAGGAAAATAAGATGAAAAATCCTTATGACCTTAGGTAAGAAAAGATAGAATTGGGGTTTGTAGAGATGAGATGCTTCAGTCATTAAGAGCCCTAACTGCTCTTATAGTGAACCTGGGTTCAGTTTTCATCACATACATGGTGGCTCACAACTCTCTGTAACTCCAGTTACAGGGAATCTGACTCCTTCTGGCCTCTGTAGGCACTGCATACATGGTGAAATTTCACACAAAGACAAAATTAAGAAAAATAGATAGAAAAAATGAAGAGATAACATCCATGTCTAATAGCTCCTAAATGCTAAGTTCTTTGATTCTTTTAAAACTAGTGTTGAAAGAATGAAAAATAATCCAAAAAATTACAATCTACAATTTTCAGCTACACATCTAATAAATAGGAATGATTAATTCTTGTCCTCAGAGAAACAAATGTCTGATGATCTAATTTCAGTGTTTCTAAGAGAAGTGAAAATAAGTACTTTCTTTGCATTATTTATTTCTCTTTCAGGGGTCTGGGGCTTTTTTTCCACAGGAATCTTTAGTTCAGGAAAGATTTACTGTCCAACAGCCACTTTATGCTGTTATGATCTCTTTCTACCTCAGATGCATGTGGGGCCCAAAGATGGAAAAGGCTTTGTTCTACTGTGAACTTTATTAAACGGAGAGTTGTTCTCCTGGACTCTCTTTAACCCTTAAACATCCAGCTGAGCATTGACTAAGAGAGAAAAATCTCATGAAACTGGGAGGTTTTGGAAAAGCAGTGGCCATTGTGTTCACAAGGTCCTCAGGCTGAGAAGATGATGTCCATGCACATAGCACATCTGGGTACTCAGTTTTGTCTCACTTCTGCTCATCTCAAGGACTTTTCCAGATGCTGACCCTAAAGACCTACAGTTCCTAGCCTACCACCACATGCATCCCATAGGAAGTTGCTATACTGAGACATCTTCCCACGAGCCTCTCAGGTCTCTGTTTCCGCAATCCCTGTGAGCAAGATAAACATGCTGGCTTTTCCTGAATGCATCCACCAACTCTGAACCAGGGTTTTAGGATGACTGTCTCTGCCTCCCCTGTTCCCCACCCCCACTTCCCTCTGGAAGCTCACTTCTTCAGAAGCCCCCACAATTGTGTAGGGCAGGCTTAGACAATGTAGATACAGCCTTCTGCACGGTTCGTAGTATTCTCTCATAGCTTCAGATCACAGCCATTCCAATTGGTTGCTGGCTATGACTTTTTCCTGCACAATAGAAGCACTTGCTGATTGTCAGGCTCTGTGGCCTACAAATCTCTGGCTTTTCACTTGGCTCTTTACAGAAAAGATAATTGCCTCTGGCGTAACGCAGAATCCCAGTATCCCATTAATGTCTCTCCATTGTAACTGACATAAAGGCAAGTGATTAATAATTGATTTCTCAGGTGTACTTTATCTCACGGTACACACTGCTAGAGAGTTCTAGGGAGATTTTTGCAATGAATAAGAATGAGAGCTAATTCAATTAGTAGAGTACTTACCTAGCATAGCATACACTGGAACCTAGATCTGGTCTCCAACACTGCATACAGCAGGATATAGTGGCATACATCTTTACTCCCAGCAGTCAGGGAAGTGGTGGTGAGAATCAACAGGATCAAAGGTTCAAGGTCATCCTCTCATTATTTAGTGAGTTTAAGGTCAGTCAGAGACATTGCCAAAGCACAAAACAACAGCAACAAAACCGTAGTGAATAATTGGAAAGGAACAGGTGTACTGTACCCAACAACAGGTCTACAGTACAGATATGGAAGGGCTTTGAGGCCACCATAAGTCAGTTTGCATAGTTTTGGACATAACTCAGAGTTGAAGAGAAGAGCCTGGTTGCTATTGACAGTGACAGCAAAGTGGATGAATCTGTGCTTGGAAAGTGAATATACTCCTACCATGAGGTCAGAACAGATACACCAGGAAATCAACACCCAGCCTGACATCAACGTCACTTGATAACAGAGATAATTCCCAAGGAACTTTACACACTCGACCGAAGTACAGAATAGAGACTCCTGAGATCCTCCTTTGTTCACAGCAATCGTGCTTTCTTCCCGATCCCTCTCGCTGTTAGGTCCTTATCTAGGTGCTATAGCAAAATACCCAACAAATGCAGTTCCAAGAAGGAACGGTTTATTTGTCTCACAGTTTGAACATACCTGGTCCGTCATGATGGGGAAGTCATGGCAGCAGGAGCACGAGACACATCATGTCTGTAGTCAGGTACTGCAGAGAGGCAAATGCTGGTGTTCCATTTGCATTTTTCTCCTTTTTAATTTCGTCTGGGATCCCAACTCTTATATGATGTCACATACACTGAAGGTGGGCCTTCCCTTGTCAGTTAAACTCTGTAAACAACCTCACGGATCTATCCTAGGTGATTCTAAATACAGTTAGAGTGATAATTCAAATTGACCAGCTCACTGGCAAAGATAATCTGGTCTAGTGTGCTTAGATCCAATGGCCTCTCTTGGTACGCTCTTACTCAGTTGCTTAGTATTTGGCATAACTGACTACTGTTTGGAAGAGCTGATTGGTTTCAGGAACACTAGTTCCTCTGTTGATTGTGCTGTGTCACTAACTCCTTTTCAATCTTCTTTGCTGGTTCTCCATCCTCCGCTTAACTCTAAAAACCAAGGGACGCTGGGATTGAATCTCATCTGTATCCTTCCTATACACCTTGATTCCACATGTATATGATCTGTTTCTATAGCCTAAAATATCATCACCATACTATTATTTCCAAACTGTTAACATTGTCCTCTGGCTTTTCCTCTTGCCCCAGTTCATAAACTCAAGCACTTGGGTTTATTACTTAGCTCTATCCAGCCTTCTAAAAGGCTTTTATGTATGTTTATGCATATATACATATTCATATAAAGTACAGTCAAATTTCTAATTTAAGAAAATGTTGCTACATCCCATTTAGTTCTCGTGCCCCAGATTGAGTTTGTTTTCTTCTTTTTTAATTAACCAACACCCCCAGTGCATTAGCCAATGAAGTTCATACTTCCACTACTTTAGGTCCCCAGTGCATTCTTCTCTCTACGTTCCCAGCACTATCACTGAATCTAAGTTATTGCCATTTCCCATGTAAGTTACTAGAAACACCACAGAGTGAATTTCTCATTTCTACTCCTGTCCTCTATTCCTGCTCAATTTCGTTTAAGTGAAACAGTTGGGAAAATATTACTAAAATATAGAGCAGAAAATATCTTTTTCACTTCAAATATTTTTTGTTAGGATAAAACTTATTGTTTCAATATGGTATATAAGAATTTACCGCATTTGGTCTTTGATGTCATTTCTGATAAGATCAGGAAACAGTGGGTCATGGGTAGGAGAAGGAGAGGCTTCTGTGACTGAGGACAAAGGTTGGTATTGGAAAATGTGAGGGAAGACGAGGCTAAAACAAAGAATGGATCAAACTGAGAAGGCCCAAGAACTAGATGCTTAGATCTTCATCAAAGAATTTGATCAATAAAATAACTAGATCAAAAGCTACGCTACATAAGAATTTTAAAGGGCAATGAGTCATGACTACGTTTAGTTTTGCCTCTAATAACAATATTTTAAATGTAGCTGAGGTTCTTTTCATTAGCTGATGTTTTAGGCGACATCTTGTGCTTTCATTAGTATTAATGTGGCCCATCCCCGAGTACAATGGCGGCTTCTGTGTCAAAGACAGGAAACTCACTTCTTCCTTCTTGTGCTTTCCTGGAAGGTGCAGGTCTCTCAACCTGAACTTCAGGACCTTTAATTGCACTGGAGTGAGTGTGCGGAGCCATTAGGTAAATGTCCTGCTCTTTCACTTGTTATCTTGAGATATTTACTCAGAAGCCCTCCTTGCCCAACTAGATTTTATTCCTTTACCTCTTCACCATGCTTACTGCCTCTTTCTTCCCAGAAGTCCTGCTCCAGTGCACAATTTGCCTCAAAGTCCTTGCTTTAGTTTCTCTTATAGGTAGAACTTACCATTGTATTCAAAATTATTAATTAAGAACATTGTGTATTGTGGGTATTGCAGCACAGGTGTGTGCTTCATGCGGGTCCATGAAATGAAGACTCAGAGACACTTTGAGAATGAACTTAGCTTTAGCAGCTGCAGGGGTCCTCAGTCTCTGTGGACTGACGCACTTTCCCTTAGCCCTTAGGGAATTTTATTTTTCCCTATGTTTACACTTTAGCTAGTGAATTTCCATATCTCAAAACAAACTGAATGAAAAGTACAAACACTTGTTTCATGAGGTACCACGGTTTTCTGGGTTTCCTATGACTAAGTTTTGCAAAGGCTTTGTATCCATGGGAAACTCTCAGACAAGATTCACAAATGGTATCTGTAACACAAAGAATGGATTAGGGCTGTGTGCTAACTCCTGAACTAGGCCAGTTATGGCCCAGCAGGGGTTTTACGGCTGGCAGGGGTTGCTCACTGACACTCCAGTGCCAGGCCTCCAGGAATTTCTGACGTGTTTGTGCAATGTGCTTAACACAAAGTCATTAAGACATTTCAAGATGAAAGTAAAACACTCTGGGTTTGAACATAGCACATGAGAGTATGCACACACACGTGCGCGCATGGACACACACACACTTGCATGCTTAAAACTCAGACATTTCATAATAAAAAAGATAGAACAACAATAATGGGGAAATGTGGAAGCCATATTTTACCATTATTATTGTTAATTCTTTTCTTTTTTTCATTGTCATTTTTTAATTTTTTTTATTTTCTTTTTTTTAATTTATTCTTTTTTAATTAAAATTTCCGCCTCCTCCCCGTTTCCCATTTCCCTCCCCCTCCTCCCACATATTGCCCCCTCCCCCCACTCCCCTCTCCCTATCCCCACTCCTCTTCTCCACCCCCCACTCCATTCCCCCTCCCTCTCGATACTGAAGAGCAGTTCAAATTCCCTGCCCTGCGGGAAGACCAAGGTCCTCCCACTTCTATCTAGGTCCAGGAAGATGAGCATCCAAACAGGCTAGGCTCCCACAAAGCCAGTTCATGTATTAGGATCGAAACCTAGTGCCATTGTCCTTGGCTTCTCATCAGCCTTCATTGTCCGCCATGTTCAGAGAGTCCAGTTTCAACCCATGCTTATTCAGTCCTAGTCCAGCTGGCCTTGGTGGACTCCCAATAGATCAGTTCCACTGTCACAGTGGGTGGGTGCACCCCTCGTGGTCCTGACTTCCTTGCTCATGTTCTCCCTCCTTCTGCTTCTCATTTGGACCTTAAGAGCTCAGTCTGTTGCTCCAAATTGGGTCTCTGTCTCTATCTCGATCCATCGCCAGATGAAGGTACTAAGGTGTTATGCAAGATATTCATCAGTATAGGATAGGCTCATTTCAGGTTCCCTCTCCTCCGTTGCCCAAGGTACCAGCTGGGGACATCTCCCTGGACACCTGCGAGCCCCTCTAGAGTCAAGTCTCTTGCCAACCCTAAGATGGCTCCCTTAGTTAGGATATATATTTCGCTGCTCCCGTATCCACCCTTCCTATATCACAACCATCCCCTTCCCCCAAGCTCCTCCCATCCTCCCTTTCTCACGTTTCTCACCCTATTTCCCCTTAGCCCCATGCCACCTCACCCGCAAGTTCCCAGTTTTTGCCCGGCAATCTTGTCTACTTCCCCTATCCAGGCGGATGACTATACGTTTTTCTTTGGGTTCACTTTCTTATTTAGCTTCTCTAGGATCACAAATTATATGCTCAATGTCCTTTATTTATGGTTAGAAACCAATTATGAGTGAGTACATCCCATGTTCCTCTTTTTGGGTCTGGGATACCTCACTCAGGATAGTGTTTTCTTTTTCTATCCATTTGCATGCAAAATTGGAGAAGTCATTGTTTTTTTACCGCTGAGTAGTACTCTATTATGTATATATTCCACACTTTCTTCATCCATTCTTCCATTGAAGGGCATCTAGGTTGTTTCCAGGTTCTAGCTATTACAAACAATGCTGCTATGAACATAGTTGAACAGATACATTTGTCATATGATAGGGCATCTCTTGGGTATATTCCCAAGAGTGGTATCACTGGATCTTAGGGTAGGTTGATCCCAAATTTCCTGAGAAATCGCCACACTGATTTCCAAAGTGGTTGCACAAGTTTGCATTCCCACCAGCAATGGATGAGTGTGCCCCTTACTCCACAACCTCTCCAGCAAAGGCTATCATTGGTGTTTTTGATTTTAGCCATTCTGACAGGTGTAAGATGGTATCTCAAAGTTGTTTTAATTTGCATTTCCCTTATCGCTAAGGAGGTTGAGCATGACCTTAAGTGTCTTTTGGCCATTTGAATTTCTTCTGTTGAGAATTCTCTGTTCAGTTCAGTGCCCCATTTTTTAATTGGGTTAATTAGCATTTTAAAGTCTAGTTTCTTGAGTTCTTTATATATTTTGGAGATCAGACCTTTGTCTGTTGCAGGGTTGGTGAAGATCTTCTCCCAGTCAGTGGGTTGCCTTTTTGTCTTTGTGACAGTGTCCTTTGCTTTACAGAAGCATCTCAGTTTCAGGAGGTCCCATTTATTCAATGTTGTCCTTAATGTCTGTGCTGCTGGGGATATATGTAGGAAGTGATCTCCTGTACCCATATGTTGTAGAGTACTTCCCACTTTTTCTTCTATCAGGTTCAGTGTGTTCAGACTGATATTGAGGTCTTTAATCCATTTGGACTTGAGTTTTGTGCATGGCGATAGATATGGATTTATTTTCATTCTTCTACAGGTTGACAACCAGTTCTGCCAGCACCATTTGTTGAAGATGCTTTCTTTCTTTCATTGAATACTTTTAGCTCCTTTATCAAAAATCAGGTGTTCATAGGTTTGTGGGTTAAAATCAGGGTCTTCTACTCGGCTCCATTGATCGACTTCTCTGTTTTTATGCCAATACCAAGCTGTTTTCAATACTGAAGCTCTGTAATAGAGTTTGAGGTCAGGGATGGTAATGCCTCCAGACGATCCTTTATTGTATAAGATTGTTTTGGCTATCCTGGGTTTTTTGTTTTTCCATATAAAGTTGATTAATGTCCTCTCAAGATCTGTGAAGAATTTTGATCGGATTTTAATGGGGATTGCATTGAATCTATAAATTGCCCTTGGTAGAACTGCCATTTTTACTATGTTGATGCTCCCAATCCAAGAGCAAGGGAGATCCTTCTATTTTCTGGTATCCTCCTCAATTTCTTTCTTCAAAGACTTAAAGTTCTTGTCAAATAGATCCTTCACTTCCTTGGTTAGAGTTACCCCAAGATATTTTATGTTATTTGTGGCTATCGTGAAGGGTGATACTTCTCTGATTTCCTTCTCTGCTTCCTTATCCTTTGTGTATAGGAGGGCAACTGACTTTTTGGAATTGATCTTGTATCCTGTCATGCTACTAAAGGTGTTTATCAGCTGTAGGAGTTCTTTGCTGGAGTTTTTGGGGTCGCTAATGTACACTATCATATCATCTGCAAATAATGAAAGTTTAACTTCTTCCTTTCCAATTTGAATTCCTTTGATCCCCTTATGTTGTCTTATTGCTATTGCTAGAATTTCAAGCACTATATTGAAGAGGTATGGAGAGAGTGGACAGCCTTGTCGTGTTCCTGATTTTAGTGGAATAGCTTTGAGTTTCTCTCTATTTAATTTGATGTTAGCTGTCGGCTTGCTATAAATAGCTTTTATTATAGTTAGGTATGACCCTTGTATCCCTAATCTCTCTAAGACCTTTATCATAAAGGGATGTTGAATTTTGTCAAATGCTTTTTCAGCATCTAATGAAATGATCATATGTTTTTAATCTTTCAGTTTATTTATATGATGGATTACATTGATAGATTTTCATATGTTGAACCAGCCCTGCATCTCTGGGATGAAGCCTACTTGATCATAATGGATAATTTTTCTAATGTGTTCTTGGATTTGGTTTGCCAGTATTTTATTGAGGGTTTTCGCATCGATATTTATGAGTGAGATTGGCCTGTAGTTCTCTTTCTTGGTTGTGTCTTTGTGTGGTTTTGGTATCAGAGTAACTGTGTGGTTTGTTGGAGAGTGTATCACTGTGGGGGTGGGCTTTTAGGTCTTTTTTTCAAGTTTCATTCAGTGCAAAAGTCCGTTGACTTCCTGTTGTCTTGGAGTCAAGATGTAGGATTCTCAGCTCCAGCACCACATCTGCCTGCATGCCGCCATGCTCTCCATCATGATGATGATGGACCGAACCTCTGAAACTGTAAGCCACTGCCTCATTTAAATGTTTTCCTTGTAAGAGTTGCAGTGGTCATGGTGCCTCTCTTCATGGGGTGGGGGGGAACTAAGACACTTAGTTGATTTCTCCTTGCTGTGATAAATAAAATACCACTCCCCCCCCCAGAAGCAACTCAAAGGGGGAAGGGTTTATTCTGTATTACAGTTCCTAGATACAGTTCAGTGGGGTGGGGGGATATGGCAGCAGACAGGGAAGGCAATGTGGCAGGAGTGGTCACATTAAATCCACACTCAGGTATTACAGAATGAACAGACATTGGGGCCAGAGTATAAAAGCTCAAAGGGGATCCCAGTGTCTCACTTCCCCCAGCAAGGCTGTAACCTGAAGTTCCAACGTCTTCCAAGGCCAGCACCACCAGCTGGAGACCAAGTGTTGATATACATGAGCCTACAAGGGACTGCTTCACATTTAAATCATAACAGGACTTAATTTTTTTTTATTTGACAAAACCTAAACATTTTCAACTTTATCACAGCACAAACCATTTTGTTTTAGAGTTGATCTTGGATAGTGTCTGGGAAAACAATGATTGATGATCAACTTGTTTCTGTTTGTATTGGCATCATTGTTTATTAAAGAGGGCAATTATTTATATCTTGTTTGATTAATTAGGTTACTGTGGGATATAAATCTCAAATATGGACATAAGGAAATGTCTAATTACAAAGCCTCTGAACTCTCGCGCTAACTACCACGCCACTTACTCTGAAATCCATGACTTTTCAGTAAACCAAACTTTTGAAATGAAATTAAAATCTAAAGTTTAAATGGTCTGTTGGTAATTCTCATAGTATACTTTTATTACATATGTGCTTGCTTTCACACTAATACAGAATCTAAAAGAAACAATTAAATGGAAATGCATATTTTTTTCAACTTACAGACTGAAAGATGCAGAGTCTGTAACTTGCTTGTTGGTAGATAACAAGAAGATGCTCTGTCACAACTGCTGGGTCCTGCTGTGCTCTGACAAGATCACTCTGGGAAATTTCTCTTACTAAATTATAATATGAAATTACTCTATGCCAAACACATAGTTAATATAAATAAGTATGTTTTCCTTAATGTCCTCTGTTCTTGTTTGATAATCCAGTGAACAATCATTGTCTGCTATCAGAAACTAAAAATAATTCTAAAAATAACCTAAGGACTAGTTCAAGCAAGAGAAAAAGGTTTTAACTGTTTTGCTTTGTGTTGTAGTATATATTTCAGCTTTTTGACGTTCTCAGTCTTCTAAGTAGGTCATAGTCTGGTCATCTAGAGCATGAATATGATTACTCTAATAAAGTCTTGTAGAAATTCAGATTTTACATATATAGCTTATGTGTTTCTTCTGGATTTTTACTGATTGTGAGAAAATATCATATGTTTATCATAAATATTTTTAACTGGTTAAAATATGGGGTATAATTTTGTCTTACATTTATTTATTTGTTCTGTTACTACCTTAATTTTTTGAAAAATTATATGAGTGTTTTAGGTTCAGGTGTATATTTCACACAGGCAAGAACTGATAGAAGAAAAAGGATATTGATTTCTGACAAAACCACATTTATATTCAAAACTTGCTAAATATATTAATATTTTACTTGAGAAAATTGAAATTTCTGATATGTATAGACAAGATTCTATTAATTAGTTCTCCCCTCAATTCTCAGATTGGAAAACTTTATTAAAATCATATATTTCTAAAGAAACAAGACTTGGTTGATAGTGCTATGACTTCTTTTTTTTTTTTTTTTTTTGGTTTTTCGAGACAGGGTTTCTCTGTAGCTTTGGAGCCTTTCCTGGAACTCCCTTTGTAGACCAGGCTGGCCTCGAACTTACAGAGATCCGCCTGCCTCTGCCTCCCAAGTGCTGGGATTAAAGGCGTGCGCCACCACCGCCCGGCGTGCTATGACTTCTTATATCATGTTAAAAGTAGATGCTTAAAAAGAATTATAAATGTCCTTAAAACTGTGTGACATCAACAATGTATATTAACTGTATATATGTATATAATTGTATATACAACTACTTATATTAAATACAGTGTATATAGAACTAGATACATAAACACTGTTCTCTAAATATCTACAATACACTTTTATGGTGGATGTTTATTATAACTAAGGCATATAGGATTGCTGTAGAATGTAAAAGCTGACCACACTTCTTTGTCAGCACTTGAACTATCAAGTGCTATTTCCTCAGTCATAATGCAGTTATCTCTTTAGCAGTGTGTTAGGTCTGGATGGCCCCTGTGACAATACCCCTGCTTTTGTGCCATCAGATATGTGTCGCTGTTTCACGCCTTCCATTCTTTCCTTTACTCTCCGGCTTTCCCCTAATCTATCCCCAATTTTTCTGACAACTCTGTCACATCAGCTTCTCTTCCTAGATTACAATCTAGAGGAGTCCAACTCATAATGAGACTGTGATAATTCAAATAGTGGGGTTAATAAATTGTTTGACTGATGGTGGAAGACAGGTTTTTATGATAAAATCTTCAGCCTTTGAGCATTTTTTCCTTTTCTTTCTGCTCCTACGTTTTGGATAGAAATTGATGCCTGAAATTTTGCATTTAAATAATTTAATACCTGGAAATAAAATCTCCTTTATAAGTTAATACAACACTAGGACAATAAAACCTTTATCTGGAGAAGAACAAAACACCTCTGATGCATATCTAACACACACTTGGGTCCTAATGCTTGTGTGAAATATACAGTTCCCTCAGATATACACATGGGAGTTGAATTTGCAGATTGCTCTACTTTCTGTTTATTGAGGTCACTTAGTGATCCCCAATATAACCTTATGGTTAGCACCCCAATAACTGATGCTCCACTAGTCATTTCTCACCTTTCTGATTAAGCTGACAAATTATTATTTTATGCTTTCTTGACCTTTGACTTACCTCTGTCTCAATTCTTTGTTACATATACATATAAAGTTTCCTGATTTAAAAGCATGTGGCTTATTTATTCCAGCTATGCCTATGCTAACATAAAGTAGAAATTCAATAATTTTGATTGAATATATAAGTGCTTCCTCTACAATGATGGAAATTGACATTGTATCAAACCTATGGGATTAATTTAAGCAAAGATTTAAGAAACATTTTGTGTGCTGAAGAACACAAAAATGAACACTATATAGGCTCTTCCTGCCCCCCCCCCAAAGCAACATTATATGTGTGTTTGTTTTCCATTGCTGTGTCAAAATAACTATGGCAAATAACGCAAGGTAGGAAAGTTATTTCAATTCACAGTTTCAGTTTGTACTCATCTGATTCTGTTGCTTTGGGCCAGGGATAAGGGATGTTGGAGCAAATTGCTCTTCCTGTGAAGGCTAAGAAGCTAAAACAGAAACAGGAAGAAGCCAGAGTTCCCAATACTCTATTTACGGCCACATCCTTGTGAGGGATGTCACTTCCTCCCACTAGCCTTCATCTCCTAAGGTTCCAAAACTCCCCACTGGTGCCACAGGCCTTGAGAATATGGTCTTTAGGATGATGTTTACATGTGACAATGTGTAAGAAGAGATGAGAAGGTAAAAACTAATAATGTTGCCCTGCACTAGAAAGATAAGCCAGTATGTGTAACAAGCATTTCCTCACATTTTACCAGCTTAACTCTTCAGGATGTTACTTTCTACTAACTCACATTTGCTGTGGTTCTGGCAACTTTATTTACTCTTTGTAAACTTGGCGCAAGAATCTGGGCTCACTCTATATGTGTCTCAACTACTCAGTGTCTTTGAATCCAAACAGGGATAGGAGAGAGGATGTGAGTGAGACCATGAGATGTGAGTGAGTGGGACCAAAGTTTGAAAGAGATATTCTTGTAGCCACATTCTTGCTACCCACATCCCACTTCTAATTGCATGAGTTTAGAAAGCCATTCTTCCTACCTACCCAGTGATCACCTAGTGATCCTATCTTGCAGTATTTAGCACAGTAAGAAATAAATCAATGAAATTCAGCAATTTAAAATGTTTTGTTTTACACCTCAAGTTATTTATCATTATACTTAAAAACATTGACTGTATTAGTAAATCTTCAATATGAAAGACTCTTTTCAAATAAGAGAACATATTGCACCAAGCAGCTATGTCTCAGTACTTCTGGAATCTTATTGTTTCATCTGCTCATCAATCTCTATCTGAAGAGTCTATCAATGTCTGTTGTCATGAAACAGTCTATTCATAATAGTATTCAGAAGAAAACACATACAGACTTGGCCAGTATAGCCAGGCTTACACGACCCTTTTCTTTGCCTACTCTTATTGGCCAACTGGCTAGTAACATAAAACTAAAACTGACATAACTTTTGAATGTGTATGAAAAATAATACAAATGTCCTCTGAGCTCAGTCCTGATGATGTCACTGGACATCATAAAGCTAAAAAAGGAAAATAAGGTAGACTTTAAGAATTTTGTGATTGAAAACTACTTTTGAATAAATGAATAGTAAGATGTTGATTTATGTAAGAGTCCTTATCATTTGAAAGCACCTTGTTAGAAGGTCTAAGGACTATCTTTGTGTTTTCCGTGATTTAATTTCATATTGAGAGAAATAGCACTATCTTCTTGCTGTTACACTGTTCAGTTGCTGAACTGTAATGTACTTGAAAAGCAGTTTGAATTAAATTTTGCTTTAGAGGGAAAAGAGCTAGGCTATTTATACTCACACACTAAGAAGTAAAAACCATTCTAACTTCAAAGTCTTGATGGTGAAAATATATCTCTGTTTTGCCCCTTATTCCATTTTTTTCTTCATTTTGAGTCGGAGTCTCAGAATGAATTCCATGCTGAGCTGAGTTGACAAAAATGGTGAGATTACAGGTTTGCTTTATCACAACCAGCTCCGAGCTATTTAAGTATTTTGCATCTTATGTAATTCATTCATTTCTAAATGGCATGATTTCTTAAATAGCATCTATTTAAGCCCATTAACTCCATGTTCCCAACATAAAATTAAAATTGGATACAAAGCATGCATAGAAGACTAGACTAAAATAGGTGTTCAGAGGAAAACAGACGCTTGTGTGGTTTTGTTGTTAAAGACTACCATTTTAAAATTAAAGGGTTTAGAGCAGAGGTTCCCAACCTATGGGTTGAGAAGTTCAACAAGCCTTTCAAAGAGGCCACCTAAGACTATTGGAAATATTTACATTATGATTCATAACAGTAGTCAGTTATGAAGTAGGGGGTCACCACCACACGAACTATATTAAAAGGTTGCAGCATTGGGAAGCTTGAGAAACACTGTTTTAGACAATTGTACAAAAATAAAGTATTAAAATATTATATACAGTATTATATAATATCCTAATTAATGACATAATAAATGCATGATGGAATCAAAGTTATTTAGGAATTTAAGGGGAAAATTTTAGTGTTAGATTAGCTAGACATTCTCTTGGTAAGATTGAATATGAGTTGAGGGTACAAAGTTCAAGGTGATAACACAGATTCCTCCTAGTAAAGTCAACAAGGGAGCTATTGGGCCAAAATTATCTCAGGGCCTGTACCTTGAGGACTATAGGACAGAAAAAAGCCTGACTCAAGTTCAGAGCCCAGACTTTGAGGCCTGTAGCACAAGGGAAAGCCTGGCTCAATTTTGAGTGAGCAAGAGACAGCAAAAACTAGGTAGAATCCCCTCTAGCCAGGGGGAGGGTTTGGGTGCTTCTCATTGGCTGAAGGTACCCTTATATCACAGGATGTCGCTTAACCTTTATAAGTGGATGCTCACAGTAATAAACTGAGTTCCTGCTTTGACTCGACTCCCTATTATGTCTAATTGTCTTGCATTGGGCTGTGGAAAGGGCAGATAGCTCACTCACCTTTTCCTGGGGAATAAGGAGGCTCAGGAAGCCTAGCAGGAACAAAAGATGAAAAGCCAAGGGTTGAAGCCATGAGGGAACTTCAGGGAACAATGTGTGGAAAGAGGTCTCTTGGAGGAATGTTCCTTTTAGGAAAAGCTATAGTATAGTTTTAGATTAGCATCCTCATGAAGAAGCTGTAGGATTTAGCATCACTTTCTGAAACACGATATGATCATGCACCTGATCTTTTATAAATGTGGTTTCTGTTCTTGAAATCTCAGATATAGTAGGAATTGAAACCTTTGTGTCATTTTAAAGTGCCTTCACTCCTTTATTCCAGCTCAAAAGCGGACCGATTCATTCTTAACCGTTTGAATCTTCACAGAAAAAGCCGTGTCTTCATAGAAAAAGTTGAGTACCACAAATTGAAGGAGATAAAGTGATGAGTTCAACTGGGTCCAGTCTGTGGAGGAGCTTGAATATCAGACTAATGGGTTTGGATTTCATGGTAGCCACGAAAGGTCTTTAAAGAATGCTCACAAGTGGGAAATACAAAACCAAGCATTGTAGAAAATCAGTGTGGACTTACTATGTAGGCTCTATGTATGTGGAAGTTGATAGACTAGAGCTACCTCGGAGATCTGCATAAACAATCACTTAGGCAATTTTATCATTTTATTACCAGTTCTGCACTGTAATCTACAAGAATGTTTAGTATCTTTTCCTCTTTTCTATTTCTTAAAGATCAGAGGACTGACCTCTTTAGACCTCACAATAGTTTAATTGACTTATAGTCAAAGAAAGAAAAATCTGTGACAGCCAAAGGAAGTAGGGAAATAAAAGGGAAAATAATTCAGTTACAGTGCCACATAACTTCTAACTTATTCTAATCAATAATATCATCTATTACAGTATATATATTGACTTGTTTTCATCTTGCAAATCAATCTTACTAAAATCATTCAAGAAATACAGTGCTATTATACAAGAAATTAAAGCAGACAAAGCTTTTGTAAGTACCAAATGTTGACATCATCACCAGTCTTCTAAGGAAAATATCACAGTGTTCTGAAATTTTCTCAAATAGTTAGCACTTAAAAGGTGATAATGCTTTAGGGGATTAGCATCCTGGATGGACTATTTAATGACCTATTTCATTCCCTGGGAGAAAAAAAGTGGCTTAGGAATGCTAGATAATGTTGGAATAATGAAGAAACTTAGGAATGATGAATGCTATAAGAAGATAAATGGTAAAAATGCTGAAAGAAGATAAAATTCACATTTCTTGCCTAGCTCCATTTCTATCACAGCCCTGGGAGCCATCAACCACAGCTGATTGTTTTTTAGAAACTTGAAGAGATATCGCAGCAACTCTTGGGTGCCTGTATTAGTTTCTTTACTTAGGGCTATGGCAACATACTTGACAAAAGGGGATTATTCTGATTCACAGTTCAAGGCTGCAGTCCTTCCCAGTGTCGGAGTCCTCAAGCAGGAACTTGAGGCAGCTAGCCGCATTAAGACCAAAGAGATGACTGCCTGAATTCACCTACCTATTTCTTCTTCGTAGGGCTTTCCAGGTCCTATCAAGTTACTTATTGAAATTAACCACAATGCCCCACCAAATCTGAACTTCCTTGATAAGGCTTTCTTTTTTAGTACTCACTTATCATCTTTCAGGTATATAATTTCATTTCATGATCGGGGTGGGGGAGCGTGGAGAAACATCATGCTGCAGGCTTTCTTCCCTTAAATAGATACACAATGATGCTCGAATGCCTGAGATGACCTGAATGAGAAGGATGTGGCTCCTGCGCTGACTTCTCAGGAGATAACATGCATCTAAGATTGACCACAGCCTGTACCTGAAGGTCAAAGTAATATCTTCATAAATAGGCAAATCTTTATGGAGCACATCCACAGCCTGAAGGCAGACAAGGACCACCTACAAGAAGCTTCTGACTGGCCAGGCTGAGGCTAGCAGATCTAAGACCATGGAAGTGTGATAGTACCTGGAGCAGGTCAAGGAGGGTGGAGATCACTAAGGAGGGAGAGACCAAGAAATAATGCTTCCCTAGTGTCTTTACATAGTGGGCTGCCTGTGGGCTTGGGTGGGTCAGTCATCAAAATAAAAAACAAGCTTTTGTCTGTTGCCCTCTTTTAAAAAAGAAAAATAAAAAGGACATTTCCTCCCTCAAAATGATTGCTAACAAAATAAAGCAAACAAACAAAATCAAATGTGTTGTATTGATAGCCAAAGGCTATGGACTGGAGAGACAGCTCAGCTGTTAAGGGAGCATTTGCAGTGTACTAGAGTTTTGTTCCCAGTATCCATGCCAAGTTGTACACCACCACTTATAACTAAAGAAACAAGGGGTTTATTGTCTTCTGCTGACTTTTGTGGACACCACAGTCATATTCATTAAAACATATTATCACACATATATACATGTAATTGGAAGTAAAAACAAAATCTTTTAAATTAAATATTCAATTATAGGAATATTTAATTAAATATGTAATGAAATATTCAAGTTATAGGAGCTTGAAGTGCAACGAATATACTCATGGATATTATTAGGCACCGCAGCAAATGAATCAATCTGTCATTCGTGGATGTCTTTCCATAGTCTAACTGTTCAAAAATTCAATATAGAAATGAATATAACATATAAAAGAGTGGCACAGTGGGAATGATTGTCTCATACTTGGAATGTGTGTAAAATGCTGACAGAATAATTGATTAGTATTTTTTAAACACAGTTAAAAGTTTTTGTATAATTTTCATCAGAAAATCTGAACAAAAGTAATTAAAAAAGGATTAAATCAGAGACAAATAACTTTCTGCACACTAGACCATGCATTTGAGTAATTCCTGAAGATGCCATTGTGAGAGGTGTGGCTGGAAGGCAAGTGAATCGGGTGTGTGTGTGGCCAGGGCGTTGGCGGGGTGGGGACATCTGACAAGCTGTAGCAGGACCTGTAAGATTTCACAAGGTTACAAAGAGCCAGCATCAGCCAAAGATGAATTTCTCCACAGAAGATGATAACGACTGTGTACCAAAGAGTCACAACAATACTGTTAGCATCCCTGAGGAGCTCAGGGAAGCTCTCGGGAAAGTAAAAAAAAGCTGCCTGGTCTGTGGAATACCTCATTGTGGCATGAGAAATAAGCAGGACTTTTCAGGTTTCTTTGTGCCCTAACTTGTCCATGTGCAGCTCAAAGGTAAGGATATGGACCAGATAATGAATATGAAGGAGGCAGAAATGCAGGCAAGTCGAGAACAAAAGCTGAAAAGCAAGCTCGGGGAAGGTCCAGCTCAGCTTCTCCAACCATCATCTCCGAATCTTAGTAAGCATTATGTGTGTAAATCTTTTCTCATCCAGTCTTATTAACAGGCTTATACACCCTCAAAAGACCATCTAGCTGTAGCGAACAGTTTGACGTAGCTATAGGCACAGCAGGCATTGCTAACCAGCACAGCATCATTTGGGATAATATGTTTTTTCTTTCTAATTTTCAAATTACAGACTGATGATAACCCAATCTTTTATTTTCCTGGGAAAAGAAATCTAAAGATTTTTTTTTCCAATATTGGCTATTAGCTGGAACCAGATCCGAGACAGATGGCCATGATTATTCTCTTTGCCCTGCTGAATTGGCATAGAAATAGCATGCTTGCCTTTCTAGAGCCTGAAATCAAATGGCTCTCCAGCTATTTGCTATAATCTACTTTAACAAACCTCTTACTTGTGTTGAACTTTCCAGTTCAGCAGGAATGTGATTTGCCGCAAAACCAACAAGCATAACAGCGTTGCTAATGATGTTCTTCCCTGGCCATGTCTCCTGGGAAATGTGGAAAGTTTGTATATAGAAGGAATCGTAAAGTTGTCCCATACCAGAACAATAAAATTAAGAAATACAACTTTGACATGACACACAAATGTCTAAGTTCATGTCTTAGTCAATTTGGGCTGATGTAATAAAACATCTTAGATTATGAAGTTGTGTAGGGATCAGAAATTGACTTTTCAAGGGTCTCATGCCTGGTAAATCCAGGATCAAGATGATAGTAGCTTCACTATCTGGTGCCAGCCAGGTCTGCGTTCGCCAGATGGAACCTTATAATTGTATCCTTGTAGGGCAGAAAAGCAAACAGACAACTTTACTTTGTCTTTATACAGCAGCTGATCCTTTAAATGCTCTGTGTTGACTTAATCACTTCTTCAAGACTCCTTAATACTTTTAGGTTTGAGAGCTGCATTTCAGTACAGGGATTTGAGCGGTCTTATTAAACATTCAGATCATGGCAATACTTGTAGGCTTGCTAATTATGGGCTTTAGAACAGGTCTCAATAGCTAATTAATTTTGTGTAACGGAACAATCTATGCATTCCACCCTTTCTTGCCCCAGGTAACCCCTGTTATATTTTCTATTTCTGTGAGTTTAGCTATTTCGTGGATCTCATATAAGTTAAATCACGTAGTATCTGTCCCCTTGCAACTTATTTCATTTTAGTATCATATCTTCCAGATTCTACCTCAATAGCCCAATCTTCACAGTCAGGTTTGATTAAATCTTTTCCTTGGGGTGTCCCTTCTGTCTCATTAACCCAACAACACAAGTTTGAAGGCCTAAAGGCTACTCTCTACGGGAGTCACGTGATGAACTCTAGAAATCTGGCTAAAGCATGTGCCTTATTCACACTTGGCCTTAGAAATTGGTTGTCAGTGACATATTTACATGGTCTCAGTTCTCAGGAGAGCTCTTTCAATGGGTGCCCATTTCCGTGACTATATAGCAAGGTCACTGGCTGCAGATGAAGGAGACTTGAGTGACTTCTGCTTAAGCTTTTCTCTTGTGCATTATATGCCACTGGTGGTTTACAGCCACATGATGGCACATCCAGGAATGGTCAGCAGCAAGCCATGTGCCTTCTTGTGCTCAGCTGTGAGCCAAAGTTTAGAAAACGGGCATGCAGAAATGGGGTTAGAGAGGTCCCCTGGGTGTTTCATTGCCAATCCTATAGCCCTCAAAGCAAAACTGCTTTTATGTAGTGATTGCCTTCCTTGAATTTGCTTATCTCCCAGTGTTTCCCAATGCATTACTTTTTAATTCATGAACAACTTTTGCTATGAGACTCGATTAATATTTAAATGCCTCTAAGTTTACCTTGGTATCCTAGGTTCAAAATTGCCTGGTATCTTTCTTTTGTATGGGTTAGGCCAGTACTCAGTGAGATGCTAGCAATGGCTTCCAATATGTAATTAGAACAGATACCTTAGATGGATTTTGTGTTCAGGCATAAGTAAAGTACTCATTGAACTATTTCATTCCTGTTGTTAGCTACAATCTGTATTTCTGGTCTCAGAAATATCCAGTGTTATCTGAGCAACCAAATTAGCATCCTACCAGGACATTGTAAATCTCCATTTTTTGACAATCGTTTAGAAACTGTTTCAACTCGGGCCCCTGCTCGAATTTAAGTATTTTTAATGGTGCTTTTGTAAATAGGAACCATTATGATTTTTAGACTAAAAAACAAAGATCCCATGGCAAAGCCAAAGCAACCAGATTCACCCTGGTCCTTGGCAGTGCCTGTAAGCTAGGTATTTGTATGGTTTCAGGGTTGCTGCTACTTGCTCCAGTCCTTTTAATCCCCAGATCTTTGAATTTTAGCTGAACTTATTAGCTTGCCTCTGTTTGTCACGTGAGCCCCTGTAGTCCTTAACTCCTTTGACCTTCTCCTCAGAGGAGGCATTTTCATAATAACAGTCGATACAATTTACTAGCTTGCTTTGAATGTTTATTTAATCAAAGGCTCATCTCATGGAACTACAGCAGTTAGGTTGGCAAATTCAAATATACTCCAGTGGTCTAGTATATTTACTTCTCTGCAGTATGAGGTCAAATGATGCTGAGTTGTTCATGGAAATGGCAACAAACGGGAGAACACTAGTCTAGTTTCTGGTAACAAGGGGGCCCCTTTGGCCTGAGGTGCTTCTCTACAGGAAAGACATCACCTAGTCAAAGCTGTTGGCACCACCTCACTCACGCCTTTATAAGTTACAGATAACAAGCTCTTTGCACCTGTGAGCTCCGTTAACAACAAAGCTCCGGGGACCAAAAGTCATGCATCGGTCATTCTCTCCACCATCTTGGTATCCTGTGCTATTTACAATTTGTGCCTTAAAACATGTAGGGAGTTAGCAAAAGTTCTTACCCATCATGACCATTTAAAACTCCAGGAAGGTGACTTAGGCAGTGTATGTAGATAGAATGACACAGACTATCGTCTCTAATAATACAGAGTGTCTAGTATGAGAATAGATTCAGTTAAAGTCAACTAAACATGGAAACCCTCCCACTCTTGCTCCCTACACCTAACCTCAGCCGGCTGTTAGTCCTTCCACATGGCATCTCCCAGTTTTCCTCCTTTCCCAAGGCCCTTCCAGAGCACTGTGTCTCCCAAGAGTGCTGCCAACATTGCATACCTCTCTCTCTCATATAGTAATCTTGGGGAATTATGCCAGCTAGTGCCAGGCCTTTACCTGACTGCTCTCACAAGCCTGTGGTCTTCCTTCCTTAGCACTGTTTTAGCATTGCTCAGTTCTCAGTGTTTCTCATACTCCCTCTGGCTTGCCCGTAGAAATACATTCAGGTTGGGGTTCAAGTGCTTTCTCTTTGAGATTCTTCTTATTTGATTTGATTTTTTTAAGGATTCCCATCATTTTGTTGTTGCTGTTTTGGTTTGGTTTTTTTGAGACAGGGTTTCTCTGTCTCTTTGAAGCCTGTCCTGGAACTAACTTTTGTAGACCAGGCTGCTCTCGAACTCAGAGATCTGCCTGCATCTGCCTCCTGAGTGCAGGGATTAAAGGTGCATGCCACCACCACCTGACCCAGGATTGTGGTTTTTAGAAATTTGCAGTGACTATTTAAGAGGGCTTGGAAGGTCAGAACAATACCTTGTCCTCCATATGTTAATAATTATTACACCCATTTCTTTATTAGAGGCGTGCTTGACATGCTGGGGTTGTACTTCTGACAAGTATAAGGTGGAGGAAAAGTTGCAAGTTAGAAAGAAAAGAAAAAAAATCAAGGGAGGGAGGAGAAGAAGGATTGGGGAGCTATTCTGATTATCTTTAATACTACTTACACTGCTAAGTGGGTGGGTTATGACCACTTCCTTTCTTCCCATTTCTCTCTTCATGTCTCTCTCTCTCTCTCTCTCTCTCTCTCTCTCTCTCTCTCTCTCTCTTTCTCACTCTCTTTCTCTCTCTCTTTCCTGGCCATTTATTCTTATGTAACTCCTTATACATTTTTGGAGTCTTTAGTTCCATTTATGTCTCCTGAATATTATTTTCTTGTCTTCCCAGAAGCTAGATTATGTAAGAGACCAGGAGAAGTAACCCCTCCCGATTGCAGCACCTTTGATTATTCTAGTCAGGAACAGTAATGGAAGTGTTTCCCTGGTTCTCAAACAGCCTAAATCCCAGGAGCTTCATAGCCAGTAGTAGCATCAGGGTTGGTGCATTTGTGGTACACAGAAAGCATGCAATTAAAATGCATTAAGTGATTCCATGTTCAAACAGGTCCCTGAAGTTGATCACTTTAGTATAGGATGAATCTCAATATTTATATGGGTAACAAAGCTTTACAATTCCAATCCTCCATAATAGCTGTTTTAAATTTATTTACACATCTATTCAACAGGAATGAAAGAACAGCAACACAGACTATTTGTAGTGATGCATTTTTTTTCCTGCTGCCTCTGCTATCGCTTTAGAAAAACTGCACTTGCTAAGTGTGAGGAGACAAAAATCAGAGCTCTCACTTTAAAGGGAACAGAGAAAGTTTAGACTAGAGCTAAATTTGGATGACCATGGCCATGGGAACACAAAGTAAGGTTATCAAAAATTCATTGTTTCCATGTGGAGGGAGTTTTATAGTTTCACAGAACAAAGTCATAAACCGATACATGTTTAAGGCACCTTGGTGCTTCCATCAGAAAGGTGAGTGCAGCAAGATGGAAGAAACTTTCCTCTAGGCCTCAGCTGCTGCTGAATGATGTTTGTAACTTTCGGATTGGTGGAAGCTAGGGGTCTCCGTTAAAAAGATTCCAAAAGACTTTTAACTTTTATGGGCAAGGAATGGTTCTTTGTGGGGCTAAACCTAGCCCAAAATAAAGTAATCTCTGAACTTAGAACATCCCAGCCTCTCCAGATCACTGCAGTTCTATCAGTCCATCGGTCTTTGCAAACACAGCTTCTTTCCAGGAATTCTAATTGGCAGATGTAATCTCAAATTTTCACTAATTTTCATCACAAAGCTTTTAAATGAAGTTTTTCTATGTTAAACTAGACTTGTTTATGGAGTTTTACTCATATGTATGGGCTGATTGGTTCCATTCTTAAAGCTCTTTGTTTATTATAACCCTCTTTTTGCAATTCTTTATGATTTTATCACTGTTATAAAGTTAGTTAAGTTGGAATATCAGATATTTGAAAAATGAAAAGCAAGATGGAAAACTTTATTGCCATTATGAAATTAAAGGGGCTGCATATAAACTCTTCATTTGAGATGTAATTTAATTTACAGGCTTATTTCATTTCATGGACATGATCTTGATTTCGTCTATTGTGAAGACACGCTTACAATGTCACATTGTCTTTCTAGTTTTCCACATTGCTGCATTTATTGTACTTTAAACATTTGTCTAGCCTTACTTTTCTGTTTTTCTGGTAGAGTTACATGATTTCTTTTCTGACCTTCCTAATTATTCTTTTTTTTTTTTTTGAGCCCCTGTCTTTTCTCTAAAGGCTCATTCAAGTCACTGATATGTTGATGAGTATCATTAGTCATTTTTTAAGGAAGTCTAAAGAAAAAACACCCTCTTTCTTCAAGTTTTCCAGGTTTTGTTGTTGTTGTTATTGTTATGACTAGTTCTGTAATATCTACCTGGTGACATGAGATAGCTAAGAACAGTGGTGTAAAATTGGCTTTCACAAGGGCTGTGAAGTGGTTTCAGTGCCCATTGACTGAATTCCCAGTCTCCTTGAATTCTTGCATAGTTGTATTTCCAGTTCTTAGAACACTGTCTAGCATATGGTAGTCATGGCACATTTTGTTAAATAAGCAAAAGAACAAAGAAGTTCACCTTAGTTCCAAGAAAGATGACAGAAAAGCACTCCCCGAAAGGGCTAGCCTGGTAACTCTATCCCTTGTCTAGCCCCTTCATGAACCTAAATTATTTTAAGATTAAGGATTAGTACTTAGTTTTTGAGGTCATTTTTTTGGACAAAAGTTTATATGAATAAAAGGTACATAGTAGATATTTTACATTTTTGTATCATGTTTCTAAATATAGCATGTATGTGGTTAAAGTAAATCCCATTAAAACAAAAAAAGCAGAAAAGGGCGAAAAGGAGAAAGGGTAAAAGGGAGGCAGGGAGGCAGGGAGGGAGGGGGAAAGGGAGCGAAGGAAAGAGAGAGGAAAATAATGCCAAATATATACTGAGTCTCTATGTTATATACTCTGAATTGTGTTGTGTGGGTTATAGTGTAAAATTAAGAACAAGAATTCTAGGGGAAGTATTAATAGCCTGAGAGACCAGCCCTCAAGGCTACACCCAGGGTTTGAAGAAAAGCTCCACAGCACAGAAAACTGAAATTAATGTTTTTCTATCTGAGCGGTATGGAATAAATTCACATACATGCTTTTCAGGTCATGTTCTTTATTTTTCTGTCTATTCTTCTGTCCTCCAATTTTCTTCTAAGTTCTAATTCTTTCTGGTTCTCTTTTGTTTCAATTCTCTCTTACTTCATTGTTCACCTAGCTTAAAAACACTTTCTATAGGAGGCTTGAGGAAAAAAGAAAAAACGTTGCAAGAGTTATATCTCATTGGTCATAGCACATTTCTTGGGTAAATGATAAAGGTCGGCCGTTCTCCATGGTGATGCAAGGTTTCAAGGTTCCTGGTGTAAGACTGTGACGAGAGGATGGGGCACAGTGCCTAGTGAGAGATTGTGAGGCAAAGGTCTTATCAGCCAGACTTGGCAACTGAAGGGTTGGCATGGTGTTTTTAGGTTGCTTTGTATCCATAACCTTCGTTAGACATATATGCAACTCTGACCTTGTGCCATCTGTAAAGTATTTAACGTATGATTCATATACAGAAACATTCAGTCTAGTTTGAACTTGCTCTGAGCTGAAAATGAGCTAATTGTGTGTGGTTGAGTTAAAGGAACAAAGCAGGCTCTTTAAGTGTCTTACAGTCCTCGTGGGACAATAGATCTAATTATGAAGCATATCCTCGTATATTTTCTATATATCAAAATTATACAATAAATGAGAGTCATCTTCCTGACCACCCACAGATATATGTGCCCATAAGATTGAAATGCAATCATGAGATTATGCACATATATCATATCAAATTACACACTACAGTGCAGGTATTGGGAAGACACCATACCTACTTTAGCAAATGTGAAATTACAGACAGGAGTAACAGTTTCTAGAGTCAATGGTCCCATAGGCCCTGCCTGGACAGGATTTTCCTCCATCAGAGAATCACTCCTCTGGTGGGTTGACATCTGAACACAAGTTGCCACCTGCTGCTGTTGTAATGAGAGCGGCGGGGCTGCGTCCCCGGCACCCAGCCGCCCACATGGCTTATGCCCTGAAATAATTACACGGAAACTGTATTCTTTTAAACACTGCCTGGTCCATTAGTTCCGGCCTCTTATTGGCTAGCTCTTACATATTGATCTAACCCATTTCTAATATTCTGTGTAGCACAACGAGCTGGCTTACCAGGAAAGATCTTAACCTGCGTCTGTCTGGAGTGGGAGAATCATGGCGACTCCTGACTCGGCTTCTTTCTCCCAGCATTCTGTTCTGTCTACTCCGCCTACCTAATTTTCTGTCCTATTAAAGGGGCCAAGGCAGTTTCTTTATTACTTAACCAATGAAACAACAGATAGAAAGATGACCCACCTCCATCATGCTGCAACTCCCACAGCCTCTGACAAGGCTTCTGGAGGGAACAGTTCCATGTCTACTTTCTTACTGATGACCTTTGACAAATTAATTAATTTGGCTATTGCCTCAGTTACCTGTTTGACTGTGCTACTGTAAAAAAAGAATTACATTAAAGATACTTATTGCTGAGTTTTACATATAGGAAACAATATGCATTTTAGAAACAATTATTTTATGAAGCCTACCAACACTATGAAGCATGTATACATATGATTTTCAACTTTTAGATGAGATAGCTAAAGGACAATGGGTTTGAGTTCTTTATCAAAAGCTATGCAGCTTACTCACAATATTATCCTCTGTGCAAAAGATGTGGAATTTGGTGAAGAATACAGTCTGCAACCTCAAAAAGACTCTAATTTTTGCTTTTTGGGGGAGGTGGCTACAGCTACAAAATAGAGGAGAAACCCAAGAAGAACCTAAAACAATCAAAAGGAAATAAAAGGGTGACACAATATATGTCCTTAAAATTAATCCTTTTTTTCATTTATCTTAATGGTTTACTACCTAGTTACTTTTCTCTTTACTACCAAATATAATCATGAAAAGTAATTCATTTCTTATCACTTAAGAACAGTGATGCAAGGGAAAGTTGTTGGGGAAAAGAAGATTTATTTTGAAATCTGAAGATGATTAAGGTTCATCAGCAGATTCCATTTTATCTTTGAGTTGTAAGCTTGAGGCCTACGTCCAGAGCTCTGTGGAAGTGCACCAAATAGGTGGGCATCAGTGCAATTTACAGATGTCAAGTTTTCTGCATTTGTGTATTATCTGCAGTTTACAGGACATTATTGTTCTGTAAATCTAAAAGATAACGACTGTTTAAAAACTGTTAGTGCTCATAGTTTTTAGTTCTTTTCATAAGACTAGTTCATTTTGTATTCAATGATTAGTTTACAAATGCATCCTTTCCCGGAGTAAAGTCATAAAAGGTTATATCTCTCTGAATGAGCCAGAAAATAGACCAACAGTATCTCACCCATTCAGTGACTTCCCTCAGAAGTGTCATCTGCGACAAAGCTCAGCAGAGAGAGGAATAATGACTTCCCCAGATGTGTGACTTTCAAATTAGTACTGCTTCAAAGTTAAGTAGGAGCAAGTGAAACTAGAGAGGTGTTTGGATATCAATTATTCAAAAGGAATATTATCCTAAATCAATTATTACTTACTGTAATATTTACAGGATGAACACGAATCTCTACATTGATACCCATATAATTGACAAAGGTCTAGAAGAAAACCTGAAGTCAATAATTGCCTCAATGTTTTTCAAAGTGTGGTTTTACCAGCTCAGTGGTTGATCCATTTAAATTGATATCTACAAATTTAAATTTTCTAACATTATTCTTAAAAAGTGAATACAAGTCAGGCAGTGGTGGCACATGCCTTTAATCCCAGCATTCAGGATGCAGAGACAGGCAGATCTCTGTGTTTTCAAGTCCAACCTAGTCTACAAGAACCAGTTCCAGGATGGCCAAAACTGTTACACAGAGAAACCCTCTCAAAAAACAAAAACAAAATAAAACAAAAAGTGAATATAGGAGTTTATATAAGTTTATCTAATAATCTAAATACTGAAGTGGGTTTGCATCTTCAGAACACTGATATAAATAATCCCTTGTCAGATTATAGACTGGAGCTCTGCTGATGCTCCTGTCTTACAAGAATGTATGGGTCTTGGCAGATAAACTATGTTCAGAAGTGAAATAGAGAAAGTTTATCAGGGAATCAACTGTAATGATTGTTGTGTATAGCACAAAGTTATAATTTCAAATGCTTCCAGTTGAAATCCTAATAAAATGACTGCTTCATTTATAATTAAGTTT
Source organism: Chionomys nivalis (assembly GCF_950005125.1). Classification (NCBI taxonomy): domain Eukaryota; kingdom Metazoa; phylum Chordata; class Mammalia; order Rodentia; family Cricetidae; genus Chionomys; species Chionomys nivalis. The sequence continues at coordinate 87,382,266 of NC_080091.1, forward strand.
CATGTAAAACTTGTGGATTGCTGAGAGCTCATTAAAATTCATGATGTTGGAAAAGCACCCCTCTTATTAAACTCCAACACAGAAGTTACATTCTACCAATTTCTCACTAATCTTTTCTACTTCTCCTTTTTTAAGGTCCACCATGAGCAAGAATTGGGCCTTAAACTCCTCAGAAAACTGGAATCACACCTGGAGCAGCAATGACACACAGCATTATTGGTACTCTGATATCAACATCACCTATGTCAACTATTATCTTCACCAGCCTCAAGTGGCAGCAATCTTCATTAGTTCCTACTTCCTGATCTTTTTCCTGTGCATGGTGGGAAACACTGTAGTTTGCTTTATTGTGATAAGAAACAAACACATGCACACTGTCACCAATTTCTTCATCTTAAACCTGGCAATAAGTGATTTACTGGTTGGAATATTCTGCATGCCTATCACATTGCTGGATAACATCATTGCAGGTATGTTGAGTTATGTGTGGTATAAAGATGACCTGAGAAAATTGTAGGCAGAAGTTTCTATCTCAACTAGCTCAGTCATCAGAACATGAGACTCTTAAATCACAGGGTCATGAGTTTGAGCCCCATGTTGGATGCCATTTGTAAACAGAAGTTTCTGTCCCTCCTGGTCCTGGATACATTCAGTCCCAAATAAATGCAGAGAGGCTTATATTAATTGATCTCTTTGCTCAGGCTTATTACTAACTAACTCTTACAACTTAAATTAACCCACAATTTTTATAAATGTTTAGCCATGAGGCTTGGTACTATTTCTCAGTGAGGTATTCTCATTTGTTTCCTCTGTGTCTGGCTGGTATCTCTGCCTTTCCTCTTCCCAGAATTCATCTAGTCTGGCTGCCCCACCTATACTTCCTGCCTGGCTACTGGCCAATCAGTATTTTTTTTAACCAATATGACTAACTAATATTTACACATACTTATTGAGTGTAGTGGGAGCTGCGGGCTGTGTTCCTGCCGCCCCAGTTCCTGATAACCTGGCTAGCTTATGCCCCAAAATAACGACACACAAACTGTATTCTTTTAAACACTCCTTGGCCCATTAGCTCTAGCCCTTACTGGCTAATTCTCATATCCCGATCAACCCATCTCTAATAATCTGTGAAGCATCAGTCTTACCGGGAAAGATTCAGCATGTCTGACCTGGCGGCTGGCTGCATCGCGTCTGCTCTGGAGAGGAGCGGCATGGCGTCTGCCCCAGAGAGGAGAGGAAATGGCATCTGAGCTCACTTCCTCTTCCTCCCCGCATTCTTTTCTGTTTACTCCACCCACCTATGTTCTAACCTATGAGGGCCAAGCAGTTTCTTTATTTTTTAACCAATGACCTTCCTCCATCAATTGAGTTCCCAGGAGTGTTCCAGGGAACTATCTATCTTTACAAGATGACCATTTTAAGCAAAACCTGTAATAATCAAATAGATATGTGGTTTGGGAGCAAAAACTTTGTTGTCATCATTCCTTTGGGCCACCTCATATGTTCTAGAGGTGCAGGGATGGTGTATTTCTTGGTCCCTATAGGGTTTTCATTTAGTGTTGATTTAGTACTGTTGTGTCAATTGAGAAACAACACTTGAGATGTTCACATTCCTACCTATATAGAAAAATAATGAAATAATTGCAACATATTGAAGTTATCTGTAGTAGAAGAAGCTATTTCAAATCTCTTATCCTCTCATGACACTCAGTTTACTGCCATATTTTGAATTAAATGATTAATATTTTGTGCATAAATGACTCCACTGTACTCTTGATTTTGTTTCCCGATAGGAGGCCACTTGTAGCATTTCCTGTCTTTATTTTTGGTAATTATGACCATATATCTAAGTAACATACAACTAATGTAATTTTCTGTTTTCTAAGCTACATAAGACAGAAATTCCATTTTAGTAATCCACTATACCACATAAACTCAAACATGCATTCAAGCCTTTCACCTCCTCTATTGGTTACAATAGGAATTGCCGCTATTGTTAGCTGTCTCCCCACTGATAACCTCGTAATCTTCTCCACTTCCCTTTGTACTTCATACTCTGTTTTCTGATACCACATTTTCTTCCTACTTTATTCCTTCATAAGACATAGCACACCGGGATAAAACATTTCTGAGAACTGACACATCTCCAAATGTCTTTGTTTCACTTCACGCTTGATCACAGCTAGCTATGTGAACAATTCTGGATTGGAAAATTTTTCTCTCAGAATTTGAAGGTGATTACTTTTTTGTTACTTCTCAGAAACGCTGAGTTACTGTTGAACATTTTTGACTCTTTCTGTCTTTTGTTTGAGTTGCACATTTTTCTTCCTAAAAGCTTTTTAAGTTTTCTTTATCCTTAATGTTCTGAATTTTATGAAATTGGGGCTGGAAGTTGGTTTCTATGGTTTATTTATTGCACTGGATACAAACTACTCCTTTCAATCTGAAAGCCAATATATTTTGAGGATTGCAAATTAAAGTTCTTCCTGATCAACATAAAAATCCATAGGTTTAAAAAAAACAAAAAAAATAAAATAAAATAAAAAAATCCATAGGTTTGGGACTAGATAGATTGCTTAATGCTTAAGAACAGGTCATAATGACCTAGATTCAGTTCCCAGCACCCTTGGTGGTTGCCTCAAAACTACCTATAACTCTAGCTTTGGGAGGGATTTGATGCTCTCTTTCGCCTCTGAGGCCATCTGAAAATACATCACCTGTATTTACCTATGCATACACACACATACAAATAATTTTAAAATTACAATAAATCTTTTTTTAAAAATCCAAGGACTAAGTATGTATGTCATTGTCAGAATGTTTACCTAGCCTATACAGGATCCTGGGCTCAATTCCCAATACTGTGGGACAGAGAAGGGTTTTCTCAACTTTCATCTTGAGTTCTTCATTTCCATTAAATCACTCGGCCTATTTTTGTTTATATTCTGTATGTTTCTGTACTATCATTTTATATTTCTGACATCACTGGTAATGTGCTAATTCTATTTTTGTGTGAATTTTATTAAATAGTCTTTTCTTAGAGCCCCTTTATTTTGTGTTTGAGGCTTCCTAACATTAAGAATTTCTAGCACTGTGTTTTAGTGTGAGGTCCTATGTGTTTAATAGACTCACTGGGGAATCTATGGTCTAGACTGCCTGGGAGACTGAAGCAGGGAAATCGCAAGTTTGAGGGCAATCTGAGCAACATAGCAAAACCTTGTCTCAAAAAGCAAAGTGAAATAAAGAAAAGGCAAATCTAAGTAGGGCTGCCTACTAAAATAGACACCCTTGTGGTATTTGGGTTAATTGGAATTAGATATGAGTAGTTTGATTTTTAAAAAGAAACTAGAGGATTTTTTGAAAAATAAATTTTAAAATCTGAGAGAAGCTATCTTTTTTTTTTTTTTTCAATTGGGTGTTCAGAAGGTCAGACTGCTCTGACAGCTTGTTTTTCTAGTCACTGAGGTTTGGGTAAGCAACCCATACTTCCACTCTTGATCAGAAGTCTTTATTCTGAACGTCACTGTTATGTAAATTGCACATTGTGTATATTTGTTTCATATGTAATTCTCAGTTCCTCACAATTTATAAGGTGTATTTCCAAATTAGAAAATTAATGTTCTGCCTACTTTAATCACTTAAAGCAAAGGTTTGATGGTTTGCACTCTAGAAACTTACCTGGGTTTCAATCATTTTAAGCTGCTACCTGGCTGGGGCAAGGTGTGTATTTGTTTTTTTACCTTTTCAAGAGATACTAGGAGTTAGAAAACAAATCTTCCCCTGGGGATTAAATATAGCAGTAGGTATGAAGTATTTCTTATTGTGTCTCGGATGTAATAGTCTCTGTGCTAGTTTTCATTGCGAACAGTACATTAATGAAACGCTCTGTCAGGAGAAATTACCAGGAGACAGTGCCTGGACACATTGTTCTGCGGCTGCTTTCATTTATTGTCTTTTTGTTCATATTTGCAGTATAGTGAATTAAAATAATCTTCTCAAAGGACTATTCCATTTCCCATCCAGGGTGGCCATTTGGAAGCAGCATGTGCAAGATCAGTGGGCTGGTGCAGGGGATATCAGTTTCGGCTTCTGTCTTTACCTTGGTTGCCATAGCCGTGGACAGGTAGGTCAACTCCAAATCCTGAGTCCCAGACAGCATTGATTTGTCAAGTTATTATAGATTTTCCATGATATTGAATATACTGGTATAGCTATCCACCTGTTCATATTACTACAATGCAGAGTACTACCACAAAAGTATTGCTTCACTGAATATTTAAACAAATTACATAACTCATATAATTTTGTATTTTCATGTAATTATGTGTAAATTTTTAAAATCTTAAAGTGTTAGTATTTTCCATGTAGCTATAGCTTGGGAATATGAACTGAGGTATTTAATTTTAGAACCACTGGTAGATTGTTCTTCTTTGCAATATCTATACACCATGGCCAGTTGGACCCTCTTTGTTTGAAGAAATAAACTGATGTGGAACAATGGTCTGTATTCTGTCAATTATACTTTAAATAAACGTTGATTGGCTAGTAGCCAGGCAGGAAGTATAGATGGGACAACCAGGCAGGAAGTAGAGGCAGAGTGACAAGAACAGGAGAATTTTGGGAAGAGGATTCTGTTTTCGGCAGTCCTGTCCCAGCCACAAAAGAAGCAAGATATGACTACCTTGCTGAATAAGGTACTAAGCCACATGGCTAACATAGACAAGAATAATGGACTAATATAAGTTATAAGAGTAAATAAGAAGCCTGAGCTAATGGGCCAATCAGTTTATAACTAATGTAGACCTCTGTGTGATTTCTTTGGGACTTAACAACTGTGGGAACCAGGCAGGACAGAAAACTAAGTCAACCATGAGCCATAATACTTTTGGTTAAGAGATACATGATTTTTTGTGTATCTGCTCACTCAAATTATACCTGATACTTTTAAGAAACACATTAGATACAAGGATGCAGGGGATACCCTGCAAGTGAACATTAGGCAGTAATTAGGGCTCTTACTGTGAACAAAAGGTATATACTATCTTTGTATTTCTACTTCAGTCTTAAGCTTAAACATTTACTTCCACTCTACGTTTGATACTGAAATGCCTTTTATGCTTTCAGCAACGTTTCTGACACTTGAAAAAAAAGGTAAATGTTGACCATCTTTATTTTAGAGAGTAAATGATATTAAAATGAACAACTAATACTATTTTCTCAGTGGGTAATGTTAAGGAGCTTCAGATGAGTGAAGCAGGGCACCATAAGTCAACGTGTATGATTTTCAAAACCTAAACTGCAGAGAGACTGAATAATGATGCCCAGCACATGGTGCCACAGTGTGAAATCTAAGCCACCCCAGATCCAGACAAATGCTGAAATGCAGAAATGCATATATGTGAAGAGATGTCTAGCAACTTCTGCATGTCTCTGCAACGGGGAAAGTAAATGAGTGTGGCTGCTCAGAGGCATGCAGCTGCATCTGAGATGCTGTGTTTAAGACAGCACGGTATAGAGAGGAGAAATGGCATTGGTTAGGCTGGGAAAGCAACAGCAACAAGGACATCATGCATTTCCCTCCACTTTTTATGTTTGAAAATTTGATGAGGTTGGTTAATAAATGAATGTAAAGTTGCCTTATTCTTTGCGTGGCATGATGCCTTGATCTTCATCAGGGTATTGAATTTTAGTTTGTGTGTTTTACACATCCTGTCCAGTGTTTAGTCAACTTTACACAAACTAAAGTCATCTGAGAAAATGGAACCTCAAGTCAAAAAAATGCCTCCATAAGATCAGCATGTAGGAAGTCTGTGGGGGTTTAATAATTGATGTGGGAGGGCCTGGGTCATTGTGGGTGGTACTTTCCCTAGTAGGTGGTCCTGGGATGAATAAGAAAACAAATTAAGCAAGCCAGTAAGTAGCACTCTTCCTTGGTCTCTGCCTCCAGGGTTTCTGTCATGATTCCCTCAGTGATGAAGTGTGACTTGAGCTAAAAATAAATCCTTTCCTCCTAAATTGATTTTGCGTGTGATCTTTTTGTTTGCTGTGTTTTGTCTTTTGAAACAGGATTTAAGTAGGTACCGTTGGCTGGACTGGGATTCACTATGTAGACCAGACTGGTCTCAAACTCATAGAGATCTACCACCTTCTGCCTTTTGAGTACTGGGGTTAAAGGCATGTGCCACCGCAATCTGTCTTGGTCATCATCTTTATCATAGCAATAGAAACGCTACCTAGGGTTTCAGGTGCTTGAGTTTTTCTCCATAGTTATAGCTTTAGTTTTATTCATTTCATTTTTAATAATCCAGAAATAGTCCCAATAATACAAAATAATTTAAAATTATCATTCTTATTAATAAATTATAGCCTTTGTCAGTTTCCTATATGTGCATGTGAAGTATTCATTCTCTCACAACCTCTCCTATCTCTGCTCCTACCGCTGCCATGATCCCTTCCTTCCTACCAACCTCTTTCCAACACTTATAACTTGGGGTTTTGTGTCACACAGTTTAATGAGGCTGTTTATATGACCATGGCTTTGGAACTATTAGTGCCTGCTGCACTCACCAGAGGGTGCCTAAGAGGACACCATCTTGCCACTCTCCCAGAATCTGTTAGTAGCTAATGGTTCAGTAGTATTGGTCTGCTCCAACGAGCCCCTTCGCCATTCACAGCAGACTCTTGGGTGGGCTGGACTTGTACAGACCCAGTACTGCTAGGCACAGCGGCTGCGAATTCACGATTGCTGTGGCCGGATCATGCTATGGAGATGGTATTTTACAGTCCTTCTCCCTGTCTTCCAGCTCTCATGTTATTTCTGCTCCCTATTCTTCGCTTTCCCTGAGCCTTAAGGAGATTGAACAAACGTCCTGATTAGGTCTGAGTCTTCAACTGTCCATTCTTCTCAGCATCTTGTGAAGCTGTGGCTCTCTGCAGTCATCAGTAACTATTTAAGAGGGGCTTCTCTGGTTAAGGCTGAGCATAGCCATTGTCTGTGGGTGTAAACAAAGATATTCAGAAGTTTGATGCTGTTTGCCTTTAGCTAAGCAGCAGTAAGAGGTTCCTTCTTTGGGCCTGCAAAAGCTTTAATCAGGGTTTCCAACTTTGTTTAGAGAAGTAGAATTTCCTCTTGGGGAGCGGACCCCAGAGTCAGTCCCAGAGAACTGGTTTCCCCCATAATGGTTGAGTCACTGTTTCACCTATGGGCACATCTTACCTGGCAGATTGGTTAATAAAGTTCACAGCCGAGTAAAAACTTTGTCTTTAGTACCTCTCGCAGCCTGCAGAACACTGTCCAGTACTATGTAAGCTACCCAGAAGGGAGAAACCTTCCAGCTCAGTTCCTGCTGGGTTTCTCTGTAGCTTGTATTCAAGGTGCGTGATGACGCAGTAGTCTCCTCATGTCTTCAGTGATTCTCTGAAGGTGTGTCACGAAGTTAATTTGGCGTTTCTATTCAACCAGTACTTTCTTTTATCTGTATATCTGTCTGCTGAGTAATAAAGTCTGTTTTGGAATAATCACAAAAACAAAAAAAAATGTATTAAATTGATGACAATACCTAAAATGATAGAGTTGCATAATATAATATACAATTATAATTATTTGTAATACCTACCTAACAATAATAAAAGTGATAATAACAAAAGTGGTAAAATTCCTCAATAGATTTTGAATTGCCGTGTTCAACAGAGGGGGTCTTTATTAGAACTTACAATGGTGTCTCTTGGACCTGTGTGATTGTGAACTATCTAAGTATAAGAAATGATCATTTTGGTATAAGAAATGATCATTTATTCCCCTTGTGATTCTAGGGGCTAAATGAGTGCCTCTCTCAGTCTTCTGCTCGCTAGGCCACTCATGCTGCAATGCTGCACTATGAATTAAATTGAGTGATGTGTCTAAGATGGCCAGCCTGATGCTCCCCAGGGCCTTCTCCCCTGTGCTTCTCATCTAATTCAAGTTTCTTGGAATTTGGAAGCTGCCTTTTCAGAAGAAGCATCCAAAAGGACAGCCCCAATGTGCATGCTTGTTAATGTCTACTAGCCAGAACACATTCCATGGCCAAGCGCAGAAATAATATACTGGGAACATTAAGAACCCCAGGGGGAATTGGTTCATGAATTGCTACTGATGAGCTGTCTCTGAAGCACAGTAGAACGGGCTGCCTGCTGAACCTACCGTTCTGGAGCCCAACTGCTTAGGTTGAAATCATGCATAACAACAAGCAGGATTGTGACCTTTCCTAAATCCTAATCTTCGTATTTTAATTCATCGTGCTTAAAGGAACAGCTCATGCAAGCCCATCAGACTAAGTCTACAGCAGAGTTCTAAGGGACCATATTTGGTATATTCTGATGTAATACTGTGAGCACTATAATTCTGTTTTATTATTAATAACATCTGATCTTTTTCATTCATTTCTTGTCATGGTCCATATCAGCCCAGACCATAAATTATTTCTCGGACCAGACGGGAGGTGTGGGAATAAAGACAAAACTCACATGACTTTATCGGGAGGGGGTTTTCAGGGATCCTGCATGAAGTTCTGTGTCTGGGATGGAAACACAGATGGATGTCCTCACACTTGTCTGCGCCAGGTTCAGAAACTGAGGCAGTGCCTCATTGATCTTTGCCTCTTATTGCAGATTCCGGTGCGTTATCTACCCCTTTAAACCAAAGCTCACTGTCAAGACAGCCTTTGTCACTGTTGTGATCATCTGGGGCCTGGCCATCATCATCATGTCTCCGTCTGCAGTAATGTTACACGTCCAAGAAGAAAAATACTACCGTATAAGACTCGGCTCCCACAATGAAACCAGCACTGTCTACTGGTGTCGGGAGGAGTGGCCCAAACAGGAAATGAGGAGGATCTACACCACCGTGCTGTTTGCCACCATCTACCTGGCTCCACTCTCCCTCATTGTTGTCATGTATGCAAGGATTGGGGCTTCCCTCTTCAAGACTTCAGCACACGTCCCAGGCAAGCAGCGCCAGGAGCCGTGGCATGTGTCCAAGAAGAAACAGAAGGTCATTAAGATGCTGTTGACCGTGGCTCTCCTTTTCATCCTCTCCTGGCTGCCACTATGGACTCTGATGATGCTCTCAGACTACGCTGACCTGTCTCCTAATAGACTGCGTGTCATCAACATCTATGTCTACCCTTTTGCCCACTGGCTCGCCTTTTGCAACAGTAGCGTCAACCCCATCATTTATGGTTTCTTTAATGAAAATTTTCGCAGTGGTTTCCAAGACGCGCTCCAGATCTGCCGAAAGAAAACAACACCCCAGGAAGCCTACGTCCTGAGTGCTAAAAGCAATATGGTCATAAACACATCTGGCCTGCTGGTCCAGGAACCCGCATCTCAAAATCCAGGTGGGGAACATTTGATGGGTGGAGAAAGGGCTGAAAATCCCACACAGGAATTCTTGATGGAAGAAATGGGAGAAGGTACTAACAGTGGTGAAGTTTAGAAAGAGCACAGGCCCCCAGTGCTGCCCAGTCTTATGGTACATAAACTATCCAGTGACTTTCATATTTCCCCCAAATTTTTCAAAGTCTGACCATTCCCATCTTAACCACTTATTTTATGTGAGTCAAGTAAATCAAGTGTGCTTATTTTGTAAGTCTGTCATTCTAGCTGTCCAACTGCCTGTCCCTCTGTCTTTCCTTCTGTCCTCTGTCATCTATCTATCTAAGACAGTGATTCTCAATCTGTAGGGTGCAGACCCTTTGGGGAAGTCAAATGAGCCTTTCACAGGGGTACCTAAGACCATTAGAAAATACAAATATTTACATTGCAATTCACAAGAGTAGCAAAGCTACAGTGAGGAGGTAGCAATGAAATCTTATGGTTGGGGGTTAGCACAGCATAAGGAACTCTATTAAAGGGTCGAGGCACTGGGATGGTTGAGAACCACTGATCTAGAAAGACACACATCTCCCTAAATTGTGATAAAGGTAATGTGTATGAAAGCACATTTTTTCAATTCTCCAAATGGCTTTGGATTTACAATTTTAGACTTACTAATGTGTTCTGCTTCTTAAATGGGCTTAGTCTTTTAAGAAAACATTTGGGCTACCTGAAGTCTTTGCTACCGATTTCTCACTGCTACAGATTAACCTAGGTTCCTCTGGAAGCAAGATGGTGCAGGTTGGTCAGTAATAATGTCCCTGCTCACTTCACTTTGTATGTTAGAACTGCAGTACCAAGCAAGGGGACACAGATTTCTTTCAATTTAAAAAGTTTTTTTTTTTTTGAAAAGTAAGAAATCAAAATAGAACATAGAAATACTGCTGAGGTTGAAGAGACAGCTCAGTGGCTTAGACTATTTATGGATTTTGTTGATCAACTCCCATTACCCACATAGTGGCTCACAACCACCCAGAACCTAAATTCCAGGATATTGGAATTCTCCTTAGACTTTTACAGCTACCAGGCACAGATGTGGGGCAGATACACACATGCAGGCAAAAACACTTGTACACATGAAAGCTAAATACATCTAAGGAAATTCTTAAAAGAAATTACTGTTGACTTTTTATTATCTTTAGAGTTTGAGATATGCATTTTAACAGAATTTTCAAGCAAGAGAAGAAATCCTTACATAGTGCAGTGGGTGTTGGGGAGTGTCACGTCTTCCTTCTCTTTGAAAGAGTGACGTCAGAGCTGCTTGGTCATCGTCCCAAGAGTTCCCTGACTATAGACAGAGAGAAGACTCTTTTCTAAACTTCCTATTGGAACCAGTATTTAAGTATATCATTTATAGCTTAATAAGTTAGCACTAAGGTATAAGAGAGATTTGATACCCCCCTGCTCCCACTATGCAGTGAATGATCTGAAGTCTGTCTGGGGTGAGATCCGTTCCCAGGAAGTTGAGCATTACAAAAAAATAGTTTATTTGGCAGTTAAGAATAAATCCGGATATTTAAATACCTTTTCATTTGTAGTCATTGCTATAGTTCAAGTTGAAAAGTTCTCAACAGGCCAGCAAGATTTAATTATTGAGGTTTGATCTAAACTGAATTATGACATGTTCCCTGCTGCCATCAGGGTGTGCAGCTCTCTGAACCTCTAGCTTACATTCTTGACTTCATGAACTTGTGCTTATAGTTGGTGAAATGGAACATTACAGATTTTTCATTAGAGACTATGACTTGCTTACTCATGGCATTGTGACCTGGATAGACAATTGACTAGTTCTCAGAACTCTCCCAAAGCCCTTCGCTCCCTTCTTCCTACACTTTGTCACCTGTGTTCCTCACTGACTCCTTCCAAATGCTTGTGGTATTCATGACTGAGTTATCTGCTGCTGTGGTCTTGGCACTTTCAATTCTTCTGCAGTTGGCGGGATCGTCTTCCTTAAGTAGATAGCGAATTTGTTTTCCAGTGTGAAATGCTCCTGGAAGCTCCATTAAACCATGTGCAAGCCCCAGGCTAGCCAAGGCCTGCCTGGTATCTGCTCTTTCTATCTCTGACAAAAATTAGTTTCTAAACTCTTACCAAACTAAGATGCTCTGCCTTGATTGTTGGTGCTTTTTACTTACTCTTTTTTCTTTTTCAACTTTCTATGTTACTATTCTTTAACATCTGTTCAAAAGAGTCTCCTCCAGAAGCCTGTCTACATTCGTAGGGTAGACAGCTTCACCATCATTCCAGCATATCCTTCACATACAGATAAGAGGCTTTGCCTTTAATAAACTGGAGCAACAGAGGGAAGGTTGGAGAACACTAAAACATCCAAACATTTGTACTAAGCATTTGGATTATGAAATCATAGAAAACTGAACACCTGCTAGGGTAAGACTTTGGACAGATATATTTTCCATAGCTAAATTTCCACATTTGCAAGATTAGAATCACGGTGGTTTTGTGCATTTGCTATTCTGTGAATATCACGTGATGTGAGAGACAAGCATGTAAGATGAACAGCAGAGCAATCAGCATTTAGTATGAGGAAACGACATTTTGATCATGCTATAGTTACAATAATATAACATAATAAAATAATAATTTTAACACCATGTAAAGCAATTTTCAAAATGTTCTTTAAGCCTCATAGAAGCACTCTGAAATATATGCTCTCCCCATTTTTTGGAGGGCAGAACCAAGTGCATAGTCTCTGGTTTTCCCAATATTTTTTAATGCATTATCTTGAATATCTGTGGGAGGGTTATTTACATAGGTGACTGCATGGGGGAGACCAGAGCAGGGTGTCAGATTCTCTGAAGTTTGAGTTAATATGTGGTTTTGAATCACCTGATGTGGGCAATGGAAACCAAACGGGTTCACTGGAATAATAGCAAGTGTTCTTAACAGCCTGTGGACCTAAAATCTTAAGGCTTAAGAGTTATAAAAAGAAAACAAAAAGAGATTGGAAGGTCAATATATGTAATTCAAAAAATATTTTAACACTGGTATCATCTTTGTGTCATAATGAACTTATTTTAGACTAATCCATAGCTGCTTTTCCAATAGCTATTTTTCTGACTGTAAAGTTAATACCCTTTATTTGAATTTTGGAGAGATACAGGTGGTACCAAGAAGAGAGTAAATTATATATGTCTTTTTATAAAGGAGAACCACCGGTTTAAAGACTTATTCTGTCCGTCCTCAAGGTCAGCACCTTACACCGCATCTCCATCAGCAGCAAACACCTTCAGAAGACAGGAAATGATGGGTCAGACAATTACCACACAGGGAGTAACGAGACAGGCCAATTTTGAAACAATTTCGACTTTTACTAAGCTTTCTCACGGTTGTCAGTGCACCGCCCACGCCTTGCGTCTGGCTGTCTTAGAGTAGCCTCACACCGTACCCCATTTCTTCCTTCAACTTTGCTACTCTGAGAAACGAAAACACAGTTGAAGGGACTGCTTTGCTTACTGGCTAGTACAGCTGAACAATGTTCTTTGTTTCTAACTAATTTATACTTCTTCCAATTCTGTGACCACTTCCTCAGCTTGTTTTGTCTTTTGTGCTTTAGGCATGCCAGTCCTCAGAAATAGGCAGAAATTATTACCTCATTGCATCGAAAACATCACAGTTTATTTTTGATTAATATTGCTTTTGTCTTGGTAAAACCCCCAGAGTGTTTGCTAGCACTTGCTTGTCTGCTTTTTTGTCCTTACCTACTCCTTAACATCCTCTGAACCAACCTCTCAATCTGTTACTCCTTGGCCACCTGGCTAGTTCCTCTTTCCCCTCCCAGGTCCTCCCAAAGCCTCCTTTGTGAACCCTGGATTTCTCATCTGTCTTCTGCCACCTGCACTCTCCCCATTTCCCTTCATGTGCTGCCTCCTTCTCTTTCTCCAGGGCTCAGCCCAAACCTCACCTGCTCCTTTTCTCCACAGTAGATCTCATTATCGCTAATATCTTAAAATTTCAATTACATACTTCTGTAATATCTATATCCCCTACCAAACAGTAAGCTGTAAGGCAAAGATTTTATCTCATTTTATTCCGAGTCCCTAAGAGGGTACTTGGCATACAATAGGCACATGATAAATATTTATTGAAAAATAACTTAAACAGTTACAAATACCTTCTTGGCTTTAGCTTATTAATTATGTACAAGTCATATTTTATTTTCCTTTGTTGAAGGAAATCCAGAATTTAATAGAAGTATTAGGTAATTCTGAAATGCAAATTAAGTAAAATGAAAATCATTCATTATCCCACTTTCATATAGCAATAATCATTTTGTTACTTTGGGGCCTGTGTGCATGCTTCCATTAATAAGGATATGATTTTATGATATATGTTTTATAGCTATTCTAGTAGTTTTGTGTATCACAGATATGTTTCCATGTTGTTTAAGAGCTTTCCAAATATTTTATTAATTTCAATGTTATCCCATTATTTAATAAGCTTCTCTGTGGCTGAAAATGTCACCAAAGTCTTTATTTTGTAGAATGTGTAATTATATAAAATTCTCATAACACTAAACATATTCTAGCATCTCGGAATAGACTGCGAAGAAATGAAATTGCTTGGCTAAAATGTATTTCTTAATATCTTAATATTCATTGTAAGATTCTGCTTAATTCTTTAGAAGCACTTTATATCCATCTGAGGTATAAGATAATTTGGTCACATATGTTCTCAAATATTGCATATTCTAGAAAACGTATTTTTCCAAACAACTTGGTAAAAACGCATTACCACATGTGTTATGGTTTGAATGCTTACTATTTCCTGCCAGCTTGTGTGTTCAAATACTGGTATTGTAAAGCTTTTTAGGTCAGGTAGCAGAAGTAAGACACTGGGAAGCAATCATGAAGATGGTATCAACTTCTGTTTCTTGCCCCATGCTCTCTGCTGCCTGACCCACCAAGTGTAAGCAAACAATGGAGGAAGGACATGCTATTGTGGACCAAGCAGTTCTAGGTGTTGTGTCTTTCCACCATGATGGACTGTAACCTTTGGAACTGTGAGCCAAATAAGCTTTCTTAATTCCGAAGATGCTCTATTAGGTTCTTTAATCACAGTGATTGAGAAAAATAGACACAGGCTCATAATGGACTATATAGCGAGCTCCAGGCCACCTAAACTACAGAGTGAGACTTCATCTCAAATCAATAAATAAATGAAGTCTGTGGTGTCGCAAAGGAATGCAGACAGATTATATAGATATATACAGCTTTAATAAGGAAATAGACTTACAGGACCACAGGTTCCCGCCGAGTACTGGAAAAGCAGAGCAAAAGAAAAAAGGGCTGCTGGGCTCGTGCCCGGCAGATTTATCCGTAAACATTAGCCCGAGGCGAACACGCCCCCAATGGGTGGGGCTATGTCCCTACAGAAGTCAAGTTGTGGACAAGGTAGATAGAGAGAAATGTCTATGGGTGTTTAAGATAGTAGTGCCACCATTGAGAAAGTGGACACTTCAAATGGAGATAATGGAAAGAATGCCTTAAGGGCAAGATTCCACTTGTGGAAGTCTCTGGCTTATACACAGGATAACCCATTTGAAAGTCATTCCTTCGAAAGTAAAGGACATGGCAGAGCCATGCTGCTAGAACAAGTTCACAGAAAGGAAATGATTTCTCAGGTCATCCAGGTCATCCAGGTCATCCAATTAGGCACTCAGAGGCCACTGTAGCTGTGCTGGAGAAGAGTAACTAAATCTCAAACAGGTAGAAGAATTTGATCTCCTTTATATTATAGCATCACAGAAGCTTGCATCTAGGGCATGTGGGGGACAGGGGATCTTAAGGTACTGTATGGCAGAGCAGATTCCCTGAGAAGCAAGTATGTGAAACCGTGTAGATAAAATCTAGGTTGCAGTGATGACTCCAGGAAACTGAGGATACTGAGATGGCTGCCAAGGAAAGATGGAGGCACTCCATAGAGACAGCTTAAAAGAGAGCCCACTTGTCCTGCCAATGGCAGAATTGTGTGTCCAAGGCTATCCAAGCCTAATAGATCTTAGATAATACCACCACATGCCACAAACGCTGGGCATAGATCTTTAGGAATTAATTTCTACCCTGCTCGTTGGTCTAGTTTCCGCTGGCTCATTCTTTCTTATGATTCTTCTGCTTCCTTTTGGAATAGACATGTTAACTTGTTGCCAATGTATACTGCAAATTAAACAACTTATTTTTGGGTTTTGCAGGGGCTGGCTGTTAAGAAATTAACTTGAGCCTCAACAGAGACTTGGAACTTCTGAAAGGCTTTAGCACTGTTAAGAGTAGAGTACACAACATTTTGAAGTTTGACTGAACTTATTTTGCATTGTGAGAACACCATTTCTCTTTAGGGACCAAGGGGTGGAATGTAATGATTTGAATGTTAAATGTTCCCTGACAGGCTCATGTGTTTATATAGTGAGTTCCCAGCTGGTGGCATTGTTTGGGGGATGCTTATAGAACTTTGGAGACTGGCCTAGCTAGCTGAAAGTAGGTCAGGGCTTCCAGTCTTAAAATTGGTATCTGCTTCTGCTTTTTGAACTTTTTCTGCTTCCCAATATGCTACAGAATGAGTGAGTCACACTGAAGCTTCTGCCACAATGACTGGGTTACTTAAATCTTTGTATCTAACGTCACTTCCAGAATGAACTGGTGACCTCACAGTTGTGAGCCGAATTAAGCCCTCCTCACTGCTCAAGTTGCTTGTATCAAATATTTTCTCAAAGCAACATGAGGACTGGACTAATAAATATGATTATTTCCTTGGTGTATATTTGAACATGGAAAATAGTTCTTTTCATCATGATTAAGGTGAACTCCTTTTTATCTGTATTTATTTGTGTTTACTTTTTGTCTAGTTTTCTGTTACCTTCTTTGTCTACATTTCGGTTACATTATTTAGGTGTTTTCCTTAGTTAATTGAAAAAGGACCTTCTAATTCAGAATACTAATCATTTGTTATCAACAGATTTCAATACTTTGTCTGTATGTACATATGACTATATGGCTATACTCATATATATTGGTACTGGGAAGGCTAATTTTTTAAAGTGCTTTAAAAAGAATGGATGTGTGTACATATCCTTTTGTTTTGTTTTTTGGTTTTTATTTATTTGATTTTTCTTGTTTTGTATTTTGAGACAGGGGTTTTCTTTTTAGCTTTGGAGCCTATCCTGGAACTCATTCTGTAAATCAGGCCAAACTCAAATTCTCAGAGATCTGCCTGTCTCTCCCTCCCAAACCCTGGGATTAAAGGTGTGTGCCACCACCACCTGGCTTTATATCTTTTTGTAAAGCTCTTCCTGAAGGTTGTCAACCAGGAACCCAGGTTTCTTCCCTCTTATTGCTCCCCTTCACCTATAGCAGGAGTCACAAAGCTACCATCTAATTGGACCCACCATCTATTTTGGTAAATAGAAGTATATTGGAACACAGCCTGACCATATTTTAACATATTTTCTGTGCCTGCTGTTGAGCAACAATAGAAGAGTTGGGTAGTTATGACTGATATCATATAGTTCACAAAGGGTAAATAAACTATTTGCTCTCTGAACAAGTCAAAGGAAGTCTGCAAACTCAGGCTTAGAGCATCATCTTGTCTCCACGACTATGTGGAAAACAACTGACCATGAACATATTTATGTAAAGGATCCTGGGAATGGGAAGGGAGGAACCCTTGCCTAGACAGTTGATATTAAACTAGAATGCAGACTATTGCTCACATGGATCAAGGCAAGGTAGAAAATAGTCTTCAAATGAGCATAAATATGTAGAGAGGAAATTCTCCTGTTATTCAAAAAAGGCAGAACAACCTTTTTTATTTTTACATGATGGTGATGAATAAATTGTCTGTGTCTTACATTAACCTTAGTTTGGACTTCAAGAAATCTTTCCAAGTCTTTACTTAAGTTAGGTACTTCTGAACTTATTAGAAGTAGACTCTTTCCCCCAAAGAAGCCTGTGCCTAAATGTTGTAGGAAAGCCGCTTGTTTGTTCCCAGCTGCTCAACCCCAAAATAATCACACAGAAACTCTATTAGTTAAATCACTGCTTGGCCTATTAGCTCTATCTTCTTATTGGCTAGCTCTTATATCTTAATTTAACCCCTTTCTATTATTTTATATTTTACTGCAAAACTCATGACCTACCAGCAAGGTTCCAGCTGGCAGCGCCCATCTTTCCTCTCTGGCAACTACATGGCGTCTCCTTGACTCTGCCTACTCTCTCTATATATATCTCTTCCAGTCTGGCTATATTCTATTAAGCCATTGGCTGAAAGCAGCTTTTTAATTCATTAACCAATAAAAGCAACACATGTACAGGAGGACTTCCCACACCACCTGAATCCTTGGTGCTTCTGAATGTCACTACATTTTTTTTTTCAGTTGGTAAAGGAACTTCATTGATGTAACAGACTTAATAACCTAGAGATAGGATATCATTCTGAATTGCTAAGGTGCCCAGCATAAGCACGAGGAAGATACAGTGAGGAGAGGCAGAGGGTGACCTGGAGCAAGCCCATCCAAGGTGAGAAGCTTGGGAAGTTTGTCATTGGAGATAGAGGAAGGAAGCACATACTAAGTCACAAGAGTGACATCATAAAAGACAGAAAAGGCAAATGTCTTATCCACTGGTCTATTGCTGTAAAGAGAAACTAAAACCATAACAAAGCATTTTATTGAGGGCTTGTTTACAGCTTCAGAGGGTTAGTCCATCGTTAATTTATTATTATCATGAAAGGAAGCAAAAAGCAAGGTACTGGAACAGAAGTTGAGAGCTTTACAACCTCATCTGCAGGCAGGCAGAGAGCAAAGGAGAGAGAGAGAGAGAGAGACAGAGACAGAGACAGAGACTGGGCCTGGTATGAAGCATCAAAGCCCCCTCCCAGTAACACACTTCCTACAACAAAGACACACCTACTCCAACACATCTCCAAATCCCTCCAAACAGTTTATCAGTTGGGCACTAAGAATACAAATGCATAAGCCTATGACACATTCTCATGCACATGACCACAGTGATGCTTCCTAGGGCTTCCAGAAAAAAAAAAAAACACCCTTATATTACTTGTCTTTAGCTCGGGGAAATCTATATTAGATTTATATCCATCAGGACAGTAAAATTATGTATCAATTATCATCAATCCACAAAATTAGTGGTAATTTGTTATGTCTATAATAGAAAACTCTTTTGGAAATGTGTAATCACGAGTGAGAGACTGTCATAACAAACTTAATATGTAAAGTTGACCAGATGAATTCCAGGGCAGAGGTAGAAAAGATTGTGAGGAGAATGTTAGAAAAAGCTTGAAAATTTTTTCTAGTAAAAAACTACATTCGTTAGGAACACTATCAAGTCTATGTGTGAGGAAGTGACCACCATGATAGAGACAACTTTCCATCTTCTTGGAACGTGTGTGCATTGCCATGAAGATAGTTGATTAAAAATCTGGTTACTTCTAGAGGTTCAGGAGGAAAAGAGGGCTGTGTTATGGTTGATTAGAGGAAAGGAGAACTTTGGGACATAGTGGCACAGTTTTTAAAAATGCATTGTTAATAAAGAACTTGGACATTTTATCAGAGGGTTCTTACAAGTACCAAGGATTGAACTCAGGGCTTAGCTTAGGCTAGCTGAGAAGCAGGTGGTATTTTTGAGAAATGTGTTGTCCGTGTGCTTGATGGCTTGTTGGTGCTTCATGGAAAATTCTAAAGGAAAGAGATCAAGAAAATAAACTGTCAAAAGATAACAATGATAAAACAGAACCATACCTTGATGTTTCGGGAAATTCGAAGGCTATACGAATAGCAAATAAAGGATTTGCCTGTCATTGATAGCTATGTGGTTTGCGCAGAAAGGACTCAAACTCTCCATCCAAATCAGGATTGCCTTGTTACCAGCTGGTTGGCTATGTGTAAGAGACTTAGTCTCCCCATCAGATTCAAGTTTGCCTGCTTGCTACCAACTGCACAGCTGTGTAAGGAACTCAACCTCTCCATCACACACAGTATACTACTCATTGCTAGTTGCATGGGTATGTGTGAGAGACTTTATCTCTCTAAGCAACAATGTGCTCCTCTGTGAAAAGTATAGTAGCATGTCTTCACAGATGAGTTCTGGGACGTAAAGCACTGTACAAAGTTTAGTTTTCTTGTGGTGATGTCAGTAATTTGTCTCACATACCATGTGTTTTGTTAGCATGTCTATTTTTTCAAATCAATTGCAAAATGATGCTGTAATATCTTTATTACACCTTGGATAAAAAGTTATGACACACGGCTATGAACTAGAATGAAATAAATAAAATACTTTTCAAGTGAAAGTTCTTGGTTTTCTGTGAAGTGTTCCTTACAAATTATTTATGGTAGAGAAGGCATTAAGAAGATACTTTCATTTATTTTTATTTCTGTATACATGTATGTTCTTGCCTGTCTGTATGTATGCTATATTTGTGCAGTGTCTGTGGGAAATCTGAAGAGGGAGTCAGATCCCTTGGAACTGGAGTTGCAGCTTGTGAGTGGTCTGATGTGGGTGCTAGAACTTTGCCGAGAATTATATTACTAACATCTTCATTTAGTAATTATGTGTGGATTCTCCTTTACTGAAAAACATTTAAAATCTATTTGGAAAGTTCTGTTATAGCCACCACAGAATTGTTTCTTTTTAAATATAGTGGGTTTTTTTTTTTATTATAATAAGGGGCATCTACCTGACATTACCAAAGTATTCCTGTGATGTGCATTCTTGTCAACTGGGCATATTTTTATGGTTCTGGTGAGGTACATGTACTAGCAAGGAGCTGCCGGCGGTGAAGGAGCGTCATGTGATGTGGCTGAAAGCATGCAAATCTCTGTGGGTCCCTCACCACGATCACAGTAATAGAGACATCCAAGGCCTCCCAGAACTTCCTTGTGTCCTTCTCATGTGTTTGTGTCTCTTTACTTTAACTGAGAGTCCAGCTCTTCAAGGCCACCTCCATGGTTTGAGGAAGAAGTCCAGAGCAAAGCGTTCTATCTGAGGGATAGAATAAGCTTACATGTGTGCTGTTCCAGTCATATTCTTTCTTGTTCTACTTTTCTGTCCACTGAATTTCTTCTAAGTCCTATTTCTTTCCAGTTCTCCTTTGTTTTAATTTTCTGTTCCAATTCTCCATTGCTTCTCCATTCACCTAGCTTAAATACCTTTCAAAAGGAGGCTCAAGGTAAAAAGAAAAAACAGTAAGCAGAGTTACATCTCATTGATCGCAGCACATTCCTCAGGTAAACAATAAGGAGCTGAGCCATGTACATGGCAACACATGGTTTTGAGATTTCAGGTGCAAGTCCGTGACTACAGGCCAAGGGCACAGTGCCCAAACACACAAGCTACAGAGAGATCTGTGCAGAGAGTCAGGTCTTATCAGCCAAGTCTGGCAAGTAAAGAATTGGCCTGATTATTTTTTAGGTTACTTTGTGTTAGTAACCTTGGTAGACATCTGCAATTCTGACCTTGTGGACATCTGTAAAGGTTTTAACTTATGATCCATTTACGGAAGCATTCAGTCTAGTTTGAACTTGCTCTGAGGTGAAAATGAGCTACTTGTATGTAGTTTGAGTAAAAGGAATAAAGCAGGCTTTTAGGTATCTTACAGTCCTCATGGAACAATAGGTCTAGTTATGAATCATATCCTAAGATATTTTCTTTATGTCAAAATTATATAGATTATTGAGAAGTCATTTTCCTGACCATCCATGGGGATATGCCCATAAGATTAGATGTAATCATAATATTGTATATACATCTCATGTGAGATTACACACTACAGTGTAGGTGTTGGGGAGACACCAAAACTGTTTTTGCACAAGTGAAATTACAGACAGGAGCAACAGATTCCAGAGTCAGTGGTCCCACAGGCCTTACCCAGACGGGTTTCTCCTCCATCAGAGAATCATTCCTATGGTGGGTTGACATCTGAAAACTAGTTGTCACCTGCTGCAACTCCCATGACCTCTGACATCACTTGTAAGAAAATGTTCAAATATTTCAGGACACAATATCATATTGTTAATTATAAGTACCACGTAGTATAGCAGGTTTTTAGAGCATATTCACCTAGCATGGCTTTCTGCTGTGCTTCTAGACTTCAGTATTTTCCATTAATACCAGAGAGACATTTTTTTGTGTCCTGCCAGTTCTCTATAGCAAGCCTGAATTCAAAAAATGCCATAGACAGTTCTGACTAGAGTACTTTAGCTATCTCCACCTAGCCTGAAGGAATTTGCTCTCCTCTAGAGGCCATTCTGTCAGCTTACCTTGAAGATATATTCATACACACAAAGAAGAAAGTCAAGTGTTGGTTTTTAACTATCAAAGATTAGAATAAAGATAATGAAAATCAACTAGGAAGGAGCAACAGCAGCAATGCAGTTCATACATGTTTATGTATCAATGGCTAACTGAATGTGGAGTTCCTAGGCACAAGTCAGATGGAAAGGCAGTAAAGGGTTTTTGCTTGTCTCCTATAATCAAAAAAAATCCATTTCGGTTGAGCAAAAGGCTATAGTGATCTCCTCCAATGCAAATTATTATTTAAGTTCCAAATAGAGTTATGGGCCAGTTCTCAGAAGCAAAGTTCATGAATTGAATACCAGGTCTCCTAGAGGAATTATTGTGCACCACTAAAAGGATGCGTGAAAACCATTGTGCAATTCCTTTTCAAAGAGAGACTTGTAGTCAAAGAGTAAATTTCCTCTAGGGAAAGAGTATGTCTGGATTCCGTGCACGGTGTTATATAGACACTGTTCTGGGGGTGGGACCAGAAACATGGTTACATTTCTTAATTAACACTGAAGAAAATGTAGCTAACTTGATTAGCAGAATCCTGGGCCAATTCCATATCATCATTATCATAATGGATCTAATTACTCTGCGGTTGTTTTTATGGTTTTAATCCCTCAGTGAATTCTTTTAGGATTCAAATACTTAGCAATTGGCAGACTCTCAGTTTCTATATTGACAAAGTCAAATTTATTTTTGTAGGAAAGGATGCAGTTTTCCAATATTTTGAAGACATTGTTCCCTTGATTTCTAGACTCTAATAGTACTATGAAGTTTAATTTTTATCAAGTAGTTACTTAGAATAACTTTTCCCTCTGAAAAATTTAAGAGTATTTAACTTTTCTTAGAAATGGTAGACTTTGAATCTTACCCTTTCACATTTACACTTAACTGTATCCTTTGATTGTAGATGGGACCTATGTCTTTCCTCTAACCAAATGGCAAAGGTAACTGAACATTGTTCTGGGTTCTTACATTAAGATGAGACTGTGCCTTGCTAGTGGATCCTTACCATCTTTTCCTGCTAACTGTGACGTATTAAACTGTCTTGAATCCTAGAGTGCTGAGGACTATTAGAATGAACTGATTCAGATAAGATGCAGTGATGTATATCATGTCACATGTGGCAGCATGTTTATGAACAATTTATGTATAAGATCGGCCTTTCTCTATTAGTAGCAGTCTGAATGGTTCACATTCTCTGTTTAATCAGATCTGTTTCGTGTTGACAAGATGGCTGCCAAGAGCCCCTAACTCACCTCTTCATAATTTAGAATGGCAATTTTAACAGATCTCCAGAGATAGGTCACATGTTTGTCAATGAAGGATGTGGTCACAACTTTTAAAAAGTTGTTGTTTCATACACACCACGTGAGTCAGATAAGAGATTCTAAAAAGTAAATGGAGGTATTGACATACCTCTACCACCTAAAGTAGAGAAATAGATTTTTGAATAGACAATTTTCCACAAATTCCTCATTATATCATGGCAATGCAACAAACAAACCTCTTTCCTAATGCCAGATTTTGGAAATTCTTTTACCTCATAAAATACAGCTTACACACACACACACACACATACACTATAGATGCCTCAAGCCACTTCAAAAACAAGAAAACACAAATTTGTGCTGTGCCTTAGTTACATGGTTGTCCCTGACAAGACAGCGATTTCTGAAGGTTGATGAATGGCATGTAAATAAACCTCTCTGGAGACAGTTTCAAGGAATAGCATCTGTTTTATTACATATGAACAACCACTTATATAGTGGAATAGTGGAAGCCGATCAACTGTGATTGGGTAGCACATTACCTTGGATTGGACAGTGAGGGCTCAGACCACCAGGGTCTTTATGCAGAAGAAGCTAAAGAAGACGTGCATAGTCAGACTCACCTGCAGACAGCTACTGGTTATTCATGCTACTTTGGAATGTCAGTGTTCTCACTTCTTGGCCATGGCGAGCCATGTTTCTTATTTAGAAGTGCAGTATGCTAAGTAGGCTGTCCTCCAGGTCATACCTGCATCTCCTACAGAGCTAGGCTGTTGAATTGACTACCATGTTCTGTTCTCATAGTGATGTTAATAATTGTGATCATGGATATTCATGCTATGTAACCAATGACAAGCAATAACTTGAATCATTCTTCAACAGAAAGCACAGAAAAGTAACACTGTAACAGAATTGGCATATGGATAAGGTAAAAAGGTATAATGTGATCTCTGGTCTTCCCTGTAATCCCTAACCAATCTGGACATTTCTTCTTATTAAAGGCATATGTTAAGAAAGGCATATGTGAGGACTCCTGTCCTCATGGCAGGGAAATTATAACTGAAAATTAGGTCAGTCAGTAGCAATTTCTGGTCTCTCTTTATTTGGCATGAGGATTTTATCTGCTCATATCCTTAAACTCCATACACTTGTACCAAAGTTTTAGGTCTTTGAAGTCAAGATTCTTAGGCCTGTTGTCTTATATCAGGCTCTTTCTAGCTTATTTCTGAGCTAAATGAACAAATAAAACACCTCACTTATACCAATGTATTTCATAACTGCATCTCTTTAGGTTGCAAGAGATAGGAACCGAATTTAACATACTTTTTAAACATATTTATTTTTAACTTTCCATGTCTGGATGTTCTGCTCTACATACGTTAGTGCACCACATGAGTGAAATGCCTGTGAAGGCCAGAAGATGGCATTAGATCCACTGGAACCTGAGTTACAGTTAATTGCTAACAGCCATGTATGTACTAGGGACCAGTTCTGGGTCCTCTTAAGGCTCTGAGCCATGTCTCCATCCCTTACTTGCTTTTTATAACAAAAATTATTAATTCATATAGCCTAAGTAGTCTCTGTTAGGTAACTGAAGTATGACTCTACCCAAGTGCTTAAAAGTTGGACACTGCCTTCTTTGATCTCCTAACTCTGATTTCTCCTACTATGGATGAATTCCTAGGAACAGTCCCTTGTAAAATCTATGACTCGTATCTTAAAATCTTGACAAGAGAATTTAGCATGTTCTTCAAATAGGATTCTTCAAATAGGTTTGCTTGCTTTAATATTTTTATTACTTCTATGAAAGTTTGGTATTGCATGTTTTGTTCATATTAACCCTCCCTCCCCCAGCTCTCCCCACATCCACGCTATTCCTACTACCCAAGTTTTGGGCCTTCATTGCTGTTTAACTCTTCAAGGGCAATTTGAACTGTCCAAATATTCTTGGATGTGAGACCTACCTCTGGAGCATGGTCAACTTACCAGGGTCTACACTTTTAGAGAAAACCCTCTCTTCTCCTTCCAGCAGCTAACAATTGTCGGTGGCTCTATAGTTTAGGTGGGATTGTGTGCCCAATTTCCATTTTCATGCTGGGATTTGGTATGGGTTGGGTTTATACAGGTTTTGTGCATGCTTTTGACTGTGTCCAGAAGATAATGTTTCTTTGTATTCATCTACCACCTCTGGCTGTTATGTTCTTTCTTCCCCTTCTTCCACGATGCCCCCTGAGCCCTGTTAGAGAGTAACATATACATGTTCCCTTTATGGCTGAGCTTTCTACAGGTTTTTATTCTTTGTGCCTTGGCTGATTGTTCATCTGTGTTAATCACCATTTACTACAAATGGAAGCTTCTCAGGTAAGGATCAAAAGATGCATGGATTGATGGAGATAACAATAAGTCATTAGAAATTGGTTGAATGCTATGTCTGTTTAGCAGAATAATAGTATGAGGTGCTATGGGGTAATGCTCTTGTGCACTGTAAATATTTGTCACTCATATTGGTTTAATGAAACACTGATTGGCCAGTAGCCCAGGCAGGAAGGATAGGCAGGGCAAACAAACTAGGAGAATTCTGGGAAAAAGAAAGGCAGGGAGTCAGTTACCAGCCAGATGCAGAGGAAGCAAGATGAGAATGCCTTATTACTAAGAAAAGGTACCAAGCCACATGGATAAACATAGACAAGAATTATGGATTAATTTTAAGTCATAAGAGCTAGTTAATAAGACTGAGCAATAGGCCAGTTTATAATTAATAATAGCCTCTCTATGTTTATTTGGGACTGAATGGCTGTGGTACTGGGCAGGACAGAAACTTCTGTCAACAACTAGGGTCTATGACCTTAAAGGGTCTATGACCTGTCTTAACCATAGGTGCTTAGCTCATTAATGGTGTCAGTTATGGGCTTCACCTTGTAGAACACAACTTAAACCTAATCAGAAAATTGTTGGCTACTCCCATGATGTTTATACCACTATTGTACCAGTTGGTGTATTTTCTTAGGCAAGTCATTATTGGAGCTTGCAGAGTTCACATATTGACATGAATGATCACTATTTTTCTCCTCTGACAGTATGCTAGGTACCTTCTGGCACTATGAAAGCTAACCAGAAGGGGTGAAGCTTCTAGGTTCATAGCAGCTTCGTGTTACCATGTTCTATGAGTATAGTATGTGGTGTATTCAACAGCATGTTTTTACCATCAATCTCTGGATGGTAACCAAGAGCAATAACAATAGCCTGTCACATTTGGAGGGACTTCTCTTAACAGTATCTCTGAAAGAGGTAATCTATTCCAGGCACTGTATCTTCCTGATTAGCTAGAAGGAACTTTGTTGCCATGTAACTTCATTTTAAATTTCTCTCTCTCTCCTCTCTCTCTCTCTCTCTCTCTCTCTCTCTCTCTCTCTCTCTCTCTCTCTCTCTCTCTCTCTCTGTGTGTGTGTGTGCATGTGGATGTGCATGTGTGTGTGTTTATTAAGCTTCTATAATAGCAAATTCCTATGTCTTTTTTGAAAGGTCTTTAGTTGTATTTATCCTTCCCTGCCCATACATCTTCAAAGTGTGTCTCCTAGATGATTCAAAATCGGGCAAACTAACAATGAAGCTTGATCCTCATCACACAGAGAGATGCAGTGTTTGCAGAACTCAGGGTAAGCAATGACCTAACACAGAAAACAGGCAAAAGAACGAATTCACTGTTTTAAGAAGATGGAAAAATTAGCCTAAGAAAGGAAGTTAGAGTCCTATTGGAGTGGTTTTCCCTTAGGTCATTTTCATTCTTCCTCACTCAATGTCTGTGACCCTCCATCCCCAGCCTCATATTCTGAGGTCCTTTGGCTGGTTCGATGCCCTTCTTAGCACAATTCCAATCAGTGATTCTTGACAGAGTCAAATCATAGCAATATCCTCATGCAAAGCTTGTATCCAAAACCATCTGTTTATGGGCTCAGAAGACATTCTAGAGAGAAGAAACATCCCAGTCCCTTCTCTCTTCTTCTCTTCCTCTGAGCTGCATGACTTGCTCCATGCTTTTGTAGAGTTTTCCATTTACAGAAGCTCATTTTTAGGTGTTGTCAAACTGGATTCTGTGTTTTTCCTGTCTTCCTAATCATCTACGGATGGACACTGAGGAGGTAGAATCTCTGAAGGACATTGTAGGTCAGTCCTTTCTGAAACTTGGGTAAAAACCTTTCCAATTGTGGTCTAGGGACTAATTATCCATTCAGAGTTTCCTGTCTTCTGTTGACATATCTATCCATCCCAGGACTTCTTTGGTTGTGCCCTCAAAGTTGGCTTGCACTGTAGATTTGTTAAATAAACAGATGAACATCACAGATCAAAATTTTCTATTACACATGAATTCTAAATATTCTAATGATAGGTACATTAAAGAAATAGTATTTTTCTTTTAAACTAAATTATATAAATTGTTTATAAATTTCACAGATTTTTAGATGGCATACATTTTTTTAAACATTATTATATGGTAACCTCATCACCCTGTGCTAATCTATCAAAGGATTAGTAGCACAAATCCAATTTAATATTCTACACTTTCAATTAAATTCAGGGCACAAATTTGCACTCGCATAACAAAGGGAGCCTTCCCTTGAAATGGTGTGCTGAGCAGAGAATTTATAAAAGGAAAAAAGGAAAACGGAAATTACCACAAAGTTCCTAGGAAGGAAGAAGATATTTACATCTACACAAGGAAGAGTTTTAACCTGAATGAAGAAGTTAACAAAACTGACATGAAAAGGAAGATGGTCTGCAATGCAGAGTGTAAACTTGAATGAAATATCCCCAGAAGAGAATATGTAAATGGCCAATGCTCAAATTCATTCATGATCATAGAAAATCAAGTTAATATTCGTACCATAGTAAGCTGCATGGCCTACTCACCAGAATGGCTGAAATGTAAACATCTCAAATTATGAGTTTGAAGTGAATGTGGAATGTCTAAACTACTCAGTCACCGAGGAATGATGGGAATATTATATATAAAAACCACTTTGGAAAATTGGTTATATTTACTAAAAGTTATATTATAATCAAACAATTTTATGCCTAGATTCAAATCTAACACACACACACCTGTGTTTGTGCATCAAAATCATATAGAATATGCATAGCAAACTTCTTTCCCTCTTTGAAATAACCAATAAGTCAGAATAAACCAAATCCACCAAAGGACGATGGTAAGATTCAGTGTGTTACCACAGGAATACCTCATGGAAGGGACATAGGGCAATATCCAGCAGGCCCAACTCAGTCTGCTGACTGCTTTTATAGATAATTTTTATTAGAATACAGCCCACCCACTGTTTTTTATATTGTATAGTATTACTTTTATACTTGAGGACAGGGTTGAATAGTCACTGGAGAGAGAGTGTATGACATAAAATGCAGCATACGCACTTTCTGATCCTTTAAAACAAAAGTTGGTTTCATCCTGTTTTGTCGAAGTGAAAAATAAAGAAATTGTAGCTACATACATTACAAGGAAGCTCATAATATTTAGAATAATTCAGAAATACGAAGCAGCCGGGCGGTGGTGGCGCACGCCTTTAATCCCAGCACTCGGGAGGCAGAGGCAGGCGGATCTCTGTGAGTTCGAGACCAGCCTGGTCTACAAGAGCTAGTTCCAGGACAGGCTCCAAAGCCACAGAGAAACCCTGTCTCGAAAAACCAAAAAAAAAAAAAAGAAATACGAAGCAAAACTATGTGGTGTGAAGGTCCATTTGTTTACAATTCAAAAGGAATTTAAAAAGCAAAAATAACCCTCAAATGACATCTGGATGGTGGTTACTGGGTGACGAAGTGTTGAGAAATGACTAAGGAAGTACAGAGAGCTTCCCAAATACTGGTGGGATTTCATTTCTCTACCTACATATTGATCAAATGAATGCTTTCATTTGGGGACTATCATTTAAATTGTACATGTATAATATGTGCTGTTTCTGTATGGTATGTAAAGCTTCAATGATGAATTTATTTAAAAAAAATTATTGGTGTCAAGTCCCAAAGAAACCTGGGACTAGGCTTACTCAGTACCTGTGGCTCCTCCTAGCAACTCTCACCAGGCCCCTACCCTAAACCTGTCCAACCCAGGAACTTAAGTTTCCTTCCCCCGGCTTCTGATTCCTGACCAAGAGGGATTCTTCTCCATATGTTGTCTTTCCTGACAGGGGCTATCAGCTCCTAACTGCCTGTAGATGTTAGCAGCATACAAGCTTTCCTATCGGGGGTTTCTCAGCTGAATGAGGCTTTTCAGTCATTGACTCTTCCCTACCTCTGCAAAAACTTTACCTCTGGGGCTTTCTTCTCTCTCTCAGATTTGGGACAAGTTCCCTAGCCTGTTTTTTTTGTTTTTGTTTTTGTTTTGTTTTGTTTTGTTTTGACTCTATAAGCCCTGAGCATACCATAAAATCCACAATCCTAAAACCAAACAGAAATGGGCTGATGATCTCTCCCCTCCTTTTATCCTCTGTTTCACCTCGTAGCTAAATCCTCAAGAGTTTTATTTACAGGAGTCGGGGTCTCCACTCCTCCTGACATTCTTCGATTTGTGGGGACCACTGACTCTACAGAGCTTTGACCACAGTGAGTGAGCGTCTGATCAGTCATGTGACCTTCAATACAGAAACTCCAGACAAAGGGCCAGTGCAGGATAAAGCAAGAAGTCCATGACCGAGGTGTGGTGGGCGTCATCAAAATAAAGAAACACTTGGACTGCAGGAAAAGTGCTTAAGAGTTGGTCAAGCCGGGCGGTGGTGGCGCAGGCCTTTAATCTCAGCACTCGGGAGGCAGAGGCAGGCGGATCTCTGTGAGTTTGAGGCCAGCCTGGTCTACAAGAGCTAGTTCCAGGACAGGCTCCAAAACCACAGAGAAACCCTGTCTCGAAAAACCAAAAAAAAAAAAAAAAAAAAAAAAAAAGATTTGGAGGTCGAAAGTTTAAAAAAAGACTTGAAATATTTAAATTGTGACATTGTGACTTTTGAAAAGAGAGACCAACGTGAATACATTCTCTGAATGATTTGAGACATTTTTAGAAATGCTTCATTATTTAAGATATAATATTTAACTTTGAAAAATAATGTTCTAAGCAAACAAGGTTTTAGGAAAAAAGTCTCGCAGTCAAGACAGTAATACGTTTAATGTAACTGTGGACTACGATGCTTTTTGTAAGGCCTCCTGGTGATAAATTCCAAGAGAAAGTATTATAAAGGAAGCCAAGATGGCTGCCCTGCCCTTGTTTACAAAGAATGGTGTTTGGGGCTCCTCTTTACTGTGGTTACTGTAAGCCTGCAGGAGGGTAGGTTGTACCCTTTCTAACTGGGCTATCTCAGTCATCTCCCACATTGAAAGAAACTCCAGGGCAGCGTCGCAGAGAGCCTCAGCTGTTCATTTTAGTTTTCAGAAGGACATGATTTAAATTCTATCATGCAAAGCTATATCCTGGAAATAGGGGGAAAAAGTCACTGTGACAGAAAGTAATGTGTAATCAATAAAAAAAAGCAATTAGATTGAAGGTTATTGCAAAAATGACAGGGCGTCCTATTAGTCTAGAGTGAAGCCAGGCATCTGGCTTTGAATGACAGACTAATATTGGTATTGAATTTGCTTGCAAATCCACTGCAAATTGCCTTGGCTGTGTGTATTGAAGGCATTTTCAGTTGTTACCCGCTATCTCCAGGGAAAATGTGTTTCCCTGCGGGATCCCTCCTGCACTAACCCATCTAGTGAGTGTTGTCGGGGCTTCCATGGTAGACCCTAAGCCCGCATCCCTTTGCTTGGAACCTAATTCTTGATTTCAGGCCAAACTGAGTGCAACTGAGCACATGCTCTGAGGGTTCACGAATGCCTTTTGCAGCAGCCTGCTGGATCTCTTGCCGAATCCCATCCACTCTCAGATCCCAGCTGAGTCTCATCTCCCTGTACACACAAACTCAATGGGTTCCTTGCGTTAATATGAATCCCTTGTGGGGACTCTGTAAAGCAGGCAGATTAAGATGACACCGTTTCTTAATTGTGACACTGTGCCTTGTTTCTTAATCATGTCATGGATTGTTCTTGTTTTCTCCAGAGAAATGGTAAATTCTCAGTGGCTCTTATTCATCAGCTGACCCCATACTGAGCAGAAAAGATAGAAGTAACCTGGATTGAATTGAGTCATGAGCAATAGCTGAGTTCAGATCAAATCTGATCAAATTATATCAAACCTCTCTGTGTATAGCCTTCTTGGGATGACCATCTTAGTTTCTTAATGTCCATTCTTATATGAGAGGGGAAATGAGAATAAGGCTCCCTATGTAATAAAAGCTTGAAATTGTTTAGGGTTCAATCAAATCAATTTCACAAAAGACTATGTTCTCTGGTTGCACATAAGAAAGGATTCTGATTTCACTCAAGAAAAGTATCTAATAGAAATAGAAGTGCGGCGTACCATGCCGTGTCCGGGTGTCTATACAGTTTGTGAACCAGGCAAGGGGCTGGAGATTGAAACACACAAAGACACACAGAGACACAGGTCATCCTTGAAACAGGAATACCCCAAGAATGCCCCCTTTATTATGTCCAGGGGCAGCTTATACAGGGATAACCACGCCCCAGCCAAACGCACCTGAAACCATTCCCCTGCCATCAGGAACTCCTGAGGGTCTCGTGCTCAGAGCAGCTGTAGGCACTCAGATCAGAGAAAAACAAGTTGTTTACAAGAAATTCAGGATCTGGGGGTTCACAGCTCCAACATAGAAGTCTTGAAATTATGAGCTCACACTGGCGAAGTCAAAGACCGCTGACACTGGCAGACCCAGGACATAAAGGCTTGTCTACAGTGTTGCCTCTGAGATGTAGAGACTTTTGCCTGGTTCACGCTTGGGCTTCACCAATGGTCTGTGCTTTATAACCTGTCTGTCAACAAAGATGTTAAACAAAATAAATTGATTTTTTTTTAAATTTTTCTTTCCCCCCCAACAAAAATATACCTTTTCAGATGAAAGGGCATCAATAAGGCTGAAAGAGAACAGAAGTTTCCTCACTAGACTAAAAAAGAGGCTTGAGCCTCTGTGTCCTGTCCTCCAAACCCTGTCTCCCTGAACTTCTTCATTTGTCTATCAGGCCTGCTGAACCCCATAATCTCTACTTGAAGCCACCAGGACAGAGACAGAAAGCTCAGTGCTTCTCCCGAGCACAGGAATTGTTGGTACTTAAGGGGGATGGGGAGAATGGAAGAAGGGCTGAGAGAATGAGAAGGGGAGAGAGGATGGGAGAAGGGGGTATGGAGATGGGAGAAGGGGTGCAAGAAGGGAGAAGAGAGGGGAATGGGAAAGTGGAGAGGGAGCGTAACTAAAGTTTGCATGCCATTGATTTTGAAAAAGAAAAGGGAGTAAGTCACCCTTGATTGAAAGTTCCAAAGCTTCTCCAATCATGGCTCACAGCAAAGAACAGCACAGGGCTTTGCACCTAACTCCACACCTTGTAATGACTCTAGTAGGCTTGGATTTCCCAGCGTCTATCCGTAAGCAATGACTCTTAGCTAGAGCTGTGTGTTAGAATCACTTCAAGTGTTTAAAGAAACTCTGATGCCTGGGCTTGGTGCTCAGAATCTCTTCTACCATTGGCCGTTTTACCTAATTTCCAGTAGTGTGAATAGGTAGAGGGACGCATCCCTGCAACACTCCTACAATTGTCTTAAACTGATCACTTAGTTCTCCACAGACTTTGACTGATGCAAAGGTGTCTTTATAGGCATTTTCTAGAAAAATCATTTCTTATGATTTTTCTCTGGGTCCCTGTATAACCTCATTGTTTCCCAAAGTCCTTTCCTTCAAATACTATCAAATTCCTTCTTTTAATACTCTTTAATATATTTCTGTAATTAATAATAGCAACAGCTCTGGATGATGAGGAGATAGATGTGCAGATAGATGATGTGCAAATCAATAACTTGTGTTTCACCCACCATACAGCACTGCTTGCTGAGAGTCCCAATGAGCTGCAGGCCATGGTAAATAGAGTGGTG
Source organism: Chionomys nivalis (assembly GCF_950005125.1). Taxonomy (NCBI): domain Eukaryota; kingdom Metazoa; phylum Chordata; class Mammalia; order Rodentia; family Cricetidae; genus Chionomys; species Chionomys nivalis. Next base: position 87,415,292 of record NC_080091.1, read on the forward strand.
GGAGTCAGTGAAAACCTTGGTGTGAAAGCAAACATCGAGAAGACTGAGATACAACACTTGGGAAGGGCACACAAGGACTTTAACATTGTAATAAAGAATCAGAACCTCAAGCAAACAGTCAGCATTGTCTACCTGGGAAGAAACCTCAGTTCAAAGGAGAGAACTAGTTCAGATATCAAGAGGCAGATGTCAGAATGCAGTGAAGGCTGCATTCCAGGCACTAGGAAAAGTTTGGTCAGCAAGAGACATAACAACAAAAACAAAATTACAAGTATATGAGACACTTGTCTTGAGCTGCCTTCTTTACAACTCCAAAACCTGGACCATGAAACGCTCTTCAGAACAGCGGCTGCATGTGTCTGAGATGGCATGTCTCAGGAGGATTCTAGGTGTCACATGAAGAGATGGGCTCTGCAACAATGTCATGAAGAAACATCTCCATCTACAGAAGGAAGTAAACTACAGGATATGACAATGGCGCTTGAGATACTTCGCCCAGGTTATGAGAATGAACGATGCAGATACCTAAAGATAGCACTGCTTGGGGGAGCGCAGGGGATAAGGTGAAGAGGAAGGCCCAAAACATGCAGGATAGACAGCATAAAGGAAGACTGTGGAACCCTGGGTGTGACAATAACACAAGCCTCTAGGACTGCCAAGAATAGGAACAACTGGAGAACCACCACAAACGGGCTGCCCATGCATGCTGAAGCATTGCCAGGCATAAATGATGGTGATGATGAATAGGTAGAAAAGATTCAAAATCACAGTAGATTAATAACAAACCTCTCCTCAAAAAACTAAGCCTCTAGTAATCTTGAAAAAGGAAGCACCATTCAGTCTGGTCCCCAGGGGAAGTCTATGTTGTGATTTCTGACCGATTCTCTTGAATATTTTAAATGGGATGCGTGCTGACAATGACCCTGATTCTTATGGGAGTTCTCAGAGCAAAAGTGCTGGCATTACAAGCGTGCACCTCCCACACTGTGTCAGGTAGTCCCTGAGTGAGAAAGCACAGCAGCCGTATACACTGATTCACTTTTCCCAACTCCCCACGCGGTTGTCTGTGGTATAACCACATGTTCCCGTTCTTCATCTCCCGGACTCAGAGACCCACAATATGCCTCAGCTGGGCCTCAGTACAACTCAATAGTCAACACCAGAGACAAGCAAACAAACTCCTCCTCTGATGGATTTTATACTCCAAACCTGAGGGTTTGCGCACAGCCCTCTTCTGGCGTCACACAGTCTACTGACGGAGTTACCAGCCGCTCGCTTCCAGATGTCCTGTAGTTCTCCGTAGTCGTTCCAGGACAGGTAAATAACAGATTGTTTCTTACTCTTGCATTTTATTTCTATTCCATGTTGCAGTCTCTGGTCAGCGCTCTCTTAGGAAGTGGCTATCTTGGTTTGTGACCGTCATCATGAAACCAACTCAAGAACCCAACAGTGGGAACACGGTGCAGTATCCTATCTAGCTGTGCTTTTGTCTCGGCCGTATCAGAGATGGCTGAAGATCTCCCTACGGTATTCCGTAGTTAATCTCCAGCAGACATCTGCCTGTGTTACTCACCAGAGGGGATATTTTAAAAAGAATTAGTGGAATCAAATTTTTTTCCACAACTATTTCCTTTATGGGAACAGTGACTAAGGGATCTGAGCAAGAATCTGCTTTAGTATCCAAACCTCCCTTTGGGCCAGCATCTTCTTGACCCCTTCAATTCTTCCTCTAACCTGCGCTCTGCAGTCTTAATGTTTACTAAAGAGGAAATCATAGATTCCTAAAGGTTGCCATTTAGCATAGCTGATAAAAGCTGTGCAAAGAGCCATTCAGTTTGCTACCCCCATGAAGAGAGCTAGAGCAATATGTCTTGTTTCTACATCCCATATACCCCAATTATCTATTCTATATTCAAAGCAACTTAGCCAATGAATAATCTTGATGCATTTTTCATTCCTATCCCACCGTGCTCTTTGGTGTCCCAGCGTGGCCTGTCTGAATCCTCCTTTCATTTCCAGCCATGTCTCTACTTGTAGGGAATGCCCCTGAACATCAAGTCCCCACTTGAAATCGCCCTGAGAAGTCTTGTCTGCCATGACCACTTCCTATATTGGCGCCACCATCTAGACTGATGACACCCAGCTAGTTCCCAGCTAGTGGGGAAGAGGGCAAGTCCGCCTCAGCCACTCCACTCATGTTTTCACTAATGCTTTCGTGGAGGGATTCAGTGCATCTCTCAAGCATTTTGGTCTTAAGCCACGATTCTTAAAGTTGGATTCCATTCCTGCAGACTGGTATGGGAGGATCTGCGGGTAAAACAGAGCCCTAGATCCCAAACACCACGAATGCCTACTCTCTTTGTTATTACCCCTGCCTTCAATTTCACCAAATAGATTGATCACCTAGAGATGATGACTGTTTCTGCTTTCCATTCTTTCATCTCCCCTCTTTATGGCCCCTGCCTTTTAAGCGAATCATGATTTTTGTCGAGTATCTTGCTAGTAACCCAGGATATCAGTTATGTCTCCCTAATACTATTTAGCTCTACAAAACAAGGTTACATAAAGCTCATCAGGTTAAATTATACGCTTCTGACCACCCAAGATCTTCCCTTATGGCTCTGGGACATCAAAGGGCAAATTCACATTGAAATGGAGAGATTTAGTCCTCCTTGTTGCACTCAAGGGGAGAGATTTCTCTCTGATCCCTTTTCTTAGAGAACTTACTTTAGAAAAGTGTAATTATAGATTCTTTTTCTGACTCTAAAATGTGTATTCGTTGTGGGCTACAATAACAAAGGACTGTGGATTGTATACGCATAAACAATTGTCTTGCAGCTCTGAGGATGTTCAGTTCAGTCTCCGAACATGGAATGTTCTGGTGAATATATTCTTCTGAACTGCAGACTGTCCTCTTTGTATACTCATATGAAAGAAAAGAGGTGAACAAGTTCTCTGGGTACCAGTCCCACTCAGAAAGCTCTCCCTCCTGACCAAATCACTTTTCGGAGTCCTTACCTCCAAATACCTTCATGTTGGGAGTTAGAACTTTAATTCAAGAGTTTGGGATAAGAAAACAGTTGAGGATTTGAGTCAAAGACAGTATTCCCAAAGACATGCATGGGGTAAAGAGTAACTGTCCTTAAAGAAAGGGGAGCATGCTAGGTATTCGACTAACAAACGTTAAGAAAAACAAAGTTATGTGAGGGAAAATTAGCCCTTTGAGCTGAGTCATGAGCAAACCTGAAGCTACTTGGATCCACGTGTAACTGACAAGTCTTTATTAGCAGCTGTTATTGCTTAAGGGCTTCTTTCCCCTGTGATCTAGTAGAAGTTTACAGAAGGGACCTATTCTGCAGCATGTTTAAAACTCATAGCCCTATGTACAGTGAACTCAGCAATCTGAAGCGATGCAGACTTGTACGGCTAGCTCTCGGACCTTGATCCTTTGATGGAACAGGCATGTTGGTTTAGGGAGATTGCTGTGTCGTTGGCATGGCAACCCACTTCCTACAAGATCAGGCATGTTATACACTCATCAAGAGAGGTTGTGAATAGCCATACCACAAGACTGTACTGTGTGAGGCAGCAGTAGTAGTGGTGTGCCCATTGATTGCTCCTTTAATTTATTAATCTTTCTCAGCTCTATTAGCACCAGCTAAGGACAGATTAGAATTCTTCTCAGGCTATTACCCACTTTTGGCTTACCTCTCTTACTGACCTAAAAATTCAAGTAGGGAGAAAGGAGGTTGGATTGCAGTGGGACACTAACACATCTCAACATCAGCGAGTGTGGAGTCATGTAGGGAAACATGAAGAAGAAAGTCAAAACTACTGTGTTAGCAATTCAATTAGAAGATTATTGAAAGGAAATCATTCTTACTCTGGAAAACAGACAAAAGAAAAAGGGATTGTCATTATTACAGGCAGCAGGGTCATTGGAAGAGAAAAAGGAGGATGTTCCTAAGATGCCTAAAGGACAAGAAAAAGAGAACCAGGGGAGTCGAAACGGACAAAGCTCACAGTTAGACATATGAAAATGGCTGCAAACTAAAAGGTTGAGAGAATTGCAGGAATGGGAACTGGGGAATGGCACATACTTCAGTAGCTTTGCTCAGGCTTATCTGTCTTTAACCTGTTCTATGGACGCTCACATTTCTCCTATTTGTTCTGGGGCTTCCTGGGGATTCTCTTGCTTTGCATTTTGTGATAGATCAGCATGGCTGTTAGTACTGGGGACCAGCACTATCCCATTCCTTTTCCTTTATGGTTCCCATATGTATATGTCATCTAACTGAGAAACACATTCCTGGGAGACCCCATAGTAATTTAAATGCTACCATATTCTGTTTTCTAGGTGGTGGGCCTTTGGGGATAAAAAGAGGGCAAAGAATTAACGATGCTTATTTCTTTTTGCTTATGAAGTAGTCTAGTATTCATGTCAAGGGAGTCTTTAAGAGTCTCGGGACTTTGTTTTTAGTCATTAAAAAGCTGACGAATTTGTCCTACTAAGGGGTCGAACCCTCACACCCTTAGTTAAACCCAGCAATGCAAAGGTCTGTGGAATATACCAGAATATTGGTAGCAATACCATGGTAAGAACTGAAAACAATAGGAATGGGAAGTGATAAAAAAAAAATGAGAACTAAATGGGCAAAGATTTCACCTTAGAAACACAGAAAGCTATTCAAACTACAGAAGATTTTGTGAAGGAAATCGGAAAAGATGTCATACAATGCACTTTTGTGAGAGTCTGCATCCCATTCTTATATAAAAATGGTTTGAACACAGTAAAAGTCCATTCCCATAAATAAAAAAATCTGTCATTTATCTGGAAAAATTCATCTGAGGCTTTAAAACTTTTAGGAAAAATATAGATATATGTATCTTTAGTAGTTAATGTTACCGAAGGTCATGAGACAATACTGAATAGCATTCAGTAGAAAAAGAATCAGAGGATTGAAAATATTTTTTCTTTCCAAAATTTGTCTGGAAAACAATATATGAAGGTTTGACTTGTAGGGCACTGAGGAATGAATGAGGAAATCCAGTGAGTTTGTGGATAACAACTTCATGTGTCTAATTAATAGTATATTTACAGAAAAATATTCCAATTCCAATTAAGTATTGATTTCCATAATCAAATATCTTCAGTCATTCATAAAGTGCATGAATAATATTCAATAATTTTTTATTCTACATTCTTGTCATTAGAGAAAACTATTCTAAACAACTCTGTCTAGGACTAGCTAATTGTAGCAGCTCTGCCAGGATCCTCAAGTCCTTACTATGAGGACTCATTAACTCAGTATATCAAGTCTGGTTCTGTATGCCCAAATATCCAGAAGGTGTAAGCACTGTGAGAGGTGGTGCCAAACTTAGAACTGCTGTGCTAGGGGAAGCCTGAGCCCAGGCCCGTGTATCCTGTCTCTGGAGCTGTCTTTGCTTTACTCTATGCTGCTCTCTGCTCTCAGTAAAATTCATTTGGTAAGTTACATTCTCTGTAAAAAGAGACTTTGGAAGCAAATGTCTGTCAAATTTTGGGAATAGACAGGATGTGATCGCTGATATTAAGTGGTCATCATTAACTGCATGTTTCCCAGATTTCCAAATTACAATGTTTAGGAGAAGGTGAACTTGGGAAAGTCATATTGTGTGGTTCCGGATAGAACCTTCAGGTCCCTCTCCTGCAACAGTTAATATGCTCAACTCGTCGGATGTGAGCATATTAAAATGGTGTATATTTTGGAGTGCTTTTACTTTTACTAGCCCTTTATAATCTGTCAAGTTTAGATGAGAATGCCATCATTCTCACAGTTACTGGGAATGTTATGAGAGAAGTGTAGCCAAATACTTAGAAATGATGATCGAAATTCACCAGCATGAGCATTTTTATAGATGAAGTATTTCTCAAAGCCACCAGATTATGTACGATAGACTCAAGTCTAGACATTCTGTCTTTTACAATAAAATGTATTGCTAGTCATAGCACGTTACAATGAAATGTATTGCTAGTCATAGGACGAGGCAGTAGTTTTGCTGACCTGGACATAAAGACAAAATTCACATTACTAAAAAGAGGGAAAAGAAAGCATGGAACAGATGAGATAGCTATTAATTTCAACTGCTTGTCTAACGCCATGTGTTAACTCCTGTTATACTAGTTTAGCAAGTGCGAATCACTCTGAATTATTTCCTATTAACCCAGGCAATATTCATTTCATACAAAAAAATCATGAAATTAATGAGGCCAAGGGGCAATTAGAGCCATTGTGTCTACCAGGAATGGCTTCTGACCAATACCTACATATTCTCATCTTGGATTTTGCTGTCCTTCTGTTTTGAATGTAATTACAAGCTAAGCATAATTCAAGAACGATGTTCTCAGGGCTATTAAAGACTACCTAGAGAATTTCTGCAGTCTTCAGTCAAGATTTGTGTATTTGCTCTCGTCGGTCTTCATGGTGTCACAGAATACATCATTAGAGTTTTACTTGCCCTCCCGTTGTGCCGTTTTGTTGAATTTGAATTCATGTTATTGGAAGTTTCAAGAGTGTTAAACTATCAAGTTCTGTTTCCCCAGCTCAGCTTCACCCCCACTCCCTCCTGGTTTCTAAGCATGTCTGCCCCACGTGGTCTGAATCCACAACTGCCTGACAGGACAAATAGTACCACATGTGAAGTTCAGCTCCCTGACTGGCATTTTTAAATCCTTAAATTCTGGCTGCATCAGTTTTCTCCAATGTTTCCAAAGAGATGGTTTTGTTGATACTATTGTTTCCCCCCAGCTTTTCACTTGGTCTCAGTGGGAAGAAACTATCCTTTCTTAGGTTAAAGGGTGAAGGCTCAAGCCAGGGACGGGTCTCTGAATGGCACGTTCAGAGTCAGTTTTAGTCTATGTTTCTCAGCTAATGCACACTCAGAAGCCTCCACCTGTCGCTTCTTCTGTTAGTGTCATTTATGGAGATTCATCTGGTTTTATGCGGCTTACAGTCATCATTTTAAGCATTTTAATGAGAAATTTGGAAATAGTATACAAGTGTTTGCAAGCAAGGTTTGGGGTCACGTGTGCTTTTTTATTTCTTCATGAACAAAATTTTTAAGTAAATATGTTGATAATTAAAACAGGAACATTGGTTAAATGTTCATAATTAGTATATCAGTGTTGGTTTTGAGAAATTTTAAAATGACTTTAATGAAGTCATTTGCACTGTGAAATATCTTCAGTGAGAAACAAATTACAACAAAACAAAACAAAAACCAAATCAAACCAAACCAAAATACCAACCAACCAGGGAAAAGATGGCAGTGGGGTGAAATGTGAAGTGTTCACAAATCAAGTCAAACCCAGAAACTGATTAAATTTTATCTTTTCAAATCAACCATAATATAATTAGCTGCTGTTTTATATTTTTTTCTTAATGTGGTGGAAACTGTATTCCGTAAAAATTGTAACCATCACTCTGCATGTGGGCTTCATGGCTGACACATGTGCCTCTTCTTTACCACTGTTCACATATGGGTCACCTGGGACCCAGGAAAGCATCAGCAGGAGACTGTTGGATGAGTTTTTATTGTTATGCAAAGATAATAGTGAAATTCTTTCCCCCTTCTCATATTTCTTTTTTAAATAAATTTATTTATTATGTATACAGTGTTTTGCCTGGGTGTATACTTGTACACCAGAAGAGGGCACCATATCTCATTGCAGATGGTTTGTGAGCCACCATGTGGTTGCTGGGAATTGAACTCAGGACCTCTGGAAGAGTAGTCAGTGCTTTTAACCTCTGAGCCATCTCTCCAGCCCCCATCATATTTCTTATACTTCTGTTTAGAACTCAGTTGTTTCTGCCCTGTATTACTAAATTTTGAGTACTTAGGGCAAGAATAATGCTTAGCATGGTCAGTTTACAGTGTCATAGTCAAACTATAATGTTGTTATGCTACTGAGGTTATTATTCCTAAGCATATTGATCACATTTTAAAACTGACTAATTTCAATTTCTTAAATGCTTTGTTTTCACTGATATTTTGCATAGTCTCAGATTCAGCATATCCTTGCAAAGAAGGAAAATGGTCTGCTTGCTTTGGTTACAGCAAATAATGAGTTCTTATGTAAATAGTAGACTTAAGGAAATATGAAATTATGTAATGAAGGGCAAAGGATATATCTCAATGGTAGGGTCTTGCTTGCTTCCCATGCATGAGGCCCAAGTTTTATCCCCCACCCTTTAAGTTCCACCCCTACAACAGCAGCAAACAAACAAAAAATCAGTCAAATGGGAATCATCCCCATGAGTTATATAAAGAAGGCAATTTGTTGGGGCTTCTAACAACTTAGCTACAAGGACAGTATCCATAGCACCTGAAGGTTGGAGTAAGGAATTTTAAGATTGGGATGATATTTTTCATTGTTTTCCTAGAGGACATTTTTACATGCATCTCTTTCTAGAAGATTGCTTTGGGGTCTTTAATAAGTTCTATGCTGATTGAATTTAATCCTAAAAAGGGCTTTTTCTTTGTTATACTTTTGCTGAAATTTTATAGAACATATTATCTTTGACCCACTGAGGAGAAAGTGCTAATTTATTCCCAAGGAAAAGCAGACTTGTATTTTTTTTCCTTGCTTCTGATGGATTCCTTTGATTCAATTACCTCCCTTATAAAAAGTTAAGTGAACATAATAGCCTATAGCAACCATGGGGAGAAGGCTTAAACTTTCTACAAAGTTAATATAATTTTGTGAAGACAAATAGCAAATGTGTTTTTTTTTTTGTTTTGTTTGTTTTTTTTTTTTGTTTTTTTTTTTTTGTTTTTTTTTTTTTGTTTTTTTTTTTTTGGTTTTTCGAGACAGGGTTTCTCTGTAGCTTTGGTGCCTGTCCCGGAACTAGCTCTTGTAGACCAGGCTGGCCTCGAACTCCCAGAGATCCGCCTGCCTCTGCCTCCCGAGTGCTGGGATTAAAGGCGTGCGCCACCACCGCCCGGCAGCAAATGTGTTTTTAAAGAATCAATATAAGTTTATTATTTTGCTGTCTCTGAACTAGAAATGAATCATCCTATGTCATTTACAATGTGACATGGCTGGAGTGTTTTGAGGTCATTGCAGTATCTTAATTGAGAATTTTTAACATCTGTTAAAAAGTTGCAGGTTTGTTGAGAAGGGAGCTAACAGAAAGTCAGCCCTTAAAAAGAGCTTCCTTAGAAGGAAGGGCCTTGTGACTATGGGGGATTGTGATGTACCCTTGAGGTGGGAGGCGTTAGGACAGAGGATAATGAATCATACCAGGCAGAGGGCAGCATGCTGGGTGGTAAAAGAATGAAACATGAACAGGGGCTCATAGGGATACTTGGCTTAAAGGAGTAGAAAGTGAACTGCCCAGGGCAGCCTGATGGTGTTGTTGAAGGAGAGAGAGGGCCCTCAGAGAAATACCTCCAGCACTGGATGTTTCTGACCTTCATAGATTTTTCAGGGGATAGTGGGATGTCCATAGAATGTGAGTGTGTGTGTGTATTCTTCAATCTGTACCCTGGAAATTTCCGTATTTGGGTCTCCCGTCTCCAATGCTGGCTGGAAACATTTTCACAAAACCAGCTTAGATAGCTTCTCAGTGGTTAGCATTCATGAATCCCACCCAGGGAATGAATAAGTCAAGAGTTCTGGTAGCCACTAAGAGACCCAAACTTCATCATTATTTAAGGGTCTAATAAAGTTTCCTTTCTACCTTTTTAAAACATAAACTATACATATGAGAAAGTTGAAATTCAAAACCGTGGATAGAATTACATGTTTTATATCATATGGTCTTTTCCCATGTTAGATCTAGCCTGTGTGACAAGCAGTGTGGACATCAAGGAACATGATGACAACTTAGCATGAAGGTCCTTACACCCATAGGTGTCCAGAGAAATCACAAATGTGCCTACAGGATTGTCTTTCCAGTGGGGAAGATGTAAAAGGAACCCTTTCTTCCATCCAGAAAGCTGGGAATAGGAAGTGATTAACAGCCTGGTGATCTGTGTTATCTCTTGGGCCAGGTTGTACCACACTCCTACAACCAGGACTGGAGATACCTAATAGACTAAGCGACCCTTACATTATCTATATAGCCAGAGGTTCCCTTAACCTCTGACAACCAGGACCAGAAATAACTAATAGACAAAATGATCTCTATGCTATCTATATAATAACTTAGACCAGGCCAGAACCTTCCTTAGGCTTTTAAGCGAGTAAAGGTGACCTATCTCTAGAACCTATCGCCTTGGAAGAAGTGACATGTACCCTGAGCTGAGTTTCAATGTAGCTACACTTCCATGTGCACTGGGGATTGTGTTACACCAGGAAACTTTTTTCCAAATTGGAATGTATTTTAAATATGCTGACAGTGAACTGCCTGGCATCAGACTCCCTGAAGTCTAGTTCCAGGTTGACAAAGTCAACAGAGTTCTCAGTCTTATCTCTTCAGGGTTCGCTTCTCTGCTTGACACCTGCCGAGACCCCTCAGGAACACACATGAGGAAGGGAATAGGAAAGAGAAATCCATTTCCACAAAAGGCTGGGATTTTAAGAGTTCTCAGTGACCTGTAATGAGCTTCCTTCTATGCCTTAGATTGGGCAGGTGGACAAAAAAGAGGGGCTCATTGACTCACATCTCATGTCCAGGTCCTGCTGAGGCTGTGACCAGGCGGGTCAGCCAGAAGGAGGCCTACACCAGGACAAGAAGCCTGCCAGGTCTGTACTGGGAGAAGAAAATCCGGAAGTGTGCCATCTTCTTGTCCCTTTAAGGCCTCTTTCCTTTCCTATCTGCTGTGTGCATCTGTGTGTGTGTGTGCGTGTGTGCATGCGATTGCGCACGCACGCACATGAGTACACCCATGAGGCTGCAAGAATGGAAAGGAAAAAACACTAAACAGACCCCAAAGATGACATTGTTTTGCATAATAGGAGCCAAGATAAGAGGCAGCATCTCACCTAGTTTGCTGGCGGTGTGATTCTAGTGACTGAAACTTTTCCCTGTTTGTCCTTGAATGACCATAAACCCCCCATGAGTATTGATCACGGGGCTACAGGCAGACAATTAAGTATGAAGAAACAGAATCCGTGATTGGAGAGGGTTGAACTGAATCCGTGATTGGAGAGGGTTGCGGTAGAACTGACTAGTTTTGCTGATGACTTGAATTCTTCACATTTTCTTTTAAATTGTGTCTGTTGGTTAACATAATTCCTTACACACTGTAGTCTTCTGTCTGACTCACTTAAATTTTAATATGAAAGACCAAATCAATAAAACTCTCAGTCATTTTATTGTGTGCTATTCCTTCACTCCAGCTGCTTTGGATAGAGAAAGATTTTCCCATTTGGCTCTTTTTCCTATTAACCTTGAAAGTAGGACACGGAGAAGCCAGTTAGTGACCGAGGAACTGGCACCATGCATTGAGCTGGGCTGCACCCTCTGTAGACTCATAAAAATTTAGATTTCTTTTTCTTTTAAAAGCTAAGGAGGAATTTTTAAAAATTTGGTTTAGTACTGCATCAGCCTTTATAGAATCTCCAGTCTGTAGTACCGTTTTACCTTTCAAACACTCCTTATTTTGAAGTCAAAAGATATGATTCTTAGAGTCAGAAAATTTTGTTTGTTACATTTAATACTAAAGTGGAGACTGGGGAAATGGCTTTGTGAGCAGAGTGCTTGGGGGAGGCAAGGAGAGCTAAGTTTGATCCCCATCATCAGCATGAAAATGTCGGGCATGGTACATCAATGGTCCAGTGCTGGGGAGGGGGAGGTAGTGAGAGTAAATCACCAGAGCTCATTGTCAGCCAGGACACTCAATCTAGAGTCAGTGAGAGACCCTGTCTCAAAAAATAGTGTAGAGATGATTGGAGAGGACACCCGGGGCATTGACCTGTAGCCTCTCTAGGCATTGACCACCTCCCTCTCCACAAACATGAAGCAGTGCAGAATGAAGCCATGTTAGTTCTCTCATGTCCCCTTCTCTGTTGCGCATATTACAGGTATATTTCTTCTGCATTTTAACATAACATTTACCTATACATCTATTATTTGTTCCGTGTAGGAAATATGTCCATGTAAAAAGGACACTTTTATTTACTTAGAAGTTTAGAAGAGTATCAATCACACACACACACACGTAACAGATGTAGAGTGTTTTTTTAAACAAACAGTTGAGTGTTCAAATTTAATACTCTCATTTAGAAAGCATTTCCTATATAACACATGCTTCTAAATGTTAGTTGTCCTTCTAGAAACAGAACTTTAGAACCTTTTAAAGACTGTTTTGTTTGTTTGTTTTTATCACTAAGCCAAATATCATCCACTTACTGGGGACTTTCTGAATAAATGGTTCAAAAATCACTTTTTTCATAGCCCTTCACTAATAGCCATGCTTGTTCCAACTTACTGAATATTGAGTTCTACTGTAATAATTATATCCAATTAAGTTTCTTCTTTCAATGTCTTAAAAAGGAATTCTGCACATTTTTGAATGTTACTTCATACTTTGATAAAGATGCCCAACTTCCTATGAGGGTAAAAATTCACTTCGGTGAATTTATTTCAGACTTTCAAATCCAAGATCACCAGGAAGGATTACCACAACATAGTTCTGGCTATAGTTGTAAAGTTTGGTATTTTTTCTCTCTACTAAATTTGAGGAACTACTTCAAATGTAACCATCAAAAGCTAAATTCTTTTTCACCTTGCGTTAAATTTCTATCTGAAGAACTTTGGAAACTTTGATTATCCTTTTTCTTACAAAAGAAAAAAATGGTGTATAAACATGTATCCAAATCATTTGTAGAATTTGTTGAAGTTCAACTTCCTCATTCTGTCTTTAAAGTTGGATAACCAGGAACTGGAGAGTTGGCTCAGTGGTTAAAGAGTACTTGTTGCTGTTGCAGAGAACTCATGTTTGGTTCCCAGTCTTCACCTGATGGTTCATAACCCACTGTAACTCCAGTCCCAAGGGATCCAGTGCCTTCTTCACACATCTATGGGCACCTGCACACATGTGGCACACACACACACACACACACACGGGGGGGGGGGGGAGAAGTCTTAAAAATACTCTTTTCAATTTGGCCTTATAGACTCAAACATAATGGGCTTTTTTTTTCTTTCACTGCTTCTTTATCTTTACTCTTAAACACAGTCTTGAAAGTTATAGATGAGTTTCACAAATACAATTTATTTTGATTTCCAAAGAGCAGTACTCGCTGGAATTCCAGTCACAGATATGTGCACAGGTGTGGGCCTGTTTTCACGCTATCACATCCATGCTGTGTAGGAATAGGATTGTATTTTCAGACAGCAAATTGTAATCTGCTACAGTGGACAAATCGCACATGCAGGAAGATTCTGAAGAACAAAATGAATCCAAATAATTAGTCCAAAGCAGTATATATTCTAGTAAAGAAGCTATTATTTATTATAGTCTATAACATGGTAGGAAGCTTTCGGTGTACACTTCAAAAGCAGAGTTAGAGCCTGAAACAGGAGAAAGGAAAGAAGAGGTAACATGTGAAGGGGACCAGTGTAGTAGGAATCACAGGCCTCTGGCTTCTCCATCTCATTTGCTGCTATTTCAGCCCCTGTAGAACATCAACCATATGCATTGCTTCCTGCCTTTGAGTTCCTTAAAGATACATAGAAGTGCCATTGTTCTCCCATAATGTCCCATATCTCAGTCTTTGGGAGTCATACAAATATCACCTGTGTTGGAACCAGGGAGCAAGATGCAAGCTTTCTACAGACATGGTTGACTCCTCAGATATTTGCCCTTTTTTTTAAAAAAAATAAAAAATTCATGTCCCAAATAGATATGCAGGTGTATTCTTGACTTTCCCACAAAATATTAGCCCAATAGAGATTTATGATTTAAGATATATTTTGTTCTACTGCAAAAGCTGTCTTACAACTGTTTGCTTTATACTTTCCTGTGAAAAGCACATGGCATGCAATAGTAAATCCAGACAAGATGAGTACAGTCCTTCTTTTATCCTCCATCAGTCCTGGTCACCTCTCAGAACCTATGTAAAATTCCCATCTAGCATTCACACCTCTCTGAATCCAGTCTATGATCCACACACACCGAACACCCAACTGCTGAAACCCTATGTGCTCTGTGTATGAACATTTAATTACAGACTAATTTATGAGTCCTGATTTTCTATTTAAAAGTCTTCAAAGTGCATGGCAAGTTTTGCAGTGGGAGTGTAGAAATCTCTAGGTTACTGATCCTTTTAAAAAACTTATTTCAGCTTACAACACATGCATGAGCATAGATCTGAATAAATTTGACAGGCCGCTGATAAAAATATCCCCTTATCAAAGATGTGTAAAACATAATGAAGATACATATAAACAAAATACGATTAAATTCAATGCAGAAAATGTACTTCCACTTTGGTCAGGTAGAATGGGAGTTAGGAAGAGGTTTTTATTCCCTAAGAGAACAGTACATACATTCAATAACCAGCTATAAGAAAGTGAATGGCATACTTAGAAAATAGCAAACATTTTGGCTGATATGCAGATAGACAGTGGGAAATCAAATTGGAAGGAACTTTGGAGACAGCTGGTAGAGGTATTGAATGCTAGGCTGGGGCCATGAATTCTCTAGCCTCATTTTGTGAGCTACTCTGGTGTCTGAGACAGAGCTGTCATCCTCGGGGTCATGCTTTATATCCATCAATAGGCATCTAAGAGCAAAGCAGTAGGATGCAGAGTAGTGATAATGAGGCCTTTCCTCTGTGGAATAAGCCAAAGCACTCAGATACTCATTACTGACTACTTACAGAGAAGATGTAGCTCTTGGTTTCTTGAGGTTTGGATACAAATACTGTTTGTAGAATCACAGTCCAGAATAAAGCACACTACCGACTTATCTTCTCCTCGTCACATAACGGAATAAAACAGGCACTATTGTATTGTTTCAAAGGCTACATGAGAAGCCTGACTCTGGGGTTGTGGAACCATAGTAGCTATAATATGTTTGTAATCTTCATTGACTTCCTATCAACCAGACACCATTCTAACATATATGAGTTGATTTCTTTATCCTTACATTCCTTTTCACCTATATACTACGGTCATTTCCATTTTAGTTGAAGAATCTAAAAACATGGAAAATTGATGACCCGGGCCAATGGGGTGCTGAGAGAGCCCGTGATTGTCATATCACTGCAATCTTTCTGTAGGTATTATATGTCTTACCTCTTTATACATCTGAAAGTTTGAAGTGACGTTAGAAAATGTCATAATGCCTTACTTATAATGCCTCAGTGCAAGCAGTGGAAAGCAAGGAGCAGTAACACACGTGGCGCTCCTCCCAAGAAGAGTATTCTTATCGCCACTTGATGATGGGAAAGTAGGAAATTACATAAACTATGATACAAATTAGGAACCGACCATCACGCTTTTATACTTTTATATTCTGAAATGACAATGCTGCAAAAGTTTTTGTTTCTAATGTGAATGAAAATTCTCTTGTACATAAGGACCACTTTTCACTGAAGGGAAGCAGAAGAGGATATGGACATCTGGCCTCCTTTGAGGCTGTGGAGATGATTGCTGAGGGACACATCCTTTACCTATGGCCTGAAAACCTCTGACCGCTCTCATGAGCACAAACCCAGTCAACACATAGTCCCCAGACAGCTAGCTCATTGTTTGGAAGGGGGCTGTGACAGCACCTTCATCCCGTGGAAAACAGTCGTTAATGAAAATGTCTGGGTCAGGCTGTTATGAAAACATGAATAGTTGCGCAGCTTCCTTGACTTCACTTGTTCTACAATAGCCCAACATGGTTTTGTACATATGTGTTAAAATCTTAAAATTGTTTGGAATATATATACTCAAAACAGAAAATAGTTAAAATTCAAATCTCAAAGTGCTTCAAAACCATTTTGAAATAACAGTGTAAGAAAGGAAAACAAAAGAAGGGTTTTTTAGTAGATTCAACTAAAATAGAGAAAGAATAATTCTCAGTAGTTTTTGACTTGGGAAGTGCTATACCATGCAACTTATGACATGTTGCTGTAATATTCAAGGAGAATGAAACTCTGGTGTTGATTTAGCACTGTGGCTCCTTATTCCTTGCATTTTGCTGGAGTAATTTAGTACTCAACTGTTCTACTCAGTTCCATCTTCAATGCTCTTTGTAAGCACCCTAGTTCCAGAAGCACTTCAAGATGTCCAGTATCAGCACGCTTACATCATACATTGTTTCTCATGAAGCAGTAGTTTCAGAGATCCCCAAAACCATAGATAATGTTACGGATGTGAAATTACGCTCCAAAGGCTCATGTGTCAAAGGCTTGTTATCCAACACAACAATGTTCAGAGGGAGGCTTTTGGGAAGAGATTGGATCACAAAAGCTCTGACTTTGTGACTAGATACTGTAGGACACCATGAACATATACAACATATGGCATTTGATAATTCAGATGCTGACTCCACCTCATGAATAATTCTCTGATGTGGATAATCCTAGCAAGGATTACAGGACCACCGACTCTGAATACCGGTTGCCTGTATACATAATTTCTCTCATGTTCCACAGCATTTCTTCACTAAGAATAGCTTTGGGTGTTTTCCCCCGGCTTGTGTGTTTATCCCATGAAAATATTCCATCTATTGGGCACACATATATCTGTGGATGGTCAGTAAGATGATTTCTGCTTAATTGCATAATTCTGAAAAGTAGAAATAATACTACATTACTCAGATTGACATAGGATTTCTCAGACACAAGGACAGCCTTTTACACAGACAGCTAATTTTAGACTCCAGAAAAATATTTAAAGCAGGCTGGTTGGCCATGGAGATAAATATTTGGTTGCCCCTAGAGACAAATATGCAAGATCATTTTCCCAGGTATTGTTTGTTGCTGATTCGAGGTCAGGATAGAAACAACTTTATTAGACATAACTTTCCTGCAGTGATTGAGGCTTAGGCTCAGCGTTTCACCAATTGCTTACTGTCTGGGAACCCTCACCAACTTGGAGCTACATGCTGGGCCAAGTGTTACTCAATGGCCAGTCCATGTGACCTCCCTAGCCTAAGAGAAACTATGAGACTTCTCTTGTGTTATCAGAATCAGTTGGGTCCTGAAAATGTAACATGCAATTGTCCAGATTTTGGCAGAGAGGCCAGTGAAGAGAGGAACAGCTGTGGTGAGAGAGATGTGGAGGCTGTGGGGAGTTAGAAGCTGGGATGGAGAGCTAATTAGGAAGCTGTCAAGAGAGATTTTTTTCAGAGAGGAATTTTCCAAGGTAAAGCAAAGATAAAGTTACCATCAGAAAACGTGTGTGTTCATTATTTCCCTTTAGATAGAGAAGCTTAGTTCTCTGCACAGTCATGGATGGTTTTTGCATACCCTGCGTGCTAACCGGAGGCTGGCTCCCCTGTCAGTCATAAAAGACTCCACTGAGAGATTCATAATTCAGTACATTATTGGGAGGCGACGGAAATGTAACGAGGCCTGGTTAGAGGAAATATCTCACTTGGGACCGTGTGAAGGATTGTCTAGTTCTCGGCCCCTCCTCTTTCATTGTCTCTCTGACTCTTGTCCTCCAAAAGTGAAAAGTTTTGCTCTATCATGCCCTCTGCCCTCTCTGATTTCCAGTCCTACATCAGGTCTGCCATAACTCAACACCTGGGGTGTACACAGTGACGTGCCGCCCGAAGGAGCCTGGGGTGTACACAGTGCTGTTCCTCCTGGGAACATGTTTTCCTTCTCTGAATTGGAAAGAATAAAAGGGAGCAGGTGGAAATTTTAATTAAAAAAGAATAAAAATAAATAAATAAAAAAACAATGCTTAACTACAATAAAAGCAGATTAAAATTTTCTGAAAATTTATCAGACCTGTGGCACACACTTCTATTTCCAATGCTCAGAAAGTACAGGTAGCTAAATCAGAAGTTCAAGGTCAGCCCCAGGTAGGGTGAGAGTAAGACCTGTCTCCAAACACTGAAAAACAACAAAGAATAAAGGTGCATTTCAAAAGCATCAACAGTTTACCATTAGGGCAGAAGTGGCATTTTGTGACATTTATAGTTTTGTGGCCATGAACCTAGAAATTCTGAATCGTTCTATGTCAGTCACCTGGCAGTTTATGAAGCTCCATGATGACAGAATAAAAAGCGAGATCACAAATAGTTAACTAGAGTGTTTTGTTTCTGATTTTTGCTTAATGAATAGATTATAACAAATGTTGCCCTGGAAGGCAGACTCGAAGTAACTGTGAGATCGTGGATGAACCGGTTAATTGACTCCTTTACAGCACCTAACTCACTCCAGCTGTGTTAGGACATCTTGTGGTTTCTGTAAAATACGCAGTGTGATTTATTTTTATATGCAGTAAGGTTAGGTATGAGAGTACATCTAAAGGCATTCTCAAACTCCCTATTTAATGTAAATTTTTATATTTTTCCTTTAAATGTACTTTCAAGTTCATTCAGGCAAATTAAAGAAAGAGAAAAGGGAAATAGAACCACAGAGGTGATGAAGATCCAACCTGGAATCCACTGACCTGGTCTTGTGGGAGAGAACAGTTTAGCATCATGGAACTTAGGCTCACTGCTTTCAAACCACCTTGAGCTTCATGCTGAAAGACTAGCTGTGGCTGTAGCAAGCTCCAGGCTCTCACTACACAATTTACCATCTCTTCTAATGGGGATGAGATAATGAGAAATTGGGGCAGAGAAAAGGGTGATATGTAGACTTCTGGTACCCCCCCCCCCCAGTTAAATAGCTGTCCTTCTCAAATACAAAACAAAAAAGTCCTAAAGCATCAAATTGTTTCATTGATTCTCCTTTGAAGCCCAGTCAGCATGACAATGTAACTCACACTCCAATAACGTGTGGATACAGGAGCAAAGGAGAGACTTGCACAGTGTTTGCACACAGGTGTGTTCTCGCTCAAACGTACGCATAAATGTGTGCACAGGTGTGTGTGTTTTGTTCCAGTAAAGGAGGAGTTTTTAACACTTGCTTCCTATGGTGCATTACCAAATTTCAAATAAATCAATATCCTGTGATCACTTTGTTTAAAAATGTGTTTTACCTAAGATGAGAGGGGATGTGAGAGCTGAGAGCTTATAAATCTGTCTGGGAAGAATGTGCTAAGCCTGAAAACGTATTGCTATTCTCAACAAATATGTGCTTCATCTTAATAATCTAATGGGCGCAGTGGAGGGCACTGGAGATATGGAGGCAAGAACAATGCAGAGGAGGTCATTTTCTTGATGAAACTTAGATTTTAGTGTGGTTTAGACAGACATCCTATTACTAAACAAGATTCAACCAGTAAATGATTGTGTGAATAAGTCAGGACCATTTTCAGGAAAGTGACTGAGAAACATTATATAGAGAGATGTCTCATGAGGATGTGGCTGATGTTCAGAGCAGCGTGACACACATCTAGGGACCATTTTTGCCCCTAAAAGCTGTTGGAGAACCACTATGGTACAGGTGGAGAAAAGAGACCACAGTACTGAAGAAAATACATCTGGTTAAGTCCTGTGTGTGGCTTCAGACAAGAGGAAAGAAAAAGGGGAAATTGGGACTGACTTTCTGAGGCTAAGTCATCATGATTTGCACAAAGGGGATGGAGGTGAAGTGACTTGTTCTGACTTGGAAATACTTTATTGCACTGATGTAATGGCTTTTGCAAGGATCCACATGTGCTGAAATTAATGGTATGTAAAAGAACAACAAAACAGATTCTAGCAATAAAAATACAACCCAGGTAACTTTATCGGAGTGCTATTTTTTTTTTTAGTTTAATAAAAATTGTTATGTAGTTATTTTGCCAGCAAGAAGTAGTTTGTTCTTGGACATAGAGTTAAATTAGACTGAGATAAATGTATGTACTTTCATTAGCCAGTCAAGAATATAATAAAAAGTACTGTATAGTGAATTAGAATCTTAATGTTTCAAGTTACATTAGTATAGCCCCATGATAAAATGTGTGGAAACTATAATTTTAGGTCTGATAACAGATGAGATGATTAAAAATTATTTCAAGAGACTTAGAATTATTTTCTGGTCATTATTTTTTCATTCTAAAGTGTTTTACATATCTAAACAACTCCCCTTTTGTACCAAGTTCCAAAATAATGCCATACTAATGTTACAGGTTTTACAAGGCCAATTAACCAAAACTTGAGAATTGTTGAGAGTTTTAATGCATACAGCACCAAATTATTTGAAGTTATCTTGGTTACCAAACATCATAAAACTACCTGTCTCACCAGCCATTGATTGGTAGTAGCTCTTCATCTAGGAGCAGAATCTTGTAAAATTCCTATATCCATGTTGGCCTGTTGCCTTGTATAGTTACGAAGTTCTAGTTTAGTTTAGGAAATCATATTGTCCAGATTTCAAGGGCAAGCTTCCCTGTCATGTCTGGAAGACCATCCAGTCTGGCTATTAAAATCTTTCTGTCCTCTTCTGATATTTTCCCTTAGCCTTAGGTGTAGCAGTTACATTGTAGATGTCCCAATTGGGGTTAGGCACCCTATAGTCATTAATTCTCCAAATTTTCACCAGCTGTGCATCTCTGTAATAACTTTTCTCAGCTGCAAAATGAAATCTCTTTGAGGGGGGTTGAAATCTATGAAAACAAAGTCTCTTCGAGGAGGGCTGAAACCCTGTTTATCTGTGAGTGCAAAGATAATATTTAGGATGCAGTTAGAACGTTTACTGGTTTTGGAAAATCGCAGAAGTAGATTATCCTTTAGGATCTATGACCTCTGCAGCCACTGGTAGTTGTCTAGGAATATAGGACCAGGAAAGAATTTCCTCTTAACTGGGTGGGGGACATGATAAATCCAACTGGGCAGCTCTTGATTGCACCCAGGATAAAAGTGCCCCTGTTGCAGCACTGGCATGTATTGCTGAGCCTACGACTGGATTGTTGTGGTTCATATGCTTCATAGCTATGTACTCCTTGTTGTCATTACTTTTCTTGACAGATTGCAAGGCACCTATAGATACTAAAGTCTCCAGGGAGGAGACTTCCAGGTCAGTTACAGCTCAATTTTTCTAAATCTTGTATCTGAAATATGTGCTGTCTTTAGCAGCAGAATCTTATCGAGAGAAGAGCAACAGCAGCAGTCTATTATTTTGGGAGACTTTGGGGCTCCCTTGACCAACTATTTGAAGGAAGATTTTTTTCTAGTATATGATTCTTGGGGGAATCATTATTACCCCATGTGCCATAATTATATTAACTAACACACACACATGCACACACACTGAATTTTTGGGTAATCTTATAAACTAAGGTTTCCCCTTTTCAAAGATCTTTAGTGTTCCTTTCTCTCTGCCTTTCTGTATTACCCTCTGCCCTCCTCTGTTAAGGTATTCCCTATTTATCCCTTTTCCCCAATCATAGCACCTTTGTCATACTATAACCCTCTCTAGAGCCCTTTTTGCTCTACCCTCCCACGATCCCTTGCTACTTTCCTGGCCTTTTGTTGCTATTTCGGGTTCTATACTCAAATCTGAAGATTTAGAGCTACGTGTGGCATTTGTCTTTCAGGACCAGCGTTACTTCACCCAGTATATTCTCCAGTTCCTTCCATTTACCTGCAAATTTTGTTATTCCATTTATCTTTACAGCTGATTAGAATTCCATTGTGTATATGCACGCTTTCGCTATCGTTCATCAGTTGAAGCCCATCCAGCTTGTTTCTGTTTCCTAGCTATTGTGAATAGAATAGAATGTCCATGATCATGGCTGAGCAAATGAATTTCCTTTCCATGTCTTATTACTCTAGTGCTTTGAGTATTCTGTTGAAAAGGAGTGGAGATAGTGGACAGCCCAGATTTTAATGGGATTTTTTTTCAAGTTTTTCTCCATTTAGAAAGATGCTGACTGTTTGTTTGTCATATATAGACTTTATTATATTGAAATATATTTTCTATTCTCTCTAGGAATTTTATCATTAAGTCATCTTGAATTTTGTCAAAGGCCTTTTCTGCAGCTGTTGAGATTGTGTGATTTCTGTCATCAAAACTTATATGATTGATTATATTTATCAGTATATGTATGTTGAACCATCTCTGCATCTCCAGAATAAAGGCAAATTTATTATGCAGAATGACATTTTTGTTATAGACCTTGTTTTGTCTTGCAAGCAATTTAATAGGAATTTTTATTTGTATTCCTTATGGATATTGGCCTATAGTTTTCTCTTTTGTTCCATCATCTTTACCTGATTTGATAGTATAGTAACACTAGTTTTGTATAAGGAGTTTGGCAATATGTTTTATGTTTCTATTTTTTAAAATAATTTGAAAGTATTGGTAGCAGTTTTTCTATGTAAGTCTGGTAGAATTCCACTATTAATTCATCTTTACATGGGATTTTTTTTTGTAACTTACAAGGCTTTTTTTTTATTACTGATTTAGTTACCTTATTTGTAATGCATCTGTCTAAGTTGTTCATTTCTTCTTAACTTTGATGGTAGAAATCCATTCATTTCCTTCATGTGTTCTAATTTAATGGGAGCATAGGTTTTAAAAATATTCTTTCATTCTGAATTTCTTTGGCTTCCTTTTCATCTCTGATTTTCTTACTTTGGGTCTCCTCTCTCTTTCTTTTAGTTAACTGGACTAAGAGTGCATCAATCTTGTTTATTTTTTTCAAGAAGAAACTTCTAGCTTTATTGATTATTTGCTGTATTTGCTTTCTGTTTCATTAATTTCTGTTTTAATTTTTATTTCTTTTTATTTGCTGGATTTGGGTGTTGTTTGTTCTTGTTTTTCCAAACTCGTGAGCTGTATTCTTATTTACTTGTGCTCTAATTGTTTTAATGTTAGTGATTAGGGTTATAAACTCCCCTCTTAGGACTTCTTTTATGTGGCCCAGATATTTTGTTGTATTTTCATTTTAAGTTCAGGAATTTTTTTATTTTTTAAAAAAAATATTTTTGACTCATTCATCATCCAATAGTGTGTTGTGCAATGTCAATGAATTTTTGTAATTATAAGAGTTTTTATTGTTGTTAATACAAAATTTTATTGAATTATGGTCATATAGCATACATGGAATTATATCAATTTTTCTGAATCTTTTAAGAATTGTTTTATGTCTACATATGTGGTCTATTTAAAGAAGCTTTCATGGGATGCTGAGTAGAATGTATATTATCTGGTGTTTAGATGGAATATTTATAGATATTAATTAGGTCCATTGGTGATATGATGTTGTTTGAGTCCGATATTTCTGTTTAATTTTTCGCCAGATCTCCTGTCTATTGGAGAAAGTGAAGTATTGATATATCATTCCTGAACTGGGGCTAATCTTTGTCTTGAAATCTAGATAACATAAAGATGGATTTTATTTCTTAATCCATTTGACTAACCTTTACCATTCTGATTCGGGAGTTGAGGCTGCTAGTGTTTAGTTATAGTTGAAGGGTGTGTATTTATTGCTATTATTTTGTTGTCTGATTGTTGTTTGTGCCTTTCATCCTGTTTTGTGTTTCAGTGAGTATAGCTTCATTTGTTTTCCTTCTATAACTTCTTTGATATCCTCTCTTTAATCTAAATTATTGCCCTTGGTATTCTATGTAAGCCTGGTTTTGTAAATATAAATTATTTTAACCTGTTTATTAAACACAAAGCTTTTGCTGCTTTAACTGTGGCAGATAGCTTTGATGACAAATTAACATGGGTTGACATGTGTGATCTTTTGGAACTTGAGGTACATGGTCCCACATTCTGGCTGTAAATGTTTCCAATAATGAGCAGATCTTACTATGATGGGTTTCCTATATCTGTAATCTGTAGTTTTTCTCTTGTAACTTAAACCCTCTTTTTTCTCTGTATTTAATGTTTTAACTAAGTAATTTATTTCCTGTACTTGGTGTTTTAACTATTATAGTCTATTCTCTGTATTTAGTGTTTTTACTATAATAATCTATGGGGAGAGTCTTCTCTACTGTTATCCATCTGGTGTTTTGTGTGCTTCTCATATCTGGATAGGTACAATGTTCCTTTATTTGGAGTAGTTTTCTTCTATGATTCTATTGAATATCATGTCTATGCTATTGAACTGATATTTGTTTCTTTTTATGCTTACAATTTGAAGATTTTGTCTCTGCTTGGTATCCCAAAGTTCCTGCATGTTCCTTTGCTGTATTTTAAATTTTTTTCATATTCTTTGCTTTTGTGATCAAATTCCTCTACTTCATCTTAAAGTCCTGATAATTTATCTTCTACTTGATCTATTGCAGTTATAAGAATTTTCCCTGGGTTTTCTAATTGGGTTTCTCAATTCTATCTTTATTTCAGCTTATATTCTCAGTAACTCTATCACCTTGCTGAATTGTATTTTCAAATCCGCTGTTGTCTTCATCATTTTAAGCAGTTAAATGTCCATGTTTTCTTGGATGTGACTCAGAAGTTTATTCCTGTACTCTTTCATTTCATTGATCTTTGTTCTATTCTTCTCTTTGTAGTAGGAGGTTGCTGGTTTGTTCCCAGCTGTCCAGACCATGAAATAATTAGTCAGAAACTATATTATTTTAAATCACTGCTTGGGCAATCACTTAAGCATATTTCTAGCTAGCTTTTATATCTTTGGTTAACCCATTTCTATTCATTTGTGTACGGCCACATGACTGCAGCTTACCAGCAAGGTTCCAGCTGGTGGCTCACATCTTTCTTCTCTGGCGGCTACATGGCTTCTCTATGACTCCACCTTCTTTTTCCCAGGATTTTTGTTTTCCCACCTTGTTTTACTCTGCCCTATCATAGGCCAAAGCAGTTTCTTTATCAGTAACCAATAAAAGCAACACATATATAGAAAGACTTCCCACATAATCTCTTCTTTCTTTTTCTTTCTTTCTTTTTTTTTTTGAGATTATAATATAGCTACATTTCTCTCCCTTCCCTTTCCTCCTTCAAAACCCTCACAATACACTCCTGCCATTGAAACTTATGGTCTCTTTTCACTAATCTTTACTGGATGCATGTATTATATGTATGCATATTTATATTTCTACCTATAACCTATTCAGTCCATATATTACTTTAATGCTTGTTTTCAGTGTATATTCAGGGCTGAGTGTTTGTCACTGGACAACCAAAAATTCTTTAGTCTTTGATGAAGTTTATGACTGTTCTTTTAAATTTTGTGTCTCATGGTTCATTTATGTAATTGTAATTGGAGAAATTTTTTTTATTACTAATGGGTTTGGGGGAGATATAATGTCTTTTCAATTGTTGAAGTGTTAGTCTAAATAATCTTAGTCAATAAAAAAAATAGAAACCAGATATCAGAGTAAAACCTGGAAGATCAGAGAACTGGGACTAGCTTGCCAGTTGCTTTCTACCTATATCTCCTTCCTACATCTAAAAATGCTGATATCCTTTCTACACCACCTTATTATCACTTTCTGTCTCCAGCTCCCAAGTGTTGGGATTAAAGGTGCAAGCCACAAGAGTGCTGGGATTAAAGGCATGCACTACCACTGCCCGCATCTATGGTTAACTAGTGGCTAACTCCACCCTCTGATCTCCTGGCAAGCTTTATTTGTCAGAATGCAAATAAAATATTACACAACAGTTTGTGTTTTTCTAATGTGACCTGAGTATGTGGGCTTTTTCATTAATGTGAGAGTCTGGCTTGCCTGTGTTGAATAGAATTGGTGCTCTGATTTACTTTTACCCAATCCTGGTTGATTTCAGATTGGGAATGAAGAGTTGGGAAGCCAGTATTTCAGATCTTTAGTATTGATTTTTGGTTGGTTGGAAATACAGGGGTGGTTCTAATTCAGTGGTAATTGAGAAAGACTGAGAATATGACTCATGCTTGTATCTCTCTTGACCCTACCTCCATTAAACTATATTATTTAAATCACTGCTTGACCAGTCAGTCACTTAAGCATATTGCTAGCTAGCTCTTATATCTTTGGTTAACCCAGTTCTATTAATCTGTGTATTGCCACATGACTATGGCTTACTGGCAAGGTTCTGGTGTGTCTGTCTCTGGTGGCAATTCCATGGCTTCTCACTGACTCTGCCTTCTTTCTCCCAGCATTCAATTTAATTTCCCTACCTAACTCTACTCTGCCCCATTACAGGCCAAGTCAGCTTCTTTATTCATTAAGTAATAAAAACAACACATATACAGAAGGACTTCCAACACCATTTCCCCTTTTCTGTTTAAATAAAAAAGAAGGTTTTAACTTTAACATAGTAAAATTACATATAACAGAACAGGTATCAAGAAAGAATTTATTTTTTATTCTAACTAAGGAAAATTATGTCATTATTATCTATGCTTCAAACTCCATCAAAGACCCCAGAAGGATATAATATTACCTAAGTAAACAGAAAGTGCTTTGTAAGCAACTTCCAAAACTCTAGAATTGACAGATATCTTGCTGCCTGGACAGTAACCCAGAGTTCTTCTGTATCATTGGGCACCCATCTTCAGCCTACAGGCCTATAGAATTTATCTATTTAGCCCTTATGAATGACACTACAATAAACATGATTATGTAGCCATCTATTTTATATCCTGACTTTTATTCTCTTGATTCTGTACTGAGTGGTAATATGGATGGATCATATTGCAAATCTGTTTTGTTTGGGGCAGAACCAGCATACTGATTTTTATTGTTTCTGCACCTATATACACACCTACCAATATTATATAAGCATTCCCTCTCAATGAATCCTCACCAACATCCCTTGCATTTCATTTTCTTGATGACTTTTATAACATTGTGAGATGGAATATCAATATAGTTAGAAATTGCATTTCCCTAAGGACTGAAGAAAGCTGGATGCTTTAATGTACTTTTTGGTTATTTATGTCCTGTAAAAAAAATCATCTCCTTAGCTTTTTAAAAATCAAATATATCACATTTCCCTTTCCTTTATCCAACCCCTTTTATGTACTCCTCTTGCTTCATTTTCCTTGTTACTTTTTATACAAATATATGGGTAAATATATAAATATGACCTGGCAAATCAATCCATTGATTGTATGCCTATGATTTTAGGGCTGGCCATTTCATAGGAGATAACAAATTAAGGGATACATTCCCCCAAAAAACTAACCCCCCCAAAAAAGAATTCCTTATTTTTCTGTAGTCCTTTGTCTACTATGGGGATCCATTAAGTTTCCTTCTTACATGTTTGCACACCTATTAATGTTATCCTTTTTAGATCTTGTATAGGCAGTCATACTATTGAGGGGCAATGGATGAAGCTTCCCTGACATTCTAGGATAGACAATCTCACAGCAGATTTCCTGGTCACCTGGCACTTACAATCTATCTAACCCGTCTTCCACTATGTTCTCTGAGTCTTAGGTATAGAGACTGTTGTAGTTGTAGGCACTGGAGATGTGTACCCCATGATCAGTGGTTCTCTTCATTTTCACTAGTTGTGGTTTTCTGTGTCGGTCTCCATCTGATGCAAAAAGAAACTTTGATAATGGGTGAGAGTTATGCTTAGCTGTGGGTATAAGGATAAGTATCTAGAAAGCATTTAGAAATTTTGCATTTTAGTAAAGCGATTGTATTTCTCTTCTAAGTGTTCTTCACTTTACTAACTCCTGGTAGTTGGCTAAATTTCCAGTGCCTGGCATCATTGCTTTCTTGTTGAGTGGGTTTAAGTACAATTAGACAGCTATGGTTACCAACAAGAGATGTCTCCACTGTTGAACTCTTAGCGATATCATGCCATGCTGGTCATTCCTGTGGTTCATAGATATCATACCCAGGAAGAAAGAGTGGTTTCTTCCCTTCCTTAGTAGCTTGCATGGCTTTGTCTTGGTATTATAAAAGCTAGTCCCCAGGCAGAAGGCTTTCAGGTTCAATCCAGTTCAGATCCTCCAAGTCCTGTGTCCAAAGTGCATAATGTCTTTAACAATAGGGTTTACTTGCCTTCTGGGAGACAACCAAGGGCAATAAAAATAGCCTCTGTTGTTCTGTGCATCTCTTGGACGCCCTTGACTAACAATTCAAAAGGGGATTTCTTTTAGTGTCCTCATTGTTGTCTAAGTTCTCTGGGATTGTGGTTTTTAGGCTGGTTTTCTTTGCTTTATGTTTAAAAACCACTTATGAGTGAGTACATGTGACAATTGTCTTTCTGGTCTTGGTTACCTCACTCAAAATAATGTTTTCTAGCTCCATCCATTTTCCTGCAAAATTCAAGATGTCGTTATTTGTCGTTATTTGTCTTCTGCTGTGTAGTGCTCCATTGTGTAAATGTACTACATTTTTTTTAATCCATTCTTCGGTTGAGGGGCATTTAGCTTGTTTCTAGGTTTTGGCTATGACAAAGCTGCTATGAACATAGTAGAGCACATGTCCTTGTGGCATGATTGAGCATCCTTTGGATATATACTCAAAAGTGGTATTACTGGGTCTTGAGGAAGGTTATTTCCTAATTTTTTGAGAAATCGCCACAATGACATCCAAAGGGGTTGTACAAGCTTGTAGATGTAATCTACATGGGAAGTAGAAAACGACAAGATCTCCTGAGTAAATTGGGAGCATGGGGACCTTGGGGGAGGATTGAAGCGGGGAGGGGAGAGGCATGGAGGGGAGCAGAGAAAAATGTAGAGCTCAATAAAAATCAATAAAAAATAATAATAAAGGGTTTTCTTATACTTGGTATTGTGTTTTAGTTAAATATTCATGACTTTTGGGGAAAGAGCATTGTCAACCAAATATTATACCTTTATTTAAACTATATATGTATATAGTGTACAATACACTAACATGTATTATATGTAATTTATTTAAATAAAATAATATGATTCCTTATGACTTTTTCAAACATCTGTAGTGTATTTTTTTCTAAGACTTCCATTCAGAGTTCAATTAAAGATGCCATGAATAGCTAAAGGGGGCCTAAAAATCTGAGGGTAAAGATTTGTACTCACAGCACTAATCGTCTGTCCACGTTTCTTCATTCTTCTCTATATCCTTATTCTTCCTTGTTCCTTGTTCTATATTGTTCCACACGTTACAAATGTTCCCAGTTATATACACCCTTAAAACCAGCAATTCCCCAGCCCTAGCAGGTTCCAGGGCCGGAATTCTTTTGCCCCATAGAAAACCAGATGAGGGCGCTCTCTCTCTCTCTCTCTCTCTCTCTCTCTCTCTCTCTCTCTCTCTCTCTCTCTCTCTCATGCACACACACACACACGCACACACACATAAACATTCAGGGGAGAAGCTGATGCCTCTTGGTCAGATAACACATACACCAGATGCTGAAGTTTGCAGTTAGACTTACTGTTCTAAGCACAGAAGAGACCCGGGTCTCTAAACTATCAGTTCTGGACTATGCTGTAATCACCTGTTCTGGTCGTGGCTGTTGTGGGTCTTTCTCTGGGTTGCAGTTAATTATTCCTTCTGCTGTCCTTGAGAGTCCTGAACTAAAGCCAACAGCAAAGTGAGGTGAAAGTGAATGCAAGGAGTTAAGAATCTTTTGGGTGAGATAAAACCAGAGCAGCAGCATCCCTGGACCCTAAGCTTGACTAAATGCCTGCTGATAAAGATAATTGTAGGAAGGTAGCTCTCTGCACTTACCTAGGAGAGAGAACAGGCCTGGCACTGGGAAACTATTCTGAACTGTGGGAATAAATTACCAAATATGCAACAAGAAGGGAGTTGGCTACAGCGAAAATCTACAGTGAAGGACAGCCACTTATTCTCAAAGCAACAATGTCAAAAAGCCTTACCACTTTGCCTTTTGGTTTTAGCACTTACCAGATCCTTGGTTCTGATAAGTTACTCATGAAAAGATGGTGGAGCAATTACTGTATAATGCGCGGCTTGTAGCATTTTTCTATCCTCTCTCTCTTTCCTTTTGCATTTTCTTCCTTCTCCCCAATTAACCCCCTGACCCATTTTTGCAATCTTACTGATTTACTTATTTATTCTTCGGTATTTTTTATAAAGCCATCTGCAGGGTTTCTCTGTAGCTTTGGAGCCTGTCCTGGAACTAGCTCTTATAGACTAGGCAGGTCTCAAAATCACAGAGATCTGCCTGCCTCTGCCTCCTGAGTGCTGAGATTAAAGGTGTGCGCCACTATCTATCACTTATTTTAAGAACTGTTTAGTTTCTGTGACTTTGTCTAGTATAATTTCTTCTAAAATTTATATTTACTTCTTTATGGGCCATTGTATATATGATAAACAGCGTTGGTAGCAAGTACCTCTGTCTACTGAGCTATCTTGCTAACCCTATTCGAGTCCAATTTCTGTGTGGACAGAATCGTTTCCTGTCCATCTCAAAATCCCAACGAAGAGTACTATGTTTAACATTGGCAGGTGTTCAGACATTAGAGAAGGAAGTCCATGACTCAGTAAGTCAAGGAGTGAGAATTCGGTAAATAATCTCCTTTACGTGGATTTTTCTTCTGGTTTTCTTTTTCTCTCAATAACTCACTACACTTTCTCCTTGTTTCAAGGCTGTCGTCTCGTGGAGGACATCAAGCAGATGTGAGGCTGTTTGTCATCGTGAATGCACTCTGCCGAGGCTCAGGTAAGCACTCTCTATTCTTTGCTCTGATAGATTGTCACACAGCATCAAAGGATACCCAGGGTTGTTATTGGTGTTAGTCTATGATAAAAATATTTAAAATATTAATTATTTTTGGTTAACTGTTTAACTACTGGTGACTATAACATTTATAGTCTGGAAGATGACATTGAAAACCTAATGCAAGTTCAGATATAATACTGTATTGTATGAAGGTATTATATATAATGGTACTATAGATATTATATTTCTAAGGTAATTATATAACCACATTATGTAAGAAAATATAATTAAAGGTATTATAGGTAATTGACTTAACCCCAATTACTTGATAAGAACTAGTTCTGCATTAGACATTGAGCAATAGCCTACCGATTAAAATTCAGCAAACAGCACAGACTTGGCCCTGGCATTGTGGCTATGTTAGCTTATCCATGGAAGTTGTATGTATAAGAATAGAGTGGTGTGTGTGTGTGTGTGTGTGTGTGAGAGAGAGAGAGAGAGAGAGAGAGAGAGAGACAGACAGACAGACAGAGACAGAGAGAGAGAGAGAGAGAGAGACAGACAGACAGAGACAGAGAGAGAGAGAATGCACTCTACTTTGGCTCAGGAAGGGACAGTAGTACCTAGCAGGAAATGATGGAAGCTTATGTCATTGTCATACCTATTTTATTTCTATCAATATGCATTCAGATAATGTTTGTTCTAAAAAAAATTTTAAAAATTTTATAGTAAACCAACTTGAGTTAGCATGCTTGTAAAAGACAACGAGGCAATAGTCATTTGTGGTGGGCAGGTCAGGCAGTATCTGGACCCTGGGGTAGCTTGAGAAAATGGGCTTTATTGACATTGAGAGCTCACACAACCATAATGTGCTTATGTAGTTTTTCTGTGAGACTTTCAGCAGTAGCTAGAGTGAAATATTAGTGTACCAACAATCAAACACCCAAATATCTTTTTTGTAAGATATTGTAAGTGCATAAAACTACTTATTTATTATGTACACAGTGTTCTGCCTGCATGTATGCCTGCAGGCCAGAAGAGGGCACTGGATCTCATTACAGATGGTTGTGAGCCACTATGTGGTTGCTGGCAGTTAAACTCGGGACCTTTGGAAGAGCAAACAGTGCTCTTAACCACAAAGCCATCTCTTTAGGCCCTGCAAATGTCTTTGTAAAGTACAATTCTATCCATAGTTACAGAGGTATGAATTAACAGTAGAGGAGTTTCATAATCTCTGATCTCCCTTAAGCACTTCACACATGGCTCCAAACAATACCTGAAACAGTCAGTGATGTTCTCTGTCAGGGATTTCACAGGTGTGATTTAAATAGTTAAAACTACTACTCTGATGTAGGAATTACAAAAATTGCTTAAATCAACTGTGAAATGTGTATTGCCTAGAGAACACCTACATGGTTGTATCAGAGTCCTAGCAAGCAGTGTTGGTAGACAATGCCCTGGGGGCCAGGTGGCAATTACAAACTCAGTAAGTGATGGAAAGGGAGCTGAGTGGGCCACATCATTCTCACACAGATGAGTCTGATTTAACAACTGAGTCACCAGGACCCAGGTCCTTTGTAAGATAGATGCTAATATCAGGGAACAAATTTTAGGTTAAATTCTTCACTGGTTCAGTGGAAGCCCAAATATTTGAGAAAATCGGTCTACATGATTTGAGGAGGAAAAAAAAAAACAATCAGTAATGGATCAGTTTCCCATGGGTACCACACAATGACTTTAAACTGCTCCTATCAGTGAAATTATCCCTGCCACTGACAATTAACATCTTATGGTGAGACATTAGATGCTGTTATGAAGACTAATTGCTGTGGCTGGGTTTATCTTGACTTCTCAGAAGCCAAATCAGTATTTAGTGACAGTTCCTGCTAGGAACATCATAAGGCCATATCCCCACACGATTTCCCACAAACACCTGGCAGTAGATAAAATGTCTGCATTTAAGACAAAGACGCAGAAAGTCAAAACCATTGACTAAGTTACCCTAGGTCTGGGCTGTATGATGAGTGCCTCGGTCGGAAGAGCACAATTCCCCCCCTCCCCTCCCCACACACTGATTTTTCATTGCCATTTGTAACCGAAAGACACTTCAGACGATGAACCTCTGAGCTCAGGTTTATTTGAATTTATGCATAATATTTTCATTATAAACAAGTTCATGAGATTTCTAAAGTTTCATCGACAACAGGTGTAGTGAGCCTTATCTCTATTGACCCCAGCGAGATAATGACAACAGTGTGATCTGGCATGCAGTTCTCTCAGAGGCAGGGAGCTGAGCCAACAGAATCCTAAGCCCAGTGAGGCAGCAAACGAAATACTGGGACAAGCTTCAAGATCCTAAACTGTGCGTTACTTAAAGAATATCTCAAATTTAGTGAAATGCCCATTAAACAGCCAGAAATAAGGAAAGGTGGTTACTTCTGTTAGATTTCCTTTTCTGACCCTTAGAATCTTTTTTTATTTTCTACATTATTTTTAACTTAAAGTACTTCTGTTCCAAAACAAGAATTCTACTAGTGAATACAGAGGCCAGCCGTCCAGCCTTTGCAATGTAATAACAGAGATTTGAAGAAAGTGCCCAAACACAGTGAGGGCACCTGTTCTGTGATCCTGCTTCCTAGTGTCTTTACATTTTAACTTGGGTCTATTTGATGATAAGTTCATACTCTACTAAATCTGTCTAAATCACGTACAGGGAAAATCATAGAAATTATTGGATTTTAGATTCTCTGTATTCTCAGAGTTTAAAAAATACTTAATAGAAACACATAAAATCTCATGTCCAGAAGATTTAGTGGAATAAACTTAAAAGTGATTGTGTTTAATGTTTTAATTCACCCACATGAAACATTACTTTAAAAAAGAAAACACATATTAAATGAACTGCATTTTAATTACTTAGCTTAATTTAAATTGCCTACTAAAGAGCTTGTCACTAATTTAATTAGACAAGTATTAGAAATACATATGCAAGAGACTGGTTTTTCTTTTCATGAAGTAGCCAATAGTTTTACAATTTAATGACTGCAAACAGATTCTTCTTGATCCCAAACTTATCTAAAGATTCAGGCTATTATCAGTGCCACAAGTGACAAAGTCTTAAGCAAATCAATTTACCCATTCAGTCACTATGATCAAGTCTATATTTTCAAGCATGTCTAGCATAGGCTCTACATCCTGTATTACTTTGCCAATGCAAAAAACCACACTTTTCACCTCAAAGGGAATAAGAGATATTTTAGAGCTAAACTGAGTGACCACAACTTGAGAACACAGATTGGGTTTATCCCAAATATTACATTTCAATGTTGAAACAGTTTGGTGAAGTTTGTGTAGTTATAGAACAAATGAAGTCATAAATCGAGGTATTTTAAAAACTCATTGGTGGGGCCATGGAATGGCTCAGGAGGTAATGTCATTTGTCACAAAGCCTGACCATCTCAGTTTTATCCCTGGAACCTACATAATGGAAAGGAAGAAGCTACTCTCAAAGCTGTCCTCTGACTTGCACACAAGCCTGTGCTGTTATCCTTACCTTCCACTAAGATGAATAAATGGAAAAATATACAACAATTGGTGAAAACTTCATGAAGGCTGGTTTAGGAGAGTGGGGAAATCTGTGCTGATAGTTTTCTTGGTCCGGAGGTTGATAGAAGCCAGTGATTTACTGGAATGTTCCAAGAGGTTTACATAATAGATCAGACACAGAGTGGGGCAATGAACCTGTTAAATTCACACATATAATGCAAGGTAAGTTGCATCCAGATCTGCAACGTTCTAGTTCTCCACACTCAGTCAATCTTGTAGAACTTTTAACACAGATGCCCCTGCAAACTTCAGTCCATACAAATTCCCTGTCAGCCAAGCATCACATTTTTCTGAGTTATCAAATTATTTATTTTTCCTAATTGTTTTTCTTGAAGTATGGGCTATTGAATTTCACAGATAAAAGAACTGAGGTTTAGGAGTTTGAAATAACCCATCCAAGTCTACAGAGCGCTGACGAGATAACACTGGAAACAGGATGCAGGCAAGCCGCCCCGAAAATCTCCTTTTGGCCAAGCACCATAATTTGAGCTTGTGGAAGCCAAATAATGTCTATGTCCCACACCAGGAAGGCTGAGACCTAGGGTTTGATAACACTGTGTCTGCATAGGAGGTACAACAGTCTTCAGAAGAAGGGAGGAAACTGCTGGATCTTATTAAATATGCCTGTCATCACTATCAAGAGCTTAGGGTCTTGTCTTCTATATATGACAGAACATTTACATGTGACATATTAACACAGTAAGAGTATTAGAGCTAAAGTTAAAATATCCAAGATCATTATATGGCCTATGGAAGGTAACTGATGAAGGAAAAAAAGAGAAAATTGATTTATTTAATCAGATTTGAGTATATGTGTTTCCTCTTAATACAACTATTTGTATTCTGTGGAATATTATGTTTGATGTTTGGCATATTCGAAACAATTTATATTTTAATTTTAGTTTTTTTCTTTAGGCTATTTTGAGTTCGGGGTTCTAACCTCATGAGTTGTTAGTTTTAATGTTAGGGAAAGATTGCTCTGTAACATCTAAACTATTATCTGCGATGAATTCTTTAATATTATTTTTGGTATTCCATCAAATTTTATTCAAAATGTAATATAGAACACTAAATCATAACGAGTTCAGATAACAATGAAATATTTCTTTTTTTTTTCTTGCTGATTTTTTTTATTAATTAATTAATTTAATTATTAAAGATTTCTGCCTCTTCCCCGCCACCACCTCCCATTCCCTCCCCCTCCCCCAATCAAGTCTTCCTTCCTCCTCAGCCCAAAGAGTAAGCAGGTTTCTCTGCCCTGTACTTTTTCTAATAAAACATTTCCCAACATGCCTAATATTGCTAGTGAAGGGACAGAAACAATAGGTCAGACTTGTGTGACATGAGGATTTACAGAAGCACATCTTCCTTCTTGTATGATCAGAAAGATAAGTGAAGCTCCAATGGTAGTCACTCCACAGCAATGTCTGTTTCTCTCATTGGAAAGATATAACTAGTCTTTCATATACGTATTTGTATATATAATATGTTATATATACATATATAAAGATGTATGTATATATTAATCTCAGATATTATAGGCATTCTTAACTACTTAATCAGAAAATATGAGCTCTTAAATTTGGAAACATAATTAGCTTTTTTGTCATTGGAGATTGAGGCTTCAGGTGTACTTTGGATAAGAAAAGTCAGCTCCAGTCTTTGGGTATCCCTTGTAAGAGATAAGGTTTCCTTTTAAAAATTTTCCTCTATCCTTAAACATCTCACTCTCCAGAAACCTTAACTAATTAGCAGTCATAAATATCAAGGTAGGAGTCACTCAAGTTCTAAATGATTTTCATTAACACAAGCAGATTTTAAACATTTCAGCAAAGATCATTTTCAGTGACCATTCCTGTAGAGTAAGCAGGGCTTACTCTACAGGAATTACACAAGAATTGTGGTGACCTTCTCAATCAGGCACCCATGAGTGCAACTTGTTCGTAACTCTCATAGAGTGATAGTCCTTTATGTCAACTCTACTTTCAAATCTGTGTCTGGCCCATAAGCCCTTTAGAGATGGCCTGAAATTAACATTGGTGGGGAAATAGTATCAAACGTTAAGAAAATTGTACTCTGATCCTTACAAAGTTTGGATGGCAAACTTTAATAGTCTGGTCACCTCAGAGATGTACTGATTGTCTTTCCTATATGTTTGTGGCATCTGAGTGTGAGATGGTATGGTAAAGAGAGGTTAGAGGTCAAGAAGTGTTCAAAGGCCACAAGAAGTTTATCTTTAATACTGCATATTTAGGGAGAACTGCAGAGGACACGCAGCCAGGCACTGTGTTCAGTGTTGACTACTTCTGCTCATTGTGCTACGAATCTGGAAATCTACTCTAGGGCTCTTTCCTTCACTTTTCTCATTCTTTGAATTAATGAGGAGGTAAAATTTATCTTCTAAATACCTCATTTGTCATTCACCACCATCCTTGCTATCTGAATACTATTGCTAGTTACCACCAAGTTACCATTAAGTTTAAAGGCTTAAATGTTTATAGGCTCCTAGTGGCAGATTCAAAGACTCCCAAACAAATTAGGCTGACTTCCTTAGGAGAGTGTGTTATGCTCCTTGCTGAAGAAAAGAATTTGAACCTTGTAAGAGAGAGAACAAAAGGTTTGGGGTGGGACAGTGACTTTAGGAAGCAGATGTTTGGTGAGGTTTCAGGGACAAATTTATCTAGGCTGTGTTAAGATATTTGTTATTTGTTGTAGGGCAACCCTCCAACCTTCCCCAAGCTCTAGGTTTCTACCAGGATCCGTTCTACTTGTAACTACCTGCATGTCCCTTCTGCGCTACCTCCACTACTCAAGTCAGTACCAAGGCTTCCCAAAATTGAGGTGAACTAGGCATCGACAATGATGACAAACAGAAGGGAGCAAATGCAGGACAGATTTTAAAAGGGAAAACAAAAGGCCAAGACAGCTGACCAAATATGCACTAGAGTTAAAAAACGAGAGAGAGAGAGAGAGAGAGAGAGAGAGAGAGAGAGAGAGAGAGAGAGAGAGAGAGAGAGACAGAGAGGTGTGATAGCTACTCTGTGAAGCTGAACCTCACAAGGAACAAGAACACAGGAGTTAGGACCCAGTCTCCAGGAAGGATGGAACCTATACTTTGAGAGATGCTGAAGTACAGAGCTAATATCCTCGAAGATACTTGTAGATGCTTTTTTAATTTAATATAAACCTGGAGGCTTATATACATTGACAGAGAACTGACTTTGTGGCCTGGAGGGATGGCTCAGTTGTTAAAGGTTAGGCTCACAATCAAAAATATAGGAGAACTAACCTTGCAAGGAATCATGGGAGACAGAGGAGCCAGCTAAGGCAACTAGGAAAAGAACGGGAGTCAGAGGAGGCTTCCCTGGGTGTGGTACAGTCTCTTCCGACTCATCAATTATATAAAGTATAAGCTATAATGATGAAACCAGGTTGATTTCTAAATGTTTGTTTTAGCACCTTTACACATTTTCAGGTGAATGAGCTCATTTTATTCCCATTTGATTCCACTCTAGAAGTAAGCTGGACTTGAGCTAGCTCTATGGTATAGATAAGGGAACTAAGAGAAACAGTATAGTTTATGAATAGGTTTCAAACTCATACTGTGTGAGGTCAAATCCTGAGCTCGTTGCTATGCAGAGCAGTGGAGAAACTCAGAAAAATCAAAGCCAAATCTCACACTGACCCAGGAGTCCTATATTACTCTTAATTGCCCCTCCCCCCATCATTAGAACCTCTTTCTCAGTTCTGGGATTAAACTGGGCAGCTGTTACTCCACCTCTGCACTGGGAGCTCTTTCCTCCTGGAATCTTCCTCCACAGAAGCTGCACACATAATTGTGTCACCCTGTAGGAATTGTCACAGGTTACCATTATCACCCCTAACATGACACCATGCTCTTTTTCTGACTCCTTTTAACCTGATGAGTAGTCAGCCCATATAAGGTGCTTGCTTCTTATACCCTGTGAGCCCCTAAGCACAGCCAGGGTTGGGAATTTTCACTGCCTTATTCCTTGTTGGGTTTTAGTACTTTTACTCATGCCCAGCACAGGATCAGAGCCCAGGAAATTTCCTTAACTCCAAGATGGATTTGGGTTAAGAAGCAGCTGCTGGGATTAGCACAGAAGACAGGCAGAGGGAGGGAGAGTGAGGGCTGGCAAGTGGTGGAGGCAGAAGGGGTGGAAGGAGGCCACCAGCTGTGGCAAGTTTGGTGGTAAAGGAAAGAGATCGGAGAACTGGTGACGAGGTGGAGCAAAAGCAAAGTTTTTGATCTTTGTCTCTTTAATAGGTTAGACTTGGCTGTGTCTTAGTTCCTTCACCTAAAATGTGAAATAAAGATCTAACTTATAGACTCATAAATATACTGAGTGTTGACTAAAGATCCAAGTCAAGATGACAAAGATGGGAGGGAAACACAGAACTCTCTTTGTGTTAAAGAAGCCCTTTATGGAGACCGTAAATGCATCTAAACATTTATAGCAATCACTGGACCCCAGAGCAAAGGCCAGCAGACTCACAATGCCCATCTCTTCTGAAAACCCAGACTCCATGCTCTGTGGAAGAGATGTTAACGCATCCTGCCAGAGTTGGTGCTGCTGTTTAACCCACCCTGTGACCTCTGAGATGTCAAAACAAACCCGAGTCTCACACCATATAGCTCAGACAGATCTGCAGAGGAGAAAGGGGTGTGCCTCATCTGAGTGTTCTCAGGTCCTGCAGTAATGTGACAGAGAGAAGATGACTGAACATGTCAGAATTCTGGGGCATGTGTGTCCCACAGCAGTCCCTTGGGAACGTGGGAGACAGGTAGATGGCTTGTGATAGACAAACTGAGTGCTAGGGACCAATGAGAAGCACAAAAGAGAGTTTTGTTTTTCTTGAGACAAAGCATCAAGTATGTAAACTGTTCTCCCAGGCATATAAATAGCCAGGTCTTCTTTTCTGCATGTCAAGTTAAGTACCTTACCTCTGAAAAGGATTTGGTGACATTAAATTTGGGCACAATGTTTTGATATGTGATGTACCACAGGCAAGACAAAATACCTTGATGTTTTTAGTGATCTACCAGGCCGTATGATAACTGCCGCCTACTCAACCTATTATTTGCTTGCATGCACATGCTTCCACCTCACACAAGAAATATAGAATATGGAGTCATAACTGGTTTTAAAATAAACTAAATCATCTGAAATCTTGATCATCTCAAAGACTTTTTGTGAGAAAATTATAGTTTTAAATTTTTAAAAAAACATCTAATGCCTATCAGATATGCTGTTCATTACTTTTTCTGACTTAGCAATATTTATTTCACCTAAATGATTCCATGTTAAATTTCACAGAGAAAAGAACCAAGGCTCAGGTGCATGAAATAAGTCATCCATGTCACAGAGAGCTGACTACAAAGTCAGCCGGCTTCACTCCCAACGCTCTTAACTAGGGCGTCATTTATTGTCATAGGTCAGAGCTCTTGGCTCTTTGCCAAAGCAATGGAGACCAGATGTACGAGTACTTTTATCTTCCACCACTGAGAATCTCCCCCCTACTTGAACTACTTTGAGCATCTTTCCATGTGCTCTCCAAGTAGGATATCTAAGAACTATTCAGTGTGGACCTACGTGTTACATTAGCATGTCCGATATTTAGCAGTGACTGTAGAATTGGATCCTTTAAACTTGGGGAGGGGTGCTTCTGTCTGAAACTGAACTGACTGGAAAATACTAAAGTTTCAAAACAGTTTTTTCTTTTTCATTTTGAGACACGGTTTCTCTATGGAAGTCCTGGCTGTGCTGGAACTCACTCCTAGACCAGGCTGGGCTAGAACTCACAGAGATCCACCTACCTCTGCCTCCCACATGCTGGGGTTAAAGGTGTGCACTACTATCAACTGGCTTTAAAGCAACAGTTTTAATACAATGCTAGCTGATGCTCTCTGAAGCAATTCCTAGGTAAACTGCCTGATAAGATCACAAAAATTGTAGCATTTTTATTCTGAGAATCTAGGGACCTCAAGTTCATTTTAGTGAATTATGTTGTCCTGGGATCATAGACAATATTGCAGTGAGTTGTTAAAGTTCATCTTCAGCTCTGGCTGAGACATCTCAAAGCTTCTGGGACCAAAGCGAACGGTTTTGGCCTGTGCACACTGATGGGGTTTTCTATTTTCCGTGACTGAAAGTGGATTCAGTCATCCCTTTTAATACTTCTCTAACAGGTAATATGCTCAGGTGTATCCCATCCTTATCGTTTGTATATTGATTTTTTTTTATATAGCTTACGTTTTAAAAACTTCTTCATAAAGAAAACATAGCGTGTCCAGAATACTGATTTTTGTGGCTACCTGCAAACTACCTTGATGAAATAAATGTGTCAGGACCACACGCCGAGAGTGTGGCTGCCAGGTCGGACCAGTGTTCGGAAAGGGCAAATGGAGAGAAGCTCAAAATCTGCCAAATCGGTGACTGCAGAGCATTTTAACTGCGTCCGTTACATGAACTTTCAAAGCTGTTTGTCTTTAGGTTTCCCCTGCCATCTTATTCACCTGAAGTGAGACTGGGTAGTTCTGACTCCAAAGGAGACACGGGCACTAGAGGAAAGGTGTGTTTCAGCTGTGTAAGGATGCTGGCGGGACTGTGTGGATGACCCTTTGGTCTCTGTTAGGAGACCCTGTTGTTAGGCCCAACATCAGAGTGCTGCTGTCTAGATCATTGCTGAAGAAACTGAAACTCGGGTATGAGGTGGCAGGTAGAGCTTCCAACTGGCATTGAGTATTTCAGTTGTCCCCTCTTTACGTAACAGAAGGCCACCCACTCACTGTGGTGTTCTGTTCCTCCTTGCTGTCCTGAGTCCAGAGGGATATCCTGTCCACTCTCAATCATGGTCCAAGGCTACTGGGCATTGAATCTACCCTGAGGGTTCACGTTATAAAACCTCCCCTTTCTTCCCCAAAACCATCAATCTTACTGTTCTCTCACATAGTTCCCCCGGAGAGCATTTGGCTTATCCACTTCCCACAGCTTCTCACCATCTCTAAAGCTGTGCTTTATCGCGAGGTGGAAACAAGAGACAGTCTCCTGTATCCTCAGAGTCTACTCACTGTCTCACTTGGCGGGAGGAAAAGCGCCAGGGCAACTAGCAAGGAAATCAAGGTCAGGCCACACTTCCTCTTCCATGTTTTTATTGCTATGTGTTCCCAATACAACAAACATCATCAGTAGTGTACACCTTGATAAAAAGGAACTTTCAGCTTAGTAGAAAAGAAAGCATATAGGTAAAAAGTGGAAGGAATATGTACATCTTATGGGAGGTGTATGTGTGTGACCGTCTTCGGATTCCCTGTGGACCGGATGTGTGTACACCCAAGTAAACTAGAGAGAATTTTGTGCTAGTGAAGTTTTCAAGAAAGACAGATCTTTTATAAGGCTCAAGGACTGTTAACGCTCAGGAAGTCACCTAACTTGACAATTAAAAATTCTTGCACCGAGTAGCAGCAATTCTTTCGAGGTATTGAGTCATAGCTTAGGCTGTTCGTTTATATAATGGCTACAATGCAAAGCGCCTTGCTCAGGCTGTGCTTTCAAGGGATAATGCATCTCAACTTCAGTCTGCGAATCTCTAGACAAGTTTCGAAAATGACTTCAAAAGCATGCTCCTAACACTTTTGTCTTTAAGCACACTTTAGGAAGTGCCTATATTTAAAATAGGTTTTGTTTGAGACATGATCTTGCTACATAGACCAGGCTGGCTGCACACTCACAGCAAGCCTCCTGCCTCAACTTCTGAATGCTGGGATGACATGTGTGCGTGCACCTGGTTTTGGAACGTGTTTCTAATGCACTAGTCCATTAAACAGCTAGCTGAATTCCTGATGGTTTTATGTGTCCTTGAAGAGGAACAAATGATCAACTCTGTATCAGCTCCTTTAAAAAATGCAAATATCAAACACAAGAAATGCCTGTGATCCTGGCTTCTTGAACGGTGGTAGCAGCTGGGTCACAAGTTCAAGGCCTGCCCAGGTAACTTAGGAATATTTAGATTGTATGGAGAATACAAAAGGGGCTAGGGATACAGCACAGTGATGGAATGCTTGCTCAGCATCTCTGAGGCCCTGGGTTCAATCAAGTACTGCCAATTACGTAAGGATCTGTCCAATTTTAGTTTTTTGAGTTGGTTGTGTGCTTGGTTTAAAATTGTCCTTTCTGCATAGAACGCAGCACACACTAATTATGTCTCTCTAGTTTACTAAAATGTCATTGATATTAGTGTAAATATTAAAGACATAAAAAGACTATCAAGAAAAAAAATCAACTCTTAAAATAAATATCTTCAGATCTGTATCCTATATACAACTATTGTACATCCACTCCCAGGAGGGAGCATTTCCGGTATTGTTGAGCATGTTGGTCTCTGACAGAACTACCAGCATGGCACTGCAGTCAGATGCACCATGGCTGTGAACATTTAGCTATGAACCATGCAGAAAATAAATATCTCAACCATGACAAAGACAACTTCCTTGAACCTGCTTTCAATGCACTAATGTACTCAAGTGTCAGTTCTAGCCTGGTGCCACTTTTCTCAGCTGGGAGAAAACACCTTTGTGATTATCAAGTACAACCGTTAGCACAAGAACAGGACATCGCCGAGGTGCGCACCGTCGCAAGGACGCCCTTTGATACGATGGCAAGAAGGCTGGGGTTTGTCTTATATAAGCTCATCCACTGCACGGTGTGTGCACAGACACATGAAGATGCCAGGCCTGCTCCTTCTGCGGTAAGGATGGAAGGCAGGAGATGTAGTGAGGCACCTGTACACCAGCAGTGTCAACAGACAACACATGGCCAGCCCTCTTGATATGGTCAGTAGCTGCGATCCCAACTTCTTCGTAATATGCTGCTTTGAAATCAACTCATGGAATGTCTCATAAGGCAATACTCAATGACAGGCACCCTAGAACTTCCAGAAATGTAAGATAGTAAACAATCGTTGGAGAACATCTTTTTTAAAATAATACTGATTTCTGCAATGTACAGTATTTACACAACAGTTGCAAATTTGCTCATACAGTATTTCTAATATAGATAAATAGGAATGCAAGTCTAAGAATTGTTTCCAAATTTTTTTTGATGCGTAAACCATTGGTATCTGTTTGTATGATTTTTTACTGTGACTTTTTAAAAACAAACAAAAATCAGCTGATATGCACAATCGGCGGCGGGCTCTTTTCTTCCTTAGAGAACAGCCAACACGTTTAACCAGGTTCCATCCCTTTTCTGTGTTTGAGAGAAGCGTTCCAGGCTGGCCCAGAACTGGCAGCTGTCTTTCTGCCTCAGTTTCCCAAATGCTGGGATTCTAGGCAGGTGCCGCTGTAGCTGGGCTCTTTCTTTCTGAAAACAGTCTTTGGTGCTTTTGTTTTCCCCAATGGATTTTGGTAAACAACTGGATACGGAACAGGAGATGAATGGAAGCAACTAAAAAGTGAGCCAGCACTTCCTGTCCTTCCATTTGCTGAGGACGAGAGTAAACCTTGTGTGAAGGGTCCTGCTTTTATTTAAACAAGCTGTATGCACCATGCAAGGAGGGAGGCTGCTCAGGTTTCCCTTTGATCTCTATCCCCATAGGTCCACTTTCTCAGCT
This sequence comes from Chionomys nivalis, assembly GCF_950005125.1. NCBI lineage: Eukaryota > Metazoa > Chordata > Mammalia > Rodentia > Cricetidae > Chionomys > Chionomys nivalis. The sequence continues at coordinate 87,459,078 of NC_080091.1, forward strand.
CTCTGAGGTGGCTGACCTGACTGGATGTCTCTTGCTAATATTCTTTCCATCTTTCTTTGGGGTTCTTGTCTGGGTAGAAGCACCTATTGAATCACTGATAGCAGGGGAGGGGGCAGCAGCCACGGATGAGGCAGAATGGAAGCCACCAGTTTTCATGGATGAGGAGGGTGGTACTGAGACCAGGGTCTTTCTTCCAGCCTGCTGTGTTTTCTTCTGGGGGAAGTTAGCACTAGGTTGGCTGCTGGCTCTGAATGCAGCATCAGCATTTGGATTTGCCAAGGAAGAGATGCTACTCAAGGATTTCTTCTCAGCACGGGTCCCTGAGTCGTAAGGGAGAAAGGGTGTAGGCATCACTAGAGACCTCGGAAGGTCACTAGGACCAAAGATAGCATCACTGTGGATTTCAGCAGCTTCTTGAAGGTATGGTGGCGGCAGGGTACCACTGCGCTTGCTACATGACTCACAGCATAACTTGTTATACCCTGGTATGGAGCAGTATCGTGCTAGCACCTCCATTTGGCAGAATATGGACTTGTCGCCCAAACATGGCTCATCTGCAAAAGAGTAAGGAAAAATTTCACGTGCTTAAATATACAAGGTTGAAAGAAATGACAATTATTTGAAAACTAGAGATTCCAGTGATGTCTGAAATCAACACACGAGCTGAGGACCCTAAGAGACTTACATAGATCTAATCTACATGGGAAGCAGAAAAAGACAAGATCTCCTGAGTAAATTGGGAGTGTGGGGATCATGGGAGAGGATAGAAAGAGGGGGGGAGGAAGAAAGAGGAGTGGAGAAAAATATAAACAATATGATTGATTCACTATAATAAGTAGTTTCATTTTATTTACACTTTTTAAAAGGCAGGACCTCACTGCATCACCCAGGTTAGCCTCCACACGGCATCGCCGGGGTTATCCTCCACACGGCATCGCCCGGGTTATCCCTCACACGGCATCGCCCAGGTTAGCCTCCACAGGGTTGTGATTATTATTGTACTATCTCCTAGAGCGCTAAGGGGAATTTTGGCTTCAAGATGGAACTGAGACATGTCTGTGATTGTAGAAGGAGAATCTTCATTCTGAAGATAACAGGATCATCATTTTTAGTTGTATAGTTGATAATTTTTCTAATGTGTTCTTGGATTCGGTTTGCCAGTATTTTATTGAGAATTTTTGCGTCGATGTTCATGAGTGAGATAGGCCTGTAATTCTCTTTCTTGGTTGGGTCTTTGTGTGGTTTTTGTATCAGGGTAACTGCAGCTTCATAAAAGGAATTTGGCAATGACTCTTCTGTTTCTATATTGTGAAATACATTAAGGAGTACAGGTATTAGCTCTTCTTGGAAGTTCTGGTAGAATTCTGCATTGAAACCATCTGGTCCTGGGCTTTTTTGGAAGGGAGGTTTTTGATAACAGTTTCTAATTCTTCGCGACTAACAGGTCTATTTAGATCGTTCACCTGGTCTTGGTTTAACTTTGGTATATGGTACTTATCTAAAAAGATGTCCATTTCTTTTGCATTTTCCAGTTTTATGGCATACAGGCTTTTGTAGTAAGATCTAAAGATTCTCTGAATTTCCTCTGTGTCTGTAGTTATGTCCCCCTTTTCATTTCTGATCTTATTAATTTGCGTGTTCTCTCTCTGCCGTTTGATTAGTTTGGATAGGGGTTTGTCGATCTTGTTGATTTTCTCCAAGAACCAACTTTGTCTTCCTAATAAGTTTCTTCTACAATAATTTTAAATTCACAATTAAAGTAAATATTAAACACCACTAGTGTAACTGATTAAGCCTTTAAAAAGTTTTACCAAAGGGGGGGGGGAATGACCACTTTGATTAAAACACAATTCTCTGCCTTGAAGGCAAGTTTCATGCCTACTACTGGACATTCTAAAGCTTATTTTAAAACAAAACATTTCTATAAAATATGCCAACTTTATTCTAAGTCATGTGTTTATATTTAATTTTATAGAGTTGACAGCATTTTATGTTTATAGATTAGAACCAGGATGTTTGTAGACACAAATGTGTCCCTGTACCCATTTAAAAAGCAAAGAATTATGGCACCATCATCACCCAAAAATCACAGCATATTCTATTATATAATTTATATACAATATATAAGAATATACTTCAAGGAATCTGCCACGTAACTCCAACACTGAGATGGCCCTTATGGTAGTTGATTTTTAGAGGGTCAGTCAATGATGCCAGCTGTAGGCTAAGCTCCCCATTCCATGCCCACATCCCAAATTGTAGAATGAATCATAAAGCCAAGACATCTACAGACATACTGTGTTATTGGGAATTTGAATACTTGACGCTTGCTGAGGTCAGAAGCTAGGCAATGTTATTAGTAACTAAGGATTTGTGTGATTTTTTTTTTTAATATCAACTCTTCGCTTGTGAATTGTCTTTTCTGCATGTCTATCTAAAACAAACAAACTGCTTCTCTTTCTCCTTCTCTTTCTCCTTCATACTAACCATGTTAGCCTGCTGCTGATTCGGGGGAGCACTCAGAACCATCCTCTGTGCATTAGAGAAGCCTCAGATGAGAGACTCATTTAGAAGGGAGAGTGACTGAGACCCAAGTCCCATTAGGGCCAGAGTATGTTTCTATATGGATGAGGGAAAGATACTGAGGGCTAACAAGTTTTTCTAGGCATAGACAGGAAGGCCTTAAAGGCAAATGAGAATTATAATCAAATATAATCAGACAACAAAATCAATCATTAAAGTAAGGAAGCTTTCCAGTCTGCTCACACCACTGTCCAGTGCTAAGAACTCTGGGCAAAGAGATTTATTTCTATCAGACCCTGAAAGTCATCAGATATGGAACCGTAGATTGAGCCTGAGGATGCTCCTTACCTGTTTGACTGAAATAACATAGAAACCTAGAATTCAGGAAGTAAGCTCTATAAAGGAACAGGGGTACGCTACCTACCACAGTTACGCGGTCTCCTCAGCACACTGATTTTACAGTACATCTACCCATGACCACAAAAGAGAACAAGTAAATCTGTGCTGACAGGCAGCCATTTACACAGACATAGGGCCCTTCTAGCTAGTAAAATCAACAAGTTTACCTAGAAAGTGTTCAGTCTCAACAGTAATAACTATATATGGGAAAATTATTATAGCAACTATAAGTTTTAAAGCTTCTAATTGGTACCGTTTGTTTCTCAGCCCTCCCCTGCTGTGGGACAATGGTCTGTACCCTGTCACTTATATTTTAAATAAATGCTGATTGGCCAGTAGCCAGGCAAGAAGTATAGGTAGGGTGACCAGGCAGGAAACAGAGGCAGAGCAATGAGAATTCTGGAAAGAGGGAATTTTTATTCTGCAGTTGTGACCCAGACGCAGAAGAAGCAAGATGTAACTGCCTCACCAAATAAGGTACCAAGCCACGTGTCTAACATAGACAAAAATAATGGGCATATAAGCTCTAAGAGTTAATAAGAAGCCTGAGATTATGGGCCAATCAGTTTTTAATTAGTGTGTTGCTTTGGGACTGAATGACTGCAGGACCAGGTGGGACAGAAACCTCTGTCAACACTCCCCCGACAGTTTCTAGAATGAAAACACTGTCCAAAAGAAACAACTAAATAGATAAGTCCTATGTCTCCTGCTCACCATGGCCATGTTGGTTCTTACCATTTTGAAAGACAATTGTTTTTTCAGTGTTTAAAGACTAGAAGCCTAAAATGTCCAAAATACAAAATTTGAATAGTGCTTTGCCAATTTTCTTATAAAAAGGAGGCTATCAGATTTTAATATTACTTATGAGTGTAGATGAAGAGAGAGCATCTTTCTAGTCTTGAGATTTTTCAGAGGGTGTACTAATGGGGGTAGAGAGAGACAGAAGTAGAGTGGCCTCCGATTGAATAGATGTCAGGTGTCTTTCTTATTGCTGTGTACCTGACATAGGGTCTTTGCTTCCCGGAGCCTCAATTATAGGCGTGTGCTAGACATGATGCTTGTTCAGCAAGCATGTTATCCACTGAGCCAACTCCCCAGTTTATATTTTAAATATATTTCACTTTCAAAACACAACTGGTTGGTCACTCAGACAAATGCTTTATTTTAGCATAGGTACATGATGTCTATTTTGGAATCACCCTTTATGTAGGGGCAATTATTAGATAGGTCATTAAAGGCTGAGTTATATATATCTAAATAATTTTAGTAAAGTATCTCAAAGTCTGCTATAATAATTCTAATCATATTCCACATCTTTATAAAGGGAAGGAATAGATAAAAATAGATAAAAAATAAGTATTCCTCAACAGAAACCCATATTGAAAGGAGATGCATATGTCTGAGTCAGCCACACCCAATATCACCAATGTACTGTTTTGTAATTCATTGCTGTCCCCCTATTTCAAACAATATTCTCAGACTGTTATTTCCAAAGGTGTTTTTGTTGACTATTTCTTGATAAGCAAATGGAAAGTCCAGACCTTACCCTAAAAGGAAATTCTGCTTCCTAAGGTTCAGCAGCATCATAATGGTAAGGCTGATTAGTGACTCACTCACCATTACATGGAGGCAGCTGGCAGGGTCTGACAGACTCGGGCTTTTCACCGTCACAGTGGTCTCCAGCCCTACAGAGAACCTGTCTCACCTCTGTTCCTTCTCCGCAGGTCACTGAGCACTGCAGAGACAAAGTTGAGATTATAGACATCGGTTCTGCCGAGACCAGGGATGCATGCTCACAGGGATCTCTCTCTCTCTCCTCCACCCCCCCCCACACATACACACACTTGGCAACTCTGGAGTTCCATCTCTATGGACAGTCTCCTCCAACAGAGGTGCTGCACAAAGGTCCTAAGGCAGATAATCTTGGGTTCATACATTGGCTCCCTTGCCGGGTCCTACTATAAAGTTTCAACTCCTTTATTTTACTGAAAAGTATTCCCAAACGAAGCTGAGAAATTTCTGTACTGTTGAGATAGGCAGGGCTGGGAGAAGCTTAGTTCTGGGTCTCTAAGGGGAATGGCAGTACTTCTCCATCTTATTATGCATGGATGACTGGTCCTTGCCCATTCTTCACTTGTTGGGCATGATCTCCACTTCTCCTGTGCCTGCATTTTGATGCTCTATCTTTCTATAAGTCTTCTTATTTTGACTCCTTAAAAATATTCAAATACCATTTGACCCCAGGCTATAGTTACGTGGTGGGGAAGCAAGACACATTGTCACTGGATTGTGGGCAAGAACAGACTAAGACAGGACTCATAATGCTATTTCCTGAGCAGCAGTCTAGAGCTAATCTGGTCCTTTAAAGTCAGAGGAGGACCTGCCAGAAGGGACCACAGGCAGGGAGGCGTTTGGATGGCGGTGATGAGGGGGGAGATGCTGCTGAACCAGAGACAGGGAAGAACAAGTCCATGAAAGGAGAAGGCCTGAACAGCATGATTTGGAAAGTAGAAAATTTACTTTATCAGCTAGAAAGAAGATGTGGGGGGGTTACTAATGTTGCAGGGCCTTGGGTTCTGTAGTGGATTGGACCTTCTGAAGAAAAAGAAGTCAGCAATGACCTGCGACGATTCAGGGGCTTTTTAGATGCATCCATGTCACAAAATACCTAAACATGGTTTGTTCCTGCCATCCATTCTTAACCGCAAATACTGTCTTAAATTATTAATTTTTCTTAGCCCCTCTAACATGGTTGGTGGTTTCTCTATTCACACACTACATACTAACAAGTGACTCACCTCATTCCAGGGCCCTGTTTTCCACTGGGCTGGGCAGGGGACTCTGTTACAGGGCCGGCGGTTCTCAGGACGCTCCCCCAAGCAGTACTTGCTGTGCACAGAGCGGTTGGTACCATCGTGGAGTGGCTGCAGGCAGCGCACAGTGCGGAGCTGGTAGCCTGAGCTGCCGCAGCTTTTGCTGCAGTGTTCCCATTCCTCTGCTGCCCAGCTGTGGGAGTAAGAGGGAGCAGTGAGGTACACTGAGCATCTCCACGGGGCAATGCCTAGGACCGCCCATCTTCTGAACGAATGCACCTTATAGGGAAATGATTTTCTGACCCAACACTTCGCTTTTGAACAACAAAAGGATTTGTCTGTTACACTCTTAGTCACGAAATAGCAAACTTACTCACTGTTCCAATGTTCTTTCAGTATTATTGAACCTTCATGGGCCTGAGAGAAAGGCCATCCATGTAGGCCTTGATAGAAAGTACTTCCTTGAATATACCTAATACAGTCTTCTGAGAGTAATTTTCAAAACTGCTTCCTGTGGAACATTCCCAAATTCCAATGTCAGTGTCTTAACACTGAGAGTCAGCTGTAGTTTCAGTGTGGTCATGAGGCATCTCCCTACTTAATACAATTAAAGCTTTCAAAGATGAGTACAATTCCTTATTTCTAAATGCCATGTTTCATGTAGACAGACTAGGTCAGTCTTAAACTGTGAACCGCAAAGAGTACTAAAATGTCGACATGGTTATATGCTAGGACTTCAAGGGTATAGAAGAAACAATTAAATTGTGTGCTTTAGCACGAGTTCTAATAGGCCTTAATAATAAAATCCCAGAACCAGATACTGGGGAAAACGCTGATCACTTATCACTTCCTTTCTCTGCCCAGCCATATCACTTCCTGTCTATCTGTACAGACCTCCAGACCTCTATGGTTAGCTAGTGGCTAGCTCCACGCTCTGATCTTCAGGCAAGCTTTGTTTGTACAGACAATATATCACCACAGTGTGTCTCGAGTGTGTGCACACTGATTAACCAGACGGAAGAGGGAAAAGACTGAAGGAGAATTCCAAGCATGCACAGGATAAGAAATGTGTATATGTGGCATCTGACATAGGGAGCAAGGCGGTAGCGGGTACAGAAGAGAAAGTGGAGACAACAGAAGACTCATCTGCCATCGGAGAAACTGTCTGGCTGGTTTACCAAGAAGCAGAATCAGTGTAGTTAACAACAGTGTGGTGTGTATTTCAAAACTGATGACTTTTACAAGTGTATACCACTTAGAAAAACCAAGTACTTAGTATAAGTGTGCATTAATTACCTTGATTTAACATTATCAAAATATACATAAATGTGATATTTGCCATGGAATTAAGTCCACAACTACACGGTACAATAAAAAAAGATGCTCATGCTGGTCCCTTTCATCATTGGGAAATTTCCTTCTGTGGAGAACAAGGTTCTAAGAACTTAGAAGGATAAGCAAAAATATGTCCTTTAGCATTGAGATTCAAAACGACCCCAAACTTTCAACAGCAATGCTAAAGTCCAGCCAACAATGCAACAGATCTTAGATTCTGGGGGAAAACAGAATTATATACTTAACACGAGTGTCTCTAAGAGGTTAAAGGTGAGAGCAGCAGCAATACCTTTTTCTAACTACATACTTCAACCGCTTAGATGCTTTTCCCAAGTTTCTAAATTTAAATCTATATAAAATGTTTTTGTTATACTTTTTGTTTCTGAAAAACTAGTACCTCTTCAAATGGATGGATGAACCAGGAGATAAAATGTCACTAACTCGGGAAACAAGGGGACTTTAGGAGAAAGATAAATGTGAGTCAGGCTGAGGCAGAACTCTGTAACTAAGCAACAGGGTACCTGAATGCTTGATATTTAGATGTGAATGGTTTTCAAGATCAGAAACAGTTTCACAAGAAAGGAAGCTACTTTCTGATTTTGCAATATGACCCACCTGTTGAAATATGTGACAATCAGCCCCAGATATCACTATCAGTAAAATAAGTCCATATTGTTAGAACCAAAAGAAAAAGTTAAGTGTGGTCTGTAAAGGCTGTCAAAGAAGGTAGATCTTTAGAAAAAACTCAGTATTTAATATATAACCTGTCATTCCCCCCAAAAGGCAATAGGTAGAAGGTAAAAACTTAGCTGAAAACAACTAGTTATCAGATATCAAAAGAAATTAAATAGCTGAAGATATATTTGGATTTCATGAGTAGGAACATAGGTAAAGGCAAGGGACCATAGCTTTATACACTCCTTGTGATAAGACTGACTACTTAAACAGGTAAATGTAAGAGTTTTGGATGAAATGAAACTCCCAGGACATTCCCCTTCCAGCTGTGGCAGCAGGGTCACGTGACTGAGTGCTTACAGTGGGTGTGTGCACTCCTGAATGTTGCACATCCGTCGGATGGGCTTGGGCTTCTTATTGACCTCACAGAAGCTGCGATGCACCATTTTATTGTCGCTTTTCCTTCGGCATCCGTACTTTGTATACTGGAAACCTGGGACAGAAAGTAAGTTTTGTTTAGCCACTTACTAAGGCCACACATTGATTCACACAGCCCTTTAGAAAACATCTGAGTGCACACACTGGGCCAGGGACTGCAAGTGTTGTCAGTTAAGAGAGAATGAAAATGAATTTGAAATGAAAAAGCCCATTTTCTCAGAATGTAACCTTTAGTAAATACAAAAATGTTTGAAGCAGCACCTGTGTACTTACAAGTGAAGACGGAATGTTCAGAGTGTAGCGTGAGGGACGGGTATGAAAACCACTGTGGGGACCAAAGCTGAGCGTAGGCCTTTACACAGCTCAGTGATGACCCTTCTTCAGGGGCAGAAAGCAACACATGGAAGGAGCCATGAGCTTAGCTGATGGGAAGTCTTCCAGACCAACTCCTCCTTGAGCAGAACAACGCAGCTCAAACTGTGTTGGATAAAGGGGATGACATGCTGTCCAAGTCACATGCAGGGAAGAACATGGGACAGGTTAGGTGTTTCCGGGGGTGAAAGGTGGGGGGTGGAGAACATGCTGTGTGTGAAGAGGAAGGAGGTGAGACAGCATCAGATCCGCAAAGCCATGAGCCCAGACAGCATTTGGGCCTGAAGGTCATAGCGAGTGGTTGGCCAAAGAAGGTCTCCCAGCATTCATTATTTAGATATTTATGAAACAAACAAGCCCAGAGACAACAGAAACTTCTACAAATTGAAAACTTTGAAAGCTCTCTAAAAGGTTATAAGGAAGCCAAATAGCTAGAAGTACTAAGATTAAGCATTACATTTATTAGCCAAATCATAGTTTGCCACATGTGCGTTTTTTCCAAGTTGCAGACCTCTGGATCCTTCATTCCTAATCTGTTCACATTACTACAAAAATAATTCTTAAAATATAATATGTAGACAATATTCTAAACCTGTCATTATCCTTGGCATGTTCCTTTCCAAGGAGGCTTTTCCAGTCAGGGATCACATACTTCATTTAACTTCCAAGTCTCCGCAGCTTCTACCAGAAGAAATAATTGCCCAGACTCCATCTTTATGGCATTTACTATTCTTGAAACATATATGCCAGTTGTTTTGTACAATGCCATTACAATAGGCTTTGTTTAATGGTCCCTAATGATGAAGCTCAGCTTATTAACTTTCTGCAAGAACACTACTTGAATGGCTTCATGTCTTCGGGGCTACTTGTCAGCTGACTGAAGGATTTTAATTGGAAGAACAATATAACTACCTATTCATTTACTTAAAAACATTATCATGTAAATAGAGAAGAAAATCAAAGTGAGTAGGGGAATCACAATAATATTCTCTTCTGAAACAGTGAAGGAAGCCTGGTGAGGCAGGACAAGGATATATGAAGCTTTCAGTGTGGCAGCTAGCCTCTAAAACACAGCATGGTTAGATGTATAGTTAGATGGGATTCACTGCTCAAGCTGAAAAGGCATGCATTCACATGGGAAGTGAAATGGAGAAGACAGGCAACAGCCAGCATAAACTGGACTGGGGGCAGTTTCAGATTTTGGGAAAAGCAATTAAGGTGCTACTATGTTGAACACAAGACATAAAAAACCCGAGAGAAAAGAGCAGGGTGATATTATGGTCCACAATTGTTTTAATCACTTCCTTTGCAAAGTCCGAGAAATAACTAACAACTTTGTATTTAGAGTTTGGTTGTTTTGGAATTTCTCCAACTGCAGCTTCTAATTAGAGTAAGCAGGACTGGTATTTTTATGATTTACATACCTATTGACATTAAATTTACTGGTTACATGCGAAAAATAAAAAAGACATGAAAGTAGGAGAATAAGATGAGATGAGGAAAAGTGACATAGGAGAGGCTGTGCGCATCTGTGTGTGCGTGTGCATGTACACATGGTGCATGTGCATGTGTGTGATCAAAATGCACAATATATGTATGTGTATGAAGCACCATAACTAAACACATTATTAGATATACCAATATACGGTGATAAACTGTTCTAAAAGTGCATGCAGTTGTTACCTCCACCACAGGGTTTAGAGCACTGTGACCAGCTCTTCAGCGCCCACTCAAAGGTATCCAGCTCCTCCTGGATGACATTGTTGCTGTTGATGGTCGGTACAGAATCTTCATGGATGATGTACTTATACGTCAGACTAGAGCGTGTGTCGTTCTCCTGAGGGATGATCTAATACAGACATGGGAGAGAGATGCAGCTAATACGTAAGCAACTAGAGACTGAACTTAAGCATTTCAGGATACTGATGTTTGGAAAGCTGGAAAATGTTTAAGGTAGTTCTTAGAGTGTTTCTGTTTCCATCGAATCAAGTGGCAGTCTGCAATATTAGGAAAAAACTTTGAATATCATAAGATGTACCAAAGAGTAAAGGTTGATACTATAAAAAAAAACTATTATAATGACCATGTTCCCTCCAGGGGTAAAACATTTTTGAAAAATATATAGAAAATAAAAAATCTATAACTCTATAGAATAAGAGAAAACCAAAGTAATTTTTATTATTCTGAGATGTAGCATCATGTGCATCTGTGTGAACATAAACAGACTTATCAACAGATGTTTGTATGCAGTGGAACTTATAAACCTTTATGGAAACTTCTAATTTTCCTGGGAACACTAGGGACTTCTAGGCGTTTTAGCTTTTAACTAGTCCATTTACCATGGCATAGAATATGTCTTCTACTAACCGGATGAGAAAAAGACCATTTTAAGTATAGATTTCCCTAATTTAGGATTTGCTTATTCTTGGCCCATTGTCCATTAATCATATGCTTGTTAGGCATTCTCTCCTCCTTTTAAAATCAGTACATTTTTTTTTCTTTAGGTCATTGTCATAGTTTCAACATGTCCAAGGCTGAGTATTAACAGTTCCTGACTTCTGCCTTGGTTTCACTGACTCAGTTTTCCCGCTCACTCCTGGGGAATTCCATGCCAGGTACTATGAACATTTAGTCAACTAGCTTGTGGAGAGGCTCAGGTGGGGAGGGAAGAAGGCCTGCCAGTGGCTGCTCCAATAGCTTGGCATCGTATGCCGAGGCCTTTCAACCACTGCAGCCTGGGCCAGAGAGTAAGAGCAGCCCTACCAGACAAACTGCAAGGTGGTGGTAGTACCGCCCACCAGCTACCTCATGACAGTCACTCTATCACATGTGGTCATGTGACCAGCTTCAGCTACACCATCCATAGACACAATAGGATATGATTTTGTTACCTACTTACTGTGTTTCAGGGAATTTGTCATGTAGTAACAGATAACTAATATTGACAAGTAGGCTCAAACATATATGAAATTGATTACAAATGATTCATATAACTAAATGAAACCTTTTGAAAATAAGAGAAATGTTATACTGAGCAAAACATTCTTCCATAACACCTAGATATTAATCCATTAGAAAAGCACAACCCTTATGAGTACAACTTGAGTAAAGTTGAGTAGAGGAAAACATAAAAGTTGGGTCCTGGGAAATATTTCTAATCATGTGACCTTAACAAGTCCTGTGAAATACAAAGTGAACTCTTAAATTCAAGACTAACAGAGGACGGCAGATCTGAAGGGCATCTCAATAAACAATATCCATAAGGGAGAAAACAAAAACCAAGTGGAGAAATTTGATTTAGTATAATAGAAACTTAAAAATTTGATTTAGATGAGTATAGCATTTAAATAAGGCATCCAGCAACACATTTCAAAACAAGTAGATGCTTTCTGCATTCTGCCATGAGAGCCATCAAGTTCCCTCCAGACCCAAAACTCGAGAGACTGTTTCTGCTGGAATGTGCTGGACACCATGGCAGATGACAGTGTTCCCGGAAAGCAAGGGCATGCCCTGTTCTTAGGTTCTGACAGGGACTAGAATCTAGACCTTTGCCCAGAAGTTGAGGATGAGTCAAGGCTTCCAGCAATGCTCCGTTGATCATACCGGGGTCAGAGGTTGGAACTTGCAGGGCCCGAAGAGGAGAGAGCTGCATGAAAGGGGAGTCAAACAGCTTTCGGGTCCTGACCAGAGGCTGGCCTATGCATTGTCAGTTGGAGATGCCATGTGCTCTCAAGAAGCTAGGGCTGGGAATCAGGGGGAGTTTTCCCGCAGAGTGAAGAGGGCTCAGTACCATTTGAGAGATTCATGTTGTGAGCATAAGGTTGAGTGGAAACAGACCAGTCCTAGTGAAGAGGAACAAGAGGCTTCAAAAGCTCCAAGACTTAACAGCCTCGGGACCAAAGCCAAGGAACCATTTACACAAGTGTCTTACGTAAAGTAAAGAAAACAGAAGCAGGGGACTGTGACCCATCAGGGAGGAAATAGAAGCTTCCAGCAGAAGCAGGCAGCTTGGAGGTCTAGAATTTAAAGGGCATGTTGGATATGCAGAGCAAACATAAGGAGACACAAAACCAAGTGAAATACCACCAAATAGCAAAGAAAGTACACCGGTTGACCAGCTGATGTGAAGAAAATACTGGATAGGATACAGGTTAGACTGGAGGGTCAGACTTTAAACAGCCCAGAGCAAATTATTCATATTTCAAATATTATAAAAGATTAAACTGGCTTGGAAATGAATTTCATGAACACAGAGCAGAGGTCTTAAAGATACAAAAGAAAATTTACTCAAATATGAAACATTTTACTCCTTACAGAGTCAAATTCTTAATGAACCCCAAGTATGAGCAATACAAAGCTCACTGAGTAGACCATGGTAAAACTGCCAAACAGTGAACATAAAAAGAAAATCCCTCATTTTCCAGGTAATATGACAAGCTGAAAGCTGCCTCTGTGTGTTGGGGTGAATGAGCAGAGTCAGAATAACGAAGAACACAACACAAAGGAACAGAGGCACACAGCACTAGCCACAGCTACCTGGCAAGGAAGGAGAGTTAGGAAAAGATCCAGAAGCTAAACTTGAGTGTCCTGATATAGAGTCAAGCCCAGGGTCCTAACCAGGGATCCTGGTGCTAAAGGGACTCCACCAGTGTGAAAGGCCATCTATGGAAAAGCAGTTCAGTTCCCAACTCACGGAATCAACTTGAGTGGGAACCCACTGTTTAAGACTGAAGTTTTCTGGGCATGGTAGCAATGGGAAATCACATGTCAGGCAGCCTAGACAATCTGCTACAGCCTAGCGATGGGAGAGAGCTGCTGGAATCCGACAGGAAAAGAGATGGCAACATTGGGAGTTCATTCATCCATATCAAAATGGCTATCATCAAGATAAAAGAGGATATGGAAAAAGAGGAACTTTCTATACCACTGGTTGCCATGTAAACTAGAGCAGCCACTATGGAGGTTTCTCAAAAACATATTGAGCTACTATATGACCCAGTTATACCGCACTTGTGTATCTACTGGAAGGAATCTGAGCGTACTACGAGGTACCTGCTTATCTATATTTAGAGCGGCATTACTCATAATATGAAACCAACTTAGAAGCCCATCGACAGATCACCAGATAAAGAAACTGTGGTTTATATGAAATTGGGGTTTTATCCAGGCATTCAGAATGAACTTGTAGCATCTGCAGCAAAATGCATACAAGTGGTGAGCATGCTAAGTGAAAAAAAGCCAGACTCAGAAAGTCAAGTCTTGCATGCGTGCTTCTCATTTCTCACATGTAGGAAAGTTGTTGTGTGTATAAATGAATTGAAAGTGGAGGGGGAGTATGATGGGAGGAAGGCCTCCGGAGGGAAGGGAACAGGCGGTGTGTACTTGGATGGGGGAAGTAAGTCAGACATTGCATGTTTAGTCTTAAAACAGGTGTGTATCTGTAAAGTGAAAACAGGAGTCGGGCTAGAGTAGAAAGGGACCAGCTGTAGAAAGAAGCAAAGATGGGTAATGGGGGCGACTATGAGAAAATAGTACAATGATGTGGAAAATCATGACAAAACAGTAATTTCATATATATATATATATATATCAGTATAAATAGCATAAAATCCTTTTAAAAAGTAGCACAATATTCAGAGTTCTCATAGAAACGAGAAAATAAATAATGGAGTCTACTAGACAAAGGTTCTGGCCACGAGGAAAACACGCCTGCTCTTTACTAAGCCTTCAGTTGCGGACTTTCCCAGGGGAGCCTTCCTCTGGAGCGCTGACACTTTATATATTTCTAACTGTTTTAAATGTATTTCACACACAACTTTCAGAAGTTCTGGAGATAATTATTTCCTCACAAGTTTTGAACATTATCATTCATTTGTTTCCATCTTATCTTTCTATAATTCCGTGTATTAGGCCTTTTCCGTTCTGTTCAGGACCAAATAGAAGCGGCCTGCTCCGTATATATTATGTTACAGCACCCCCTATTGGCTGCGTCTGCACATGGCCCATGGCTATAAGGAATCTGCACTTTCCACAAAAATTCTCGGCGCAGATCCCAAGGGGCTGCTGAGTGAGTGTCCCAGGCAGGCAGACCCCTCCTCAGGGCTGTGATCGCATGTTCATACACCCATCAAATAAGCTCATGTGTGCGTCCGCTGCTTCTCATTGATAATCCCTCAACTCCCTCTAGGTTCCTGCAGGCAACAATTCTCCAAGAGTTAACATAATCTGTTAGGTATAGAATATATATAAAACAGATGACTTCTTTATATCTATTTAGCATTGTAAAAACACCAATAGTTAACTAAATAAATAACAGATTTTCATGCCACTGGCTTTTCTGATAGAATTCTGGTAAAATTTTCTGGTTTACATCTTAAACCACATCACCTGCTTATAAGTTAGAGAATCCTATATCAGCAGGTTTTCTATGTATTAGAGATTCGTTGTATATTATAGATAACGTGTTTATACAGTGAGTAAATACAAAGGCATCTCTAAATAAAAATTACAAAACTGGTAATACCCTAATTTTATAATTCTTGTAGGTATCTTTCAAGAATGAGGAGGAAATATTGGCATTTTGCGTAATTTGAATGCTGCTGTGAAAACTCATTGATAATACGCTTATACCACAAAAACTGCCAAAGAAATTTCTCCATATAGAAGGTAAAGAATCGTGTATTAAAGGGGACATCAAAAATAGTAAGTTTGCGACTAAATATAAATTATTTGAATAAAATAGACTTAAACTGTTGTGAGAATGTTGCAAACAGAAGAGGGAGACATAAATAGAATTACAAAAAAAAACAAGAGAATATTCAGTCATATATTTTAACTGAGCATGTTTTCAGGTAAGTTAAATTATAAAATTATAAACAAAATCAAGTATATACATGTTGCATGGCACGTACCAGAACAATAACGGGGTCATGTAGGGGCCCATCTGTGTGGAGAGTTTCAATGTCATCTTCAATGTTGTAATCCCACTCTACACCAAGATCTATGAAGGTCCGCGACTTGGCTTCCTCCCCTTTGCCATTTAAAATGTAGTGACCTGTGGCTTGGTTCTTAATAGCTAAACAAAAGAAAATGAGTGAGGGCACACATTTATCCTACGGCAGTGGGGATGAGCCACAGCAGATTTCCCCCATTTTTCCTAAGAAAAACCAGTGACTCCTCTGCCTTATTAGTATCAAGCAATCAGAATGAACGTTAGTTCTTAGAGTTTCCTTACTCCCTTCATTAGGCATGTAAACCATTGAGAAGCATTGCTACCGTGTTAAATAGATAAAAATGGTTAAAAGGGGAAAATGTTTGCAAATATTCTCATTTGGAAACATTGTCAAAGAGATTAGCCCACTCATTCTATACATTTCCTTGGAAGCTGGGACTTTGGATATAATAGATACCTTGTCAACACAAACTGTCTCTCAAGATTGGTAAAATACTGATAGCCACCCTAAAGAGCTGAACTGAGTTCCAGGCCAATCGTTTTTCTGCTGGCAGTAAAATTCCCAGACTACTCTGCAGTTGCTACTGCTAGAAAAGGATGTTTATTATTGACAGAGTTCTTAATTCATTACAGATCTGTTGTTACAGTGTGTAATACTTCTCTCGTGGGAAAAATAATAGAATAATTGTACAGTTTGGAGGTGTCTATCAGTGAGAAAACATTTCATAATTCTCACATCACTGAAAAAAACTTAGTTAAAACCATTTATTGTATATTTATTTCTCAAGCTTTTAAAATAACTATTTCAAGAATAATCTGAATTCTAGCATGAACAATAAGGAATTTAAAAACTAGGGGAAGAACTCTGAGCAAAGGCTTGTAGGTTATGCCATCTGACAGGGAATGTAATTTAAGTAGCTCTTGAACTACCGCAACAAAAAAGACTTTTAAGATGTCACATGTGAATAAAAAAACATTTGGTACAAAATGTCCTGGAGTTGCCCTAACTTCCGGTGCAGAAACAGGCACAGCGCTCACGCTCCAGCATGAGCTGTGCTTGGAAACTGCACCCGCGGACCCATAAGAGAAAAATAACAGACGTCACAATCAACCACACAATCAGAAAGGACAGTTTCCAGGAATTAGGGGAAATTAATATTGGAACAGCAAAATTCTCCTGTGGCAGATTTACAGAGAATTTGAAATCTACAAAAACTATTCAAAATCTATATGAAACTACCCATCAGTCATTTTCAACATATAAATGATAAATTTGTGGTTAGAGAGACGGATCAGTGGTTAAGAGCACTGGCTGCTCTTCCAGAGGTCCTGAGTTCGATTGCCAGCAAGCACATGGTGGCTCACAACCGTCTTTAATAAGATCTGGTGCCCTCTTCTGGCCTGCAGAGTACTCATACAGAAAATATAAATTAAAATTTTAAAAAACGATCAATTTTTCTATTGCCTTCCCTTACTGGCACATGTTATTTTTATCACCTCCTAATTCAGAGGAAAGAATGATTAATAAATAGAAACTTGTAAAATTTTTCTCAGGAGTTATGAACCAATCCCATTTCTACCCAAAACTGAAACTCAAACTGAAGTTTTAGTTTTAAATATTTGTTTTAATATTAGGATAGTTAGGAGAAATAATTAAGTTTCATATACTATCCAACTAATGAATTTACATATACTCCTCATTCCTCCACGTATAGTATGTAGAGTGCACATACATACATACATATCCCCATGTGGAGTGTCTTTGACATCTCATGTTTATGTACATGGAAAAGCAGCGCTGGCAGACAAAAACACTTACCAAGAACATGAGGAGAAGCCTCGTCTTCTTGGACTAACACATGTCTAGCCCCAGGGGGGATATCAAACATCTTAAGGTACCCTTTGCATGTGCGGTGAAAAGTGGAGGAAGCAGAGAAAACAAAGGCGACACTATGGTTAGTCCGGCACTGCACCCTTCCGACTCCCACGTGCAGAAGAGGGCATCCATAAACTACAAAGTGCATCTCGGAAACTACCTCTACAGCTCTGAAGCATCTTGCATGAGGAAAATTCACAGTTAGTGTTGACCTATGAGTTGCATCAACAGTTCAGGCAAACAGTTGTGCTTTCCTGAGTCACCCTGTGTTACTCCGGTTTTCATAGCTACCTTT
This sequence comes from Chionomys nivalis, assembly GCF_950005125.1. Classification (NCBI taxonomy): domain Eukaryota; kingdom Metazoa; phylum Chordata; class Mammalia; order Rodentia; family Cricetidae; genus Chionomys; species Chionomys nivalis. Next base: position 87,476,756 of record NC_080091.1, read on the forward strand.
TTAAGTAGTAGTTTTAATAAAAGTTGTGACATGGTAACCTTGAGATATCCCTTCTGCCTACATATTCTTATAAAAACCTACGGCACTACAAATAGTTAAGCTTCCATGTATTGAAGCTGTTAATATTTATAATCCCACTTTAAAGAAATATTTATACAGAAACTGAATGCAAGTGTGTATTATGTACTGCTCTATCCTCGATCTTCTAAGTCATGAGTTATAAATTAGCCTTAGATATCTAATAATAAATAAAAAGTAAACTAATAGCCTTAAATTGACTATTGAACTTTACATTCTTATAGGAAAAATCTTAATATTACCATAAGCCCTAAACTTATATCAAGTAGCACTTAAAATCTTGTTCATGACTATAAATCAACAATAGAACAAACTGAGTGGCAGATATGTTATATCTCATGGCTAATAAATGAGTCAGGCCAGGTGAGGTGATACCTGTCTAGAACCTTGCATTTGTGAAGCTGAGGCAGGAGGATATTGGGTTTGAAATTAGCTGTATGCGAAGATGCTGTCTCAAATAAAAACAAATAAAGAAAATTATGCAAGCTAAAATTTTAGTGTATTATAGAGCATCCAGTTCTGGATTTGTGCCAAAAGAAATCCAGATAGAAATATATAATTCCTGAAGTAATCAGGAAAAAAACGTTATTGTGTATGTATAGCTAATATTTATCTATAAGTAGACGTACCCAACTCTTACCTAATATTTATTAGGGTCCTAAATACATATAGTAGTCACTTAGGATCAGGGTTTTCAGCACCTTAACCTAAGGTTCCACTCAACACAGGAGCTGGGCTGTTTGCCTGACTGAGTAAGCAACAGTTAAAAGCAACATGCTTAAGATGCCCAGGAGTGCACATCAGTGTGAGGTCATTTATGAATGCCCGTCTTTCTGCAGTGCGCTACAACTTACCCAGTACATTTTTAGCTTCTCTTGTTTCAGCAAGAGAAATATTACGAGCTCCTTTGGGTAAAACGAACGCGCCTCTTGTCTTCCCTTAAATAGAATGTCGTTAATTAGGGGAGGTTTCACGTTTATCAGTCTTGCTGTTTCATTGACTACCCCATGAGCCATACAGATTTTATTGGGTGAGTTATAAAACATGTTCTGAAACTTTAAATTTTCAAGTAAAAAATGCATTTTACAGTAGTTAGCCAATGCCGATAAACTGTTAATAGTCAATGAAAGTAAGACTGAGCATGAATGCAAAATGATGGAGGTGATTTGAAGTTGAATACTTGCAGATTTCATTTTCCAGAAACTCGAGTTCCTTATGGCATCTCTTGCTTAAATGTTTGCCTGTTGGAAAAGGTTAATTAGTCTAGTGCATGGCGACAATGACATTCACGAAAAGAACCGAGGCTGGATTATCTCTGACCACATTGACTCTTGTTTAGCCTAACTTTTTGAGGTGGTCTGAAAAACAGTACCATGTCCTTCTAGTGCACAAAATGCAGAAAACTATCCCAGTACAAGAAAATGTTTTCCTTACATTAATTCGTCCTGAAAATAAAACCAATGATTCCACATCCCCAAACAGAAAAATAAATTTAACTTCAGGAATGCAAAGCACATTCAATACTCTCATGGTAGTGCAGAGAGAATTATATTTGAGTCTAACCACAGTGTAACATTTGTACTTCAATTCCATTTGCTTTGTTAAAATAATGCAAACAGCCAGCCAGAAGTAGCATTATTACCTTCAAATAATTATCATAGTATAAACTCCAATAATTCATCATGAAAAAATAGCAAAGACATTAAGGACTGGGGACCATATTTGAAAACTGGCACATCACAGAGCAAATCTGATTCTAGAATTCGCCAGGGTATAATTTGTATAAAAATGGACAATGAAGGTTACTCCATTTGGATGAAGGCTAACAGAACCTTTTTATACGTTCTTCTATTAGTTATACTCACTTAAACCAAATTCTTTTTTTTAAGATTTAGTTATTTTATGATTCTATGTGTGTGAGTGTTTTGTCTCCATGTATGCCTATTCACCACTTGCATGCCTACTGCTCACACAGGTGAGAAGTGGGCACTGGATCCCCGGGACTGGAGCTACAGATGGCTGTGAGCCACTATGTGGGTGCTGGGAACAGAACCCGGGTCCTTTGGAAGAGCAGTCAGTGCTATTAACCTGTGTAGCAACGCTCAGCTCCAAATCAAATTTCTCTGTGTCTTCTCTCATCCCATCAGATATTATTCTGATCATGCCATAAGAGACTTAAGAGAATCTTCATGCCAACTTCATATTTACCTTTAGTTGCTAAATTTCCTGAAATATTTCCCCAATAATTCCTCATCAAATATATGAATTTGTTATAATGTATAAATGTTTGTATGCATTATATAGAAATTATATAGTCTGTGAAACTAAAATATTTTTACATATTACCTATTGCATGAGAATAGTTTTCTGTTTCATGTTGTGGAGCTTTGGTATATGTTTACCTTGAGGTTAAATGGTATAATGAGCACCAAAGGTTACACACATGAGCAATCATACCTCAGAGTTTTTGTTGTATCTCTATTTTTTCTTTGCATTTTTCATACAATATCTCTATTTTGTTTAAAAAAATCTGTTAAAGATTATACTATATATGGATGCTATCTCCATTAATATACCAAGATAAAATTGCTCACTTTTCCAACTAAAATAAAAATGATACAACATTAAAAGTTATAGTTAAGGTTTTACAACATTTTACATTTCCGAATAAGTTATGTGCCACATACATTCAAAATTAGTCTTATACACATTGGTTAAATTCAAATAACATACAGCACAGGCTTTCTCCCTAAGCATGAAAACTTTTATTCAAACATTAAATGTAGTCTTCCTTATCTTTTAATTTCTATGATGCTCATTGAAAAAAAAAAACCCGAAATTCTAAAAGATGTCTCAAAATGTCAAATAGCACAAAAGTGCATTAATTCAGGAGAACACTCATCTTACCAAGTTTCCTGGGTGTTCTGGTAAATGTTCCCTTCACAGTTCGACAGTGGGAATTGTCTCCTCCACAGACCCCACACTTATCCTCAACCTTGTTGGAACCAATTTCTTTATCGCAGCCCACTTTCTGGGGAGAAAAGATGTTAAACACAGTGAATTTCACGGTGTCACGTAGCAAACCACATCCCACATGGTGATGCACATGGCCAGCAAGCTTGTGCCAGACTGCCACTGTAGTAATGATTGCCCAGATCCCAGATTTTTGAAGAACTAGGGTGAAATCAAATAACAAAGTGAATCATAGTCTAGACAATAAGTTGACAAATATCTTTGTTCTTACAAAGCATTTTCCCAGCTTTATTTCCCAAACATTATTGTTCTAGTCATCAAGCAAAATCTATAGCAAAGAAATGAGTTGACTCTGGGGAGAAAAATCTACAAATCAATAGCGTAATGCTTTCTCCATGTTCATAAAGGCGTATGGTAATGTGGTGAGTTGTAAAACAGTGTTATCTTTTAAACATGAGTTAGGATGCAAAATAAAGCTCTTCAACGTAGCAGACACACTCACAGGGCCTTGAAGGAACAGAGAAGAAGGCATTTTTGAATTGGAACAAATTCAAGTAGTTATGAAATTTTACATTCATGAATAGCAGTTTTAGAGATCAATATTTACCCCCAGGTGGAAGTCAGTAGAAGGTGGGTGTTGCACACTGCAAAGAGCTGTGAAAGCTCTGTGAGGAACAGGCTGTGCAAGGCCCTGAAGGCCGGGTTGAGTTTAAATTTTCACGGTCAATAGTTCAGCACTGTTGACTGTGAAAGCTGAAGACTTTCCGAACTGGGCAGGACTTTCAGGTAAATGTGGTACCTGCCATACCACTGGGCTTGCAAGTTGGATGTGAAAATGGGCAGGGAACGGACATACATTAAGTACTAAGTACTGCAGGGGTTAAAAAAAATGACAGTAATATTCCATTATTATCATTTATATCTATTCTCAAGCAGTTTATGTTGAAAAGTTAATCCCCAATGCAAAAGTGTTGAGATGTAGGGCCTAATAAAAGTCAGGTGTGGGCTTCCATCTGTTTTAGCTCTCAGCACTGGGAAGGCTGAAGCAGGAGGATCACAGTAAGTTTGGAAGCAGCCTGGGCTGTAGAGTGAGATGCTATCTCAAAACAGTAAGACAGAATAGATAAAAAGCTGCCATGATTAGGTCATGAGAACTCTGCTTCTTTGGAAGAATTTTTCAGGTCCTAGAAATGGGATATCTATCAAGAGGGGGGGTTGTCCTAAGAGTCCTGCCTCTTTGCAGTTTCCAGTCTCTCTTTCCCTCCTTCTAGCATGGACGACACAACAGGAAGACAGAAAGATATCCAACAGATACCATCATCACATCTTGGGCTTTCCAGCTCCAGAACCACAGACCAGAATACCCAATCTCATTTAGCATGAGCTTTGCTTTCTTCTGGTTTTATGAATTACCCAATGTATGGCATTCTGCTATAGGAACACAATAGCATAATTCAGTTTTGCTAAGTAAAAAGGAAATGGATCATGTTAGGAACACTGGTCCCGTTAATATGAATAATTTACAGTAATAGTTGAATATGAAAAATTAACTCCATTATAAAAAGACTAAATGAGACAAGAAAACTTTTTTGTTGTTGTTGCCTACAACTTTGGCTCTGGCATAGAATTCAGTATGTAAGTTTAGAGTCATTTGGAAGATTTGTGTATTAATCATTTAAATAAACTTAGAATTAGATTTTTTTATTCAAAATGGTATTCTAAACTAAAATGTAACATCCTAAATAGAATTATATACTTCCTAAATAGAATTATTTTATAATGGGGGGATTCTTGCCTCCCTCAGACACCATAAGCTATCAAATAAAAAGCACAGTGTCAGGAATGGGTTACCTCTTTTCGAGTTACTCTCCAAACATTACAGGCTGTTGCCATTTCTCTTAGTTACCCTATAGAATTTGGTGGGAAGACCCTTTTGCTGAAGACACCACATACGTGCATCACAGAATACTGGAATATCAAGCTGGTGCTGGCCTGGAACCTCCATCCCTGTAAGCTAACTTCCACAGCTCTATGCTACTGGGAGAAAAAAGCATTCCACAATCTTAGCCAACAGTGGACTCTAATAATGACTTGCCCTGCAAGATAGGAACACTGGTGCAATAGTGGCACCAATATATGGGAGTAACCAACCACTTTCTGATTGTTTGTAAAGTCTACTCTATGAGATGGAGCTCATGTATGGTGTTACCTACTGCACCAAAAATCAACGGCTGGCTATATCATAAGCCCTAGGGGAGAACCTAGTATTACTGTTTTGCTAAATGGACATAGTATTAAACCATCCCCTAAATTCTTGTCTTTATAACCGGAAGATCAGCCCTCATCAGGTAAGTTTTCTTTTGCATTAGGTGGTGATTAAAACCGAGACCCTACAATTGCTCAACATACATAGAAAAAGAAGCTGTGGAATGTTCAGCTCAACATGAGACATTTATAGCACACCCTGCCTGACAACACTCAGCCATCACTGTGGAAGATGGGTGGAGATATTCCAAGAGCCAGAAGTAAGGGATATCTGTAGTGTAATTTTACTTGGTAGACATGATAGTGCTGCTACACACACATGAACTCAAAGAGACAATGACTGCAGGTACAAGGCCCACAGAAGATCAAGGCAACTGAAATTCCACATGGATGGGGTGGGGTTCATTAAGTTCCACCCCCATCTCAGGAGCTATTAGCAATTGATGACTGTTAGGGGAGGGAATGGGACCCCTGAAGAGCTATCCATGTGGCATTAAAAGCACCGTAGCCATGAACACAGGCAGTACTAAGAGGATGTAGTTGGTTTGATGTTTTCTTTTTTTCTTTCTTCTTCCTTCCTTTTTTTTTCTAAGACAGGGTTTCTTTGTGTAGCCCTGTTTGCCCTGGAACTCACTCTATAGACCAGGTTGACCTCAAACTCACAGAGATCTGCCTGCCTCTGCCTCCTGAGTTCTGGGATTAAAGATATGCAAACCACCTTCCATGTGGGGGATTTGAGAAGGAAAAAAACTGAACACATGAAGTTGGGAGGGAAATGTGGTGGAGATGATAGAGGAAGAACTGGAAAAAAGGGAAATAGGGGGGTGGATCTGATAAACATGTATACAGGTTGCAATTCTATGAAAACAAAGGTCTTTTATAATGGTAGGCTGGCACTAGAAAAATACTAAAACCAATGCAGTTCCTCTAGATTGGAAATTCAATCTGGAGGCATTAGTTACTTAGAAAACTTATCTAGCCATCTCAAATGTAGTTAAAACTGCTCTTGCATCTTGATTCATGCAGTGACCAGACTGATTTTAAGTAAGCACGATTTCTCTAATTATTCCCGACACTTCAAAGACAGCCACTGCAATGTTACCATACAAATAAGAATGAATTGAAAGCTGGATGGGGTGGTACATGCTTTGAATCCCAGCACTCGGGCAGCAGAGATAGGCAGATCTCTCTGAGTCTGAAGCCAGCCTGCACAGTGAGTACTAGGCCAGCCAGTGCTACGCTGGGAGATAAAGCTGTCAAACAGTTTCAGACATGCCTCTGAGTGATGGTAAAGGTAGAACTGCAGGCCACTGTGGGTGCTGGGGAGGCAGCAGCCTGGACTCACCACACACTCTCCACGCACGCAGATGCTGTACGGATCTTTGTAGGAGCAGCGCGTTCCGTCATGTACCAGCTGCTTCATGTAAGCAACATCCCCAGTCTCTCTGGACAGGCAGTAAAGGTGGCATCTTTTCTTGGCTGCGTAAGAGGAGGGGCTTAGTTATTTTCATAAAATAGGATGCTTGACCAGCATACTTATTATTATTATTAGCAGTTTATTTTTAAGATAAAACATGGCAATATGGATTCCTGAAAATCCAAATGAAGTACTGGATGAATAAAATGGGGAGTCGATATCTGACACCACCATGCATATTTGTTTAAATGTGAATGATTCGCTATTTTATGTCTTCTAAACTGGGTTATTGTTGAGATAAGAGGTTCTTTCAAAATAGGGATATCAGTCAAGTATAGACTGAGACTACCCCAGACAGGTTATGGTGGCAAACCTTGACGTTACCTACGTTTGCTTTTTAGTAAACTTTGGTTCGAAGCTAGTTTCACGTCAGTACCATTCTCAACATTGACTGCTTTAGTCTTTGGTCTCGCCCTACCACCCAGCTGATATCTGTGTCCTTCATAGGATCTACTTAATTTGATAATCCAAGTGACTAACTTCACTAAAGTAAATTAGAAAATAACACATCTATTCTAAAGTGTTCAACTTTGACCTATCCATGCTTACATTTCCTTTCTAACAGCACTCAGTAAAATTCAGTGGTATATACTCATTGATCAACCTAACAGAAATAGTACCAGAGATTTCAGTTTGAGCCTACAAACCCAGAATTTAATGGGAATACTTCAAACATTAGAAGAAAATTTCGAAGAGTATTATTAATAACTAGTTTAGAAAGGGCTATATAGTCTATTTCTTTTAACAAATGATCATCTTGTTTTTGTTTGGTTCTTTTTTGGTTTTCCTCTTGACTTAGCTGTAAATGAATTATTTTCCTCTTCTGTGGTTATTTCTTGAAGAATTCACCTGAGTCATGTGATTTACTGTCATTTCCCATGGTGGTGGTGACGGGGCTGCTGGCCAGATACCACACCTGGCACAATCCCCACCTCTCTGGAGAAAGGCACTCTTTAGCCTGACTCTTGGGAACCTTGAATGACTTGCCTTTGTAAGTACCCTTCTTCCTATGCTACCACCATGGACTCAAGAGGGCAAGGGCTTGGTGTCAGCAAAGCTGAAACGCAAAGCGACTCTCTGCATAGCAGGAAAAAGAGCGGTGTCTACTCACAGTCAGGATGTTCATGCGGCAGCCAGTGGTGTTTGGTATTCTGGTATTCAAAGTGAGAGTTTCGCTGCTGGCACTGCTGGGCCCTGAAGTCCTCAAAGTGCTTTTGGCATTCTTCTGTATTACAAAGCTGGTACTCAAAATTAACCCCAGGGCAATCCTGACCGCCATTGATGGGCCTAGAGAAAAGACAACATTTCAAAGGCTGGCTGGCTGTAGCCCAGCGGCTCGGGCTCACAGACGCAGTGCTTCTGGTGAAGAGCCAGCACGTCTGAGCTGCCAGCTCAAGCTGAATGCTTGCCTCCAGTGTCTAGTGTCTCCGAATATACACTGCTCTCTCCACAGAGGGGTGAAGACCCCCAAACACAAACTAACTCAAATGGTACGTTTCATTCATGCCAGAAATATGCAAAGATGGAAAGCATGCACGTAACCTGAACAAATGATATTTTCTATCTCTTATAAACAATGCAGGTGCAACTCAAAGGTTGAGCATATAGTCCTGTGTTTTTACTTCCTCCTCTGTCAAAAGCAAAACGGAATGGTTTTCCAAGCAAGGAAGTGGTAAGGACGCAATGGGATGGCATATTTAAAGCTCTTAGGATAGTCCATGGCTTGTAGTGAACCCGTAACTCTTACTATCATGCTTTTGAGTGAATTGTTACTTCTGATACAGCATCCTTTCCTCATGTGAAGGCAGTGTGCAGCCATCAGTAGTCTTTATAAAAGGCCTGCTCAGAGCTATCCCTCTCCCAAAATAGAGAAATGGCTGCTCATGGGTTAAGCCCCAGCTGGACAAGTTAGCATATCAAAGTTGAATAATTCCATTACTTTTTCTTGGCTCGTATGAATTTTGTCTGAATGAACGGGTGTCTTTTCTTCTCATGATCTCTGCCGCCATCTTTCTGTTTGTCTACCTTGAAGCAGTTGGACCTGCCTTTTGGAATTTAGTTGAGGTTATTAATTTTTCCACTCAAAGCCCTTTGCTTATGTACATGTCAGAGCTTAGAGGGCACACAGTATCTACTCTCTCAGCTCAACCCCCTAATAGTTCCAAACATCAAGTTCTTCAAAACATCTGTCCTCTTCATTTGCATGTCTCTTCTATATTACTAAAAACTCTATACCTTGTGAACATTAAAGCAAAAGATGTGGTCTTGGGAACTGTGAACAGTATCTTTTTGTATCCTCTATTTTGTACCCAGGATAAGAGAAGGAAAGACACTAACAGCAGAGCATGGAATCACTTCTGGTCTATGGGAAAGCAACAGGAAGTGCAGGGTTATACTCACGTGGGGTTATTGCACTGGCGTGTTCTAAACCGTACACCAGTTCCACACGTCCTGGAGCAGGAGCCAAACTTGGTCCACGACCCCCAGTTGCCATCTTGCTTTTGTTGATTGGCATTCTTCCACATGCAGTGCCCCTTATAGCACCACTTGGGGAAACAAAAACAATAATTATGAAGGCCACCGAAAGTGCTATTCAAGAGACACTCATTTGAAGGTCTTCAACTCTCTATTCTCCCTCCAGTTAAATCTGATTTAAAGTACCCACGGGCATTTGCTGCACAAAGGTATCCTACCAGAAGGATAACTTAAATTCACAGTTTTTAGGATAAGATTAAAGTGATACATTTGGGGCTGGAGAGAGGGCTCATTGGTTAAGAATGTTCACTGCTCTCTTGCAGATGATCTGAGGTCTGTTCCCAGAGTCCACATTGGGTGGCTCACAACCACCTGTAATTCCAAGTCCAGGGGATCAGATGCCCTTTACTGGCCTCTGTCGGTACCATACAGACACTGGGCATTCACTCACATGTACATACATACATGCCGTATACAGACTCAGATACACATACATTAATAAATCTTTTAAAAAAGGAAAATAACATTTACTCAGGTAAGTTTTGAGAGGACACATGACTGTCCAGCCCGGCCAGTAGACCTTATCCTCGCTCTGCTTCACTTTTCCCTGCTTAGCTGACCCTCAGTTTCTGGATGCTAATATGACCCCTTTCAAAACAATGGCCTGCAACTGTGTCTCCACTTAAAAAAGAATTAACTAAAGTTAGTAAAAACTATATTCAGCTTTCAAAGTACATTTAACTTTATAAAATATTAATTTATAGATCAAAGAAATAGGTACGTTAAATAATGATGTTTACCTTTTAGGTAACCAAAATCGAGGTATGTAAAAATTCATGAATTGTTAAGGGAGCAACATGTATCCAAGAACTAAGTGGGGTTAATACAGCCATGATGCCACAGAGATTCCATGATAACAATCCTTAGCATGTAAGCATTCAAAGGGAATAGATTATTTTCTTTCCAAAACTTTCAATTGCATTTTGTATACTATAGACAAAAAAGTTTTTAAAAAAACTTTCTTTATACATTTAAATATAATATAATCTAATTGTATGTAGGGAAGTTGGATGTTAAAAATCTACTATACCTTAACTTTTTAATAAACCAAAATAATTCTACTCACTATTGCTCTTAATTTTAGTTGAAAATTTGTTTGCTGCCTCTTCCCAAAGCAAGACTCTATATATAGTGTAGCTGTCACGCTGCCAGACAAAATGTAAGTGCTTGTCATGCCTGGTTTTTACTTGTATGCATATTTCCTGTAAGATCAGTTTATGTATGTTCGAAATCAACCTTTTAAAAAGGGAAAAGTTGCATTAATCTTTCCTTTCAGCATTTGGTCCTATCTAAAATCTATCACTTCCAGCCCAGTCAAGGCTCTTCAAGTTGCGTTCTTAGCATGGCTTTGTTTTGGGCTCGCTGCCCTTAAGAGAAGCACACCTTGGCACCCAGCCAGTTTCTAAGCATTCAGTCCCAACTACTAGGGCTGAGATTTAAAACCTTCGGGCATCCTTCCCCCAGGAGTGAGGCCAAATCTTCTGTATAAATTCACATGCCTTTATTTCTGGGCAACTTTCAGAAGGGATGCCATGCCAGCAAGTAAATCAGACACCACTAGCAGGGGCCAGAGATCTGCTGTCCCTACTGTCTGTCCCCTTGGCCACACTTATCCAAATGGTCTGGTCCTCCCAATATTAAAAGTCCCAAATGTCTGGGCTGGTGAAAGTGACCTTATTTAGTAAAAGATTCTTTGCAAGCATGATTAAGTTAAAGATTTTCAAGTTCAAGAGATGATCCTGAGGTATCCAGGTAGTATCAAAACATCACGAAAAGACTCAGTCCGTGCAAGAACACCACCACTGTGTTAGAAGTCAGAGGAGTGTGGCCATGGTGTGGAAGGTAGCCAGGAGCTGGAAAAGGGAAGGAACCAAGCGACACTACAGTCTCTGGTGTGAGCACAACCCTGTCCACATTGGGCTTCACCTCAGTCTAACTCACTCTTGTCCTCCACGGCTATTACAGAACCAACTTCCAGTGTTTCGAACCGTCAGCTTTGTGGTCATTTGTGGCAGCAGCCACAGAAGGGAAACTGCCCAGCAGTAGGCATTGTTCACTGAGCATTGGAAGGTCCCCGTGCAGCGCACGATAAAGCGTAGTCACAAGCAGACACACTCACCTTCCCAGCAGCACACTCGGTTCCGTCGAGTGGGGGCCCCTTCTTTGTCTTACAGAAGTAGGGGTTGTCGGGATGGCTGCACCACAGCTGTTTGCAGGGGTCGAAGGTCCGGAACTGGAAGAGAAGCATGCCAGCAGAGAACTTTCAGAGAGTGGGTCATTTGCCAGCGATATCCTGCACGCACTTTCCTCATAAACACTGTAGTCGAGTGCTGGAGCAGCACTGACAGTGCCACAGCCTGCACTGTGCTAAGTGCACATTTGATCCTCACATAAGCTATAAGAGGTAAATACTATCATTATCCACACTTCAGATACAAGAAAAAATAAACCAGAGATGTCACATGTGATACTCAAGTTTATATAGTTTTAGTGTCAGATCTGACCTGCTCCATCTGACATCCATATCACAGTGCCTAACTCCTAGACAATAAAACCACCCAAAGCAGAGTTTCATTTTATAGCCCAGGCCGGTTCTGACTACACTAAGTAGCTGGACCTGGCTTCAGTCTCATGATCCTCCCACCTCAGCCTCTGAGTGCTGGGATCCCAGGCACGTACCACCACACACTTTCACGTTCCACAGCCATTTCCTATAGCCGCAAACATACAGAATACTGGCTGTAGGAAATCTCAATGCCATCTCTGAAGGAAAGGAAAACCAGAGGAGGAATGGGACACAAGGCTCTGAGCTGGAGAGCATCCGTCAGTCCAGCTAGCTTCCTGTTTACCAGGTGTCAATAGATAGCTTCAGCAGGTTGAGAACCCCGGCAACCTTGGCTTTTTCTTTCTAAAAGTAAAAGCCTTTCAATCTTTCTGCCCCTACTTCTACAGTGTGTGTGTGTATCTGTTCTGTGCACACACACATACAGGTATATATCTGTAACAAGAGCTTTTGATTTAGAAAGCTATAAACTTGAAAAAGAACATGAAGACGTATTTGGGAGGCTTTGGATGAAGAAAAGGGGAGGAGGCAATGATTTAATTATATTGTAATATCAAAAAGTAAAATAAGAATGAAAGCCTATGATCTCCCTATCTCTTCTCTCATGAGGATTAATTAAGGCTGTATGCCCAAGGAATCTAAATCATCAGAGCAAATACAAGATAACTGTAGATATTTTCACACTTGTACCAATGAGATTGCAAAGCCCACCCCAAAGGAGCTAGACAAACAGATTTGAAGATAAGCCACCTCATTTGACAGAGGTCACATACCGCAGTGCACATTTTGTAACCAACACCAAAATCGAAACGGCATTGCTCATCCATGGAATAATTTATTCCAGGAAGTTCTGGGAGTTTGGGCCAGTCATGTTCAAAGGGGTCATCAAGGAGACAGTCGTAGGAACTGCAGGGACAAAACATTCAGTACATTTAAGTTCTCATTGTTGAAATCAGGTCTTAAAGGGGAAAAAGTCTCTTGGCTCAAATACTCTTGGGTTCTGTCAGTTTGTACAGCAGGTTCCCAGAAACATGGTTCTACGGTTTTTCGGTTTTATTCAACTTGTCTTTCACCTTTACTAGTTCCAGGAAGGTAAATCAAGTGCAACTCTGGGATATAGGGAACCTGTGGCAGCTGTATTCATGTCACTAAGTGAACCTATGTGAATGGTAGCAGGGCAGACCCCAACCTCTGCACAGTAGGACTTCAGGGTATGAACAGGGTTAAAAGCAGACACCGTACAAGCACCCTGTCTCCATCCTCAGCTCAAGCCTGACCATCAGTCACTAGGAACCTACCCCAGGGAATCCCCATCCCAGATAGGACTACACTTAAGTTCAGGGCTTATACTATTGTATGACATTATAGAAACTTTGGGGTCAACACCTCTGATGTCATGTATGTAGACTATACAGCAGGGCATGACATGCAGCGAGGCACATACTGGATGTATCTCTTCAACTCCTGGCCACTGCATCTGGACCAGTGGTAGCGATGGAAGGCAGCTTGCACCAGGGGCGCCATGACGCTGCCCATGGCCGTCTCATCCCCACACCTGTTGCCTTGTCCGTCATGCTCCATTCCCAACCTAGAACACAAAGGAGACCGCATGGGTAATAACTACAGGACCGTGGCTCGGACTTCCTTCCTTTCTGCACAAGACATGCTGGGAAAGACGTGCTTTCTAAAGTCCACATGGCTTCCCTGGAGACACCACGGATATTGAAATTGAGAACAGATTAATGAAATGCCTTTCTCGTTCTATAGCCATAAAAGGCATGGGATTGTTGACCAGCCAGCCACTCATTGAGTTTCTGCACAGGACCCCTCAGGGTTTCAGCTCCTCAGTCTTGGCAAAGGATGAGAACACTCACACTGGCAGGCATTGTTGCTTAAAGTGTGAACAACAGAGGAAAAGTAAAGAAAACCCTTTTTTTTCCTATCTAGCTGTCAGCAGTAACTTACACATGGCCAGTTTCGTGGGCTACTACGAAAGCAGAGGAAAACCCATCTTCATGATTCAGAGTGCAGCTTCTCACTGGGTGGCACATGCCTGTGACTGGAGCATATCCTGCAGACAATGATAATCACCTTTATTTCCATTTTACATATAAAACTCGTTGTAATTAGTACTGGGTCTTTGCTTAGGGGGAAAAAGGCAGTGTTCCTGCAAACAGTGGCAGCATTATTTCTCTGTTATCAGTAAGCCACATCCTCTTGGGAAAGAGGGAAGGGACCACCTGGGGCTCCCATTCTGTTCTTTCCATCTCAGCCTTGTCTTTCTGAGTCAGTGACCCTTTGCATCTTGGTTCTCATGGACGGAGCCAGAAATCCCACCAGTGTGGAACAGAAAAGGATCAGTCCTTCTCCACAGCCTACACCAGTGTTTATTAGATAAAAGTAAGCTGACTTTGGAAGAAAGATTGCTTGCTGGCAGGAGCCATTCTCATTCCGAAGTTAGCGGAAATCACACTGAATGTTACAGCATTTCTTCCAAACGGGCAATCATTATTTTAAAGGAAAGTATCATTTATTATGGTGTTTAAGTGGCATTTAACATTGTGGATTCTACAAAAAGCCACTGGCAGAAACAGAGAGAAAAATGTATGCTTGGCCGGTGGATGGTGGGAAGTGATGGGGGAATATGAACATCTATACAACTTGCCTGACTTGGGATTTCTTTTTGAAAACCCAGGCTCTTATTTTTTTCTTCTACATAGCAACAGTAATACCTTGCATTCCAGCAGGCCCAAAGTCTTGCCTGGTTAAGAAAATGGCATGATCGTGGTGTTCAGCATGGTTGGGATCAGGTTTTTGTTGTTGGCAAGCCCAGCGGCACACATTCTCCAGGCTCCTGGACGGGTTCCCCCTTTCTATGAGGCTGATAGACTAAAAGGAAAGAATACGGTAAACACACGTTTTGTGACTTGGATTTGGGGATAATATTTCAACAAGGATTCAGAAATATTATTTGGGGATACACATTTGATTTGGGAATTTTAAAGCCCATGAGGACCCTGTGGGGAGGTTCTATGCTACCTGTGTGAGAGTTCACAGACACATGCATAGCAACGTTTGAGTCAGGGTTTACCACTGTGAAGTCACTCAGTATTAATCATTTGGGGGAGAATTTTAGACATCTAAAATATTGATTCTGTTCAAATTTTAGATTTCACACATTAAAGGCAAAAATACTGGGAAAGATTCTTGCATGGAAACTTTTTCCAGAGATAGGAAAGTCAAAGTTCTTAGTTAAGAATTTTGTGTATTCTTTTGGTCCAGAAATAAACATCAGCATATGGGAGGAAAATAAGTTATTTCAAGATTTGGCAAAACTGGTCAAACTTTAGTGTGCGGGGTATAGTCAAATCAACTTCACAACGGGGAAAATAGCCTTTAGCCTCATGAAACGACAGGGTGTGGCCGGCCTCTTAACATATGTATACCCACAGCAACTATAAGGTAAGTTCACACTGTGTGTGTTAAAAAGTTGAGGGGTAAAAGAGCCTATCCTTTAAGAACACAGGATTTCTCCTTTCCAGAGTGTTTTTAACAGAAAGAGAAATTGAACTTGGAATCCCAAATGACTTCCCTAATTGGCTAAAGGGCCCAGCATTTTGTTAAATTTCAGCAAATATTATTATCAGTGTTTACATTCTTAATAAACTTAGCTTGGTCTGTTATATGCTACTCATACAGTATGCCAAACAAATGATTTAATAACCAGCTGAAGGCTGTTAAGACTTCCAGCTGGGCTTAGCTTGCTGCTCTGCAGCAACACAAAGTATGTTAAGTTTTAAGAGAAGGTAAATATCAGGGGCAATGCAGCTTTAGATGAGGATATGAGGATGATAGACACATGAAAAATGCAAATACACGGATGCTTATGGCTTCCAGATGCAAAAGTTCACTAGCATTTCCTGATTGGGGGATTAACTATGGGAGGCATTCACTGTTTTAAACATAAAAATGGCCAAGTTCTTCAGGCTCCTCAAAGAAATTTATTCTTTACAAGGACGCGGACACATCTAGTATCAATGTACGTAGGTTTTTGTCCACATGGCAAGAATGGCTACTGTATAGATTTCAATCCAACTTTCTGTTCGCAAAAGGATTAAAGCTTCTTTAACTGAAAAAAAAATTCAGAGTGCTCCATTTTTAAATATATCCATTTGAAACATTGTTTGAAATAAATCACTGGTATATTCCAAGTGCTGAGTCTAACTGTCATATCAATGGACGCTACACATAGACTCAGGGAGTGGATAGGCGGTCATGAGCCGGAGGGAATAGGCTAAGGAGATTTTCTTCTCTCTTAACGGCATCCATTCATATTCCCGTACTCATTCAGTCACACCTAAAATTGTGATACTTGGGAGTTGGGTCTAGCTCAGTTGGTAGAGTGCTGGTCTAGTGTGCAAGCAATTCTTGGTTCAATCCCAGCACGGTATACACTGAACACATTAGTGCATGCCTCTAGTCCCAACACTTAGGGTGTAGAGTTGAGAGGCTCAGGATTTCAAGGCCATCCTTGACTTCACAGGGAGTTTGAAGCCAACCTAGACTATGTGAGACCTGTCTCTAACAAAAAGTTTCTCCAATATAGAAATCTCTTCCCATTCTAGAAAATTCTTCTCCCTAGCTTGGTATAATCATGAGTTTATATGAGATTAAGGGTAGTTTTGCAACTCAATTTTTCTACTGGATAAGCCAGTCTCTAATGTCCAGAGCCCACATATTTTAAGATATCTTACCTTTGCATAACCAAGCATAATCATTCGGACAAGGACCACATTTATATGCACTCCAAGGGACTCATCGTGGTATATTTCATTTACCTGGAGACAAAGCAGACCATTGCTACAATAAAGGCAAGGCAGAGGATTTCAAGGGACATGTAACATTCAAAAGATCAGCCATGGTGATTGCTACTCTAGTCAGATTGGTCAACTCACATTGCTTTTAAACTTAGTTTAAGCTGATCTCCAAGATGAAGTAATTTATCTTTTGTTTTGGAGCAGTTCTTAGATACATGAATTACTGATTTTTGTAAACTACAGATAAAAATGAACATAGACATGTGAAGAAGTTTATTAAATAAATTGTGGGTGTGTGTGCACGCACACACGCATACTCACTCTCAAATATGTCTATACACAACACTTACCTGCAAATACAAGAATATGACTCTAATGATTTTCTGCCCTCCCATGGGTGGCCACACCACACGGGAAGAAGACAGGCAGTAGCAGGCACGTCTAAGTGAGTGGGAAATGTACTATCTTGGTTTAGGGATTTCTGTGTAGAGGCTGTGGTGGTCTCTCTGTGGGTCAGCAGGTAGGCGGCTTTCCCACTGCCTCCCAGGATAGAAGAGCTGGGGCAGGGATTGCTTAGAATTATTGTAGGTTAGCTGTCCTTCAGAATATACATTATTAAGGAGACAGCACAAGTACATATCAGAGACACCAGTCCTGGATTCATCTCCTTGTTTCATTTTTAAGTTAGCCTAGAATTTTTCCAAGTGCTTTATGTAGAGGAGGAGGGTGAAGCCTAAGACCTTAAGCAACAGAGTAAACCACTGTGAGTCACTGGCAGACAGGAATCTAGAGTGCTCTGTAATTATATCTTCTGATTAAGCTACTGCAAAGTGAGTGTAAAGCAAGTCTGTCCAACTTGGCAAATACGAGCAGGAATGACAGAGGCAGGGTTTCTCGGCTAGATTCCAGTTACTAGCTCTTCCCCAGAACAAGGGCCCAGGCTTCATGCAGAAACTCGGATGAAAGCTAACCACAGTTCCACTTGAGGTCCAGGAGGTTTGGACAGCAGGCAGAGAAAAAAGTACAATGCTGTAGAAGAGATGTCTGAAAATACAGAAAATTCAGTCATCATACAGCGAAACCCAGCCACCAGGAAACTCTGACTTGCTACACTAACCAAGAAACAGGCCAAGAAATCTCTATTTAGAAGTCTTAGGATTCTAGCGTGACTGCAACTTCAACACTGTAGACTGATAGATGGCATGCCACGTAGCCAAACTGTACATAGCATTTCCAAAGCTACCAAAGACGAATGTGAGAGGTCAGTCTAAGCCAGAACATGCTAAATAAGGCATAGTATAACTGAATGAGAAAGCCTCATGATCACTTTACATGGAAGAATGGGTGTATCTATTCGTGTATTTGTAAACATGTATATACATATAAATAACACATATGCATATGCATAGATAAGAAAGACCCAGCTGGACAGTTGTAGAATATAGGCTAAGATGCAGACAGAAACAATGATGAATCCTTGCATTTCACAGATTATAGGTAGGTGATTCAAAGCCAGGTTGACTCACTCTAGGCTAAAGGACAACCGAAGTATGAACTCACTGTGGACTGACATACAAGAGCGGTGGTCAACAAACAATGGTATTAACGGAATAACAGAGTAAAGAGCCCAGAAAAAAATGTGTCATCTAAAGAATGACTGGGGGGATGTAGTGATTAAAGACGCTAAGTATTAATTTTCTCAGATCTTCATTGCTCAATCCCTGAGGCCTAGCAATTCTTCATTTCTCTGAGCTCCAATCAAGAGATATAAAAATAATACTATCTCATAGTCTTGTGAAAAGAACCCATTCTGCCAAACTGCTTACACTTCGGACCAAAAAAATGAGAGAAGGGTCTTTAAAGGGCATCTCATTAACGGAAGTGGGAAGAAAATTTCACAAAGGCTTAGAAGCTGTGGTAGGGTAGGGAAGAAACGCTAAATTTGTGCACCACGTCTACAGAAAATAAAACTGAAACCACCCATCTCTATCAAATGGGTCATTTCCGATCTAACAAAGAAAGCTAAGTTAAATGCTAGACAGAAGCTCTGATATCTATGGCCTGTTCTGTCACCGGCTGATTCTTCTGTTACACCACACTACACACTGCCTCATGTAGATTAATTATCTGGTAAAAACATTTCTAATGTTACAGTTCCAATAAAAATACAAATCTATAACCGGGTCTGTCACTGATACTCACATCCAGAGACTCACAGACATTCCAAGATTTCTTGTAAGGCAGCTGTTCTACCTTAGAGGCATGGCTTCTCGCACAAAGGGAGAACATGCTTAGGTGGATGGAGATGAGGTGCAAGTGTCTTTGGTCTTCTTTGCAAAAGGCCAAAAGTGATGAAGTACAAATTTTGAAGAACAGAAGAAAAAGCGGGTTAATTTCTGGGAAAGAGGCAATGGTGGGGTTAGGAGACATAGTCATGACTGCTATAGAAAGGAGCCACAGTGGAAAACTTCAGAGCGATGGTTCTCAACATGGGGGTCGCGACCCCTTTGGGATTGAATGGCTTTCACAGGCGTCACCCAAGACCACTGGAAAACACGGGTATTTACATTATAATTCCTGATAGTAGTAACATTACGGTTATGAAGTAGCAACGAAAATAACTTTATGGATGGTGGGCACCACAATATGAGGAACTGTATTAAAGAGTCACCGCATTAAAAAGGTTGAGAACCACTGCCTTAGAGTCACAAAGTTAAGAAAAGGTCTTAACAATGGCAAGCAGCCTGTGACATGTGAGGTAGAACATCAAAAGTATGTATGACCACCCTGCATTAGTACATTCATTTGTGGTCAAAGAATTTAAAAATCAACATAGTGCCAATAAAGCATCATAGTAAGAATTCCTAATGCCAACATCGACAGTATCAAGTTGAGAAAAAGGGCACTGTCTTAACAGTCAAATTAACATTCACCAGAAAAAGGGCTTGTGATTTAACAAAAGATAAATTGGGTAGCAGGATGCTTCACTGAAAAACCATCCATTATGGGATAGGATCATTTAAAATTCCTACTATATTTTCACAGGTTAAAACTAATCAAGACAGGAGCAATATTTTCACAATAGCAGAAACTAGAATTTTGGTGAGAAAAACCAACAGTAGCAGCCTATGCTGTGCAAAGCCCTGGGTCCCATCCAGCATGCTTCTCCAGGATCAAGAAAGAGGACTCCTTTCTATAATTCAGTTTTAAGACACGCTTAGTAATATAGCAGCTTTTCAGCTTCCCTTGCCCACCAATGCCATGGAAATAGTGTTTTCACACTGAGACACGGGGATGAGAACTGGAGAAAGAGTGAGCACAGCTGTGTGGGGTCACATGTTCAAAGCCTTGGATTCTGGTTTCAGCTTTTCCTAACAAGCTAAGGAACTTTAGAATGCTTAAGTTAACCACTCTGGGCCTCAAGTTTCTTATTGTCAAATTGTAATCATAGTTGCCTGCCAGCCTCATACATAGGTTGTTCAAATAAAGCAAAATGGCATATAACTATCCTCTGCAAAATGCCAAACCCTTTTCCCATCCACCCAAGTGTATAGGGTGAAGTTTTGTAAAAACACATGATCACAATTCATCTTTTCTCAAGAAAATCAAAAGGCCCATCATGCTTCTAAGGGAATTCCAAGATGCTTCAATTTGAATTTGTTACATCTCAACCAAGTGAAAAATTCAACTTAAAATCATGGAGAATATTACTGGAAAGAATCATGACAGTGTAGTTTTTCTCAGAGCCGCCAACAGATGGCACTGTGCACTCTTGGGATCGGAAAAGGACAAGCTAGCTGCTGTCCTACACCGTGGAGCACCTACACACCAGCAGGGCTGTCCTCAGCCTTCCCATGTTTACCCACAAATAAAACAGCTCCCACTAAGTAAAACAGAAATCTCAAAATAGCATGAGGAAAATCTTGCTTTTGAATGACTATTTATTTGACTCTTAAAAGCAAAGCAAAATATTGAAAAACTCTTATTTTGAGTTTGTATGTCAACTGATCATAATATAAACAGGCCTAAACACATCTCAACCAATCCACCCCCACCAGGGGCTGCCTCTTTTGAGCATGCAATAAAAGCAATATAGAAAAAAACTGAGAGTTCACCATACTGAATTCCCAACTTCGGCCTATCAGAGAAGATGAAAATAGTAACTGTTATAAAGAAAATAGTTCCATAGCTTTTAGTGGCAAAGAAAGCTCATTTCACAAAGGAAAAGCATCACTGTCAAACTCCACACACAATACTTAACATCAATCACACTCTTCTAGAATCCAGAAATTGTTTTATATACTTTAACCTGCACTAGTTCAAACAATCCTTGAAACACTCACAGAGATATTATCTTCACTCTGTTGCTAAGGAAATTGAGACTGAGAACTGTTAAGTAATTTGTCCGGTGCCACACAGTTCTGGTGTAAGCCAAGGATGAAAATCTGGGCAGTTTGATCCTCTAGTCAATAGATTTAAAACATTTTTCCACAGTTCTAAACCCACAAATCAAGACACTGCTGAACAGATTTCATTTTAGAATAACAGTAATTCACACCTCTGAGTTTACAAATATGCCATGGAATTATACCAGGAGCGGTAACTCAACATTCATTCGCTTTGGTTACTTTCTTTCAGGTGAACTTTTCAGGAGGGGCTGCATTCTAGATTTATTACAAGTAACATTTTTTTTCACCAATACAATGATATACTAAAAGTATTGGGGGAAATAAAGAGCAGATAGAAATTAGCAGAAAACGTGAATAAGAAAAAAGGGCATGGCATGTAGTAAGTGTATTGGACATCAGAAAGGTATTAAGCATGGACATTGCTGTAAGTCATACAATTTGGCACATGTAATGCTGATCAAAATGTCATCAATAGTGCCAACCTACTGGCCTCTGGTCAGGGAGGTTCAATGAGAACTTGAGGGTTGAGTCCAGAGTCCTGATTAAATGACCTGAAAAGAGGGGTAAACAGAATATTAATTCGCTTTTCAGATGGCCTTGACTTTGATCAGGTTGCCAATGATATAAAGAGGGTGAAAAGGCAAAGATCCAATCAAGTATCTCTTTCCTTGAAAAGAAAATTCCTTCCAGGTTTGTTCCCAGTCAGGACAATTTCTCCAGGGCATTCCCCTGGCAGGACAGCCTGACCCCTCTGTCTGATGAGCTGATGAACAGCTTTGCCTGGTTCACCAAAGAGATGCTCACTCACTTTCAGGTGGGTTGGGTCTTCAGGGTCAGTGTGGTAGAGTGGTGAGGGACATGGGCTCTGTCAGCTACCTCTCTAGCTACGTGACCCCGGGCAGATCATTTCGCCGACTGTACCTCAGTTTCCTCATCTGTAACAGTGAATTACCACAGTAGCTGTGTTCAGAGTGATGGAAAGGAATACACGAGTTCATACGTGAACAGTGATTATAATGGTGTTTGGCTTTCCTAAATGTAGAAAATGTTAGGCGTAATTACTACCATTCTCTCAGGGAAGCAGAGAAACAGTAGATCTATGTGACTTCTTAAAGAGACCTTTAGGTGGCAAGACATTTAAGGGTAATTCTGGCTAGAATCTGAATTGATCTACAAAAAAATGATCACTCTCCACAATTGTCTCCCATAAAGTGAATGTTCCACACACACGTACACACATACACACACACACACGTGCAACACACACACACGTGCAACACACACATGCACACCTACTTTCCTTCCGCATTCCATCTCTGGAATATTCTTGGTATTCTACAATCAAGTCGGTTTTCTCTCAGCTCCAACCTAACCTTACTAATAACTGCAATGCGAGGTAAGACTACAATCGCCCTACACTCTTAGTAAACTTATGAGTGCCCCGAGAGCCTCAAGTGGGGAACTGAATAGTAAATGAGTTTGAATCTGCTCTGATCACGCATGTATTCTACTGGGAGATACACAGGCTAAAAACACAGACTGTACACGTGAGGAGAAATAAATGGAGTTGGGGATGAGGTTCAGAGATAGGGCGCTTGTATACATGAAACTCTGGGTTTGAGTCCCAGGATTGGAGAAGTGGGGAGGGGAAAGGTCATAGGAGACAAAAACAGGAGTAAGACTGAAACCATTGGAGCAAGGAGGAAAAGGAGAGGAAGAGCCTCCCAGTCGTCCGACTGTGGCAGAATGTGCTTCTAAAGCCTACACCAAAGAAATCACTCATCATCTTTTGGACCCTTTACAGCGTAATGCACATGCCTTAGGATGGTGCATGCATTTTTCTGAAGTTAGTCTCTGCTCCTTACCCAGTATCTCATGCTCTGTCTCCCTGCCATATCCCTTAACTTGTCACACAGACAAGCCTACAGTGGTTCCCAAATTACCACAAGCTAGAATTTTGTAGTAACGTGTTACAAGGTGGCCTCTTGCCTTCTAATACCCACACAGCCTTCTACAGCATAGAAACGCCAATTTAGTCTTTCAAGTCTAGCTCAAAGAACACACCCTTTATGAACACTTTATGCATCACTGGTGTTATTGGCCAAATCTCATCTCCCCCCTTTTTAGTTCATATTTAAATAATGGCTGTGGGTGAATCTTCTAAATGAAAAAAATATCATTTCTATATCATTATTTTACCTACTGCAGTTAGTAAGACATGAGAGGGAGCTCAGTTGTGTTAGCTTCCTAGGGATTTAACATGATTGAGTCTCATAAAAGACTACAAAGACTGGCTAAATGTCTAGAGTGCTGTTGTGAATTTCAACAGTAGAAACGGATATTAGATATTGACTACAAATGAACTGTCACATTGACCACAAATGAACTGTCACATTGACCCATTAAGGCCTCCTGGAGTACATATACCCCTAGATAAATCTTTCTTGCATTGATGTGCAATACTTTCATAAACATTAGTTAAGAGCCAAAAGTTATCATTAAGTAACCAGCAATAATGCTCATGTGCTACCACTTACTCATCCATTATGTTTTGAAAGAACCAGAGTATTGGGGGCTGGTATAATTTCTTTAAAGACAATGAGTAGGGACACTGCTTGTATTATGTTTTAGCTAATCGCTCATGAACAGCCATCTTCTACAGAAGAATGAATGCTTTCTTAATTAGGATTTCTTGAAGTACAAGGTTGTTTTAGGGGTATTTTGTCTTTCATTTTTGTACTGGGGACATCGTGTATGTGTGTGTGTGCATGAGTGTGTGTGTGCACACATGTTTATTTGTGTGGGTGTGTGTTATTTCCAATGATGAAGTAAAAAGGCATGGGAGAGGATTGTAACCATTACCACCTCTATTACAGATTATATTGCAGGAGCCAGTGTATCAACCTTCCCATCTCTACAGCAAAAAAGGTTGCATTCATGGGTCTGTCAAGGTCATTCCAAACCTAAAAGTCGCAGGTTTTTAGTTTTCCTTTTGAATTCTAAGCATCTTGGGGACATGAGAGATTGCCTCCATGTTCAATTAATGCCAAAAGCTTACCTTTACTTTTATACAGATAACAGTAGCTTGGTAGTCCGTGTAGTAGTTTCTGTATACATGGTGTGGTGGTTTGAATCAGACTATCCGCCCATAGGCTCAAGTTTGGGGAGCTAGTGTGGACTTGCAGGAGGAAGCGGCTTGCCCCACCTCCAGTCTGTTCTTTCTGCCTTGTGTTTATGCTGACACTGTGATCACTCAGCTTCCTGCTCCAGCTGCTTGCATTTCTCCCTGCCACTAGAAACTCTCCCTATAAAACCATCAGCCAAAATAAACTCTTTCACAGGTTTCTTTGGACCATAGTGTTGTATCACAGCTATGAAAAGTAACTCAAATCTTCATCCCAGCTGTTAACATTAACTATTTTGGATATTACGCTAGAAAGCAAGGAGGATAGGTTCCTTTTTTAAAATCAGTCCCTGAAGCTCATACACATTTATTTGCATGGCTTTCCTTTTATTCTCTTGTAAGTGGATATTGAGCAGGAAGGCAAAGGAAGTGGACCAGGAGAACGTGATACCTAAAAACACTGTCAACAAACATGTAAGACTCAACATGCAAAGAAAGGTGGAGTTGACTCAGAAGCGAGGCAACTAATGATAAACACAGGTATGAGTATAGAGGCTGAGAGAAATTCTAGCATCCAAATGGATGGGAAACCATACTTTTTATATCTGTTTAACTGATTCCCCCTTGATAATTTGATAAAAGTTTCACAGGTTCTGATAAAGTAAAATGATATGATTCTACAACACCAGGTGGCACCCCCTGCAAACTCAGTCTCACCCTTACAGGAATTTGCTTTTTTTTTTCACCATCTTGCTTGCTTTCCTTGCTTCCTCTTCTTAACCTGCTATGAAGAGAAGTACACTCTGCCACTAGACAGAACACTGTGGAACCTTCATGTGACTTCGTGGAGAACTAAAAATTTGGTAAATAAAGAACAAACTCTAGAATGCTACATTCTGGATCAAACTTTTAATTTAACGACTTCCATATAAAATTCATACCACAGCATATTATTCTAAATTAAAACTTCCCTTTCCGCATTCGCTTAAGATCATTGTTAGTTGATTGTACAATCAATCTTCTTAATCAAAGTACATTACTGGATTACTGGGTGTGTCTTTGCTCTCCTACCTTCCTTCATTAAGACTAGCAGAGCACAGCAACTACTGTCCCTGTGGAAAGTCTTACAACGAGAAGCTTTCTATGGGCAATGTCTAACCACGGCTACATCTCCGCTCTGTGCTACGTGAATGCTACAAGAGAAATCCATCTCAGACATGCCGCTCTTGACTTTTTCAAACTATTTTAAAAACAAGTCACAATTTCCCTCAGTTTGGAATCCCAGACTCTAGTGTATCAGCCTTTGGGAGATTAGTGAGGATTTCCACATTGGAACAATAGGCATATTTCTATTAAATGTCACAGAATCTCATGCCAACTTTGGGATTCTTTGAAAAAAAACACACTTTAATCATTGTAGGTCATTTGTTTATGATTCCAAATTTAAATGCACTCACAAAATATTTCCAGCTGAACTGATAATAACTGCTGTGTGTAGTTTACATAATAGAATTAGTTCACCTACAGCCTCTATATTTTTAAATCAGCCCTAACAATATAGGAACAGAGGATATATTTGTTCTAAATTCTCAAGGTTTTCACTTTCTTCATATTCTCATGTTTCCACTTCTGTTCGTCCCTTCTTCTCTAAACTCTCCTCTTGTGTCATGGAATTCAGCAGTCTTGCTTATCTGTCTAAGTCCTCCACCACGGAGTCATCAGAATTCTGATGCTAGGATCTGATCTGTGCTCTGTGGTCCATTGTGGAATCTGTACATGCTCCATGGCGTAGCATTCAAGGGCCCCATAATCTAATCCAACCTACTGAAAATGGCCTTGTTTTCCTCTCCCCTTACTCCTCTTCCAGAAAGTTCTGCAAGTCAGCAGCTGAGGGAAGAGGTATGAAGTCAGATAACAACATCACGTTGTGCCACTGTACGGGCCTTAAGCATGGGTGCAGGGCACACCTTCAGAACCTCACAGAGATGTGGAATATGTATAATTTTATAATTAGCATCTCAAGGAATAAACATAAACTTAACAGGCTTAAATGTTGATGTACATAAAATAATTATTAATGAAATTTAGAGTTTTTGTCACTATCTTCATAGTCAAATGAAATACACTAGAGATGAAAAAAAAGTGAATGGTACAGGTGCCCAAAGAAATAAAAGTATCAGAAAGCAGAAAGAGGGCATAGAGTCAGGCAAGAAGTTCAGCGTACCATGTTTTATAGAATGGCATGGGGTAAAACATGAAAGGAAGCCACTGTCTCAGTTATCTCTCCGAAGGAGGTGGCTTGGTTGTATTATCATTGGTTATTTCTCAGCAATTTCCCTGTGCCAGATCCAAAGGACATCAATTTGAAAATGATGCCATTTTCTGAATGTGATTAAGGCTTGTAAAAGAAAAATAAAGATTCCTTCAAGGGCCCATTAGCAATTGCTGAGCCAGCAGCTATGTGCTTTGTAAATATGTTACCTTCTGTCTAGAATTTTAAAAACAGCGTATTTGTTGGAAAGTTCTTATCCATTGTTGAAAACCATCCATCCTCTCAGGGTATAGAGCAATGCTGGAAAGAGTCATTTAACTACCCAGAGCACACATGGAGGCAAGCTGACAGTCTTCAAACTATTAATTGTCCCCCAAACAAAACGAAATGCAAAACCATAATATAGTTTCGTCCAATATGGCTTCTAAAATACATGATTTTTTACTTGGTTGTTGTGGAATATTTTGATCGCACTCTGACATTCCTAAGACTGTCCACTGAAGTTATATCTTGAGCTGGGGGCGGAGCCAGAGACTGGCTTACTAGAATCGGCCATAGAGAAGCCAGGAGTCTGGATAGAGAAGACTCACAGGAAGGAAAGGGCAGGGACTGGAACTTGAGCTTCCTCTTGGTTCTGGACAAGGGAAGAGATTCTTCTCTTGTATCTCCAGCCAAAATGCAAGGACAGTTAGTAGCTACTCAATCTCTTTGAACTAGCAGGTTTTTACTGCAGTTTTTGACTTCTGAATTTTATTAATATATAGAATGATAGAGACTTAATTTAAACCACATATCATGACTGTGGCAGAGCCTGGATTTTGGGTGAGGCTCTTATATCCACTCCCAGAGGACACTAACCAAACAAGAGATGTGATTGAAATGACCAAATGCCTCCAGGAGGAGTCACTACTCACAATGTTCATCAGGGTGAGGAGGTAGTTTTGGACATGCTCTTTGCCATGGAAACGGACCACAGAGTCATCCACTCCCAGAAGCACCTCGATGTTGTAATCGTTCTCTCCCGAGTGTCTGCGGCGCCTCATTGTCTCATTCAGCTGCTGGCCAAGGTGGCTGTAAACTGTGCCTAGATCATCAAGGCCTTCCCGATTCGACTCTATTAAGAGACAAAAGGAACCCAGGCATTTCAGTTTCCCCAATGGGCCTTCCAGTACTTTCTTAGAAATATATCTTTTCAGGGGCCATCACTATAATCCAAATCATTGTCGTATTGCTTTCATTTTGTTTGGGAAATAATAGGCACATATGTAAGCTCAGGATGACTCCCAGTGTATTCAATGCTCACAGTAATGTACAATAGTACTATCATACTATTGTACCACTGTAACAGACTGAATAGTCACAAGGATAAAAGTGGTTAGTCTTTTCCTTGCTGAGTCCTAGGACAGAGAAAAGGCAATAGGGTACAGAATGGAGGCAAGTTACAGAATTACTCAATAAAGACTTTAAATAAATGTTGTGTGTCACCACGGTAACCCTGATTAATCTACAATCCTATGATCGTGGGGTATATAATTTACACAATATAAACTTAGAGCACTCGAATCGGCAGCCTTAACTTAAAGATCAACTTCTGTCATCTCAACATAGCTACAATTTATGATAACCTATTACTGGCCATGGCTAATGTCTTGCTATATGGCTGTCTGGGGAATATGGCTGGAGAAAAAGTGGGCAGACACATGGGTACAGCCAGTTGACACTATAGTTCTCCAAATTTGGCTGGTCTCTCATCCAATAGCAGGTAATATCTAATGCTGTATATCTGAATTTGTGAGACAGCAAAGTAAGGAGTCAATCAGAAGATGACTGATAGAGAAAAATATAAGCACAATTTACTTTTATTTGTATCAAAGAAGTATTATAGTTCTTTAAATGAACCTTTCATACATAGATATAAACATAGAGATACAGGAAGGAATGAGGCAAATATTATTTGCATTTAACAACCTAAAGTCTCTATATTTGGTGAAGAACTGTTTTGATGAATTAAAACATAAAATATAAGTTGGATACTAATATCATTCAACTGTTGGCATGAAAAAAAACCATGAAGGTATGTTCATTTCCATTTCAAGTCTATAAAACCCAGAAAGGAATTTATTCTATAAAGTGCCTTGATGTCTAAAACTAGCTTGACAGAAGCAGATCTGACTCACAGTTTATACAGAGGTTTATTGAGTACTGTGTTGAGGCCTATGAACCATCTGAATCAGAGTCTTGACATGAATGAATAGACATTTTCCTCACCACCTTTGTGGTTTTAGTGACGTCGCAGGAAAGGATGTCTCTCGGCCAAGAAGGCTGATGACCAAGCTTTAATCACATGGGATTAGAGGCATGGAAGTACATACCCTGCTCACACCTCTTCAGCCTCTCACAAATATAGAGAAACACCCAGCCCTGCCCAGCACGTACTGGCATCAGCTATGCTGATGACTACTTGGTTTAAAAGCTATACTGTACTTCACTTTGACCCAAGCTCAGTTCCTAATTCATTAGCTGGGGATTTTCTCCTCACCGAGAACTTTCTCTGGCTCCGCGGTGTAAAAATAACTCTCACCACCATCCACATCACACAGAAAGCTTCCTTCAAAAGCTGCTTTTCAAGGTCCGGGAACCTATACTGAGGCTGGAAACTACGCTCGCACACAGCTTTGCCATGCAACCTCACGTCTCTCAGCACACTTGAGAATGTGAGAGGTGATAGCGAGTGATGCACAGGACTGTTGATGGATTAGCTCTCCGTTCTAACAATGACTTGTTTGGCAGGCTTCTCAGAGGCAATGTTCAATGGAAATACGCTAGCGGCATCGTTATATTATCAAACCTGATGAATGGACGAAAAGGTGAGGGTTTATTGCAGAGACAGTTCATTTCACCCTGACACTTCCTGTCTGCCTTTTGCATTTCTCCTTGAATAAATGGAAAGTAGTGGAGACATTTATGGTACAAAAGGGAACAGGGGGCGGGGAGGAGAAAGGAACCTTTAAATCCCAAGGCACTTTTGTCTGTCTTTTATGTTGTGCTGTACAATCTTATTTTCCTTGATTCTGAATGTGGACAGTGTCAAACATTAGAACAACTTCCGGCGTCAGACACTAGGACAGCTTCCGGCGTCATTTTACTTACACACATCATGACTCTGGTCATCTCATTCACAATTAATTTGCCTTAGTAATGTAACATCCAAATTATTTCTAGAATACTTTTTTCTTTCTCTCCCAAGACAGGGTCTCACTGTCTGACTGTATTCTCCAGGCTGGACTTGAACTTGCAATATGCCTCTGATTCCAGGGATACTAAAATTAAGGTGTGTACCAGCACAACCAACTAACAGGGACTTTATAATCAGTTTTATGTTGAGATCTTGATAATGACTCATCCAACTGTAGTTTTATATAAGATAAGATGACAAACCTCTGACCCTCAGCCACTTGATTCATGAAATGGAATAATCCTTATACTTAGGGCTGGGGAGATGGCTTGGCTTATTGAACAAGCATGAGGACCTGAATCAAACCTCAGCATCCATGTGTAAAGACTGAGAACAGCTTCCTCCGAGCTTCTGACCTCAGTGCTCTGGGATGTGTGAAAGGGAATAGGAGGCATACTGAGGCCTACTGAAGAGCTTCCACTTGAGAGAGACCCTGTCATGAGAGAATATGGCGGATCGGTACAGAGAAGGAAACTGGACTTCCTGCCTAGCTCTAGGTTCACTTAGAGGTTCTGCCTCAAGAAAGGAAGGCTAATCAATATAACAGGACACTTGGCATTCTTTTCCAGTCTCTAAATGTATACAAACTACCCCCTGTCCCAAGACACAGACCATTCACATCTACTTCCTCATAGTTCCCAAAATATATTCTTTCTCATAAATGGCTTCTAGATTCAAATCTCTAAGTTTGTGTACTCAACATAAGAGTTCCTGTAGGGGCCAGAAATCTAGAAAGAGGTCACTAGAAAGGGAATGCCACGGGTGTGAGGGTATAATAAAGTACAAGTAATATAAACATAAGACTTGGGGATACAAGGAAGAAGGGGTGGTAGAATATGGGACACAAGGAGGTGAGGAGGAGGGTTAATCAAAACGAAGGGATTATAGAAGATTCATATGGAAATCTACTATCTTATAAACAATCAACAAAGTACAATTTATGGAAAAAATTAGAAAGGAGATACCTTTAGACAAAGCTCCTCCTAGAAGCTGATTCTCCTACCTTGGACATCCTGCTACTGGTGATGTATAAATTCTATTCAGGTTAATTTCCTTCCTTTCAAATAGCTTTACCAGCTCTAGCATCAGAGTCAGGTCCAATAAATTGGACCTCCCTATGCCTCTTACAGTCTGGACCTCCCTATGCCTCTTACAGACTGGACCTCCCTATGCATCCTACAGACTGGACCTCCTTATGCATCCTACAGACTGGACCTCTCTATGCATCCTACAGACTGGACCTCCTTATTATGCATCTTACAGACTGGACCTCCCTATGCATCTTATAGACTGGACCTCTCTATCTATCCTACAGACTGGACCTCCCTATGTATCTTATAGACTGGACCTCCTTATCTATTCTACAGACTGGACCTCCTTATCTATCCTACAGACTGGACCTCCCTATGTGTCTTTCTTAGGAGTAGTTGAGAAAGTTTATCGGAAGCTTTTGGCACATTTAACTATTTCAATGGCCAGAATCCAACCACACAAAATTACAACCATCCCTAGCTGACAAGAATAGATGCTTCAGTCTGTTTCAGACAGAGAAAAAAAAAATCCAGCCTTGTGCCTAAGGCCAGGCTCATCCACAGCATATGCTTAGATAGGGAGGTGCCATTCCAAGGATGAAGACCCAGTAATGGACGGCTAACAGGAAACCCACTTTGCCAGATTTTCTTTTCAGAGTCTGCTCCTCCTTCATTTTCTACTGGGTCTCTTATTCGCAGTCTGCATTTGTACATTTTATGTGTAATTTCATGCTGTGATAATTTTGCATTTTTCTCACCTTCTCAATGTCTACAGAGAGGCACGGTCCTTCACTCGTGTGGTACTAGTAGATTCTTATCACTGTTTCTTGCCCAGCCAGGTTGCTCTCATTTCTATTTCCTTTAAGTTTTATGCATTAAAGAATGCACCATCATCACATCCATCCTTAACTCCCTCTCTTGAGCTCCTCAACATTTCCCAACATAGTTTCCATCTTCCTCTAGAATTTTGTCTTCATTTTTAATAACTGAAATCTCTGTGATTGGGCAAGGCTGTCAAAAAATATAACATTCCTGTAAAGTTAAATATAAGATAAATAAAAGTTTTATTTTTGCTCTGGTATTATAGGGGAAATAGTTAATACAAAAAGTATATTCAACATGAAATAAAAATAATATATTGTTATTTGCTAATCCAGCAACTCTAGGTGTGGGGAACCTTCCCCCAAGCAATGTGTGTGGTCACAGGCTCAGTCACAGGGGCTGGCTCTCACTCTCACACTCTTCCTTACTTGACCTCTGCAGGTCTGCTCAGTTTAATGAAATGATAAACTACTGGTCCCACATTTTCTTCTTTGACTTTTGCTTAAAACAGTTTGACATGAGTTCCTAACACTCGAAACTAACAGAACCTCTATGAAGCCCTTAATTAACCTGCCTTATACAATCACCAACAGTATTCTTTTCCAATAATGTTTATAAAACTATTATTAGCTACACAGTCCTTTGCAAGGGCTCTGTATTCTCTTTTACCTTATGAATTATTTTAGTACAATTTTACTTTAAAGACTTCATTATCAGTAACCATTACTTTTCTTAATATATATTAATATATTTAGTTACTAAAATCTGAAGGTTATTTTTCAAGGGCAACACAGTCTATAATCTTTATATCTTAATAGGTCATACATTTAACAGCACTCTAAAATTCTCTTCGTCTTCACTAAATTCCTTTCTTTCATATTTATGGCCTCTGTAGTTGAGTTCCATTAAATCAAGGCATGATGACAGATGGGGGAAGAGGTGATCACACCCAATTTACTTTTATAGTCTGATCATCCTACACTGCTAGGAAGGTTTGGAAAAAGCCCCACTGAATAGAGGGATGCAGATGCATTTCACGGTTGTCAGTTTCAAAGCTTATATTATTTCTACCAGTTAACCTCCTCTCTGTTTCCTTCCTGGGAATTTAAAAGCCTCTTTATCTCAAATATCCCCAGAGATTCTGCAAGAATCATGTAGATTACTTTCTACAAAGTCATAGAGAACGAGTAATGCAAGTTTACAAAAGTAATCATAACCAAAATATTATGTATTAACATTTCTATTTACTACTTGAAATGAATACATCATTAAGAATCTAGGAACTTTCCCTGCTATTTTTTCTAAGCACCAATAATCAATCTAGCAGGAACAGGTCAAACTTGCCTTCTTTCCTAGAGCCAGCACTACAGTGGTAAGATTAATAACATGGGTAAGAAGAATAAAAAAGCATGAAAAGACTAAAAGGGGCAAAGCAAAAAAGGGAAGTTTTATATAAAGTTTTTCAAATGAAGGGAGGGCATAGGCAGAGACCTCACAAAGTGATAGAATATACTGTGTGATTATCTACATTATATTTGCTTGAGATATGTGCCAACCTTTTACATGTACTCAGTACTATGGCTGAATGTGGTCTGTCTCTAACAGGTTTGTTTGTTGGAATCCTGGGTTCTTAACTGTGGTATTAAAAGGAGTTTTGAAATCTTTAGGAGTTGGGGACCAGTAGGAGTTCACTAGAGCAATGTCCTGAGACAGGACTGTAAGAACCTAGCTGCTCTCTGCATTCCTATATCAAGATGCCATCTCTTGCTCCCAGTAATTGAAATCTACAGTAATATGATGCACAAAAAGAGCCCTTGCCATAACAGATGGTGTACAGGCCACACCCTTAAGAAACCAAAATTGTGAACTAAAGAAACTTCAATTTGAATAGCTTGCCTTGAGTATTTTGTTGAAGTAGAGTAATATTAATATCTATCTTATAAACTTTTCCAGAAAGCAGTTGCAAACTATAAATAAAATAATGATAGATTCAAGTATGTGGTAAGTGAATTTCAAGAATTGTTTCATGAAGGCCTTAATACACAGGACAGGAGAGAATGATAAGTTTCTGTTCCCATGACATTCCTCTATGCTACCAATAACCAGAACACCAACATTACAGTAATCCAGGAGTTGCTTCAACTAAGAGCAGGGAGCTTTATCTGCCTAGCAGCTATCAAGGATGTTAGGAATGCTAGCTAACACTAAGAAGGATTTGAAGAATTATAGCTGGTTCTAAAGAGAAGCACATAAGATCAGAGAAAGGTTAATGACAGACATTATAGTTGTCAATAACTGGTCAGAGAACAGACATTCCAGGCCTACAATACAAGGACCAGAATTCTACCTACATCCATAAAGAGTATTATTAACCAGTGTCTCCATATTAGAGATCAAGTCAGGGCTATAATTCTACTTATTCAACTAGGGAGACTGAGGCAGGAAGGAGACAAGAAAGTCCAAAGTCGGGCCAAGCTACAGGGTAAGTTCAAAGCCTGCCTGAACAATTCAATGAGGCCTCACCTCAAAGTAAAAAGTAAGAAAAAAGTCTAGAGATACAGCTCATTGGTAGAGGTTCAGTCTTTAGTAACACACATAACACCGATTCTACTTGGCTAGTTTTTTATTTTGATTATTCTTTTTTTTTTTTTTTTTTGATTTTTCGAGACAGGGTTTCTCCGTAGCTTTTTGGTTCCTGTCCTGGAACTAGCTCTTGTAGACCAGGCTGGCCTAGAACTCACAGAGATCCGCCTGCCTCTGCCTCCCGAGTGCTGGGATTAAAGGCGTGCGCCACCACCGCCCGGCTTTATTTTGATTTTATGGTGTGCTAAACGTAGAACCTGTCTGGGACTTCAAACTTCTGATCTGCAGAACCAAAAATGCTGGGTATCACCCTAAGCCATGAAGGTTGTGACAACTAAACAGATGGAAAGGAATCAAAAGGGAACGGAATGGGCTATGAAATGAATTCCCAGTGCGGCAGTGCCGACATGAGGGGGAACTCATGACCTGGGAGAGCTGCAAAGGCCAAGAGAGACAGAGAGGATGTGGGGGAAAGGAGGAAAGGGGAGACAGATTTAAAAATATAGCTTACAAGCTCCAAGAAACTAATTTTGCTTCATAGGTTTTTTGATGTTTTTGTCTGCTAATTCTAACATTCCTGTCACTTCTGGGATGGTTTCAAAAAACTGCTTTTTGTCATCATTATGAGCTGCATTTTTCTGCTTCTCTGAATACTTGGTAATTTTTGATTAAGACAGCCAACATTGTAAATTTTATCTTTTTGGCTGCCGGATCTATTTGTCTTCCTATAAATATTCTTGAGCTTCCCCTTGGATGCAGTTAAATGATATGAAAACAGTTTGTTCCTTTTGGGTGTTATGTGTAAGATTTATTAGGCAGAGCCAAAGCAGCATCCATCTAGAGTTAGTGGCTGCTCCTGAGGCAGGCCGATTCTGGACACCCTTCGGTGCTATGAGAATCCAGAGCAGCTACAGTCTGACCTGCAATAGATCCTTGTGGAAGCGGCACTCTTTCCTCTACTTCATTCAGGTAGGAAGTTTTCTAAGCTTTGCCCATTTTCACAATTGTACGCACTAATCAGGACTCAGCTACAGAAGACCAAAGACTCTGTATAGATTTGTGGAATTATATCTTTGTGTCCATCTCTCTTCACTCATCCTCAGTCATGTGACTCTTAGCTCTGACTTCTCAGTTCTAGAAATCTTTCAGGCTCTACCTGCATTTTTGTTTCCTGAGATTCAGACTAGAAATGCTTAGGACAGTAAGTCTGGTCATTCCTGAACACCCCAACCCCTCTTTTTTTCAGTCCTCAAAACTTGGGGTCATTCTAATTCACTGTTTGATATTTACTAGCATGCAAATTGTTTCTTCATATATTTTATCCATTTATGTTTGTTGCAAGCAGGAAGATGAGCTACTTTGTGTGGTTTTATCTTGGCCAGGACTGAAAGGCCATTGAGATCTGGATTTGCTGCAATTGTTTGGTGGCTGAAGAGTACAGGCCCTCTCTGAATTAGTAACATAACTTAGACCTCACATCCAGCATTTCCCAAGTGACTGCATACACAGTCTATTCCGATCTGTGGAAGTTGGGTAACAATGGAATGCTCAACATGAGCCCTGGCAATATTCTTATAGTAAAAGACTTGTTTAGTCAGACATTTTTGGCCATGTGGTGACACTGATGACATTGCTCAGGAAGCAGAGAAGTGAGGGCTGAGTGGCACTTAGTGAACCTGAAAGATTTATATTCACTTTTCTCATAAATGAATGGAAATTTTGTGGTTGATTAAAAACTATCTGAGCCAAAAGGTATTGCAAATGTGTTTGGAGAAAAACTGTTTCCAAGAGTTGGGGGTGGGGCAGCCTGCTTAGTAGCTGCTCAGCACAAACATGGAAGCCACTCAAGAAATGTCAACCATAACGAACACCCTAGATTCAAAGAACATGATATTTGAAATATTGACTGACTATATTTAGCTCTAAACTCTTTACAGAACCAGGCCTGTAAAAATCATATTCAGATGACAGTAAATTGAAGTGAACTTTCAAAGGCTGCTATAGAAGTAAAGGCAAAAATTTCATATATTAAGGTTCACTGAAGCTCCTCTCTTGAAGTCAACAAGAGCAATAAGAAACTCGGAATAAAAAATGTGCTACATTTACACAATGGAGTACTACACAGCAGAAAAAAATAACGACATCTTGAATTTTGCAGGCAAATGGATGGAGCTAGGAAACTTCATTTTGAGTGAGGTAACCCAGACCCAGAAAAACAATTATCACATGTACTCACTCATAAGTGTTTTTAAACATAAAGCAAAGAAAACCAGCCCTCAAATCACAATCCCAGAATACCTAGACAACAATGAGGACCCTAAGAGAGACATATATAGATCTAATCTACATGGGAAATAGAAAAAGACAAGATCTCCTGAGTAAATTGGGAGCATGGGAACCATGGGAGAGGATTGAAGGGGAGGGGACAGAGAGAGAAGGGAGCAGAGAAATATGTAGAGTTCAATAAAGATCAATTTAAAAAAAGAAATTCAGAATAAACCTTCATGTAAGAAGACAGTGAGTAACATCAATTCATGGTACAAGTGGGTCATCTTACATCTAAGTTCATATGTTTATTATTTAACAGTTTTGTGACAATTTTTACTTGAAAATCTTTGTTTTTCAAGAATTTTATATGTGAAAACTGTATTTACATCATTTCCATCCCTCTCTCCCCACTCCAACTCCTTCAGAATCCCCCAACTCTCAAATTCATGACCTCCTTTTTAATTAGTATTGCTACACACACATACACACACACATACCATCCCTCCTTTCCCACTCAGCCCATTTTACTTTGCTTCACTCATGTGTGTTTAGGGCTGCGTACTTGGGATTGGATAACTAACTCATCAGGAACCAAGTCCCCTGAGGAAGCCTACTCTCTCGGGTTAGTTAGAGCCGAGTGGATGCTAAAAGGGAGGAAAGCAGCAGGAGCAGTGCTTTACCCTCGAACAGCATCTGGGGGGAAAGGGAGGAGGCATCATCTCTTCCTCCTGTTCTCTGACTTTTGCAGCACTAACAACACACGGGTGGGCCAATCTGCTCTCCATTTCTGGGCATCAGTCCTAGATCCAAAGACTAGAAGCTACTCCTCCAGTCCTTCCAAAAAATTTAATGTGCATTTAATTCTTTACATTAAATCCTTTCATGCTTAAAATAGCTAGTGCGGTCTGAATTTCCTGGAATGGAATCTTGACATATATATGGTAAGTTATTTAACAAAACTGGCCTTCAAATGCAGGATCCATGCAGTAAGAGGTTTGGGTTTCTGGGTAGCAAGATCCTCCCACCTTTGGAATTCTGTTTTTGTAATTCTTCACTTTTACAGAGTTTCTGGGAACCTCTAGTTTCTCCTCCTGCGTCCTTCAGGGATGCCTGCAATTTGGATAGCAGTTTCCTAGTCCCTACATGTCTTTTACTAATGAACACACATTCAGTAAATACACCAAAAGACATAGGATGTTTGCAAGACAAAGGTAATAGTTCATCACTTAACATATACTGAACACCTCCCGTGTGGCAGATGCTCTTGAGTAACATTTTCATACCCTCTGAGCTATTCCAAGCACTTGCTTAGACAAGTCCCAGAAGAGCATATGTGTTGTCTGGTCTACAGTTTAACAAATTCCACTCCCCACCCCACCCCTCTCAATCTGGGGTCCAGTCAGTGGAGTTGCTTCTGTACAAACCAAAGCTAAATCAAGATTTCAGTTGCCTTCTTTCTAGGAGATTCTCTGCCTTCTTGGGCTAATTGGTTTCCTTCAATAGAGTGGATCTTCACACATTTGCTGTACTTACGCAGTCATTCAGCTCCACAGTCCAGCCCTCTGCTTTCCAGGGATGCTCTGAGATGGCCCTTTCTTGTGAGATTCTGTTCTCTTCACCCATTGGCTGAGAACCACCCAAGGTTCTCTGCATTTTAGAAAGTCTCTTATACAAGCCATTCAGTAGGAGAGTTCATGACCTCTGTGTGAGGGTAGTAAAGGACACAGATAGCTACAGTGTCTTCCAGTATCTTCTCAAAAAATTACTTTTATTAGCCCCTCAAACCATCTTGTACATTTTCAAGTACTAAAAATCCTGATATCATTTTTATTTTGGTTGATTTGTCATATTAATGTCAAAGTCTAGTGATTCTTTAGGTGTATTGTTTTTAGACTTGCTATAGTATCAGCAGTTCTATAACCAGTATCATACCCAGGTGCTAATAAGGTGTCTCTTCCAATTTTCTGTTTTCTATAACCATCCCAGATACAGCTATTTAAATTATCTTCTATATGTGACTCCATAAACTTCTAATAATGAATTCCTTTTTCACTAGGCACACATAATTTGAAATTGGCCAAAAATTTAACCACATACCTATATTCTGTATTAGATCATATTGCACGGTAGTTTTATTATTTCTTTAGAATGGTTAATCTGTTTTTTATCATTGCCATCACCATCATCATCACTATCATCACCACAACAATCTCCACTCTCATCATATCATCACCACACTCCCCACCATGGCCAAAACCATCACCACCATCACCACCACAACAAACTCCACTATCACCCTATCATCACCACACTCACCACCATACTCACCACCACCATCCTTATTACCACTACATGATTCCCTTAGCCTCCACAGTTGTTGGTCTGAACAAATGCTATCTCAAACATCCTTGAAGAACAATTCCAAGCTTTCCCTGTTCTAAGGAATCGGTCTGGTTCACCTCATCTCTTATCAGTCCCAAAACACTCACAGCTAAAGTTCATAAAGCAAACACTTCAGTCCTTAAAAAAGGAAGATTCATTTGTTACATTTTTTTTTTAATTTAGCTCAACAGACATCAGAATAAGATGTTGGTAGAGCAAAGAATAATCTCAGTTAAAGTTATAACAGCACATGACATTACATAACAAAGCAAAACTAGGGGTGTGCTATAGAGTATTGCATAATAGTTAGCCTCAAATAAGGGGCCTGTGATGTGTGTGTGTGTGTGTGTGTGTGTGTGTGAGGAGGGGGAGGGGGAGAGAGGGAGGGAGGGAGGGAGGGAGAGGGAGGGAGAGAGAGATCACATTTCATTTGTGTATGTGAATATAGATGTGTGCACGCCCTGGTGCACATGGAGAGGTCACTGGACACCTCAGGTGTTGGTTCTTACCATTGAGACAAGACATCTATGCTGTTTCCCCACTGCATTTGTCAGAAGAGTTAGCATGCAGACTTCAGAGGAATCTACAATCTCTGTCTGCCTTCTCTCTGTAGAAATGTTGGGATGACAGGTATTCAGGCTATGCATTCAGCGTTTTTGGTGGGTTGTGGGGATCTGAACTCAGGTCCTCATGCTTGCATGGCAAGTACTTTTACACACTCAGCCATTTCACCAACCCCAAATTCGTACACAATTACCATATCTATGTTTGAATTACTATATTAATTCCATAATATTTTGGCTGAGAGAGAAAAGTTCCTGAAATGCAGAATATATTAGAATTTTAAAAAAATTATTAACTGAGTCCATTTTTAAGTGGTAACTATACTTAGAAAGTAATTCAGTTTAAAGTATTTTTTGATTACTACTGTTACATATATATGTTTGTATGTATGTATATATGTATGTATTTGGGGATATAGGGAGGAAAGGGAGGGGAAGTGTAATTTTATTTCAAATAAAATATTAAAAATAAAATAATTATGTTAATATAGGAAGTCATCAATAAATGTCTGTTAAAAATAAGTGAGTAATCAATGAATTATATAGGTTTATAGATAGTGGAAGCCTATAGGGATTGCAGTTATTCAGATCTTGTTTAGGTAGTCATTTCCAAAAGACACTATCTCACAACAGTGTTCCTGGTCCTCTCAGACTTACAATCATCCTACAGCTCTTCCATGACATTCTCTGAGCCTTAGGTGCAGTAGTTGTAGCTCTTATTCATTGTGACTGGGATCCCCATGACCCACAACAGCATTGTGTCTGGTGGAGGTTTCCTGGATAGCCTCCATTTGCTGTAGGGGAAGCTTCTTTGATGAGAGCTGAGAGCTACACCTATCTGTATCAATAAACACGTTAACGTGGAAGTGGAAGGAATCTCACAAAATCCATCCCCTGGACAAAGAATCACAGGCAACCAATGACCGTTGAGAGAGAATTAGCCTGTCCCAGGGTGAGTCCCCTTCTTAGTTATTCAATATAAAATAGCTGCTGAAAGAAGGGGAGACATTCTCTTGAGTAGCATAGCAACTGGTAAGTTACCCATGGTCCCGCAAATGACCCCCATGCACCCATGCTCACGGCAAGTAACTGTAAGTCAAGTCACTGGGTAACAAAACAAAGAAGGCATCAAAGGGGACTGGTTATGAAGAGAGCTGACATCAGCAGGGGTGAAAAAGAGGACTAGAAAAGAAAAATGAGGTGAACAGGATCAAAATAAATCATATGCGTGTATGAAAATGAAAACTGATTATTATATATAATATATGCTAATAAAAAGGAAAACTAAAGCAACTTACATATTCAAGGTTGGGCACACAGCTATGGTAATGTTGTAAGACACAGAGAGTCGTACAGAATTATACAGGCCTAGTATTGGAGGATTCAAAAAAAAGAAAAGCCCTGAAGCTTTTTGGAATATTTTGGATATTGGATTTTTGTATTCGGGCTCGAGACATTTGTCCTGAAAATAAATCTATGCAAATATCTCAAAGTCTTAAAATATACCCCAATTTAAACATTCCTATCCATCAAGCACTTTATAAAGGATACTCATCCT
The DNA here is from genome assembly GCF_950005125.1 of Chionomys nivalis. Taxonomy (NCBI): domain Eukaryota; kingdom Metazoa; phylum Chordata; class Mammalia; order Rodentia; family Cricetidae; genus Chionomys; species Chionomys nivalis. Next base: position 87,517,711 of record NC_080091.1, read on the forward strand.
GAATCAGATAATAATATTTTATATTTTGCATAAAAAATTATCAAGTCAGTTACTTATCGCGATCCATTTATCACTGCCAATTTGCCTACTCATTAGAATTTTTAATACCCTGTAATGGGTAGTTTTGTGTCAACTTGACACAAGCTGGAGTCATTTAGGAAAAAATAACCTCAACAGAGAAAATGTCCCCACCAGGTCAGCCTGTGAGGAAGCCTGCTATGCATTTTCTCGATTGATAACTGATGTAGGTGGGGGCAAATCAATGTGGTTGGTGATACCCCTGAGCTGGTTGTCATAGGCGCTGTAAGGAAACAAAATGAGCAAGGCAGGAGGATCAAGTCAGTAAGAGCACTATGTATGCTCCATACACTCTGCTTCTACTCTGACCTCCAGGATCCAGGCCTTGAGTTTATGTCCTGACTTCCTGGTAATGGACTACAAGCAATAACATGAAATAAAACCTTTTCTTCTTCAGTTGATTTTGGTCATAGTGCTTTATCAGAACAAAAAATACTCCCCCACTTTTACAGCCATTTGAAGTCCTATACAATGTCAAAATGAAAAAGGATTAAAAGCAAAAAGGAACCCACCAAATTGGAATACAAAAACAAAAGAGAAAAATGATGTGTAAATAAGAAATAATATCACTTCCTCTAAATGAGAGAATTATAAAATAAAGCTGAAAAATATAGATTAGGTTTTATAATCAACAAATGCAGGAAGATACTGAGTACAAAGCCAATGAAGAAATCATTTGGATTTTATAGGACACTAAAGAATAAGACATTAAATTCATCCATAATGAACCAATACTTTTTAAAAGAACATTTAAAATAACACATTCTTAAGAGAAATTTAATAACTATGAAATCTTTACATTGAAAATTATGTGTCAAAGTCTAATACAACTGAGCTGCTGAGATCATTCTCAGTCCATATTTGTGAAAACATCTATATCCAGCACACATGAAGTCCCACTACAAAAGCAAAACTAAAAGAGAAATTCTCAAACATTTTTAAAAACCTGTGCATGTGTGTGTGCATGCGTGTGCATGTGTGTATGTGTGTGTGTTTGTTTGTGTGGTTCCTCAGTGCATACATCTGGAAAAATAAAATTAAAGCTAGATAAAATATGTCTACTGTATCTACCACAGCAGGCTGGGTGGTGGTGGTACATGCCTTCAATCCTAGCACTGGGGAGTCAGGCATAGGTGGATCTCTGTGAGTTGGAGGCCAGCCTGGTTTACAGCACTAGTTCTAGGACAGCAAAAGTTACACAAAGAAACCCAGTCTGTCTCAAAAATCAATATGGATGTGTGTGTGTGTGAATGTTAAATCTGGAAAACAAAAATTGACATACTAACACACTAAAATGCATTTGAGTTTAAGTAACCATTGGTTTGATGCTTGCTTTGTTTTCAGAGCACAAAGGGATGATCTGGAAAGCCCAGACACAGATCAATGAGCAAGAAAGGTGCATGATAAATAGGTAAGTAAATGTAGCAGAGAAAATGTGCTGTTTAATAAGCTTCACGGGGAAACAGATTACCTTAGTGGAAAATTTAAATAGAAGCTTCATATAAAACATGAGAGCAAAGCTCATTGTTTAAAGTCTAAAACTGAAAAGAAAAACCCGAAGACAGCATGGAACTAGAAGAGGAGCATATGCATAGAAGTAAATGCGGTTCCTGCAGTAGGGACTCTCAAAGCATAGAAGTAAATGCGGTTCCTGCAGTAGGGACTCACAAAGCATAGAAGTAAATGCAGTTCCTACAGTAGGGACTCACAAAGCCTAGAAGTGAATGTGGTCCCTACAGTAGGGACTCTCAAAGCATTGAAGCAAATGTGGTCCCTGTGGTATCTGGTAAAATTAGTAGTTCCATAAAGTAATTAACTGTTGGGTCCCTAGAGGACAGGTCTTCACACCCCCACTTGATCTGTTTTGCACTTTTGCGGTTGGTTGAAAACAGGAACAAAAACAGGAACAATCTGTTGTTTTCAGCAATGTTTCTAAGGATGTTTACCCGTAAGCCATTGAGTTACAGGGATGAGCTTCCTGCTATTGCTGGTTTGGCCTCCCCTGCTGAGCGCTATATATACTTGTGAGAAAGTGGAATAAAAGGCTTGTCTGCCGAACCTGAAGTTGTGTTGCGTGTTAATCCCGACGTCCCTCGCTCAGAAGAACAACAGTTGCCGTGCTGGTGTGGCAATTAACAAAGAGAAAGTCTGCTAGAGAAGATCATGGTGATGACCTTGAAAAGGGTAAGATACATACTGCAAGAATCTGAAATATATCCCACTGAAATATTGGTGATTCTTACATAATATTAAAAACTATTATTTTGCATGAGAATTTGCTCTTCACAACTACTATATAAGCAAACTTGAAAAGTCAAGAAACTAAGAACTTATCAACTCTCTGTGATCAATGAACAAAGGACTCAAAAATATGAAATACTCCAAATAAAAAGAAAAATAATAGAAGGATATTTGCCAAGAGAATTTGACTTTCTATAGTTCATCTTTCTAAATTTCTTTTATTAAATTGAATGTATTTTAAATTTTCATATATGGACTGTATTGAATGCATGCTCTTCCAAATAAATGAGAAAAAAGAAAGGTATGCAATTCCTCAAAATGATTGTCTAGTGTATGGAAGAATTTGTGCCACTTCTGGAAGTTTGCTAAAAATAATAGCACCAGCCATGTTTGGTGGTGCATGCCTTTAGTCCCAGGGCTCTGCAAGGTTAGGCTGGTGGACTTATTGAGTTTGAGTCATTCCTGGACTACCAAGTGAGTTCCAGGCCAGCAAGGGCTACAGACATTCCTAGTATTACACTCTGTATACTGCATTCACAGCAAGGCAAGCATGTTATCTTTCTGCCAGAGAGGTGGGTAAACATGCCCAGAACAGATGGAAAACCATTCTTGAGTATTTAGCCTGGGTTCCGGGCAAATAGTTTACTTATATCTTATAACCTCTTGTAAAATACCATCCTCAGACTTCCTCACCAAAATACCATTCAAGTCTCCCATATTCTTTAAATATATAATATATGAGTGAGTATATATATATATATATATATATATATATATAAACATAAAATACAGATGAATTATTTGTATTATTTGTTATTACTTCTTTGGCTACATTGGGAGCTTCCTAAAAGGAAAGTGATATGTATTATATTTGAGGATCACTAAAAACATTCTTGAAAGTTATATACTGCACAAGAGAATCATGCCAAAAGAGTTACTATAGAGACTGGAGACATAGATCAGTGGGGAAAGTGATTGCCTTGGAAGTACAAATACCCAAGTCTAACCTACAGAACCCATAAAAAAAATCACACACACACACACAATAGCTTGCACTTGTAAGGCCAGTATAAATAAGGTCACGATAGATCCCTGTGGCTTACAGCTTAGCCATTTAGACTAGAATGAGGACGGAAGACAATTGAGGAATGACACCCAAAGTTGACCTCTAGCCTCTTTTCTTCCTTGTGTCTTGACACACACATGCATTTGCACGTGCTCACATGCATTTGCACACGCGCACGTGCACACACACACCAAGCTATTTTACTATCATAAATGCACATATATAGAAATATCTACACATACACATAATGTGTGTGTCATATCAATTTTCTGGTGTATGAAAGTAATTATCTGGAAAATGAATTTTTATTTTCTGCTATGCAAAGTTTTTGAAACATTGAGAACATTAAAATACTTATATGAATAAACATTCCAATAACAGAACCAATATCTGATGCAAGAAAAATCAATATAGTTCTGAACGTTGGCTTTATCTCATATTGGCAAGCAGGAAAATATGAATTCAACATGAAGATAACATAGACGAAACATACAGCATTGAGGATTGTCAACAAATGTTGATGGATTTTAGGGTTCATGGACACGCAAAGTGAATTACTTTACAAGGGAAATCATTAGTCCTTCAGTTAGATGGCAAATCCCATTAAAATGATTGTGGTGGAACACTAGGTCCAGGATCAGACTGCTCATAATTGTTAATGTCGCTTCACATGAGAAACAGTCCTGTCTGAAGAAATGAACTTTTTACTTTTAGATTTTCAAGTATTTAATAGACTGTAAGTAAGATGGGATATTTCGATTATTTGCTTTAGAATAAAATTTCATGCTTAATACCAACATTTCCAGGGGCAATTCACACTGTTTGAGAAAAAATGGTAGCGTTTTACTATGTCTTCAGTCATTATTGGTCTGAAGTAGAAGATACTAACCCAAATGAAAAAAAAAGTGTTTAAACTCCATGCTTCCAGATGCACACAGTAATTCCATTTAGGGTTAGTTGCCCTATGATTTGAATAAAGGGGTAAACCCAGATTTATAAATGTGAGAAATACAGATGTGATTGTTCTTACAAGCTATGTTTTTTAAGTTTCATCTTGGTAAATTTTGTTTGCATCTAACATGTGCTGTGATTTAGAATTTCTTAATTATTATTGTTACATATATGTAACTATATAAACATATATGAAAGACAGTTATAGAGTCCATTAAGTGTTGTTTTTCTGTAAATGTGTTTAGGGCTGACCACTTGGCATTGGATAACCAATCAGGAAGCTCATCTCTAAAGAAAATGAGTTCTTCCTCTCTAAGCAGCCACTGATTACCTGTATCTCTTCATCAATAGGCGGGGCCTTCTGAAATTCCCCACATCCACAATGGCATGTCAACTGCTGTTATCATTATAAGGTCTTGTATAGGCAACCATATTGTTGAGATTTTACAGGTGTAAGTTCCCTACAATGCCTAGATGACACTATCTAGTTACAGGTATCCTTTGGGGTCTTTGGGGTCTTGCAATCTTTCTATATCCTCTTTTGTAATTTTCCCTCAGCCTTAGGTATAGGGGCTGCACTGGAGATATATATTTGAAGCTGCTCACCCTACTTTCTCATGCAACAAATTACAGGGCTTTACAATATGCAAAAACAAAAACAGATATACTTAAAATGAGGAAATGAACACTGTAATTAGATTTTAACTAATATCTAAGAACAAAATATCTTTAAAAATCAGGGTATAAAAGGGCACAGTCAATAAGACAAAAAGGCAGCCTACTGAAAGGAAAAATATCTTCACCAACCCCACATCAGACAGAGCACTTATTTCCAAAAAATATAAAGAGCTCAAGAAAATAGACATCAAAATACCAAATAATCCAATTAAAAATTGGGTACAGATCTAAACAGAGAATTCTCAACAAAATAATCTCAAATGATCGAATGACAGGAAAATGTTCAACATCCTTAGTCGTCATGGAAATGCAAAGCAAAACATCTCTGAGATACCATCCCATACCAGTCAGAATGGGTAAGATCAAAAACACCTGCTACAGAGCACTTAAATGGGGTTTGTGAGCAGTGCTTAATGGCAACAGAGAGGTTGCATCCCTGGGCTGGGGCAATGAGCATGGCTCACAGAGGCAGTGAACACACCTCTGCCATGTTGGAAGGGGCTGAGCCAAGGGTCAAGTCACAGCGTTATTCCTAGCCATGTGTGCTTAACAGTTTAAAGCAGTGATCAAAAAAGGCTTACAAATATGCAAAACAGACAAATTAGACAGAAATAGACCTCTAAACTGGGCATAGTGTTTAATAAATCTCCATGGGCTTACAACAAAGAGGATAAAAGATAGAGTCATAGATAAAAAAAATAGTTTAAGGATATTAAACTGAGGTTCTTAAAAGAGAAATTCCCAGAAGTCCACGAGGATGATTCCAGCTAAGACCTAAGCAATAGAGGAGACAGGACTCAAACTGGCCTTGCCCTGTAGTCAGACTGATGAACATCTTAAATATCACCATAGAACCTTCATCCAGCAACTGATGGATAGAGATACTGAGATCCACAGCAGAGCTCCCAAAGTCTGGTTAAAGAGAGGGAGGAGCGAGAATATGAGCAAAGGGGTCAAGACCATGATTGGGATACCCGCTGAAACAGCTCACTTGAACTAATGGGAGTCCCACCGACTCTGACCTGACAGTGGGGAACCTGCACAGAACTAAACTAGGCCCTCTGAATGTGGGTGACAGTTGTATGGCTGGGGCAAACCATGTGGTCACTGGCAGTGAGACCAGGATTTATCCCTGCTGCTTATAGTGGCTTTTTGGAACCCATTCTCTTTGGAGGGATACCTTATTCAACCTAGATATAGTGGGGAGGGCATTGGTTCTGCCTCAAAGAAATGTGCTAGATTTTTGGTGATTTCCCATGGGAAGCCATAAACTCTCTGAGGAGTGGATGGAGGGCATGGTGGGTGAAGATGGTGAAGGGAGAGGAGGGGAAGGAGTGGGAACTGGGATTGGTTGTAAAATGAGAAAAGATAGTTTTTTTTTTTTTTTTTTTAGAAAGATATGCACTGTAAATGCTGTATACAAAATGGCAAATTCTGGAAACAGAGTATAAATCCCACAGCATATTAAACTCAGTGACACTTAAAAAAAAATCAGGGCATGACAAGATAGTACAAACAGTACAATTACATTGTGTCCTTGTAACAAACATTCTAAATGCAATGATGACAAAAACACATTCTTTTCAAGTGGCCATGGAATATTTGTCTGCTATTAGATCATAATACTTTATAGTGAGCCATAATATAAATCTGAACAGGGTCACTCCATGTTCTCCTAGGATTATGGAAGACATCAAATGCAAAAGGACACTTAAAAAATCCTCATGCAAGGAATTAAGGAACACAGCTGTAATAAAACATGTAAAGAAAAGAACAGGGTGGGGCGGGGGGGGATGACCTAAAAATAGAAAATGTTTTGGAATGAATGATAGCACTTTAAAATTTTGGGAATACACATACGGTGAGTCTGGGGAGGAAATTCATAGGTTTGAATTTCCTAAGTTAAGAAAGGAGAAAATGGTGATGACCAAGTTCAATTAAACTCAAGAAGAAAGACATCAAAAGAGCCATTAACTACAGAAACTACAGAGTTGTGGAAAGACTAATATGGAAGATGTCGACAACATCCAATTAGAGCAAGTCAGTAAATGGAAGAGAAAGTCCTGTTTCAGATAAACAAAAAGCTGAAAGCAAGTTTCTTAATCCAGAGACTATATAAAAATATTTGTCAAAGTTTTAAAATTTGCAACAAGTCAACAAACTTCTCTTAAACAGGCTGCTTACTAAACTGGCATCAAATAGAGACGATGTAGGAGGTATTTGGAATTTCAATTAAAAATCTTTCCAGAAATGTAATATACAGTCAACTAATGAGAATTAATAAATTATTTTAGTGTAGAAATGGATAGAAAGTCAATATAAATATTGTCATGTGCACTAGAAATAATATTTTAAGATAGAATTCATAACATTAAAATTAGATGGCCGGCCTGGAGGGGTGGCTAAGCCATTAAAGGCTAGGCTCACAACCAAAATGAGATGGCCACCAGTAGACCTTACAAAATATGTGTAATAGGTAGAAACAAAACTTTATAAGCTCCATTTAGAAGAAAAGAATAAATAGAAATGAGAAAGGTTCATAGTTTTGAAATTTTATTATTATCAAGATAAGAAGTTTGATTTGCAAATATGATCTAATCCCATTAAAATTTTTAGTGTTTTCTTTTTTTAATTTTCAGAGGTAGAATGCCAATTAAAAAAAGAAGTACACACACAAAAAAAGGCTCAGAACAGCAGTAGCAACAAAAAACGTATATCTAAATTGGTTACACCTACACACATCAAAATCTATTACAAAAGTGAAACAGTTAAAATGGTGCCACACTGATCCAAAGATTGGCAGAGAGCCCTGAAGGGAGACACATGCAGATGGCCCCATCACAGGCAAGGTGACATTACCATGAAATAGCAAAAGAATTTGCTTTCAGTAAAAGGTTATGGATCAATTGAATATCTCACATCAAAACCAAAAATCAATAGATCATTTATAAGTCTAAACATGGAAGAAACAGACACACATTTTAATAAAAATATGGGCTAAATTTATGAGTTAAGATAGGTAAATATTTTAAAAGGCCATAAAAAGTATAACTGTAAAAAGAATCAGATAATTCCCTTCTATAATACTTATTTACCTAGAGGCGTTGACAAAACTAAATGGAAGATACCATGTGAAAAATTATATTTGAATACAGATACCTGAAAAAAGTGCTCATTTGTGGATGAATGGTGTGGGAAGTCCTTCTGTCTGTGTTTTGCCTTTATTGATTAATGAATAAAGCAGTTTGGGCCAGTGGCTTAACAAAATATAGCCAGGCTGAAATATATATATATATATATATATATATATAGAGAGAGAGAGGGCAGAGTCAAGGAGAACTCCTTGTAGCCACCTACAAGAGACAGACACACCTGAACCTTGCTGGTAAGTCACAGCCATGTGGCAATACACAGATTAATAGAAATTGATTAATTTAAGATATAAGAGTTAGCCGGGCGGTGGTGGCGCACGCCTTTAATCCCAGCACTCAGGAGGCAGAGGCAGGCGGATCTCTGGGAGTTCGAGGCCAGCCTGGTCTACAAGAGCTAGTTCCGGGATAGACACCAAAGCTACAGAGAAACCCTGTAGTAGGAGGAACGGCAGGCTACATTCTTGGCACCCGGCCGCCCGCACGGCTAGCTTTATACCCGAAAAAATTACATGGAAACTGTATTCTTTTGAACACTGCTTGGTCCATTAGTTTTAATCTCTTATTGGCTAGCTCTTACATATTGATCTAACCCATTTCTATTATTTTGTGTAGCACCACGAGCTGGCTTACCAAGAAAGATCTTAACCTGTGTCTGTCTGGAGTGGGAGAATCATGGCAACTCACTGACTCGGCTTCTTTCTCCCAGCATTCTGTTCAGTCTACTCCGCCTACCTAATTTTCTGTCCTATCAGGGGCAAGCAGTTTTCTTTATTAATTAACCAATGAAAGCAACAGATAAATACAAGACCCACCTCCATCAAAACCCTGTCTCGAAAAACCAAAAAAAAAAAAAAAAAAAGATGCTCAACTTCAATAGCCATTGAAAAAATACTAACTAAACCACAGTATCCACTACAGAGTATCCCTAACTGAGTAATAGCATCAATGGATAAAGAATCAGTAAGTTTCAGGAGACACTTTAGCAATAGAATATCTGGGGAAAGCTACCCTGGACATTGGAAGCATCCCTTCAAAAGCTCAATTCTGTCACAGATTATTTCTTATATATTTAATTACAATATAATTACATCACTTTGCCACTTCACTTTCTTCCCTCCAGGCCCTCCCAAGTCCCCTTCCTTCCAACTCCTTCAATGTACCCCCTCACTTTTACATTAATACTTTTTTACTGTGATTATTATTGTTACATATATATGTCTTTATATGTGCATAAATGTTTAAAATGCAACCTGCTGAGTCCATTTTTGATGTTTGTGTGTCTGTGGCTTCAGTAATCCCCTAGAGAGGCTAATTTACCCTTTCTCTGAAGCCATTAGCTGCTGGATGCTCTTTTCTGACACTGATTTTCATTCATTGATTCAATAAAAATGCATGTGCACCAACATGAGAACCAAACTGTTCATAGCAATCCCATTAATAGCTCACATGGAAACATCCCAGTTTTTGACAAGAAAGTAGATCTGGAAATGTGGCATATCCACACACTGAATGAAAGAGTTGAAAATAGGATAAATGAACTCTACACAAGTGTGAATTTCATAAAGATAACTTCAAATGGGCAAAATCTACATGATATGACTCAGCTTGTCTAACACCCAGAAGCATCCCAAACTATCTTACTGTGCATAAGGTTACAACAGAGGTAAAGGAAATATGAGGGCCGTGAATGAGGCACTCTAGAAAAACATGAGGCCATGTGAGGAATTTGTGTAAAATGCTGACTATCCGCCCAAGACAATAACTAACATGCTAGGATAAAGATACGGCCCACAGAGTGTGTGGAGGAGTACATCTACAAACAAAGTTGTCAAAGCTTTGTCAGGAACGTGGTTACACCAGCACTTGGGAGCAAGAGGCAGGAGACCAGCTAAAAGGTGAACCCAACTTGATCTATAGTGCAATTTCCAGGCAAGACAGGTCTTAAGACCTTGTCTCAAAAAGCCAAAAAAGTTTTTGAAGCTTGTGGCTGCTTCAGCAGTATAAAGGAAAAGTATACACTTTCTAAGTTGTTCTATAACGTTTTTCATTTTAACATTCAAAACATATTTTTATTTAATTAAATACCCAAGTGCCAATCTATGTGCTGTACTGCATGTTTGGAAATTGATCCCCATTTCTGCTGGTACAGGATCCCCTATTATTATCTTCTTGCTATGTTTGGAATCATGCAAGCCAAGAGTCATTTTTAGAACTAAGCGGCTAAATCAGAAGCAAAGAAAACCAGTCACAAGGGATTATCTCATTCAAGACTGCAGCAGAATTATTACACATGTGAATTATTTAAAAATTGAACAGTTTTATATGGCAAAAGGAAGAAGATGGTTATAAATAGAAGAAAGTAAAAGATGTCACTAATTATTAACCAGGCAATATGAAAATAAACCCTTCCATAAATAGATTTTTATATTTTTTCCTTATGCTAAATTTTCTTCCACTTCTGTTTCTTCCATCCTGTCCACACTGGTAGATTATTTATTGCTATTTCAGTTATATATTTCAAGGGAATGAGGTGACTGATTATATTTGTGCATAGTTCCTTGGTTTAAAATGCTGTGAAAGGAATTTATTTTTAACTGTGGAACTTGTTACTATGACATTGAAAAAATGACAACAGAAATGGATAGCGAAGGAGCAAGCGCTCCCAACACCTTGAACTCTAGCAATGAGAATTACCTCAGTCTTCTTGCCTCTGACACAAGCAATTACACCTCAGACGAAAAAAGGCATTTCTACAGCACCACAGCAGCCACACCCAAGATTTCTGATTTGGACTTTTCATGATCCCTGTCAGAAATGCCTCTCATATCTCACCAGTGACCACAGGAAAGTGACAATTGGTCTTTCTTGGGGTCAGTGCTGAGTTCTTGGCCCTACAATGTTTCCTCCCTCTGTTTCTTCTTGATCCCCATCCCCTGGCTACCCATTTTATTACCATTTTCTCTGCACTGTTTCTAGAATTATCTCACCCTTGAGATTTTTTGCAAGGCACTGCCTCCCTTCCTCTCAACTATGACTCAGTAAACTGGCCTCTGGCATTCCTAAGTATAGACTCAACTTCATCCCCATGAGGCAGCAAATTGGCTCGGTACATCTGACTCTACCACAAGGAATGGGCACAGGTGCCTAAAGCATTTCTGGGGTGTACAGTCCATTCAGTTCAACAAACAGTTCCTGAGTGCCTACTATGTGCCTAGCACTCTACCAGATTCAAGAAAGCACATGATGAGTAAAACAGAGAGGCTCCTGGCCTTTCAACAGCTTCGATCTTAATGGAAAAGGCAGAGCCTGAGTAACTACACTGATATATTATAAACTGTGAGGGCTACTGGGCAAGGGAAGCCCATGCTATCCTGAGAGTACAAGATGGTTGGCCTGACCTAGTTTGCTGGGTCAGGAAAGGTTTCCAAGGAAGGGGCGTTCACCCAGCATCTAAATAATAGACATCAAACAGTGGGCACACTAGACAGGGACATGAAAATCAGGGTAAAGTTTTGTGTCCACAGAGTTTCTTCATACTACAGAGTTATCAAATCATTAGGCAAGGGAAAGGACTGGAGATTAAAACCTTACTGTAGTGCAAGAATTATTTCCCTTTAGAGAAGAAAAATCATCACCCAAATTTCATGCCTCCAGAATGGAAAGGGGACCCAGAATTATGATTACAGCACTATATGGCTTAAGTTTATATAATAAAATACAGATGATAGGAAAAACACCAGTGTATATGGGGACAAAGGGGACAAGATACATCCTAAAACAGAGAGAGGACACAGAAAAGAAAAGCAGTTAAGACAAACACTAAAGAAGACCACCTGGCAATCTCAACACGAGTTTCTAGTCCCCAGGTCCCAACATATCATCACATACGATGTATGTGAGCACATGTACTGTCCCAGAAGTCAACATATCAGCTATGGCGTGTGTGAGCACATGTGTAGAGTGCCAGAAGTCAACATATCAGCTATGATGTGTGTGAGCACATGTGTAGAGTGCCAGAAGTCAACATATAAACTATGACATGTGTGAGCACATGTGTACTGTCCCAGAAGTCAGGTGTCAGATATGGACTGGTTATATAAAATGCCAGGTGCTGAGAAACTTATAAAATATGAAAATGCCTTGCTCATGCTATTGAAAGCCACATAGTACACGACCCAGGTTCCAGAAGGCTTTGACTACTGAGGGCTCACTCCCCACAAATGCACCTCAGTGTCTTTATGTGAAAAGAGAACATGTGCTTAGCCCCTTGTGTGTATAGGAGCACTGATTTCAGGGTGTGGTTCTCAACTATTTTTCTAGCACCATGCCTGCTGCCATGCTTTCTGCTGTGATGATAACGGACCAAACATCTCAAACAGTTAGGAAGTCCCTATGATTAAATGCTTTCTTCTATAAGAGTTGCCTTGGTTACAATGTCTCTTCACAGCAATATAACAGTGACTAAGACAGAAGCGTGCTTGCAATTATAGATTTTATGACCGGGATTTCTCATTTAAGTTCTTGGGTTAAAGAGAAGGGGATAAACAGTAATGGTGGCAGGAAATTATGATTCACTAGCTGAGGGCTTGGCTTGTATACCCAAGTTCAAGTTTGAACACACGCACACAATCCCCTATGCCCTACACTTCGTTTACATTGATGGAAGGAAGAGGGAAACACTGGACAGTTGCAAAGTACTGAGAGTTAGACAAAAAGAATAAATACCAGACCTGGCTCTCCAATTGTTCTAGTTGGTTTTATTTTTGCTCTGACAAAACGCTGACCAAAAAATGACTTGTAGGAAGAAAGAGTTTACTTCAACTTCCGGGTCACAGTGCATCCTCAAGAGGGCTCAGGACAGACACCCAAGGCAGGAACTGAAGCAGAAAGAGCCCATGAGGAACACTGCTTACTCTTGGCTTGCTCTCTATGGCTTACTCAACCTGATTCTTTATACAACCCATACCACCTACCCAGGGTGGCACCATCCACAGTGGGCTGGCCCCTCGTAATCCCTCATTAATAAGGAAAATGCCTCAAAGGCATGCCCTAGGCCAATCTGCTGGAGGCAATTCCTAAACTGAGGCGACTCTTTCCTCAGGTGATGCTCGCTTGTATTAAATTGACAGAAACTAACCCCAAGCCACCTATATCCTAAATAATTTAATTTTGCTAAAATTTTATTAGTTAAGTAAGCATAACTATTAGTCTATTTTATATCTATCATTCCTTTATTCAATTATTAGTCTCTAGTTGTAAGATCTATAAAAGCTGAAACCAAGTTTTTATGAACCAGCATATCATAAACATGGTGTACAATGTTATTAGGTAAATAAACTTAAGATATGATCTAATACGCTAGGTACTACAGCCTGTTTGGGGATTACAGAGAATGGATAGGCTCTCTTCCCAGGAGGAAATAGAGTTCCACGAGAAAGGGGCTTCTCACCGTGTCTAGCACATAGCAAAAACAACTGCTTCTATCTGTCCTTTCAACATTGCCTCTCCAATCTAAGAAAACTGGTGCCCAGAACCTACGTCATGATTTCAGCCAACTCCTGGAAGCAGGGACGTCTCCCTAGCTCCCTTACTCTCTAGTTCTTCCGAATGTCTCCATTAGATCTCTGCTGGCTGGAACAGACTTCACTCTATCCTTGGCATTTGAGGAAGATTCTGTATGAAAAATTTGATGAATCCGGGTACTTTCTTGAAGTCTTACAGGGAAAGGCAACCTCCTTTCTGTATTTTGCACATTTTATTTCATCCAACCCTCATTTCCTCCCTCATTTCCTCCCTCAAACTCTTTCTTGCTTGGATCTTTAAGGAAATTCATCCTCTTTTCTCAAATAAGGTAAGAATGTATCGATCACATTTTTACTGTCTAGTATGGTCTTAGCTTCTGACCCAAGCAGGCTTAAGAGGAATTGTTTGTTTGGTTTCTTTGCAATAGGCTGGTTCTTTTTCTAAAAAGTCTTTTCAGTCATTTAACGAGCAAAGATTAGCACGTTATCTACTGTCCCACTAACTATTTTTATGTTATTCTCAATTCTTATTAGGAGAAACTTCCATTTCAAATCCTTGGTGGTGTCAAGTAGTAACCCCGAGGTTCTACAGAGGCAGCAGTTTTTACTGTGCAGGGAACAGAAAACTGTAATCACTTCCATTCATACAACTGAGAAGGATGCTTCCAATCAATCCATCGTCCTCCTGACTTGAAAGCCTTTTTCCCCCTCAACCTAATATTTTTATTAATTATTTGGGAATTTCAAGAAATGTACACTTGATTCCCATTCCTCCTGCAGCATCCTGGGGTTCCTTGCCACAAAGTCTCCACAAGCAGTTGGCAACATGGCTGCTTGCATTCTCCCATGCTAACAGAAGCACATCTCTTAGCATTATTCATTGAGGCTCTTAGTTCAAACTCACTCAAAATAATCTCTCCTATATCCCATAATATTTACTGGTTATGCATGGCATGTAAAGAAAGGATGACATATTTGGTAGCACTTAAGACCCCTTATTATGTTAAATTTCATAAAACTGTGCACCATGAATATTCAGTGGTTTTAAATAAAACACTTCCCCAGAGGCTGTAAAAGCAAGGTACCTGAAACCAAGTTTTTATGAACCAGCATATCATAAACATGGTACCTGAGCCTGGAATGATCTGGTTCCATCTACTATAGACAGTAGACTTTCAAGCACAGAAGTTCTCTTTGATAAAAAAAAAAAAATCCTAGGTAAATGAAGATGTGTTTTAAATGTCATAGACCAGATCTGTCACTTGGAATCAGTAATCAAAGTCTCTTGTAATCATCAAAGTCTCATCATTCATGAGTTTAGAAAAACTGAGGTCAAGTCAATCATAGACCTCAGGGTTATGATAGTGAAAAGAGCAATTAATTTCTAAACATAAACATTAGATGCAAGTCTTTATATACTATTTCTATATACAGTATTATTTATTATATCTATATACAGAATTACTTATTCTGGAATTTAGAAAAATCTATTATATATCCAGCTCAATTTCCACATATAAAATGATAATTATAACAAAAAAATCTTGAAAGTATCAAAGGAATTAATGATCATAATAAATCAGTTATAAATATAATTATATTACATTATTATTATTAGAAACACCACCATTACCTGCTTGGGTTATTTAATGGATAACCATTAATTTCCCCTGCCTGATATCACTTCCTCTGCTGAGTGTCCCGTCTTAGCTTTTCACATGTATTCTGTACCAAGGAGGATGAAAATAAAAACCAGAGAATTTTGAAATACAGAAATAATTTGTGAGGACTTTTAATCTTTTTACCAGTCAAGGGTTATAAATATAATTCTAACTCAAATGTATTCAGAATGCAAAAAGTTATCTGAATTGTCCAATTCCTAAACTTTTCCTGATGGTGGCTTAAGAGATAATTGTGGGAGAAAAGAATAAATGGAAGCTAATAGAACATGCCCCACTTAATAGGGAACTTCCTAAAGACTTAAAATCCTGAAAACATAGACATTCAGGTAATAGTATATGGAATGAGCAAGATTATATAATATAGATAGATAGATAGATAGATAGACAGATAGTCATACACGCACACACATGTGAGAGACATATACGCGTGCGTTTGTGTGTGTGTGTGTGTGTGTGTGTGTGTGTGTCTGTATTAAAGAAACAGTGGCCATGAATTTGAAAAAGAGTAGGGGGGATGCATGGCAAGGCTTGGGGGAAAGAAAGGGAAGGGAGAAATTATGCAATTGATTTCAATTTCAAAAATAAAAACAAATTTCAAAAGTATATTTCTAACTTATACTAAGACTTGGCTTTGAATAAAATTACCTGGCTACTTTTGCAAACAAATAAAGATAAGTAAATAAAATGGCTCTAAAAACTTCAGGTCAAACTACATGCAAAGACACACAGAGGTTTAAGGTGAAAAATATGGATAGAGACAGCTTCAGCAAAGAAGGCACGTGACAGAAAAATGAGCCTCTCAGTGGCCAGGAAGCATTGGATAAAGTCTTCACAAGAAAATCAATTACATTTGGAAACTTTATGATTATAATATGTTTAATTACAACATTTTAAAAAATGAGGCATTTGAAGTTTATCATGAAGACAAACAAGCCCTGAAAATCTGTCATTTTACTTTGCCTACACTTAAACCTCATTTAGTCAGGCAATTTTCACGTACTTAAAAAGAAACAACTCGTTAAGAATTCTAGCACCCAACAGATAGAACAAACATGCCTTTGTACTCATTGTCTGTTTCCATGGGATTCATCTTTTTCATGTACCATTTCTGATTTCTAGCCAGCATCAAGATGGCTACACACTGACTAGGAAGGTATACTACCAAGCCAATAAATTTTCATGCTGCTATTGCCTCCTCCTCCCCAAAAGTCCGCATTACCAATATATATTACCCTTGGTAATCTCCCAAAGATGCAACATTTATCAAATGAATTGTTTTCTAAAACCAGTAATCAAAGTCATGTTTCATTTTTTTCCCCAGAATTATTTTTCCATCTAAATTTATTTTTTGTGTATGTGTATGAATACATCTGGGTGGGCATGTGTTTATATATTTACATTCTTTTTTTTTAAAGCACATTCCAGACATCTGTAGCACTCTAATAATCCTAGAGCTAAAATGCCAATCATAAAAAGCATTAGCATGTTGCAAAGACAAAGCAAGCAACAGAAAGCTTGTGAGGATTGCAAGCTTCTTCTATGCTCTTCAAATTATTAATTCTATGATTAGTGCAAGGGAAGGCAGGACAGCATTCAATTTCCTTCAAATGCCTTCAGTCTGGAAATGGCATAACTAAAATATGACTGGGAAGAAGAAAGAGGAAGAGGAAGAAGGCAAGCAAGAAAGGATCAGAGGGAGGGGCTCAGAGAGAGGGCGTGCTAGAGAAGAGAGCAATGGAAGAACACCAACGGCACCATGACAGTGTTTTCATGCAGCAGTCATGGTGCTTGGTGCCTGCAGGCAGTTTGGCATAAGAACTTGCCCTGCCAATGTACTGAGCCACTGAACGCAAAACAAGGTCTTCATAGCCCTGATTTTCAAGAGCAGCAGAAAGTAGCTGTTCACTATAGTGGATTAATGAGTCTTTAGGTACATCTTCCCTGCTGAGCTTTCTATTTAAAAGCAAGTTTAGACTAAAATTCCAGCATGGAGTTAATTTCAAAAAATAAAGGCTTTATAAAAATCAGCTCCTTATTTTTCAAGGGCTTTCGGTTGTATTTTTACATTTTATTTTCATTTATTAATTTTTTTTTTAAATGAGGGCTGAAGAGATAACTTAGCAGTTAAAGCAAGCTGTTCTTGTAAAGGTCCTGGGCTCTGTTCCCAGCACCCAAGGGGCAGTTCACAATGATTTGAAACTCCAGTTCCAGGGCATCCCATGCCCTTTTCTGGCCTCCAAGGGCACCAGGCGTGCACACAGTACACAGAAAGACACATGTAAAAATAAATAAATAAATATGCCCATACACATACATAAACAAAAAGATCTTTTTAAATTATGAGTTTTAATTATGGAATTTAAAAATGACTGGCTTCCTTTACCTCTATTTTATTTGATATTTATATAGATAACATTATATGTCTATGTTAATAATGCTAATCTTTTAACATTCTTATCTCTAACCTATCATTAGTGTTGAACTTGGTTGGTGGGTTTTTTTTAAATTTTTTTTTAAGTGTTAAAAGAAAAGAAAGGAAAATTCTGTTTCCCAGTCTTTATGGAAAAAAAATTATAACCCCAATCCATAAGAGCTACTGATCTCTGGCTGTTAAAAGCTTTGGCAAAGGAAAGCCCTAATATACAAGGGTAGCTGACATTACTAATTAGAACTTTGCCTTGCATCCTGGACTTACTTCCTTCATCAGGTGCCACACCACCTACAGGCTGTGGCTTTGATGAACACTGGGATTTTCACAAACAAGTCTCTTGTCACTCTGTGCGTACAGAGAAGGCAAATTAGCAAGAAAAACACGTGTAATTCAGGGCAAACTTGCTATAAGATGCTACATTATCAGAATTCTCCATTCATATCAATCTGAGTCCTTGCCTAGGGAAACATAAATGGTGTTAGTCTAAACACAAAGGGTCAGTAACTTCCTAGCTGATTAAAAGACATGGACTTTAAAATGCTACTTCTTTCTGTCTTACAGTATGTAATTAACAAAAGATGAAGAAGGTGGGTGTTTTGCAAGTTCCTAAGGAATGCTATTTGGCAACATCATACATAAGAGAAGTCATTTTCGAACATCAAAGTACAAAAACATAAATCTGGGTAATTGCCATGTGATTAATAGCAGCCAATCTCTGTCCTCCTTGTCAGGGAGAGAGAAAGTAACTAAAAACAGAGTTCACTACTGACTAAGTAGGCAGTTCTTCTAACTGAAAAAAAGTATACTATCATGCACTCTCTGGGAAGTATTTGGTATTTCAGCAGTAGAAGTTAAAGTTCTAATCCATCCAAACCTATTCTTTGTTCTCCTATACCAGAAACAAACAGAGCTGATGCACAAGGCATGCAGGCAAGTCACTGTTCGAGTAGCACTTATGGACAAGACTCTAAGTAACTCTTTCATCCGATCAGATGATCTCGTGGGAAGCTGGTAAACAGGCAACTCGAAATTGTATTTTAAATGAAAGCAATAAAGGAGGAAAAGGAGGAAGAAAGGGGTGGGTGGACAGAAAGATAGAGGTTTGTTCGCAATGAAAACACCTAGGAAATTTTGTCCAGTCCTATGTGCTAGACCATGTAAGATGTTTGGTTTTCTTCTAGAAGCATTGTATGTTATGGGGACTAACAACATGCTCCTACATGTGATGCTCTTCCGTGTGACTTTATAAATTTTTCTGGAAAGAAGTGATGCATTAAGCGGGAAAAACTGTATTGTTTCTATCATTTTGTTTTTCAAGCTCTTCTAAATCTGTTTCATGGCTCATCAATGACTAATTCAGCTTTAGTCTCTTGAACAACAACACCAGAGAGAGTTCTGGGTCTGGTCAGTAAAGATCAGTACAAGGAGGGAGGAAAGAAGAGAGGGGAATGGAGGGAGGGAGGGAAAGGGATAGAGATAAGTATAAAGGACCAACAACCAGCATCCTCTTATCTACAATAAATTAGAATTAGTCAGTACCAGAAATAAAGGAAGACCTGGAAATAGTCCTTGCATTGTGAGCTGTCTGCTTCCAGGTCAGACAGCTGGTCTGGGGAGGGAACCTGTGAAGTTGTAGAAGGGGGGAGCTTTCTCTGTTACCAAGGCCTGAGAAGTGAGGTGACTTGACCACAGAAACTCTAGATGAAAATCAGAATTATTGGAGCTAGGTGTGGCAGCACAGTCTGTAATCCCACCACTTGTAAGGTGGAAGAAGGGAGGTCAGGAATTCAAGGGAAGCAAATGTGAAGCTTCCTGGGTCACAGACAGTATTGTTTCAGAAATAAAAATAAGATCCGGGTCCTTGAAAGGCTGACCTCCCTGTAATGAGAATAAGAAACCTGTTCGTTAGCATAGCGATAAAAACAGGATTTTTTTTTTCCCACCAGATGCTGAAATGGCAAACTCCGGCTTGTTTGCCATGCCAGAACTACCCATACCCACAGTGACCCTCAACCTACTGATCATGCCAGGTAACAGCTGGTACCCCCCACCGTCAAGCCTTCCTCTGTCATTCAGGGTCAGAGAGAGCCAAGGCTCCATCAGGTTATCCCACTTGTGTGTCTGGGGCTGTGTCATCATCTCAGGTAAACAAGGAGGACTTGCCCAATTGTGAAACCCACAGTCATCATAGCCCTAATCTTGAGGTTCCCTCACCCAAGGTCTGTCATCCAATCCTGAAAGAGGGGCTGGAAAGATGGCCCTGTAGTTAATAGCCCATGCTCCATAATCATAATCGCTGGAGTTCAGATCCTAGCATACACCATCCAGCATTCCCCACACACTTACAACCCTAGCTCGAGAAGCAGCAACAGGGTGAGCATCGAGGCTCACTGGATTCCAGTGGAGCTAAGTCATGAGCCCCAAGTTTAAGAAGAGACCCTGCCTCCGAGAAACAGGTAGAGGACAAAGAGAAGAGAAAGGCTCTGTAACTGCACCTGAGGATTTATGTGTATGATGGAAAATGAGATGCAGAAAGGGCAGACGTGGAGGGGAGATGGGAAGAGAAGGAATAAAGATGAACAGGATAGAGTGCAAACTTCTTTAATGTTCATACTTTTCAGGGTGTTTCACAAAGCAAGAGCCTACAAAAAATTGGTCTAGACTAATCTTGCCTTCACAAGAACAGTGAAGATGATGTCTAAATAAGTAGAAAGTACTAGAAGCTATTTAGAATTACCACAACTACATAGTATTAGTTTAGGTTTAGGTAAGAATCTTATGAGGCAGAGGTTAGCTCTCTAAGGGAGTATGTGTATGGATGGGTGGGGGAGCTCTTGATAAAACCACAAGCTAGTAATCAATAAATGTCAGAACAAGGAGAGCACAGCTTAACAGCTGGCAAGACACCTGCCAAGGTCAGAGCCAGCACCACCCGCAAGGTGGGTGACTAGCAATGCCAGTCAGCGTGAGCGGCAAACACACAAGCCAAGTTCAGCAGCTAAAAGAAGTTAGGGATGAATAGAGAGGGCTTCAATGCATGACCCTCCGTTTGGATGAGCAACGTATGAGAAGCACATGGCCACCTCTTTAGGTGAGCCTGAAAGGCAAAGTGTGCTCCCCTGCACTGGCCTGGGTCACGATATGGCCAGAGAACTAACCACACTCTATAGAAACTGACTCTGTTTTGATCCGGTTTCCATCATAAATCCTATAAAAAGCCCGCAGATAACCAGCTTCAAGGGTTTTCCCTCTGTTGAGAGAACACGGTAAAGCTTTCCACCGGGGTGAGGCTCAGAAAGATGGCGAGAAGCTTTTCTATAGTCTGAGTGTAATGGCTAATGGTGTACACATGTACAACTGTTTACCGATGATTAAATGGTGTGCGAAAACTAGCGACTGCAGCTTCCTTCTTCTGGATGTTACACAGGAAGACTGCTCAGATAGCGAGACCTCCTGGAGTGACTAGCCAACCCCTCCCCCTGTGCTGTACAAAATAAACACACTCAAGTTCCTGGTTGTGTGGCAGTTGGTGTCACTCTATCACAGAGTATGCATGGCCCAACAGACCTTAGCTTTTCTGCACATGTATCTGTATGTTTATCCTCTCATGATTCATCCCCAGCCATAGTCAGGTCAAATCCCGGCTGCAAAGGATTCAGCAGAGCTCTTCACAAATATCCTAACTAACTAATTATACTAACCAACTTTTAAAGTTCTCTGGGATCTAAACAGCTTCTGCTATTTAAAATGCTGGTAAGTATATCTATTTGCACCAATGGTGGTAGTAACATGAATGCTAATCTAAATAGTTCGTCGCATTTGATTCTAAGACCCCAGTGAGAGAGACTGTTCTCCCTCACTTAATTTGGAGGGCCAAGGGTGTGTCTCAGTGCTACAGAGCCTTGTGGTGTACCTGTGAGTCCCTGGGTTCGCTCATTCGTACTACCAAAAAAGAAAGAAAAGAAAAGCAGAAGGAAGAAAAAAAAAAAACAGATGGAAGCAGAGGCACCGAAAGTTTATATAAGCTGACTCAGGTAGAACACAGATTCACACAGGCAGACTATATCCAAACTTTGCATTTTGAACTTTACTTATTTTGTGGGTTTTATGTCCAATTAGCTCATCCTTCAGGAGAACATAATGTTGCCTATAAATTACATTTTCTCTCCTGATGATGCGCTGGCAAGGCAGATGCTGTCATGCAGAGTGAGGGGGATGTTTCCACTGTGGATGGAGAGCAGGCTTCGAGGGAGCTTCTCCTAAACCAGCTGCCCAGTCTGTCTCAAAAATACCTGCCTAGGAGATACCGGAAATCTATTAAAATAGTTGGGTTTTTTAATCTTCTTAAACTTGCCACTACTGTCTCCTTAACTTCACAATGATGACCCCTTTTCCTCAGCTATTAGGGAAAAAAAAGAGCCTGGGACATGGCTTAGTGGATAATGACAATGTAAAACCAACACTGACAAAACAAAAAGCATATCCCCACCTCAAAGTGGGTCATAGGTAGCTCATGAGGGAGTCAAATGTGAGTGTTCATGGCTTAGGAACACCAATTTGGGTCACTCCAAATTCAATGTTCGGATATTGTTGCATTTTTACAATGCTTATGTGTGTGTGTGTGTATATATACATAATGTTTATATAAGTCTATATATGTGTATTTAGATTTTGTTGGTTTGCTTATTTACTTTATTTTGGTATGTGTGTGTGCATGCACCTGTGTCTGCAGGTGCACCCATGCCATGGGTCTGTCTGTGGACATCAGAGGGCATCTTTTGGTTACTGGTTCTTTCCTGCCACCTTCTGGGATTCGGGGATTGAACTCAGGCTGTCAGGCCTGTGTACAGCATCTCAACCCACTGAAAAAGAAATCCACATGCTTTCCAAATGTATGGTTTCAGTCATCACAAGTGTGGAAATCTCTGCTATAGCCTCAGATGCTATCCAACAACATTCTTATTTCTGTGAGGGTGGAAAGTATCCATTCCAAAAAGACTAATCTAATAGCTACAAAGAGGTTAGGCCACACATGGAGGTGAAGACCTAGTGACTACTCAAGGGGAAGGGAGGAAGACAGCCAAGATACCTTGTAATTAGGCTTTGGACTTGGAACATTTCAATCTTTTCCACAATTGCTGAAATTATAATTGGCTACTAAATTTTTACAGACAGTTCAGTGCACCATGTGGCTTCTTTTCCATAACTTTAGTTCATAGTAAAAAAAAAAATATCAGTGTATGTGTGAAGATGTTAAGTTTAAATCCTCAGAAGTGTGAAGATCAGCACTTTAGTGGACATCTGTAATCCCAGTGTATCCATGGTGAGGTGGAAGGTGGAGATGGGAGAAGTCCTACCTCACAGGCCGGCTGGCCTGGCATCTGAGCAAGGAACCCTGTCTCAAGCAAGATGGGACATAAGGATCAATATTCAAGGTGGACAAACTCTGATTTTCACACATAGGCTATGGCACATGTGCCCATACAATAGGTATGCAAGCAAGCATAGCATGGTCACAGTCATAGTCAGTTACTTTCTCTCCCTATTCTTCCCCTCCCCCTCACTGCCTTTCTTTCTTCCCTCCCCTCACTGCCTCTCTCTCTCTCTCTCTCTCTCTCTCTCTCTCTCTCTCTCTCTCACACACACACACACACACACACACACACACATACACATACATACATACATATACACTCTCTCTCAAACACACACACACACAGGGGAGGGGGTTGATAAAGAAATTCTGGCTAAATGTTTAAAGTTCCTTTTATGTTCTGGGCAATGAAGTGTCACTATGAGCTCCCTAGGAGCCACCGGACTTAGAAAATTGTGCTACCAGAGACTACAGTCCAAGCCAGGAGGCTCTTTCCATGGTGGCTTCTCCTTATCTGTTCTTCAGACATCTAGGGTACTGGATTCAGTCATGGGACCACCACTGAATGAAAACCTTTCCCATGACACCGTTTCCATCTAAGATGTCAAGTGGCTTATATTCAGGTGTTTGCACTGTCTTTCCTACTGCAGGATGTCCAGAGTGAAGCCCTGCATCAGGGAAGGGAAGGCTGAAAGAAGGAAAAAGCATTTCATTCCATGAAGCATGCACTAAAGGAAAGCTGAACTTCCAGAGAATGAAATGTCAGTGTAGACAGTGAGTGACATGAAAGATTGTCAGCTGGGGTGGCCCCAGATCACACCTGGGACCAGGACAAGAAGAGGCTGGGCAAGGAGGTCAGAGGGTGATGGATGTTTAAAGCAGGGACCTGAGCTCTGCAGATGCAATTTGAAGGGGGGCCTTATGCTGCACCATTGGAAATAGTGTTGACACCTACAAAGAAGACTGATGTGTGATGTCCTTCTAAGTGTTTATTTTATTGGTTAATGAATAAAGAAAATGACTTGGCCTGATAGGGCAGAGTAGAGCTAGGCAGAGAAAACTAAACTGAATGCTGGGAGAAAGAAGGTAGAGTCAGAGAGAAGCCATGGAGTCGCCAGAGGAGGAAGATGTGACCCACCAGCTGGAACCTTGCCAGTAGGCCATGAGCCTCATGGTAAAATATAAAATAATAGAAATGGTTTAATTTAATATGTAAGAGCTTGCTAAAAATACACTAGAGTCATTGGCCAATAGGTGTTTCAAATAATATAGTTTCTGTGTGATTATTTCTAGAGTCTGGGTGGCCGGGAAATGAACAAGTGGCCTCATACAACAGAATATCAGCAACAAACTGTGTGCACAGCTGAGGGGAAACTAAAGCTCATGATACCCTTACTGAAACAAAGAAAGCGAGTTACAGTTTCAGATAAAGTGCTGTTGCAAAACAAGATCATTTAAGTTCTAGTTTTCATGACTGGAAAGATCCTTTTAAAACATGATACCCAACTCCAGTCATCACCCTTCACACCTTATTTTTACACACATGCAAAAAAATGGACCTTCATTCCTCCACTTTGAAAATACACTATCTAGAATGTAATGAGTACAAAGAGGCTTCAAAAAGTTTGTAAGCTGGGCAGGGAGTGTAGCTCAGCTGGTAGAGCACATGAAACCCTGGGTTAGCTTCTCAGCATAGTATTTACCAGCAGTGGTAGGACATGCCTGTCATCCCAGCACTTGGAACCTAGAATCTGTAATATCAGAGCTTCAACGTCATCCTCAGCTACATACGGAGGCCACATCTCTAAAAGAAACTAAAAATCCCCTGACCTAACATATCCATCTGCATAATGGCTACAAGCATGAAAGAGAAAGGTGCCCTGCATTCTCACAGCTGTGGGCTTAGTGTAAACAAACCCAAACTGCTATTCCTTAACTCCTGGAGACCAGCATCCAGTCCTCTGTACTGCCAGGCTCCAATATCCTAAGTCCCTCCGGAGACAGGCAGCTTCAGCTGAGTCTACAGACTTCTGCAGCCCAGGCTCCTTTTCCCAGCACCCTGACAAATGACAGCAAGTCTCCTTGCCCCTTTCTCCCTGGGGTGGCCCAGGAGATTCCATGCAGGCACACAGCCTGCTTCCTATGCTTTCCATATTAAAAGAAAAACATATCCTTAATCCAAAGTAAGGAGACTGCATTCCACTATAGGTAGCATTATTTTGCCTAAAACTTCACGGTTTCACAGTGTGTTGATCATTTTCTTTGTCTACCTGCGCCTAAATCAGGTAGTAAGGCATGGGGGAGGATCAAGCATACTATTTATTTTTCTCCTAGTTTAGTTCTAAGCAGGGGAAAAGAACAGAAAGGAGGTCACGGTGATAAAGGAATCAGATTCTTTCACTGGCCTCTTTTCCTAAGAGTACCATACTTCTTCCTTCAATTCTCTGTCTCTGTCTTACACCCTATACTGTTTCAAAGACAATCAGAGGCAGCTAACTTTCAGTTCCAATAACTAGGAACTATAAAGAACTTAGTACTCTATCCCTTCCGAAAATTGTGTGTAAAATATACCTTTCTGTCAATCATATTTTAAAGCAAAAATATTAGTTGCTGTTTCCTCCCATTTCCCCTTTGTGAATGCAAGAATTCGTTTGTTTTTCGAGACAGTTTCTCAGTGTAACAGCCCTGGCTGTCCTGGAATTTGCTTTGTAGACCAGGCTGGTCTCAGAGATCCACCTGCCTCTGCCTCTTGAGTACTGGGATTAAAGGTGGGAACTGCCAACTGCCTGACTGTGACCTCAAGCTTTTACACTGCTCCTGGAACCTGCTATGAGAGGGGATCTTTATAGATGCCAGTCCCAAACTGGCAACACATAAGAACCTGAAGTGAGATGTTAACTACTTTTCTTAGACTCATACACTTCAAAGGCTTTTTAAATAAATGAGGCATGAGAATGCACATGTGGACTTTGAAAATCATACATTAAAAAGTAAATAAAAGTCTTCTCAGGCAGGTAAGGTAGCGCACACCTGTAATATAGCAGAACAGAGGCAAGAGGATGGAAGGGAGTTCAAGACTGCCTCAGCTGCAATGGGAGACCCTATTTAAAAAATAATGTCAACAAACAGATAAACAAGCTTTGTCTCACCATCTCATCTCCTAATTACTAGAACAACTCCAAAGCAAGCTATCATTTGTTTTCTCAGTAATGATTTTGTCATTAAATAAATCTTGCTGCCCTCTAACATAGCATCTTGATCTCTATATAAAAACACATAATCATTGCACATACAGAATATCTAAATAAAATATAGGAATGGCATAGGAGATACCACACTGCAATAACAAACTGATAAGTACTATTTTCTTCGATAAGAAACATTTGCTAGATTGATGACATACTAGAAAAGTTATCAGAAACTAGATAAAAGTATCAGCACAAAATTTTAAGTTTTTTTTTCAGAGTTTCTTCTTTATTAAAAAACCAAATTAGAAAGTATACCACAATTATGTAGAGAACAGCAAAAAAAGAAAAAGAAAGAAAATGGAAAATAAATGGTCAAACAGACTGTAAATATGAGCTCACCCCCCATCTTTTTTGTTTTTTTATCTGTGCTGATTTTCCCACAGGAAGGAAGAGATTAAAGGATGGATTACTTCACGCACTATAAAGGTCTCTAGGCTGACCCCACTCTTAGAGGGGTCTCTTTCAGAGGAATAATGCTATAAAGAACGGTGAAAACCCACAACCAAGCCCTTCAGAGGGCCCTCATTCACAGCTCCCATTGACTGCCATGGCCTCTCTGAGGGAATTGAAAATAATTCACTGCCCACCAGAATACTGAGCTCCCAGAGAGGAAGAAAGTGGCAGAGCTGCTTTGCATTTATTTAATGTTTCTGCAGAAACGTGAAGGGGGTTAATCTTCTACAAGTCCAGTCATGGGCTTTCACAAAGAACCAAGAAGGAGTCGCGAAGCCTCCCCCGACTCTGCGGGAAGCTCTTTCTTTGTGCCTTCTTTTCTACACACGTCTGACAAAGACGCTAAGTGTCTCCTGCCTGGATTCTGAGGTGAGAGAAGCCACAATGATGTCATCGCCTCCCAAGAGCTCTGTGAGCTGAGATAATGAAGACCTCTCTGCTCAAGGCATTACCATAGCTTCGGTACAAACTTCCGAAACTTCCAAACACCTCAGGCTCCTATTCATTGCAAGGGGCAGTGTGTTTTTCTTTATCTTCTAAATTACTAAGGGGAGATCCTAGCAGAACATGTTCGACTCTCTAAACACTGCCTCTGAGTTCAGAGGGAGTCAGTAACGCTGTGCCAGACTGGAATGGTTTATTCATAAACTTAAAGTGGGAACAAAGGATCATACGGTTTTTTTGTTTGTTTTTTAATGAGGAGCAGGTATGCTATTCAATTAATATTCTTGTTATTTTCATTCCAACAATTTGGTAAGAAAAATAATCATTATATGAATAGCAGCAACTTACCACCCCATAATCCTGAATATATGTATAAACATTGCTTTTAGAAGCAAACTGAATTATTCATAAACATCAATAATTTGAGGACAGTCTCCAACAGTTTTTATACCATTTGTTGATGGGCTCAATTATGTATGTATCAGGAAACTATGCACATATAACAGAGGCCTTCTGACACTAGGAAAGCTTGCTTCAAAAAACACAACTCGGTGCAAAATCAAATGTCTGTTCAAGCCCTGTTGGAAAGTGTTTATGTAGAGCAATGATTTCCTTTAAGAGATTTAACTGTCTCAAAACACTATAATTTTCTCTCACAACCAGATTTATAGTATATTCTTCTTCAATTAAATACAATGATGCATATGAAAAAGTGACTTCCTTCAAATTCTTCTAAATAAGAAACTTCAGGGAAATTTTTTTTTCCCAGAGAATATTATACAGTTAGGTAAAATAAAAGGAGAGCCTGAAAAGGCAGCTTGGCAGTTACGGACATCTATTGTTCTTGCAGAGGACCCAGGTTCCAGACCCAGCACCCACAGGGCACATATAAATTTTCTATCACTCTATTTTCAGATTATCTGACACCCTCTTCTAGCTTCCTCAGGCACCACACACATAGTGCATAGACATACATACAGGCAGTAACACCCATTCACATAGAATAAAAATAAAGAAATCTTAAAAGAAAAATAAAAAGTGACCATAAATTAAAACAGACAAGCCATATCATAACCAGGGATTCAGGTACATTATCTCGGTGTGAGATATTTTCTTCCTCTTTCAGATTCTACTAAAATCTAAGGCAGATAGTTGCCCCTTTTTCACGGAAAGTGCCTAGTGTTTTCCAGGAAAAGTAAGGATACATTCTATTGCATAAAGATAAACCGTCTAATGGGTACAATGAGAAAACTTAAGTCTGAATGAAAGAATTTTAGGAGACAGTTTAGTTAAGCAGACCCAAAATAAAGACTAGCAAGAAGGAAATGAGAGTCACCAAAGAACACCAGATAGGAAACATTGGGGGTGGGGTGGGACATGAATTAAAAGAAGAACTCATATTTTATTCAACAAGGAATGTCAGTCTAGAGGATGGCATACAGTACATCACAGTTCACAATGGTCACTACAGAGCAGTCTCCAAAGCAGACTACTTACAGTATAAGCATGCTTAAAAACATTCACCAGAACTGAGAGAAATTGTGTGACTTTATATACTTCCTTTATTGTATTCATTACAATTCCTATGCTTGGGTATGTTCTGTAATGTGTAGTCTGCATGTTCTACGATGTAGAAATGATAGCAGTTCATCAGTGTGTGTTCATATACACATAGTAGGAATAAACAACCCATGATATATATATATATATATATATATATATATATATATATATATATATATATATATATATATATAAAACCTCCCACCTTAAACAGGGCCAAGACAAACAGGTTCAGGGGTAGGAGAATAACTAGAGTCCCACTGCAGTACAAAGGACAGGAAATGAACCATCCCACAGGTTCGTGTGTTTGAACACTTGGTCGCAAGCTAGTGGCCCTGCTTTATTAGGCTGTGTACCCATTGGGAGGTAGCACTTTGCTGGAGAAGGTGGCTGTTTGGGGGATTAGCTTTGAGGTCTACATAGCCCAATCCCCTTTCTTATTCTGTGCCTTGCTTCCAAGTCAGTTGAGATACGAGAAACCAGTAACCACATAATCCTTCTGCCACAGTCTCCTGCACCATGGAGTCAGTCACCTGCCACAGTAGATAGCATCCTCTTATATATGAGAAGATATATAGTAATACTAAAAATAGCAAGAGTTGACTTAAAATTGAGCACTTAGTAAGTACAAGGAATTTAAAAGACGTTATTTATTTTGGTGTTTTATTTTAGGGCTTTGAAATATGCACTATTATTTTTTCCTGCCTTACAAATGAGGAAACTGAGAGTTTGGTAAGTTAAAACTTTACTGATGTGGGAGTGTCATATCAATCTGTTGATTTCATTGGTTAAGTAATAAAGAAACTGCTTGACCCTCATAGGTTAAAACATAGGTGGGTGGAGTAAACAGAATAGAATGCTGGGAGGAAGAGGAAGTGAGCTCAGATGCAGGGCAGCTCCTCTGAGAGACAGAGGCCATGCTCTCCTCTCCAGAGCAGACACGATGAAGCTCTTACCCAGGATGGACGCAGGCTAGAATCTTCCCGGTAAGTGCACCTTGGGGTGCTACATACATGAACAGAAATGGGCCAAGCAGTGTTTAAAAGAATACAGTTTGTGTGTCATTATTTCGGGTATAAAGCTAGCCGTGCAGGAGCCGGGCAGGACGAAAAGCAGGCCCGCAGCTCCCACTACACTTTACCAAGCTATTTAGTGCATGTACTTTGGGTGAAATACACGACAACAAACATGTTTACCTATCATTCATCGATTAGACATACATCTAGTTGAATTGAGCTATGAGTATCTCCATGTACCTTTTAAAATTATGTTAAAAATAGTTAGGAGCTCATGTGGGATGCACCTCTCTATACTGTAAATATGTCCTATTACCATTGGTTAATAAAGAAGTTACTTTTTCCTATGGCAGAATATGGCTAGATAGGAAATCCAAACTGAGAAACAGGGAAAAAGAAGGTGTCACCCAAGGAGAAAGATGCCAGAGAAATTGCCAGTAAGCCATAGGACACATTGTGATACACAGATTATTAGAAATGGGTTAATTTATATGTAGAGCTAGCCAGTTAAAAGGCCGATTCATCATCCAAATAATTATAATATAAAGGCTCCGAATGATTATTTTATAAGCAGCTGAGGAAGCCAGCAGGCAGGACAGAAACAGGTCCAGTGGACCAGGTGGGACAGAGAAAAGTCTCCAACTATATTTAGCATACGAACAAGGGACTCTCAAGTTTCCACGTAAGACCTAAAAAAATCATAAAAAAGGGTTCGAGCGCAGCAGGGTAGATTCCTGCCACAGTACTCAGAGGCATCTCCAAGGCACGCAGCATGCTGCATGGCTGCATGGTAGATTTAGCTTTTACTCATACGGACAAAAAAGGTTTACGGGCAGCATGCTACAAGCTGCTTGGTGGCAGCATGGACCTGCTGCTTCCCAGAGTTGGGTGGATGATCATGGCTCTCAGAACTGGTGAACAAACCTCCATCATATTGGAAAGCTGAAGGTAGAGCCAACAGCCAAAGACTCCTGATGGCAGGAGAGTGGTTTCTGGTGGGTTTGGCTGGGGTGTGGCTATCTCTATATAATCTGCCACTGAACACAATAAAGGGGGCATTCTTGGGGAATTCAAGGATGACCCGTGTCGCTGTCTCTCTGTCTGTGTGTGTCTGTGTATTTTAACATCCAGCTCCCTTGCCTGAAGCTCACGAACTGGGTGCCAGGGCACACAGCGCAGACACGGGGCGCGGTGCACGGCAGCAAGCACAGCCACAAATGAGTCCCAGTAGATCTGGGAAAAGTTGGGGAGGATAAATATAATCAAAATACATTGTGCGAAATACTCAAGTGGTAAAATTCTATGGAACTTGGAAGAAAATGGGGTTTCCATATGGTAATTACTAAAGAAAATAATAGTTATGCAGGATTAAATTATGAGGCCCGCCTAAAGTCATTGGGAAACTGAAGTCTATGGTCTTCTTTTTCAGGAGCCATGTCCCCCCAAAAAGTATTATAGGGATCATCGCCCTGAGAAGTTTGCAGAGGGCTCCACTTCCCAATTGTATTGAGAATTGTTTTATTGACAAAGCCTACCCCACACCCAAATTGTCTGTTAATAGAGAGCTATCTGTTAGCGGAACCCGCCTCACACTCTAACTATCTAGAGAACTAAGTGTGTCAACTTGTGAACTCCTGGCAGAGGAATCGTGACCTGACCGATCGTAACCTCCTGGCCAATGACCTCGTGACCGGCTTGTACCACGTGGCAAGATCCCGTGCCCCAGCACCCCAAGCTCCTCATCCAGGGGCTATAAAGCTGTAACCATGACTCTAATAAACGGAGGCTTCGACAAATTTGCCTAGCCTTCTTCCTCTTATCAGCCCATGTCTTTCAGGTGGTACCTCTCCGTGACCCTGGAATAACTGACCAGCCAGGCGGGTTACAGACCCTAGACAGAGTGACCCGCCAAGGCGGTCTACACTTCTTAATGACTGAGGACATCAGGTAGGATCTGTGATCCCTGTGTTTACTCACTCAGAGAGTAAATATGAGAATATTCACACACAGAAGACAAGCTACCGATCCCAAACAATCCCTATCAAAGGTCAAATAGCATTTTAAAAAAGAAATAATAAAAGCAATCCTAAAGTTTCCATGAACCACAGAGGACCTAAATGGCTGACAGGAAGTACCAAAGACTTGAACATCAGACATGAACCTGTAAACTGGTAGAAGAAAGTTTAGGGGAAAGGCTCATGGTCTTGCAATGATTTCTTAGATGGGCACTAAGGAAGAAAGATGGCAAAAGCAAATAATGGAATGTGGGACAGTCTTAGTTTCTTCCCCTGACATGGTGATGAAAAACATCTCCTGGCAAAAGCAACTGAGAGGAGAAAGGGTTTATTTCAGCTCACAGTTTAGAGGCATCATGGCAGGAGTCAAAGCAGCAGGGATCTTAAGTACTTGGCTACACTGCATCCACTGTAATCACTCTATCAATTAAAACTTATGTCCACTTTATTATTGATATTGCTTAATGATGTGGGATTCCCCTCTGTAGTCTGTGAATATGTTTTATTACCATTGGTTAATAAAGAAGCTACCTTGGCCTATGGCAGGGCAGAATATTAGCGAGGTGGGAAAACTAAACTTAATGTACAGAGAAAGAAGGCAGTGTCAGAGGGAAGCCATGTAGCTGCTGAAGGAGAAAGACAATGGAACCTTATTGGTAGGCCACAGTCTCGTGGTGATACACAGATTAATAGAATGGGTTATTTAAGATTTAAGGGATAGCTAGGAATATGCCTAAGCTATTGGCAAAACAGTGTAGCAATTTATATAGTTTCTGTGTGATTATTTGGGTCTGGGTGGCCCAGAAACTATAGTACAGTCTCTGTTTACAGCTTAACCTCTTCACTTCCCATTTCCTGAATTCCCCAGATGCAAAACATGAAGCTTATTTTGGTTACCTGTGTTGTTTTATCATAACTGTCACAAGATTATAACAGAAAAAAATTGAGTTGAGTGATACTCTTGTGCACACCAAGGTGAGCTGAACAATAACTAAGATTTTTAAAACTCATGAAATACGGAAATTTTAAAAAAGAATCAAAATAGTCACTGCTATATTTTGTATAATATCCACGACTCAAATTACAAGAGTATAAATATCATCTTCATATATACCAGGCATGCCTATTGGTCTAAGTCTGACAACAGTCTTATAGAATGTTTCTCCATTAATTTAAGGAAAGATGCTGTTAAGGGATGGAACGTGGTCCAGGAAACAAAGATCATGACAACACTACCTGAACCAAACTCGTGCTTCTCTCAAATGCTGGGTAGTTACAAAAGACAAAGGGACATTGACAAGAGCCCAGAGCAACGTATTTTTTCCCAACCTGGTTAACTGAACTCTACTTCTTAGAAGCCAATCAAAAACACTGACAGTGACTTCCATGAAGGCTGCCCATTAGATGAGAAGAGGAAGGACAACAGACAACACCATCAAACCCCATGCTTGCTTTGCCTACATGTCATCCAAAATTGGGAATTAATAGCTTAAGGGTTTAAGAGATTAATGTAAAGTCTAATATTCCAAGTTCTTGTCACTAGAAGCCTGTTTGATGGCATTATATAAGTACAGATATCAAACAGTATGAGACACCAAGAAAATAGTAATTTTCAAAAATAAATAAATATGTTTTTAAGAACCACATATCTTATAAGGGGATCATTCAGCACAAAGACAAAAAAAACTGGAAAACATAGCAAGTATATGGTTAACACTCACAACTTAGCAGTTAAATATTTAAAACCAATTATTATTGTTCATGTTTTGCATGTTTAAATCCCTTTACTATTGCTTTCACTATTGCTTCACTCTACTTTCTGATTACTTCATGGAATAAGATAATCTCCATACCAAATTCATTCTCTCTGTAATTATTATAAACAGACTGAAATATACTAAAGAAATCCCACATACGCAACTAGCATTTCCATATGAATTCAACAGAAATAGCTCAACAAATGATCTCAGTTTAGATTATAAACTAGCTGTGAAAATTTATAATCTAACACTATTGAAAAGAATGCTTGCTCAATGGCATATCCTCATATTACAGTAATATCTTCCATGCATCATTTACTAATAAAATTATCTGCTAAAATGAATTTATATCATTTCATATTTTCCTTTTACAAAGCCCATCAAAGATTCTCTTTGATTCATATACAGGTCATGAGACTCTCCCAAAGCAAAAGGTTAGGGCACCTTATTCACATGCCTAAATTCAAAGAAGACTCGGCATCTACCCAGCCCCTAGCATCACCAAGGCTAAGTCTTTCCATTACTCCTGCCTGTTCTGTAGTTTCACTCCCCAGTAACCAGGAGCAACTCCTATCATTTCTGACTACTCCATGTTTCCCACCTGCGACAAAGACACTCCTTCAGGGCACCATGACAACCACACCAGCGACGCAAGCACTTCGGTTCCTGTAGAAAAATGAAAAACTCTGAAAGGAAGCTAGGAGATAAAGGCTTACGAATCCTTGCTTCCCACTGGTAGGAAGTAATTACAAAAATTACTCTAACATAGAGCTAGTGGTGAATGAATAGCTGGTAATGTGGGGAGAGAAGCCTAAGGGCCTAGAGACTCAATACAAAATATGAAAAGCTGAATGATGCCATGCAAGCACACCCATCCCCCATAGACTGCCTGAAGCAGATCTCTGATGATGACAGTGTGAGCAGTCTTTAGGAATGGTCAGGGGTGTGTGTGTGTGTGTGTGTGTGTGTGTGTGTATGTGTGTGTTAAATCTGAGTTTAGACAAATGACTGAATAGTGGGGGGTTAATTTTGAATTCATATATAATTATCAATGCCATAAACAGAAGAAGATAGAAAATCCTTTTGTACAGACTAGAGATGCCAAAAAAAAGGTGGTTTTCCAGTCCTGTAGCCATGATTAGAGAGAAGCAAACCAAACTTCCCCAAGTGATGACACAGAGGGTCATGATGACATAGAGAAGCATCTCTATCACAGGTGTGCCAAGTTCTTGTTTATTGTTAACTAGAAGGACAGTACACCCCCCTGACAGGGACAGGAAGAGCTATATTTTACCCAAACTGCCAACTCTTCACTGACCATAACTCACAATGACAAAGTTATAGTCCTGAAGGTCTCAAACTGTGCTTGTGTCGGGAGGTTGTGGGGGGAAGTGATGCTTGCCTGTGTGTGGGGCCAGGGCTCAGCTTTGGATATCTTCCTCTATTACTCTCCACCTTCATTTTTGACACAGGGTTTTTCATTGAACCTGGAGCTGACCATTTTGGCTGGGCAGGCTAGCTGGTGAGTGTTCAAGATCCACCTGTCTCCATTTTACCAGCAAAGGGTTATAAGCACATACCACCATGCTCAGTTTTTATTTGGGTAGTGGAAATCTGAATTTAGGTCTTCATGTGCCAGTTCCACAGACTTGGAGATCTCATTTGTAATCTGTAATTAAAAAGCTAAGCTCCCAGCCAGGGCAATGCTAGATTAACCAGGGCAATGCTAGAGAACTCGCCCTGGTGGTAAGGTTAGGTGGTAAGACTAACCCTGCAGCTACCCAGGCCCAGAACCAGGGTTATGACTTGACCTGCCCAACATTCACCCCATCTATGATCTCCTAGCACATGAAGGGACCTAACCACAGACTCTAAGCTGCAGGATCTGTGCAACACAGGACAACAACAAAATAACCAAGAGGAGTTCCAGAGAGTGCCCAGCATCTATAGTGTAGTAGAAACCAGAGGCCCTGAACCAGACCAATGACTCTTTGCAATGAACACTTGCAAGTAAAGATATTTGGACAGTATACCTTTCTAACTCAGTACATTTTAAAAGATATATGTCATAAAAATACATTCCTAATGTATACTCAGACTACATTCACCTATAAGAAATACTGACCCTTCTAGTCATTTGATAAGATGAGAATTGAAAAGCTATAATCTGGTGTTTAGATTTGTGAATCTGAACTCTTCTTGTCCTAGGGAAGAAAGTTAAATTTCTGACACAAATAGTTAGATATACTTAAGAATAGATCAGCTGATATCACCAGTAGCTACATCAGAACACCATAAATATGAAAATAAAATGCATTGATTTCATGTTAAGCTTAATCTTGGGACATCCTGGTACAGGTACTGAGTTAACTGAGAGAGAAGAAACAAACTGTTTTACCTCCTCCCATGGCCCCTGCAGCCCTCTCCTGAGTGGGTCACCTTAGCCCATGGTCTACTTTCACTATAGAGCAAGCTTCCGGTCATGATTAAAAAAGTCAGACTCCAATGTGTGTATTGTTACAAACTTTAACATAATCTGGGTGTGATGCTGCTGCTGACAGGACTAATACTTCCAATAACTTCCAGAAATAACTCCCCCCCCCCCCCCGTGTGTGTGTGTTTCTGGGAAACAAACCCAGGCCCTCGTGAATGCTTAGGTAAGTGTTGCATACAGGATCCACCCTCAGTCCATTTCCATTCTACTAAACACAACAGATCCTGAAATTTTCTTATTAAAATATTAGTAAGATTTCCCTCCTGTAAATATTATACCAATGAAAGGCACTGGGACTAACATTTACAGAAATTGGTGCCATGGAGAACTGGAAGGGAGTGGTGAGGTCCAGCTTGGAAAGCCTGATGGAATTCATCTTGGAAGGGAGTGATGGGGTTCATCTTGGAAGGGAGTGACGGAGTTCAGCTTGGAAGGGAGTGACGGGGTTCAGATTGGAAGAGAGTGATGAGGTCCAGCTTGGAAGGAAGTAATCAGGTTTATCTTGGAGGAGCATAACCAGGTCCAGATTGGAGGGTCTGTTCTCATTTGCAGATATTGGCTAAAGTCTTCTGTTGTTATAACCTATGTTCCGGTTTCATTACATCAACAATATCAGAAAAACAATATCAGGGGCCATAAGGTTTAGATTTCCAATATATTTAAAAATAAATTCTGCAAAAGAATTTAACTTATTTCTCTACCAAACCAGAAAAGATTATTTATTCGTTTGTTTGTTCATTTGTGTTGTGCCAAATAGACTTCAAAGTCAAGCAGCTATCAGTTTGGTCTTAAAACATAACTTCACTGTATTAATACACTTTACTTATGAACTTCAGCAATGACACAAATAGTGCAAATTTAAATATTTCTGTAAAGAATAAATAATTGCAAACTTTAAGATGGGTGTAACATGAAGGCTGGCTTGCTTGTGTTTCTGCCCCGCCCTTTACCCCAAAATTGTTTAGCCCTAAAGAAAATCACACATAGGTCTCCATAAATTATAAGCTGATTGGCCCATTAGCTCTAGCCTCTCACTTGCTAACTCTCACATCTTGATTAACCCA
Organism: Chionomys nivalis; assembly: GCF_950005125.1. NCBI lineage: Eukaryota > Metazoa > Chordata > Mammalia > Rodentia > Cricetidae > Chionomys > Chionomys nivalis. The sequence continues at coordinate 87,554,943 of NC_080091.1, forward strand.
TTTCTGATCTATGTTAGCCATGTGGCTCGGTACCTTTTTTTTAACTGGCAGCTCACATCCTGTTGCTTCGGTGGTCTGGAAAGGATGGGAGGAATCAACTTCCTCCTTCCCAGAATTCTCCTGTTCTCATTACATCATTTCTACTTCCTGTCTGGTTTTCCCACCTATATTTCCTGCCTGACCAATCAGCATTTACTTATAACATGCTTGACAAAATACAGACAATTCTCCCGCACGAGATGGGCTAAAAGACCATAGTTTTAGCGGACAACTTTTAAAAGAAATCATGAAAAGTATACCTGCATGTAATGACTCACTGGCACAGAGTAAAGCCAACATGTGAGATGAAGAGCTTACCTTGATTACAATAGAAATTCCTATTCAGCTTTGACATTTCACAAGAGCATATGTTAATCAAGTTCTCTTGACTGATGTTAAAATTTTTTTAATCATCCCTTAAATCTGTATTTAATTATTAAGCATTGTTAAGATGCCTACCCCTGTAGTAGAAGTCTTCAGACACATCTCTAGAAGGCTGCTCCACTGCAGATCTCTTGTAGACCACGTGAATTCTTCCTTTTTCTTCCTCCATCTGCTTGCCCCTTTCCAAGGGTTCAATGAAATACTCTTCGTTATCACTTTTTATCATTCCAGCCTAAAGAGAGCATAAAATATGCTCATTTTAAAAAGAAAGATCATTTTCAACTCACAAGTACACCCTTTTAAATGGTGAGAACACAAATCATGAAAACATTTTTTCCTCCCTTCATTTGATTATAAATTTAAAGCAGTTATGTCATTCGTGTATATCAGTAATCCATATATAACCTAAGAAATTCATATGCGGGCTGGAGAGATGGCTCAGCAATTAAGATCGGTTACTGACCCTAGCAGGGTGCCAGCTTTGGACTCGGATCCTCCATGGTGGTTCACAACCTCTTGTAATTCCAGTTCCAGGGGGTCAAAAGCCCATTCCTCATCTTCAGGAGCATGTGCGCGCCTGCATGCACGTACACACGTACGTACACACACACACTCACACACTAAAACTTTTCTAAAAACCATACAGTAGGAATGAAAAGTCCAAATGTGGAAGAAAATACCAAGTTTATGCAGCAAAAGATTAAATTACATAACACACTTGTTTCATCAGAGTACACAAAAAGTATATTCTTCATGGTGTCTTCTTAGCAAAAGAATCTTATTAGACACAGAAACTCTACAATATTCCTTATTTTTCAGAACAACTATCATGAATCTATTACGGAGTACAATATATTACTTGTGCAACCCATTTTTCATTTTCCCATGGATGTTACAGTAGGAGAGATGTGGGCTCCATCATAGAGGCCAACTTTATCTTTAACTGGCTTTGGTAAAACTCCCATACTTCCAGTATTTGTGAATCTGGAGAATGAATGCACATCCTTGGCTAAAATGTCCAATTTTTGTCATTAATATCATCTGCAGTTAGCAGCCTGGGCTACATAGTGAGTTCTAGGACAGTCAGGGCTACATAGAGAGACCCTGTCTCAAAACAACAACAAAGCATCACCTTCTCTAGTCTCCCTTCTACCTGTATTGCACCCCCAATAAGTCCCACATTCTGGTGTCGCTTTTTCTTTTTTTCTTTTCGAGGCCCAGTGAGTTTAACCAGGATCATTTAACTATCCATTGAAGACTAGTGGGCGCCTCAGTGACTACACAACCGAAAACAGCAACTGTACTTCCTCCAGAACCCATCAGTGACCAATAATTCAGTAGGGAAACAGATGAGGGAGCCGTTCCCAGTTGGTTATTGAAGGGCAATAGGCTGTCTTGCGCAGGCCCACTGCCAGTAACCATAGCTGCTATGAAGGCAAGACAGTCTTAACTTTCCAACCCATCTCCCGGTTTTCTGGCACATATATTCCTTCTGGTGCCCTCTTTCATGATGATCCCTGTGGGAGCCTGAGAACGGGCAGTGCCACTGTCCTGTTTGGCACTGAGTGCACAAGTAGTCATTTATGCTTAGCACCTTCAACCATCAAGTATCTCAGTTTCCACTGCAGTTCACTGGGGAGAGAAACATTCTCCCTCACTGGAACTTCCGTGGTTCGTCTGAATGACAGAAATCACCTCCCTTGAGACTTTTCACAGATCCTCATGGTTTTCCCAGAGGAGGCCATGATGGAAGCCAGGAAGCAGGTGAGGACTGGGAGCGCTGAGCAGTGACTCTTGAGTCATTTGAAAATAACGAGGAAGGTGATGATGAGAATGAGCTCACGTGATTCTTGAAAACATTTTTCTACATATTGAAGGCAACTGTTCAAATACCAGATGCCACAATGCTACTTTCCCCCCAGTAAGAAGGCATATAAAACCAGACTTCAAACTGAACATCGCCCTTAGAAAGCAAAGTACATTGAAGTGAGGTTGAGAGTCTCAGGAGCAGGGCAAGGGGCAGGATCAGAGGTTTAGGTATGGTCTGAATGTGTTCGCCACATACCCTTGTGCCAGAAGTTAGATCACATGGAGCAGTACTGACAGGTGGCTGCATTTAAGAGGTAAAGTCTACCAGAAGCCACTAGGTTGACTGCATCACCTTCAGAAGAGATCAATGACGACCCTGAAGAATCAGGTTAGTTCTGAACAGAGTGGTGTGTTACCAAGTGAGGCACCACGTGCTTTGGTGCATTTTGCACTTGGCTATTTCCCCTTCTGCTTCTCTGTAATGTGGGGGCATACAGAGGACCTTAACAAGCACTAGGCTCCTGTTGTTTGGACTAGATTCTAGCCACCAGAATCATGAGCTAAATAAACCCCCTTTCCTGTATAAAGGCTTGGACCTTAGGGATTTGGTATAGCATCATAATACAGAACAAATACTAGCACATACGACCTTTAGTATTGATGGGCAGGAAATGTGAGCCTTAAATAAAATATTACCTTAAGTACTATTTTAAAAACCCACAGAAAAATTAATTGCTGAAGACATGATTCGTCTACCCTCTGGGTGATTCAGTCTAGCAAAACAGAACACACAGGCCTACAAGGATCAATGAGGTTTGTTACAGAAAGTACAGCAACATGGTTGATGAGCATGGAGTCAAATTAGCACACCACCCCTTTCACCATCTCACTGGACGCAGCAAAACCACTTTGCAGGCTAACTTTTTTTTTTAGTTTCTTTTATTTTCAAGATCATAATATAACCCTGTCTCAAAAAAAAAAAAAACCAAAAAAAAAAAAGATCATAATATATTATTACATCATTTCCCCCTTCCCTTTTGTCCCTTAAAAACCCATCCAAATGCCCCTCCTTGCTGGCTTTCAAACTTATGGCCCTTTTCATTACTTGTTATTCACACACTCACACTCTCTCTCACACACACACATAGTCCTCATCATTCATCAAGGAGATTTCTCTTTGCAACAGACTGAAACAATTACACAAAGTCACAACCAACCAAAATGTAGACTTGTGGGGCCCAATCCCAATGGATATATTTACAAAACATTCCCACATCTAAGGTTCAATTGAAGAGGGGGGCAGAAAGATTCTAAGAGTTAAAAGATCATGGAGTTTGCTGTGAGATTGTTTCTCCAGGTAATATCAGAGACTAATAACTTTTTAATCCAAATTATCTAATATTTATTTCTGTGGAAATCACCCTAGCACACATCACAATGAGCCTTCAACTTGGCCACTACTGTTATTTATAGCATCTCCATTTCACATAACACAGCAGGCAAAACTGCTTTCAAAAATAATAACCATTCATTTGTTCATTTGGACAAACAAGGAATGGCCTAACCATGGAAAGGCTCAAAAGACCAGGTTTTCTTTATGGCAGTTCATGCCTTTTAGAAGGGATGTATGTACCATAGAGTCACACTAGAGTCACATAGAGTGCCATAGAGTCACACTAGAGCCTAGACTGATGGTAGCTCTGACCTACTATAAGTTAGCCCAATCAGCAGTAGAAAACTCTGGGGAACTCCACATGGGGGACCATCAGGAGCCTGACTGTCACACTAGTCACCGGTTATCCACAGGCAAGATAGAGTTACCTGGATCAGCGCCAACTGTGAAGAGGGCCAGAAAACATAACCTGTCATTCAGCCCAGGGAGCAGAGACAGCTTTTGATGAGCAGACGGATGCGGCCACCTCAAATGAACTAATGTCCTTTGCTTACATTTCCAATGCTTCCCCTGGCACTTAAAATGACACTCACTGCCACAGCCCCAGGGTCCTGCTTCACGTGGTTCTGTAGACTTCCCTCAAGAAACCACTCTTCAGGCTCTAGTCACAGAGGAAGTGCTGCTCTGCTTAGAAAGCCTACTCTAGAGATTTTATATTCGCTATGCCTCATCAAAAAAAAAAAAAGCTACCTTCTTTAAAGCGACTTTCTTATACCTTCATCCCACAGAAATTTGGTGTTCCATTCAAACCAAGTGTTCAGACTCAGAGCAATGTGTTGCTTCTTTTGTGCTTTTCTCTTACAGCTCTGATTACAAATTATCAGGGTTGCACTTACCTACATGGGAGTGTTTATTATTCTTTCTCCTCTCCAAGTTTGTCAGCTCCCAGAGCAGACATGTCTATTTTAATTAACCTATTTTTTTTGACTGGCTTTCTTTTTTTTATTAATTAATTTTTTTCCATTTGTTTTACATACCAACCACAATTTCCCCTCCCTCCCTCTCATCCTGTTCCATCCCTCCTCTCCCCTCCAATGTACTCCCTCCCCATCCACTCTTCCTCTGTCTCTCCTTCAGAAAGGGGCAGGCCTCCCAGGGGTGTCAACAAAGCAAGGCACATCAAGTTGAGTCAGGACAAAGCTCTTCCCACTGCATCAAGGCTGGACAAGGCAATCCAACATGCGGAATAGGTTTCTAAAAGCCAGCTCAAGTGCCAGGGACAAGTCCTGATCCCACTGCTAGGAGCCCCATAAACAGACCAAGCTCACAATTGCCACACACATGCAGAGGGCCTAGGTGGGCCCCATGCAGGCTCCCTAGCTGTTAGTCCAGAATCCGTGAGCTCCCATGAGCTCACGTCAGATGTCTCTCATTATGACCTTGATGCCCCTGGCTCTTAAAATCCCTCTTTGCTCTCTTCAACAGGGCTTCCAGAGCTTGGCCCAGAGCTTGGCACTGGATCTTTGCATCTGCTTCTATCAGTTACTGGATGAAGGCTCTCTGATGACAATTAGGGTGGTCACCAATCTGATCGCATTGCTTCCTTCAGGCACCCTCTCCAAGATTAGTAGGAGTCTTAGCTGGGGTCATTCTTGTGGATTTCTGGGGGTTTCCCTGGCACCAGGTTTCTCCCTGGCACCAGGTTTCTCCCTAACCCCGAAATTCTGACCCCCAACAAGACACCTCTCTCACTAATCTCCCCTTGTGTCCATCCCCAACCTGCCCAACCTGATCCCTCCCACCCACCCTACCCCATCCCACCCCAGGATATCTCTTCTATTTCCCAGGGCAATGCATGCATCCCTCTGAGGGCCCTCCATGTTACTTAGCTGTTCCGGGGCTGTGGATTCTTGCCTTCTTATCCTTTAGTTTATACCTAATATCCACTTATGAGTGAGTATATACCATGTTTATCTTTCTGGGTCTGAGTTTCCTCACTCAGAATGTCTAGATCCATTCATTTGCTTAATGTCATTGTTTTTTATAGCTGAGTAATACTCTGATATGTAAATGTACCCACTTTCTTCATCCATTCTTCAGTTGAGGGGCATCTAGGTTGTTTCCAGGTTCTGGCTATCATGAATAATGCTAAACCTGAAGCACTGGCACAAATTTTGTATTCAGTTTTGTGATAACAACTCTAGGAGTGAACTATAGAAATGAAGGCATATGTCATTGATGTTATAGTTATTCTTGTATGTTGCAATCAAATGTCCACAAGAATAACTTAAAGGGGAGGATATTTGTCTTGACTGATAGCTTTAGAGGATTCAGTCCATAATTGCTGTCCGTTTGTGCTTTGGTGAACCATCATGGTGGTGGGAGTATGTGGTGAAAGAGACTCTTTGCTCACAGAAGAGAAGAAGCAACAGGAATGGGGTAAATCAAGATACAGCTCCAAGGACACGGCCCTGTTACCCTCTTCCTCCCAGGACACCCCACCTGCCACAGTTATGCCATCTGCCAGGGGTCTAGTCAGACTTCCAAATTACCAATGGATTAAAGTATTCATTAAGTTAAAACCCTCATGATCCAACTGCTATTTAAACTGTCCACGCAGATTACCCAGAGGTGTTCTTTACTAATCTCCTGAGCAATTGTCAATCCAATCAAGTGGCCATGCGAACTTAACCAACACATATATAGAAGTTTTAGAAAATGGTGGTAATTTCCAGAAGATGGAAGAATTGGTACCTAGAGGCGCAGAAAAAGGTATTGGAGGCGACATATCTCTTTTTCAGATAAATAACCACAGTTACTCCAATTCCTTCTTTGATCTTGGCACTTCTACTCTCCTGACTCTGTCTTATCACAGGCCCTATTTTCTTTCCAGGAGTTGCTTTCAGTCTGTTTTGCTCACTGTGTATTTCACAAGCCCACACAGTGCTTGGCTCAAACTATATCATCCATACGTTATTTGAATGAAAAAAAAAAGAAACAAAAATAAGAATAAAAGTATAGTCTATGATTACTCCCAAATCTTCAAGTTGAGTGACTAAGAAATTTATGTCTTCATTCAGAGAAATAGAAAATCAAGTTGGGAAGAGTGATACATACCTGAAAGCCCAGAATGGGGGCTAACTGAAAGGTAATGGAACTTGTTCCCACAGTATTCCCCTGAGGCTCTGGTGGTACTTAATAACATTTAGTGGAGGAATTCAAGACTGTTTTTCAGAAATATAACCAAAACCACATATACACTCCATTTCAGATTTATCTTCTCACACACAAAAATTAAATCTGATGAAAAATGAACAAGGAAAGTGGAAATGCATTTAAGGCCAAAAGAAAAGGAAAGGAAGGGAGGAAGGAAGGAAAGAAGGAAGAAAAGAAGGATGGATGGAAGAGAAAAAGAGAAAGAAAGAAGGAAAACAGAAAGAAAAGAAAGAAAGAAAGAAAAGAAAAGAAAAGAAAAGAAAAGAAAAGAAAAGGAGAAAGAAAAAAAGGTTAGAAAATGGTTAGAAAAATCCCATAGAATGTCAAAGTAGCATGTAGAAAAATTCCTCAAGCCTAAACTCTGGAAATGGCCCATATGCCCTGTAAGGATTGGCTTTCTGGGTTTCATTCTCTTCCCACTGTTCTGCCCGGCCCAGCTAGCAGGGCTCTCGACTCACTGGCAGTACCCCCAGCAGACATAAATTAGCCCTCTCCAGCCCTTTTCCCCAGCAGAAATGACTGTCAGACTTTGGAACACCAAGTCCCAAGTGGACACAGACTTTGCCACATTTACTGTTTATCATAACCAAGGGTAGAGAACAAAGCCTGGCTTAAAGTAGGTGACTAATATTTGGGGGTGGAGGGAGAAAACATTAACACAAATAGAACCAAACATCTTGGAAGAAAAGTAAAAAAGTATTAACAAGAAAGAGAAGAGGAGAAGCTGAAAATAGGGCTCTGGCCCCTGAAGAAGAGGCTGCAGTGTGCAAAGAATGGAGCCTGTGAGAACCAAACTAGACGAGCTGTTCTGTTTAACTAGAGTGGTGGGGGCTGGAAAGACGCTACAAAGAGCTACAGAGACAGGGGCCCACAAAACAGCATGTATTTTCAGGTCTAGAATATTCTTAGCTATTGTAGGTGGGTTCTGATACACATCTTCCCACCACACTATATTGATTTTCCTCCTTCAGTGGTGACACAAACTAGAGGGACTATTTTAAACTGCCTGTATTTTCAGAAAGAAAAAAAAAAAAACTTGCCCATGCGTACTTAACAGTGGAAAAATCACCAGTACTGATAATTGAGCACTGAGGCCCTTTTTATGCAGTAACATATTTATTTACACAACCACGCACCCAAAAACATTTTTGGAAGCCCAGAGGCCATGAGTTGTCAAACCTGAACATTACTTAACTCATACTCTTGTCCTTGTTCCCTGGTTTCATTTGCACAGGATATACTTAAGACATCCAAGAGGAAAACCCAATGTGTATAACATTTTGAAGCTCTAGATTGTGGGTGACATTCTAATTACTAATAATTCTCATGATCCTGACAGAAACTTGCAAATTATAACCTAGATATTTTTGAGATGCCATACATAAGATTATATATGCTCCTGAGGGATTCCACTTAAACAATCATTTTAATTCACCATTAATGCTACTTATATACTAAAGAAAATATTTTAGAAATTACTCCTTTTCCAAAGAACTCCATATTTGTCATCTCAGTCCACACAACAAAACAGAAAATGTTTGCCATGTTTCTCAAGCTAGTTTTAAACATTAACATTGTTTATTGAAAAAAAAACAGTGTTTGTTATACTTAATCTAGTACTAAACAAAGATTTTATTTTGTTTTAATTCTCACATAGGTGCCTTAACAGCACTTTGGAGGGAATATTCATAACACAATCATTGATACTAAAAAGCCTGCTATCCCTTCACATCTGGTCAACTCGTCCAACTACATCACTTAGTTCACATGCTGCCCAAAATCCAGGACTGAGTCAGAGGACCTCCTAGGACAGATACAGTCATCACCAGGGCCACATGCATCCCTCGCAAGGTGGGGTCCTCATAGCCATGCCTGACACCCAGCTCTAATGTACTAGATTAGATAGTTTCCTCGCCCAGTTATAGTGTGCATGGTGGGTGTGGAGGACGGGGGTTTCGGATGAGAGAATGTCTATGAACGCATTTGACGAACTATAAAGTTATACAAGAAGTGTAAAATGCTATTTTTATAGGTCACAATAATAAAAGCCAGTCACCAAACTAATATTAATTTGGACTTAGCTTGATTTATGGTGAAAGGCAGTCTAAAGGACAGTTTGCAAAGTTCTATCAAAAATTACTAATCTCTCCTCAGAAATTCCTTGTCAGATATTATACAAAACCTCTTGTCGTGGGGAAATTCCTGTTTTAATTGGATATATGAGTATCACTTTTTTGTTCTGTTAAAGCAGGAAAGTGGAGCCATGAAGGTTATCAGGGCATTCAATGAAGCATTTTCTGAACACAATATGACTACAGTTGAAACAAAATAACATGTGTGCCAAATTGCACACAGCCATAAACTACTTGAGTACTGAAGGCAGAGGCAAGATCTGCATGCCTAGACTAGACCATGGAAAGGTATGTTAACAGTGTAGAGAGGGAGGGGTAAGGCTGTCATTGGAACTAGAGTACAGCAGCAGCATTTTAGCTCACTAAAGCTACACAAAGACACAGCACAGGATTAACTATGTCCCTGTGTTCTATCTTAGGTACTGCAATGTGCAAATACCTTATCTGATTCCTGTTTGAGCAGTACAATGGACAGAAATTATTTTATGAAAACTTTTAAAGATCTCCTGAATTCCAAGAGACATTTCAATGGCATCCCCTATCCATACAGAAGATAGCAATGTGTCTGGATAGAAAGTACATAGCATTGCTTTGAAGACTGTCTGTGACCCCAAAGCAGATCTCCACTTAAAGAAGTTTGGCTTGTGGACATTCTCAGATTGGTAAGGAGATACTAGAGGGCTTGACATATCTCCTGGGTCATAGTATTAAAAAAGCCTCCTTCGTGCCAGAGAGACAAGTGCTTAGGACCCGTTTTGATTTCTCAGCCTTTCTTGTATATTTCTGTGAAAATCATTACCTTGTATTGCAGTTACTTGAGCCTAGACATTAAGAAATAAAGGATAATGTCACCTGAGCACAGATATAAATCTGATGCAGTGACCGGTTTCTATCTGGTCAACTGGTGTTTCATCCAAAAGTGATGTTTCCAAATGCTGCCCTTGGGCCTGGAGAGACTGAAAAGATGGCTCCACAGTTAGGAGTTCTTGCTTGTCTTCTAGAGAACCAGCACCCATGTTGGGTAGCTCACGATGCCTATAACTCACAATGCGTATAACAAGGGACCTGACATTTTCCTGGGCTCCACTGGCACACATGTGTGCACTGGCACCCACCCATCCACTCTAAACACACACACACAGAAAGAGAGAGAATTAAAAAGTAAATATTGGGATGCTGTCTTTTACTTTTTCAGCATCTAAAAATTTTGAAATTCCTTTTCAAATTTATAAGACTAAAAGTATATTTGCAAAATTCCTCTTACAAAGGGAGGGAACAGGACTTAAAAAATTAAAAAAGATACCATCTCAACCCACGATGCAATTAATTGCTAAAACAAAAGAATGTAGTGATCGGTGACACAAGAGATCACCATTTCAGTTTCTTAATTAGAGAGCACAACCTCCAGCTGATTCTCATCAAAATATAAGCCACTGCAAATGAAAGTCCGTGGAGAGTTATTGAAGGATGAAGGGCTTTCTGTCAGCTGCCTTCACTGCTCAGCTTCCCTTATCTCCACCACCAGACCTTTCCCACCACAGTTACACCGAACCCAGCTTGGCCTGTTTTCACTCAACCACATTATTCACACACTAACAATGAGAAAGGATATTATGTTGTAAAAGTCCTGAGAAGTCAGCCACAATAATAACAGTCTGTTGAGTACTAGGATCTCTACCTTGGCATACTGTTTGCTATGTGAGAACAGGAAGTGGGAGGCTCAGTCAGATGGTGGTAACACAAAATTTTCTTGACAAACTGATTTGCTTTCCCCTTATAAACACTGTATCTTATGTAACTAACATCACCTGCAAGAAAACTCAGAAGCAACTCTGTATCCTCCTTGAAGTGCCAATGTAGACCTAAGTTTCTGTCCCACCCAGTATCACAGTCATTCAGTCCCAAATAAACACACAGAGGCTTATAATGATTACAAACTGTTTGACCTATTATCACAGGTTTATTATTAACTAGTTCTTACAACTTAAATTGACCCATAATTCCTATCTATGTTTAGCCATGTAGCTCGATACCTTTTTTCAATGAGGCATTCTCATCTTGCTTCCTCTGCATCTGGCTGGTAACAGACTCTTTCCTCTTTCCAGAGTTCTCTTAGTCTGGTCACCTCACCTATACTTCCTGCCTGGCCACTGGCCAATCAGCATTTTATTAAACTAGTAAGAGTGACAGATCTTTACAGTGTACAAAAGCTTATCTCTCAGCAGTCCCAGCTTGAAACATGAATCCCATGGGATGGACTTGTTCTTAGATATCAATTACCTTCTCTTCCTTTTTTTCTCTTTTTTTCCTTAATTATTCGAGTTAACATGGATTTCATTATGGCAGTTTGTACACACATGTTCATTTTCCTTTATTCTAATTCATCCTCCTCTTCTGTTTCCCTCTTCTGTGGTCCCTTGGCCTTTTCTGGTTGGTTCTGTTCCTTATACCAGATAGTTCTCCCATTTTATTTTCATTGTCTTATGTGGCTGCATATAAACTTCATGTGCTTTTTCTTGGTAGGGTGGTTATTTGCTGAGGGATAATTCTCTTGTACTCTGTAAAGATTTGTCACTTGTACAGGTTTAATGCCAAATGGCCAATAGCCAGGCAGGAAGTATAGGCAGGGTGACCAGATTAGGAGAATTCTGGGAAAAAGAAAGGCAGAGACAAGCCAGATGGAGAAGAAGCAAGATAAGAATGCCTTACTAAGAATGGTATCAAGCCACATAGCTAAACGTAGATAAGAATTATGGATGGTTAACTTAAGTTGTAAGAGCTAGTTACTAATAAGCCTGAACGATAGGCCGAGCAGTTTATAATTAATACAAGCCTCTGTGTGTTTATTTGGGACTGAATGGTTGTGGGACAGGGTAGGAAAGAAACTTTCATCTGCAGTTATTTATTAATTGAATATATAGCTGGTATTTCAAGCTGAAAACCAGACATAACTAGTTCACCTGAAAGGAGAATGCTAATTTTCTAAAAATATATAAATTATAAGATTAAAAATCTTAACAATATTTAGCATTATCTGATATTTCAAAGATATATAAGTGTTCCTGAAAAGTTGATGATACAAATTATCAGTTTACAATTGGTAGTAAAATATCAGTCTATAATGACAAATACTGATTTTTTTGGTTTCTTTACTTCTTAATGAACATATGTCAATAATTGTAAAATACATACAATGTTACTGGGTACTTGATTCTATGACAAAGAAGGCTTCACCTATGTTAAGAAAGCATACACCCAACTACAAACCACAACCTCACTAGTCATCAGAAGGAGCCAATGTTCATCAAGCAGGCCTCTTACCTCTTTGTAAAGACAAAGAGAGGCATAGGAACTAGAGCATGGAATCAGTTGTCCACTGTACTTGCTTCTCATTTGAGTCTTCCTAACCATTGATGTAGGTGGCTGAGAACAGACTGCTGCTGTCATAAAGCACCACAGTGTAAAGGCTGAACACAGTCCAGTTGTGTTCTATGTGAGACCTGTGGCTGGGAATCCTGACTGGTGACGAGGTGTTAACAGAGGCAACTCCAAGAGCTCTTGAGAAGTCGGCTGCATTTTCCCACTCTACTCTCATACCCGCTACTCCCTGTTTGTTACCACCATCTCTCATTCTAACAGAACTGAAAATAGATGAAGACCTTATTTGGTGACGAGTGAGAAGTACTGCTGTAGTCTCACGTTCTTTGTCAGATGCTCTTGCCAAGCCTCTGCTGCTGGCAAACACAGAGAGCCACAACAGGGCTTCTAGCTATGGCAGGAACTAAGAAGCCCTTCTCTATCCCATGCCAAATGAGGTCCTAAGGAACATCAGCCAGGACTCTACCACCGTAGCTCACACATAGAGATGTGCCAAGGGAACCAACCTGAAGCTTAAAGCTAGAAAACACCGTAAGACAGGAAAGAGAGGAAGGGGAGGAAGAGGAGGAAGTGGTGGGGTGGAGGGAAGGAGAGGAGGTGGTGGTGGTAGATGTAGGGGTAGCAACCAACCAGACTCTACATTTAGAATTCAGGTCAGCAGAATGACGCATAAGCATAGGAGGGGGAGAGTTGACCCATAAAGAGAACCTCCGGCTTCTGTTGCACAGACAAAGCCCATATCTCCTCTCACCTAAGATTATATAGGAAATAAACATAAAAAAAGTAAAACCCCAACATGTTGAAGCACAGATAATCGCTTTTAATATGGTGGAAGGAAATAAAGTTAAAAAGCAAGTTGTGCGGTATCTTTAGTGAATTATGACCTTTAAAAGTCAGTCTTGTAACTAAATGTACGAATGAATTACACTCACTGGCGTACGCTGGCACCTGCCATGATGCACAGCTCCAGATAGCCATGAGAAGCGAAGGCATGAAGAGGGGTGTGAAGGGATCAGACTTACGAGAGGGCTGTAGCAGGCTTTGCTTATATTAATTTCAGAAAGTACAAAAAATTTTTAGTAAAATGGTTTTCATAAGTATTTAATATTGACAACATTTAGGATATAAGACACTTAAAGAAAAGTATGACCCCTTCCATATGGAGAATGAATGTGTCTATTCTCCTGAACTCTTAGTTTTTAAGGACATAAAAAATTCATTTAGATTATTAAAATCCCATATATAAAAACTTTATTAATATAGACAATTCAACAAGCTATCAAGGCCCATTGTGACTGAATGATCAACATTTCCTGGTATTTTGAAATAAGCATATCTAATTGCCCGTTTTAGAAGCCGGGTGTGGTGGCACATAGATTAGTTCCAGCACTCAGGAGGCAGAGGCAGGAGGATGCCTCAGAGTTTCACATCAGCTTGATCTACATAGAGGGTTCCAGACAAGCCAGGGCTACACAGTGAGACTGTGTCTCAATGGGTGTATTTGGAGGGGGGTGCAAGAGCCTTAGGGTAGTCAACCGACAAACTGGGTTTTGGACACAGCTTTTCTACAAAAATATGACTTTCAAAGTCATTTAAACCCCTTTTGGCTGTTTCATGATCTGAAAAAATATCACGAGGATTTGACTAGGTAATCGCAAAAATAGCTTCCAATTCAATTACTCTGTTATTTAAATTATATTCCAGCATGAAAGATCCTAGGAAAGACATGCATTTGAAAAACTGCCCCCTGCCAATATCCCAAGATCCACTTACTCCCATAATAAATAACTGAAATATGACTATAAGACTAATATAATTAACTCCTAAAGTAGGTCACAAATGCTAGCATGCCAAAGAATTTAGGTTCCAACCTCAGAGACATTTCCATGTTCCAAACTCCAGAGTCTGATTCAGAAGGGCTGGGCTGGGCATCAGACATCTGCAATTTTAACCAGTGCTCCACATGCTGCAAGCACTAGTGGTCTGAAAATTACAGCTTGAGAAAACCTGCTTTAAAAATCAGATGCCAGTCAAAATGAACCTTAGATGTATACTCTCCTAAATCTGGGGCCAGGGTACCCCTCAGTGGTAGAGGGACTGTCTCTCATATTCCATTCCTGCCACCCCCAAAAATACAAAAACAAATTTGAAGGTAACTTCTTAGAGGAAATGTAAAGAAATGGCATCTATGAATTAAAGTCAAGGTAGTACTTAGATGTGTAATAGCGATCTGTTAAATAGATAATAAATACTACATGTATTTCTGAGGGGCTTAAGTTTATAGAATGACTCACAGTGTCTTAAATTAATAGTTTCAAAAATTAACAATCATTTCTTTTCAAGACAAGGTTCCTCTGTGCTTCTCTGGCTGTCCTGGAACTCGCTCTGTAGACCAGGCTGGCCTGTAACTCAGAGATCTACCTGCTTCTGCCTTCTGAGTGCTAGGATTAAAGGCATGTGCCACCACTGCTGGGCTAATAATCCTATTTTTATGCAGTGAGAAAATGTCTATCAACAACTGTTACAGGAAACATAAAACTTTACACATTTCAACTATTAAAATAATATAAAGAAAACTTAAAATGTAAAATAACCCAGACATTTATTTCAGAAACTATTTAAAATAACATTAATACACATATGACCATTGTAAGACTTTATTAGCATATATTAAATATATCAAGAGAGCTTCATTAGGAGATTTTAATACATGTTGATACTATACTATGTCCACACTCTTGTTACCCATTCCAAACCTTCATGAATCATGGATACTCATGATGAGACAGTCATTGCTGGAATACTTAAATTATACAATGTAAGCCAGTTTAACGACTTCACATGTGTATTGATATGTGTAATTCATATGTGTATTCATTCTATCAGTTCTGGTCCTCAAGAGAACATTACCCACATATGTCAATATCTGTGTCTGAATTCTGCCTCTGTAATCCCAGTGCTCTTATAAGGAGGTGTGTGGCCGAACAAGAGAATCCCAGAAGCTCTCAAGACAGCTAGCTTAACGTACACCACTGCAAAGAATAGAGAGACCTTGTCTTGGCATGTGAAGTGGGCATCTGACCTCCACATGTGCACTTGAGGTAAACACACACACACACACACACACACACACACACATGCACACATGCAATCAAAAAGATAAAAAGGAAATTAACTAATGGATTTTAGAAACTAAGCAATGATAATACTTAAGTACTAAAAGCAACTAATAAAAATGACAGTATTTCAGGACTAGCAGTGAACTGCGACATCTTGTTAGCTCACTTTTCTCATTTTCTATTAATGGTACCAGTAATCAACAATGGAATGACTGAATTTCTTTGCTTTTATATTTATACATATATAACCAGTGTATTGAGTTTATACCAAAAGAAAGTGGTGCACTGCATGAAGAACTCCTAGTGTGCTTCAGGAAATCATTTTGTAATAATTAGAATATTTTCAGAAAGAGGAATAATCATTTGTAAGATTAATCCTCAGACACCAGTTCTACTTTGGATGAGCATGCAGCTAAGTTGGAAGGCTATCAATACTTGTTCTTTCAATGAAATCCATATTTGTTTATAAGACTGCCAAATGGCTACTCTGGGCCTAGTTTACAGTACTCAGATAGATATGTTGCCTCTGATTCTGAAGATCTAATAAAAGAAACAGTACAGTTTTAACCAAAGCTGACCTGACCATTACTGTCAACTCCTGAACAAGAGCCACACCCTGCATGCCAGTCCCATAGAGAGAACAAGCCTCCTTCTGGGCAGGCTTAGCAGTGAAGGCAATGTTCCATTTTCAACCACCTAGGATAAATGCTTTAATTTTTTATTTTTATTTTTTTTGGGTGGGATTGTAGTTTAAGATGGGGTTTCTCTGTATAGCCCTTGCTGTCCTGCAACTCACTCTGTAGACCAGGCTGGCTTCGAACTGAGAGATCCTCCACCCTCTGCCTCCTGAGTGCTGGGACTACACTTTAAATACTCTTCCCTTTGGCTCCTTAATTCACCCTTGCTCTGCAGCACCCATCTCACATACTGAGTCTTGTTTTGAGAGACAACATTTTATAATTACTGTGATGATTAATTGTGATCCTTAACTTGTCTGGGTGTGAAGTCAACTAAGAGGACCGGGTCCCAGGGAAAATCAGTGTTCTTTGCTTGCCTATCTTTGTTCCTTGCTGGACCTATTCCATTAGAACACATCTATAGAATGCGTCTATTCCATTTCTGTTGTACCATCCCCTGCTGCCATCAGAAACCAGTTTATTCAGCCTTCTAGTATGGACTGAAGACTCTCCAGGAAACCTCCCAGCTTTCTCTAACCGGCTAGGACTGAGCAGCGACCAGCTTCTTAGTCAGGTGTACATTTATTCATTGCTGGACTACCCAGTCCATATCACGTAGGCCAATTTAAGACAGCTCCTGCTGTAATGTGTTCATTCGTACTAGCTCTGTTCATTTGACTAATAGTCTAGCAGTCTGAGTAAAAGACACATTTATCAAAAGCAACTATGCCTTGCTACAAAACAAGCCTTGGCCCTGGCACATTAAATGGAAGACTAAATTACCTGCTAATTGGAACAGCTCCATCTGTTGACTACTGTGTGTCAGTCGAGTAAAGTGTGTTCTGCACCT
Organism: Chionomys nivalis; assembly: GCF_950005125.1. NCBI lineage: Eukaryota > Metazoa > Chordata > Mammalia > Rodentia > Cricetidae > Chionomys > Chionomys nivalis. The sequence goes on from NC_080091.1 coordinate 87,571,940, forward strand.
TTATTTTTCCCCAAATCATTTTCCTGTATTTTTGCTGTATAAAGATGAAATGTTACACAGATGAGGGATTGTCCCATAATAAACGACTGTTACTATATTATACACGTATGTCAAAATATGCTTCTTGGTATCAAGATATGGGTCTGTTTCTTCTAAGAATTTAAATTAGTGTCTTAAAGATGATCATTTACTACAGTATTCCTCAAACTGGGGTGAGTACGAAAACAGGAAATAGGGACAGATGAAATCAATCATGGACAGCCACTGTGACTATAGTCCTTGATGCATACTGATTACCACACAAAGATACTGAGCGCTCCTGTCTAATGTCCTTGATGCATACGGATTACCGCACAAAGATACTGAACACTCCTGTCTGTCAACAAAGAGAAAAACAGCTTGGATGCTACTTTATTTTACCTTGAAAACTCGTGTGAATACAGATAAGCAAACTTGTTTAAAGGAAATGCACTGCTGACACTTTTTTATTTGTAGCAATTTTGTCCTATAAATTGCCACAAAAACCACACAAGCAAAGGCCGGACCATTGCTCCTGGAGGAAATACAGGGTCTGGTTCCTCGAGACTTGGGTCAAGTCAGTTTCAGCCCATCAGTATCTGACCGTGGTTTAAGTTCGCAAATTTAAAGGTTGCTTGTTTTAAAGGCCATGCCTAATCATGTAAGTCAAGCCTGCGTGGAGCTTCTATAACATGCGTGTTTTCTCATTTAAGGACACTAGAGAGCACTTGAGCAACACCCACAGGGGCTATTTAAATAGGCCAATCACCAACAGAATCAAAAACCTAAATAAATAAAAAAATAAAATATGCCTTTCACTGAACGGGCTTCCTGAAGATGGTTGTTACGCACGCGAGAGCACAAAGATAAGCAGGTCACCACTTTGTTTGATTTCTGATAAGAAATAGATATGTGATTTAAAATTCTGTGGTTTGGTGTGACTATTAAAATCCATGGGCATTTATTCATTCACTCATCCTGGGGGGTACAGATAAAGCTCAAACAAACACATTTAAAATGTGGAACCCACTAAGAGTGAGGATCACTGTAATTCAAAGTAACTGTTATATTCATTGTATTTCTTGATTTTTTTTTAATGACAAACATGCACTTACAAAACAACTGCATTTTAAACACACACATATACACACATATGCACACACACAAAGTGCATTTGGCAATTCAGACAGAAATCTGTGCTTTCTGTTTACCCTACAGGTAGCTACATAAACTCCATCCTGAGTTTCTCTGCTTTCTCAGAAGAAAGGAGCTCCTAACTGGCAGCTCTTCCAGACAGTATGTGATAGTGAAGAGCTGCTAGACAATACAGAATAAATGGTTGAATTGTCTCCAATAGTAAGTTTTCCCAGACTATCACATTAGGAAACATTCTTCAATATCGACATAAAGTAAGTCTGACATAAGTGTTTCATAAGCAACGCTAACTTTTCACTAAATCTCATCAGGAAAGGCAAGCCTTCAGAAAGAAAATTAGTTTCTTAGTTAAAAATCAGCATGAACAACATCTATGCCACCAAACCCACCATTATATCAAAGACTTACCAACCAACTACCTAAAATATTCTCAAAGAAACTCTACAACACTAATGAAGCACAAAAATGATCAAAGAGCAAGTTTCTATCCACGGACTTTATATCATACAGGAGAATCCAACTTTTAGACATTGTGATGCAGACATGGCATCATCTAAATATGTGTTGGGCTGCAATTCTTGGATGTATGAGGCGCACGAGTTATAGGTTCTTACCCTTAATTGAAAAGTATTTTGTAATTTGCACTACAATTTACTCTCAAATAAATGAGTAGGTTGAGGGGCTAATGCAGAAGATTTTGTGCAGGAGCTATGTGGTCAACAATACCACCAGTTCCAAAGGTCACAGGCAGGAATCCACACTGGCCCACTATGAACCAATCCTCTGGCCATGACAAGAGAACACTACCAGTAAGAGGTCAACTCTGTAAAGACCTGTGGCTTCTTCATTAACAACAATGCAACCTAGAAGGGAAGAAAATAGGAATCTTTTCTAGTCTCTCAACCACTGGGTGATGATATATAATAACAACTATGGCATGCTAACAGTAGAAATGGCACCAACACTGTTAAGGGAAACAGATACTAAAAGTTTCCTGGTGACACAGGATACCCCATCTCTCAGGTTGGCCTGGGACTGGCCTACTGTGAATGCCAAAAGCTCCAGGAAAGCCCAAGGCAAATGAAAAGAACTGATCGTCCTCTCTGCATTCCATTTTAAGAATCACAGTACTAAAATCATGATCAAAAGATCAGCTGATTAAACACCCAAATGTCAGCTAACAACAACCATGCCTTCTAGAACCTCAAGGTGCCCTAGCTCTTGCCTGTGTTCCAGTCACAGAATACTCAATAGCAGTAGACTGGTTTGAAATCAACAGGACCTCAGCAGTACACGTCTAAGCTCCCAAGGTAAAGGCTTGATGTTATATTGGGCAAAGTCAAAATTAAGCTATATTTAATGTTTTGTGGTTTGGGACCTTGGGGTTAAGCCAACGTAACTTAATAAGTAGCTGTTGAAGCATATTATTTTTAAAAGAAAAGTAATACATGGAATTTCATAAAGTATTTTTTCACAAAGTACAATCAAAGGCTTACTCTTACAGTAATTCATTGTCTTGTGCAACAACTAACACTATTTAGTTTCCTGCAAAATAACACACTATTCAAAAACTTTACTGAATAAAGTATATTAACCCTGCTTTCTGATATTCAAGTGCCAAACCACATGTTTCGCCATCACTTTAGCTCCTTTCAGATGAAACTAGGTATGACTAAGTCATTAGTCAAGTAACGCGGTCATCTGTTTCCACAATTTTCCCTTCGTTGAGATGATCTGTTTCTTAAATGTTACATATGTGTATACATGTGAATTTACATGTGTGCAACAATGACAAGTCTGATCTTTTAATAATTCCTAGAATTAAAAATATCATATTTAGATTAAATTGTATTAAGAAATCACCACTGTAACCAACGGTTTTCTTTTGTATAACATACTCAACACTATTGAGTTGGCAACAGACATACATTTCAAGTTCAAAACATTTTTCTTACCATCTTTCTCACAAAATTAAATGTGTACCTACAGTTGCTATGTTACCAGCATGATCTTTACCTTGGCATAGTAATATTGTTTAAATAAATCACTTTCTGCAAAAATGTTTGCCGAAACCTTAAAATATATTTCCAAAAGCAACAATCCCTATGAGAAAAAAAAATGTGGCTCTCATATTGCAGTTTTCCTGTTTTGGTTATATTTTTACGTGTGTGTGTGTTTGTGTTGTGTTGTATAGGTCAGAGGTTTTTGTCAGGTGTCTCCCTCAATTGTCCTCCAGTTTACTGCTTGAGACAAGGTCTCTCACTGTACCTGGACCCAGCCAATTCCACTAGACTGGCTGACAAGCCCCAGGGGTCCTCTGTCTCCATCTCTTCAGCTCTGAGTTTACGGGTATGTGTTGTACCATCTTGGTCCTTCTATAAGTGCTAGAATCAAACTCATGAGCTCATACTGGCACAGTAACTATCCCACCAAGCCATCTCCCCAGTTCTTGTTTTTATTCTTCAATTGCCTTCAACCTCACTAAAAAAAAAGCATTTGTGAATATGAAAAGAATATGCCCAGCAGCACCAATGCAATTTCAGAATACAGATTAACACTGAACAGTTTTCTCTACTTCAAACAATGCTAAATGATGTATAATGAAATGTTTTTATAAATATTATAAGCTTCTCAATTTTGATAAAGGCTACTAGTTACTGTATAGATGGATAATTATGGGACAATAATAAAGAAGGAGCCAAACCAAGCAAATGAAAGCTGAATTTCATGGTGTTTTTCAAGCACACTGCAAATGAGAAAGAATGATCTGTCTCATAATCACGCAGCAAAGTCTAATAGAGTCTTATCCCTAAATGGCAATCTGGATGGCTGATTTATAAGAGAGACGCCACACCCACATCATACCAGTTTCTCAAAAGCTTAGCTTGCTCCTCACCAAGGCAGTGAAATTCTTGAAGTCACTTCACTCCTTGAAAATGCCATGGGTTTCTTTCTTGAAAGATGCAATCTGAGCATTTTAGCTCCACAGATGATGTTCTCTGAGTCCCAAACCGCTGACTTCCTGCCAAGTCACTCTTCCAAGAAGTTGGCTTGGCATGTCTCTCTGCACCTGCCTCCATCAGATGCCCAATCCCACCCTCTGCATCAGCTCAAGCAACCTCCGCAGGCGAGCGCACGAAAATATGTTCCTTTTGGACATATGTATGCTTCTCGCAGTACAGACTAGATACAGCACAGTGCAGCCAAAAAGCTACACAAGGTAAACGGATGCAAATGACTAGAGCTGGGGGAGTCTTCATCGACAATCAAGAACAAAAGAATTTCACCGAGTCTCAAAGAGAAGGAAAACTTCCCAATTTAGATTTCTACTTTAACTAGAATTCGGAAAATGGCATTTGTGTTTTTAACTTAAAATATTAGCATTCCATAAAATGATGCATATATCTTAGAAGTTCAGAGAAGAGATTTTTCATAATTATAAATATTTGGGTGACCAACACTGAATACAGTTTGATGATACACAAGCATTTTTAGCATGTTCAAATCGACCAAGAAGCTATTTCCCAAGTTTCTAATACCATAGATTATTTTGTCTATTTTTAGTGCGTCATATAAGTCAAACCATAGCATATGCAAACTTTTTATCTGCACTGGTTTTGACAGTCTCCACCCTGTGTGGTAGATCAGTAGTTACTTCTCACTGCTGAGTATCGTCCCATCATGTAAATGGAACATGTTTTAGGATTTTACTGATATTTTATATATCTTCTTTGTGAAATATTAGTTTCAATATTTGCCCATTTATATATGCGACCTTTCATGTTTTCATTTATGACATAAAGAAATTCTTTAAATGATAGTTGATACAAAAGTAATTTGTCAGAGAAAGGAAAGGAGGGTGGCGAGCAGGAGGGGGAAAGGAAGGATGTACCAGCATGCATCTGTATCCTTCTCTGTAATTATGCCTTCTTCAGTTAATATGCCTAGTAACTAACTCATCTTGAGAGCTGGGGCACAGGAAGTCATTTCCACCACTTACTCCCCCACAGATCTCTGCCTACTAATTCTCCTCAGTCACAAAAGGTCAACACACCAAGACTGTCTCCTTTAGAGCAGCCAGTTCATCTGTATCCTTCACAACCCTCCAATATCATTGTATTATTATATCTTCATTCACTCATTAAAACAAACAAAAGCCCTCCTTGTTGTATAGCTATCATGTGCCCACTGTTCTGCTGGGGGCAGGTTCCTAATATCATGCTTCCTTCACCGTCAAGCTTCCTTCCTAATGATAGAAATGTCTATCTACAGCTAAACAATGATTCAACTGACAGTAATTTTTATCTCATTTGGTACCATTGTAAATAATTTTCAGAATTTCTTAAGCATTTTAATCAATATTTCATGAAAGATATAGTAGTTAAATCCTTGTTCATAGTTGCTTCACTGCTGGACACTCAGGCACAATATGCCTTAAATAAATTAATATAATATTTACAGATACTATTTCCACTTGTGGGAATGTGAAATCCTAAAAGAACTAAATAAAGTAAGAGAGGAGGGAAAGAAGAAGGGAAAGGGAGGGAGGAGAAGATGGGGAGAGAGGGAGAAAAAGAAAGGGAGGGATAGAAAAAAAAGAAGAATACACACACACACTTCAGTTCCTTTTCAGATTTCTAAGCCAATGTAAACTATTTGTCGCTGCCTTCATGGAAGTCGCCATGGTGAACTAAGGAGGCACAAAGGTCATTAAGTGAATGAATTATTATAAAAATGTATTCCTCTAAGTTGGCAGCTATCATAATGATCTTCAGAATATCTAAGGATAACCATCAAACACCTCAAGGACATTTTCCAACTTAAATCTGAAACTGGATTTATAATTACCATCTGTTGAAAAGGCAATGTATTCACATGTGTATTTCTCAAACTTGTGAAATCTAAAGATTTATTTGTACTGACATATTGCTGGGTTTCTTCCATTCGTGTGTGTGTGTGTGTGTGTGTTTGTGCATGCGTGCATGTGCGTGTGCATGTGCAAGTGTTTTGCATAAATACATTTTAAAGAACTAAGGGGTCAGCTAACAGAGTCTTATATTCCTGAATGTTATATCCAATAAAAAGAGAGCCTAGTATAACTCCACAAGTTACATGAGACTGAAGGAAGCTCATGGACACAATTCCAATTCCACAGACCAGGCAACAAGGGAAACCATCTAAATCCCCTCCGATGAACAAGGCATAGACAGATGGGACTTTGTACAGCCATACCCTGGAATAGAAAGAAAGGGAGACCTAATAGATATGCAACAGAGAAGAAGCTTGGAAAGTGAAAGAAGCTGTCAGGAACAGCTACACTGTGATTGTGTTTCCACAAAATGTCTAGACTTGACAAATCCAGAGACCAACAACAGATGGGTGGTCTCCTTCAGTAGAAGAAAAAGGATGAGATAGAGGAAAGGGAAAGGACTGTTGCTGTGCACAGGGTTTCTGAGATGATAAAACCGTTCGAAAGTTGATTTGGGTGGTGGCTGAACATTTAGGGAAGATACTAGAAGCTACTAGATTTCAAGGAGATGAATTGGAGAGTGTCTATGTTATATATCTCTATAAAGCACTAAAAACAAATGCTGCCTGTGCTGGATAGGTTTATATCAACTTGACACAGGCTAAAGTCATCTGAGACAAGGGAGCCTTGACTCCATATCTCCATAAGATTGGCCTGTATGCAAAGCTGTAGAGCGTTTTCTTAATTAGTGATTGATGTGGAATAGCCCAGGCCATTGTGTGTGGTGCCATCCCTGGGCTGGTAGTCCTGGATTCTTATAAGAAAGCAGGCTAAGAAAGGCATAAGGAACAAGTCAGTAAGCAGCACTCTTCTGGGGCCTCTGTATTGGCCCCTATATCTAGGCTTCTGTCTTGCTTGAATTCCTGCTCTCCTTGCTTTTGAAGTTGAACTTTTATATGGAACTGTGAGTGAAATAAACCCTTTCCTCCCTGAGTTGCTATTGGCCATGGTGTTACAGCAATCGTAACCCTAACTAAGGCCAAGGACACCCCACTAGGGTACAGAGGGCATGGAATGGGTGTGTCTCCCATTTGTGAAGTGTACATCTGGGAGGGTATCGAGGGATGTGACCCAGGAGAAAAAGTGCTTCTCCTGAATTCAGCACCACAGACGAAGTGCAGTGTATCTCAGGCAACCAGCACAGCCAATAGAATGTTGTTAAAACCGGGGGCAGTTTCTCCACCCTCTTCACACCTCCAGTGAAGTTCGCCATCCTCAGTAATGGACATCCAGAGGATACAGATTTAATGCATCTATTTTCAGGGATTGAAACAAAAGAGATCCAACAAGACTGAAAAGTCACTTTTCTCAGTGAGACATCAGGAGCACTTGGGTGTCTACCACTGACTGACAGAAGACTTGAGTGAACTAGAATATATTAAAGTATGTGCCACAGAGTTTTGAGCCATGTCAAATCAGGAAGTTATGTGGTAGAAGCTACCTGGTTGATTCAGCAGTTCAACTTGACCTCAGGGACCTCAAGACCTTCAATCCTTCTACATTGCATCCCTGAATTCCAGTGGTGCTGTTCATAATGCTAGCAACATCTGGTCTGGGTTCCAGCTACTAACAGAATCACCCCCACGTTGGCGGGTAAATTAGAGGAAGGCACAGAGGCATGTTTCCCCATTTATCTTTGTAATCAAAGAGAAGTCTTTGCAAGTGTCCTCTTCGCAATTTCACTGTAGAGCAGCAATCCTCATGGGTTGTAACCCTTTGGGGGTTACTATCAGATATCCTGCATATCAGATATTTATAATTCATAACAGTAGCAAAGTTACAGTTATGAAGTAGCAATGAAATAATTGTATGGTTGGGGAGGTCACCTGTATCAAAGAATTCCAGCATTAGGAAGGCTGAGAACCACTGCTGTAGGTTCTGTTGGAATTCTATCACCTGTCCAAGCAAACCTTGGCAAAGGATATGAGACCTTCTAGAGCATCCCATGCTGCTCCTGATTAGCCTATAGAGCTGGTCAAAGCCGGTCATCTCCCTATGCTCACTGGAGCATATTACAGTGAACAAAATCAGGAAAGAAAAAAAGAAGGGGTCAAACCCTCACCTAATTCAGTGTGGTCACATTGGTATGAGTTATGATGTGGGATTCACCTCTGTATGCTGTGAATATGATTGATTAATTAATAAAAAAAATGGCTTGGACTGATAGCGTAGAATAGGTGGGGAAAACTAAAATGAATGCTGGGAGAAAGAAGGCAGTGTCAGGAAGAAGCCATGTAGCCCAGCCAGAGATAGACGTTAGAAATTTACCCAGTAAGCCACAGCCTTGGGGCAATATACAGATGAATGGAGATGGGTTAAATTAATATGTAAGAGCTAGCCAATAAGAAGCTAGAGCTAATGGGCCAACCAGTGATTTAATTAACAGTTTCTGTGTGATTATTTCAGGTCTGAGCTGCCAGGTGGCTGGGAAACAAACAAGCGGCCTCTTACTACAGAGGTAGAAGTATTAACCCCCATCCGGACAACAACAAAAGTGTAAGCAGCGTGTGCTGGAGGAGGCTCGGATACCATATATCTGCTTAATTACTGACTTGAAGCTGAGAAAACTGTGGCTCTCAAACAGTATGCTCCAGACAAATTCACAGGACAGCCATCACCACACTACTCAGTAAGTCACTACATGTCTCAGTAAAGGCTGAAACATCTATGGTTCAGGCTTCGCTCTTGGTTAGAAGACTGAACTAGCTAATATAAAATTCCGTATATTCCTTCTCGAGTTTGGCTTAATCACTCATGTAGAACACTTGCCCATAACCTCCTCCCTTCTCCTTCGCAAATTTGCCAACTCAAACTTAAAACCTATAATTGATGTTTTTAAATACCAAGAAAAGAAACAAACAGTAATTTTCATGAGTGAAAGAGCCTTTTGCATGACTCACACAACATAGTGAAGAAAGTAAATTCAGTCTAAAGTCATTCTAAACACGAGTGTTAGTTTCTGTTTCTCTCGTATTCTTTACTCCCAGCTCTTCTCTCATCAACACATGCAAATGTTCCTAGGTCTAAGTACAAGAACAGACTACAGCTCAGACTTGGGCTCTAAACCCTGTCAGACTTTAGCAAATGAATACCAGTAGCTGAGAATTCTGACTGCTTTTTCTCTGCTGTTCTTCTAGGGGCAACATGAAAAAGCAAAAGGAGCAGGCTGAAGAAGATGATATAGAGAAGTGGGAGGAGCCAGTAATATCCAATCACAGTCCAGTTCTTCCTCTCATTTCCCTTCTGACCTATTTTTGTGCAGTTTAGTATTGATTACCCAGATGGATACAATTGCAATCTAAATTTACTTGACTCTGAGCAGAGCTTCAGTCAGCTGCAAGTGTGGTTAGCAATCTCTTAGGCAATGACAGCAACATGTGAGTCGGAGCATCCTCTCAATACCACATTAGAAAATTACTTCAATGATGTGATAGCTCTCAGATTTTTCTTGAGTTCAGAACTAAGTGAGGGTGAAAATGAAAGGACCTAAAGAGTCCATGACGGCTCCACTACATCTTAACTATCTCTTTTTCATCTACTTGTTTTGTTTAACACAATGAAAGGCAAAATTGGTGACCCAAAGCAGCAGCTGTCAAATACTGTAATTATCTTTGCTTCTAAAAGGAAAGTAGAGAGATACTCACAGAGATCATACCTACAAAATGTACCCACTTGTCTCTAGGGACCTGGAGAGCCTACCTTAGTGTCTGCCAAAAACATCACATTGCTACTTAAAAACACTTTTCACCAAAGACTCTGAACCTATTTTTTTATACAAGTAATTTTAAGAAAACTTCAATGGGGACCTATCTTATCATCTCTCTTCCTATTTTACCCACCCTGTATCCACTTTTTTGTGGCCCCCACTTAATCACAAGGGTGTGCTCCCAGGACCCCAGTGAATGTCTGAAACCATAGAGTGTACGTAACTGCGTAAGTACATGTGTTTGTCCTAATACAAGCACACTCACAATCAAGTTTAATGTGTAAATTAGACACAGTAAAGCGATTAATGATAAATAGAATGGTTTTAACAGTGCACTGTAATAAATACTATTTACCATTTATTGATTATATCTGAAAATTTCTATTTAATATTTTCACCACATTTGATCAATAACTAAGAATAGGAGTCATGAAGAAAAAGGTGAGATTGCACTCTTCATCCAGAGGAAGCTCCAGAATATAAGGTCATTCAAGGTTCTGTATTTGTATGGGCTTTTCTAAGCTCCAGAGAAGGTACTAGCATTGTCCTTATGCCATTATGTATATTTTATGCTTAAATTTGCAAAGATAAGACAGTTTTATATCAGCTGCTTAAGATGGCTATAGCTTTACTCTTGCTTTCCTTCTACCACACTTGTCCTGGTTTGAAGGAACACTAGTAGGCAGTTATGAGATTCGCACATGTAGGAAGTAAGCTTGGAATACATTTAGGTTAGAGTTGGGTGAAACATATACCTTTAAGAGCTGAGTTGATGCAAAGTCTGCTTCCTTGCCATCAATCGCTCCATGAGTGTTGAGCTCATAGGCAAGTCCTGCCATTCTACTCTAGAATATTCCAAACATGCTGCTTCTATTGCTCTCAGTCCTAACACAGATTCAGCCTATCACATCACACCTGGGAGTCCAGGACCTCCTTAGAGGGTCCTCCTTCCTCTTGTCTCTATGAGCAAGGTGGGTTCTCCTTATAAAGCAGAGCATGCAATCTCACACATCTGTTGGAAACCCTCTGGGGCTTCACTATGCGATGGTTAAAGATTCTGCCTTGCATTTCAATCTAGGTCTGGCCTTTCCCAATGCATTTGACTTTGTATTCTGACACTTCCCCAATGCTCACTGATCTCAATGGCTTCCTCTAGCTGAAATGCTTTGCTCCCTAATTCTCCTGATTTCCCACACATCAGCCACTTTACCTTCAGCCCTTGACCTTCATGTCATCTCTTCCTTGCCACACATCCTAGGAAGGACTCAGTCACTCCTTATCAAATCATCCTGGTTTACAGGCATCTCTTCGCCTTCTGTCAGTGGCATGGTGTTCTTGACTGTTTATTGGTTTACTGTCTCTCCCTAGAAACCTCATCTGTCTTCTATATCATTGAAGTTCGTCTACCCAGAAAAGCAGCCTGGAATCTTTTCCCTGGTCCTTGGTACATTTTTAATGAAAAATGATACCAACAACCAAGGTGAAGTTACTGTACAACTGTCCCCAAATCTCCAGTCCTTATTCCATCACAACTGAATATTTTACCATGCTCATGGAAAGGCAGTGATTGATGACCTCAGAGAATAATCCCTAGACTTTCACTAGGGAATAAATACTCATAAAACTTGTTGTGATTGTACCACTGAAGAATGTCTGTGGTAAACTATAATCCGTGGTCAATGATCTACTTTTACAAATGCAGAATTGATGAGACTTCTCCCAGGTCCAAGTTGGACAGGCTCTGCCATCCAACCCTCTCTCTCATCCGCTTGGCAAGAAAATAAAAACCTTGGTGATGGTTCCAACAGAGAACGCAGGCAGATAAACACCAGTGCGTAAATGGTCCTACCCATTGTTACCCCAGAGAAAGGGCAGAGAGGAGGAGGAATGGGAGGAAGATGGGAGGGAACAGCTGGAAGAAAGGGAATGAAGGAAAGGAAGGAAGAAAGAAAGGAAATAAGGATATGAATGTGGAGGCGAAAGAAGGGAGGATAGCATAAGGGGGAAAGAGAATGAAGCAGACAAGATGTTCAAGAGAAATCCTCAAGCAGGGCAACACATATTTGCCTGTAAAGATCGGCTGCAAGCAAGAGAAAGGATACATACTCTTCTCTGGAACCATCTACAACCCTTTGGGACTGTCAAAGCCTCTTGCTAGCCAAAGAAGTTGGTCAGGTGTCCACAACTGTAAAGGATCAAGTCTGACCCAATCCTGGCTGGGATTACAAATTCCTGAAGTCAAGAAATACCTAGAGCAAAGTGAATGCCTGGCCAGAGGGAGTTCGAGCTACTCAGAGCAGATGCGGCAGGGTGGAAGTGGGGGTGGTCATGAAAAAAATTACAGATTTCTCAATAACATCTGAGGCCACTTATTACTAGCAGACTCCAAAATGGTAGCAAACCATGAGTGTAATAGATTAGCAATCAAAGAAAATATGCAAAAGCTAAATTTCAAAAGATAGGCGTGGAGGCGCAGTGGAAAAGCTAGCACTGGTCTGGAGCCAGCCACTTAGAAGTAGGGCCAGCACCACTTCATGACGTAAATAGAACATTTTCAGACCCAGAACACTGTAACTACAGACACAGCACAACGACACTGGAAGGAAAAAGAGAGTTTGTTGGAGTAAGCGGTCCAAAATCTTTTTCTAAAATTTGAAGGAACAAAACCAAAGCCAAATCCCAGTATGTTTTGAATAAGGGTTTTCAAAAGTCAATTACAAAGTATGCAGATGAAGGAAATACAATCTACCCATTGTGCTCATATGTAAATGAGGCGTGGTGAGGAATTCTAGACAATTAAAGAGCAAAATCTTTAAAGCATAATTATGGAAAGTGATAACAAGAACAAGAATTACACTTCGCTAAAACCTTAAAAAGCATTAGCCAGGTATAAGTTTAACAATCTGCCATCTACATCACAGCAGAACTGTGCTATGTAATACATATGTTTATCCTTTATTAATGCAATAAAGACAGCAATGCATTTTAACAGCCACCACTCTTGCATGTGAGACAAGAAAAAAAGCACAGGGTGGGGGTTTCATAAAGCTATCTTTCTTTCTCATAAAGAAAAGTGTTCCACGTATCTCAGAAAAGTACTTACTAGATACCAGCGTGATATAGAACCGGTTTCACTTCTAAATGTATCCATCTGCTGAAGCTGCCACTCGTGGTCAGGTGACTTGACTGCACTGGCAAGGTGGACCAACCTTTGGAAACTGCCTCTGCAACCAGCCCTAGTCCACATTTAGATTTCTGGATGAAAAGCATTCAGTGCTACTTAGGGTCAGGTACAAAGATCTGAGCCTGGTATGGGATGGAGCTGAGATTTGAATCCAGGCAGCCTGGTCATCCCCACTTGATGTTCTAAGCTTATCTAATAGAACTTAATCATTTTTCCTAGGTGTGCCCTCTTTTGCCTTCCTCTTGTCCCTGCTGCAAGAAAACTTCATCAGAGTAAAAGGGAAAGATAATCAATAGTTGCCAATCCTGAGGTGGTGGGGGAGGTCCTTCTGTGTGTGTGTTGCTTTCATTGGTTAATAAAGAATCTGCCTTGGCCTGTGATAGGGTAGAGTAGAGCTAGGGAGGGAAAACTAAACTAAATGTTGGGAGAAAGAAGGCAGAGTCAGCAAGAAGCCATGTAGCCCTGCCAGAGACAGACGCTGGACAAAACCTTGCCGATAGGCCACAGCCATGTGGTGATACACAGACGAATAGAAATGGGTTAAATTAAGATGTAAGAGAGGACAGCAGTGCGGTGAGTTTGTGACTGGACAGGGAACTCTGAAGTTCCTCATCCCCCTCCCTATACTCCCCGGGCTCCCTGCAGGGGCTCTACCCCCCCATACTGCCTCTCTCTTCTTGTCCCACCCAGCTTGCATCCAGAACCCTTCTTCCTTCTGTCCCCTTTCCTCTTTGGGCACATAACACCATCCAGCTCAGTCTGTCTGGCGCTGGGGGCAAATCCTCAGGGCAAGTAGGCAGGCGAGACCTCCTTTGTCTCACTGGCCCGCCTGCACCAACCAAGGTAGGCGCTTTGTTTACGAACTACCCAACCTGCATGGAGATCTGATCTCGGCACCAGGAGAGACAGCAGTGCGGTGAGTTTGTGACCAGCGGCAGCGGAAGCAGCCCTGGAAAGGGAACTCTGAAGTTCCTCATCCCCCTCCCTATACTCCCTGGGCTCCCTGCAGGGGCTCTATACCCCCCATACTGCCTCTCTCTTCTTGTCCCACCCAGCTTGCATCCAGAACCCTTCTTCCTTCTGTCCCCTTTCCTCTTTGGGCACATAACACCATCCAGCTCAGTCTGTCTGGCGCTGGGGGCAAATCCTCAGGGCAAGCAGGCAGGCGAGACCTCCTTTGTCTCACTGGCCCGCCTGCACCAACCAAGGTAGGCGCTTTGTTTACAAACTACCCAACCTGCACGGAGATCTGATCTCGGCACCAGGAGAGACACCAGTGCAGTGAGTTTGTGACCAGCGGAGGCGGAAGCAGCCCTGGACAGGGAACTCTGAAGTTCCTCATCCCCCTCCCTATACTCCCCGGGCTCCCTGCAGGGGCTCTACCCCCCCCATACTACCTCTCTCTTCTTGTCCCACCCAGCTTGCATCCAGAACCCTTCTTCCTTCTGTCCCCTTTCCTCTTTGGGCACATAACACCATCCAGCTCAGTCTGTCTGGCGCTGGGGGCAAATCCTCAGGGCAAGTAGGCAGGCGAGACCTCCTTTGTCTCACTGGCCCGCCTGCACCAACCAAGGTAGGCGCTTTGTTTACAAACTACCCAACCTGCATGGAGATCTGATCTCGGCACCAGGAGAGACAGCAGTGCGGTGAGTTTGTGACCAGCGGCAGCGGAAGCAGCCCTGGAAAGGGAACTCTGAAGTTCCTCATCCCCCTCCCTATACTCCCTGGGCTCCCTGCAGGGGCTCTATACCCCCCATACTGCCTCTCTCTTCTTGTCCCACCCAGCTTGCATCCAGAACCCTTCTTCCTTCTGCCCCCTTTCCTCTTTGGGCACATAACACCATCCAGCTCAGTCTGTCTGGCGCTGGGGGCAAATCCTCAAGGCAAGTAGGCAGGCGAGACTTCCTTTGTTTCACTGGCCTGTCTGCAACAAGCAAGGAGAGACATCACTAGAACAACAGGAGAGCTAGCACTGCAGAGAGCCATCACTGGGAAGGTACATCAGTAGGCAAGGAGACCTGATCCGGTAAAAGAACATCCAGAGGGGAGCATTCGGAGAAAGAGATGGGCAGGCGCCAATGCAAGAATTCACCTAACAATCTGAAAAACTATATGAAACCACCAGAACCCAGCGACCTCCCAACAGGTGGACATGAACACCTTAATCATGAAGAAGTAGATAAAATTGACTTTATGAAAGTGATTGACGCCCTTAAACAACATGTAAAAAATGCCCTTATAGAAATGGATGAGAAGTATAACAGAAAGTTTGAAGAATTGAGTAAATCAGTGAATGATACCCTAGGAAACCAAGGAAAACCAATCAAACAGATAATGGAAACAGTTTAAGACTTAAAAACTGAAATGGAGGCAAAGAAGAAAACACAAACAGAAGGCCAGCTGGACAGGGAAAATCTAGGTAAACGAATAGAGACTACAGAAGCAAGCATAACCAACAGAATACAAGAGATAGAAGAAAGAATCTCAGATTCTGAAGATACCATAGAGAAAATAAACACGCTGATCAAAGAAAACAGCAAGGCCAACAAATTCTCATCACAAAACATTCAGGAAATATGGGACACAATAAAAAGACCAAACCTAAGAATAATAGGAATAGAAGAAGGAGAAGAAGCGCAGCTCAACGGTCCAGAAAATATATTTAATAAAATTATAGAAGAAAACTTTCCCAACCTAAAGAAAGATATACCTATGAAGGTTCAAGAAGCATACAGAACACCGAATAGGCTGGATCAAAAAAAAACATCCTCTCGCCATATAATAATCAAAACACAAAGCATACAGAATAAAGAAAGAATACTAAGAGCAGCAAAGGAAAAAGGCCAAGTTACTTATAAAGGTAAACCTATCAGACTTACACCTGACTTCTCTATGGAAACCATGAAAGCCAGAAGGTCCTGGATAGATGTACTGCAGAAACTAAGAGACCATGGATGCAAGCCCAGACTACTATACCCAGCCAAGCTTTCGTTCACTATAAATGGAGAAAACAAAATTTTCCAGGATAAAAACAAATTTAAACAATACGTAGCCACAAATCCAGCCTTACAGAAAGTAATAGAAGGAAAATCACTAACCAAGGAGTCCAACAATGACCACAATATCTCAGACAACTAGAGACCCTTCACCAGCGCAACACAAAGAAGGGGAACACACAAAATTTACAACTTAAAAAATGACCGGAGTTAACAACCACTGGTCATTAATATCACTTAAAGTCAATGGACTCAACTCTCCTATAAAAAGGCACAGACTAAGAGATTGGATACGAAAACAGGATCCAACATTCTGCTGTTTACAAGAAACACACCTCAACCACAAAGACAGGCACTTACTCAGAGTAAAGGGTTGGGATAAGGCTTTTCAAGTAAATGGACCTAAGAAACAAGCAGGGGTGGCCATACTAATTTCTAACAAAGTTGACTTCAAACTTAAATCAATCAGGAGAGATGGAGAGGGACATTTTCTACTCATAACAGGAACAATTCATCAGGATGAAGTCTCAATCCTGAATATCTATGCCCCTAATATAAAAGCACCCACGTACGTAAAAGAAACATTGTTAAAACTCAAGGCAGCCATCAAACCGCACACATTAATAGTAGGAGACTTTAATACTCCTCTCTCACCAATGGACAGGTCAAGTAGACAGAAACCTAACAGAGAAATAAGAGAATTAATGGAGGTAATGAATCAAATGGACTTAACAGACATCTATAGAATATTCCACCCAAATAGGAAAGAATATACCTTCTTCTCTGCAGCTCATGGAACCTTCTCAAAAATCGACCACATACTCGGTAACAAAGCAAACATCCACAGTTACAAAAAAATATTAATAACCACCTGTATCTTATCAGATCACCATGGATTAAAGCTAGAATTCAGCAACAATGCTACCCCCAGAAAGCCTACAAACTCATGGAAACTGAATAGTCAACTACTGAACCATACCTGGATTAAGGAAGAAATAAAGAAAGAAATTAAACTCTTCCTTGAAGACAATGAAAATAAAGAATCAACATACTCAAACCTATGGGACACTATGAAAGCAGTTCTAAGAGGAAAGTTCATAGCACTAACTGCCCACTTAAAGAAAACAGAGAAAGCACACATTGGAGACTTAACAGCCCACCTGAAAGCTCTAGAAAAAAAAGAAGCAGACTCACCTAGAAGGGGTAGAAGACTGGAAATAATCAAACTGAGGGCTGAAATCAACAAAATAGAAACACAGAAAACAATTGAAAGAATCAATGAATCAAAAAGCTGGTTCCTGGAGAAAATCAACAAGATTGATAAACCCCTATCCAAACTAATCAAACGGCAGAGAGAGAATTTGCAAATTAATAAGATCAGAAATGAAAAGGGAGACATAACCACAGACACAGAGGAAATTCAGAGAATCATTAGATCTTACTACAAAAGCCTGTATGCCACAAAACTGGAAAATGTAAAAGAAATGGACGCTTTTTTAGATAAATACCATTTACCAAAGTTAAACCAGGACCAGGTGAACAACCTAAATAGACCAGTTAGTCGTGAAGAATTAGAAGCTGTTATCAAAAACCTCCCTTCCAAAAAAAGTCCAGGACCAGATGGTTTCAATGCGGAATTCTACCAGAACTTCCAAGAAGACCTAATACCTATTCTCCTTAATGTATTTCACAATATAGAAACAGAAGAGTCATTGCCAAATTCCTTTTATGAAGCTACAGTAACTCTGATACCAAAACCACACAAAGACCCAACCAAGAAAGAGAATTACAGGCCAATCTCACTCATGAACATCGACGCAAAAATCCTCAACAAAATTCTGGCAAACCGAATCCAAGAACACATTAGAAAAATTATCCATTATGATCAAGTAGGCTTCATACCAGAGATGCAGGGCTGGTTTAACATACGCAAATCTATCAATGTAATCCATCATATAAATAAACTGAAAGAAAAAAACCATACGATCGTTTCATTAGATGCTGAAAAAGCATTTGACAAAATTCAACATCCCTTTATGATAAAAGTCTTGGAGAGATTAGGGATACAAGGGTCATACCTAAATATAATTAAAGCTATATACAGCAAGCCGACAGCTAATATCAAATTAAATGGAGAGAAACTTAAAGCCATTCCACTAAAATCAGGAACACGCCAAGGCTGTCCACTCTCTCCATACCTCTTCAATATAGTTCTCGAAGTTTTAGCAATAACAATAAGACAACATAAGGGGATAAAGGGGATTCAAATTGGAAAGGAAGAAGTTAAACTTGCATTATTTGCAGATGATATGATAGTGTACATGAGCGACCCCAAAAACTCCTCCAAAGAACTCCTACAGCTGATAAACGCCTTTAGTAATGTGGCAGGATACAAGATCAACTCCAAAAAATCAGTCGCCCTCTTATACACAAAGGATCTGGAAGCAGAGAGAGAAATAAGAGAATCATCACCTTTCACGATAGCCACAAACAGCATAAAATATCTTGGGGTAACTCTAACCAAGGAAGTGAAAGATCTATTTGACAAAAACTTTAAGGCATTGAAGAAAGAAATTGAAGAGGATACCAGAAAATGGAAGGATCTCCCTTGCTCTTGGATTGGGAGAATCAACATAGTAAAAATGGCAATTCTACCAAGGGCAATTTATAGATTCAATGCAATCCCCATTAAAATCCCATCAAAATTCTTCACAGATCTTGAAAGGACAATAATCAACTTTATATGGAGAAACAAAAAACCCAGGATAGCCAAAACAATCTTATACAATAAAGGAACTTCTGGAGGCATTACCATCCCTGACTTCAAACTCTATTACAGAGCTACAGTAATGAAAACAGCGTGGTACTGGCATAAAAACAGAGAAGTCGACCAATGGAACCGTATAGAAGACCCGGATTTTAACCCACAAACCTATGAACAACTGATTTTTGATAAAGGAGCTAAAAGTATACAATGGAAGAAAGAAAGCATCTTCAACAAATGGTGCTGGCACAATTGGATGTCAACCTGTAGAAGAATGAAAATAGACCCATATCTATCACCATGCACAAAACTCAAGTCCAAATGGATCAAAGACCTCAATATCAATCTGAACACACTGAACCTGATAGAAGAGAAAATGGGAAGTACCCTACAACATATGGGCACTGGAGATCGCTTCCTATGTATAACCCCAGCAGCACAGACATTAAGGGCAACATTGAATAAATGGGACCTCCTGAAACTGAGAAGCTTCTGTAAAGCAAAGGACACTGTCATTAAGACAAAAAGGCAGCCTACTGACTGGGAGAAGATTTTCACCAACCCCGCAACAGACAAAGGTCTGATCTCCAAAATATATAAAGAACTCAAGAAACTAGACTTTAAAAGGATAATTAACCCAATTAAAAAATGGGGCACTGAACTGAACAGAGAATTCTCAACAGAAGAAGTTAAAATGGCCAAAAGATACTTAAGGTCATGCTCAACCTCCTTAGCGATCAGAGAAATGCAAATCAAAACAACTTTGAGATATCATCTTACACCTGTCAGAATGGCTAAAATCAAAAACACCAAGGATAGCCTTTGCTGGAGAGGTTGTGGAGAAAGGGGTACCCTCATCCATTGCTGGTGGGACTGCAAACTTGTGCAACCACTTTGGAAATCAGTGTGGCGGTTTCTCAGAAAAATTGGGATCAACCTACCCCTGGACCCAGCAATACCACTCTTGGGAATATACCCAAGAGATGCCCTATCATATGACAAAAGCATTTGTCCAACTATGTTCATAGCAGCATTATTTGTAATAGCCAGAACCTGGAAGCAACCTAGATGCCCTTCAATGGAAGAATGGATGAAGAAAGTGTGGAATATATACACATTAGAGTACTACTCTGCGGTAAAAAACAATGACTTCTCAAATTTTGCATGCAAATGGATGGAAATAGAAAATACGATCCTTAGTGAGGTAACCCAGACCCAAAAAGAAGAACATGGGATGTACTCACTCATAATTGGTTTCTAGCCATGGATAGGGGCCACTGAGTCTATAATTTGTGATCCTAAAGAAGCTAAACAAGAGGGTAAACCCAAGGAAAAACATATAGATATCTTCCCAGCTATGGGAAATAGACATGACTGATGGGCAAAAAATTGGAATCTTGGGGGTGGGGTGGGATGGGGATGAGGGGTGATGGGGAGAGAAAAGTGTGAAGGAGAGGATGAGGGGAACTGGGGGAATTGGGGTGATTGGGGATAAAGGAAGGTTGGATAGGGGAGCAGGGAAACTCATACCTTAGGTAAGGGAGCCACCTAAGGGGTGGCAAGAGACTTGAACTTGGAATGGCTACCAGATGCCCAGGGCAATGTCCCCAGTTAGTTCATTGGGGCACCTGAGGATAGGGAACCTGAAATGAACCTATCCTATAATCATACTGATGAATATCTTGCATATCGCCATAGAACCTTCATCTAGCGATGGATGGACATAGAGCCAGAGACCCACACTGGAGCACCGGACTGAGCTCCCAAGGTTATAATGAGGAGCAGAAGGAGAGGGAACATGAACAAGGAAGTCAGGACCATGAGGGGTGCACCCAACCACTGAGACAGTGGGGCCGATCTATTGGGAGCTCACCAAGGTCAGCTGGACTGCTACTGAAAAAAAACATGGGATAAAACCGGACTCTCGGAATGTGGCGGACAATGAGAGCTGACGAGAGGCCAAGGAGAATGGCACGGGAACTTTCAACTGGCGATAGATCGAGAGAGAGAGACAGAGACCCAAATTGGAGCAACGGTCTGAGCTCTTAAGGTCCAAATGAGGAGCAAAAGGAGGGAGAACATGAGCAAGGAAATCAGGACCACGAGGCGTGCACCCACCCACTGTGACAGTGGAACTGATCTATTGGGAGCTCTTCAAGGCCAGCTGGACTGGGACTGAATAAGCATGGGTTGAAACTGGACTCTCTGAACATGGCGGACAATGAAGGCTGATGAGAAGCCAAGGACAATGGCACTAGGTTTCGATCCTAATACATGAACTGGCTTTGTGGGAGCTTAGCCTGTTTTGATGCTCACCTTCCTGGGCCTGGATGGAAGTGGGAGGACCTTGGTCTTCCTGTAGGGCAGGGAATTTGGACTGCTCTTCAGTATCGAGAGGGAGGGGGATTGGACTGGGGGGAGGAGAAGAGGAGTGGGGATGGGGGAGGGGAGTGGGGGGAGGGGGCAATGTGTGGGAAGAGGGGAGGGAAATGGGAAACGGGGAGCAGTTGGAAATTTTAATTAAAAAAGAATAAAAAAAGAAAGATGTAAGAGATAGCCAATAAGAAGCTAGAGCTAATGGGCCAAGCAGTGATTTAAATGATACAGTTTCTGTGTGGTTATTTCAGGGCTGATCAGCCAGGAACAAATAAGCGGCATCCTACAACACAGAGGCTCATCAGGGACCATGACACTTTGTATTTTGATGAGTCTCTGAAAGATAATTAGCCAATCAAATAAATTCATTTAAAAATCTTTTGTTAGAGATAGTGATAAATAGGAATTCAAGCAGCAGGCTCCCTGGATTCAGATTTCCTCTCCAACTCATGCCCTATGGGTTATACTGAATAAATTGTTAGTGTTCCTTGCCTCTGTTTATTTTTTTTAAGTTTTTTGGGCCTCGGTTTCCTCATCTGCTGAATGGAGATGATAAATAAGGCACACTGGATGGGTTTCTGGGTGACTTGTGTTGATAGCTTTAAAATGTTTAAAAAGTGAACCTTACACAGTCGAGTTTCAGTAACTATTCGCCATTTTTTAACAGCATGTAGACTGTGTCACTACTAGGAACCGTGAGCCATCAGGAGCAGTTTTCTGATTCTAAGTATTTCTGAACCACCAGGGCTGGAATCTGAAATGTATCTGTGAATCAGCTTCACCTCAAACGAACACCTCCCCAGTTAACATGGAAAAAAGGGAAACATCAGATACATCTGGCCTTGTGACTATATTAACTACGCCAGTTTACTCAAAGGAGGAAAAGGAGGACATGATTTTACATAGTTATGGGCTCATACACATGCAAACATGAGTACATGCTATTCTGAATATGTCTATTAAGATGAGCAAATACAGTACTTCATGAACATGTACAAGAATGAAAAAACAATTTGAGGAAAGCAACTGCAGAAGAAACTTGATATGGACTTCTATGCACATGCCTGTGCACTCATACATGTATGTGCAAGCATGTATGCACACAAAGAAAAAGGAAAAAATGAATATAAATGCTGATTACATAATTGGTATATTTCTAACTGACAGGACCATATATTTTAATCAGTTGTACTATTTTAAAGGAAGTGTTAGCTTTGTTATAAAGTAGTAAATTACTTCAAAATATTCTTTGAGACTTCATTTTATACGAGTCAGAATGGCCAAGAAAATAAAACAAATGACAGCTCACAAAAAAACAGGAAGCCTTATTTATTGCTTTTGGGCATGCAAGCTTGTACAGCCACTTTGGAAATCAGTGTGGCAGTTCCTCAGAAAGATCTACCTCAAGATCCAGCTATATGACCCTTGTACCCATACACACAAGGCTTCTACCTCTCATTATAAAAATACTTGCTTATTTATGTTCATTGTTGCTCTATTCATGCTACCTAGAAATTGGAAGGAGCCTAGATGTCCCTCAATGGATGAGAAGGGAATGAAAATGTGGTACCTTTACACAATGGTTTATTATCTAGCTGTTAAGAAAAACAAAATCATGAAAATCTCAGGTAAATGGGTGGAGCTAGAAACACTCATCCTGAGCCAGGTAAACCATATATAAAAGGGTCAATATTGAGTGTCTTCTCTTACATGCAAATGTTAGAGTTTATGACTTCATTCTATGTGCTATAATCAGAATAACCACAGAGGTTAGGTACCTAATAAGGGATCAGGGAGGAGGAGAGGATCTCTCAAGGAAGGAAAAATAGAATATACTGTTATAAAGAGACAAAGGAAAACTAGAATAGGAGAATGAAGTAGGAAGTGAGATGGAAGAAAGGGCATTTTTATTTATAATGTTATATCCATTCTTCTAGAATGTGGTCTGCAAAATTATATGTTTCTAGCCCCTCAAATCCTGACTCCACCACTTCTAAAATTAGTATAACTGCCCCAAACCACATCCACTAATAAGCTACTTTGTATGTTCTAAACTCTATAGTCAAGGAGAAATAGAGTATGCATCACTTCAAGTGATTTCTACAAGTACTTTCACCTCCAACAGGCTTTGTATACTTGCTCAAGAACCAACTAATCATTCCCAGGGTTCGTCTCCTTAAGGCATCTATCATTCCCTGAAGCCAGCAGCTGAAGAAGACTGGCAAAACCTTGTGTTGATGCATTATTGATATTTGAGTTTGTATCTTTTCTGTGCTGCTTTTAAGTGGAACTCACTCCATTATGTGCTTCCAAACAACAAACAAGGAATGACATAAAGCTCAAAGAAAAAAGAAAATCATGGAAAAACTTCATGAACACATTACCTCTGAACATAACAGATTATTGTAAGCTGGATACAAAATGCCCCATGAGGAGGAGTCAGTGTTGAAGTTTGGCCCCCACTGCAGTGTTCACAGGCATGGCTTTGGGGAATTAAATGGTTCCTGAGTGCTCTGGTCTATGCAGTGGACTAATTCATTGATGGATTTATAGCTGAATGAACTATTGGTAGGTTGGAAAGTGGAGATGGCGGAGACTAGTTAGAAGCAGGTTGCCTAGGGTATACCTTTGAACTACACGTGCTGTCCTGCCTTTTCCTTCTCTATCTCTAGACTTCCTGGATCCCATAAGGTGAGCAGCTTAGCTCCCTCAACCACACAACAGTGATATTCCACCTCACTCCAGATCCAAAATAATGAACCCAGCAAACCTGGAAGAGAATTTTCTGTGACACCAGGCAAATCTTTTCTGCTTTGACTTGTTTCTCTCAAGTAATATGTCACAGATGGCCAATAAAAAAAAATAAAGTTTATTAAAACAAAATTGGAATGTTTGTGGCCTTCTTACTTATCAATAAGGAAAACGGCAACAATGCTTAGATCCAAAATGAGATATGGACAAATGGATGAAAGAGACGCTGATGCTCAGGTATATGTTTGTGAATTTAAGGATATAAGTAGCTGAATAAATATGGATAATCAAGTTGTGAAAATGGAAATAATTTAACTTTCTTGCAATCTATTTTCCTTGGGGAAGTTTAAATCAATGGTGACATGAATATGATGGCTCTGGTTGGGCCGAGGGGTAAGAGCATCTCCCAAGGCTTCATGTATTGAAATTTAATCACCGCTGTGATGTGCCAAGAGGGCTAAATTTAATTCCAGGAACAATTTTTAGATGTGGGCTTAAGTTAGATAGGTCAATAAGTTGCTTTATAAGAAAAAGAGAAAACAGGCACACACAAGATTATCTCTGCTACATTATCTCCTATGCTGTTTAAGACACCAATAAAACCAACACTATGAAAGAGATCAAGGGAATATGAATAGGAAAGAAAGAAGTTAAAGTATCTTTATTTGCAGATGATATGATTGTATACATAAACAGCCCTAAAAATTCCACCAGGAAATTCCCACAGTTGGTAAATACAACAAATTAGCAGGATACAAAATTAATACACAAAAATCAATAGCTTTTCTATATACAAATTACATAGAGACAAGGAAATCAGGGAAAAATACCTTTCATAATAGCCTCAAAAATTAAAAAAAAATCTTGGAATAACTCCTAATCAAGAAGCAAAAGACTTGTATAATAAAACCTTTAAGATATTGAAGAAAGAAAGTAAAGAAGATATCAGAAAATGGAAAGATCTCCCATGTTCATGGATCAGTAGGATTAATAGAGTAAAAATGGCTATCCTACCAAAATCAATGTATAGATTCAATGCAATCTCCATTAAAATTCCATCACAAATCTTCACAGAACTTGAAAGGATAATTTTCACCACCACACTGAAACATAAAAAGACCCAGTACAGCTATAACAATCCCGAATATAAAAGAACTGCTTGGGAGTATCACCTTCGCTGACCTCAAATTGTAGTACAGAACTATAGTAATAAAAAATAGCATGGTAATGGCATAAGAACAGACACACTGATAAGTGGAATCAAACTGAAGATCCAGAAATAAGTCCAAGACATATGGAAACCTGACATTTGATAAAGAAGCCAAAAATACACACTGGAAAAAAAGACAGCATCTTCAACAAATGGTGCTGGTCATGTCTGAATGTAGAAGAATGAAAATAGATCCATACTTATCACCATGCACAAAACTCAACCACAGATGGATTAAAGACTTCAACATAAATGTCAGATATATGGAACCTGACAGAAGAGCAAGCTGGGAATAGCCTTGAACTCACTGGCACTTTCTGAACAGAACACTGATAACACGGGCACTAAGAACAGCAATTCATAAACAGGACCTAGTGAAAACAAGAAATTCCTATAGAACAAATGACACCATTATTTAGACAAAGTACAGTCTACAAAATGAGAAAAGATTTCTGCCTACTACATATCCAATAGAGGGCTATTATCTAAAATATACAAAGAAGTAAAAAAAAGGACATCAAGAAAACAACCGTTAGGGGCTGTGGACCCCCAGACCCTGAATTTCCTGTAAACAACTTGTTATGCTTGCAGCTGCTCTGAGCAGAACAACTTGTTTTCCTGTGTTTGCAGCTGCTCTAATCACGAGACCCTCAGGAGTTCCTGATGGCAGGAGAGTGGTTTCTGGTGGATTTGGCTAGGGTGTGCTATCAGTTAAGGATCCCTGTATAAGCTGCCCTAGAACCCAATAAAGGGGGCGTTCTTGTTTCAAGGATGACCCATGTCTCTGTCTCCATGTGTTTTTGTGTGTTTAAAAAATCTCCAGGCCCTTGCCAGAGACTCCCACTATGATTTTTCACATTGCCCTTAGCTTTTTTAAGATGAACTGAACCCCTCCCCATAATCTCTAGGATAAAAAACTTCTAAAGTAAGGAGATATTCAACATCCTTAGCCGTCAGGGAAGTTAAAACAAAAGGACTCTGAAATTCCATCTTACACCTGTCAGAATAAGATGAAAAATGCCAAGTGATTAACTCATGATGGAAAGGATGTGGAGCAAGAATAGCACTCCTCCATTGCTGGTGGGAACATAAACTTGTTCAGCCACTTTGGAAGTGTGACAGTTTCTCAGAAAACTGGGAATTAATTTGCCACAAGACACAGCTATACCACTGTTGGGCATATACCCAAAGGATGCTCAATCATACCACAAAGATATTTCTTCAACTATGTTTGTAGCAGCTTTATTTGTAATAGAACCTGGAAACAGTCTAGATGTCCCTCAACTGAAAAAAATGGATAAACAAAATATGGTACATTTATACAATGGAGTACTACTCAGCTGATAAAAACAAGGACACCAGGAAATTTAAAGGCAAATGGATTAAATAGAAAAAAAAGTCATCCTGAATGTGGTAACCCATATTGAGAAAGACAAACATTGTATGTACTTACTCATAAGTGAATATTAGCTGTAAAATAAAGGATAACTATGCTAAAATTCACAAACCCAGAGACACCAGATAACAAAGAGTTCATGGGGGGACCCCCAGATCTCCCTGAGAAGGGAAAGTGAAAGAGATTTCATGAGTGGACAGAGAATGGGTGGGGACGGAAAGACGAGTGATCAGGTGGTATGGGAGGTCCTTCTGTCTATGTGTTGCTTTTTATTGGTTAATGAATAAAGAAACTGATTTGGCTTATAGCATGGAATAGAAAGGGTGGAGTCAGAGAGACACTATGGAACCGCAGCTGGAGATAGACTTGCTGAAAATTCACTGGTAGGCCAGTACCTCGTGGTAATGTATAGATTAATGGAGCTGGGTTAAATTAAGAGAACATAAGAAGCTAGAAGTAATGGGCCAAGCAGTGATTTAATTAATATAGTTTCTGTGTGATTATTTCAGGTCTAAGCTAGCCGGGTGACCAGGACGAACAAGCAGACCCTCCTACTACAATCAGGTTTTGGGGAACAGAGGGGTGAGTACTAAAAGAGGGAGTGCATTTTGGGCCAGGTAAAAACCTAATGCAAGGGAATCTCCCAGGAATCTCCAATGATGACTCCAGCTAAGACTCCTAGCAATGAACAGATACATAACCTAAACTAAAAATCTCCCATGATCAGATTGATGCCTAGCTCAATTGTCACCAGAGAGGCATCATCCAGCAACTGATGGAAACAGATGCAGATCCACAGCAAACATTAGGTGGACCTCAGGGAACAGAAGATGGGGAGAAAGGATTGAGGAGCCAAAGGGGTCAAGGACACCAAAGAAAACTCACAAAATCAACTAACTTGGGCCCATTGGGGCTCACAGAGACTGAACCAATCAGGAAGCCAGTATGGGAATGTCCTAGGCACTCTGCACATATGTGACCATTGTGTAGTGTGGTCTTCTTATGGGAATCCTAACAGTGGGAACAGGGTCTGTCTTCAACTCTTTTATAGGCTTTTGAGACCCTATTCCTATCATGACCTATCAAATTGTAGTAAGATTAAGCACTTCCACATGATAGGTCATGTTTTGTTGATACTCATGGGAGACCTGAGTATCATGCCCTTCCCCAAGCAGAAACAGAGGAGGATTGGATGTGGGGAAAGAACTGGGAGAAAAGGTGGAAGGGGAAATTGTGGCCCAAATACAAAATAAATAAATTTCTTTTAAAAAACAACTTCTAAAGAAAACAATGATCATGGTTATTCAGTAAGACAAGGTGTTAAAGGGTCTTAAACAGCATTTAGAGGCTACTGTATATCATGGTCATAAACTAATTTTGTCAGGGACCATTTGTTCACTGCCTGTGGGTCATCAATTGTCAAAAACTTGGAAAAACATAAGAAATGTTAATGAAAGCTATTAATGTAAAATAATTCCACATACAAAACATCCTTTTTGCACCTTAAAAATGCTTTATATTCTATAACATAAATATACAAACTACTATTAGCTAATATATACTTTTAAATGTCTTGGGAAAGCATGATTATCATTTTGGTTACCTGAGGTGTTAGGTGAAGGATGAGGACTCGCTATAGAGAAGCGAGCCTGCTCTATGGAAACACATTGAAATTAGGGCATGAAGGATCTACACTTGTTATGTCTACTTCATCAAAACCCAACCATCAAGAATACTGTGAAGTTATGGTACTAGCTTGGTGGGTAAATTCTCTTGCTGGATAAGCCTGGATAAACATGACCTGTGTTTCATGCCTGAATGCAGTTAAAAAGACAGATACACAATCTCAGCGCTCCTAAGGCAAGATAGGAGACAGAGACAGGAGAATCAGCCAGAGATCTGTCAGCCAGCTAATATAGAGCACTCTAGGCTGCAGTAGAAATAAGAGATCTTGCTTCAAGAATATTTATAAAACATATTATAAATATAGGATATATTATAAAATATCTTGCTTCAGACACATTTACAAAAATGAAAGAGTTGTCTTAAAAGATACATGGAAAAAAACAGATTATTAAAATGAATGCACATGCCATGGAACTGATAGATAGATGAACACAGTACTTTACAGCGAGGCAAATACATGTAGGGATGTTGTGTATATCTCCAGAACTGGAGACTTTTGAAAGACCCAACTCTTACACCCTGCTAAAGGGCAAACAGAATTCATCGAGAAAATACATAGGAATTCTAGTACCTTGCACATACAAAAATACTACTTACCATAACTAAGAGTTATTACACTCCCAATGTCAACAAAACTATTATCATTTTGGATTTAACCCATTAGGGAGATTTTTAGCACTTGAGATGTTAAAACAGACATGGATAACAAAAGTCTAGATATACGAAAATCTCCTTGTTTTGCACTAGTTGCTATCTTGTTTTGGACCTGATCCAGTTATGTTAAACAATCACAGATGTCCTGTTGCAGCTATAGGAGCTGCCTGGTTTCTATCCTCCTCTGCAACACTGTGAAGCTAATGACGGAATAATTATGCACCATATAACACACGAAAACAAATGTCTTAACAACTTAAAAACAATGTCAAAAGTCACAGGAGAGAAATAAAAAAGAATCTCAGGAATAACCAATTACAGAGTTCTCCCATGAAATAAGAACATAAATGAATGCAATTTAGAGAGGATTGAGCTCATAGACTTTAACATTTGTTGAAAAAAAATGAGATGCACAACCTATGAAAATTAATCAGTCATTAAAAGCCATAAGAAAACTTGACAATGAACACACAAAAAGAGCTACCAAACTGAAAACTATACTAGATTGTCACTGTAATGGTAAAAATAAGAAGGTGCCAATCCCCAAGGGGCAGCAGTGGGCAGAGGGCCATGAGGGGCAGCAGGTCCCAGGCAAGGAGCTGCATGATGGGTGAGAGACCTTGGCGGGTCTGCTGGTCCCACGAGGAGCTGCAGTGGGTGAGAGACAGAGATGGATAGGCACACAATGCAGACTGAGGTTGGATATTTATTTAGTGGGTTATGGGAGGGAAAGGGAAATGGGAGAGGAAGAGAAAAGGATGGGGAAAAAGAGGAAGAGAGAAAGAGAAACAGAGAGAGATGGGGAGGGGAGGGAGGAGAGGAGATGCTACCTCTTCAGAAGAGAGATGGAAAGGGAAGGAGCTCAGGCTAGAAGTGGTAGGAAGATCAGTTTGCCTCAGTGGAAATGGGGGGGACATGGCTTGTCTCTTAAAAGGACAGGACAGATCATTACACTCACCTATTTTAAAATTTAGAGAATCCTGTTTTCAATAACAATGGAAAACAAAGTTCGAAACAATAAATGAATTTAAACAAAATCTTTGCTTATTTTAGAAAACCAGAAGAATTTTTGGACACTGAAGATATCATAAAATGTTATCTTGTATTCATAAATCAAAAAATGTAAAATCATTCTTAACTGTCTCCTTGTGAAAATTCATCATAAGACTGTTAGTCATAATAACTACAAAACTGTAGGTGCTCATTGAGCCACCATATCACCGCCAAGCAGAAAACCACAAAGAAGCTAAATGTCCAGACATACAACACAGGTTCTATACATTCAGAATACTTGGGATGATCAAATTCAACAGACGTGAACTGGATATGTTTGCCCATCAGATGCAACTTCTAAAACAGACACCTTGCTCAGAACTATCTAATTCTCAGAATGACCATCAGTAAAGCATCAGACAGATACATCTGTACTGTCAAGATTCACTCATAGAAATATAAAATATGCTAGGATTTGAATCTTACCAAAAGTCAACATAGTATAGAAAGAAATATAAGCATGGAAAGAATCACTATAGTTCATTACAGGGTGTTCATTGGTCCATTATCATCCATCTTAAAATGACAGGCTATTTCTCAGACCATCTGTCATGCATCAAACATCCTCTTTCAAGATTTGCTCCCTTCACAGACAGGAGGTATTTTCTTCAGTAAATTCCATCTGTAGCATGTGCTACAGCACCAGAAATGCTAATGGATTCTGAGAACAGACAGGAGCAACTAATGGGAACAATAGAGTTGCCAAATCCTATCCAATAGACAAAAAATGTGTGGTGGGCAGAAAAAATTCCTATATAGCTTTAGGGGCTAATGATAAAACTGAATGAAAACGAAAGTTATGTCCTGGCAAAGCTGAAGCATGCATGGGCAGCCCATATATGACGGTTCTGTTGAACTTGTCCATACTGGGTTTCATGGTCTAAGTTGATGAGAAAGACTGACCAGGTCTCTTCCTCAATGATAAAAATTGCCAACACAAGCCAGGTGGTGGTGGCGCACGCCTTTAATCTCAGCACTTGGGAAGCAGAGGCAGGTGGATCTCTGTGAGTTTGGGGCCAGCCTGGTCTACAGAGCAAGTTCCCAGGACAGACTCCAAAGATACAGAGAAACCCTGTCTCACAAAATAAAAGAACAAAAACAAAACAAAAAATTGCCAGCACATATTCTAAACTTTTATTAAAACAAATCTAATTTCTCTGTTCAATCCTGACCAATCTGTGTTCCCTGATCGGTGACTAATTTCATGGTCCCATGTACTTGGTATCAGTGACTGGCTTGCTTCAGGAACCCCAGTGTTTATGTTTTATTGAATGCACCAATAAATAATTCATGGGTACAAAACTGAAGGATTTCCCTACTTTACTAAGCTGGACAGCAAATACTACTAGCTTGGAAGCAATCAATCATTGCGTCTTTCACTACTTCCATCTTTCATTATTTATAAAAATCATTTAATTCATTTTGATAAGCACCTATTATATCCTAGGTACTCTGCTTGGCACCAAGGATTAAACAACAGACAAGGAAGGAAAAAATCAATCTCTACCCTCAAAGAATTTGCATTGTCATTGAGAAAGTATAAAATATATGCTTAATTCAGATCATCTAACTGTTGAATGGAAACAATAAAGAAGATGAGAGCCATGGGGAGGTGGGGAAGGGGAGGCTGTTTGGCATCACTGAGCTGTTTGTTCATCAGACGGCTGACTGAAGTGGATAATTGATAAAGCCGTGGACTATCAACACCTGTAAGAACCTAAGCAATACTATGAACCCCTTCTGAAAAATCAGAATAAAAAAATTGTTATCTGCATTTACTGCCCTCCTGTGTTGATGGCTCTTAAGAAGTTCAGGGAGAGCCCATGGCTGGCAAAACTGGTGGAATCCTGCAGACTGATGGGCACTCTCCTGGAGTGTGACCCCATGCCACCAAACACAAGTCCCTTTCACTGGAGTGAGGCTATATGAAGCTTCCTAATGCACAAACTTACAGAAAACCAAACCCCTTACATCTTTATCAGGTTATCTACTGGTTGGTATTTATAACAAGCAGAAATAGACACAATCACCTGGAGAGAAATCCTTTTTCTTGACCCTTCCCAGGCTTCATTGTTCTAATGAAAATTCCCACAGCTCCTCAAATCTCTAACCCTATTAAGAGTGTCAATCTGTCTCTTCCCTCAACATTGCACTGCTCAGATTCTGTTTAGGCAGGGCTAAGGCGATTTTATTTACTATCTTCTTTAGTATATTTAAACCTATTTTGGATATTAAAATAGGCAAATATAAATGATATGTTTGTAAGGGGGTTTTGTTGTTGTTTTGAAGAAAAATTTCCTCTTCCACACCTCTGCAGTCAGGTTTTTCTACTTGACCGCTTACAGGTGGCTAGCGGCAAAGAGAGCTACCCTGCCATTAACCAAATAGAAGCCTCACTGAGAAGTATCAACGGCCCTGTGTTTCATCCATTTAACATGCAGGCATTCGCCCTGGCCAAGCAGACACAGCCAGGCAGCCAAGACAAACAAATGGGTCTTGGCACAAGGAGGGGCGGGTTTCTGGAGACAGCCCTCCAGTCTAAACTTCTTAAGGACTTGGTATAAACGTGCTTTTATTGCTGAGGGGCTGTTCCATCTAAACAGCGCAGATCCGAGGCGCACACTGCAGTCTTTCACTGGGTCTGTTGGCTTAAGGTGTGTGCCGCTCAGGGACGGCACAAACCTGCGTCACAGCTACCTGCCGCGCTCTCTCTCTCTCTCTCTCTCTCTCTCAATCCCCAAACCAAAACTTCGGGAGCCGCTCTGAACACTGACTGCTTTATCAAAGAAAAGTTAGAGGAAAGGGAGATGTTGGGACCCCACAGCCTGTCCCAGCCCCACCTCACCCAAATCCAGAGGACCTGTAGGGGTCAAAATGCTTACAGGTCCCCTCTGTTCCTCCAACCTGGTATTTAAATTTTAAATTCAGTATGGCGAAGTCACTCCCTCCGTTCTCTCCTAGAGTCTCTCAGCAACCTACAGTTCTTAAAGGTTGAAATTTGTGGGCATGTGGGAGGGAGAGATGGGGTCGGCTGTGAAACCTATAAAAACTAAAAATATTTTATAAAAATGCCCACATTTTTACTGTAAAATCTAAATCACCAGAAACAGCATCGGACATTTACATTTGTTCTGGATGCTGGGCAAGGTGCTAGGGATAGGAGGGAAGAGAGGACACTGGGTAGCGAAGAGGATTCAGCAATTAATTAAATCTAAATTGTTAGCAGCGATGAAGACCAGTAAAAAACCACAGTGTCCTGGCAGTCCATGAGATGAGGACTCTCACGACTGTACAAGAACAAAACGAGGCTCCGTGATGTGACGAACCAGGAGCCTGTGAGCCAGCGGAGAGAGGAAGTCTCACTGCTTGTTCGAGTTTAAACCGTGTGACCTTTATCCTTGGATTTTTAGGTGTGTATTTAAATGGTGTGTGACCAAGAGTCAGCAAGGACCCATGCTCACAGGAAGTCTTAACCAGTGTCCTCGAAGCAAGAGGCTTTCAAGGCGTGCCAAGGGCTCCACAGAGGTGCCAGGAGGTGAGGCGTGTGTATCAGAAAGAAAGCACTGGCCCTCGAGAGGTCTACAGTCTCACTCAGAAGAGTCAGTAAACAAACGAAAGTTTATTTCCATGACAGCAACAGGGCTGAAGTGATTGTGAATCCAGAAGATATAAGAGTGGTCTCCCAGGGTGTTTTCTACCTATGCACTACTTGAAGACAAGACCTAAAGGCTCAAAAGGAGTCAACTATGTGGAAGCAAAGGTTAGCTATGGGAACAGCAAGAAGAAACAAGTTAGGTGACTCCAAACATAACAAGTAGGCCAATGTGGCTAAACATAGCCAACCAGGTCAAGGAAGAAGGCATAGTCAAACCAAGTCAGGGTCTGGTATAGCTAGCTAGCCAGGTAAAGAAGGTTGGCTGGAGGCACGTCTCAGCCAACGCTTTGCAACCACTCTGAGGAATCAGATGTTATTCTGACAGTGATGCGAGAAGGGACAGCAGAGAGAGAAGGGACAAGAAAAGGATGATCACTGCCTACTAAGTAAGAAACAGGACAACAAGGTTCTACACTACTGCAAAACAGGGTGGTTTTAGATAATGGTGGGCCATACACATCAAGAGGTTAGGAAGATTTTGAAAGTTCTTATAATAAAAATAATTAGTATTGGAGGACATAGACATTCTTACACACATTTCAACATAACACTATGCATACATGTATCAAAACATTATTTGGGTCCCAAGTTCAGATTTTTTTGTTTTGTTTTGTTTTGTTTGTTTTGTTTTTGATGCATCCATTAAATAACTTCTAGAAAGGAGTCTAAGGGGACAAATTTTCCTTTCCTTGGATGCAAGAATTTTATTTTACTCTTTTGATCTCTGCAGTAGCATCTTCTGTCAATCTCTGAAAGATTTAATTTAAGAAATTTAATGTCTTGCCCAAGTTCTACTATCACAGTCTTCTCTTCTCTGTGTAGAACCTCCTAAGCATTTTTATCTATCGTGGAAAAGGGTGTGGCTTTAGCTCAGAGAGACTTAGTGTCAGTTCTAATCCCAGCCAGTTCCAAGCTTGTGGTCATAGGTAGGACACTTGGCCTCTCCAAAGCCGCCTCCTCATTTGTTAATGAAAGATGGAAGTATTTCCGTGTCCCTGGCACACTAAAGGTTTTTGGGTACTGTTTCAAGGTTGTATTTTACTTTGTTTCCGTATCTCTCTCCAGCAAAATTCCCTTCAATAAATCTTGCTTCTCTCCTATTCTCCATGATCACCTACACCAAGAATCATCCCCCTCTAGCCTCTTCAAACCCAAGGACAAACAGCTACATCTGCAGATGTAGATTCATAAGCACCTCCTGACTTTGTGCCTTTCCATTAATATTGCACCAATGCACCTTGAGTACCTGCCAGTTGTCTTATTAAAGTCTACAATAGCAGGACTCATAAGATCAATAAATTATAACGCACCAAATTTCTGCTCAAATACAAATATTTTAGAGGTATAGGTATGCAGTGATTTTGGAGTTCTCAACCTCTGCTGTTTAAAGGTACTTCATAACTTTACTAAAAATGTCCCCATGGAACTCATTTATGCAAATGAGGATCTCAGTGACTCACATCAGAGGCTCTCATGTCTCTCCATATTGAAATGATAGCTATGGAATAATAGTTTATAAGATCATTATCTAAATACAAAATGCCTTGTAACATATACCATAAAAGCTTCAATAATGTCACAGGAAGTTATCAGTTCTTCAAAGACTAATTCTTCAAAGAGATATTAATAGGCTAAAGTAATATGTTAGAACTGAGATGCATTTGAGAAAACCAACAATAGACATTATAGTCTCCTTGACTTGGTTCACAGCTTATTTTGCCAATTCATATCTCACGATCGGTACCTCAACTGCCAGTCACATGCATCTCATTTATTTCTCATATTTAGGGAAATAAATTTCTCAGATTTAGAAAAATCTCTTTCCTAGGTTTCAGGGAAAAGATTACATAGCATCTTCATGGCCAGGAACAATAACTGAAGAGTTGTTCAGAATATTGCACTCACAATTTGCTTATGTTTTATTATAAATCATACTACAATCACAATCCAAACCCTACCCACTTATAAAGAGCATTATGCATTTAACAAGTTAGCACTCTTGCACCCTCTAGTGGAATAATGAATATCGTGTTTGTTTACTCAATAAAAACAGATTATTCAAATATATATTTAAAAGACACAGTAACACGGACCTACAGGGAAACGAAATACTACTGTTATGTTTACAGGACGGAGCAATACGATGACTCCTAGAGTCACTCTGCTCTGCTCATAGGCCAAGCATCATCAGAGAAGCTTCCTCCTGCCACAGAAGGGAACAATACCCACAACTGCAAAATGTTCACAGAGTGAGAGACCTCGGACCACTCAGTTCTAAATGGGATGTCTCCATCACACCCCTCCTCTCAGGGCTCAGGAACTTTGTGGAAGAGGAGACAAAGATTCTAAGAGCCAGGGGATAGAAGATGTCAAAGAAACAGGCCTTCTAGACTGATGCACATATGAACCCACAGAGACTATGGCAGCGTGCACAGGGCCTGCAGAGTCTAAGGCAGATGAGGTCCTGGCACTGAAAGGGCAAGGTGACACAAGCCCCATCCCTAACCCAGGTGCTGTCTCTACTTGATAACTGCTTGCAAATGAAATATTATTCTCCAACATCATCTCATTGGGTACACAAACCACACATAAGGGCAGGACCCATGCCCACCAAAAGATTGCCAATACAAAATTAACTCAATGGTACTTTTTGGAGGACTTTTTTTATAGCTACTCAGACGTGGGTATCTGTAAACACACGCTCTAAAAAAAGGATAAAAATAAACCCATCTCTTTCATGAAAATAAATGATGAGAATTGAAATTAAAGCTTTTGAACAAAAAAATCAGAACTTTTGAATATTCGTACCCACTGTGAAGTTGGTAGCCTCTCGTGCTAACAGATTTCTGGTTGGATACATATAGTGTCAGCGCTGCAACATCTCACAAGTTCTAAGTGCAAGCACGGCACAGAATATGGTGAGACCTGGCACATTGTGGCCTTGATGTGTGCAAAAAAACCCACACTTTTACTCACAGCTGGATTTGTACCAGCAGTGCAAATACCAATGGTGAAAAGGGCAAAGGGCGTGGGTCTTTCCACAGAAGGGTCAGCAGAGTTTGCATCTCAGAGGATACCTTGGAAAATGGCTCTCAGGAGTCCCTAGGAGTTGACCAACCAACAACTGCAGAACCATTCTGCTACACAGTGTGGACTTCGGGAGCTGGATGGACTCTTTAAGAACACCTCTTGTTTCACATCACTTTATTTTGCTTTGAGATGTACTGTAAAGCATGGAACACTGGGGGAGGCCGTTGGTCTTGGGACTACGGAGGTGGCTCTGTAATGAAAAGCACTTGCTCCTCTTTCAGAGGGCTGGAGTTCAATCCTCAGGACCCACACTGTGCAGCTGTATTCCAGTTCCAGTGGATCCGCCACTCTCTCCTGGCCTCGGTGGGCACATAAACTAACACAGGCACACATGTACACATAAATTAATCTGGAGACTGTCTGCTGGTTCGTAGGTAGCAGAGAGTCCGATAGCAAAGACAGGAGAAGGAGGCTGGTTCTATTAATGGTCAGGTAAGCGCCAGGTCCTGGGCAAGGCCCTTAGTGGATTATTATCATGAGGTCCCACAGTGACCCCCTAAGTTACTGCAGTCAGCCTCCATCAGGGGGGAATGGAGCCTCTGCTGCTGGGAACTAGCTTTACAAATCAAGGCAACAATGTGCTGTGTTCTTCACCACACATCCACTTACAATGATATTTTAAAGCAGAGGCACCTGGCAATGCTGTGCTTAAGCAAAAACAGTTTATTAACTTTATTAAGTCTTCAGTCTTGACTAGGAAATGGCTGCCACCCTATGTGATCTACGTGGGAACTGCATGGGCACACAGCCTTCGAGTGCATCCCAGGATGCAGAGGGTACCACAAGGAAGATCATCTGCATGGCTGTGTGCAGTGTCAGCTGAACCACCCACGTTCTCATGGAACACCATTTGTACTTGAAATCATGACAAACAAAAACTATAGTTACTCAAATGTGGGCATCTGTAAACATATTCTCTTAAAAAAGAATATAATAAACTCCTCTCTCTCATGAAAGGAAAGGACGGGATTTGTTACCAATGGTGAAATTAAAGTTTGCAAATAAAAAATCAGAGCTTTGGAATAATTCCATTCACTGTGAGGTTGATAGCTTCTCATGCTGAAATATTTCTAGTTTGATATGTATAATATCAGTGTTGTATCTCACAACTCGAGGAACAGGGCTTTCCTATTGGCCAGGGCAGGAAATCACACAATCATCCACTCACACAAGAGTTCCTAGTGTGCTGGAGCAACATGGATTTTTGCTGTAACAAAGTACAAAAATAATTCATATGGTTTTACTTTCAACACTGCAAATAAATGAAAATGATAGCATTGCTAAATTTTTATGTATGATCAAAAATATTCTGTTATATTAAAAGTTATCATAATATTCCACTTTCTTTCAATTGTAACACATCTAGGAGATGTCCTGGTTAGTTTTTTTTTGTTTGTTTGTTTGTTTGTTTGTTTTTTAATTTAACTTGACCCAAGCTAGAGTTATCTAGGAAGAGGAACCTCAGTTGAGAAAATGGCCTCATTCAGATTGGCCTTGACTAATGATTGATGTAGGAGGGCCCCGCTCACTGAGACAGGTACCACCGCTGGGTTGGTGATCCTTGGTTGTATAAGAAAGTGGGCTGAACAAGCCATGGGGAGCAAACCAATAAGCAGCACCCCAGTCGCCCCTGAGATCTCTACTTCAGTTCCTACTCTGCTTGAATTCCTGCCTCTAATTCCCTCAATGATGAGCTGAGATTGAGATGCATGATCCAAGTAAACCCTTTCCTCCCCAAGTTGCTTTTGATCGTGGTATTTTATCGCATCTTAATAGAAACCTAACTAGAACAGAAGACCAAGTTTTCTTTCTACATTCTAACTAAATGATAGGAAAATCTGTGTTCCACTAAGCCCAATATTAAGAGGTAAGTGAAAAAAATTACCATATTGATGGATGTTTGTGAAAATACAGACATCATTTATAAAGTTATTCACATTCATATCTACGTTTAATTTTTAAAATTCATTTACTATTGCTATCTTAAAGAATTGATGTACTAAAATTTTATCAGCTTTGGTTTTAATGTAAGGCTTGCTAGAGATGACCTACAAAAACAAACCCCCTCTTAGTCTTTAATAAATTCTTATAGTACAAGGGTCCTAAAACCAAGCTTTTTCAGTGAAGAACACAGAACAGAAGCGATCGCATCTCCTTAGTCTCAAGCCAAGATATGGAGAGCTGTGTAACTAAAGCAGATACTTAGGATTCCTGAGATAAGTACAAGGAAAGCCTAGAAACAAGAATGGAGTTTCACATCTGGAAATCTTAGTCTGGGAAAGGAAAAGAGCACCCAATATAAATGGCAAATATAAGAAGCAATAATGTTTTTTATAAATATTCTGATATTCATACATTCTCAATTCCACTGCATCTGAGCTTTGCTAAAGCCAAAATTCCATGCTCCATAGAAAAGAAGCCTATAAAAAACAAGCTACATACTGATCATTTTTCTTCTGAAAATAAGATCCAACCTCTGTTACTGTAGAATATATGCCAAGAACAGAAAGATCCATGGCAAATATCTTTCAACAATGTGCAGAGCTATTTACTGTAGGTTTAGAAAACATATAAAGGTACCCACACCATGCCTTTGAACATAGACATAACTTTCCTCTGCTTTGAAAAATGGGGGGCTGCTTTTATCACTAAATAAGCTAACTAATCTATCAGTGCATTAATAAATCGCTCTAAACTTGGTTCTCTAACAATGTTATCGTGTCCTGACCTCAATATATACTTGAGGAAAGGTGTCAAAATTAATTCAAGATAATCACTATTTTTTTAACTATTTTGTTTTAAGTTTGGATGAATAGCAACATATAACAGAAAAATCAGGGTTGTGCCAAAAAGTGATCAAATGGGAATAAATACGGGTCATGCCACACATAAAACAGTAAAAGTGAAGGATGAAAATTAATTTCTTTATCCACAGATAAGTCATTCTGCAACAGTTATCATAAGCTAAGTATCTCATGAAAGCCCATTAATAATTTGCTTCATGGTAAGAAATGGGTCATTATTGCTGAAGACATCATACATTTTGATTGCAGGCTATGGAAAAACCAAGCTGGAACTGAGCTGGAAGCGTCCTCCCTGCTGGCTAGCTCTCACAGCACCAGAAGGTGTTATGCAGACTGCCGGGAAAGACTAGTCATCAGCAGTCTTCCCCAGATGTGCACCCTAGGAAACACAACGATGACTTCTCAGGCAGGATGTGCTCAGTGGAACAACAGTGACCCAAATGTTATGGGGGTAACTGATGGCCTTTGGCTTGAATTTGAGGGCAGCGCCCCGGGAAGGACCTCAAGCTTTCTGCTGTGACCCTGGTCAAGAGCTTGCTTTGCTACGTGGGTGTGTAGTCAAATTGTCTCCTAAGTTCATTCATATATTACAGCTGCTCTACGCATTCCTCGAAGAAACTCCTTATGGCAGTGGACAGAGGTTAATGCTGAGACTAAATGACGATGAGGTGCTCGGTCCTAAATAGGTTGCCATCCAAGGTTCTCTATCCAAGCTTCAAGTAACATCACAGAAGAATGTACAAAAATAACTCATGAGCCAGTGGTTGGGAAGGTGTGACATAGAAAGACATCTTCCGGATATGACATGCTCATCACGCTCATGAACTCACAGCAGCTGTAGTGACCTGCACGAAACCTTCACAACATTGTGCTCCTCTACATTTCATCATGGAAGTGGGAGTGGGAGGGCCTGGCGTGGTTCTGCTCTTCCTGGAGCAGCTTTTCACAGTCTGGAGCGACTGAGCGATAGGATGTCAATTTCTGTAATGATGTAGTCACTGAAAAATTGTCCGTGTTCCTCCCAGGCATGCTCATGCAAGTCACCCTAATTCATTCTCATTCTGTCTCTGTCTCTGTCTCTGTCTCTGTCTCTGTCTCTGTCTCTCTCTCTCTCTCTCTCTCTCACTCACACACTCACACACACACACACACACACACACACACTACATACATGAAAGTATAAGACAGACTTGTTGGGAAGAAATGTCACCGAGGACAGGGAAGGATGATAAGAGAAGCAACGAGCGTGAAACTGACTAAAATTCAGTACACAGATGTATGAAACTATCAAGGAATAAAAAGAAATTATGAGTCAGGGTTACATGCAGTGAAACACACACCTTCAATCTTAGAACTCAGGAGACTGTCAGAGCCTGTACCACACCATAAGAAGTTGCCTCAAAAACAAATAAAAAAAGACACAGACCAGAAATCAATTTGATATACCCCAAATTCTCCTGTAGTCATTGATAATAACGTGTATTAGCAAGGGGGAAATTCCCATACAATTATCACAAGACAGGAATAACAGAAAAATCAGAGCTATGCCAAGAAGAGCTCAAAGAGGAATAAATATTGAATATACGAAATATACAACAGGGAAAATGAGTGGCAAAACAACAAAAGGTAGAAAGTTAAGGGCGGATCATCATTGTAAGAGTGAATGCCTATCGTTCTGTCTTTACATAGGTGTGACATAGGAAGATCTAGAATCTCAGAAATATCAATAGGTATACATTTTTCAAAAAATAAAAATAAAAAACAGGAGTATGCTCTCTTTTGTCAAAATACCAAGAACAGCTGACCAAAGTCAGCTGAGGAAGACAAAAAACTTGACAATACCAGCTGCAGTTCAGCCACAGACGGGGGAATACTCAAGACCAACACAGCCATGTTCACCCCAGGCTAACTGGAGTGTCTAGACTGCCACTTTCTCAGGGGGTTTTAGACAGTCTCGTCTCTCAACATTTCTGTGTAGAAACCCAAGTAGTGAGAGAGGAGCTTCCTACCAGTGATTAACCAGGCCTTCCCGACTCTATTGTGTTGCCAGCAGGATCACATAGAAGATAAACAGTCTCATTCTGGTTTAATGGCATGTGAGCTGTTCAGACTTCCCTCATTGTGAAGTGAGATCAGTTCTCAGTGGAGGTCAAACTCAGCGTGGTTACAGTGAAGGCAGGGAGAGCCGGACTCGGCCTCCTGCATAGCAGCAATGAGAAGTTGCTGTCCTTAGGTCTGACTAGCAGCCAAGAGCTTCAGCTGGCTGTGACAAGGCAGCCCCTTCCCTCACTCCATCTGTCAGAGCAATGTCAGGGGGAGGAAAAGCCAGTTAAAACAGATCTCAGAAAGATCCAAAATATCGTAACACATGAAAAAAAATTCCAAATTTCAATTTCAAAAAAAAAAAATCACTCATCACAGCACAAGCCTGGAAAATACCAAACTGAACTGAACAAAGAAATGGAGAATGACGCAGAGATGAACTTCAGTCAGAAAATGGAGAAGTCATGGACATATTTTTACACGTCTAGAGGGGCTATGACGTGTGGACAAGGTCACTTGTCACCAGGGAAATCCAAACTGGAAGACCATAGGGCAATCTTCCCTTATTAGAAGGACTGTCCAGAGACACTCAGCACTGGAGAGAGCGCTCACACATGTGCCAAGAGGGGCTGTAAAGCAACCGCCCATCTGGGAAGAGTGGGCTGACTCCTTAAGCTAAAGAGACAAGATGCCCATAACCAGTAATTTCACATCATAGCAGTTAACTCAAAGAATTGGAAGAATTATACTTTTCCTTTTTATTTTCTTGATTTTATTGAGCTATACATTTTTTTCTCTGCTCCCTTCCCTCTCTCTCATCTCCCCTTCAACCCTTTTTCATGGTCCCCATGCTCCCAATTAACTCAGGAGATTTTGTCTTTTTCTAATTCCTATGTAGATTAGATCCATGTGTGTCTCTCTTAGGGTCCTCACTGTTGTCTAGGTTCTCTGGGGTTGTGATTTGTAGGCTGGTTTTCTTTGCTTTATGTTTAAATACCATTTATGAGTGAGTACATATGATAATTATTTTTCTGGGTCTGGGTTACCTCACTCAATATGATGTTTTCTAGATCCATTCATTTGACTGCAAATTTCAAGATGTCATTTTTTTCTGCTGTGTAGTACTCCATTGTGTAAATGTACCACATTTTCCTTATCCATTCTCCAGTAGAGGAGCATTTAGGTTGTTTCCAGGTTCTGGCTATGACAAACAATGCTGCTATGAACATAGTTGAGCACATGTTCTTGTGGCACAATTGAGCAAACTTTGGGTATATACCCAAAAGTGGTATTGCTGGGTCTTGAGGAAGGTTGTTCCTAATTTTCTGAGAAATCGCCATACTGATATCCAAAGGGGCTGTACCAGCTTGCACTCCCACAAGAAATGTAGGAGTTTTCTCTTTACCCCACAACCTCCCAGTATAAGTTGTCATCAATGTTTTTGATCTCGGCCATTCTTACAGGTGTAAGATGGAATCAGAGTTGTTTTGATTTTTCACTTCTCTAATGACTAATTACACTCTTAAAAACTACTTATAAAGGTTCATAGCAGGTTAACAACCAAAAACAATAAATAAATAAATAAATAAATAAATAAATAAATAATCAGGTGAATGGTTTTTTTTTTTGCAGAGTGAGGTTGAATATTTATTCAAGGGGTTGTGGAGGGGAAAGGGTGAAGGGGGGACAGAGAGAAAGAGAAGAGGAGAAAGACAGAGAAGGGGGAAACGGAGAAGTGGGGAGAGAGGCAGAAGCGAAGCTGCCTGTCCGAGAGGAAAATGGGAAAGAGCAGGTGAATGGTTAAATAAGACCAGTTGCATCCCTCCTCAGGAGACTATCTGGCAGGGAAATGGGGCAAACTCCTGAAGGACTCAGCCCCTCGATGAGTATGACTTCACGTATATAACTTTCCTTTTACAGAAAAGTCCCCTTCCCTTTCCTCCCTCTGAACCCTCCCATATAGACCTCTTTACTCTCCTTCAAAGCCATGATTCCATTTTCATTATTGTAGCTACACACATATATATTTACACGTTTTTCATTATCTATTGTTACATACACATATACAGATATACATACCTAATATGAATATGTGTGTGTGTGTGGTAGGTGTGTGTGTGTAAAACAGCAGTACAGTCTTCTCAGTCTTCAGTGTAATGTACATCTTTTCAGGGCCAATCATTTTATTTTGCATAACCAATCGGTGTGGTCTTCCCTAGAGAAGACTACATCTCTTGCTCTCAGCATTCCTTATAGGGTTGAGGCCTTGTACACTTTCCCCATTCACTTCAGATGTCCAGGGTTGTTGTCCTTGTTTGGGTCCTGTCTAGGCAGTCCTGTTATGGTGAGACTGCATGAATGCAGCCTCTGAC
This sequence comes from Chionomys nivalis, assembly GCF_950005125.1. Lineage (NCBI taxonomy): Eukaryota > Metazoa > Chordata > Mammalia > Rodentia > Cricetidae > Chionomys > Chionomys nivalis. The sequence continues at coordinate 87,615,882 of NC_080091.1, forward strand.
ATTCCTGGGAGACACAGTCTCACAGCTAACTCCCTTATCCTCTGGTTCTTACTATGTTTGCACCCCCTCTTCCACAGTGAGCCCTGATTCTTAGATGTGGGAGCTGTATTGTAGATGGGTCCCATGAGCCTGGGATCCACAACTCTGTATTTTGATTTGTTGCAGTTTTCTGTAATAGTCTAGCCTGCTACAAAGGGAAGCTTCTCTCTCTCTCTCTCTCTCTCTCTCTCTCTCTCTCTCTCTCTCTCTCTCTCTCTCTCTCTCCCCCCCCCCCCCCGGAGGGGGGTGGTTTCAAGACAGGGTTTCTCTGTGTATTTTTGGCTGTTGTGGAACTTGCTTTGTAGACTAGGCTGGCCTCAAACTCACAGAGATCTGCCTGCTTCTGCCTCCCAAATGCTGGGATTAAAGGCGTGCGCCACCATGCCCAGCCAAGAGAAGATTCTTTAATGAGTGGTGAGAACTACACTTATCTGTGGGTATAAGGACAAAAAAAAAAAAAAATAGCATTTTAAACTATTGTTTTTCAAATTATGGGTATGTGTGTGTGTGCTCATTTGTGTGTATATCTGCATGCTAATGAAGGTGCCCTCAGAGGCCAGAAGAGAATATCAGATTGCCTGGAGCTGGGGTTCCAGGCACAGGCAGTTCTGAGCCATATAACACAAGCTCTGAGAACTGAACTTGAGTCCTCAACCACTGGGCCATCTCTCCAGGCCCTCTATGTTGTAGCTTCTGAATTAGATGAAATACAATATTTGTTTTGCTTTCAATGCCTATACTTTAGTTATATATGAAAATTAAAACAGAATTTAAAAATGTATTACTCAAATCAAAGCCATAAAGATTTTTTTCCACCTGTTTCTTCTAGAATTTTGATGAATAGGATCAAATGTTGGGATCTTTAAAATAACTGCTACAGTATGAAGATATGGATTGTTATTCTTCTTGTGGATATCCAATCTTTTCAACATGAGTTGTAAAACAAAAAATTACATATCCCCAGGCTATGTTCCTGGCATCTTGATCAGAAGTCAGTTGACTACATATACATGGGTTAATGGGGGGGGGGGGGAGTTCTTCCCTTTTCATATGGTAGTGTTTCTGGTCTGGGGAGAGGTAGACCTCAATTAATTGTTACTCTAATTCAAATTTGGGGCTTACATATGAGTTATATTTTTAGATATTCCCTATGCATTTAAAAAGAATGTAAGTTGGCTGGAGAGATGGCTCAGTGGTTAAGAGCATTGCCTGCTCTTCCAAAGGTCCTGAGTTCAATTCCCAGCAACCACATGAGCATATAATTTGTGATCCTAGAGAAGCTAAATAAGAAGGTGAACACAAAGAAAAACGTATAGTCATCTGCCTAGATAGGGGAAGTAGACAAGATTGCCGGGCAAAAGCTGGGAACTTGCAGGTGAGGTGGCATGGGGCTAAGGGGAAACGGGGTGAGAAATGTGAGAATGGGAGGATGGGGGGAGCTTGGGGGAATGGGATGGTTGGGATATAGGAAGGGTGGATACGGGAGCAGAGAAATATATATCCTAACTAAGGGAGCCATCTTAGGGTTGGCAAGAGACTTGACTCTAGAGGGGCTCGCAGGTGTCCAGGGAGATGTCCCCAGCTGGTACCTTGGGCAACTGAGGAAAGGGAACCTGAAATGACCCTATCCTACACTGATGAATATCTTGCATATCACCTTAGAACCTTCATCTGGCGATGAATCGAGATAGAAACAGAGACCCAATTTGGAGCAACGGACTGAGCTCATAAGGTCCAAATGAGAAGCAGAAGGAGGGAGAACATGAGCAAGGAAGTCAGGACCACGAGGGGTGCACCCACCCACTGTGACAGTGGAACTGATCTATTGGGAGACCACCAAGGCCAGCTGGACTGGGACTGAATAAGCATGGGATGAAACCGGACTCTGTGAACATGGTGGACAATGAAGGCTGATGAGAAGCCAAGGACAATGGCACTAGGTTTCGATCCTAATACATGAACTGGCTTTGTGGGAGCCTAGCCTGTTTGGATGCTCACCTTCCTGGACCTAGATAGAAGTGGGAGGACCTTGGACTTCCCGCAGGGCAGGGAATTTGGACTGCTCTTCAGTACCTAGAGGGAAGGGGAATGGAGTGGGGGGAGGGGGAGAGGAGTGGGGAGACAGAGAGGGGAGTGGGGGGAGGGGCGATGTGTGGAAGGAGGGGGAGGGAATGGGAAACAGGGAGGAGGCGGAAATTTTAAGTAAAAAAGAATAAAATAAAGGGAAAAAAAAGAATGTAAGTGACATTCACTGCCTGTTTTTGAAAAAGGAACACAAAGGAGCTGTAAATGATTAAATTCCTTCGGAGTTCAGTTCTGCAGAGCTGTGCAGCCAGCGCTACAGAGCAATAGCAGAGTCAAAGGCAGTTGCAAAGCAAATACCCACACAAGCGTATAATTTCCACCCATCTGTTTCAGTCCTGCTATCTCTTAGTCACTCAGAGAGGAAGAAGTGGAGGGTATCTTTGTCACATTTACATGTAATAAATGTATTGCCAACCAGATCACTAGAACATTACAAACATTGGCAAAGACCTTATTTTTAACATATATACACTTAAGAATAGCAAAAAGGTGGACATGCATTGCTACTTTTCACGGTAGCAATTCTGTAAGGTAATACCTATTGCATTACAGTACTATTTCTAACCTTTCTATATGAACAACTGTGCTAAAATACAAACATATATGCCTGTGTGCTAGCCTATATGCTACTGGAAAGCAAGGGGAACATCCTTATTTCTTCTCATCTCATCTTCTTTAGTGAGCTATAGATTTATAAAGAAAATTTGTTGCCCCCAAATGAGTTGTATCTCCTACAATGGAGGCCTAAGAAAGGAATACCCACAATAATATAGTAGAAGTGTTTAACCTTACACAGTTCTTTGTCACATCTTTGGCACACTTAGTTGAGTGTTCACAGTTGAGAAGAGCAGTATTATCTACTCCAGTGCTCATTGGAAGATGTTTCTTCATGCAAAATAACTTCATCTTATGGACTGTCACACCAGGGCATCCAGGGCTCACCTTTTCCCTCACAAACTAGGTAATTTTGGTCCTTTCCAACCTTTGTATGTGCTGAATGCTGGTTCCCTGATGGATACTAACCCTCACAAGCATCGCTATGCCAGGCACAGGCATATGAAATGGCCATCACTTCCAGGATTCCCATGCCACCCCTCAGGAGAGCTTACACATTCCACCTTCAGGACACACACAGTCCCTGAGACCATGGAGTATATGCTAGGTATCCATGACTAGAGTTTCACTGAAATTTCTATAAGAAGAAATCATAAACACTGACATTCATGTTAAAGTCCAGGATATGGGAGAACAGTGACCCTTTCTTATGCTCTTTTGCTCAGTTTCTAAAGATGATAGCTCAGTTCCTACATCATTTCAAATACCTCAAAAACATCTGTATCAGCAAGCATTCAGTCACATATAAGGACTCTTTCCTACATTGATAACGTAACTTGAAAATCCAAAATCTATAGTGGTTTCTTCCTAGAGCCCAGTGTGTCTCCCATGTGTAATACAGTCCCCATCCTTTGGAAGCTTTCCAATTTCACATTGGTATTGTGCCAGGCTTGCAAAGAGATCTGATCAGAGGCTAAACTCAGGCCCCAACTGAGCAAAGACTTCCTTCTGATGGAATCCACAAATTCCAAAAGGAAGCAGGGCAAAGCTGTTGGAACTGCTCTACCTTAAAGGGGACCTGTGCTGTGGGAGTGCACATACAGACAGTGCCTCAGGACCCCAAGTACATCTCTGCCATAGTTTGAAAAAGTAGAATATGTGAAGTCTGAGCACGCACACCATTAATTCCTTATTTTCTAACTTAATCTTAACATCTGTCATATGTCAGAGAGCTATAGACAAGCACTGCTGGAGAGAACCCTCTCTCCTCTTCTTGCGTTCACAGAAAGGCTAAAGTTAAAGAGGCATCCCAAATGTTTAATATAACATCATGCCAAATGTTAGAAATAATTGATCAGAAGGCAGCCTTTTGGCACAGGGAACGTCAGTATCACTCATGTTTCAATAAGAAAAAAAAGACAGCAAAAATCAAATCATCTGATGCTGGGACAGATGAAGCACAGAGGGGATTTCCCTAGCAGGCTCAGGCCTTGGAGGTGAAGGCGGGAAGATCACTTAAGACACAGACTAGCTAGGTCAACTTTAGTAAAGGCCACTGTCAGACAGGGGCAGAAGGACTTAGAGCATCTGCTAAAAATGCCTACAGGGAAAGAAGACAAAACTTTTGTTTTCAGGGGAAGAAAATATATGCCTGAGAATATGCTTTGATGGAAATATACAATAAACAACACTCGTACTGCAGCTGCTATGTTGTATCTGAGGGAGAGCACCAGCATATTTCCAATCAAATCAAGAGAAAGAGACAACATCTATGTCTCTCTGGAATTCTGTCACGCACACAAATACACACACACACACACACACACACACACACACCATCAGTTTGATGTGGGATGCCCTTCTATCTATGTGTTGCTTTTATTGGTTAATGAATAAAGCTGCTTTGGCCTATGGCAGGGCAGAATATAGTCAGACTGGAAGAGATAGAGAGAGTAGGTAGAGTCAACAAGACACCATGTAGCACTGAAGGAGAAGGACGTGTTCACGTGTTCAGCCTCATGGTGATACACAGATTCATATAAATGGGTTTGTTTAAGATGTAAAAGATGTTTAAGATGTTAATTAATAAGAAGCCTGAGCTAATAGTCCAAATAGTGCTGTAATTAATATAGTTTCTGTGTGATTATTCAGGTCTCAGTGTGTGGGAACGAATGAGCAGTCTCTGCTTACATCTGTTCATGCATGAAAAACATATCTCACCCAAAGATGTGATCTTACCATGTAAGATCTACCTCATTTTAAATCATAACAGAATTTTTGGTCACTTGGGCAAAAAAGACAGTTCTCCAGTAAATAATCCTAATGTCCATGAACTAACCTCACAAAATTTTATCTCTGACTCTGCTTTCAAGTTGATGGCAGACCACCTGCAGTGCAGCGTTTTCTGGAATGCAGTCACAGTCATGGGCTACCAGTATCTACTCAAGAGTATTTGTTAAATTAGACTTTCAGCCACCACCAAACATACAAAGCTCACAGAAGACTTCCTCAGCACTGTGATTTTATCAACTACGTTGGGGTATCTCAGGCCATTATTATATGAACATTGCACAAAAGGCTTGGTTCTTACCAGTGACTACAAGGTCCTCAGGTCTTTAGCATAATCCCTACAATGACTGTGGAATCACAATCTGTCCCTTTACCCCTTCTTTTCACCACCCTCTTCTTCCCAGCCCCTTCTACCCTACAAGGTGTTTGCTCCTACTTTCTGTAACCCTGCCATGAGGGTTTTCCAGAGGCCCAAAATAATACCTGATTTTGAGCTGCAGCTTACGAGCTAAATAAACCTTCCTACTTTTATAAGTTAACTGTCACAGGTATTTCATTATAAGAAGGTGGGGCTGACTAATATACTTGTCAAATAAAGTGTAAGAAACAACAAATTGGAAATGGAGAATCTGCCAAGCTCTTTAGAATGTATTTTCTATTTCTTTATCTGTAGTCTGAACTGCAATGAGACATTTCTTACCAATTTTAAAATAAAAAACTATATCCAAAATAACAGATGGATAAATTAACTGTGAATGTAGAATTTTAATAGCACTGTAGATGTCTTTATTTATAGTAAGTAAAATTCTGGCTCAGAAGCTGAATAGTATCCCAGCAGGGAAGTCTTATTTCAGTAGGTCACTCTCCTGCTAGTAGATAAGAATAGTCACTCAAGTCAATACAAATTCTACTCAGACAAAATGTGAGAACATATTTTTCACTTTGAGGGAAAAAAAAAACCATGCAAGCTGCTTTATCACCATCCCCAAACTAATTTTCAATATCAAGCTGACCTTGGCATCTGTCATTATATTCTATAATAATGCATCTCCAAGAGAGCTCTCATGGTGCTTTAATTTTATTTTTTTGATGGAAAAAGAAGCAATCTATAGTGTAATACTCAATATGTCAACTGTACAGTAGTGAATGAAAGGGGGAAGGTGGCAGAAAGTATCCAAAACCAGGGTGTGAAATAAGCGTGTGTGGGTGTGCCCATCTGCCCATACGAATGCCCACGTACAAAGATTCCGTCACGGAGTACTCAAGCCAACTCTCTCGCTTTCTAAGGAGCTGGCAAAGTACCACAGAAGTCTACAGAAGGCCTCTTGTGTTCATCCCGTCTAGCATCCTTTGTTCTTGTGGTAGCCATGGAACATGCCTCTCTTTTAAAGAAAACCCACCTAGTCTCTGTGGCTTTGGTGTCACCTTCTGAGAGGTGACTCAACCCAAGAATAATTCAGCTCTTTGATTCTCACAAATGACCATGCACAAGGCCTGGAACCAAGCACCTTGATATCCCAGAAAATGGGTTTTAATTAACAATCTGCTAGCTATCCTAGATTCCACTCTCTTGGAGCTTTAGTGTTAGCTTTTTCTTCCATGGCTGTGAATTACCACTATGATTCTATTTCCTCTTTTCTAACATTAGTTAGATACTACTTTTGACTAACGTTCAAAATCTCCAAAAGTAATAATAAGAGCAAGACATTCTGTGAACACACCTGTTGCGGGAGGTTCTTCCGCTCCTCCAGCCAATAGCCGCCGAGATACCAGCCCATTGGGGCGTGGTCTCTTTCCCTTTAAAAAAAGCGGCTACTTCCCTCCTCTCTCTCTTTACTTCCTGCTCGGTTCCGGCAACTAGACTTCTTCCTAATTGCGTGCGCAGAGGGCTGTTGTCTGGGACGGTGATCTGTAAGTTTATTCCCCTTTAAATAAATACCACCCTATTAATCACAATTCCAAACTGGTGTGGGATTGTTTATGACTTGCGCCATCACACACCTCATCTGGGTGAGCTACTTGTGGGGCACTGTTCCTCAGTAAGCATCTGAACCACTACAGAGTGTCATCGTTCTTCCATGAAGGCCTTTCAGATTGATGAACACTCAAGACTTACCACTGCACTAACTTTTGTATGTACCACGAAACTCTCCATAGAATTCTCTATGTTCTTCCTAGGGCCGTGACATCTCTTGCTATTAATGTCCATTACAGAATTAAACACCTGGGCCTGTTGTGGGATATTTGATTGCACTGACATTCCAAGACTGTTAAGGAAGTTAACCTTGAATCAGGGTGGAGTCAGGGACTAGCTGACTAGAATTGGCCATAGAGAGGTCAGAAATACAGATAGAGAGACAAACAGGTAACGGAATGGAGTGACTTGGATTTTTTTGCATTCCTTTTCAAGCTGGGAAGTGTGGAAAGAGGGTCCACTGGTCGTTCCTTTACTGTTTTCTTGGCCTATTAGTTTTTTACCCCAATATCTGACTCCCAAGCTTTTATTGGTATAAGACAACTTAGATAAACACACCATGGACCTCTTCTAACAAGCATGTTAAATAATTTTCCCATGTGCATACTGCCTTAATACATTATGCTTCCTTAAGTCATGTATTTCCTATGTATATCAAGCATGGCAGTTTTGCCTAGCATATGCGCACATATCACTCATAATAACATTGACTGTGCTGAGCATTAAGGCCAATGTATTATAATAGACATCATTAGTCATGATTCAGTAAGTACATATTTGAAGACAATAAACAAGCTAGCTACCTTATAAACACCCATCAGAAGTTCCATGACAGAGACACACATACTTCCACCTTCACCCTCTAAGACCCTTCTCCATAACTAACCACTACCAAGAGCTTGGAGTGTTGGATTCTATGCTGTATTTCACAAGGACTCATTGACAGCAACAATTCTGAACAAATGGATTAGTGGCAGAAATTTTGGGTAGACCAGATGGCACTGCATGCCAGGTCATTCTAACAAGTTTGGTGACCTGAGTTCAATTTCCAGAACCCACATGGTGGATAGAGATGGCCAACTTCCTAATGGTGTTCTCTGACCCACATGGTGGATAGAGATGGCCAACTTCCTAATGGTGTTCTCTGACCTCCACCCAAGCTCCATGATGCACGCACCCACACATGTGTACAGATATAAACATACATACAAAGGTATAAAATAAAATAAATGTAAAATCTCCATGTGTAAAGCCTGGATTGAAAAACCTGGATTTTTTTAAACTTATTTTCCTATTTTTCATGGCAAGTGTGGAAGATAGAAGCGTATCCTATTTTATATTGGAGAATGGGTCAAGATTTATTGCCACAGGCTGCTACCCTCCTGCTCTACCGTGAAGTTATGCTGAAGTGCTTGCCCTCCGCGTCTTCCCTGTGTTTCTCATGTTTACACTCATATGCCTGTAGCTTCTTCCATAGAGACCACGGTTCTTCTTCCCATATAAGTATGCTTAAATATTGTATGAATAGTCTTTAAGGCTCTCTCTTTGACATCTTCTTTGGCACTAAAATGGCATCACTTTCATTCTGTCATCTACATGCCCATCTCTCTTCTCTTCCTCCTACTCCCTTTTCCTCTCTCTCTCTCTCTCTCTCTCTCTCTCTCTCTCTCTCTCTCTCTTTCTCTCTCTCTCAATGCATCATCCTCTCATCTTGTCACCATTTTTCAGGCTATAACAGTTGTTTCTGTAAGCTCTCTATAGCTAGGTCTTTCCTATTCATGATCACCAGTGACGCCCAAAAACTATAATAAATGTCATATTGATACAGGACCTCTAAGCCCATATAAGTCATCAAAAGTTTGATGTTTCCCACACATTGAAGGCTTCTCTTAGCTTCCCCTGAGCCTGTGGGACACAGATATGAATCTTTTGAGATCTTGAGTAGCATAAAAACTTGAAGAAAGACATTTTCCAGTGTTCAGAATTACTCTGACTCTCAGTGTTCAAGACCAAACCAAGATGACAACATTTAGTCTTCCTCCCAGGGGTAATTTGGCTCTCAAGATATGCATCAACTTTGCATTCGGTTAGCCAGGAATCAGCCAGCAATTCTATGCCCTATTCCCCAAATACATCTACACAGCTGTCAAGGCTCAGGCCTTCAGGGACTGGGAGGTTCCTAAGAGAACAGTCTAGACTTCATAATATACATGTTTACCAAAACATTTTACCATTCCTTTCATACTGGAAGCCCTTAAATCAAATATTGATATATGATAAGAAATCTGGACCCTTCTACTTACAACTAACTCCTCACAGTGACCTGTCTCTTTTCTCTATTTTGAACAATCACACTCTCTTATAAATAACTACTAACCTGTGAAATCAATTTTAAGATGGTATTAAAGGCAGTGAAAACACTGACTCTGGCTCAGGTTGTCTTCAAGATTGAATAGCATGACACACATAAAGCCTGTGGTGTCCTGCCTGGGATATAATCAGCACCCGGGATATAAAGATTAGTTTTATCTTGAAAGCCAGATTTAAACTGCAGTCCTCCCCAAATTCTACAAAGCTACGTCCTCAAAAATAAGAGTTTCTTAAGTCAAACATAAAAGTCCCTCCCAAAGTACTGTGTATTTCTTGTAACTTCTGCTATATTCGGCCTGTCAATCATTCCATACAAGCTGAGGGGCTTCCTCCTGACTTGATTTCCTCACTTCTCCCTGTAGTCCTGCAACAACGTTACAAGAGAAACCATGGAAACCACATACAAATGAAGGCTTTCAGGATGTGAACAAGAACTCAACAAGTCCCCAAGATGCTCTACCCAGATCACGTCTGAAGTAGGGCCAAAACCATCTTAATTTCTAGTGGAGTTAGCTTCCCCACATTCCATTGAAAACAGCTTCTTCTGAATCAAATGAGGAAGGAGAGCCCACAGGTTGCAAGGAAAAGCGTGGCCACCTCTGGACAGATGGAGCTTGTGTGGGATGGGCAAGCTGAATTACTGGACACTGTCACCGAGAGCAGGAGGGGCATTTTCCAGTCAAATCGGAAATGGTACATCCTTTCTCCTCCACACAGACTCATAATCAGAAAACAAAACTGCGAATGTTTCCGCCCACCCACGGCCCTCTGAGTGGGTGTGGTGGGACAAACCTCACCCTCGGCATTCATAACAGAGCTTGATCCTTTCAACACCTGTCAGGATTTACACACTCATTAAATGAATCTTAATCTACTCAGTTTCTCTCCAACCAAGTGACTTTGCAGGTCCATGAATGTCCTCCTCCTGCAAAAGGAATTAAGTATCACCTCCTACATTGCCCTCACTGTACTCCTGGGGAGATGGCGCTTTTGCTTGTGGAGTCAGTCATGGGACCAGAAACTGAGAGGGGACGGGGATCACCCCAAAGGCCAAGTCTACATTTCATCTCAGATACTGTGGAAAGGAACCCAAAGGGGGAAAAAAAGGCACTTCACTGAAATTGAGCCATTTTCATTACTAACTCGAGGCTAAATGCAGACTGATTATAGTTATCATCAACTGGAATTTTCAGTCTCCCACAGAGCTCCTTGTTCTATTCCGTCACCTCACTTATGTAACTCTGCTTGGGAACTGATACCGAAATGAATCATAACCAAAAAAGAACAATCTTCAGTTCTGACAACATTAACAATGCCGAAGACATTTTAAAAAGGTTAGAACCATTATAAAAGTTAAAATGCTAACTTCAAGCAGCACTGGGGAGAAAGTGTCTGAAACCAGGCCAATATTAAAGTGAGTTGTTTTCTTATGATACTGACACTTGTTTCAAATTCAGCCTTACCATCTCAAATAGAAAACACATTCTTACCTTCAGACTGTTTTACCTATCAAAATGGATGGGCAAAGACAACAGTCTCTTTACTGAAAGAATAACTGTTAATTTTAAAATCTTGAACATTGCCCAATAACATCTTTTATAGCAAAGAGATAATAATTCACTATTCTAAAAATTTAAATAAAAATAGAGGTATACATATGCAATCTGCACTTGAGGATCTAAAGACTGATGTGGGATTCCCCTCCATATGCTGTGAATATCATTGGTTAATAAAGAAACTTCTTTGAGCCTATAGCAGAGCTATAGGGGAATAGAGGTAGGCAGAGAAAACTAAACTGAATGCTGGGAGAAAGGAGGCAGAGTCAGAGAGAAATCATGTAGCCCATTCAGAGACAGACACCGGAACTTTATCTGGTAAACCACAGACACATGGCAATACACAGATTAATAGAAATGGGTTAAGTTAATATGTAAGAGTTAGCCAATAAGAAGCTAGAGCTAATGGGCCAAGCAACTATTTGATAATACAGTTTCTGTATGATTATTTTAGGACTAAGCAGCCGGGAACTAACTAGCACCCTCCTCCTACACTTGTGTTGACGGCTGTATCCCCAGCTGGTGGCACAGTTGAGATGACTGGATCATGTGACAATGACTTCATCATGAGGTTCACCCATTGATGAGTCCATTGCTGAACTGGCTACCAGAAGGTGAGGCTCAGATGGAGGAAGCATGTGTCTTTGGAAGGTTCACCTTGTCTGCAAGCCCTTGTTCTTGTTCTCTCCGCTTCCTGGCAGTAAAGTGAGCAGCTATATCCTCCTACCATGGTATCCAACCTACCACTGGTCTAGAAACACAAACCCAAGAATCCAAGAACCAAAACCTCTCATTGTAAACCAAAACCAAAATCCCTTCCTTTGTGCTGATGTTCTCAACTATTTTGCCAGTAACAGAATAATGACTTTTTTTTTTTTGCTATTAATGAATTCTGAAGCAATTTATTCACTTTGAGAGAAAGGGGAACATATGGCTTTTTATGAATAAGTCTTGCTATGCAGTTCAGGCTGACCCAGAACTTGTGATCTTCTTGCAGTACCCTACCAAGTGCTAGGACTTCAGGCATGCACAACCATGCAACACTGGCTTTCCTTGCATCCTAACAAGCATAACAGAAGCAGCAAAAATAACCCTTTTTTTTTACTTGAAAATTACACTCTACGATGCCTAACGGTCTCCATTCATCATCATAAGCCTGTGAGTGTAGTCTTAAAGACTCATAAGCCCATGATGAGACTAACTTTAACCTGAGGCAATCATCTCACAGGAACTAGAGTGTCACCTTAAGCGACAGGAATATCTGCACAATGACTTTGCAAAATCTGCCCTACAGTAACGAACACAAAACTGCAGCCTGAGATTGTTCATGCACTCCTTTCATGCCTTGGACAGTCCTTCCTCTATGCAAACCAATGCCTCAGCTCTAAAGATGGGATGGGTGGAGATGCTTTCTCTCCACCATCTCAAAACATCCATTTTTAGGAAAATCCCTTTCTGCCTTTTCATCATCACTTCTGTTCATTGTCTTTGGGGCAAGTGGCCATGCCTGATATCCTGGACCCTGCCATCTCAGGCCAGGACCCTGCCATCTCAGGCCCAGGACTCCTGTTACATACACATGGATCAAAGTGTCATATTTCACCCACAGAGATACATAATGATGTCAATTAAAGCCAAAATAAGATTAAAACCATCAGGGTCTTATGATAGAATGTTATAACCACATATTCTTACAATAATTTTATTTTTTGATATAATAAAAATAAATTAAGTCAAACAGTAAAACTGTATACAAATACCAGTAAGATTAAAATCATGTAGATAAGAAATGTATGGCTTATCTTATGTAACAGCCAAACAATTCTACATATTTTCTTTCAGTTAAATAAGAGCAGATATGAAAATTCTACATTGAAATTTTCTTAAAAGCTTTAAAAATAATTGTATGATATGTCTATTGCTTCTGCTAGTTCACAAAACTAGCGAGCCTACCAATATGCAGCCTACTCAAAAGTGACTCATCATGACATTATTTCCAGGCAGAATCTGAGAAATATCTTTAACATATGGCCTGAACCATAATGAGAGCATTTTGAATGTCGGAAAGAATAGGAAGGCACAACTTGTTAAGGGTATCACCTTTTCAAGGACAGTTTCTTCATCAAGATTCAATGTGAGCACAAAGAACTACATCACTTCTGACTTGGGTTTGGCTCTACTGGGGAAAACGCTTTGAAACAACCTACTTTGCTCTCTGCTTCCAAAACTCTCTTCCCTAATGGATTTTTGTTTTAAAGCTTAACAGATATCAACTTCAGAAAAAGTTTTATTTCTCGTTTCATTCTGTCTCTCTCTCTCTCTCTTCCTCTCCCTCCCCCCTTTTTTTTCTTTTTTAGCTCATATACTTGAAACTATTCTCTTGGTTTTTTTCACAGAGTCTTGTTGTGATCTGTTCTGAAAGAGTCCTGCATTCTCCTGACATGGCCACCCCAAGTCCTTTCAGAAATATGGAAACAGGCGAGCTTTTAGGAATGAAGAAAGGGAAAGACTGACGGGAGACAGGCAGGAAGTAAGAAAAGATGCGCAGCTGGTCCTCAGAAGCGTCACCGATCTAAGTTCCCAGGAAAACAACACTACACCTTTCCTAGATCAGTTCTCATCAGCGCTGTTCTCCGGCAATGACATGACTACATAAGAAACACGTTGAGAAAATGTAGAGAGAATCGTTTGGTAAACAATGCCTCAGGCACTGTATTACAGGTTCCTGTGAATCACTGATGGCTTGGCATAACCTATGAGGTAGTGAGGAAGTATTTAGTCAGTGAGGAAACTGAGGTACAGAACAGCTTTATGTCCAGTGTGGGGGAGTCAGGAAGCAGCCACTCCTTCCAGGGTGGAGCCTGACCTAGTGTGCTCTTGTCATGAGTAGTAAGTAAAACATGCCCTGTTAGTCTCCTTGGCCAGAATTTTCTCAAGCATGAAGCTGTGCTACATGGAAACCAGGTCCAAGGGTGTCAACCGAATGGAATGCTGACATGGATCACTCCATTATCCTGGTTCATTTGAGTCCACTGAGTGGGGCAGGCACACAGAACCAGGCAGAACAGGAAGCTGCATGAGGCCTCCTTGAAGCACTCTGGACTTGCACCTGTCTTAGTTAGGGTTTCTAATGCTGTGAAAAGACACCATGACCACAGTGACTCTCATAAGGGAAACTGAGGCGGCCACTTACAGTTTCAGAGGTTTAGTCCATTATTGTCATGGTGGGGAGCATGGTGGCCTGCAGGCAGACAGGGTGCTGGAGAGGTAGCTGAGAGTTCTTACATCTTGACTCACAGGCAACAGGAAGTGGTCTGTTTTACTGGGTGTGGCTTGAGCATATATGAGCCCTCAAAGTCCGCCTACACAGTGACACACTTCCTCCAACAAGGCCACACCTCCCATTAGTGCCACTCCCTTTAGAGGTCATTTTCTTTCAAAGCACCACACAGGGTGCTGGATAGAAAGGTACTGAAGACAGAAGTGATATCTGTGACATCTGGGTTCTGGTTTTCTGCATTACCACTGGGAAAATCAGATACTCCCATCATCAAGTTCCTCTGAGAATGGGTTTCCTCAGGTATAAAACCAGAAAGCTCCTCTAAGAGCCAAGGACCCTATGGCCCTAGGGCTGAAACCCAGGCCTTTTACTCTCCTGCCAAGCACACTGGGAAAGGCATCTGGAGGCCGATGTCACGATTCCCGCTATTCACGTCAGACAGATTTCCATTTACATGACTTTATTTCAGTGGGACAAATGTCCACTGAGAGACGAACTCTAGGTGAGCCACCTGGATCAGGTAAAAGATGGATAAGTAGGTGCTTTTCCCACAGTGTTCGGCCATGCCAAGTAAACCTGAAGAAAATCCATCCTCAAACTTCTCCCTCAAACCCCACCAAAAGTAGCCAGACATGGGGAGAAAAAAAAAAGTAATGAAAGCTACTAACATATCTAGCGTGCCTCAAACAGGAAGCTAGTTATGACCACACATTGGTAGGAAACAGTCTGGTCACCTAGATGGTGAAGCCCCTGAAGGAACTTTGAGAAATGCATTTGCTGATCTTCTTTTGACCTCAACCTTCAAAGCAGAAAAATGGGCAACTTCAAGGTTAGACTAAATAAACCCACGTAAAACAGAATACAGAATACATGTGTTCTTTGCTTATGTCTCCATTTGATGATCTATTTTCCCAAGAACTTCCCAGGTTCTCAGCCATTTCTCGAGTAAACTTATGAAAACAGGATGCATGTGGTATTTTCCTGTGTCTCCATCTGATGGTCTCTTTTCCCAAGAACTTCCAAATTTCTCACCCGCTTCCTAATCCGTGCTCATGTCCCAGTCCTGATGGCCTTCCTGTTTCCTCAGCAATCTATGCCTTCAGGACCAAGTTGACTCAGTTGCTTCGGCAACGTAATCAAAGCTAGAAATCTATAACTTGGGGAGAGCGAGATGGTTCAGGTGGTGAAGGCACCTGCTGGTAAGCCTGAAGGTCTGAGTTGTCCTCCAGAAATCCATGTGTTTTAAGAATAAAAATCAACTCCAGGAGTTGTTTTCTGATGTCAACATGCATGCCTGGCATACATCATCATATACACTAAACAAGCAAATGCAATAAAAGCAAATGCAATAAAAGGAATCCATTATGGAAAATTATGACAATATATGCTTTTTCTTTTTTCTTTTTTTTTTTGTTTTTTTTTGTTTGTTTTGTTTTTGTTTTTTGTTTTTCGAGACAGGGTTTCTCTGTAGCTTTGGAGCCTGTCCTAGAACTAGCTCTTGTAGACCAGGCTGGCCTCGAACTCACAGAGATCCGCCTGCCTCTGCCTCCCGAGTGCTGGGATTAGAGGCGTGCACCATCACTGCCAGGCAATAAATGCATTTTCTAATAAAGTAAATCATAGGCAAAATGAGTAGGAACTGGAGAAGACAGAATTTTTTTTAGGCTCTCCTTAAGTCATTCTTAGGTACCTGTGAACAGCACACATCAAAACCTCCTCTGAGAGAAACATTGGATAGAAGGGGAGTGAGCGGTGAAGTACTACAAAAGAATGAGAAAGCCTAAGCCCAGCCAGCACTAGCCTTTCGATGGCTTCACCCAAAGCAGGAAATTGCTGTGCCTCTCCAAGACTCCCTTGCACCGGTGCCCAGGCAGCTGGCCAACTTACTAACCCCTTCTCTGGCCTCTTCCCTGGCCTTGACCAAACCGCAGAGAGTCAGTGCCACCCTGGCCCCACAGTAACCCTAGCTGGCTTGGGAAGCTGGCAGAGGCCACATCTGTGCTATTTAAAGCTATAAGCAGCTACTGTGGCTGGGGATGAGCTGCTTAGCAAGAAGGGATAAGGCCTGAGGTGTGGATTTTCACCGGCACTGACAAAGGCACTCATCTGCTGAAATGAGGCACCGAACTATAAAGACAACAGCCCAGCTCCCTTTACTAATCACCAACACTCGTCTGTATACCCCATCTAGTGATTCTGTTCAAAGTCAAAGTGCTTGATTTCAGATCCTCTCTGTGTGAAGTTAAACAATTAGAGACCCAAGAAGAGCAGCATGTCTCATAGAGCCGGTACACAGTAAATATCTGAATTACTAAATGTATGGAAACAAAGACCAACAATGCCTGGCACTTCAATCTGCTCCCTGCATCCCCCAAACCCAAGTTTTAGTCTGAAAAAAACAATGAAATGATACGTAATATATATTATACATATTAAAATATCCATATGGGTTACTTTATACAATGATACACACAGTTTTATATGCATTATAAGTATACAGAAGCAAGGAATGCATACAAGTATAGAGATGTGCGTATGTGTATCTATATTTAGTTCAAGTTCCCTAAGTGGAATATTAAAAAAAACTTCACAGGCATCAGCATAAAATAATGATCAAAAGTGCAGGCTCAGAGGGAAGGTGACCAGGAGTTTTGTGAAAAGCTGCTAAGATTCTCACTTCCCTTGATTCCTCATGCACAGACCAGAACTTTGACAAGACTGAGACCATTTCTGCAAGGACTAGATGTATGCTTGGCAAGATGCTCATACATTTAGCTAGCATTAGCAGTATAGCATCTACTGTCAGTTCTGACAACTGAGAGCTTTCCTAAAGCTCCCATTACCTTAGCCATTGCTGCTAAGCTGGTTCTATGTCTCCCTGATCTCTTCCTTCACAAAAGCAGTATTTTCAGGGAACACTTAAAGCAGCAAACTGGCCGTTCTCCAGAGAACCCTTGCCTGGCCCCCAGCTCAGGTCACTTAAAGTTAGAGTATAAATTAATTATATTATTATAAAGTTAGATCATAAAGTAGTGTCCCTTTCTTTATGGGACTATGACACCTTTTCAATGTTCACTCCGTTGAGTGACTGACATAGCCTGGAAGTGTTTTCCATGATCCAAATCCCATGGCTGTAAACGCTACACCCACGTTTGCTGCCTGGGGCATCCGCAGCATTCAAGGCACTAACACAGATTAGATACTCCAGAACAGGTGGCTGAGTGACTGATTCAGTCCAGCTTGGCCTAGGTATCAGTCGGTCTGCTCTCCCCTCTCAAGAAGCAGGGAAGGTAAAAATTCAGCCACAAGAACATGACGAATCTTGAGAGTTAGCCCAAAAGATAAACGTTAGGGAATAAACATGACTGCCTAAACAAGACCTGAACAAGGACAACACCAATAGACATGCTAACATGGAGAGATGGAGGGAAGAACACATGGAACCCAAGACAAAGAACAACAGGCAATTCAGAAATTCTAAAAGAGGGAGAAACAGTCTTCCCTAGGGAAGAGCCCCCCAAGTTGCTTGTGCAATACCAACTTTTCAACCCTGAGAGAATATGAATACAAATAATTTTACATGGACAGAACAGATAGCATCTACACAGTTAGAACTATACATATATATGTATTAACATATACATATATGTAGTAACAATTAACAAAATAGAGGTGATGAACTTGAGAGAGAAAGGGATGGAGGTGCACACACGGGAAGGATTAGAAGAAGAAAAGGGAAAAATGATTTATCTATATTTTAATTTAAAAAACTTAAAAATAAATAAAATTTAGGAAACTCAGTCGTACAGCCCAAGACACTGAAGAGGTATGGATTTCTGTTCTTCCTTGAGAGGCATTGTTGTATTCTTTCAAGGAGAAATAGGCAAAGAAAGCATGACTTACAAGTGCATGGTTTTATATACCAAAGGGAGAGGGACTGTGTATTCAGGAAGTTTCATTCAGTCAAGGTTCCTGAAACCTGGAATTCAGGAGCGCTTGTCAGATTGCTATAGGGACAGCCTTAACTCAGAAGTCAATATTTCAGCATATTGCACTACTTCTAAAGAATTAAGCCACAGCATAATGCTTTTTATAAAGTTTTTAAAGTTTTTTAAACAGACAAACAAATCCAGGTTATCATGGTGACTTGCTCTGCTCCTACTGCTTCATAGCAGTAAACTAGTATAACCCTGCCTTTACCTACCACGATGTTAAACTCAGTTGTGGGTTAAAGTCAAGATGATGCAATTTGGGAAATCATATGGGAAAGGAAACAAAAAGTGAAAGAGAAAAAAGAAAGAAAGCCAGAGCTTTGAGATATTACTAATGTAGATGGCATGCATTCCCACGAACGGCTAGAGATTCTAAATCTTTAACTATTTCAAGTTTCCACATAGGTCTTCATTTTGTGAGCATTTTATACAGGTAAAACTAAAAGCAACAAATAAAGGTTTTTGTAATTCACCTCTCACCATGGCAGTCAATCATCAACTCCAAAATTCACACCAACGGCCGCTAACATTAATTTGTTGAACAGTCATTGTTATCAACCATTGTCAGAGAACCATGGAGAGGGTTCTGCAAGCCCCGCCCCCAGCAAATTTCACCAGAGATTTGAGGTGACAATAGCATCAACAAGAAGGTTGGAGCCACTGCTCCACCAGACTGACTTCTCACCTTTAGTCAAAAGGCCAAGAAACCGCTCTTTAAAACTCAATGCAATACACAGTGATGTGTGTTAGCGTCTTGATTTTCTACTTGGCATTCTAGAAAAGACTATTCTGAAGAGAAATAGCAGGCCACAGATAGGGGAAATGGAGATTGTTTACAAAATAAAACACAAACAAACCAAAACAACAAGAATGACCAAATATAAGTATAAATCAAAAAAGCATAATTGCACCACACTAGCAGGTGAAGAGCAAATCTTGCAGTGTTACCCTAGACTATGTTAGACGTATAAATCTGGGTCCCTCATGACCATTCCAGTCAGTGACTCCATGGTGATACTCTTCAGAGGATTCTGTGACCACAAGGCCCCCTAAAGAGAACAAGGAAATCTCAAACTGAGCTGCAGTCTGGAATCATCTGCTGGGTTCTCATGCTACTTGTGCTGGGTTTACACAGGTCCACTTGATCTGTATCTCTTCAGGTGGGAGAGGAGTGGATAGGGAGAGCTCGTATTTTTTAAAGGCTTATTACGTATAAGACAGTGGTTATGGGAACCATTGACTTAGGATTTTAGTCCTAAAATTATGGCAATTGGTCTAATTTTACTGGGAAGCCCCTTGAAGGACTTATAAACAGGCAGAAGTTTGTTAAATTCAGACAGCATTTTAGCTCAGTGACAGATGGAGAAAGGCAAGAATGGACCAATGGACTGAAAGATCTGGAAAGCTGATCCTAGAACATCCGGGGAATAGATTACAATGGCTTTAATAAGGCTAGAGCCCTGGGGATGCAATGAGATTCAAATCAGAAGTTCTAGAGAAACATCAAATGTAGTAGAGATTTACTAGGAGAGATGAGCTAAGAAAAAAGAATGTAGAATAAGCTTCAATCATTAACAGAGTAAAAAGTGTCTCAAATATACATTTAATATATTTACACATATATATGTATTTATATTTCTAAATATATAGAGCTGGTTTTGGAGTTAGACACTGGCTTGGTCCCTAATTCCAAGCCTGTTGTTAAGAGAAAAGCCCAGAGTTTCTGTCTCATGTCAGAAGCCATGATATGGGACAGACTGCAGAGCTGACACACAAGGATCTGAGAGGACAAGACTGCTAAAGCATAGATGATTGACAGTTTCAAGAATGGCGGTACAGCAGGCACAACCCGCCATCACTCAGTAGGAACAATACGACTTCAGAAACTCACAGCCACTTCTTAGGAACTCATGGCCATTAACACAACACAAAGAACCACCTCAGAGCCCCAGCAGGAAATGTTGGCCTGAATCACAGGAGGAAGCCAAAGCTCAAGACATGTTAAAAGACTTGGTTCACATTCACCAAGTTTCTGTGTTTTACCAGAACCTGGCCACAGCCCCAGGAGATGGCACTCATGTGATTCCGAAGAATGTGCAGTTTCCAGCCAAGGGGACTGAGAGGAAGTTGTAGTTGTACATACATAATCCAGTCTAAAGCCGACAGGTGCTGAGTCTAGCTGGCTGGAATTATAACAGCAGTAAGCAAGGCCCAAGACAGCAGTACAGACACACACACACACACACAAAAAAAAAAGCTGAAATTCCTACAAGAGAAAGCAGGTCAGCTGATGTGATGGCTATTCTTTGTTGTCAACTTGACTATATCTGGAATTAACTAAGCAGCCAGCTACACCGTGAGGGTTTCTTTTCCTTAATTAAACCATGTGAAGTGGGAAGACCCACTTCTAATCCAGCTCTGTTGAGGTGAGAAGATACACCTTCAACCTAGATCTTTTCAGGTGGGAAGGTCCCCCTTTAACCTAGGCCATAACTCCTGATGGCAGCCTATATAGAGGATATTGATGGAGGAAGTCTGCTCTCTTTGCCTGTTCGTTCTTCCTCTCACTTGCAATTCCATTTCTTTAAAGGAATTAGAGCCTACTGCTTCAGGATTTCAGGGTATACTGAAGCGCAGCTAATACATCCAGCCTCATGCACTGAACAACTCTGTATTCCTGGACCTTCCTTTGGTGGACAGCCATTGTTGCATGAGCTAGACCACAGTCTGTAAGTCATTCTAATAAATACATACATATATGTTCCTCTGGAGAACCCTGATGAAAATGGCCAGGGAAAACCAGCACTAAGGCTTATAAAGGAGGAGCAATCAAGTATCACAGTCTGGTACTCACTGACAAAGAATTAGCAATGGAAATTTAAGGATACTCTGTAGACTTAGTAGAACTTAGTAAGACATTCTGGGGCAGGGCCTATAAATCTGTCTTTCTAAGCCCTCCCTGAGGTCACAATGCCCTTGAAAGCAAGGACGATCATTGGTCTGCATGTACATCCAGTACATGCAGCATGTGAGAAGCTATCCCTGAGAGCAGGATGCCTGCATACAGTGGCACAACATCGCTACCCTGAGATGACTGCTGTGTCCCTAACAGCCCATCCGAGGGACAGTTCATTGTACCTAATTATATAACAAACATTTTGTGCTTTAAAATAGTTTTATTTCCTCATCTTATTCAGAGTCAAGCTAAAACACTTTCAAGAACAGCAGTAGCAGTCAGGTTCCTTGGAGCCTTTAAGAACACAGAACTTTTCATGTTTAGTATACTAAAAACCACGCCCAAAACAATGGGTAATGTGTTGCTAGAAAGTAAGCATATCTCAGAGTCTGGAAATATAAACACTCATTCATACAGTTTCCACTGAAGCCCATGAGTAAACAACCAACCCTCATCGTTACTCATTAGCAAGGGCCAGTGTGATGCTTGGATCTCTCCCTTGGTCAGGAATGCACTGTCCGTAAGGATAAAGAACACAAAACCTAACTCCCGAGCCATGGAACTCTGCTCCTAGAAGGAAACTTGGGAAGCTAATAGTTACATTTCCAAACTTTAGTTTCCCGAAACCATAAAGACTCATCCATCATGACAATTGCAAATGTCTGTGACTGTGCCATCAGACCCAACAGACCGGGGATTAACTGTTTCACAGGAAGAATAATCAGAGAGTAGACACAGTGTGTCATCTGCACCCACTGTGACTCCAACCAGCGATTTTATATTCTTAATGATTAAAACGTAGGGAAAATGAGGGCCAATGAGATGGCTCAGCAGGTTAACTGCTTGCCCTGTAGTCTTGAGTTTGATCCCTGGAACCTATGGAAAGGTGGAAGAGGAAAACTGATCCCCCCAAGTTCTCTTCCATATGCACACCATGACAATGCATACCCACACAATGATGGTAATATTAATAAATAAAAATCTATTTATTTATTAATGTAGGAAAAGCAGTTCACCATGTAATTTGTCAGGTTTATAAAATGTTTCAAAACATTAAGATTCAATAAGTGCACGAAAATCACATCGATCTAACTGACACCCTAGTTTTAAGTACATAAAAGAAGAACAGCATGATAGGATGGGAACCCTGCCAATTTCAAAGCATTCTCATAGCTTAACGCTTGTCTACGCTTTTCTAAGCATGGATTACCAAGAGAGATCCTTCTCTGAAAACCTTACTATCAGCTGGTGGGAGCTAGGAACAAAATAGCTCAAATTCTTTGCCCACCTTTATATTCTAAGTGTAGATGTGGTCCCATACTTGAAGCCAAAGTTAGCAATGAGGCGCAGCTGACCAAACAGAGATCTCATGGTGACTTAACTTTATCTGGATACACATCGCTAAGTTAGGGCTGCACTCTTGCTCTGGCAACCAGTGAATACCTCCTCAGAGCCAGGTATGCGGCTTGAAGGAGTGTCCAAAGCTGGCTAGAAGAGCCTGAAATACTGGCACACTCTCAGTAAGATCAAATATCCTGATTTTTTCCAAAAGGAGGTATTATCCTAAAAGTCCAGTCCCCACATGGAAAGCGCTGCTTTTCACGGGCAGTGCTAAATAAAATGTTTCCCGCTGGACCTGCCTTGCTAATGCTTGCAAATTCTCCTATTAAGTATAGCTTATTTGTCTCTCAGAAGTCACATGCTCTAGAGCCTACCTTAAGATGGGACCTGCTATGGTCAAATGACACCTGAGCGAGAACAATACGATCCTCTAGCCCCATACACATCTTCTACCTGAAGGAAATCACTGGATGGAGAAGTACGCCAGAATTTACCTACATTTTTAATTGGCATGAGAAAATCCTGTTAGGTAAACAAAAGCTTGCTACATCCCCAAGAGCCCACTTTGATAGGGTCATTCAAGTTCAAAATTGAATCCCTCAATAGTTGGAGCTGCATAGCCCCTTGCTACCTGTGTTCCTGTGATCTGAAATTGCATCCAGAGGGGTCAAGAATTCATACCCTTTGATCTTCCCAAGAGAAAAGCACATTAGTTGGTTGTACAGTTGCTAAACAGTCAGCCCCAAAAACATACCTATAAGCAACATTCTACAAACTGAACAGGAAAATATATATCTATACTTTACATATATGCATGCAATAATAATTAGTGGAAAAGGTCACGAATTTGAAGGGGAGCAGGTATGTTATATGGGAGGGTTTAGAGGGAGGAAAGAGCAGGAGAAATGTTATAATTAAATTATAATCTCAAAACAAGAAAATAAATTAACTGTAAGAAGTATCTTATGTTGATATTTGAAAACCAAGAATCTTGTCATTATTTCCATAATCATAAAACAACTGAGAAAAGAAAAATAAAAAAGAATGAACAATCCTTGCCAGGGTTTTTTGCTTGGTTTTATTTGTCACAGAAGACTGCAAACGAGATAAAAATAAAGATAAGGTAGACTGTTATCCACCACTGAGATACAAAATAAATAGACTAATGAAGACAATCATAATATATGACCCCCAGGAGCTGGGCAATGGTTCAGTCAATAAAGAGCTTGATATATAACATAAGGATCTGAGTTTGGATCCCTAGTGCACACCCATAATCCCTGCGAACCCAGGTACAGTGAGAGGCTGTTTCAAAACCCAGGTGGAGAAGGATTGATGAAAGACACCCAACACTGAACTCTATCCTCCATTGCATGTGCATACAGAGAGAAAGAGACAGAGACAGTGATGACAGAGATGGAGAGACAGAGGGAAGAAGGAAGAAGGTAGGGAAGGAGGGAGGTAGTAACATCCAAGGTCACAGTAATCTTCCTATCTCAAAAACATCTCACACTACAATTCATAACTTGAAATACACGCCTGCAATAAACCTTAAGGAATAACAACATCACAACCTCTACCTCATTGACATCTCTGACACTAGGACCTGGGCTACATCACACCACTAAAGGAAGCCTGTCAGCACCAGAGGCTGCTTTGCTGTTATGTGATACGCTGTCACGGTTACCTTCCTTCTGCTAACTGAAGAATCTAGTTCATGGAACAAGGCGTCTCCAAACAGAACATAGATTAGAATGTCCTACATAGCAAGGGAGGAAAATGAGTAAGATGTGAAGTGTGGCTTTGCCGTACTTCAAGTCTTCAGGTTGACAGAGTTCAGCATGCCCCTCTGAGGAATTGTTAAAACAGGCCTGCCTGCATCATGTGGAAAAGTAACCTGAAATTTACAATGAATTTTTTTCCTTAAAGTCTTTATTTCAGAGCAGTCTATGTTTACAGTCTGAGTTGGGTGATTACACTACCTTTCGTTTTTCATCCTTAATCATCAATACAATAGTATTAATAAGAAAATATTAAAATAAATAATCCTAAGCAGTTAAAAAGAAAGGCTCTTGAGTAAGAGTCTTTGGTGTTCAGGGCTGCACTGACGTCCCTTCCAAAGCCTTGATTGGACAAGCACCCTTCCCACCTCACTGAGGGAAAGAGACTCAAAAAAGGTTTGTTGGGGGTACTAAGAACAATAAGCAATGGAAATACAGTCCAGGTTTGTCTGATTCTAGTCCAAAATTGTGACCACTCACAAAAGAATTTTCCTCCAACCATTTTGTTGCAAGGAAGGCCACATGTTTGTTCCCCGCTGCACAGTCCTGAAATAGCCCCACATTTTGGAGCCAGAAGAAGGACACTAAAACGAAATCCCACACTATCTTAGAGAGTAGAGCATGAGACTCTTAATCTCAGGGTCATGGGTTTGGGTCCCATGTTGGGTGCCAATTTGTTGTAAGGAAGCTGGTAGTTCATTTCCCTACCACCCAGGAGTTTAGACCCAATATAATCACACAGAAACTATATTATTTAAATCACTGCTTGGCCCATTAGCTCTAACTTCTTATTGGCTAATTCTTACATCTTAATTTAACCCATCTCCATTAATCTCTATATCACCAAGAGGTTGTGGCCCACCAGCAAAGTTTTAGCAGGTTAGAACTGATGTATTATTCACCTGAAATGTCTAACATAAAAGAAAAAAACTCACATGGAATACTAAGAAACAGAAAATATGGGTCATTCCAAGGAATATAAACAAAGCCAAAAGATGTAATATCTAAAAGCATTGATGGCATATCTACTAGAAAAATCAAAGGGAGGATGTGGAGACAAGAGGAAATTGCATAGCTGGGCCTCAGTATGCTTATCTGCATTACTTCTCCTAAAAAGTTTTAGAGAACAAAAGGCAGGGACAGACAAAATCAAAATGTCAAAAAAAATAAATAATGTCTGAGTAACTGGTGGGGGGCAGTAGCTTTTCAGTGGTGCAACTGCTACTATTCCCCTGAACAAATGCTCATTCATGCTCCTGTACACAGTGATAGCCAAAGTCATAGGGGCACAAACAAACAAAGATATGATGGTACAAAAGGAGGGGCTACTTGGACAAAGAAGGGAGAGCAACAAGAGTCAGGGTGGACAAGAGAGAGTAATGGGGAGATGAATAGTATTGAGATAATTATGTTCATGTATAAAAATATAATAATGAAACCCATTATTGTGTACAATTATATGCTGATAAAAACATTAAAAAGAAAAAATCACCCAAAAACACTATCCAGAAAAAAAATGCCTTTCAAATTTGAGGAAGAAGTTAAGATTTTCTGAGATGAACAAAACCTAAGAGAATGTGTTACCATTAGAATCCATTTGCAAAAAATGCCAACAGTGACACAGGTTGAAATAAAAGAATAATAGGCATCTAGCTGAAATCATATGAATAAAAAGACCTCATAAAAGTAAGTTCAATATTGGAACATTACAAAGGCTAGTATTTGGGCTGGAGATATGGCTCAGCAGTTAAGAGCGCTGATTGCTCTTCCAGAGGACAGGGGTTCAATTCCCAGCACCCACATGGAAGCTCACAACTGTCTGAAAATGCAGTTCCACAAGATCTGACACCTTCACACCAATGCACATAAAATAAGTAAAAAATAAAATGCTAGTATTTTTTGATAATGGTATATAAACTTACTTTGACTTACAACATGATTTAAGAAACATACAAGTGTATGGGTATCCACATTATTCATAGATAGGAGAGTGTGTGTGTGTGTGTGTGTGTGTGTGTGTGTGTGTGTGTATGTGTGTGAAGCTATTCCACTGGGCTGACAACAAAACCCCAGTAACAGGCATGAAAAATTTCTATTTAAATTGTTAGTCAAGGTAGTCTAAGTGACTCTCATAACAATAAATCTCAAAACAGCTACTGCTTTTGCTTATGGCTGCCTCTTGGAGGTGAAGATAAGACCTATTGATAAAGACACCACACACTTCAAACGCAGGACTCCTAATATTCAAGCTGGATCTAACTTGAAAGCCTTCCTACAATCTATTTTTTATACTACCGGAAAGTACTATGTAAGTGTCAAGAGAGAGAAGCAATCAATAGTCATAACCATGATGCCAATGAACTGTAATAATGACCAGCATGACAAGTTATCTCTAAAGGTGCAATATCGTCACTCATAGCTTGGCAGTCACCAACAGTTGTCTAACTACACTTAAGGTCTATTCAATAAGAGCAAAATCATGACTGGTATTGAGACCTAGTCATTTATCCAGGCCTATCAAGGTTACAAATCTTAGAAGAGAACTTACTACTGTCCTGACTACTAGACATGCATGATTCCTAATTGTATGCTAAAACCTACCTGTATAACCACAGATAAGTGTAGTTCTCATCCCTCATTCAAAGACCTTCTCTTTACAGCAAAAGGAGACAATTACAGAAAACCACAACAGATGACAATGCAGGATCATAGAGAGCCCAGCACCACGTGATACACCTAGAGCACAACTCCTGCACTGAAGCTCTGAGAATTTAAAGGGGGGCTTGGAGGCAGAAAGGTTGTAAGAGCTAAAAGACCTCAAGTCTGTGTGAGAATCTGTCTTCTAGAAATGTCAGAAAGCTTGGTCTGTGATATGTTAACAATACGATTAGCTAAACAAAACCTGAGCATTGATAATATCAATGGACATGTTGACACAGAACTGAGGAACCTCACAGGGCCCTGTCCCTAGACAAAGAACTACAGACATCTAATGACTGCTGAGAGAGAGAGCAAGAGAGAATTAGTCTCTCCCAGGGATAAGACTCTGGTTAGTCAAAACAAAGTGGTCAGCCCTGAAATCATATATACACAAACCACGTTAAACAGATTCAGGTTTATTTATATATTTATGCACGTAAATATATGGGTAGCAATAACAGATGGTGAATGAGAGGCCATTGATTTGAGAGGGAACTGGGGAGTCACAAGGAAGGGTCTTGGGAGGGCATGGGTGGTATTGGAGGGGAAGGCAGGAGGAAAAGTTATATTTTAATTTTTTAAAAGTTTAATAAAACAGTTTTAAAACAGATTAAGGAGTTAAATATTTTGGTTTAAATTTTTAGACACAAAACTCACAAATATAAAATTTTATGACATCCATAATTGAAAGAAGAGACAGAGCTACTAAAAGAGCAGAGTCTTTATATTTTAACACTGTTATAATAAGTTTAATACAGTAAATATACATTTCTGACAGCCAGTTGTCATTTTTAACAAAAAAAAATTCTAAGTAAAGTTAAAAGTTAAGCTAGGAAAAAAAACTAGGTTCAGAACAAGAAGCTATCACTATAAGATGCTAAATATAATTCCAACATAGCCACAAAGAATACAGCTAAAGAATATATACAAAAAAATGATGATAAAAGAATTAAAATGTTTTGTTGCAAAAAAATAAAGGAAAATAATAATATAGGAAATGAGAGACAAGAAATTGCTATCAACTACTTGAAACTACACATCAAAATTAAGACCTTTCTTTGTCAGTAATTAATTGAGATGTAAATGGGCTCAATTCTCCAATCAAGACAGAGATGGACAAAATGTATTTTCAAAAGGAAAATATGGACTGGAGAAATGGCTCGGTGGTTCAGAGTCCTGGCTGTGCTTTCAGAGAACTCAGGTTATATCCCCACCCGTGCATGGTGGTTCACAACCATGATTTCAGTCTCAGAGGATCCAACACCCTCTTCTGCCAATGTGTACACAATGGTGCACGGGGCATACATGCAGCCAAAGCACACATACACATAAAATAGGTT
The DNA here is from genome assembly GCF_950005125.1 of Chionomys nivalis. NCBI lineage: Eukaryota > Metazoa > Chordata > Mammalia > Rodentia > Cricetidae > Chionomys > Chionomys nivalis. The sequence continues at coordinate 87,644,141 of NC_080091.1, forward strand.
ATTTTTAAAGAAAATACACAACCAGGGCTGCCTACATGGTGTAGGCTATCCAAGGGAGGATGAGTAAGTTATCAGGGAGGGATCAAGCCCAAAAACCCCCAGCCCTCCAAACCATAACTGAATATGGGTAGGCCCAGTATTGTATAGGTGCAGAACAAGTAGATGTAGATGTTACAAACTGATGGGCAAACCAGGTCACAAACCCAAAAGGTGATGAGGTGAAAGAGGGTTAACAAGGAGGGCAGGAATATAAACAAAATGTATTATACACAGGGCTGAAATTGTCAAAGGATAAACTAGTTATTTTAAAAAGAATCGTGTCAGTGGTACACTGCTTTTGCAACATAACTCAGAGTTCTGGGAACTCCTAATCCGACTGCCATAGGATGTTTAAGCAGCAGGAATTCATGAATGAGTTCTGGAGCCTGGAAGCTCCGCCCCATGAAGCTTGGTAGTTCTCCTGGGGCCTTTCTCCTTGGCTAGTAGAGACACCTTCTCATCTCCATATCCTGTCATGCTCTTGCCTCTTGGCTTGTCTTTGTCTGAAATCACTTCCTCTTTTCAGAGCAGTGAATTAAGGCCCACTCTAATGACCACAGTTTTTCTTAATCACCTAAAATGTCCTTTCTCCAAACACAGTCACATTCAGTGATATGAGTAAAGATTTCAGGATAAGAAGCAGCTGAGTGGATATATCGTTCACCAGATAACAATGTGTGTGGGTGTTGATCTTTACTACATCATAGGGAATTTCTATCCAATTTAAAGAGTTTAGGAAATACCCTAGCAAGCCCTTCACCGTCTATTATGACTCAAATAAACACCACACACAGAGTTCTTTGTTTCTCAGGGCCTTCTCCACAGACACCACAATGGATTCCTCATTCACGGCGAGTTCTCGCTTGCTAAAGGTTAGGCATGCAGACTGCCCTCTTAGCTTACTCAGACCTGAGACTCTGGGTCTCATCTACGAATTCCAATATTCTACAGGTAAGACCTAGGAGAATTCATTAGTCCCTTTAGAGAAAGACGGAAAACAAAATGGAAGAGGGCCTCGGATAGACCATTCACTTCATCACAAAACCCCCTGATATTTGTCGCAAAAAAACAATAGTCATTTGAAAAATCTCAGGCAATATAGAGTGAAAGAAAACATATATAATAAAATAAAACAATAATTCTACTATACAGTGTTTATAAAAAAATCACTTTAGGTTCTGAGACATAAGTTAATTAAAAGGAAAGCCCATCCCATATATCAACTTTAAGCAAAACAGATTTTATAAAACAAGTTTCAAGAGACAAAGGAATATGTCCATTAATAAAAACATATTTAATAATCATAAATATCTCCATAAGGAATAACAGGCCATAAAAATGCATAGAATAGTCAGCCAGAGGATGAGTGAGAAAATGAAAACAACATGCAGCTACAGTTGACACTTGAACGCAGGGATAAAGGATGCTATTCTCTAAACAACTGAAAAGTTTCATGGGGCTGGAGATGTAGCTCAGCGACTGGGTACCTGCCTAAAATATATAAGACACTAGGTTCAATGTCATGATACACCAAAAAAAGGAGAGAGGGAGAGGGAGAAGGAGAGAGAGAGAGAGAGAGAGAATTCTCATGTACAATCAACTCCACAAAAACTTAACTACTGGTAGTTTTCAAATGACTGGAAATTTACCAATAATAGTCAGTTATCACATATTAAATATGGTAAAAAAAAATACAAAAGAACCTGGAGGGTTCGTTTTCTCTCTTCTGAACTACTATAACTGAACCCAGGCTACACATACAATAGGCAATAACCTTTCATCAAGCTAAATTCCCTCTTAAACTTTTATTTTGAGACAGGCTCTCATGAGATATACTTTTTTCCTGATACTTTCCAATGATGAAGGACACAGACTGATTAAGGACAAGAATTAGCATCCCATCAATTTTTAGGAGCGAAACTGGTAGCATTCCAGCTCACTGCAAGTACAACAGGAAATGACCGCAAAACTCTTCTGGCAGTATACAATATGTGCTATAGTTAATTTTATGCAATTATAATTTAACAATGCATCTTTAAATTTAGTTACATTTCTCTTGACTGAAAATGATGCCATGTATGGCTGACTTTCCTAATTATGTGATATGTGTTAATAAATATACATATATGTATACATAAATGTGTAGAAATACATATTTCTTATATGAACATACCTATACATACCTATAGAGACTAGATACTATAACATAAACTATGAATGAATATCAACTCCCTTATTAGTACAGGAATTATTGGTTTACCCTCAAGAGTTTAGTGACATTGATTAGATAAAATTATATTATCTTCATCTGTATTTTACTTTCTGTGTGAAAGCAGAAATCTCTAAAAGGCATTAGAAATGCCCTTTAGAAACAGAATGAAGAAACCTGATCAGATTGTAAACAGACAAGAAATTGTGGGGAACATACCAGATGGAAGAAACCAAACTAATATAAATCTTCATAAAGAATATAATTTGTCTCCTCAGATTTAAAGGTTGGGGAGCCTGAGATTTGGGGAATTGACTCTGATTCTCCAAAAGCAAGTTCCATCCTTCTCATAGAAAATTCCAGGAACTCTAGAAAAAGAAATTACTGTTTGTATGAACCTGTCTAAATACCAACAACAAAGTCCACGGGCCTCCAGGACACATTCTATGAGGAAAAATAAGCTCCATCAATCTTTGCCCTGTCGTCATCCTGAACATCCAGGTAACGCTGACAGCATCAGCCATGCATCTGAGCATCGTCTGTGAGTTGGCCTTCCTTTTCTCTCTTCCTTCCCTTCATAATCTATCATCCTTGTCCTATATTCAGGTAATGATGGACCTGCTCTACAGGGACTCTCCCACACTTTTGTTGCATGGGCTACAAACCTCATGAAATCAACCTTCTCAAGCTCTCCCCAATCATGTGACCCTAGAGGTTTACAGTTCTTCCCACCCCTTCCTTTCCTTCACCCTTGATTATTCTAACATACACATTCATCTCAGTTCTCCAACATCAGAGTACAGCTTTGCCATCAAGACTACCATTATCCAAGGCAGGAATAATCTTTCCATCATCTAAACTCTCACAGTTCCCCAACTCTCATCTTGTAGCATCCTTGCTATCAGCCTGATTCTTTGATTATGATTTTGCATACCTTATTTCCAGTTCTCACTGAAGACAAAGGCTAAGCCTGGCCTACTTCAATATTCACCCCATGCATCAAATGCACAGAGCCTGGCATTCGTGAGTGTTTCACTGCTGTCCTAACTTGGATCAGGGTTTCTACAATTAGATTAATTGGTACAATAATCACCAAGCTTAAGGGACTCTTGAGGGTAGGCTTAGTTACAGAAAATCTGTGGTTTCAAAGTAGAGCCCCCCCACAGGGCATCGTGTCACCTCCATGATGTTTCTTTTCTTCTTGTTTCAAGTATAATTTTCCCAAAAGTAATGGAAGGGGCTCTGACTACTGTTTTCACAGTCACTTACGCATTTCTCAGTACCTTCAAGAAACTACATCAGTTATTAAGTGGCATGAGCTATAATAATGATTAAATGATGAGCTAACCCATTACTTTTTAAATATGTACAAACTGGCTGCCTCACTGCATGAAAAGGGAGGACAAGGTGGATGACGTGGGTGAAGGCTCAAACCTGGCATAGGTCACACAAAACTAGACTATGGGGCACAGAAGGATCAAGCAAGCCATAGTTTAACAAGCAAGCTTGCAAAAGTGATGGTCTCATAGATGAAATAAATGGGGGACTTTTACCAATCGCATGCCACTTTCTTTTTTTATCTCCCTCTATACACTGAGAATCATATGAAAACGGCCTCATGTCTTCTCTTCCTCAGAGTTTCTACGACCTCGAAAGTCAGTACGTAAACCAGAAAGGCATGGTCCTCCCCTCTGCCCATCAGTGAGACACAGCCACTTCCACAAGAATCTCTGTGGAAGAAAACAGTAAGATGGCTCTGGCCTAGAGAGAACAGCTTCAGCTCCCAGAAGCAGATGTCCACCCTCAGGATCTTAAAGGTCAGTCCCCACCAACCAGCTTCTCCAAGTACCCTGCCAGTGGCTACATGGCCGTGCCTATTTTTAGGGCCAAACATTTCACTTACCAGATTGAGCTGAATCTACAATTACCAAATGGTCTCAATCACATGCACACTGTCGGAGTCTTTCGAAAACAGACTTGGTTAAAAATGTGCCTCTGCAACCAGACTTACTGAGGCAAGCAATGCAACGGCATGTGTTGGAAGGGACCAGATCTCAAAGCAGAAGCCCTGAGGATGTTTTTGTTAGAAGTTGGCAACTGCCCACACAGTTCATTTGGTCCTGCCCAAAGATCCAACAAGGATAAAATGCCTGTGATATTCACCAGATGTGACTATCTAATATTTTTGAAAAATACATCCATCCATCATTACTAAACCGTTAACCCTAGCGTCCAGGAGCCCCTGATGCTATGACGGTTCCCTGCTCTAACCCTCAGAGAAGCAAAGGTTCAAGGGCAAAAAGGAAGAGGAGAAAGAACACCCCCCATCTTTTTCAGTCATACTTTTCCTGTTTATCTTTTTTACATGCCATTTTTTACTAGATAAAACCTAATACTTTCATCAGAATTCAGAAGTATTTTTTTAAATGTGGAAAACCTTAGTGCTTGATAATCTCCCTTGATCTTAAAAGCAGCCCAGAGGGAAATCACTGACCTCCAGTAACCCAGAAAAGCAATTAACTTACCCATTTCCTCCCTCCTGACCAGTTTCCCCTGCTAACAAACCACGTGAATTAATAAGGCAACAGTGTGTTAGTAAGTCTAGAAAACTTAACTTAAAGCTCACGATATAAGAGTATATCAAATACCCCTGTATTTTGGTAAACTTACAAAGCACAAAAATCAGTATGAGCTGTCACTACTCAAGTGAGTAATTTAGTGGTGTGAGATAGCACATGGCAGGACTCTGCGGAGAAAAGAAATTGTCATCTAGGGCTTCCAGCAGCAGTGTTTCCCCATGCCAGTGTAAACTACCTGCCACTATCATGACGTCTTCCCCTGAACTCACTTCAGAGAGTAAAGTTAGAAGGTGAAGCAAGCCAACCCATCCTGCCACAGGCCATCAAAGGCTGTCTATGCTGCAGGCATGACAGGGATGGGAGCCATGGTCATCTTAGGGGTAGCCAGAACAACCTCTACTGACAGAATTGTGGCCAGAGTTGAGAAGACAATGTGGGGAAAGGGGTTGTCTACCGAAGCACAAGTTTGTTCTGGAAATCTACAAAGAGTAGGGACAATTCTGGGGCTGGGTAGCTCAGTGTTTCTAACCTAGAAATATGATAACCTAGCAAGAAGGACACTATACTTTATCAATTATTAGTCACCTTTGATTAGTCACGTCCTCCCAAAGGAACAAAGTTCCTGGAAGACTCAGGAAACCCAGAAGGTTGTAAGATGGACAAGGCAGTATACATAAGCTATAACAGTTGCAGGGCAGAAGGCGCCTGCCCCACCCACCAAGCTGCCTACGAGTTGGGTTTCCTTTCCACCTCTACCTTGGGATGCTGAGGACACACTGAATGCCAACACCTGCACACTCCCATGTGCACACACACAGGAAAGGAAATGAGTCTTACCAGACCATCACAGTTGCTAATGGCAACAGAGGTTCCTGGAATGTCCATGATGTCACCAACATAAGCACAGCTAGTCTGCAGAGGCTCTGATCTCCAGATTCTTTCCGAAGCATTTCCGTGTTGATGGCTCTTTCCGGGGTCAGTTGTATTCCCAGGCACCAGAGCTGTCTCATGCCATTCCACAACAGCCCCAGGAGCTAGGAAGCGAGTGTTGGGCTTTAGTCGAAGATGAAAATCTCTTCCAAATGCAGTGACGTTGAAGAACAATTGCTCTGAGTTAGACGACACATCCCTAGGTGACCTCTTTTTGTGATTTGCAGAAAGAATATGGGAAAGATAGTGTCCTTTTAGGTTTGTGCTAACTGGTGTCACCAGCTCATATTCTCTATATCTCTTTATTGGTAAATCTGTGGGTAAAAAAGAGAATTGTAAGACATCAGACAGGAGAGGGGCATAATGGAAAGAGCCACCTCAAAAAGCTAAACCACACTTTGCAATAAAATCTATCCCTGAGCCTGTCCATATTTATTATATTTTAAGAACTAAAATCATTTCTCCAATGCACTTAGGTAATTCAATTATTTTTAATTTTAAAAAGTATATTCAATCATGAACATTTACACTTTGTTGCTGTACTTAAGACCATGAACATGTTTCTAAAACTATATTTGGCTCACTTAAAATTAGGACATATTCCCAAATAACTCTGGATTTCCATAAGAACTTTTAACAAAGTTGTTATCATATAAAATGTCTTGATTTTATCTTCTGTCCCTTTATAATGCATTCACCACCTTCCATATGCTGCTTTTGCCCAAATTTAGGATTTATACTCTAACTTATAATACTATAGTTTATGTTATTTTTTTCAACATAACATCCCTGACAATTATACACCACTGATAAGGAAACTGAGATTCAGGAAGAGCCTGAGTCAAAAGCCAGGCAATTGTGAAGTTTGGATGTAAATCCAAATTAGTCTACAAAACATATGCACATTTGTTTCTCTGTTATAGTATGGTACTATGGCACAATACAAAATCTTGACTTTAAAGACAGCCACTAAGAAGAATCCACAATCTATAAATTGGCACGCAGCGGCACGAGAGTAAGGAATTCTTGTTTTACTGTATTCCTTCTAAGGATCAGGCATCTACTAGCTACATCTTTGGAACCCACCTTACAACATAGGTAGCCATTGACATACTATACTAAACTAAATCTCCCAGTCAGGGCTGTTTCCCCTAAGTTAGTTGAATTTATGGACTTGGGAAAGATAAAAGAACATTAGATATTGGAGGAAGAAACAAGGGGGCAATGGGCATGAAATAAAGCAAGCATGGGAAGGAGAATATGTGAGCATGGATTTAAGATGCCCACTTTCAGAATTCTCACCCCCAAACTAATCCTGCAATGTGTTCATGTTACCTGACAAAACTGACTCACAAATAATGATTGTCTATTGAAATTGAATCTTTGTTATCCATTAAAATATTTAGAGCAAGGATCCACAATGAACCAATAATGTGTGAACTTAGTATAGAATCACTGGGTCCTCAAATGTAAGGTCCCAGAAGACAGATGAGGCATGTGGTAACTTGAAAAATTTTGATGTATTCATCAACATTTTGCTGCCTACAGTGGCCAATGCATTAAAACAAAATGCCACTCTTGGTGACAAGGATAAAGCAAATAGGACATCTGAGAGTATCACTAGACAGGAAGAGTGAAAACTCTGCATAGCCCACTGAGGGCTGGGTCTGACCCAGAGAGCTCAGTCACACATCCCTAAAGCACTTCAGTGAGCGAGGGCTGCTGGTCTCCCTTACAAAGAAGCCCACAGTGAATGTTTCCATGGATCCTGGTATAGAATGGGGCTGGAAATTTAAGGAATAAAGACAAGAGTTAACAGGGACAGATAAGGGGAAAATGTTCTGAATCAAGTCCTTGAATGTAGCCTATGACCCAACCAAGTAAGTTCCATAAGGACAAGGGACCACCCTTCATTTACTTGATACTCTAGATATCAATATATAATAATCTAATATAAGATTTTTCAATATATCAGACTCTACTCGTTTTGGGTAAGCAGACAACTTTTGCTTTGTCTATGTTGTTAGTCATACTGACTTCTAGTTCTCCTCAGAACCCGTGAGCATCTCCCTACACCAATACTTTGCTATAACTCTTTCTCCATCAGTTTGTTCCTTCAAGGGAAGGAGAGAGCAATGCTTAAATTTAATACATGGATTTTCCATCTCCTCTGAATGGAATTCACACAAGAAAGTCTAGACAACATTGTGATGCCTGGAATAAAAGACTGGTGAATAAAATGCAGAAGGCCCCACCACACCCAAGAGAATACTGAGAGCGTCACACAGACAGCAGTTATACATCCTAGACCTCTGAGACACTTCCAGTTCAGACAATATGTTCTGAATTTTTATTTAAAAGAAAGATGCTACATAAAACCTCTTTCCCTGATTTGAAAACATAAATCATTTTTCAAATGTAGACATAAGAATCATTTCTTAAAAGGAACCCTGAATTCCCATTTTCCTGTTGGTAATTAGGAAACCTGGGGAAAGATGAACTCAGAAACCTCTAACACCCTGGAAATAACTAAGGAATGACCCAACTGCCTGCTATTTGTTGGCAAAATACAATAATACAATGTTCTGTGAATTGTGCTTGGGAAGGCACCATTTCTAACACAGCATTCACCATAGGTCAGTATATTATCCCTGTTCTGTAAGTGAGGAAGTGGGACTGAGCCTAACCCAGCAAGTGAGATACCAAAGAAATATCTCAGAAAGTTTGGGCTCTGAAAGCACAGCACATGTTCATCCCCGTTTAGCATAGATGGAACATCTTACTGTCAGTTTCTTACTCAAGATCTGATCTATGAAAGAAAGCTAGCATATAGCACAGCTTCAGTAACGTCTATAAAAGGTTTGAAATTCTAGTTCTGGTAGGAAAGTGGGTAGAAACTAAAAACTACAAAAAAGCATTTTAACCTCATATTACAATTATATAAGAAAACAAATTATGTCCAATATTCACTTACTGAATAAAAAAATGTAAGTATGCATTTGACAGACCCAACTTCTACAGAGCAGTACTGTGTGTGGTTAGGAATGAACAGCAATATGCAAGACACCAACAAGTTGAATCAATTACCACCTTGACCAAGGTCTTTATATTTCTGTGGGTTTTTTCAGCAGTTATCATCTGGATATTAACAGAAATTACAACATTATGTATTTGTCAAGAAGTTCATAAGATGTCAACCAGAAACTCAGTGAATACTAGATAGTCACCATAAATGTAAAATAATTACTTACTTAAGAGAATATCATGTTCAATTTTTAAAGATAGAAATTATACAACTGCCTGATCAATGGAATAGAATTAAGACCCAGAAATAAGTCCACCAATCTATGGAGACCTGATTTTTGATGAAGAATCCAAAAACACATACAGGAAAATAGACAACATTGTCAGCAAATGATGCTGGTTAAACTGGATGTCTGAATGTAGAAGAATGCAAATAGATCCATACTGATCACCATGCACAAAACTCCAGATGGATCAATGGCCTCAGCATAAGGCTGAATATACTAAATATATAGTGTTGAATAGCCTTGAACTCACAGGCAAAGAAAAGAATTTCTGAACAGAATACCAATAGCACAGGCACTAAGATCGACAATTAAAAAGAAGACCTCATGAAACTGAAAAGTTTCTTTAAGGCAAAGTACATCTTCATTCAGATAAAGTGGCAAAAACAGAATGGGAAAAGATACCAAGTGCCCATCCAATAGAGAGCTAATATACAAAACATATTTTTTTAAAAAACTAAAAGAAAAAAGAAACTAAAAATCAAGAAAACAAATAAACCAATTAAAAATGAGGCACAGATCTAAAAGAATTCTCAAAAGAAGAAACCCAACTGCCTGAGAACCACTTAAAGAACAGTTCAACATCTTTAGTCTTCAGGAAAATGGAAATTAAAACTACTTTGAGACATCATCTTACACCAATCAGAATGGCAAAGATCAATAAAACAACTGACAGTTCATACTAAAGACGATGTGGGGGTGTGTGGAAACACTCATTCATGGCTTGTGGGGGTGCAAACTTATACAGCCACTATGGAAATCATTATGGTGATTCCCTGGGCAGATAGAAATCAATCAACCTCAAGATCCAGCTGTACCACTCTTGGGCATTTATTCAAAAGACACTTCATCCTACAACAGAAACACTTGCTCAACCTGTTCACGACTGTTCTATTCATAATAGCCAGAAATTGGAAACAACCTAGACATCTGTTGATGGATGAATGGGTTAAAATGTGTGGTACTTTCAGACAGTGGGAATATTACTCAGCCAGTTTTTAAAACGACACCATGAAATTCATAAGTAAATGAATAGAACCAGAAAAAGAGCCCATCCCGAAAGAAGTACCATAGATGTAGGAAGACAAATATGGTTTGTATTTGCTTATATGTTAACTATCACATCATTAACTAGCAAGCTATAATCCATATAACCACAGAGAGCAGGTAGAGTGTAAGGGACTGGGAAAGAGGGGTGGATATCCCTAGAAAGGGTAAATAGCACAGATAGTTACAGATGGAGATGGAGGGGAAGTGGGAACTTGAATGGGAAGATCAAACAGGGAAGAGGGAACAAGGGAGGGAAAACTGGAAGCATGCTAAAATTAAGGGCCATCTTAATTTTATGAGGGGTCACAGTAGACACTTCCTATAATGTGTACACATATGAAGGTGATCTAAATAAAACTGACAGATAACTGAGGTGATGAGACAGAGCCCCAACTGAGCATCTCTTGTCACCAAGTGAAGCTTACAGTATAGGGAATGGATTACAACTAATTGAGTTGTTGACCAAAGGAACCTCATGAGGACCCTCAAACAAACAAGGCTATTGGCTCTCCATAAACTGAGGGTAAGGCCCCATTGCTGAAGATAACACCTAAACAACTTGTTGAACATGAAGCAGTACAGCTGGGGCCTACACAGAAACTTCACCCACACGTGGTACTGGAAGGTACTCTAGATGCTACCAAAGAAGAAAGGTTAAAAACTAACCCAGCTACAAATCTTTTAATCTATAAGAGTGACCTTCCTGCAAGATACACCGGTTCAACAGTGTCATACAGTTTATAGGAATATTCAGCCAATATCCGATTTGACTTAAGGCCCACTCCAGAAGATGTAACTCATACCCAACACTGCACGTGTGGCCAAGAAGCTGAAACTAGAAATCCTGGGGACTCAGAGGAGAAAAGAAACATAGCAATAAAATTACCTAATTATATTAAATTATTATAATAAAATAATATTAAATTGATAATAATAAGTAAAAATACTTAATAATATTCAGCTACACTCATATCAGGGTCTTGGTCAACCAGTATCAGAGAGTCTGCTTCCTGCAGCAGATTGGAAAGCACAGAGACCCACATAATATATGCAGAGAGCCAGAGAACTTGGAACACTCAGACCAAAAGGGATGTCTCCACCAAACCCCTCCCTTCAGGCTCAAGGGACCTGCAGAAAAGGAGACAAGGAATAACATAAAAGCCAGAGCAGATGGAGGATACCAAGAGAGAATGACCATCCTGACACACAGGGCTGGCACATATATGAACTCACAGACTGTCACAGCATGCACAGGGCCCGCATGGGATTGCACCAGGTGGGGTCTGTGGTGGTTGTGTTTGAATGCTTAGTCCATTAGGAGATGGGACCTTGTTGGAGTAAGTGTGGTCTTGTTGGAGGAAGTATGTCACTGTGGGGGCAGGCTTGGAGGTCTCATACGCTCAAGTTCTATCCAACATGGTAGACAGTTCACTTCCTGTTGCCCATGGATCAAGATGTAGAACTCTCAGCTATCTCTCCAGCACCATGGATGCCTTCATGATACCATACTTCCTGCCATGATGATAAAAGACTAAACCGCTGAACTCTAAGCCATCCCCAAATAAATGTTTTCCTTGATAAAAGTTGCTGTGGCCATGGTATCTCTTCACAGCCATAGAAACCCTTACTAAGACAGGGTCCTAGAGCTGAGAGAAGCCCTAGGAGAACCCAGAAGCTATCCCCAACTGATAGCCATTTGGAAATGAAAACTTCAGTTTTTTCAAGAGATTTTAACTGGGAAACAAACCACTCTTGAGAGTGGGCTCCATGCCAAGCAGTAGACGATTAACAGGAGACAAATTCTACAGTATCTTTGGAGGTTCTTGTCTCACAATGTTGTCAGGACATTGTGTTTTGTTTGTTTTTGTTTTGCTTTTTACTTTACAGGTCCTTTGCATACATACCATGGCTTCCAGTTTTGTGGAATCTTGTACGAACAAGCATGTATCTGTATGTGTTGTGCTTTTTCTTGTTTGGATGTTTTGTCATATTCTGATATGTTTGGTTTTGATTTACATTATTGTACTTGATTATTATTTTTGGGTGTCTGTTTTCTAACAAGAGATAGAAAGGATGTAGATTGGAACAGATGGGGAGTTGGGAAGAACCTGGACGTAATAGGCAGAGGTTAATTCATAATCAGAATAAAAGAAAAAGAAGAAATTATTTAACTGTCAAGGGAGATGGCTGAGCAGCCAAAGTAGTAACTATGAAAAGCTTCAGTGGGTCTGACAACAGATACAGAGGATATGAACCACTATGAAGCCTTACCACTGTTACTCATGACCCCAGCAATACACAGGAGCAAGGCTATTCCCACAGCACACTGGCATCTGTGTGTGTACAGTCCAACTCTCTCTTAGTACTATGGATGAACTCTTTGTGACCACATGTGACAAAAACCATTTCAGTAAGTGTCCCATCTATTCTCCAATTTCCCCTCAGATACTTTTCCTTTCCCTACTAATTATACTACCCATCGACATCTTAGAAATCGCAGTTATAAGTTTATTTGTGGACTTTTTTGTCTATTTGCACATAAGCTTCATGGGAGCATCTGTTCTTTTCATTACAGAGCCCAAAGTGGGTCACTAGTTTCTGTGAATAAAGAAATGAATGAATGCAGTTTGAGCCCAACGAGTATCTAAAATTAGCATACATTCTTCTCCCTAAACAGCAAACTGTAAAGGCTGACATGGACCTAGAGCCAGAACTCTGTCTGCAAAACATGTGTATAGTTCTCCCAGATCATCCTGACCTATAAATCAAACGTTTCACAGCATTCACGCCTTACAACTTAAGCCACCAAGAGTAAGTAATGGGCGCAATGATTAAAACAGACCTCCAGGAAGGCAGACATGGGACCTCCCATTTGTAGCGGCAGGAAATCAATTCCCACACTATACCAGTCAAAGAAAGAATTTTTAAAAGTGAAAACCCATTGAGTCCTTGTCTCTTTCTACTCGCTAAGCACCTCCAGTAGATTTAGTTATGTTTTTCCTTAAGGTACAGGTAGAGTGCTTTCGCTTGAGCCCACTTCTCCTGCTATACCAGGGCAGCCCCAGCTCAATCTGACCCACCAGGATGGGAATCCATGGTACAGCTTATCTGTCAAAGTGAAACTGGGCTCCATCACAGTCTCTTTCATAAAGAGCAATATCTTTGACGTTTCTTTTTCTCGGCATGGTCAGAAGCTAGGCAGGCAAGGGGGAGACGTTCTTCTTCAGGATTTTCTCAGAATGCAACTTCCCCCACCCAACAAAGTCCTTCCACACGTTCTCTGGCAGCCTGTTTATAACACAAGTTTTTAGGGGGAGAGTGAGTTCTCTCATATCTAAATTCCTCTTTTTTTACACCACTCCTTATTAGAAAATATTAATCATACACAATAGTGAGTTTATAGTTTTTCCACATGGGCTCTGACCATGCTGACTCCCCAGTACTATCTCCCTCTTCCCTCCACCAGTCCCCACCTCACTTAGTAGTTACTGTTCCTTCTGTTTTACTATGCTTAATCACTATCTCCCCATGTACATGTTTGATAGCCATATGTAAACCTGTAGCTAGGTATAATTATTGCACACCAACTACATCAAAAGTGGCATCCTGTTTTTACAGAGAGGCTGAGCACTCCAACCCCAAATCCTGTGGAAAGTGGACCCAAAATGCTCTAAAGTCTGAAACTGAGAGGGGTGATCAGATGTCAGAAGCAGAAAATCTACACTTAACTTCATGTGACAAGCCACAGTCAAAATGCTGGCATGATCAAATGTATGGGACTGTTTTCAGCTATGGGATATGAGGTATATAGGAAGCGTAAGTGAATTTCATGTTTTGAGTTGGTTCTCATTATGTAAATGAAAATTTTCTAAAATCTGAAACACAAAACATTTACAGTAGTGGGCATTTCAAAGTAGGTACCTTCAGCCTGTATTTAGAATCATCTGACTTTCTGTTTGAATGTCAGCCATGGTAGACTGTCCTAATACCTTCTAAACTTGAACCATTTCTGAACTTTTTGAGCCTTTGACACACATCGTGTTTTTAGTATGAAACAGTACACACAGTAAACAATCAAAGCAAAGCATATTCAAAGAAAACAGCCAGTCTCTCACACTACAGCTGAAATCAGTCGGTTCTCTACTGGGAATCCTTAACTCATCCAAATAAAAAGGAATATTCAGCTTGCCCCTGACTTCATCATTTCTGCTCACAGTGTGCTGATAGTCATAAATCAAGTCAGGAAGTTATATCAAATTTTCTTCCCATTATGGTATTGTTCCAGACCTACTGGCTTTCCCTACAAGCTGCCCCCTCTTTTCTTCTAGTCACTTCTAAATTCTCATTACCTCACAAAGAAATACTGCCAAGTGCCAAGCCCAAATTCCCCATATATAGTTTTCCTTACTAAATAATTACGTAAATTATGCCAAAATACTGTCCAAATCCCTGTCAAGAGAACTATTGTAAAGTCCCAGGTCTACAATGCTTAAACTATACCATCTTAGTGACTTTAGTAACCTAAAACTTTCTATGTCCACTCTTAAACATAAAAATGAAGATAACAGTATTTCCTTCACAGGGAATTATCTTAGTTGGGGTTTCTATTACTGTGAAGAGACACCATGACCATGGAAATTATTATAAAGGAAAACATTTAATTGGAAGTGGCTTACAATTTCAGAGGTTCAGTCTATTATCTTTATGGCAAGTGGCATGCAGGAAGGCATGGTACTGGGAAAGGAGTTGAGAGTCCTACACCTCAATCCACAGGCAGCAGAAGGAGATTATGTCCACACTGAGCATAGTTTGAGCATGGACGACCTCACAACCCACCCCTTCACAGGGACACACTTCCTCCAAGAAGACCACAACTACTCCAACAAAGCCACACCTCGTGATAGGGCTACTCCCTATGGGGGGCATTTTCTTTCAGACCACCACAGGGTTATTATAAAAATGAAATTACTCAATCAATTCAAAGTGCTTAGAATAGTATCCACTACTGAGTATATAACATGCACATACAGTAGCAGAAGTGTCTACCCTGAGCTCAACTCCCAGCACCATGCAAGCAATTAATTTTGTTAATAGTAATTAATTTTACCATGCTGGTTTTTATAAATAGTTTCCCATTATTTCTTGATAGAACTCATAACATTGATATCTTTAGTCATACTAGACTTTCAAACTGCCAACCAAATACTCTAATAAAACAGAAAAAAACCTGGAGATAAAATAGTTCAAACTAAATCAAAACTTAAAGTTATATTCCAGGAGATTTGTGTTGTTGCTCCATGACCCCCAATGGGGTCGGGCCTTGGTTTGGAGAGCAGGGTCCACATTCAGCTGGCCAGAGTGGACCATAGAGTTTTCTGGCCAGCTCAGAGGATATAGATAGACATATAAGAGGAATAAGAAGAGGTCAAAGGAGATGTGCAGTCCTTTCGAGTGGGGAAGCATGGAGAACAGAGGTCGCTGATTGCTTTTCTCCATTACTCTGGGACTCTAGCGGGTTTACACTAATATCTGACTCCCAACTGTTTTTTATTAAAGCAACAATAAAAGAGCCTACTTTTTATTTATTTAGTTATTAGAGTTGGACATTCAAATCCCACTGCAGTGTGTTCTCAGCATAATGTCTCTTAGCCTCTGGAAGCCGAGTTGTGCTCAGTAGGCCTGGCTAATCACTCTGCCTTTATAGTCCATTCTGCTGGACTATCAGGGGAAAGGAGGGACAATGTGACTCTAGCTGGGCCCCCAGCACTGGCCTCAAGCCCCATCCTTTCCCGAAAACCAGTGCATGAGGAACAGACTTCCTGGTCTAAGCTTCCACAGGTCTCACTGTCAAGTCATGTGACACAAATCAAAGCCAACAGTCTAAGAGGTTTCTGGCTATGTGCGTGTGACTTGTGATTCCAAAGGCATCTGGGGCAGAGGCATAAGGACAGTAACTGAGCTGAATGTCCCTTCTCAGAGAGTGAAGAGCAAGGGAAGGCTGGACCTTCTGGGGATTGTGCTTTCTTGGGAGTGAGTGTTCTGTGTGGGGCTGGTCAAGATCCCCAGTAATCTCATTTCCTTTATAGATTTGCCACAGGTGCTACAACAGGAAAATGTGACAATTACCCTTCAAAGTATGTTATAGAATGAAACACAAGTGTCTCATTCAGGATACCAAATGTCCGCAGTACACGATAAAGTTCACATCACTGATGCAATGTTACTTTCCCATGTCCCAGACATATTAGATGGTCTAATTCATATTAAGGCTTTCCCAGGCACGGGAATTAGGGCCAATTGAGATGCTTGTGTCCTTCCTTCCCCAGACAAGGAAGAGACCTGGGTGGGATGCTTGAGCACGAAGGTCTGGAGTCAGAAAATCCTGTATTTGGGTGTGGGTTCCAGCCTGATGAGTGTTTTGGCATCTTGCATGCAAATTGTGAAAATGAAGACTCACTGAGGAGAATCCATACAAGTAAGCAATGTGAAGAGCCAGCTCCACTCAGCATAATCAGAGCACATGAAAAATTATTTACTATCATTGTCATCAAGAGAAGGAAGCCACCTTCAACCCCTAGCAACTCTTCTCTGTACCCCTACTCCAGTCTGGAATGCATGCTGTGGCCAGAAAAACCATAAACCTAGGCTGATACATGACCTAAAATCAAGGCAAGCTGTAGTAATTCTTGCCCTATGCCCCCACCTAGGGAACCTAGGATTCTTTCCCAAGAACTGCTGCTGATCACAGCACTTTGGAGAGGCAGCTCACATAGGCGACTTCCTTGATCAGGTAGAAATTCTCAGAAACACAGTAAGCTCGAGAGTGAAATCAAACCAGCATTTCTGAGAGCAGCTGAAGAAGCAGCTCAAGCAACAACACCCCCAAGTCCTGAACCCAGGGAAAAAGGAATAACTTTCATCACCACTGACAGCGACCAGCTGTTCTAGCAAACAGGAAAAGCAGGGTGAAGAGCGGACTTTAAAGAGGACAGCAAATGTCGAAGGGCTTAGCAGGGCTATAAACACTTATGGGGAAGGGAACACACATCTTCTCTCCCAGGCAATTATGAATACGCTGAAATTCCAAACACAGCCAAAAGCCCCACCTCTTTTTGTCCCCTCAATTCATCCCTCTGGGCTCTTATCACCACAAGGCAGATTGTTCTCAGAGGGTCTTTTCTTTTAGCTACACATCTATTTCCACACTTCAAGCTTCTTCATACAGCTATTTGAAAAACGAAAAGGCAGTGGGTAGCGAACTCATCAAAAAAGAAAAAAGAACTGTGAACATAACAGCTCCTTCCATTTTTTTAAATCTCCTTCCTATTTTTTTTTAAATCTGACTTTTAATAGATACTTGTTGCAATTGTACAATATTTATGTTCTATAAAGTCACTCAGGGGAGAACGGCACATTCTTGAGTATTCTGGAACATTAATTCAGGTAAGAGAAGGAAATATGTGCTTTGAAGAGAAGTATTCAAGTATTTTCTGAGCTACATCTTCAGGGTAACAAGATAAGGAGGTTAGATTTTTTTTTAAGTGAAGAACAAAAGCCCAAATGTTAGCATTCATAGGTTAGATTCTGTAGAAACACTCGACTGGCTGGCTGTCACTATTAGAAACTGTAAGCCCACGAGCTACATCAGATTATACAAATCAATATTCCTCACATTTCTTACTATTTCTGGAGGGAAATAGTACTCTTACTGATTAATACTGTATCTAGAATTTTAATCCATAAACATTTAAAATTTGCTCGCAAATGTTAAGGCAGGGAAAATAATGCTAAAAATGCAGAAAGAATTCTGAAAGATCTTTATGGAAACATTCTTTCTGACAACTAAACTTTCAAAATTCAAAATAATTTCGTTTACGAGTGGTAAAAGCTATGAGTTTTCTGTAGTAATGAGGAGCAGGCCGCGTCCCACCACCCGGCTAGCTGGGTTCTATCTCTAATGTAATGGATTAGTGTAAATGTAGGAACGATCGACAGCTCTCAAAAGGCTATATGCTGCTGCATCATGCTGTTTTAAAGCAGATACATTGCCTCTGGAAATTCTGGGAGAGAACCTCTTTCCCTGTCTTCCACAGCTTTGAGAGGGCACCTAGCTTTTGCTCTCCTCTCCAGTCTGCAAAGCCACACCAGACAGAGCGGTTGTACTCTCAAGCCTCCAGCGCTCTCTGGCCTACATTCCTACTCACAAAGACTACCACCCAGGTAAACTTGGATAATCTAGTTTAAGGTCATGTGATTAGCAACCTGCTTTTGCCTACCAACCATCTCCTCCTTTACTAGAGACACAGGTTCCAGGGATTCAGATGCAGGTAATTTGGGGGGGGGGGCAGTAATTCACCTGCCACAGGCACCATTTCAAGGTTAAGTTTATGACTCAGTAAGTCACTATCCTGAGAGAGATGTCTCTTTAGTGAAATAAAATGCGGAATGGCTGACTAGAGGTGCTGATGACAAATGCTACCACAACTTGGGGACATCAAGCTAATCCTGGTAGGAAAATAAAAACGACAACACAGGGGCAGAGAGAGGTGAAAGGGCAGGGTTGAGAGGAGACTGCTATCTGTGGAGCTGGAGGAGAAGTGACTGCAAAATTTGAACTGTAGCTTAGGCTACGCCTGAATTTGATTATCTTATTGATCTGGGTTGTTTGTTGTTGTTGTTGGTGGTGGTGGTGGTGTGTGTGTTTACCTATGAGAACTGGATTCCTATCACTTCTATTCAAAAAGGCAGGTCTGCTATATGAATTTTCCATGAAATGAACGCTAGGGAATTCCAACAAAGAATGCAGAGAAAAAATTGAGTCAGGTAAGGTCTTCCATCCCAGTCAAAATTTTTTTTAGAATCTGGTAGTCTCAGAACCCCCACATTTGCTGAGAGCTCACATGATACTTAAAAGTTACCCAATCATGCAACCATTCAGACTTGAGGGGTTTGGTTTAGGGATACTCAGAAAAGCAAGTCTACACAAATAGCCTAGAACCCCCAAACTCAAAGCCACACACTTCTGGCCCCAAGCATTCCAGATGAGAAAGACTCAGCCCGTACCAAAAACACAGCTATGAGTAAGCCAGAGGGAGAGAACTTTACATCTTGTTCCTTACCCAACACCCTTTGCTGCTGTATTCCAATGACTTAAGCAACTCTGCGTTGAGAAACCAGCATGAAGATTGTTTGTAAAAATAAAACTCTCAATCAGAGTATGGTATGCTATGTGGATGGACGGCTTACGAGGCCAGGGCACAGAAAGTTGATGCTCCTGAAAATTCATGATGGGCAACAGATCTAAGTGTAGTAAATAGAACGAAATACCTCACTTCAAATAAATGTGTGGGGTGTTATTACATGGTATCAAAGTGGGAAGCACTTTGAAATGTCATATGTTCTGCATACTAATAACATTTTAAAAAATCCTTCTCTAAGTACAAATCTAAGATTCTAATATTAACAGCTGTTGGGCTGGCTTGCTCATCACAGGGCAGCATCTTAAGAATCCGCATAGATAGGTGCTGAGAAGTCCCACCTGGATGGGTGAGTGTGTGCTATCCTGGGGCGCACTGTCCCGGTAGAGAGCACAAACGCCCCCCCCCCCCCCAGCTCCTGCTGCAAGGCTTTCTTTCCTACACACCCGCCCCCCACCCCCACCCCCAAGCCTGCCTTGTCTGCAAGGTCCTTAGCTGTGGAACAGTTTCCTGCCCTTTCACTAAGGCTACCAACCCAGAGCAGTGAGGGCCTGACTAGAGGGCAGGCCTCAAGGTCCCCGCCAGGGAAAGCGGGCCCCCGCTGCTGGGGCTGCAGTCTCTGCTGTGATCTCCTGGACCTGCTCTGCCTGCGCCCTACTTCCCTTTGTCCCTGGCTCATTGGGGCATCCAGGAGTTCCTGTGTAGGTGCCGAGTAGTTTCATCAGGACGGGTGAGTGTGTGCTATCCTGGGGCGGACGGTCCCGGTAGAGAGCACAAACGCCCCTCCCCCAGCTCCTGCTGCAGGGCTTTCTCTCCTACACACCCGCCCCCACCCCCACCCCCAAGCCTGCCTTGTCTGCAAGGTCCTTAGCTGTGGAACAGTTTCCTGCCCTTTCACTAAGGCTACCAGCCCAGACCAGTGAGTGCCTGACTAGAGGGCAGGCCTCAAGGTCCCCACCAGGGGAAGCAGGCCCCTGCTGCTGGGGTTGCAGTCTCTGCTTGTGATCTCCTGGACCTGCTCTCCCTGCCCCCTATTTCCCTTGGTCCCGGGCTCATTGGGGCCACCAGGAATCCCTGCATAGGTGCTGAGAAGTCCCATCTGGATGGGTGAGTGTGTGCTATCCTGGGGCGCACTGTCCCGGTAGAGAGCACAAACGCCCCCCCCCCCAGCTCCTGCTGCAAGGCTTTCTTTCCTACACACCCGCCCCCCACCCCCACCCCCAAGCCTGCCTTGTCTGCAAGGTCCTTAGCTGTGGAACAGTTTCCTGCCCTTTCACTAAGGCTACCAACCCAGAGCAGTGAGTGCCTGACTAGAGGGCAGGCCTCAAGGTCCCCGCCAGGGAAAGCGGGCCCCTGCTGCTGGGGCTGCAGTCTCTGCTGTGATCTCCTGGACCTGCTCTGCCTGCACCCTACTTCCCTTTGTCCCTGGCTCATTGTGGCATCCAGGAGTTCCTGTGTAGGTGCCGAGAAGTTTCATCGGGACGGGTGAGTGTGTACTATCCTGGGGCGGACGGTCCCGGTAGAGAGCACAAACGCCCCTACACTAAGGCTACCCAACCAGAGCAGTGAGTGCCTGCCTAGCGGGCAGGCCTCAGCAACCCCCGAAAGGGAGTGCAGGCACCTCCAGCTTGTACTGCAGTGTCGCCTGTGTTCTACTCGACCCCGCCCGACCCCTTGCATTCGGCCTTCTTTACGCGGGTCATTGGAATACCACGCATCCATGTTTTGGTGTTGAGGAGTTCATCTGGAAGGGAACGGTTCCTGCCCCTACACTGAGGAGATACACCTAGAGAGTTAGTCACAGCAAAGACTGGTCCAAGACATCAGGCCTCTCCTGGCTCCATTTGAAGGAAAAGATGGGCAGGCGCCAATGCAAGAATTCCCCCAACAACTTGAAAGGCAACGTGACATCACCAGGATCCAGGAATACCGAAATGAGAAGTGTACACCCTAATCCAGAAGAATTAGAAGAATTCGACTCAAAAGTGAATTTTATGAAAATAATAGAGGACCTTAAACAGGAGGTGAAAAACTGCCACAACCAATTAGAGATTACAAACAAAAAGGTAGAGGAAATGAATAAATCTCTCAAAGATACCCAAGAAAACCAAGAGAAACAAGAAAAAGTAATCAAACAGGTAAGGGAAACGGTTCAAGACTTGAAGAATGAAGTGGAAGTAATAAAGAAAACACAAACCGAGGGAAGGATGGAGATGGAAAATTTGAATAAACGAACAGGAACTACAGAGACAAGTACCACCAACAGATTACAAGAGATAGAAGAAAGAATCTCAGACAGTGAAGATACCATAGAGAAAATAAACACTCTCATCAAAGAAAACAGCATAACCAACAAATTCTCATCACAAAACATTCAGGAAATCTGGGACACAATAAAAAGACCAAACCTAAGAATAATAGGGATAGAAGAAGGAGAAGAAGTACAGCTCAATGGTCCAGAAAATATATTTAATAAAATTATAGAAGAAAACTTTCCCAACCTTAAGAAAGATATTCCTTTGAAGGTCCAAGAAGCATACAGAACACCAAATCGACTGGATCAAAAAAAAACATCTCCTCGTCATATAATAATCAAAACACAAAACATACAGAATAAAGAAAGAATATTAAGAGCTGCAAAGGAAAAAGGTCAAGTTACCTATAAAGGTAAACCTATCAGACTTACACCTGATTTCTCTATGGAAACCATGAAAGCCAGAAGGTCCTGGATAGATATACTGCAGAAACTACGAGACCATGGATGCAAGCCCAGACTACTATACCCAGCCAAGCTTTCATTCACTATAAATGGAGAAAACAAAATTTTCCAGGATAAAAACAAATTTAAACAATACGTAGCCACAAATCCAGCCCTTCAGAAAGTAATTGAAGGAAAATCACAAACCAAGGAGTCCAACAATGCCCACAATAACTCAGACATCTAATGACCCTTCACCAGCACAACTTGAAGAAGGGAAACACACAAACTCTACTACCAAAAGAAGGAAAGAAAGAAAGAAAGAAAGGAAAAATGACCGGAGTTAACAACCACTGGTCATTAATATCACTTAATATCAATGGACTCAACTCACCTATAAAGAGGCACAGGCTAAAAGATTGGATACGAAAACAGGATCCAACATTCTGTTGCTTACAAGAAACACACCTCAACCACAAAGACAGACATCTACTCAAAGTAAAGGGCTGGGAAAAGGTTTATCAAGCAAATGGACCTAAGAAACAAGCAGGTGTGGCCATACTAATTTCTAAGAAAGTTGACTTCAAACTAAAATCAATCAAAAGAGATGGAGATGGACATTTTTTACTCATAACAGGAACAATTCACCAGGATGAAGTCTCAATCCTGAATATCTATGCCCCTAATATAAAAGCACCCACTTATGTAAAAGAAACGTTACTAAAACTCAAGGCAGTCATCAAACCACACACACTAATAGTAGGAGATTTCAACACTCCTCTCTCACCAATGGACAGGTCAATCAGACAGAAACCTAACAGAGAAATAAGAGGATTAAGGGAGGTAATGAATCAAATGGACTTAACAGACATCTATAGAACATTCCACTCAAATAAGAAAGAATATACCTTCTTCTCTGCAGCTCATGGAACCTTCTCGAAAATAGACCACATACTCGGTAACAAAGCAAACTTACACAGTTACAAAAAAATATCGGTAACCACCTGTGTCTTATCAGATCACCATGGATTAAAGTTAGAATTCAACAACAATGCTATCCCCAGAAAGCCTATGAACTCATGGAAATTGGACAGTCAACTACTGAACCACACCTGGATCAAGGAAGAAATAAAGAAAGAAATTAAAGTCTTTCTTGAATTCAATGAAAACGAAGACTCAACATACTCAAACCTATGGGACACTATGAAAGCAGTGCTAAGAGGAAAGTTCATAGCATTAAGTGCCCACATAAAGAAAACGGAGAAAGCACACATTGGAGACCTAATAGCCCACCTTAAAGCTTTAGAAAGAAAAGAAGCAGACTCACCTAGGAGAAGTAGAAGACTGGAAATAATCAAATTGAGGGCTGAAATCAACAAAATAGAAACACAGAAAACAATCCAAAGAATCAATGAAACAAAAAGCTGGTTCTTGGAGAAAATCAATAAGATTGATAAACCCCTATCCAAACTAATCAAACGGCGGAGAGAGAATACGCAAATTAACAAAATCAGAAACGAAAAGGGAGACATAACCACAGACACAGACGAAATTCAGAGAATCATTAGATCTTACTACAAAAACCTGTATGCCACAAAATTGGAAAATGTAAAAGAAATGGACACTTTTTTAGATAAGTACCATATACCAAAGTTAAACCAGGACCAGGTGAACAATCTAAATAGACCTGTTAGTCGCGAAGAATTAGAAGTTGTTATAAAAAACCTTCCCACCAAAAAAAGCCCAGGTCCAGACGGCTTTAATGCAGAATTCTACCAGAACTTCCAAGAAGACCTAATACCTATACTCCTTAATGTATTTCACAATATTGAAACAGAGAAGTCATTGCCAAATTCCTTTTATGAAGCTGAAGTTACTCTGATACCAAAACCACACAAAGACACAACCAAGAAAGAGAACTACAGGCCAATCTCACTCATGAACATCGACGCAAAAATACTCAATAAAATACTGGCAAACCGAATCCAAGAACACATTAGAAAAATTATCCATTATGATCAAGTAGGCTTCATCCCAGAGATGCAGGGCTGATTCAACATACGAAAATCTATCAATGTAATCCATCATATAAATAATCTGAAAGAAAAAAACCATATGATCATTTCATTAGATGCGGAAAAAGCATTTGACAAAATTCAACATCCCTTTATGATAAAGGTCTTAGAGAGATTAGGAATACAAGGGTCGTTCCTAAATATAATAAAAGCAATTTATAGCAAGCCGTCAGCTAACATCAAATTAAATGGAGAGAAACTCAAAGCTATTCCACTAAAATCAGGAACACGACAAGGTTGTCCACTCTCTCCATACCTCTTTAATATAGTGCTTGAAATTCTAGCAATAGCAATAAGACAACATAAGGGGATCAAAGGGATTCAAATCGGAAAGGAAGAAGTTAAACTTTCATTATTTGCAGACGATATGATAGTGTACATAAGCGACCCCAAAAACTCCAGCAAAGAACTCCTTCAGCTGATAAACACCTTTAGTAGCGTTGCAGGATACAAGATCAATTCCAAAAAATCAGTTGCCCTCCTATACACAAAGGATAAGGAAGCAGAGATGGAAATCAGAGAAGCATCACCCTTCACGATAGCCACAAATAGCATAAAATATCTTGGGGTAACCCTAACCAAGGAAGTAAAGGATCTATTTGACAAGAACTTTAAGTCAATGAAGAAAGAAATTGAGGAGGATACCAGAAAATGGAAGGATCTCCCTTGCTCTTGGATAGGGAGGATCAACATAGTAAAAATGGCAATTCTACCAAGGGCAATTTATAGATTCAATGCAATCCCCATTAAAATCCCATCAAAATTCTTCACAGATCTTGAGAGGACAATAATCAACTTTATATGGAGAAACAAAAAACCCAGGATAGCCAAAACAATCTTATATAATAAAGGATCGTCTGGAGGCATTACCATCCCTGACCTCAAACTCTATTACAGAGCCTCAGTATTGAAAACAGCTTGGTATTGGTATAAAAACAGAGAAGTTGATCAATGGAACCGAGTAGAAGACCCTGATTTCAACCCACAAACTTATGAACACCTAATTTTTGATAAAGGAGCTAAAAGTATTCAATGGAAAAAAGAGAGCATCTTCAACAAATGGTGCTGGCAGAACTGGTTGTCAACGTGTAGAAGAATGAAAATAGATCCATATCTATCACCATGCACAAAACTCAAGTCCAAATGGATTAAAGACCTCAATATTAGTCTGAACACACTGAACCTGATAGAAGAAAAAGTTGGAAGTACTCTACAACATATGGGTACAGGAGATCACTTCCTACGTTTATCCCCAGCAGCACAGACATTAAGGGCAACATTGAATAAATGGGACCTCCTGAAACTGAGTAGCTTCTGTAAAGCAAAGGACACTGTCACTAAGACAAAAAGGCAACCCACTGACTGGGAGAAGATCTTCACCAACCCTGCAACAGACAAAGGTCTGATCACCAAAATATATAAAGAACTCAAGAAACTAAACTTTAAAATGCTAATGAACCCAATAAAAAAATGGGGCACTGATCTGAACAGAGAATTCTCAACAGAAGAAATTCAAATGGCCAAAAGACACCTAAGGTCATGCTCAACCTCCTTAGCGATAAGGGAAATGCAAATTAAAACAACTTTGAGATACCATCTTACACCTGTCAGAATGGCTAAAATCAAGAACACCAATGATAGCCTTTGCTGGAGAGGTTGTGGAGAACGAGGCACACTCATTCATTGCTGGTGGGAATGCAAACTTGTGCAACCACTTTGGAAATCAGTGTGGCGATTTCTCAGGAAATTTGGGATCAACCTACCCCAAGATCCAGTAATACCACTATTGGGAATATACCCAAGAGATGCCACATCAAATGACAAAAGTATCTGTTCAACTATGTTCATAGCAGCATTGTTTGTAATAGCCAAAACCTGGAAACAACCTAGATGCCCTTCAATGGAGGAATGGATAAAGAAAGTGTGGAATATATACATATTAGAGTACTACTCAGCAGTAAAAAACAATGACTTCTCGAATTTTGCGTGCAAATGGATGGAAATAGAAAACACTATCCTGAGTGAGGTATCCCAGACCCAAAAAGAGGAACATGGGATGTACTCACTCATAATCGGTTTCTAGCCATAAATAAAAGACATTAAGCATATAATGTGTGATCCTATAGAAGTTAAATAAGAAAGTGAACCCAAAGAAAATCATATAGTCATCCGCATGGAGAGGGGGAAGTAGACAAGATTGCAGGGCTGTGGGCCCATATTTCGGTTTGGCACAGTAGCCATTAGCCTGGTCTGAGCTAGGCACATAGCTCTGCAGACAAGCTGTCGCCTCCTTAACAAAAGTCAGGATGTGCTGCTCCTAGCTTCTTTTGTTAGAATGTGGATTACCTGAGGAGAGATGTTGGCTAAAGCTGATGACTCGAGAGTTTCAGAGGTTCGGTGCTTCCTTCCTTTTGTAACTAAGAGGATGTCTTATAGAGATGCTAATTCATGGCCTACCTGACTGCTAGATGCGGACGTGACCTAAGCCCAGGCACCTGGTTGCCTTGGAGACAGCCTAATGTGTTTTCCCCCACTGAAGGGAGATATAAGATGTTCCGAGAATAAAGAGTCACTCTGGCCTTTTCCAGGATGACCTTGTAAGCTGTGTCGGTTTTATTCCTCGCGACTCCGTTTCAGCCGGGTTAGGGAATCTATGTTGGACCCACAATGGGCTCCGACATAATGGCGCCGTAACGTGGTGCTGACGACTGAACCCCGAGAAAAAGATAACGTGGTGCTGACGAATGAACCCCGAGAAAAAGACAACGTGGTGCTGGCTACTGAACCCCGAGACGAATGCCAGAGCAAGAAGTACGAAAAGGAACGTGGTGCTGACCGCCGAACTCTATGACCCCGGAGAAGGGACAACACGAGAGAGACGGTGAATGCTGATCACTGGATCCCAGAGGGAAAGCGGACTAACGACAGAGGAGAACGTGAGGCTGATCAGCGCTCCCCAAAAAGCAAGGAAGAGGTGACCAGACGTGAGGAACCCGCGAGAAAAAAATCGGTGAATGCGTGAGTAGTGAGTGCTCAGAAACAGAGATGTAGAATAGAGAAAGAAATGTAAAAAAAAAAAAAAAGGGGTAAAATTTAAATTGGTAGTAAAAATTTGTAAATAAGTTAGATATGGAATAAGGAAAAAGTATTCGGGTATATATATTGGCAACTTAATTTAGAATGGAGCAAAACAATGACAGAGTTATTGAAAATCTGTAAGCAAGATAGATGCAGAATTGCAACTTTTATTGCCTGCTAAATTAGTAGGAAAAGATAAAAAAAAAATGACTTGGCCCAAGAATCACCAAGTTACTGCAGAGATTGAATAGCCACGTGCTCACAGCTAGTTAATCTAACCCACCTGCAGGTAAAAGGCAAGCAGTAGCAAGAATAAGTTTAGAGAGCAAATTTGACCTCACACAGTCTATAGAACAGAGGAGAGGATTCAGAAATTCTCCTAATTTTATGATTTACAAGTTAAAATAAAAAAGATAGTTAAAAATCTGCCTTCCAGAGCTCAGAAACAAAGTCTAACAAAGAGAGCCTGTGTCCTACCCCCTGCCATGCAGCGCAGCTTCAACTGAAAGAAAAAAGCCAGGTTTAAATTAAGGTAGTCTCTGAAATAAGTAGGTTAAAATGCTTTTTTTCCATCTCACGATTTTGCCTTTTTGTCAAAAGTCTGTTGTTTATAGTCAAGTGAATTCGTATGCAAGGTGAATTGATTCCAGTACTGTGGCTCTATAGTAAAGTTTGAAGTCAGAGATTGTGATGCATTCAGAAGTTCCTTGATTGTACAGGATTTTGGGATTGTTTAGGCTATTCTGAGTTTTTGTCTTCTCATAAAGTTGAGGATTTCTTTCGGAGTCTAAAGAATTTTGATATAAGTTTGATGGGCATTTGCATTAAATCTATGGATTGCTTTCAGTAAGATTGTCAGTTTTGCTAGGTTAGCGCTGTTTTTACAAGAGAATAGGAGCTCTTTACATTTTCTGATGGCTTAAGTTTATTCAAAGGTTTAAAGTTTTTATACAGGTTTTTCAATTTGTGTGATTAGAGTTACTCAAAGATTTGTGGTATTTGTGGCTATCTCATTTATGATGTATGTAGAAGAGACGCATTTGGGTTGTTTTCAGATTCTGTGCATGATAAAGTAATTCTGCTGTGGACATGGTTGAGCACGTGTCCTCGTGGTATGGTTGAGCATCTTTGTATATAGGCCCAGAGGAGGTATAGCTGACTTTTAAAGTAGTTTGTTGCCTAATTTTCTGAGAATTCGACAGCAATGGAGGAGTTTCTCTTAAGTATAAGTTGTGAGCAGTGTTTTTGATCTTGGTCATGTTACAGAGATAAGATGGAGTCTCAGAGTTGTTTAGATTTGCATTTCTCCAATGGTAAGGGATGTTATATTTGAGCATTTTTTCAATGTCTTTCAGTCATTCTAAGTTCATCTATTGAGAGTTTTCAGTTTAGGTCTGTTGCGTATATTTTTAGTGGATTAATTGTTCTTTTGGTGACTGATTTCCTTAGTCTTGTATGTTTTTGAAGTGGATTAGTGATTGGTAAAGATATTTTCCAGTTGTATAGGTTATTATGTCATGTTGATTAAGTCCTTTGCTATATAGAAGCTTCTCAATTCAAGAGATCTTATTGTTTCTCTCAATATGTGCCAATGAGGCTGTGTTAGAGTTGTACCAGTGCATTCAAGTGTTAATTCTAAAATTTTTCTTCTAAGAGGTTAAGTATTGTTGGTTTTATGTTGAGGTCTTGAAAAGAAGAGAGGAGAAGATGAATTTGGTTCGTCTGATGCAATTTGGGTACAGACCATAGGTCCTCAGAGACCAAAACTCACTTTGTTTATAAATGGAAAAAGATTTTCTGGCCTCCTGGATACTGGTGCGGATACTTCCGTCATAACCGCCAGTCAGTGGCCTTCTAAGTGGCCAAAAACAGAGACTATTACCCAGTTACAAGGAATTGGTCAGACTAGAAATCCTGAACAGAGTAGCAATTAACTGCATTGGGAAGATGAGGAAGGACATGAAGGAACTTTTAAGCCGTATATTATTCCCCATTTACCTGTGAACTTATGGGGCAGAGATGTCATGTCCAGAATGGGAGTATATTTATACTCTCCCAGCACGGCTGTTACTAATCAGATGTTTCAACAAGGATTATTACCTAATCAAGGTTTAGGCAAAAATAATAGGGGAAAGGTAGATCCTGTTGTATCAGACGGTAGACCTTCTAGAGCAGGATTAGGGTATTTTTACGAGAGGTCACTGAAAGACCCGCACTCCATGCAGACCCGATAATATGGAAAAGTGATGAACCTGTATGGGTGAATCAGTGGCCTCTAACAGAAGAAAAATTGCAAGCTGCCCAGCAGTTAGTGCAGGAACAGCTGGATAGTGGACATATTTCACCATCTAATTCTCCATGGAATTCTCCAATTTTTGTTATTAAAAAGAAATCGGGAAAGTGGAGATTAATTCAGGATTTAAGAGAGGTCAATGCAACCATGGAACCAATGGGCTCTTTACAACCAGGGCTGCCGTCCCCGGCAGCCATTCCAAAAGGCACGCATAAGATTATCTTAGACTTGAAAGATTGTTATTATACAATTCCGCTAGCGCCACAAGATTGTCAAAGATTTGCTTTTAGCATTCCTTCAGTTAATTTTAAAGAGCCAATGAGGAGGTATCAATGGAATGTCTTACCCCAGGGTATGTTAAATAGTGCTACATTATGCCAAAAATTCGTAGCCCAAGCTATACAGGAGGTTAGAAATCAATTTCCACAGGTTTACGCAATCCATTACACAGACGACATCTTGCTAGCTCATAAAAATGAAGATACTTTACTAGAGACATATGCGTTGTTACAGCAGTGTCTAAGCCATGCAGGTTTAGTTATCGCTCCTGAGAAAGTACAGAGGCACCCGCCTTTTCAATATCTAGGTCATATATTATACCCCAAAGAAATTAAGCCTCAAAAGATAGAAATCAGGAAGGATGACTTAAAAACTCTTAATGACTTTCAAAGGTTATTAGGAAATATACAGTGGCTAAGACCTTATTTGAGGTTTCCTACAGGAGCCCTTGAGCCTTTAAGTGAAATACTTAAAGGAGACAGTGATCCAAATTCTAGCAGGCAGCTTTCAGAAGCCGCCAGACAGACTCTCTCACAGATAGAGCAGGCTATACAGGAACAGCAGGTGTCCTATATTGATTATAGCCAAACATGGCAAGCATGTATTTTACCTACAAGGCTGACTCCTACAGCAGTCTTATGGCAGAACGGACCACTTTTATGGGTGCATCTGCCTGTATCACCAGCAAAAGTATTAAATCCTTATTTTGAAGCAGTAGCATGCTTAGCTCAGAAGAGCAGAATGGAATCTAGAAAGTATTTTGGCAGAGAACCAGCCATAATCAATGTGCCTTACACTAAGCAACAAATTGAATGGTTATTTCAAAATAGTGACTCATGGGCAATTGCGTTTGCTCAGTTTCAAGGTCAGATTAATAATCTTTTCCCAGCTGACCAGTTACTGCAGTTTACACAACAGCATTCATTCATTTTTCCTAAAATAGTAGCAAAGAATCCCTTAAAGGATGCTTTGTTAATTTTCACTGATGGCTCATCTAATGGAAAAGCTGCTTATGTGGTCAATGGCAAAGGACATGTGGTACAGACAGAACCAGCTTCAGCTCAAATAGTTGAACTGCGGGCTGTAGCTTTGGTATTTAAGAATTTTTATGATAAGGCTTTCAATTTATATACTGATAGCCGGTATATTTATGAAGCATTAAGGATCCTGGAAACAGTATCATATATAGCAACTAGCAATGAACAAGTTAAAATATTGTTTCAGCAGATTCAAAAAGCCATACAATGTAGAAAGTTACCATGTTTTGTGGGACATATCAGAGCGCATTCAAGTCTTCCTGGTCCGTTAGCTGAAGGTAATGCTCTAGCTGACGAACTTACAAAAATAATTGCCATATCTCAGGTTGAACTTGCACAGCAATCACATGCTTTGCATCATCAAAACAGCTTAAGTTTAAGAAAACAATTTAAGTTGACCAGAGAAGCTGCTCGGCAAATTGTTAAACAGTGTGAAAGATGCCCACAATATCTACCTGTGCCTCATTTGGGGGTAAATCCCCGAGGACTGCTTCCTAACCATATATGGCAAATGGATATAACTCACATTACTGAGTTTGGAAAATTGAGATGTGCATGTGACAATTGATACTTAGGATTTATAATGGCCACAGCACAAACTGGGGAAGCTGCCAAGCATGTAATAACTCATTGCTTAAAATGCTTTTCATGCATGGGAACCCCAAAGGTAATAAAGACGGACAATGGATCCGGATATGTTAACAAAGCTTTTCAAAGATTTTGTGCTCAATGGAATATCGTTCATAAGACTGGTATTCCATATAATCCTCAAGGACAAGGAATTGTGGAGCGTGCACATGGCTCCTTGAAAACACAACTCCAAAAAATAAAGACAGGGGAGTTGTATCCTCAGACGCCACACAATGCCTTAAATCATGCATTGTTTACGCTAAACTTTCTAAATACAGATGTCCATGAGCAATCAGCCGCGGACAGATTGTGGCATAGTGGTACAAAATCCACATTTGCTAAAGCCAAATGGAAAGATCTGTGTACTGGGATTTGGAAGGGACCCGACCCCATCCTAATATGGGGTCGAGGGCATGTCTGTGTTTTCTCACAGGACGAAAACCAAGCAAGATGGCTTCCAGAGCGGCTAATTCGATGCACTCAGCAGAAGGACTGCGAAACTGAGGACAACGTGGCTGACAACCGCGCCGCAGAAGGAACAGAAAGAAAACGGCTCCAGGAGGAATCCAGTAACCCAGCCCACAGAGAGGAGCCTGATCCAAACCCGCAACTCGCAGGACTGCAAAGAGACTTCGGACAAAGAGATCCTGCTGAGAGGAGCTGACTGCAGTGTTTGCTGCTGGCTGTGGTGTGAAACCTGTTGCTTCAGAACTAAGATACAAACTGAACATTTGAGTGTTCTCGGTTTATGGGACAGAACTCATTTTGAATAAAGTATTAAACCTAAGAACTAAGACCTAAGCTTTCCCCTCAGGGAAAGAAAGATGCAAAATAAAGTATGACTGAAATCCCTCTTCACTTAACAAGGGGGCAGACTAAGGGTTTAACAGCCACACAGAGACTGAAAATGAGATTTAATAACAACAAATGGTATTATACTCTTAACGGTAATGACCTGATATTTACAGCTGCATATAAGGTGATGGGAAAAATCTGGTAATGACCAATGGTACGAAATACATCGGTAATGACCGAGAAGAATATAAATTTACGGTAAAGAAAATTATGAAATTATGAATAATTGGAGAGCTGGTACTGACCGGCCAAAAGTGAAATTATGAATAATTGGAGAGCTGGTACTGACCGGCCAAAAGTGAAATTATGAATAATTGGAGAGCTGGTACTGACCGGCGAAAGGTGAAATTATGAATAATTGGAGAGCTGGTACTGACCGGCTAAAGGTGAAATTCTGAAGAATCAGAGAGCTGGTACTGACCGGCTAAAAATAAAATTATGAAGAATTGGAGGGCTGGTATTGACCGGCTAAATATGGAATTATGAATAATTTGGAGAGCTGGTATTGACCGGCTAAATATGAAATTATGAAAATTTGGGAGAGCTGGTTTTGACCGGCCAAATATAAAATTACGGTATTAAAAATTTGAAGATCGGTATTGACCGATGATGTGAAAAGATCATGATTGTGAATTGCTGTGATTGACAGTTGGCTAAAAGAGAGGTTGTAACTATAAATGTTGAGAGTTGATACGTGTGCTGAAAAAGTAAACTCTGAATGATGTTCTGTACCAGCGAAAGAAACATCTTCAACTCAGGTGATTCTACTCTCCTTTAAGATAGGAGAATATAGTTATTGGGAGCATAATTATTCATAAAGCATTATGATACATCCTGACAAAAGATATGGCTAATACACAGGGCCTGAAAAGTATATTTCTCTCCACTAATCTCTTCCTTTTACAGAGGTCGGCAGTCAATGACGGGTTTGAAGCTTCTTCTCCCCAGATGCCTAAGACAGGAGCTTGCATAATTGATGCCTGTTCCAATGACGGGAAAATTTGGGTAAATGAAGAGGACTTTGCCCAAACCAGACGCGGCGTGTCTGTCCTGTTGCAGACGCACAGGAGTTATTAAAATTAATAAGAGAGAGTGGATTGTGGGCCCATATTTCGGTTTGGCACAGTAGCCATTAGCCTGGTCTGAGCTAGGCACATAGCTCTGCAGACAAGCTGTCGCCTCCTTAACAAAAGTCAGGATGTGCTGCTCCTAGCTTCTTTTGTTAGAATGTGGATTACCTGAGGAGAGATGTTGGCTAAAGCTGATGACTCGAGAGTTTCAGAGGTTCGGTGCTTCCTTCCTTTTGTAACTAAGAGGATGTCTTATAGAGATGCTAATTCATGGCCTACCTGACTGCTAGATGCGGACGTGACCTAAGCCCAGGCACCTGGTTGCCTTGGAGACAGCCTAATGTGTTTTCCCCCACTGAAGGGAGATATAAGATGTTCCGAGAATAAAGAGTCACTCTGGCCTTTTCCAGGATGACCTTGTAAGCTGTGTCGGTTTTATTCCTCGCGACTCCGTTTCAGCCGGGTTAGGGAATCTATGTTGGACCCACAATGGGCTCCGACACAGGGCAAAAACTGGGAACTTGCCGGTGAGGTGGCATGGGGCAAAGGGGAAATGGGATGAGAAATATGAGAAGGGGAGGATGGGAGGAGCTCGGGGGATTGGGATGGTTGGGATATAGGAAGGATGGATACGGGAGCAGCGAAGTATATATCCTATCTAAGGGAGCCATCTTAGGGCTGGCAAGAGACTTGACTCTAGAGGGGTTCGCAGGTGTCCAGGAATATGTCCCCAGCTGGTACCTTGGGCAACTAAGGAGAGGGAACCTGAAATGACCCTATCCTATACTGATGAATTTCTTGCATATCACCTTAGAACCTTCATCTGGCGATGGATCGAGGTAGAGACAGATTCTCAATTTGGAGCAACGGTCTGAGCTCTTAAGGTCCAAATGAGGAGCAGAAGGAGGGAGAACAAGAGCAAAAAATCAGGACCACGAGGGATGCACCCACCCACTGTGACAGTGGAACTGATTTATTAGGAGCCCACCAAGGCCAGCTGGTCTGGGACTGAATAAGCATGGGTTGATTCCGGACTCTCTGAGCATGGCGGTCAATGAAGACTGATGAGAAGCCAAGGACAATGGCACTAGGTTTCAATCCTAATACATGAACTGGCTTTGTGGGAGCTTAGCCTGTTTAGAAGCTCACCTTCCTGGACGTAGATAGAAGACCTTCGTCTTCCCGCAGGGCAGAGAATTTGGACTGCTCTTCAGTATCGAGAGGGAGGGGGAATGGTGTGGGGGGAGGAGAAGAGGAGTGGGGATAGGGGGAGGGGAGTGGGGGGAGGGGGCAATATTTGGGAGGAGGGGAGGGAAATGGGAAACGGGGAGCAGGTGGAAATTTTAATTAAAAAAGAATAAAAAAATAAATAAAAGAAAAAAAAAAAAAAAAAAAAAAAAAGAATCCGCATAAAAGGAAGACACCTCTAGGAAGTAAAAAGTAGCACAGCATGCCCAAGTTGTACACAAGAAAGCAACACTGGAAGACACGATACAGTCGTGTTTAAACCACACAGTTCGTACTGCCTGGTCCCTGACCACTTTATAATGTAAAGATATAAGAAACCAATAAGTCCTCAAAATGGACTTTGCATGTAAAAGAAAGAACTCCAACTTGCATCACTGATTATTTTAATTACTGTGTCCATAAATATATTTACTCAATAGGAAGGAAAACTATAAGAAACAAGAGATAGTACCTTAGTCCACAGGGCTGGGGAATTCATATTTTTAATTCTACTTGACCTACAGTTTCCCCAAGACTATTTTTGTTTGTCAGTCAATTCCAAAGCAGGATACATTGTTTGAAGCTGCCTGCAATCTGTCTAAAGTACACACGGATTTATCATGCTAAATTTGTGGCAGCCATTTTTACAAGCAAGAGAATGACATTTCACCACCAACTCTGCCTCAGGGATTATAGTTAGTCACCAAGCTCAGGCACAGCTACTTGGGAAATTAAGATGGATCAATTCCACGTGAGATCGGAGACTCCTTGTGCTAGGAACTCCCCAGCTCCGCTATCCATTTTAAAGACTTAAGTCTTGAATTTGATTTTGCCTCTGCTCTCCCTCTAGTCTATGCATTTCCCCAAAGTTCTCATAAAATTACAAAACCACACTTACATAACTGTTCATATTTATTGAGTATTTGCAAAAACAAAAATGATAAATACCTTGCTTTTTTCAGACTCTTAAATGTTTTAAGTGTATTTTAATATTTAAACAAAGCCCAAATTTATTTCTAACTATGCTTTTTAAAGCCAGTTTACTCCAAACTTGCAGGGAGTTTATTCCATACTTTTTTTTTCCCCAAAAGCCATTTGTCAAAATTTATGACGTGTATCTGCTTAGAAACCAACCTCTGGGGATTCTCTTTAAGGAGTCACTTGAAATGCAGGTAATGACCTATATAAAACACCAGGTGGCAAATCTCAATACTATGGGAAAGCAGATACCATAAGCAAAATAATTATCAAGTTATGTACAATTAGTAGAATGGAATTCAGTGTCTTTGGCAAGAAGTTTTGTAAGGATATGGAAAACAAAAATATGCCGAACCAGTTTTTCTTCATACAAAAACATATTATCACATGAGTAATTCGAACCAGACTACATACCAACTATGCTTTGTGTATACATGTTGATAATTACTTATCCAAAATGTTTAACACTGTGGTGTCTATTCTTTCAGAATTTGGAACATCTACACACACTTTACCAGCTGAGCACCACCCCAACCCAAAATCTAAAGTCTAAAAGATTGCAATTAAAAGAACAGTGGGTGAAAATGGCTAACCTGTCAGTTCTTTGGGCTTTGACCATCAGAGTTCCAGAGGCCACAGAAACAGTAAAGATAACCACAGTGCACGTATGTAACACATCTATATCAACATAGGAGAATCACAGCTTGCCGGGAGGGGCACCGATGTAAGTTAGGAATAAAAGTTGATCTGTATTCCATTGCAGGATTGCTAAGGAGAGGCCCCACTGCTAACAGCAATCCTTTCGCAGAAAGAATGACCTCCGTAGAAGTCATCCCTGTAGACAGTCCAAGTGATAGAACCAGATTCTTCATCCCGAAACCACTCATAATTTTACCAGGCCATTTGGAACTATCCCTAATGCATTTCCAAGGCGGGCTGAGTTGGCCTCTCACAAGCAAGGAATGTTTGAAGTTCGTCATCCTGAGGCAGGGGTGACCTTGAGGGTTTTTGTTTCTAGGCACCACCACATGATTTGAGACAGCAACAAGAGAACAGCAAAAGCATGGGCAAGAAAATTTTAAGCTCAACGGCAACAGCAATCATCAATTACAAGGGGGAGCAGGCGAATGGGGTAAACATCCCAAGCAGACTGTAGGCAAAGCAGGCAAAATGAACGGGCCACGGTTCTTGTGCTTGGTGGTATAAAAGTAGTCACAAGATGCCTTGCTGACATTGAACAATTAACTGATAGCCACTGTCATAGTCACTGTTTTCATGGGAACTCACTAAACTTAAAGGAAGGCACAGGACAAAAGCATTTAAAGGAAATCCAGAACAGAGAGAGATCTTGATGTAATAATGCCCTGCCTGCTACAGCTAGTCACCAAGCAATGAGTGTCTGTGGATGACAGGTACCAACTGCGGTGTATGTGCTAAGACAAAGCCATCTTCAAACCAGAGTCTTGGCTTTCATGTGGGAAGAAGTGACAGTGTTTCTTTACTCCATGTCAATCATTGGGTAAGTGACTCACACTAAACTCTGAAAACTATGCACAGATATAGAGATAGATATATAATATAGAGACATCCCAATGATGACAAAGCATTTCTTAGAAGACTAGATGCCTGAGTGGACAAAGGTAAGCTCCTTTCTAAAGAATGAAATGCAATGGATTTTTCAAACTTAAGACTAGAAATAGAAGAGAAAAAATAAATAAATAAACATGTCCCACCTCCAACAAGCGTTGCTGAGGAAAGACAGCTTCATGCAGTATCATGAGCCTTCCTCAAATGATGCCCAGAGAATAGCAAAGTGATGGTTTCAAAACAAAGAGACTGAGGATTCTTCTTTCAGATTTTCCAATCTCTACAGAACTCTAATTGTTTCCTAACCCTCGTGTGTCACGGCGTAAGCCTCCTAACCCAATTAAGGCAGTCAGCCAGATGCCCACAATGACTCCCTTGCATCCCACTAAGAACAAGTGCTGACTCAGACAAAAAAGAGCTCCCCAACAGGCGGCAGAAACATGCCAATGAGCTAATGAAACACGCTTGACCATACGTATATGAATATACTTCAACATGCATAGGCTGGGGAGAGGGATAGGTGTTTTTCACTACTTGACAAAGAGACCCAGACAAGACCAGGGTTCAAAATCTATTTCCCTACTTTCCCTAGAAAGAATCATACTTCCCCACATAGCAAGAATGTATTTTTCCCATTGGCTAAGAGAGCAGCCATATCCCCTATAAGACTACCTAGGTGAGGAATCTAATGTATTCTAACCTGCCATTCCCTCCATTATAAACCTACTTCTCTCTACCTAAATAAAATCCTTTCCCTACTCTAGTATGTCATATAGATTTTAATTGCCATTGTAGGCCATATACTACAAAATAATATGGTATAATTTTTTTTATAAAAAGCAGAACAGCTGGGCAAAATTAGTCTAACCCTGTTAGCAATCGGGAGTGTGGTTACCTTTAACGAGGAATCAGCACCAGGAAGGTGGTGGGAGAGGCACAAGGGTGCTAGTAACATTCTGCTTATGGACCCACGCACATGAGTACACACTATATCAGCAGCAGCAAGCTGTACACTGAATACAGATCCTGTGAGCATAAGAAACTCTAATTCCTTTCAAATTTGTCTCCTCCACAGTTTGTGGTTTATGGCTAAATTATGTTTATCTCTTCCTGAAATATACTCAGAAGCCATTCAGAGCTATGGAATTTCTATAGCCAATTTGTTATGCAATAGATATAAATAATACATCAATAATTTTCATAGACTGTTTTAGTCTTTCCTAATATATCATCAATCAAACAGTACTCCCAGGCTGATGCATAGACCCACCTTTCAAATGAGTGGCTACTGAAAGAGAGAGTTAAGTGCATAGAAGTGCATCTTCCTGAATCTGTAAGTCTCTTTTCGAATGAAGACAGCAAAGAATCTTACTGCGGCTAAGATTTTCTGAAATAGAGCATTTTTAAAACTCCACAGAGTCAGGTCATTGACTATAAATGATGGCTGTATTTCATGAGTACAAGACTCAGAGGTCGGAATCTTTCATGCTGTTGTTTTCATTTTCATTACACTTGAGTATGGTAAATAAAATGACAATGACAAAGAGGAACCCCATAGAACAGGAGTACGGAGACAAGCGCTATAAACCTCCAGAAATACAACCTAGGAGCACCCCTGCCAGGCTGGTGACTCATCACCTTCAAGCTAAACTTAGGCGCACCTGCACTGTTTTCTTTACTGCAGAAAGGACTCCGAAAGTAACTGATACTAACAAACGGTCTGGACCAAAGCCAGTCCCAGCCTCTTGCATGAGAGCATCCTGATTCTATCTGAAAACGCTATCAGAGCAACATATTTCATTATGTGAATAAAATGTGTTGGAAGAATGGGTCACCTTAAAACACCAGTTACATCCTGAAATGCTGCAGTAGCCAACGAAATAAGCAAAGTCATTAAAACCAAGACTGTTCTTTTTCCTACTTGGGGGTTTGAGTTTTTGATGCTGTTTTGTTTGTTTTGGTCTTTTTCCTTCAAAAAGATAGACAGAGGGCCAAGTGCAATCAATCGCCACAAGACTGATACCTCTCAGGTGGTTTGCAGTGCATTCTCAGCCGCCCTTCTCCCTTCTGTTTTGCTCTTAAACTCTAAGGCTGGGGAAGAGACTCACAACACTAAGATTTCCACACATGCATGTTGCATGTATAAACGATTCACAGGTCCACGGTGTCACAAAGTCTGAGGAGAAACTATGCAACTTTGAATTTTCATCCTTCTCCAAACAGCATGAACAGAACTGACTCTCACACATCGAGCCGCAGCATCAAGACATGGCAGCTACTTCCACCATCACCGATCCTCAACATCTGCGCTTCCAGCCAGGCTCTTTCCCTTCTCTAAGATGGATGTATTAAATGCATTGGTTTTGTTTGTTTGCTTTTTACTATAACTGGAGGCTTTTCTCCTGCCCATCAGTTCCTAAATAACCACTCTGAGGCTTAAGATTAATTTCAAAAGACTCATGCCATTCCCAGTTAATCTCTTTCCCCCTTGTGGTTGGGTCTCAGGATGTGAGCTCTCCACTACTGCTCCAGCATCATGGTTGCCTGCCTGCTGCCATGACTATGTCGCCTGGCTAGGATAACACTGCACTCTACCTTCTGAAGCTCAAAGCCCCAAATAAACTCTTCTCTATGTTGCCTTAGTCATGGTGTCTCTTCACAGCAACAGAGAAGTGACTAAAACAGTGATTTAGAGCACCTGAGTTCAATTCACAGTACCCACATGGTGACTAACAACCATCTGGAACTCCAGTTCCAGGGAATCTTATGCCCTCTTCTGGCATCCTTGGGCACTGCACACATGTGAACAGACATCTAGGCAGGCAAACACCCCCCATACACATAGAATAGTTTTTAATATGTGTTTTATAGGATGTTGATTGTAGCCTGACTTTTCAAACGTGAGCATCCAAAACATGGTATTATGAACAACCTCAAGAAATGACCATTATTTTTGGAGTAACCTGTTACATACCACATATTCTGAACTTTACTGTCTCCTCACCCGTAAAATAGGAATAACTATAGACCCCACAGTATCAGGTATTACTCAAGACTCAAGTATTACCTAACTTAAAGATAACTATCTTACGAAATAATTTTTATGGAATAAAAGAAGTCACTCAAGAGTGCAGACCAACCAGGCAAACTTAAGGAAAAAATGTGAACTCTCTCTTCATCATCTCCCCTTTCTTCCTGGCATTCCTACAACTGTCTTCAGTTACAAGCAAATTTGTTTCTCCCTATGTTCCACAAGGTAATGGGTCTGACTTTAAGCATCTCTTATGTTCCAGCCCCGCTATAACCCTCCCAGTGCATACCAGTAATAAATTAATGCCTGAGAAGAGGAGCTTCTACTCGGGAGGATATTGACACCACTATAATTTAGCCTGGGGATAATAGGACCCTCCCACGGAAAGCGGAAGAGTAGAAACGATTCCAGACTAGGAATTATTTTAACCACTAATTAGGAAACTTTCAGGAACAATTCTTTGGCTTAGCTTTCTTTTGTCCCCTGCTCTCAGCTAAGGTAAGGGTGACATCTGAGAAAGAGGCTTACCTATTTGCACCATTTCTTCAGTCCCAGCCTAGAAAGGGGGGGGGGAGTAAGAAAAAGAAACAGTTACTGGGTTTCATCTTATCGCCCTGTGCCGTTTATACCATCAGTGCTTTGCCTAGGCTGGTTAATCAGGAGACCAAGAGACTGGAATTGTTGCCTGAAGGCTGAATAAACCTTACTTAGTTCCTAGAAGGTTCTTGTGACAAGAGCCTGAGCCAACTCGATGACTATTTGAGAAAGGGACTTGTTGGCTGGCTTTAATTTTAGTATCTGTGAAGCCAGTCAAATAAATAGTGACCTCAATGGCCTCTTCGGAAAACTCCAATACTAGGTCACCAGACCAGAGAGGCTAGAAAACCTCA
Source organism: Chionomys nivalis (assembly GCF_950005125.1). Lineage (NCBI taxonomy): Eukaryota > Metazoa > Chordata > Mammalia > Rodentia > Cricetidae > Chionomys > Chionomys nivalis. The sequence goes on from NC_080091.1 coordinate 87,685,181, forward strand.
CAGAGGATTCATGCACTCAGAGTCCACCGGTTCGGCGCTGATTTGATTTACTACAAAAGGCTCGCCAGCCTGAGCCCCCTTCAAAGACTCTTCAGAGAGCATCAGCTTCACCTGGAGTCTCCACGGGGTGGGGGCAGGGCCGAAAGGACCCAGAGCTGCACTCAATTTAGCTTTAAAGAGGAGGAGTTGTGAGGAGGAGGGGGGGGAGGGGAAGAGACTGCAGACGCCTCCAGCTTCGGCTGCCCTAGGAAAAGGAGAGGGCAGGAAACGTCCCAGGCCCTCCCCAACTGTCAAACTGCAGCCCGGCCGCGGTCTTCCAGGACACGTGTCTGCTGGGTAGCTCCAGGTCCTGCCTGGGGACTTCTTGAAACCTCTTGTCCCTGGCTACCCGCAGGAACTGGGAGTCAGGAGGAGGGAGATCCTCTGAGCTTCGGAATCCGCGCTCCACGACCTGAACTTCGGCAGAGCGCCCAGAGCGTCCGGAGCGCCCTGCAAAAGTGGACAGCCTGATGACCCCACTAGGATGCGACCTGGCTGCAGTCTGACATTTGGACTGCTCCTGGTCGCCGCTGGCTAAGGAAGCCCCAAGTGTGATGAGCCTTAGCTCTCGGAGGAGGGTTGTCCCAACCTCCCGTGCAAGGCGCCCTCAAGCCCCCCAAGCCCCGCGCAGCGACGGGCCCTCCACGCGCCGCCTCGGAACGCAGAAGATGCCCCAGAAGGGTGGCAAGGGGAGGGGAGGGAGTGAAGTGGACGAAGGGGAAGAACTCTGTCGGGAAAAGGTTGGGTTTGAGTTTTTATTATTATTTTCCACTTACTTGTCCATCAGCTGACGTCCTAACCTCTACCAGAGAGGCTGCTATCAACCAAAGTGACAGGAACACCATCACGAGTCGAGTGCACTTCACAACTACTGGGCGAAGCAGCTACCCCAGCGCAAACCACCCCAAAATAAGTTTCCTTTAAAACGCGCAAAGAAAATGGAAGAAGGGGAAGGGGGGTTGCAGAGCTTAAAAAAAAAAATGATCTTGGGCTTTGCTCAATGAAAAGGCAACGTGAGCTGTGCGCCTGGCCCCGTGCCCTGTCGGTCCTTTCCACTTCACCTTCTCACCCGGTCCTCCCAAGCCGACTGTGCGGGAGCCAGAAGGTACTGCGAGCCGGGCAGAAGCTGACCCAAGCGGGGGAAGGGACCGGGACGTTCCACTCTCTGCCCCGGGGCTGCTTTGGAGAGGGTCTTGGAGCACCGTGGGCCGCCGAGGCTAAGCACGGAGACTGCTCGGGTCCCGGGAGCGCGGCAGCCAGGGAAAAGTGGGAACCGGAGCCCAGCGAGCGGGAGAAAGAGGCAGCGCAAGCCCTGGAGCCTCCGCCGCACACGCAGTGGGGGCGGGAGGACGAGGGGAGGAGGCGGCCGCCTAGGAGGAGGGAGGAGTGGGCCGCTCGCCCGCTCCGGTTGCTCTCGGCCCGGGCCGTCTGCTCTCTGCCCGCGACCCGCCGGGCGCTAATAAGGCGGCCGAGTCAACCCCCCCCACTCCTCCCCCAGGCGGCCCCTCCCGCCGCGCGCCCACGTCATCGTGGCCCGTGCCCCCCGGCGCAGGGTCAGGGCTCGTACCGGCCGGGGGCTGCGAAAGCGCCGCCTGGACCCCGCATCCCCCAGGTCTCCGTGATGGGACGAGGGCGGGGAGGGTCCAGGCGCGCCTCCCATCCCGACGGGCGGAGGGAGGGGGAGGATCCGGGGACCAGACCTGGGCTGGAGGAAATCACCTCCTCCAGCCTCCCCTATTTCCCCTCTCCTCTCCCCCACCCCCAGGCAGGGGAAAGTCTCCCGACAGAAGCCCAAGGACGTGGGGGATTTTCTCCTCCAGACACTCATTCCCCTCCTACGCATGGATGGACGTGGGGGGAGGGGGCACTCTCTCCGCAAAGCTCTTGTTTATGCTTTATTCGTTTATATTAGTTTTCAAAGATACCGCGTTCCCTTTCTTGACTCAGCCGGATGTTTCCGTTTATCACTAGAGTACACAGGCCTCGGGGTCTCTTGCTTACAGCCAGATTAAGTTATCTAGTGTCTTGTGCGGTTTGCAGCTTTCTGGGACGAAAGGACAGCCAGCGACCTGAGAGTTGCTGGAATCCCAGACCCACCTCGCTGGGGTAGACCAGGGTGGCCATGGGAGACGGGGAGGGGGCGGAGGGGGTTTCCCTGTCCTGAAGGACCATCCTCACCCAGGATTAGCCCAGACAGTAATAAGGCGCTTGCTGAGTGGAAGTTTAAGGACTTCTCTTGGAAACAGAGAAGTGGAGTCCTGAGGAGGCGATCCTACCAAAATGCATCGAAGTTTTGCTCTATGCCTTCAGTAAATTGTTTATTCCTAGAGAGCTAACGGGAAGGCTGTCTCCAGCTTATACATACATCTCACTGGGTTCGTGGTTGTGCTGGCGCTATCTTGTCAAAATCATATAAGGACATTTACAGGAACATTTGGAAAGTGGCCTCATCTAGTAACACAGTGTATTAGGTTAATTAGTTAATTATTGCTAAGAAATAGGATTAGACCCTCGGGACTGAAGGACCTCTAAATTGACTTTCCTCTTTCAGCTCCAGGCTGGGGCATTGTTGTGGTCTGTCCTTGACTCGAGGTCTGGGATGAACGCCTGAACTTGGCACCAGGTTGTCCTATCCATTAAAAGCAAATAAGCCTCAACATTGCATAAATTAGAAACGTGGTCACTGCATACAGGCAAATAAATGAAAAAGTGGTGTACAGACTGACCTGGGCTCTAGAACTGTCCCCTGTCCCAGTAGCTATCTAGCTTGCAAGTTCTGGAACTCCATTTTGGTTTCTGCTCTCTGAGATATTTCCAGTCTAAAACTCCCTGACCTTCAGTGCTGACAAAAGATGTATTAACCATGCACTGACAGAGTTCTTGAGTCTGTTCGCAACATCCAGACACTTGTCACTGAACCAGTATCTTGCACCACAAGCAATTGAGGGAACTTTCAGGAACTATACCCCAGAAAGTGTGTGTGTGTGTGTTACACTGTCACTCATTTAAAATTCCATTATTTGGTTTTTCAACTGTTCTGCCTAAAACAACTCTGGTGTTTTCTTTCTGTTCGTTTTTCTTTAAGTTCTAGTTGGGACTCCCTGGATTTCACAACCTCCTGAGTCATGACCCTCACACTGACAAATGTTGATTTAAGTGCATGCCAGAAGGTCTTTATTTATCAGATTCTAATGTGAGCTCTCATTAACAAGGTTCTCCCAACACAATATAAAGCAGAGCTTCACGAACTATTGCCTAGTTTGTTTTTATGGGGGACAAGTCTACCAGCCAACTAAAGTTTGTGAAATAGGCATATAAAGAAAATGAAATTAATTTATCTCCCACTTCTTAGGGACTTCATGAAAATCACCTGGTTTTACTGTAAGCTGTCTAGCATGTTAGGGTATGGTAAGGGCTTACATTTCTGTAGCATGAGGGCATTGGTACAGTCATTTATTGGAGTTAGTGAATTCCTGTCACAAACTGACTTCTCCAGCCTGGCCGGAATTAATCCCCTTCCCTTCATATACTTCAGCCATAGCTATAATATTGATCCTCACACATTCTCCCGTCCAAGTGACCAAGAGCGTTCTAGACAGAAAAGCAAATAAGTATACCACAAAATTACTAAGCACTTTGAGGTATGTTTTCTTTCAAAATATGTTTCTCATTTATAAACAATTTCAACAGTGATCCCATGTTTCACCAATATCTAACACAGTTTCCTTCCGGTGGGGGATACAGGGAACTTTAGTAACCCTGGACATGCCCCAAGCGGAAGAGTAGCTTTTTTCCCCCTAGCTAATGGGAAGCTGTACTTTGGGTCTTGAGATTTCTGTCACCTCATCGTAATTATCATTCCCTGTGATGGTTAGTTTTAATTGCCAATTTGACACCATCTAAAGTCACCTGGGAAGAGGGATCACCTGGATAAGATTAGCCCGAGAGCAGGCATGTTGGGGTTGGTTCTCTGAAATGGGAAGACACAGCCCACTGTGGGTGGCACCATTCCCTGGGGCTGGTCCTGGACTGTGGAAGGTAAACCGAGTGGCAAGTGTGCATGCAGGCATTCATTTCTCTCTGCTCTGAACTGTGGCTGCGATATGACTAACTTTTAAATTCTGCCACCTTTTTTTTTTCCTGCTAGGGTGGCATGTATGTAATCTGAATTGAGAACTAAAATAAGCCCTTTCTCCTCTACGTTGCTTTTTGTCGGGGCATTTTATCATAGCAACAGAAATGGAAATAGACATCCCTTTAAATTTTAAATTGCAAGATGAACAAGTGTACAGTATTCTCTTTTTATCTCGGGTTTTGAGTCTCAAGATCAACCCAGCCTGAAAATACTAAAGAGAAATTCCAGAAATGAATGATTTATAAGTTTTAAGTAACTTCAAAACTGTTTATTGCTATAATTGCTCTATTACTAGATATTATTAGTTTCCCACTACGCCTAATTTATATTTCCCATAACACAAAATTTATAATTCATGATTTCTTTAGTTTTTTTTTTCCTTCTGGCTAAGTACTTTCCTCATACTCTTAATATACCTAAATATTGCCAATCGATATCATTAGATGCCTCATATTTTGGTCAGCACACACCCTTATTCGAAGGATAGATTGGAAGGTAACCGCAACATGAAAGGCTAGGCTTGTGTCTGTCTTTTCCTCCAAATTCCAAGGTGCGCTGGGTACCAACGTCTGCCTTTTCACTTTCCACCACCGACTCCCAACAATTTCTCTCACGAGGCACTTCCCCTTCTACCTGAAGAACTCTCTCTTCCAGGTCCTGAGGTTCTAGTCCACAGGAGTATTAGAATAGATCCAGGTGGCTCGTTTCTACAGGACAGTGAAAACTGAATTTACCTGCTATCTTGGCCCTATCTCCTGGATGCTCATAGAACATGGGGCTCCTGGATGCTCATAGAACATGGGAGTAAAGAGATGACAGCAGCTCTCCGCCACAGCAGTAGTTATCCATCCTTAGTGTCTTCCCTGTCTAATGCAATACTTCATTTTCACTCATGGGTCAGTGCATACTATGTATCCATCGCTTGTAATATAAATGTATGTTTAACCCAGGCATTACCAGTAGTGGTTGGCAGTTAAGATGTTGGACTGTCTTACTCAGAGGCACACTCCTGGTAGATAGCACACAGTGATGGACTATTTGCTGAGTGAAGACGTGAGTGGCTAGTTACTGTTTCTACTAAATAGGTTTAAAAAGTCATGTTTTCTCCAGTACAAATGATTAAGCTATTTCCAATTTTCTTGTCTTCTTACACACATTTCCAGAAGTCTCTTTGAAAACTCCAAAAACCAAAACCCAGGAAAATTTATGAACACAACGATAGAAACTAATGATGGAAACGCCTGTGAGGTCGTCCCACCCATGCTCGCGCTGGCAGCTGAGCAGCACTGGAGTCTTTTCCTTAGAGGAAATCCAGTATCTCCCAAAGGATAAATTTGAGTGTCTGGGATTTCTTAGTTGTTTGCTTTTGGATGAATGATTCCACAGTGGAACAAGTCCAGAGGGCAGGTCATTCCTTGTGTTCCTTGACTTTCCTTCTTTTTCCTGAGTGGAATTATTTCTTGCCCCAAATGTGTCTCCCCTCCCTTAACACCGTTTCCTATGACAATTAGTATCACTAGCTGTTCATATCTCTAGATCCATTATGGGAACAGGTATTACTATCTACCTTCCTTTGTTTCTATAGTCTTCCTCTGTTTCTTTAAATCTTCTCTTTTTTTTTCTTGGAAATTCTAAGTGTTAATGGAAGATCATAGTCTCCCTAGGGCACCAGTTTAAAAAAAAAAAAAAACAAGGAAGCAATTAAAAATCTTTCAAGTGCTCTTTGTAAGGGTCACAACCTAATTGCCATAAACTATGTTAATGGAAAGGCATTTAAAATTATTGTCAGATTGCTTACATTGATGCCATTGTTTCCTTGATAGTTCAAGGAACCCTAACAGAGAAGAACGCTGGAGAATACAGATGTGTATTTAGGACTATTAATTGGTAGTTACAGTCCCCAGAGAGGAAGGGATTCAGAGTCAGAGACATGGCGTAGGACTTTCCACGTAGTAGATCCTTCCACGAATATATGATAAATGATTATATCATTCACCAGCTCCAAATAACTAACTATATACCCACCCACATCTTTTTTCCCCTATATAATTCTCAAATCAATATTGCCAAGCATTTGTAGGTAACTCCAAAGCCTTAAACCTTTAAATTGTCTGTCTTCAGAAAGTACAGGAGAAATCACAATATTCAGTTGCATCCAAGGACTTAATTAAAAGTGCAAAAAAAACCTCTTAGTGGTTATTATTCATAAGTATTTCCTCATAAGTGAGTGTGAGTATGTACAAGTCAGAGATTTAATCAAGTGCCTAAATGTATAACTAGTGTCCAAACAAGATGACAAGGTTTGGGGGGACTAGTTAAAATTACATTTGAGATAATCCTTTTTTATAAGGGCTGTTTCTGTCTAACAATGCCAGTTCTCTAATGAAATTTCATATGCATTTCTGAGACGAGAATAAACACAGCTCCTCAGGCTGTCCGGGGCAGGCAGGGAGTCTTCCAGGTGTTCGGCCCAACAGCTGTGCAGTAAAGCAGTTCTACCGCATGAGGCATGCTGCGTCTCACATCATACACTAAAATCACGCTAGAGCTTCTATGTATTCCTACTACCTTCCCAAAGCCACACACACCCAGTGTCTTGAAATAATTTCCTAAAACTCAGAAGAGTTTTGTTGTTGTCGTTGTTGTTACTGTTTTAGGTTAATTTATTTGTTGATGGAAGCAATCAGTTTCATTGAGTTATTGAAAGTCATCCCTAAATTTTGTAAAAGCAACTTTTATATAAGAAGAGTCCTCCAGTTCTCAAGATATTATAAGCTTTCAGTAAGATAGCAATTGACTTTTTCCAGACGAGAACTAGAAGTAGTTAGCATAGAGAAGATAGGCAGCACAAAGCAATCAACCCACTGAAGAAAAACAAAATCATTTATGAAATCAACAGTCACTCGTAGACTCTTTCTGCCGAGAAAACAAGACCTACAATCTTAACATCTAGCACTTTAGAAAGAAAGAACAGACCCAAAACAAATCCAAACCTGAACCATGATTTTGGGATGTTTTAATCTGTGTAGATTCTCAACCAGACGACAACAGATGCAATTGAGCTGGCAAACCTTTTCTTGTCTTTAATTGTTTAATAGCAAAGGGTCACATAAAATGAGAAGGGTTCTAAGATTTATGTTTGGGGTCTGACATGTAAATTCTGTTGTTGTCACACTAAACAAAGAATGTGAGAGCTACCACTGTTCTTGCAAACTGCATGGTCAATGTTTGGTAGAAAATGTTCAAATGAGAAACTGTAGAGCTGTCTCGTTTCCCTATACTTTACAGAAATTTCAGACAAAAATAAAACACTTTTGTCATTGGTGTAACGGCACAGAAGCAAATGCTCAAACAACAAGGTGGTGCTTTTAACACATCTGGGGGAAATGTGTAGCAAATAGCTTATTCTCTGGCTTAAGTCATTTTTATCAAGAGCTCACATTATTTACAGCATAAGGAAGTAATGCTGACCTATAAACTTCAGTTAATCCTCAAATTGTTGCCTTGGCCACCGTAAAGGAGCTTCAACATTTGAACTAGGGACTTGCTTTGTGATGCTCATCCTGAAATCATTTGTCACCATTTACTATGCGGTTTTCTTCCTAAGAGTAGAAGAAATGCTAGATGCACATAAACAGCTGACCTTCAAGAGAGTGGGGGTGGTAAAAGCACCCATGCTGCTCCCAGCCATTTAAATCCCACAGATCTACTGTGGAAGAAAGTGTGGCATCTCTTCTTGAACAGTTTTCAGGACTAGTCAGTCTAAACAGAGCCCTAAGCGATGGCCAAACTCCAGTGCTGTTTTCTCCTAATGCATGCAGATTTGGGTTTAGTGAGCTCAGGAGTTAATCCCAACAAGTTCTCAACCGGCATTGATGTTTCTGTTCTTCAGAAAACACTTTGAGTGGCAGGACCAGAGAATGTACTGTTCACAGATAATTGCCGAAAATAGGAACCACCTGACATGTTCAAGAGTCAAGCACGAACTACTTAGAATAACAGCTAATGTTTTCCCCGATTTCTTACTAAATACCCATGATATATGATCAGCATAAAATCCAGAGCTGTGAAGAAATGAGCCTGGAAAAATGGCTCTGACTTTATTTAGGAAACTGGACTCCTATTTTTTGTTTTTTGAGTCACTGAGCTGTGTACTTTTTTACACAGTGAACACTTAATAAAGTCAGTTGGTAATTTGTTAATTACTGATTTTTAAAAACACATCATAGTCTACAGTCTACTATCCCTTCAAGAATGCTTGTTGCTCACAAGACTCCATGGCAGGTCCTTCCTTGTAGGTGCTTCACTTGGGAGCCACTTAGGCAATATGTGACACTGGATCCAGTCGCTGCCCTACAATTTACTGTTCAGTCCATTAGCCGTCCACCCACACTGAGCTAAAGTTCAAGGGACTTCTGAGGTTATTTATAAAAGAAAAGGAAAACAAAAGGAACATTTCATTGGTGTTCATAAGATTTTCTGTGGGTTCCATATTGTAAGGGACTTAGACTAATTACAAAATCATTTTGTTGATGCACGTAAGCATATGTGATTCTTAATGATAGAATTGTGATATTCTAGTCTGTGTTTCCAGGCCACATAGACTGAGTGGCTGCTTTTGGATAATCATCTAATAAGAACTCTTTAAGTCTTAGATTTTATGTAAAAAGATGTCCCATAAATCTCTCTGATCACACTAGAATAATATATTTCTTTTACCCTTTATGAAAATAAAAATATTATTAAAATTAAGATAGGCATAATCTTTATCAAGACCCCAATCTTGATATAAGATTCAACCCACTTTGATAAAGTAGATTGACATTTTGGGTCTAATGTTATACCTGTAAAATTGCTAATCCCTATGCCTAATACAAGCTGTTTCAGCATGTTAGAGAAAGAAGTGTCCCTTGTACATATTCCTCTCTCTCCCAGAAACTCAGGAAGCAAGTGACCACAGTAGAAGAGGTAGATGCTATCATCTGGGTTCTTTGGAGACTTGGGAAGAGGGGGTCCATTGGGGTGGTCAGGCATTGGAGGAGAGGGCTGCTGGCACAACTGAGGAGCCACAGCCCAGGTACCTGTTTCCCAACAATCCAGAAGAGGTTAGACAGAGTATCTCCATGGTGCCCCATGCTGCCCAAGCCTAAGGAGGCTACCCTCAGGCTTTTACTAAGTGGGAGATTCTAGGGAGACAGGACACGTAACTGAGGCAAATGTTCTGTAGCCCCAGATCTGGGCACTAAAGATGCTTTAGAGTTAAATAAAGCAAAGAAAAATAACACTGGATGACCACCTTAATTGTATGCTTGCAAAATCATGCATGATAAATTTGAATGTGTTCACTTGAAACACGATATTGGTCCAGGCCTATAGTGCCCATCACTATTTATCACTACAATAGGAGAGCTAAGTTGAGACTTACAGCCTTTAAAAATGATTTGTTAAGAAAAATCAAAGCTCTGTCATGGCAGGAGAATCCAGATGTATTTTGTCTCGTGGTAAGTGCCGTCACACTGTCATTTGCTTGGCACTAAGGGACTGGCTAAGAGAATGGTGCCTTCTGGCTGGGTTTGCATTTACTCTCGTGTTATTCTTCAAGCTTGGCTGGTTGCTTCTGTGAGCTGCAGAATTTGTTTCTTGCTAATTTCAGATACCAGTTGCCTTGTCTGTCTAACACCACTTTAGTGACAAGATTTTATCATTTGCAGCCATAAATGTTCACAGCTACCGCTAAGAAAATCATAATAAAAGCCATTAATGTGTGAAATGAGCATGCATGGGTAGGGAGGGAGAAGAGAAGAAAAAGAGAACTATCAAATGAGTTTCCTAGAAATAGTTTTACAGACACAATTGTTCCTGTTCCTCTCATTTCTCCTCCCTTCTCCTCCCCCTCCTCTTCCTCTCTGGTTTTCTGAGGAAAAAGTGCAATTAGTTTAGCTCTGTAGCACACTTACTTGGAACCACTCTGTCCTGGGCTGTAGCCACTTTGAATCCCCATTGATGGGAAGCATCAATTAATTTCAGAAATGCAGGTAAAAAGCCAATCTTTCCATGTGGAGAGACAGAACCTTCATTACCGGAACTGTTCATAAGGAATGATTGTCCTTAAGATATAACCACTAAGACATATCTTCTTTCTGTGTGTGTCTTTCAAATATGTTTTGTAATGTGTTGATAATATCAACCAAGTACATAAGTAAAAGCCACTACTCACAGGGAAAAAAGAAGCTGAAAGTATCCATAATCATTATCAAAAAAACAAAGAAATCTCCACCCAATAAAGTAACATAAACTATGTTCAAACTGCACTTCAATGCTATAGTTTGTTCTTAAGAACACTATAGATTTTGCTAGAGCACATGAATATATACTGCAAAATATTTTCTCTTTAATGTCAGCAACTTTGAACATGGAATTTTGGGCTGGGAGATGGCCCAAACGATAATGTGCTTGCTGCAGAAGCATGAGGCCTAGAGTTTACAGATCTCGTGTGACATTACACACTAGTACACCCCTGTAAATCCCAGTGCTCTCCTGGCAAGACAAGGGGGTAGGAGTAGGAGAATCCCCAGAAGTTCACAGACCGGCTAGCCTAGCATATGGAGCAACAACCAATGCAAGACTCTGCCTTGAACAAGGCGGAAGGAGAGAACTACACCCAGGGTCCTCAGGCCTCCACACTCATGCACCCGCACTTAACATATGTTCATGTGTGCTCCTATGTGTGTGTGTGCATGTGTGCGTGCTTGCATATGCATGCACATACATGGAGGGAGGGAGAGAGAGATAAAGAAAGGAGAGAGAGAGAGAGAGAGAGAGAGAGAGAGAGAGAGAGAGAGAGAGAGAAAATCTTATTTTAACCTGAGAAAACTCAGAATGACCAAAATAGCCGTGTGTATAGGAGTGAGCCATCTCAGGCAGTTTTCTGCAGCAGCCAAATGCATTGATGTCAGTAAAAACATTCTGAATTACCACAGTGCTGGGAGAATACAGCTCCTTCCTACTCAGGGAGTCTGAGAAAGCAAAACAATGACCTTATACATCATGCAAAGCACGGGCTGCTCAACGGACTGAGTAATAAAAATATCTGGGTATGCAGCATCAATTTATCTCAATGAATGGAGCTTTCAGAAAAGCCGTGAGAACTGTGAAGATAGCATCTAATCCAAACCCACTTTCCCTCGTCCCTTTCTGACAGCATGTTTCCCAGTCCTACCAGCTACCTCCAAGCAGGAAAGAGGGTGACATGAAGCCTTATCGCTGTTAATTAACCGCACTTGCAATCCATTTACCAAATGTATGGAGTGATGTGTGCAGTATACGCTTATTCTTAAATTCATATGGGATATTATATACATAGACACATTTGTAGCAACATAGTATCATGCTAAAATATTCATATATCTGCATAAGTATTGCCTTAGTTAGGGTTAATATTGCTGTGGTGAAACATCGTGACCAAAAGCAACTTGGGAAGCAAAGGAGGGTTTATTTGCTTTCATGTCCTGATAACAGTCCATTGAGGGAAGCCAAGGCAGGTACTCAAAGCCAGCAGGAACCTGTAGGCAAGAGCTGATCCAGAGGCAATAAAGAAATGCTACCTCCTGACTTGCTTCACATGCCTGGCTCAACCTGCTTTCTCATGTTACCCAAGACCATGAGCCCAGGAGTGTCAGCACTCACAATAGTCACCACTCAGAATAGGCTGAGCCTCTGCAATCAGTCCCTAATTAAGAACATATTCTACAGGCTTACTTACAATCCAGTCTTACACAGGCACTTTCTCAGCTGAAGTTCCCTCCTCTCGGGTGACTCTAACTTGCATGGAATTGCCTTCAAAAGCCAGCAAGGACAAACACATACCCTTAGGAACCACAGTGCAATAATAACTAAGGTTAAATAGGCAGTTATTTATATTGCTATCTCCTAGCAATAGGACATCACATATAGAAGAAACACAACAACACACATAATATGTGCGTACCGACATACACAATGGAGACAGGGAGAGAGACTCATGCATTCGTAGCTTAATCACAGTACCATTAAAATATATTGCGATGCATTGCAGGGTTCATTCTGGAGGGGGAGCTCAAACCATACTTCCAAAAAGGAAACATACAATCCAAATAAACGAGTGGGAAGAAAACAAAGATGATTAAAAAGAAGCGGGAAGTCACCCTCCTACTGCAATAGCACAGGAAAATTATTGTGTCCTTGTGGAGAACATCACTAAAGATCCAAGTCCACCCTTACTTCTATCATGTGACTTTTTTTCTTTCCACTTAATAATTTCAGAACCTTAGTAAACGTCTGCCCTAGACCCATTTCCTATGCTTTTCAATGATTCCTATGGGGTCTGCCGAGAGTTGTAGAGGTAAGAGGACATCCATGTGGAGTCTAGATGGGTTCCATGACCAAACTCAGATCTCCAGGTTTATTTACACATCAGATGCTTCCCCTCGCCCCGAACCATCTCACCAGCCCAATTTTTTAAGCCTTTTAAAAACAGTTTTGTTGCAATTATAAATTATGCCTCATTTATAATTTTGTTGCTGCTGTGAATCCGATATTTTCTAATTTTTTTTTAAAGACTGGTTACAACCTAAAGCAGTGTGCAGCTATGTCCTGTTCCCGGTTGCTCCACCCCTTTGTCTACATCTCACCTGGTCCAGGAGGAGGAGTCAGTGTGGTGATAACTGTCATTTCCTAGAACCTGTCCTCAGAGACAACCGAATATTTAGATCAATCTTCTGTGGGCAGAGGTTGAGAAGTACTACTTTCTAAGGCTCCCAGCACTAACTCATTCTTACTTTTGATATAATTCCTTCTCGGTCATGGCCTATGTTCTTCTATCAAAACCCTGTTGTATTAAATTTGCTAGTCTCTAATTTAGGATGTTCCTGATGTCCTAAGTGAGAGGGAAGTGTGACGTTTTGCCCTCTGTCAAGTGTGGTTATCTGGATTCTGTTAACTGAACTAGAAGGCTTCCATTGCCTCTTCACATTCTTCCATGGAAGTTTAGAAAAATTCACCTGTAAAACTGTTTGGACAGAAGCCTTAAAGAACAACATATAATTTCAATTATTTCTTTGATCATTGGTCTTTTCAACTGTGTTACATACCTCATTAATTTCTACTTTGTTTAAGATTGTACATCATTGACGTTGTTACTGCTATTGTAGCATTATGTAATAATCTCCTGTATTTTAAAATTATAACGGTAGCTGGGTGATGGTGGTGCACACCTTTAATCTCACCAGTCAGAAGGCAGAGCCAGGTGGATCTCTGTGAGACTGGGTGAGAGGACCAGTGTAGTGTTAGAGGAAGGAGTAACTTGGATCAATTCTGGTAAACCAGAAACAGTGAACTTTCCCACACAAAGAATTTGGAAAATTGTCTGTTTGCTTGCTTGAATAATAAGGTCTATATGAATAAACAGCTGACTAGGCCATCTTCTGTCTGTGAAATGCAGGGAGCTTTTGCTAGCAGCTAGGCTGAATCTTAACAAGCTACCAGCCCTTTCCATTTCTCTCTCGCCCAAAATTATGGGTAGGAAGGATATGGATCCTATTCTATCTGCTTCTGGGAAACACCATTAGCTCCAGGAAAGTCATGGCAAGTGCCATGCCCAAGGTGGCATTTAGTCCTGCCTAGTTGGCCCCCTAGGCATGGTGTGGGGCTCACCTTTGTGACTTCTAACAAATACGGCTGTGCCATCAAAAGAATGTGGCTCACTGCCAGCTCATTCCTGGCTGCTATGCTGTCTTTGGCTTCAGATACTTCCCTTTCCTCCCTAGGCCACTGTACGTCTGAACCAGCAAAGTGTCATTACAGTAAATCTCAAGAGTTCATGTGTATGTGCTTTGATGCCACAAAGGCAGAGATCTACGCAGTCATTGATGGCGTCTCAAAAGTATAAGAGTTGGCCAGTGTCTAAGAGAAACTTTACTATAAAGGGAAGCTAAGAAGAGAGAATGAAGAAATAAAAGCAACCGAAGAGGCAACGAAGAGAGGATTGCTTGTCTATTACAGCAAAATTGAATTTTTGAGGTTTCACATGCTCAGCAGTTCCCTGGGATTCCAAATAAAGGAAAACTAAGACAACAATAATGAAAGTAAAGACAAAAGGTACCAGAGGAAAGAAGTTGAGTACACAAAAGATGGAGACCTGACAGTCAGTGACAAGGTAGACTAGTCAAATTCTAATGAGTTGGAGAAAATCTGAAACTGAGCAGAGGACAAAACAAAGAAAAATGGGAAGTCAGCGGCTTGTGTTTAAAGGACGTAAATCAAGTTACGTGTAAGCAGTTGCAGAACGGAAGAGAACATTTCCAGATAGCTTGAAGACTACCCAGAAAATAATTCCTTCTGAGTTTACAGTAAATAACCGGTTATTACTAAACATGAACAGATGAAAATACATGTTAAAGAATCTCCTCGGAGCGCTCAGCAATGAGCAGTCAAATTTTAGGAAAAGAGATAGACAGTGATTTATAAGAAAGATAAGTATCTTGGAAATTTTGTCTCTTACTATAACACAGTACCCAGGTCTGGGTAATTTATAGTGGAAAGAAGATTATTTTACTCAGTTCTGGTTACAGGATAAAAGCCCGAGATATAGACATTTCATCCCATGTATAGAAGGATATTCCTGATAGATAAAACTACTGTCAGGACATGGACTTCCTTCATAGTAAAACCAATGCAGATAGGAAAGAATGGGCCAAATAATCCCATGGAAATTTTTTTTTTTTTTTTTTTTTGGTTTTTCGAGACAGGGTTTCTCTGTGGTTTTGGAGCCTGTCCTGGAACTAGCTCTTGTAGACCAGGCTGGTCTCGAACTCACAGAGATCCGCCTGCCTCTGCCTCCCGAGTGCTGGGATTAAAGGCGTGCGCCACCACCGCCCGGCTCCCATGGAAAATTATAAGGATATTTTGAGAACATGGATGGTACTAGGTCTCTCGAAAGAATCCACCAAAAAGCTTTTTTCCATTATCTTTTATATTTTTTTTACTTAGTTCTAAAGAAATACCTTCCTCGTAGGGTCTCACTATCCAATCCCTTCCAAAATATCCCAAAGTACTTTTATGCAAAGGAGACACTCACGTGAATGCAACACATTATAGAAACATTCCTCACTTAGCTTGGGATGCTGGTGATGTATATCGCCAGAGACACACTCACATCAGGTTCAGAAATCCACTCACTGTCCTGCTGAAACGCTCTGATGACAAAAGGGCTTTGGGGGGGGGGGGAGTTCCACATTTGTGCCCAGATGAACTGGATTGTGTTTTGCTTTGCTTGTTTACCTGTTTTACATTAGAGCATCTCTTTGGCAAGGGACTGTAAGTCCCCTACCAGGTATAAAGAATTCCGCTCACATATTCCAAAACAAGTCGTCTTAAATTGGCATTTAGTAGTTTGTGTCCTAACAAAATGAACTTGTCATGACTCTGTTTTGACAAGTATTCGCTACAAAATAGAGCCCAGTAACCATGACACAGATTGCACAAAATAAGGAAATGATAACCATCTATAGCAGGGCAACAGATCAAAAGTATTACTGAGATGGGACTGGAGAGATATCTCAGTGGTTAAGAGTACTTTCTGCTTTTGCATAGGACCTGACTTCAGTTCATACCACCTACTTAGAGAGCTCACAACTTCCTGTAATTCTAACTCTGGTGGATTCAATGCCTTCTTCTGGCCACCACAGGCCACACACACACAATCAAAATTTTTAAAAATATATAACCAGGAATCCATATTTCCTTCCTGCTGTTCTTAGTATGTGGGACCCATCCTCAGGGTTAGACCCATGGCCACAAGAGTCAATGAAGTGATAGTAAATTATCTCATCTGGGCTGGTTGCCCTCGTTTACCAAACTAAGACTCTTCTAATGAAGAATGTAAAGATGCCGGGTAGAAAAGGGGCATTGTCTGTTCAACATCCTTCCCTGCGAGGTGACGTGACATGTCTCCTCTTTTATTGAATAAGCATATCATGAGAGAGGTTGAATTGCTACACCAGCTGTTTCCTGTCAGTATTGACAAGAAAAACAAGCTTGCTCCACATCTGATCAATGTGAGACGATGCTTACCATAAACAATCGATCTGATTTCATGTATATAGGTCTTGTTTCATTCTTCATGTTGATGACTTAAGCAATTTTGCACAGTATATTCACTGATAGTACTGTAGACTCTATTGAATTTCCTAGCGTGGCTGCTTTATAAAGGCTTCAAGGACACAATGTTCTTCAGCTTTCCAATACTTCAGATTGCCCACTTGATCGACATCTTCCTTACTCAGCATATTAAAGTCATCCCTCCCCCCAGCTCCATCTCTCTTCCAAAGCCCTACCTGACTTCTTTTTGTCTAGGAGATGGAAAATAAAACTCTAATCTCCATTTCAAAGCTAATTATTGAAATGTAGTGATTGAAAACTTATTTTAGAATACAGACATCCCCTGAATCGCTTGGAAGCTTTTGGCTTTACAATGGTATGGAAGTGGTCTCCGGGCATTAGGAGCGACTTCAAATTTCAGCTTTCCCATGTAAGGGTAAGTAGCGGAGGAGCCTCTCGTGGTGCTGAGCAGCCTCAAAGAGCCACAGTACCGTCAGCCTTGTGATGATCAACACTCCCGTGTATTGTGTTCCTTAGTAATGAGATTTAGTAGTTTTGGTTTATTAAATTCATTTCCAACTTGTGGCGTGCTGAAGCTGTAACCTTGCGGCAGGTTCAACTTGAAATTACATTATTACTTTTTTCCCATTGCTACTGGACACTGCTGGGCTAGACAGCCCACAATTTGCCATGCAAAGTCTTCCTAATGTCACAATGTGCTTTCCCAAGTTCTTTTCTATCACGTCCATGTCTATAGTGAGCACCCCTTCCATCTGTACGATTGCTCTTCCTGACTGTTGTCATGGGGCTCATTCTCCTCACTCCTGATAATTCTCTCACTCATTCGCATGTGTCTATCGGGTTAGTTTCTCACTAAGCTAAACCTAATTTGGGAAAGCTTCAGCAAGAAGACCTTTGCTAGATTGGACAGATGGAAAGGTCCAGTGGAGAGCTTGAACACCAACTAGAAGGTTGAAGTGATGTCATCAAATATGGCCTCATCCTCACGTTGATTTCCTTTTCCTATCTTCCTCTCCTCCAAACCCCTCTGAGCTACCTGCTGCCGTCACCCCCTCCTTTTGCTGCTCACCTCTACTTTCCTCTGTGGTAGATTCTGCTCAACTTTAAGATCTTTCCATGAACTAAACTTCCGTAATGTCCAGATCAGCAGCCCACAGAAGGAGAAAGTTCCTTTCCACTGCATCAGTCAGATAGTCAAGGTAACAGTTGCTGCCAGAGTGACCAGACGTGGGCTTCGCGCAAAGGCTGGATCCAGGGCTGGGTCAAGCCCATTCAAAGCACACAGCATGACGGAGGGAGAAGTTGCCACTAGAGGAAACTCAAAGCAATTTTACCTGGAGACAAGGAAATAGCTCTGACTAGACAAAACTAAAGTGCTTGGAACTAGCAAAGCAGCAGTCCTTCCAACTGCCCTCAAATGTTCTTCCCTCATGGAAATCTTTCATGTCTCAAATTGGGTTTGATTTTGTACATGATTTAATCTCTCATCTACGTTGCTGTTCTCTCTCTCATAGCAACCCCAATATGTTATGTTGTATGATCCCTGTAATTGAACCTACAGTCATCATATTTTTATTACAATAAGACCTTCATGATCTATTGAGTGAACAAAAGATTTATATTTATTAAACTAAATAAAATTTGTATTTAATATTGAGTCCTAAAATTAACCTTATTTCACAAGTGAAAATAACAGTATGGTGTTTTAGTAAACTAAAAGGTAATATTTAATTTATGCAGCGCACCATGCCCGTCTGTGCTCTATGCACTACCATACAGTTCGTGAACCGGGCAAGGGACTGGAGTTTGACACACACAAAGAGACAGACAGACAGAGACACAAGTCATCCTTGAAACAAGAATGCCCCCTTTATTGTGTCCAGGGGCAGCTTATATAGCGACAGCCACGCCCCAGCCAAACGCACCAGAAACCATTCCCTGCCATCAGGAACTCCTGAGGGTCTCGTGCTCAGAGCAGCTGTAGGCACTCAGATCAGGGGAAAACAAGTTGTTTACAAGAAATTCGGAATCTGGGGGTTCACAGCTCCCAACAAATTTCTATAGAGCTAGCATGTAGAAACTTGTAACTTAAAGTGTTTTAAAACAATTTTGATTTTATACATAATAATTTACAGAGTAAAGGAGATAAATTTTGCAGAAGAAAAGGAGTGGCAAAGAGTGAACAAAGCCTGGGGAGAAAGATGAAGAAACTAGGGAAATTTCTGAGAAGTTAATAAAAGGAGAATGTTATAAGAGCAGACCTGCACATGACATAGAATGACATGCGAACACATTATCCCTATGCTCTAGAAATAAACCAAAGGTGCAGGAATCTGTGCAGGAGAGAAGACAGAGAGAACGTCCACACCTGGGTGAGGGATGCCTCCCAAAAAACAGTCTCCAGATACAACAGGACTGATGTACATATGATGTCAGAATCTGTGACAGTGTGCAGGAGACTCCACAGGTCAAAGCTATACGGAGTCCCAGCACTGAGAGGAGCAGTGGACATGGGACTCACCCCCAATGAAGAAGCTATCTGCCACTGATGTCTGCTGGGAGGGAAAAGCAGTTTTCACCAACGGAGAGACACTAGTGTAGGAGTGGTTGGCCAACATAAAACAAACTCCTGAACTCCATGGTTTTTTTGTTTGTTTGTTTTCTGGGGGCCTTTTGTTTCATTTGGCATTGTGTGTGTGTGTGCACACACACACGTGCGTGTTCTTGGCCCTTTGCCTGTTTGTTTTGATTTTCGGTTTTAGTTTTGAGTTTATTAGTTTGTTTGTTTGTTTTGAGAAAGAGAAAGAGAGAACAAAGTTTAGCAGGGAATGAGATAGGGAGAATATGGGAAGATTTGGGGGAGGGGAAAATGTGATTAAAATAAGTTCAATTAAAATTTCAAAAAATTTAAAAAGGGGGAACTCGAGAAGCCATGGGAAAACTCAGAAGTCTGAGGCCCAGCCTGGATTGCAGTGAGTTCCAATGAGACCCTGTCTCAAAAATACAAAAATTTTAAAAACAAATAAAACAAAAGAGAAAACAGAGGGGAAGGACAGACTTGAACACCTGGAGGTTTAAAGAAGGGCAGGAGAAAGCTAAAAGGTGGAGGCACGTGCCTTTAATCTGCAATCAGGAGACAGAGGCAAGCATATCTCTGTGAGTTTGAGGCCAGCCTGATCCACAAAGAAAGTTAGCAAGTTCCAGGACAGCCAGGAGCTGTTACACAGAAAATCCCCGAAAAGGGGGAGGGGCGGGAGAAAAGGCAAACAGCAACTGTGGGAAGGTTCCAGGGAGGACTCAGAGAGTAGTGTCTAATGCGTGGTAGGTTTGCTGAAAGAATGAATCGAGTTTTGTTTCTTTACTATATAAGGAGATTAGCAAATGAAAATATAGCAGAAAATTGCTGAAGTAAATAGTCAAAGAAGAAATAGAAAGATTAATAAGCAAACAAACCCAAAGGGGGAAGTAATGTATGGCAGTGAAAAATCTTTAGTGCACACATTTTTAGCGGGAATGAAAATGCACACTGTTTTTGCTTTCTGCAAAACCGCTATCCCTCCAGGGCTGTATGAAAACAAGCCCTTATCTTGCACCCACTAGGCTTCCTGAGCAGCCAGGGTGTCTCAGCTTCATGCTGGCACTTCTCCTGCCCATGTGTCATATGCTTCTGAAGTCAGGTGCAAACACACCTAGTCCTTCGGACCCAGGTTTGGCTCTAAGGAGCCTATACATTGGAAATGGCACAGAGTGGGAGCCCTAAATCACGGGGCCAACCTGCAGCTCAGGACATTCCATGTAGAGTGGACTGTGCAGGAAGATGTGGGCCGTAGACATCTCTGCGGGGCTTCTCTACGGGTTTTGTTCTTTTAAAAATAAAAGTCAAGAAATCTCAAGATTGCAACTCAGACGGCAAGCATCCACTTCCGGGTATTATTACTGCTCTGAGCGTCTTCAAGTGGTTCACACAGTCCCCAGTATTTATCACAGGGTTTCGCTGCTCCAGCAAGCTGCCTTCTGGGAATTTCCCTTCACCTTTGATCATTTCAGCTTGAGCTCTCTAACTGAAAATTACACACCTCACCTATATCTAATTTTGAAATACTGAGCATTCGCACAGCTTAAATAAGAAAAAAAATTAAAATCCTAATACACAATTCTATACAACAATAAACTGGTTCTATACATTACTTTTATAGCATTTAGAACTATTTCAATATATAACAAAATTTCCCAACTTACATATCATTACAATTAAATGTAGGTATATAATTAGATTTTACAAATAAATGCATGCATGTATGTATATTATTACCTTTGAATGGTACAACTACCAATAATTGTTTTTTTTTCCTTTTTAATTTTCTGTGGTTGAGTTTCTATAATGATTCCTAGTCTCATAATTAGGAAAGAATTTATAAGCAAATTGCTCCCCTGCAAATCTACACAGGACATCTAAACACCCTGCTACTGGAGCTTTAAAGTAACCACATATTTACAAAGCTGATTAGCGTGGGTTCATGTCTAGGTAACACTCTGGAGCTATTCCTGACTCTGCATAGCATATTCCTTCTTCATTCTTCAGTGTTTCACCTATGAGCAAATTATAAGCAACTTTGAGAAAGAAGATGGCTGAATCATATTCCTCACGCCGCAACAAACTTAATTTCTTATACATAAAAACAACAGAGTTGTACAAACTTGAGCTCACCTAGTCTTCCCCAATCTTACATGATGTATGCTTTTCCCACATAGTCCTTGTTTCATAGTTAAAGAAACGAGATTTTGGTATTAATATCCACAGAATAAGCAGCAAAGCTATAATTTCAGCTCAAGCACTTTGGTTCCAGAGCCAATACTGAATAAATAAAAAAAAAAATCCCAAAGTTCTTCATCTGTGTCTGTCAGACTCAACTCTCTTCCTGCCTCTACATCAGTGGTTCTCAACCTAAGGGTCATGACCTCTTTGAGAGGGGGTGTAGAACAACCCTTTCATAGAGGTTGCCTAAGACCATCAGAAAACACAGTTGTTTAAGTTATGATTCCTATCAGTAGCAAAACTACAGTCATGAAGTAGCAATAGAATAACTTATGGTTAGCAGTCAGCACAACATGAGAAACCGTCTTAAGGGGTCACAGCGTTGGGAAGCTTGCAAGCCACCCCTCTCCGTTCTAAGAGGTCAGATTCCCACAGCCTTTCTCTCAGATTCCATTATCAACAGTTCCTTTAGCTTGGGAAGCACTCGTAGGATGCTGGAGGCCCAGAGAACAGGGAAGATTACATTGACCTTTTCTTTCTTGCCCATCAGCACCTCCACCCGAATCTCCAGTTTCAGGACACTGCCCCACTGAGGTTCCTGCTTTTGCCCTGTGGCTCTGGCTTTTGAACCATGTTCTGCCCCCTACAGTCTGTTCTCACCACAGTGTTGCTAACCCCTGCCTCCTGACCTCTGGGGGTCTTATCTCCCCCACATTGTGTAAATCCATGGATTAAGTTCCCTCTTGCAAATATTGTTACCTCCCCACAAAGCATCTCCTCAGTTAAAATTTTCCCAGAAAAGACACCTGCTGGGGTTTGTAGCCACACGTTATTAGAGTCAATGAACTTCACAAAACGCTGTCTTTTCAGGTGATGGCTGTTTTATTGTTGGTTTGTTTTTTGTCTTTTAATGGCTCAAAATATTATAAATCATTCTAAAGAAAACAAAGTTTCCTGACTTCATCAGGTGCTGGCCCCATGTCATATTTGAAGCATGAGTAGTGAGACGTGGGTCTCATTCTGGACTCTTCTTCTGCTTGCAGCTATGAGGGCAGGTACTGCATTTTCTGCTTTCGTTCCAACTTCAAAAGCAGTGTCCCGCACATACTTCACCTTTAGTTAGTGGATTAGTTAATACTATCGGATGTTTTAGTTATTACATCTACGATTTCCAAAGGGCATTGGCCTCAATGCCTCTGACTGCTATGCACAGTATTTGATTAAGTGTTTATATAATGGATATGTAAAATTTTATAGAAAGTCCATAGCATGTGTTACTTTAGAGTCCTCTAGAACTCCAAGAGAAGGCCAGAAGTGCGATGAAGAAAATTGCTTCTGAAAACAAAGAGAAAGGACAGTGTAAAACTGAGTGGTGGAGGGCCTGAAACATTCCCACTACCACCACAGAGACAAGAGAAGGTTACTCTAAGCAGAGATCATGCACACCTATGGACACCCACTTAGTCTCCATTTCTTCATATGGAAACTGTGGCTAGCAGTTCCTAGCTACAATCGATAACCACAGAAAGTAAAGAAGCTAAAATACTATCAAAATAACCTATATGAAAGACAGCATGCTATCAGTTAGGAAGTAGCTGTAAGATTGAAATGTTTGCAGAAGAAAGAAAGGCCACAAGTAGAGTGGAGCACACCTAGTTAAATGCTTTCATGACTGTGGGTCAGGGCATGGTCAAACCAAGTACTCTTCCAAAAGCCCCTGACCAGTCCACATCCTTCTCGGTGGAGGAAGAGAAGGGTTTCGAATGTTCATACTATCATCTATATGTTTTGTAGATTTAATCGTGGGGATTAATATTGAAAGGTGGTTTGGAGGAGGGCTGCTTGTTGGCTCCCGGCTGCCCGGCTAGCTCAGTCGGTAGAGCAATATAAATGTCCATGACTATTGATCATACTAGGGGAACCAGCAGCTGAGAAACCCCAGGGTCCTGAGGCAAGCTGCACGATATTCAAACAACAGATGAGCAAAGGCCATCTATATAAAACAAACGAAAAGCAACAACAAACCCCACAAAAAAAAAATCCTGAAAGGAAAAAAACTAAGGGATTGAAGGCTCAGATAATCCAGCTGTAGAGGACAAGCAATCTACCCTACTCCACAGAGAAAGCAGACTACAAGAGCTGTCTTCTTTTCTTCTCCCGAAACAGTGCCATTATTTCACTGTGAGGAGGACCCCATCAGAACGGCAAATGTTAATTGGTCTCATCTGTATTTATCATGAGTGAGTTTCTCAAGTTGTTCCAAATGGCCTTTTCTTCTCGTCCCTTCCTATTTGATATGGTTTATTTTCCCAATCACCTCCATGGGCTTAAATCAGGTGTGGCTGGATCTCCTTGCGTACTGGTCTGGGCTCCAGGGAGTGACCCTGGAGTTCTAGCTGTGAGGTCCCTGAGAGGTACTTTTGTACTGAGCAAGGATAGACCTCGGATATCCCAAGAAAAGATCCACATTGTCACTTTGGAGTTCCCTTTTCTCACGGTAGCCTGGCAACCAAACCGCATCTCTTTGATGGAGGGCGTTCCTACTAGAGAACAGCTTTATGAAAAGCGTCAGGGTCATCTTTAGAAACCCAAAGAAAACAAAACAAAACCCCCCAAAAGCCTACCACCAAGAAGGCAAAGAGGGGAGAGAGAGAAAAAAAAACTGTGCACAACTTAATTATTCAGCTGCACACAACTGTGCCTGTCAGGTCTTGGTAACAACACTCACTTGAATTTAATTAAGTTTGTCCCTGTGGCCTATGAGCTTCTGGGCGGACCTGCTGGAGGGGGATGAAAAGCTCACAGGCCCCTTGAGGCCATTGTTGATAAGGAAAGGCTCAGAGTTCCCAAGTGAGGTAAATTCCCACCCCCTCACACACAGAGTGCCCTGGGGGATAACCTTTTGAAGGGAGAGTTAGAAAGTTGGGTGGCCTGAGAGCCCAGAGAGAGGGGAACTTTTCCCACCACCACCAGGCCTGCCCCTTCAGGAGCCAGTGTGCTCAAGTGTGAAACGCTGAGTCCTTAGACCTTTGAAGTCACTGGAATCGGATGCCAACTTTGCCACCTACTAGTTCTGGTACTTGCAGGGGAAATTAACTCACCTCACTGAGTCTCCAAGTCCTTGTTTGTAAGCTAGAAAGTCAAAACTAACAAGAGAATGATCCAGACTAAACAGGAATATGGGTAACAGGCATGGGCACTGTGGGCTCTCAGTGCCTCCTCCATTTCCTGCCTAAATTCTCACTTAATACTGTGGAGCAATTTCCAGAGTTGGTAGGCGGACAAAGGATAGTTGAAATCGTGGTGGTAGAAACCTGTCCCATCCTCTTGTCCCTCTGTACTGTCTTCTCCTGTGTTTCTTGTCCTACAGTGATCCATGTACACATGTGGTCTTAAATAAATAATTTTTCACAGTCATTTAAAAAGACCATCCAGATACTCTCAAGCCTTCTCTTTTCATTACAATGACGAGCACATATTAACCCCCCGGGGAAGAGGGCTTCAGCAGCTCTTGCTCGGTTGCAGGCAGGTAGTCATCCTGATGCTTGGGTCCTCCCCCCCCCCCACGCCAATCACCTTTTCCTCAGCTAGGGAACGTTACTCATTCAGCTGGGCTGCCCCGAGTTTCTCTCCCCACAAACCATAGTCTCATGGGCATGATGGGATACAATTTGTATTATTT
The DNA here is from genome assembly GCF_950005125.1 of Chionomys nivalis. Lineage (NCBI taxonomy): Eukaryota > Metazoa > Chordata > Mammalia > Rodentia > Cricetidae > Chionomys > Chionomys nivalis. The sequence continues at coordinate 87,709,949 of NC_080091.1, forward strand.
GTATTTTATATATCTGAAATTTTTTATCTTTTTTTTTTCCAAGACAGGGTCTCGCTATGTAGTTCTTGTTGACCTGGAACTCTCTTGTAGACCAGGCTGACCTTGAACTCACAGATAGCCACCTGCCTCTGCCTCCCAAGTGTTGGGATTAAAGGCGAGATGTGCACTACTAGTCCCAGCTTTTGTATTATTTAAATTTTTAACACACTGTCAAAAATAATCAATGAATAGACAATTTCTTGAGCATTTTGAGCTACTTTAAAATGAACACCAAGAATATACTTTTTGTCAGAAGCTCTCTAAATTAACCTAAAGAGACTAATAGAAATACCATACCAAAGCCGACTATTAGGTACACTACTGAAATATTTTTTTATTTACATGAAAAAATACATCTATTAACAAGAGCAAAGTCTGAAACACTACGAAGAGTGCTGGGGTAAGAATAAAAGTGCTAGGGAGTGTGCAATGCTGCTTGTAAATCCGTGAGCAGACTGACCTCCAAAAGCTGGAGGTCGCCTCCCAGGAAAGAAAAAAGATATCAAAATTATTAAAAAGTTTTGCTATTAAAAAAAAGACTAGCATTTTCATTCTGGTAAAATCAAAACCATTTTTATTTTGCCTTTACATTGGTTAATTTGATTAAAACTTTGATTTTTATTAAATACAATTTGATATTCTGAATTTGATTTTGATCAGCAAGTTCTTCTCCTTTGACAACTTTATCATGAAAACAATAGAAAATTGTAGCCATATATATATATATATATATATATATATATATATGATATTAGAACTCAAAATACCTTAGATTCTAGCTGGCCCTCCTTATTTTTCTACAAGTTAAAAAGAAAAAAAAAAAACAATTCTGAGACCTGGAATCATTCAGAGACTCATCTGCACTTTACAGCAGTCAGAGGCGGATCCCATGGATGGAGGTCTCTTCTTTCCAGCCTAAGGACTGACAGTCTTGTCTACATGTGTCCTAAGACCCAAGAGCCAGGCTTGAAGCCTGAAAGGAGCCAGATTCTCGGGCTTTAAAGAAGAGAGAGAGAGAGAGAGAGAGAGAGAGAGAGAGAGAGAGAGAGAGAGAGAGAGAGGGAGGGAGGGAGGGAGGGAGGGAGGGAGGGAGGGGGGGGGGAGGGGAGGGGGGGGGGGAGGGAGGGAGGGAGGGAGGGAGGGAGGGAGGGAGGGAGGGAGGGAGGGAGGGAGGGAGGGAGCGCAATGCATTTCATCTGCAGTTGATTAGACAACACCATCTTGGTGGTGGAGAACTTCTCACAGTCTACTGACAAGCTCAAAAACGCATGAAAAGAAATGGTATTTTGCCAACTATGTGGGCATCCCTAAGCCCAGTCGAATTAACATGTAAAATTAGCCATCAGAGAATTATTGCAGGGCTATGCAAATTTCTCCCTCCTCCCCCAAAATAAAAGGTTCCTAGGAGTTTGTGAGCAATCTCTGAGTAATTACATTCCTGATGGAGTTTATACCACCAAGCAGATGGAGGCGGGATTATTTAGCAAAGCTAAAACATGTATTTATTTCACAGTAATAGTTTAAAAGGAACTGCAGCGATTTATCATTTTAGAAACGAGACAAGTGGGGCAGGATGACTGGAGCCGACAGTAAACAAACACAACAGAATGCGTGTGTAATCGTTATCAGCTGCTTTGAGTTTCCACTGGGCTCAGGTTAAGAACTAAATGGCTGAAGTTAGAGCATGTGGTACCTAATTTGTTTTGGACGCAGTGTTCGAGAACTTCCAGAGGGTATTTTTTTCCTTCAAGTTTGTGGGTGGCATCCTTTGATTAAAAAATACTCCAGCTGGTTCCAGTTGGTTCCTGTGACAAGCCAGAGCTAATTGCAGCTATAAGACAAGGGTTTGCATTTGGGGTGTCAAAGGAGAAGAACTGACTCAGAACCCATAGATATCAAGGATAACATCTCACCATAAGCAGATCAGGCCACGATGATTTATTGTAGATGCTTCAAGGCTGGGCATGAACATTGCTCTTTCAAATTGGTACCAGAGCCCGCAATGAGTTGTTTCTGGGGAATATCCCATCACCGCAAACCATTCTAAGAGTCACAGCATAGTCTACAATGTAAGAACACTAACTTTTTTATTTAAGAGTCTAAAATTTATGCAACCAAGATCACCGTCACACAAACATTAACCTATGAGCAAGCTGTAGAAGGGCGGTTTTTCGCACAATGAGGATGAGGGACTTTGGTGTCTGGACTCAGTCAGAATCCTTGAACAAGGCTCCTGCTTCTGAAGAAGTATGCGTGAGTGCGTGCAGGCATGCGTGTGTGTGTGTGTGTGTGCGCGCGCGTGCGTGCGTGCGTGTGTGTGTGTGTGTGCATGCTCACACACTAGACAAGGGCTGGATTACTGAGCTATGCACTGGTCCCTGAAATTCAGATTATCAACATGTCAGTCAGCAGCCATCATCACTGAGATATGTGAACATAAACCTGCTGTGGTCATACCGTAGGCCCAGAACATTTAGTTTTGCGTTTAGAAACAGCCATCACCCCAAATGATGGATGAGACTTCTGTGGATGCTTTTGAAGGTGGAATAAAAGGAAACTCTAGCTCATCACTACAGTGAGTCTGCTTTCAAACGAGTCTGCTTTCTCCTCAGATTTTCAATTGGTTTGACTAGATTACATGCAGGATCTTAGATGTGTTACTTAAAACTCTTTTTGCTTTTTTAAAGAATGTCTCAGGGCCAGCAAGATAGCTCAGCAGGTAAAGGCAATTGTCTCAAAGGCTGATGATGTAAGTTTGATCTCTGAAATGAACATGGTAGGAGAAAATCAACTGTTGTGAAGGTCCTAGACTTCCAGAGACACTGTGACATGTGTGTATCTACATACAAACACACATACACACACACACACTAAATAAATAAATGTAATTTTAAGATAGAAATTAATACCTATAACTTTTTTTTACTTATACACATAATTTTATTAGTTTTTTTATTCTTTTTTAATTAAAATTTCCACCTGCTCCCCGTTTCCCATTTCCCTCCCCTCCTCCCAAATATTGCCCCCTCCCCCCACTTCCCTCCCCCTATCCCCACTCCTCTTCTCCTCCCCCCACTCCATTCCCCCTCCCTCTCGATACTGAAGAGCATTCCAAATTCCCTGCCCTGCGGGAAGACCAAGGTCCTTCTATCTACGTCCAGAAAGGTGAGCGTCCAAACAGGCTAAGCTCCCACAAAGCCAGTTCATGTATTAGGATCGAAACCTAGTGCCATTGTCCTTGGCTACTCATCAGTCTTCATTGACCGCCATGCTCAGAGAGTCCGGAATCAACCCATGCTTATTCAGTCCCAGACCAGCTGGCCTTGGTGGGCTCACAATAAATCAGTTCCACTGTCACAGTGGGTGGGTGCATCCCTCGTGGTCCTGATTTTTTGCTCATGTTCTCCCTCCTTCTGCTCCTCATTTGGACCTTAAGAGCTCAGACCGTTGCTCCAAATTGAGACTCTGTCTCTACCTCGATCCATCGCCAGATGAAGGTTCTAAGGTGATATGCAAGATATTCATCAGTATAGGATAGGGTCATTTCAGGTTCCCTCTCCTTAGTTGCCCAAGGTACCAGCTGGGGACATATTCCTGGACACCTGCGAACCCCTCAAGAGTCAAGTCTCTTGCCAACCCTAAGATGGCTCCCTTAGATAGGATATATACTTCGCTGCTCCCGTATCCATCCTTCCTATATCCCAACCATCCCAATCCCCTGAGCTCCTCCCATCCTCCCCTTCTCATATTTCTCATCCCATTTCCCCTTTGCCCCATGCCACCTCACCCGCAAGTTCCCAGTTTTTGCCCGGCAATCTTGTCTACTTCCCCCTCTCCATGCGGATGACTATATGATTTTCTTTGGGTTCACTTTCTTATTTAACTTCTATAGGATCACACATTATATGCTTAATGTCTTTTATTTATGGCTAGAAACCGATTATGAGTGAGTACATCCCATGTTCCTCTTTTTGGGTCTGGGATACCTCACTCAGGATAGTGTTTTCTATTTCCATCCATTTGCACGCAAAATTCGAGAAGTCATTGTTTTTGACCGCTGAGTAGTACTCTAATAGGTATATATTCCACACTTTCTTCATCCATTCCTCCATTGAAGGGCATCTAGGTTGTTTCCAGGTTTTGGCTATTACAAACAATGCTGCTATGAACATAGTTGAACAGATACTTTTGTCATATGATAGGGCATCTCTTGGGTATATTCCCAATAGTGGTATTACTGGATCTTGGGGTAGGTTGATCCCAAATTTCCTGAGAAATCGCCACACTGATTTCCAAAGTGGTTGCACAAGTTTGCATTCCCACCAGCAATGAATGAGTGTGCCTCTTTCTCCACAACCTCTCCAGCAAAGGCTATCATTGGTGTTTTTGATTTTAGCCATTCTGACAGGTGTAAGATGGTATCTCAAAGTTGTTTTAATTTGCATTTCCCTTATCGCTAAGGAGGTTGAGCATGACCTTAGGTGTCTTTGGGCCATTTGAATTTCTTCTGTTGAGAATTCTCTGTTCAGATCAGTGCCCCATTTTTTTATTGGGTTCATTAGCATTTTAAAGTTTAGTTTCTTGAGTTCTTTATATATTTTGGTGATCAGACCTTTGTCTGTAGCAGGGTTGGTGAACATCTTCTCCCAGTCAGTGGGTTGCCTTTTTGTCTTAGTGACAGTGTCCTTTGCTTTACAGAAGCTACTCAGTTTCAGGAGGTCCCATTTATTCAATGTTGTCCTTAATGTCTGTGCTGCTGGGGATAAACGTAGGAAGTGATCTCCTGTACCCATATGTTGTAGAGTACTTCCAACTTTTTCTTCTATCAGGTTCAGTGTGTTCAGACTAATATTGAGGTCTTTAATCCATTTGGACTTGAGTTTTGTGCATGGTGATAGATATGGATCTATTTTCATTCTTCTACACATTGACAACCAGTTCTGCCAGCACCATTTGTTGAAGATGCTCTCTTTTTTCCATTGAATACTTTTAGCTCCTTTATCAAAAATTAGGTGTTCATAAGTTTGTGGGTTAAAATCAGGGTCTTCTACTCGGTTCCATTGATCGACTTCTCTATTTTTATGCCAATACCAAGCTGTTTTCAATACTGAGGCTCTGTAATAGAGTTTGAGGTCAGGGATGGTAATGCCTCCAGACGATCCTTTATTATATAAGATTGTTTTGGCTATCCTGGGTTTTTTGTTTCTCCATATAAAGTTGATTATTGTCCTCTCAAGATCTGTGAAGAATTTTGATGGGATTTTAATGGGGATTGCATTGAATCTATAAATTGCCCTTGGTAGAATGCCAATTTTACTATGTTGATCCTCCCTATCCAAGAGCAAGGGAGATCCTTCCATTTTCTGGTATCCTCCTCAATTTCTTTCTTCATTGACTTAAAGTTCTTGTCAAATAGATCCTTTACTTCCTTGGTTAGGGTTACCCCAAGATATTTTATGCTATTTGTGGCTATCGTGAAGGGTGATGCTTCTCTGATTTCCATCTCTGCTTCCTTATCCTTTGTGTATAGGAGGGCAACTGATTTTTTGGAATTGATCTTGTATCCTGCAACGCTACTAAAGGTGTTTATCAGTTGAAGGAGTTCTTTGCTGGAGTTTTTGGGGTCGCTTATGTACACTATCATATCGTCTGCAAATAATGAAAGTTTAAATTCTTCCTTTCCGATTTGAATCCCTTTGATCCCCTTATGTTGTCTTATTGCTATTGCTAGAATTTCAAGCACTATATTAAAGAGGTATGGAGAAAGTGGACAACCTTGTCGTGTTCCTGATTTTAGTGGAATAGCTTTGAGTTTCTCTCCATTTAATTTGATGTTAGCTGACGGCTTGCTATAAATAGCTTTTATTATAGTTAGGAACGACCCTTGTATTCCTAATCTCTCTAAGACCTTTATCATAAAGGGATGTTGAATTTTGTCAAATGCTTTTTCAGCATCTAATGAAATGATCATATGGTTTTTTTCTTTCAGTTTATTTATATGGTGGATTACATTGATAGATTTGCGTATGTTGAACCAGCCCTGCATCTCTGGAATGAAGCCTACTTGATCATAATGGATAATTTTTCTAATGTGTTCTTGGATTCGGTTTGCCAGTATTTTATTGAGTATTTTTGCGTCGATGTTCATGAGTGAGATTGGCCTGTAGTTTTCTTTCTTGGTTGTGTCTTTGTGTGGTTTTGGTATCAGAGTAACTTCAGCTTCATAAAAGGAATTTGGCAATGACTTCTCTGTTTCAATATTGTGAAATACATTAAGGAGTATAGGTATTAGGTCTTCTTGGAAGTTCTGGTAGAATTCTGCATTGAAGCCGTCTGGACCTGGGCTTTTTTTGGTGGGGAGGTTTTTTATAACAACTTCTAATTCTTCGCGACTAACAGGTCTATTTAGATTGTTCACCTGGTCCTGGTTTAACTTTGGTATATGGTACTTATCTAAAAAAGTGTCCATTTCTATAACATTTTCCAATTTTGTGGCATACAGGTTTTTGTAGTAAGATCTAATGATTCTCTGAATTTCCTCTGAGTCTGTGGTTATGTCTCCCTTTTCGTTTCTGATTTTGTTTATTTGCGTATTCGCTCTCCGCCGTTTGATTAGTTTGGATAGGGGTTTATCAATCTTATTGATTTTCTCCATGAACCAGCTTTTTGTTTCATTGATTCTTTGGATTGTTTTCTGTGTTTCTATTTTGTTGATTTCAGCCCTCAATTTGATTATTTCCAGTCTTCTACTTCTCCTAGGTGAGTCTGCTTCTTTTTTTCTAAAGCTTTCAGGTGGGCTATTAAGTCTCCAATGTGTGCTTTCTCCGTTTTCTTTAAGTGGGCACTTAATGCTATGAATTTTCCTCTTAGCACTGCTTTCATAGTGTCCCATAGGTTTGAGTATGTTGAGTCTTCGTTTTCATTGAATTCAAGAAAGACTTTAATTTCTTTCTTTATTTCTTCCTTGATCCAGGTGAGGTTCAGAAGTTGACTGTCCAGTTTCCATGAGTTCATAGGCTTTCTGGGGATAGCATTGTTGTTGAATTCTAACTTTAATCCATGGTGATCTGATAAGACACAGGTGGTTACCAATATTTTTTTGTAGCTGTGTAAGTTTGCTTTGTTACCGAGTATGTGGTCTATTTTCCAGAAGGTTCCATGAGCTGCAGAGAAGAAGGTATATTCTTTCCTATTTGGGTGGAATGTTCTATAGATGTCTGTTAAGTCCATTTGATTCATTACCTCCCTTAATCCTCTTATTTCTCTGTTAGGTTTCTGTCTGATTGACCTGTCCATTGGTGAGAGAGGAGTGTTGAAATCTCCTACTATTAGTGTGTGTGGTTTGATGACTGTCTTGAGTTTTAGTAACGTTTCTTTTACATAAGTGGGTGCTTTTATATTAGGGGCATATATATTCAGGATTGAGATTTCATCCTGGTGAATTGTTCCTGTTATGAGTAAAAAATGTCCATCTCCATCTCTTTTGATTGATTTTAGTTTGAAGTCAACTTTCTTAGAAATTAGTATGGCCACACCTGCTTGTTTCTTAGGTCCGTTTGCTTGATAAACCTTTTCCCAGCCCTTTACTCTGAGTAGATGTCTGTCTTTGTGGTTGAGGTGTGTTTCTTGTAAGCAGCAGAATGTTGGATCCTGTTTTCGTATCCAATCTCTTAGCCTGTGCCTCTTTATAGGTGAGTTGAGTCCATTGATATTAAGTGATATTAATGACCAGTGGTTGTTAACTCCGGTCATTTTTCCTTTCTTTCTTTCTTTCTTTCTTTCTTTCTTTCTTTCTTTCCTTTCGTAGTAGAGTTTGTGTGTTTCCCTTCTTCAAGTTGTGCTGGTGAAGGGTCATTAGATGTCTGAGTTATTGTGGGCATTGTTGGACTCCTTGGTTTGTGATTTTCCTTCAATTACTTTCTGAAGGGCTGGATTTGTGGCTACGTATTGTTTAAATTTGTTTTTATCCTGGAAAACTTTGTTTTCTCCATTTATAGTGAACGAAAGCTTGGCTGGGTATAGTAGTCTGGGCTTGCATCCATGGTCTCGTAGTTTCTGCAGTATATCTATCCAGGACCTTCTGGCTTTCATGGTTTCCATAGAGAAATCAGGTGTAAGTCTGATAGGTTTACCTTTATAGGTAACTTGACCTTTTTCCTTTGCAGCTCTTAATATTCTTTCTTTATTCTGTATGTTTTGTGTTTTGATTATTATATGACGAGGAGATGTTTTTTTTTGATCCAGTCGATTTGGTGTTCTGTATGCTTCTTGGACCTTCAAAGGAATATCTTTCTTAAGGTTGGGAAAGTTTTCTTCTATAATTTTATTAAATATATTTTCTGGACCATTGAGCTGTACTTCTTCTCCTTCTTGTATCCCTATTATTCTTAGGTTTGGTCTTTTTATTGTGTCCCAGATTTCCTGAATGTTTTGTGATGAGAATTTGTTGGTTATGCTGTTTTCTTTGATGAGAGTGTTTATTTTCTCTATGGTATCTTCACTGTCTGAGATTCTTTCTTCTATCTCTTGTAATCTGTTGGTGGTACTTGTCTCTGTAGTTCCTGTTCGTTTATTCAAATTTTCCATCTCCATCCTTCCCTCGGTTTGTGTTTTCTTTATTACTTCCACTTCATTCTTCAAGTCTTGAACCGTTTCCCTTACCTGTTTGATTACTTTTTCTTGTTTCTCTTGGTTTTCTTGGGTATCTTTGAGATATTTATTCATTTCCTCTACCTTTTTGTTTGTAATCTCTAATTGGCTGTGGCAGTTTTTCACCTCCTGTTTAAGGTCCTCTATTATTTTCATAAAATTCACTTTTGAGTCGAATTCTTCTAATTCTTCTGGATTAGGGTGTAGACTTCTCATTTCGGGATTCCTGGATCCTGGTGATGTCACGTTGCCTTTCAAGTTGTTGGGGGAATTCTTGCATTGGCGCCTGCCCATCTTTTCCTTCAAATGGAGCCAGAAGAGGCCTGATGTCTTGGACCAGTCTTTGCTGTGACTAACTCTCTAGGTGTATCTCCTCAGTGTAGGGGCAGGAACCGTTCCCTTCCAGATGAACTCCTCAACACCAAAACATGGATGCGTGGTATTCCAATGACCCGCGTAAAGAAGGCCGAATGCAAGGGGTCGGGCAGGGTCCAGTAGAATACAGGCGACACTGCAGTACAAGCTGGAGGTGCCTGCGCTCCCTTTCGGGGGTTGCTGAGGCCTGCCCGCTAGGCAGGCACTCACTGCTCTGGTTGGGTAGCCTTAATGTAGGGGCGTTTGTGTTCTCTACCGGGACCGTCCGCCCCAGGATAGCACACACTCACCCGTCCCGATGAAACTTCTTGGCACCTACACAGGAACTCCTGGATGCCCCAATGAGCCAGGGACTAATGGAAGTAGGGCACAGGCAGAGCAGGTCCAGCAGATCACAGCAGAGACTGCAGCCCCAGCAGCAGGGGCCCGCTTTCCCTGGCGGGGACCTTGAGGCCTGCCCTCTAGTCAGGGACTCACTGCTCTGGGTTGGTAGCCTTAGTGAAATGGCAGGAAACTGTTCCACAGCTAAGGACCTTGCAGACAAGGCAGGCTTGGGGGTGGGGGTGGGGGCGGGTGTGTAGGAGAGAAAGCCCTGCAGCAGGAGCTGGGGGAGGGGTGTTTGTGCTCTCTACCGGGACAGTCCGCCCCAGGATAGCACACACTCACCCGTCCCGATGAAACTTCTCGGCACCTCTAATACCTATAACTTTATTAGACCATATCTCTGTGTGGTTATTACAGAGATAACTCACGGGTTATCTTTCTGGTCCATTGCTACCTTCTGAGTATTTAGTCTTGGTGTACACTACACAATGAGTATGCAATAAGTTTTTAAATTTCATGCAATTTATTTATATGATTCCCAGATTCATTAATGAATTAATGAATATAATTTTTTCTTTGTTTGTTTTTCAACACAGGGTATCTTGTATAGCCCTGGCTTTCATATAACTCTCTATAGACCAGTCTTGAACTCAGAGATCTGCCTGCCTCTGCCTCCTGAGTTCTGGGATTAAAGTCACGTGCCACCACACCCAGTCAGAATATACTTTAATAGATAAAAACTCAATGTCAAAAAAATCAAACTGATAATCTAGAAAATACATAAAAATAGGTAGGAAACATGATCCTTCCATTATTCACACCAATTCACATGACCAAGGTCCGCATCATTAGCTAAAATCATTGGGATCGTGACTTCATGTCAAGCCCTGGTCTTGACCTTGGAGTCCAGGAGTGTCTAACCACCTCTATAAATCCATCCAATCCCATTCTCACTGCCGACCAACAAGAATTTAGTGATCAAGGTGGCCTTACCTGCTGCAGCCCTTACATCCTCTTGGCTGTAAGATCGTTTTCTGCAAGGTCTTGCAAATGTCTTCTTTGTCTAGAATTCCTCCATTCTGCTATGTATACACAAAGACCACCTATCTTTCCAGAACCTACTTGAGGTTTTTTCCTCATAACACCTCAATGTCCTTATTTCCTCAAGTTTCTATTAATCCCCAAACAATTAGCACCTCGTAAACTATCATATCCTCTTATGGCCTATATATAATTTAGTTCTTTAGTATCACAGTACAATTTACAGCAATGCTACCTCATTGCCAAGTTGTTTTCTATCATTCATTTTAGTATTTGGAAATGTTTATCTTAACCCATAGTTTGTGTTATGAAAGTGTCTCTCAGTAGTGAGCAAATTACACCAAAGCTTGCCGTTTGGAGACTACCTGACATTTTAACATCTGAGCGGTGGTGGTGCATACCTTCAATACCAGCAGTCAGGAGACAAGGGCAGGCAGATCTCTGTGAGTTTGAAGCCAGCCTGGTCTACAAGAGCTAATCCAGAGCTACAGAGAAACCCTGTCTTGAAAAGCCATTAAAAAATTATTATGTTTTACACTTATTTTGTTATCCACTTTTGCCTAGGAATGAGGCAAAATTTTGTAATTAAAAAAGAAAATCAGAGTTCCACTTCTTATTATGGTGACCCTAAAACTTAAGTACATTGAATAATCATTTACACTGGGACTCGATATACAAAAATTATCAAAGATTATGACTTTAATAAGAAAGTTTTATAGTAAAATGAGATTAAGTTTTATAGTTACACTTTCCTTAAATGTGAGTATGTGTCGTACCAAACTTAGTGGGGTTTGTGGGAATGCATAAGAAAATACAAGTGCATATAAAATTGTAAACTATTGCTAATATATCATTGTTATTGCCAAGGCATTGGAAAAATGAATTTAACAAGTTATGTTCAGACCTCACTCTAAGTCAGAATTCGAGATATTGGTAATGCTTGGTGCGTTGTCTAATTTCCCTCAGGGTGGCCATGTATCTTAGAAAATGAGAAAAGAACTTCTTGGAAGGCAAACTCCAAGTAATAACCCATTCATTTCCTCACCTCTGGTTACCACAGAAACTACAGCAGGAGAAGACCAGTAAGGAGAATTTCAGAGGCTAAATATGGTAGGCAGAGCCACCTGGCAAGACTTAGGACCCAATGTCTAGGGGACTGAAGGTCCCCGCCACTTTACTTCTAGAGTTTTATTTGTAAGCATTACGATTTTTTAAATGAATCTAAAGTGTGTGTTCCTCTGCCACCGCTGTTCCTGCTAAAAGCACTGCATACATACACATGCTGTTGTGGGAGTGTTTTTCCTCAGAAGGAAAAATTTAAATATCGAAATAGGATTTGAAACATAAAGAAACTAAAGTTACTCTTTAAGGCATTAAACACACTGAGTCAGAGTCAACTCTGCAACTTGAACAATTACTACTAAAATTTTCGTTCTCAGTATGAAGGTCACCTGCTTCTTTCTCTTCCACAGATATTCATTGACAAATTCTCTTCAGTAAGACACGGCAGAAATGGGAAACATGAATTTTGCTGAGCAAGTAAAAATAGAACAGCAGAGAAATCCTGAAGTCATAGGAGTTCCGGTTCCACTGCAACAGATTTCAAGGGCACAGTCATCACTATTGTAATTAGTTATTAATGTTATTCCTCATGAGAGAATAATGAACTGGGTACCACAACAGCTGGTGATCCTAGAACACGTAGGGATGCTTGAACACATGTACACGTTTTAAGTAATTCAATTAGAGCCTATCCTTATTCAACCTTTTAGACCCAAATAAAAAAAAATAAATAGTTCTGTATGAATTTAAGAAAAATTCACATACACTGTAAGAATAATGCACCCTGATGCAATAGCCTACGAACTGGTATCATTGTAGTTGAATACAGTGGTATAAAAACCCGACGAAAAGGAAACAAAGTTAAAGGACCACAGGCCTTTTCCTGAGCCTCTTCTCCTCTTCCTGAGCAAGCCTCGCTACTGCTATGCTGCGGTGACTCCCTAGTTGCTTTCCTTCCATCCCCTATGGTTGCCTACACACAGCATCCTGTTTCCAAGGGGGAGAGCTCTTACCCCAAATGCCTGAGCCCTACAGCCGGTCTCCAGGGTACCTAGCTGGGCCACTGCAGAGCAGAAAGCGGCCCCCAGAAAGCCCCTGGGTAGCAGCCATTCTCCTGATCACTATGAGGTAAATTTGCTAGCAGTCTTTAACAAAGAAAGCAGTCACTGCTTCATATTGCCCATGGTTAGCTTCGTGTGTGTGTCTCATCTCTCAACAGCAGGATGACATCTTAAGCCAGTAGATTTAATATTTCAGGCTACTCTAATTTTCTCAGGGTCTGCTGAACTTTTCTAGCAAATCATCACCCTGCACTTAATTTTGAACAATAAAAGCCTGAGATGTGAATGACTCCCATCTGCCATCAATCAACTCTCCATTGAAGAGAATGACCCCTCTCCACCCACACTGAACGATAGAATATTATTGTTCTGACTGTGATCAGGTAGAAGTTTCTCATCTCAAGTGTTTACTCAATGTATATCCCCTACAGTGTTCTTACAATAAATTATATATATTAAAAAATACCTGGAAATCAAATCATGATCCTTTCTGCTTGATGGTAGAGGTTAAACCATGGATGTAAGTTCAAGACAGCAAACAAAGAGGACTTCTATTAAACTGTAAAATTGGGTTAAGCAAACAACAAATTGGATTACAAAAGTAAATATACTATGGAATCTTGTTAATTACACCCAATTGTATTCTATGATAAATTCGGACAGTGCTAGAAATAACGCCATTATAAACTGGTTCCTGTGAGAAGAAAGTACACAGACAGACTCATCAGATAACTAAAGAAGATCAAAATAAAATATATCCAAGTGGCATGGCTAGGAGGGATGGCAAAGGAAATGCCAGATGCCTGTAACCTTGGCAGTATGATTGACAAAGGAGAAAGATAAACGTGCTGACTATGAATTGGAAAATAAAATGCAGGATTGTATCAGCAAAGGAGACAGCTCTATGTCTGTAAGGAGGCTATTAAATGTCAAAAACATAATTTATAACTTTAATATTAAGAAAATAATGAGACAAAAATGTACAGGTCAGAAAAATCCTAAAGAGCCAGGCCTGGAAGTAATCAATAATTCCAATGCAGTTGAGGTCAATGTGTTACCTGCCTTTTGACATCTCTTAGAGCCAGAAGCATTGAGACAGAGAAACAAGACAGAACTTTGACTATAAGATTTGTTGGATCAGTATACTATGAGTTTTCTGAGATTATGTTCCCCAATTTCTGTATATCAGATTCACCTGTGGTGTCAACTAAATATAGAAATATTGTGACCAAATCCATGTTGTAGGAGTTGAAGATTAAGCAATTTCTCTCAACCAAAATTATTCTTTGAAAATTTATTACATCTACTTGTGTGCATGTGTGCACACACACACATCTGTGTGCACATACACATCTGTATGCTCACAGGCACATGTGTGTGCTCATAGGCACATGTGTGCTCACAGGCACATGTGTGTGCATGCACAGGTATGTGCTCAAAGGCACATGTGTGTGCATGCACAGGTATGTGCTCAAAGGCACATGCGTGCACAAACACATGTGTATGCTCATAGGCACATGAGTGTGCATGCACAAACACATGTGTATGTTCATAGGCATACATGTGGAGGTCAGAGGACAACTTTAGGATTTGGTTCTCTCTTCTCACTGTGTGGAACCTGAGGATCAAAGTAAGGTCGGCAGGCTTGGTGGCAGGTGTCTTCATCCCTTGAGCCATTTTGCCAGCCCAGCCAAAAATATCCTCATGTACATCACAATTTGATTATCTTCCAAGACTATATTTATTTTTGTTATTGTTTCTACTGCTATATATTTTTCTCTGCTCCCCTCTCTCCCCTCTCCCCTTTGACCCTCTCCCATGATCCCCATGTCCTAATATACTCAGGAGATACTATCAAGGCTGTATTTAGTTGTAATGATAGGAGCAGATCTATAGTATATATGTCAAAATTTCACAAAGTGACTTACACCCAAATTAGCAACAGAATTCAAGATAGAACAAGTATTTTTTCTAGTAAAAAATGTTGTCTCATTTTCAATATATAGAGACTGGACTCTTGTAAATGTAAGAAAGGAAGGTTGTTGCATCTTTACTAAAGTTATAATAAAGTATGCTAATTTTTTTCCAATAAATGGTCTAGACTGTTCATTGCAGCAATAGACAGGAGACACTGTCTCTAATGAGGTGAAAAGTTACTGATTTAGTCATTCGATGATTTCGAGGCCCCTAGTTGGGGAGAATTAGGAGACATGGCTTTGCTGGAGGAAGCACACCACTGGGGCAGGCTTTGAGATTTCAAAAGACACATTTTTTTTGAGTTAGCTCTCTTTGCTTTCTGTTTGTAGATTGAGATTTGAGCTCTCAGTTTCTGCTTCAGAATCGTGCCTGTCTGTCTGCCAGCCACCATGCTCTCCATCATGATCGTAGTAAGTTCCTATCCTCTGGAACTGTCAGTTCTTCATTTTATAATTGCATTGGTTGTGATGTTTTATCACAACAGTAAAAGAGTAACGAATACAGTCAAATACCAATATTATCCTCTGATCTTCACAAGCCATGGCACATGTGTGCCCACATTAATACACATGTACAAAAACACAAACAAATTGCTATTGCCACATAAACAGTATGGCTGTGTTCGTTGATAGTTTCTAACAAGCCAATCAAACAAATGAATCACGAGCTGGAATGAGGGCTCATGGAGGTGGAAAACGAAATAACTTTTAATAGCAGGAACTTAGGTCATCAGGACTCTGGGGTCGCACATGTGGGACAGAAACAATATCTAGGGCCTGCCCTGAAATGACTTGAAACCTCTGAATAAGCCTTGCTAAGCAAAATACCCTATACCTTACCCAAACAGGCAAACTGAGAAAAACTGCCCTTATAGCCAGGAACTAAAAGGAAATCATCTTGTCTCTGGAATTCTAGATTCAAAGAGAAAGGGGGGGAAAGCAACAGTTATAATAATCTCCCCTGAGTATTGAAGAACCACTAAAGTATTGTCACAGAAGTCTAGGATTTGAATTTCTATTAGCCATGTGTTTATGGAAAATCTAGACTGAGAATTACATCTATCTGGTGCTAGATGGAAACAGCCTCATAACAACAGTAGGACAGAAGACTACAGAATTATTAAAGAAATGTGAGGGCACAATTTAAGACACACACACAAGTATAAGCTTCAAAAACTCAGAGCAAATTTGGCTCAATGTCATGGTACAAGCCTGCGATCATGATGCTCAGGAGGCTGAAGCAGGAGGATTGCAGGTTGAAGGTCAGACTGAGCTACATAGTAAAGTCCATCTGAGGAAGGAAGGGAGAGAGGGAAAGAAGGAGAGAGGCAGGCAGGCTGGGGACGTGGTTTTGTTTGTAAAGGGTCTGCTACCTGAGGAACTGAATTTAGATCCCCAGCACCCACAAAAAAGTCAGGTGCATCATGCATCTGTAACCCTCATGATAGGAGGATAGTGTAGACACGCGGATCGCTGGAGCTCATTGCCAGCTCGTGTAGACAAATCAGCAAGCTCCAGATTGAATGAAGAGACCAGACCAAGTCCCAGAGAAACAAGATGGTAAGCAATTGAGGAAGACACCCAGCATTGACCTCTGCCCTCTATGTATACACACACACACACACACACACACACACACACACACACACATACACACAAATACACTAAACACTAACAAAAAAAAAGTTTAAAAAATAAAGACAGATTGAGTGCATACCTAGACTATGAAAGTGATGATGACACAGAAGACCAAAGACAAGGAAAACACTAGTTTAAATAAGTTTTCGTGGAAGAAATATCTTGAGTTGTCAAAGAGCCTCTCTCCTCTCCCCACAAATTTACAGACTAAAACAGTGCTAATGTGGGTGCCGACAATCTCAAAAGCTAAATGGCTTTATTGCTATTTACACTCTGTGGGACTTTGCACACTAGCATTTCTAATCTTTTCATGAATTAATAGTTGCATAAAAACCACTCACGCACTGCTGTAAAACAAGTGCTTTGCTAAATAAAGATGAAGATGCTTAATTAAAATGACTAGCAAGAAAAAACTATCAGTAACAACCCAATACTGCAAGGGGGTATTTTAACATTAGAAAATCCATGAATAAGGTTTATCACAGTAATAAAAATCATATATTAGAGTCCATATATGACAGAAAGGCAATTCATATAGATTAATATGAATCTCAAAATCAGCAACTCTTTCCCTAGATTTATAAAGTTCTATCTACCATCTCCAAAGTCAGCATCTTGCCTAATAGAAATGTGAGGATGCTTCCATGACAATGAAGAGTGGTCCCAAGAATTCCCATTTTTGTCTTATGCATTGATGCATCGATGCTGAGCCAATGTAATTAGAGAGAAATACGAGCCTTAAGCAAAAGGAATGGCTTAAGTTTTTGTTTACTGATGAAATTATTATATATACAGAAGACTCATTGTAAAAATTAATCTTACAAACAATTAAATACTTTCTAAAATATCACGAAACACATGAGCACAAAACCAACAACCTCTAAATAAATACAAATTACCAGTTTGTAGATAATAGTGAAAAATAAGATTGCATTTTCACTAGAAAAGGTAAAATCAAACACTTAGGCACAAACCTGGGAATGTGCAAAATCTACAGAAAGAACCTTTGAAACACTGCAAATTCTAGAACTTATCAGAAGAAATGAGAAGACAAATGTTCTTATTAGAAAGATTCAAAATCATCAAAATATCAGTTTTCTCTAACTTTTTAAATGTAGCCAAACTCAAAGTCCTTAAAATCCATTTTTTTTTTGTAGTTAGGCAAGGTGAGTTCAGAGTTTAAATAGCAACAATAGTTCATAACAAAATAGTTTGGGGACATCAAAGTGTGGGAATCAATAGCTGGGGGACTTACTTAGTAAGCAAAACTAAGGATTGATGCGAGAATTAATAGACAAATGAAAAACTCTAGAAAAATAACATTTGACTCACACAAATATGGGAAATTGGTGTACAAAGAAGAAGGTACCTCAGATCACTAGAAAAAAAAGAGAATTTTCCAATAAGAAGTAGACAACTATATAAACATATGGAAAACTGGATGTACTCCTCAAACCATACCCAACATGAATTCCAAAGAGGTCAGACACATAAATGTGAAATATTAGCCCCTGGGAGTCTGATTAAACTCCAAGTTCATCATAAAAATCAAAGAGAAATAGCAAACTGGGAAAATATTGGTAACTAATATTATAAAAATATAATATCATTTATGAACACTAAAATCCCCAAATTTAGGCAAATAAGGCCAATGACAACAAAAAATGGGCAAAAGATATGAACGGACAATAGGAAAAAGTTACAAATGTCTTGCCCCAAGTTATTACTGTTCCCCTCAAATTCATGGTCAATCAAAACCCTGGGATGCAGTGTCTTTTGAAATTCATGAGAATTTCGGCAGATGTGATTTATTAAGATGAGGCAATAAGGGGCTGCTGAGCCCAATCGCGGGTGGCACTATAGGAAATCTGTGTACAGGCAAGGAGACATAACAGTGGCAAGAAGGTTTGAAGAGCGGAACATAGAGGTGACAACACAGCAGCTTCTAACCAAGAGTCTCTGAGGAAGCCCACTACCAGGAGGCCTGCATAAGAAGCTGCCTGCCAGCATCGGAATGGGAAACTCCACACCCCGAGATCAATTAGATGAACAGTCTCTGCTGCTTGAATGCACCAGGTTTGTGGACAAGTTCAGTGGTACCCTGGGAAACAAATACATGACCCTAACCGAAAAATAGATGAATTCAAATTGTATTTAGAATTCTCTTTACTACTGAAATTTTCTACTTCAGTCAAAACCACACATTGGTAAGTAGCACCTTTTACCCACTGACAACTCTGAGCATAAAGTGAAGACTAATTTGAAGAACTATTAAACAGGTATATGCACCACATCCCATCTACTCTGTTCCTAGAGCCTTAGAGGAAGGGGGGCAAGTGTGCCCAAGGCACACAAATAGTGTTTCTTATATGTCAAGGACACCAAATATAGTGTTTCTTATACATCAGGGACGCCAAATATTCATTCCCTTAGCCCGGGTACATCTAGGAGGAGCTGGCCAAACTGCCTATACCCAGGATAATTCTACCTGTAGTTTTGTTGGCAAACTACAGAATGAAGGTTTGAATAATAGAGCATTTGCCTAGCACTCATGAGACTGTCGGTTCTCACCTCGTCAACACACACACACACACACACACACACACACACACAGGAAATAAATTACTACTTCAGAATAGGTATTGTTAGGCAACTGGGCAATGTATGCAAATCAGGAATGCAAGGGAAACTACATAACTGTGATATGCAAGGATCTCAAAAACCAAGACTGAATCCACAGGTGGTGTGACTGAAATTTTAGTTACCCAGGAGGCTGAGGCAGGAGGATTGTGAATTTGAAACAAGCCTGGGAAACTTAGTGAGATTCGTCTCAAAACAAAATAGGAGTATTGAGGGTAAAATGATGTTATCATGCATGGCTAGTGCAACCTCAAGTGTCAACAGAATGTTTCTTGTGATGGACAGAGGATGACTGAGTGCTTCGCTACGGAGAGGTGCTGAGAGATGATGGGGCTGTTCATAAATGACTCTTGTCTTTTGTACTAAAAACAAGGATTCCCAGGTATGGAGGTAGATGCCCGCAATAACAGCACTCTAGAAACTGAGGAAGGGGAAACCTGCTCCCCCCCCACTACTTAAATTATCCTTCTAATTAATTCTTCTAATTTTAATTATCTTCTAATAGTTACATCTTTGAAATAGGCATGGTTTTGGTAATGTACAAACAACGGGCTGTGTTCCATTTTCAATCAGAAGCCCTCTGCTAAGGAGAGCCAAGCTGTAATTGTCTTCAGACAACCACACCCACCTTCAGGCTGTGTCAGTCACAGTGCTGTGAACACAACTAAAACTGCAGGCAGCGATTCAGAATAGAATGACTTCTCTAGGGATGTTTGTTACAAATTTAAATTATTTTTTAAAATAAACACCATAGTGACTGAGAATTTGTTCCCTTGTCCCAGAGATTGGCTGAAGGTTTCTCACTCGTCTAGTATACAGACTGTGCATTTTTGAAATCTGTGATTTTGAGGCATAAGCTCCATGCTTTATCATTTCTCAGGAATAGACATGCCAGGGGTCAAGTATCAATACACAGCTAGGGGATGGCCACTTGTAAATATGAACATTCGCATGGGTGGATTGTTCCAGGGTGAATGCACTACGAGAAACCTGTTAAGGAAACAGCATCTTGTCAGATACTGATTTGTATATGATCTGTTATAGAGCTGCTGATCACAGAACCATCTGATAGGCAGGCTAACTGCTCTCCTATCCTGCTCTCTCTATCCTTACCATCTTTGTGACTGTTCTCCCCCAGTAGATCTCTGCTTCCTCTCTGTCAAATTCGGCTCTAATGTATTTTTAAAAAAACATTTCTAGCTCGCAGTTATAGCTCGTGGTACTTTTACACTGACCCCTCTACTTGGAGTTTGATAAGATTAGAATCAGGGTACCCAAGGAGCTAGATTCTCACTGGCAGGTTCCACTGAAGAAAAATGGGCTCTATACTCATTGGTGGAATTTAGTTTCCTTGAGACTGGAGAGTCACTGTGGATTGCTCCTTGAAAAACAGCTACAGAGAAAAAGACAGAATCTATATTGCTTATCATTCTGGCTTTTAAAAAGGCCTAGGCTCTATCTGACCTATCTATCTATCTATCTATCTATCTATCTATCTATCTATCTACCTACCTATCATCTATCTATCTATCTATCTATCTATCTACCTATCATCTATCTATCTATTTCAAAGTGCACAGTTACACAATAGTGTAATACACTGGAGGTCATCCACTGTTGTATCTGCTGCAATACAGTAGTCATCAGGTTAATTATTCTAAGATTCCACATGGGTGCCTGAAATCCTGGATAATAGAAACCCGTCCTTGTGCTGTGTTATACATACAGACCTGTGATTAACTTTCTCCTTTCCATCTAAAAGAAGCATCCTTTACTTTCTCTTTGGTAGACACTAGTTGCCAGTATTACTACTTTCCTGCTTTGGCATCAATTTTAATAAGACATGGACTACTCAAACACAAACACTGGGATACCACAGTAGTTATTATGTTAGCCTTCGCTGCTACATCATGACTACTGCGTGAATGGAGTGCACAACTGAATACCTTCCCATCACAGGTAGGACGGAGGGTGATGGCCAGAGATAGCTCACGACTCTGAATGCTGTACACTTGAAATTAACGAGTTATTTATTTCTTGGAGTTTTCCACTGAGCATTTTTGGACAGTGTTGACTATGGTTAAATGAAGCAGGGAAACTGGTTGTGAAGACATGTGCTCTGGGTACCATCCCTTTTAGGGTCAACTGAAATGGTTCAAGATCCAGATTTTTAAAAGGCTAACTATCCCTCACAAACTCATAACACAAATTCAAGCAAAATCAAGTATCTCCCCCCACCCCAAAAACAGTATTTTACCTGGCCACTCAGTAACCAAATAAATAAAACACTGTGTGTCATTCCTGCACTCTGAGATCTCAGCACCAAAGTTCTCCTAGATATCCCTCCAGGCTTGAGAGGAACACATTGTTCCCCAACTCCCTGGTCTATAAAACTTTGGACTCCACACTTCTCCCAATTCCAAAACAATAGACTGGTGACATGATCATATTTTCCAAGCTCCAGATGGCCCTCTGCTGGGACATAGCAGTGGCAAAAGCACACAGGCAGACGTGGGTCTAAGAAGGCAGGAAAGCTGCCTCAAACCGTGGAAACAACAAGAGCTAAGAAGTCCACGGTTTTGTATTGCCATACCCATACTCTGTATTTTAAGGAGTAGATTATACTGGTGTCTTGTGACATCAGAGAAAGAAGCTGAGCATTAAGACACTGTAGTGAGCTCATACTTGGAGATGAAACGGGACAGTGTCACTCCACAGAGACCCTGTGCAGAAGTAGCTGTGATAGTCCAGGAGCTGCCTCTGTCCTTGTCTTCTTAACTCTGCTGTTCTCTCTATGTACTAACCTTGGACTGCTCTCGTGGCTGTCCCTCTGGCATCATTTTGCTCAGCCTCTGACAGGGTTCCAGTTCTTGACTTTGGCTGGCTCTCTGGATTAGACCTGATATCTTGCTCCCATTTTCCTGGACTGACCTGGCAAGGCTCATTGTTTTGACCCTGGGTAACCCTATACTGCCGTTGCACTTAATGGTCTTTCCAAAAAGTGGCTTTGAAAAACAGGGATTAGGGGATGGAGAGATGGCTCAGCAATAAAGGGCATTTGCTTATCTTCCAGAGTCCTGGCTTGATTGATTCCCAGCACTCATGCGGTGGTTTACAACCATGAGTAACTCAAGTTCTGGGAAATTCAACATTTCTTTTCTAGCCTCTGCAGGCACAGTATACATGAAGTACACAGACGTACATGCAGGCAAACAGCCTTTACATGCAGTAAACAAACCAGCAATAACAAGAACAACAACAGAAATCTAGGGAACAACCATTTCATGCTTCTGTAATTTTCTGCTTCCCCTTCTAAATCTTCTTCCCTTTTGTCAGATTTTAGAATATGTATTTTATTTTTTAGATTTACTTATTTATTTACTTTATGTATGTATGTATGTATTGTATTTCACTTGTATGTATGTCTGAACAACCAGAAGACATCAGATCCTACTGAACTGCAGTTATATATGGTTGTAAGCTGCCACATGGCTGCAGGAATTGAACCTAAAACCTTTAAAAGAGTGGCCAGTGCTTTTGACCACTGAACTGTCTCTCCAGCCCCAGATATAGATCCTAATCAGAAATTTAGTGAATATTTAAGTAATGAAGGAGAAGGAAGCAGTATTAGTAAATAAGAGTCAATATAGTTGAGTAAATAAATATGATTTTGAATGAGTCCAGGAAGGTGCATAGATTGGTGAGTATTGATTTTTTTCCCTGGGTTACCAGTTCAAGTGCTAATCCCTTTGGAGACAGATGCACTCAATTATATTTGCCCTATGAGCATTCTTTCGTCCTATCATGTTGGCATGTAAAATTAACAATCTCAAATAATGACAGATTAATTTTCCCCAGTCACTAAACTCCCAAGTTTGTTGTGTTAATATTACACCTGACCATGACTAACTCCATATTCCCCAGAATCTTTCTTATTGACCCCCAATTCCTGAGAGACTTCTGTCAAGCTGTTCCCCAGTTTAGGAAAGTGCCTAGGGATGCCTACACTCCAATTTATCAATTTATCTTGTAAGAACACAAATATTTATTCTAATAATAAAGATTAAAAGGGCGATCCCAAACCGTTTCAGAAGAGAAGCATTCTTGGACCTATGCTTACCTTCCTGGAGGCTCCTAATGAATTTGGGGATTCTGGGTGAGCTCATTATAATTAAAAGCAAAGCTTGAAGCTCTCCAGCTGCCAAGATGCTGAACACAATGGGTGTGCCTCTAGATGTCACCAGTTTTTGATGAAATACGTTTATCCTTTCCAAAACATCTTCAGGGTTTCTGGAAGTTCACTCTGGTCCTCCATCTCTCAAGTGAAGTGGTTTCTGGGGGGCCACTCAGGAATTCTCAGACGTGCTGCAGATCAAGCCTGGCTGTGTCTCTTCAATATTTACAACCAATACGGGTTCCAAATGTTAACGGCAAACCTGCTGCACGTCACAGCATGTCATCTCATCTCTCGATATTCTATCCCAGACTTTTATCAGGAGGACCATAGATACTTTGGTTAACTCCTCAAATGTGGCAAGGTCCCCAACTGCAGTATTCCACAAAACGATTGAATGTGAAAGAGACAAGAGAAGTACACCTTGTCAGACCATAGATGGACCTGCTAGCTGCTCTCTCCCTACTGTAGTGTCTTCCATAGACAGAGTTGATAAGAAAACAGGTTGCAGCACACAACTCTCACAGAGCTGGGTTCTCTTCCTCCACCTGGAAGCCGTACACCCAACTCCCCACACCCTAAGGTTCCTACTGCCTAGAAGGATGGCCTTGAGTTGTAGCTAGATTTTCCAGTGCCTCCCTGACTTCTAGCAATAGGCTAGGTATACGAACATCCACTCCTTCCCCCCCAAACCCCTCCCTGCTTTTCTCAGAGAATTAAAGACTCTTTCCCCTCAGGTCCTTCATCATGCTATACATGGTGCCTATTTCTCCTAAAGCTCTCATTTCAGGGCCCCATCAGGGCTGCCTCTATCTGTGAGCCTGTAACTCTTCCAAAGGTAATTTAGTCTCAGCATCTTTTCTATGAACAAGTATTTACCTTGTATTAATAACACAGGTTTTGTTCCTAGCATAATTAGCAGCAGTGATTATGTTGGGGTTCTGTGGGAACTAAACACAGCTTAAGTGTCCTTACAGGAAGTTTCCCCATGGCACTTACTGGATTAACCTCCACAAAATTCCACAGGGATTGCTTTGTTGTTTTATCATTCCTTTAATTGTTGCCCTTTCTTGAGGTTGATATTTGTGTGTCTCCAAGTATACTTTCATGACTCTTAAAATTACAGAATGAGGAGCTGGGAAGATGGCTCAATGGGTAAAGGAACTTACTTCCAAGCTTGGTGACCTGAGTTTGATCCCAGGAACCTACATGGTAGCAGGAGAGACCCAATCTCAACAAGCTATTCTGTGACCTCCTCACATGTGCCGTGACATGAGTACACATCAATACATAAATGTAATAAAATTTGTTTTAATTACAGAATGGAATACTTCACACCTTAAATCTCCTCCTTTCCTGTCAAGTAAGGTCAAAATTAGGAATAGCCCCTGCTTCCCAGAGAAATCATAGCCCTACAGAACACATAGCATATGGTGCTCTGACCTGTAGGACCCCACAGGGTAATAACAGTGGTTAATAGCATAGTTCCCAAGCTCCAAGGAATTAACTTTTATACAACATTGTACAAGATAGTCACAGTTTGACTAGATTCATGATTAATGTAATTATTACACTAATTTTTCAAAGATACATTCACGGGAGAAGTACAATGAAACTCTGAAGAGAAAACAGAAAGCAACTCAATTGAGGGCATCCACATTCAGGTTTAAAATGACCTCGAAATACTTTCTAGAAAGTGGATGTGTATTTATTTTACAGGAGGATAACGTAAGAACCTGCTGGCAATCTTCCTAGAGTAGAGTGCATTTGTTTTCAAAACTCGTGTCTCTATTCTTTCAGAAACCCAAAACCCCAGCAACTCACAAAGAGCAATTCTCTCATTGAAAATATTAAATTTCTAAATTATCAAATATCCTAGTGAAGTGTTATAACTGCTCCCACTATAGTTATTTATAGAAGAAATGCTCAGTAAATGCATGGGCTCCTTTCCACGTCTCCAAACTGCGGCTGGGGCTGCTTCTACAGTGCCGCCCCAGAGCGTGAGTCCTGATGTCTGGGAGCACACAGCCTGATGGATGGAAAGTGGCTGTCATTTTACCTCATCTTCACAATCTAGTTGGTTGAGAGTCAGGTTTTACTTCTCATCTTATAGACAGAGAAACTGGGACTTAGCAGAATTAGGCGCGCGCGTGTGTGTGTATCCGTGTCTGTGTGTGTGATGGCTAGAGCAGAACACTGGGTGTTTCCTCTATGACTTCCCCCCTCGTTACCTTGTGATAGCATCTCTTACTGAGCTGGAAGTTCGCTGGTTCTCATGACCTTCATATATCTGCTCTGCCAGGGTTACAAGCACCTGCAGCCATGCCTCGCTTTTTATGTGGGTGCTGGGGATTTGAACTGAGGTCCTTACGTTTGTTGGACAGGGACTCTTAACCACTTAGTCATCTCCCTAGCCCTCATATTAAGTGTTCTGAGTTACGCAACCAAGTCTTTACAGCAAAACCCCCCATTACTACAGACACAACTATGACTATTGAGAACACATAGCAACTGACGTTATTCTGGAATTTCCTATCTGAGAACACCCAGTCAAACATGTCATTTGATTCGTTTTGGTCAAATTTGGATTAACTAAATAATAGCTTTGAGGACATCAGAGATAAGCACAATTGTCAGCCTTCCTGAAGACTCTCTGAGGAGGTAACTACAAAGGTCTCAAAACGCTATAAAAATGCATCAAGAAGGCAAGACTGAGTATGGTGTGAGACAAGCATGTCTCGGCTTACAAAATCTTTTTCTTTTCACCCACCAGTTACAGCTGTGCAGACTCTTCCTGCACTGGCACTCCACCCCTCACATTTTACGTCCTTGCGCGGCTGTTTAGTTTTTTTAAAAATGTGTACTGTTAGGTAGCTTAGTGTTTCCTACACCACTTTTAAAAACTGAATATTAAAAAGCTATTCCAAGGTGGAGGAGTTAACCTTAACAAACAGAAACGCAAAATATAGAACACACAGTTAAATTTGAAATTCAGATGAACAATAAATAATTTTTTAGTATAAGTATGTCCTAGGCTGTGTTTGGAGCATACTTACTTTGAAAACAGAATCGCTCTTCTGGAGCTCAGGTTTTACTGGATGCCTTGTATTTTATCTGGCAACCCTGGTCCCAGGACACAGGCTTAAATCACGAAGCTGCTACTTTCTTGCTGTGTGCTGGTCATTTCAGGGCACTGTGAGAAATGAACACTTGTTCCAGTCTGCTTGGAAGTTTTGGTGCACACCACTTCAATTGCTGCGCGACTTGCTAGGTCCACTATAGTTATTTGCCATTACAGAGATTTGCTGCATATGTGGCCCTTGGTCTGAACTATAGTCAACTCACAAACTGTCTGTGATACTCTGTTATTTTCTGCTGTGCTGAAGCCAAGGTAATTATGGATTTCTCTAAAGGAAAACACATCCACTGATTTTAAGTTGTTTGGGGGAATGTTAACTTAATGCAAGTTTCCTCCTCCCATGACTGCTACTTCTGAGTCTACACAACAGTCGGGGAAGCAAACAAAACGTCTTTTGTTGAAGAAGTCTGCGTTTTTTGCCTTTTTGGTTTGTTTAGCTTTAAGGAGGCAATTTAGGGAGAGGGGTTGGTGGGAAGCGAGGGGAGCTGGTGGAAACTTGAAGCGAAGTTCTGTAACCTTAGGTCACTGGGCTTTTGAAGGGCAGGTTCACGTTTGGTTTGGGGATTTCAGTTGCCCTCAAGTGCCCACCAGAGCAGTCCACCACAGACTAGACAGAAACATGAACACCCTTCTGTCACTCCGCTGATGTTGGCTCTTGAGGCTTCCTCAAACCAGCTCCACGGGAAAGTCTAATATTTGAACTTTTCACTCTTAGCTCATTTTATTAGACAGCGGTGAAAGTCATCCTTGTACTTGATGCCGAAGGGAAAAATGTGAAGCCCACCGTTCATTAGCCTTTGTGTCTGTCCTGGCCTTTCTTTCCCGTGCCTTTAAGAGAGTCCTTCCCTTTGACATAGTTAAAGAAAACGATAACAAGGAAAATAGGAAGGATGGGTTACAGAAGACCACCCAAGGAAAATGTTTTTATATGCCATTAAATACCTTCCAGTCTTTAAAGTCAGTTTTACTTGTGACCTACACAGACTAGAACTGACTGAATTTCTCAAAACTTAAAAAACTATATATTTCTTTAAAGAGAAATAACAAATCCGCAAGTAGCCTTTTCACAGAAGTTGTAGGGGAATCTATATTTTATAACATTTTAGTTCCATCTTAAAATGTTTCTCCATAAATACATATGTTTGAAAGTGAGGATTTATTTTAAGAAGGAAGCCTGTAATTAAATCTGTGTTCTACTCTTTCCTGATGCTCTATAGTCAAAGCATTATCCAAATGCCAGAGAACCTCAGTGCACAACAGCCAAACTGGGAACGCCAAATGCTGCTATTGACTTTGTTTGTTGGGGCAGTTAGGGGTGCAATATACAGAGCAGAAGGCCTGGCAATTTCTCCTATTACTTTCCGTCTCACACACATACAGTTCGCACCATTATCAACATTTCTGTGTGCTTTTAAGCCCTTACTCCCCAAAATGAAAAGACAGAAACATGGTAGTAGAGTATGATAAATGAGTCTACAAATAATTTTTATTTTGTTAGTTGAAGCAATAACTCACAAAGTCTGATCAATAATTTATTAAGGGGTACAATAGAAAAACAGTCTGACGAATACAGAATAAGGTAGATGCTGCTGCTGCTGATCCAGCTGCTGTGTCCTACCGTTCTGCCCAAGAGCAATGAGGACCAACTGCAAGGCTTGCTCCTGCTCTGACCACCCAAGACAGAAAGCACACGTGCCCCCTCCTCAATTTTATCCAGTCACACATCCAGAGAAAGCCACGCCCATGTGGCTTGTTATTCCAAAGGTCATTGACTAAATGGGTCGAGCCCCTACAACATTTCCTCTTTTATTTCTAATTAAGGTTCTAATCTTAACATAAAACTATATGCAATAAGAACTATCAAGTATTGTTCAAAAGAAATAAAAGGTCATAACATAAACAAAAAATGAAATTACAACCAACAAGAACAACACAAAGCAACACATTCTAAATGTCCAGACCATAGGTAATTGGCAATTACTCCGATAACTGTCCTATCTCAAAGAATCTAAGTCTTATGCCTAAATATGCCCTTAGCTAAGACACAAGAGGATTGCAACTTTAACTATATATACTATAACTAGCTAGTCTTCAACCCCATCAAAGACCAGAGACGGAAAGTAATATTACCTGAGTAAGCAAGAAGTGCAAACGAGCAACTTCCAAAAAAGCATGAAATGACAGAGACAGCTGGCTGCCTGGACAGTCACCCAGTGTTTCTCTTCTATATTGTTATGTGTACACACACACACACACACACACAATATCTGAGAGTGTATTTTCATAAAATAAACCTTTTGTTTATCATGCTAGTAAAACACTGGCAAATATTCTCTATGGCCTACATTTAAAAATAAAGCCCACTTTGAGAATTTAGATTGACCATCATCCAAATGTACTTCCAGCGGATGCTCTCTATAAAGGCGATCTGAACACCTACTCTCTTCAGACAATGGACATGCCATGTGTCGTGGTGAATGAGGACTCTTTCAGGAATAAACAATCAAAAAGTTGAGTGGAGACACATTTCAAGCATGCACCATTAGAAACAAGGTGTTGAAATCAACGTTTGGGAAGCCTCATGGATTCAGGATTTATGTGGGGAAGGCAGAGGTATGAACCCTAATGAGCTCGCTGGTCCACTGATTGGCCTCTAAATTGTGGAATTGCTTTCAGTGGGCTTCCACTTCAGTAATATAAAGAACAATACTGTATCCTTCCCTACGGACACTGAGACTGCCCAAGGAAATCTGTATTAGGTGTCTACATTTTAAAACACTACATAGAGACCTAGAGGGGAAAATTATTGTATTTATTGTTATTTTGCTCAAATAGCAAAGAAAAGCAGCTTATAATGAAGAGAGAGTTATTTGGGTTCATGGTTTTAGAGCTTTAGTCCATCAGGGCAGGAAGGGAATAGCAGAACAAAGAAGCCTATGTCAAGATGGCGAGCAAGTAAGGGCAGAGAGTGGGAGGGGTGGGACCACCCAGCCTCTTCTTTCTCCTAGGATACTAGCCTATTAGCAGTACCATCTACATTCAGGGTGGGCTCTTCCTCTTCTGTTACTGAACCACATGCCAATCATTTCCAGAAATGCCTTTATTGACACTCCCAAGGGTGTTTTACCAACATCTCTTAGTCATCTCTCAATTCAATTGTGTTGACCCTCACTAATTATAATAGAAACATATAAAAGACATTTTTTCTCTACAAGCTGATAAATACAGTGTGTTATCATTAAATGAGTGGATGCATCTTGCATGCTCCTAGTCCTTAAGGACCTTTCTCCCAGTGAGGTATAGCTGGGCAAGTTCAATGCTGTGAGCAGTCCCACCAAGCAGGCTCAGAGGAATAAAGCATTAAGAGTGCCCAGCTTTGCTGTTCTCAACGCATGTCACAACAATCTTGTTATTTAGAAATGCCCATTGAGTGCCTGCATGCTCACAGTGTTACTCACTCCGTGCCTGCATTTCTTATCAATGTTCTGGTGACTGTCCTGTGTATGGCAAGACATTAAGTAGCATCCTTGGCTATGCCAGAAGCACTAACTCCTGTCCCAGTTATGCTGAGGAAAATGTTTCCAGATGTGGAATGTTCTCTCAGGGGCCAAGTCACCCCTAGTTGAGAATCATTGCTCTATGCTAAGATAGCGATGCCCAAGCTACAATACATGCAGCTCCTTAAGAGGTTGGTTTAAAACATGGATATCTCCTGGTAGACATAAGATGTAATTCAGCAAAGTTGAAGGAAATACCAATAATCTGTATTTTCAAATAGACATCCCATATGATTTAGATGCAAGAAATCTATAGCACAACTTTGTAAAACAGTATGCTTAAGGGAAAGAACTCATGGTTTCCACTCTGGAAGAGAAAGTAAGCAAGCCAGATGTGAGCTATGTGTGCTTACAGCAGAGCAATTAAGGTGAAAATGAGGTCCTGGATGAAAATTGCAAATACTTCCCAGGCATGGTAGTGCATGCTATAATTCCAGTACTGGGAGGAAAGTGTGGCAGAAAGAGTGGGAACTCAAAGACGAGGCTGAACTGCACAGTGAGACCCATCTCAAAAAAATAATATGTGTGTATTCATATTTATGTGTCTATAAATAGTACAAATGCATATATATGTGGTTACAGACACACATACATTAGAGATTTAGTGGACAAAAGATCTGTCTTCTCAGATTGAGCAAAGTTAGGAAAATTCTCAGGGCCAATAGACATCGACCTGTGAAATGTGAAGGATAAATGGGATTTTCTCTGCTCGTTTGGACTGAAAAGAAGGGTCTTCACTGAGGAAGAAGTACAATCAAAGGCGGAGGTACCGGGGATTTTAGAGCTCGAATCTAAGCAGTATGGCCCCCCAAATGTATTTTGAGGCAGTTTGAAAGGAGCCCACAAGAGTGATTGGCATATAACAAGTGACCACCAAGTGGCTGTGACCAGCAAGTGGCTGTCCCTTTGTGATTACAATGGTCGCCTCTCTGAAAGCCCTCCAATGACTCCCTCCCTGAAGAACATGCTGGCCTGCCTGAGCTGGTCAGCTGTCTTTCCATTCCTCTGCCTCATTTTCCTTGTGGAGTGACACAGAAATTATTGCGTGGTTCAGGTTTGCGTATTTTAGAAGGCTGTACAGAAGTTCATAAAAGGAGGGAACCGAATAAGAAGTAGGTTAATGCTTACGCTTTGAAAATGGCCCTAACGTGTCCTCTTCCCATCTTCCTACTGGCCCTAAGTTAAGATGGTTTAGTGGAGGAATTTAACAGCAACTTCAGTGTCATGTGAAGGAATGCCACAGATAAAATGAGCTGTGGGTTTTACCTTTAGTCCAAATTCTGCTTTTCTAGTATTACAGCTGTTCCCTACAGTGTCCCCAAGGATGCCACATGCCAGACCTCCCAGAGCCTGTAGATTGAAACAGCTTCAGGTTATACTGAACTAAACGAATAATCATCCCCATCTCCTCCTTGAAAAACACGCAAATAGACCTGGAACAGGATGGAGGGGAGTTCTTATTTTTATTTGTTTATGTATCTATTTTTGTTTCTTTGAGACAGGGCTTCTCTGAGTAACTCAAGCAGTCCTGGAATTTCCTCTGTAGTCCAAGCTGGTCTTGAACTCTGAGATCTACATGCCTCTGCCTCCCGAGTACTGAGTTTAGAGGTGCACACGAGCACCTCCCGCTGGAGGAGAGTTTTTAGCTAGCCTTTTAGTAACACTGATTCTGTCGCGCTATTGTTACTAAATTTCCTACATTCATCTCCAACCTAATTTTTAAAAGTCTTATATTTATGTATTATCTATTGAAGCAGGGTTGTCTTTCTTGACAATGAAACTTACTTCTATAATTACGTTTTATAACTTCTTTCTCTGTCCCTAGCATAGTATGTGATACAGATTAAAAGAACAATGTGACTTAAGACACACATAGAGGCAAAGGCCTTTAGTTCTGGTGACCTGGATAGAGAACTCAGAGGGTAGTCCCGTTTCAGGCCAGCCTCAGCTACATGGTAAGTTCCAGTCCATCCAAGGTTACATAGTAAGACCCTGTCTTGGGGTGAGATGGGGGTGAGGGAGGGAAGAAGGAAGAGAAGAGGAAGCTTAAGTGACTTAATAAATGATATATTAATCAGTTCCTTTCATCACTGGTTCCAAAGCACTTGACTTTAAACTGTGATAAACCATGTCACCCACTACTTCTAGGTCCCTGCTTGTAGTGACCAATGACAGCTGAAACTGTTGAGATTTGAATTAAGCCGTAGGTCTGTACTAGACTGTCTGCCCTTTCAAACCTCACTGACTGAACACTCACTAGGGCCCACCTTCTTTTGAAGGGTCTCTATCCGAAGTGTATCCATAATGGGGACTAATGTCCTAAGGAGTTTTGAAGGCCACCGGCCTTACCCTCTCCACTCATCTCTGTTCATGATGTGTCACATAGATCCCCAAGAGCAAGGTGATGCTTTCAGGAAGACTCTCTGCTACCTTTCCCATGAAGCATCACATGCTATACGTTAGATAATGTAGCCTCAATTTTTAGACTATTGCTTGTTCCCAAGTTTACACTCAATACCTACACATCTCCTTGGAGAGCTTCTATTGTAGAAAATGTAGAACAGGTCGTCAGTCTTTTTCCCTTTAAGACTGTACAGTAATGTTTAAAAGAAATAATTGGAAGTCTAAAGGGGTTTTAAGAACATGATTATTTTTACAACTTGCTTTACTTACCAGATCCTGAAGAGGTCACAAGTAGAGCCACAAATAACCCTTGCTCCAATGGACACATAAAATTGCTTTGGGAGATAATCTTCCTATCTAAAGCAGCTCAATAACAAAATAAGGTAGTCTATACTTTCAGGAATTTGAAGGTAAATTTGGAAAGGCATTCTACAAATATAGAGACCAAAGTAAACAAGAGCAATCACACAAAAAGCTAAGGAGGAGGAAACAAGGTAAGTTGACAGGGTGTGCTGATCAAAGGATGGATGGGGGGAGGATTCTCAGAAATGAGAGAGAGTGTGGATCGTGCCAAGAAGGTGTCAACTACTGATGGTACTCGATCAAGACTTTCTAGGATGGCCATCAAGCAGTGGGCTAGCCCATGAGTTGACAGCTGAGTAACAGGGTGAGAGCTGCCACAGGATGGAGGGAAAAAGAGGAATCACTTTGGAGATCACATAGAAAAAAGAGGAACTTGAAGGTGGGAAACCCAGTAAGGACAGGATCACACCAACCCAAGAGGACTACAAAGGCCTGAAGTCAGCTTGTACTGGGAATAAACCTGTAGTTCTGTAAAGGTGGGAAGATAGAACCAGGAAAATTCATTAAGAATATAAAATGCAGTAAAGGAGTTATGAACCCTGGAACATATGTGTTTTCCTGTGGTCACCCTAACTTTCTCTCCATCCTATTAAAATCTTTACATAATATTGTGACCACCACCACTGAGAAGCTGTGCTACTCTTCTAAGATTGCCAAGTGAACAACACCTAAAACCTCAACTCAGCGACACTGACAATGTGGCATTTAGCAGACTGAGCTCTAAATCGGTACAGTCAGAAAATGCCCAAGACAATGGTCGATCTGTTTCACGCTCTTACCACATGCCTCCATTTCTTCACAGTGCCATTAAAACTGGTCCGTGTTCATTCCTGAAACCAACCCTCTACTGTAGGGTCCAATGGAGGAGTCAATTATGTGATTGCTTAAACATCAAAGCTTTCCCTCACTAATGTCCTTACCAGCGGACATAAATAGGCAGGTCTTTTCTCTCTGGTTGAAGTAAACGCCTATGTTGTTCAAACCAGCATACTGTACATTCCTGTGTGATTTTATGTGTTTGATCATTGGACAGATGGAATATCTGCTTTTCCCATTGGTATCAATTGAATGTGGGCATTGCACACTCTGCCCAAAGCAGACCTGTTTTGTTGGGCAGAAGTCATGGCTCCCTGCCCCGAGACAGCACATTTCTTGGAAATGCTCATAGGATCTTCAGTTTCCCTTTTTGAGGTGTACAAGGAAAATATTGCCCTGGGGAAATATCAAAGGTTTTCCTGACACTATCCAAAGGAGCAGGTGCACACATATTTGCTGTGATAAAAATGGGATCTATAGCAGTAGCCACGGTCCAAGCACATTAATTCCCCTGCTCCACAATTTCAGTGTCTACTCAAGATTTTTCTATGTTCCATAATCACAGTTGCCATAATAAATTTGAATGTCTTTGTCTGGAATTCAAGTTCCCTCACAAGCTGGCCTCAACTGACCTTTCCAATCGTTTTGTGCACTACACCCATTTAAGATGTGCCAAGCTAAGCCATTTACTGCTCCTTGACCTAAGTCCTACCCTTGTTTATATGTTTTATTCACTTGGTCTTACCCTATAATCCAAATGTCCCGTAAGCTGTGTTCATTCAGCAGTTTGTGAAGACATCTCCATCTCCGAAACAGAAGTCAGCTTTGCCCCCCCTTGTCCTCTCACGGTCACTTACATGTGTTTCTCTAACGCTACCTCCAGTTTCTCTCTAGAGTCATGGCCCCCATACTCTACTTCTGGGGAGTTCCAAGGCTGATTTGTCTTTAAGTGCTGCCCCCATCTGGTACCTACGACACAGTGGAAAACAGCCCCAGAATGGATTTAAGCTCATCTTTATCTCTACGTAGCGATTTCATAATATCCAAATGGCTTAACTTCTCTGGTTATTAATTCTTAAATTCTAATATTTTTTTAAAGATGTCATAAGGGCATAAAACATATTGTCAGTCTCTACAGGATTAGCTTAACTTACTTTGTAATGTAAATTAATACTAACATATCACAAGAATAAAGTAACTGTTGAAAGAAATAAAGGCAATGTTTGACCTTGCTGGAGAGATGATTTACTTTACGGTGTACCATCACACACTTGCACAATCGGGGCACCCAGAGTTGGCCCTGCTCATGGGAAAGGGACAAATTAAGAAGCAAGCAAGTAATCCTTTTTTGTATCTGATATACATGAGAGATCCCAAAAATTCCACCAGAAAATCTCTAGGAATGATAGACACTTTAAGCAAAATGAAAGGATATGAAAATCAATTTATAAAAAGCAATAATCTAGCCGGGCGGTGGTAGCGCACGCCTTTAATCCCAGCACTCGGGAGGCAGAGGCAGGTGGATCTCTGTGAGTTCGAGACCAGCCTGCTCTAAAAGAGCTAGTTCCAGGACAGGCACCAAAGTTACAGAGAAACCCTGTCTCGGAAAAAAAAAAAAGCAATAACCTTTCTGTATACCAATAACAA
This sequence comes from Chionomys nivalis, assembly GCF_950005125.1. NCBI lineage: Eukaryota > Metazoa > Chordata > Mammalia > Rodentia > Cricetidae > Chionomys > Chionomys nivalis. The sequence goes on from NC_080091.1 coordinate 87,744,853, forward strand.
ACTCTGAGAAAGAGGTCATGGAAACACTCCTCTTTACAATAGCATCAAAGACAGTAAAATATTTTGGGATAAACCTAACCAAGGAGATGAAAATCTCTATAATTAAATCCTCAGATATCTGAGGAAAGACATTGAGAAAAACACTAGAAGATGTCTTAGTAAAAATTAGTTAGTAAAAATGGTCATCTTACCAGAAGCAGTTTACATATTCAATGTAATTCTAATCAAAATACCCATAACACTCTAAACAGAAATAGGGGAAAAAAAGCCTACAAAAATTCATATGGAGCCAGAAAGAACCCCAGATAGCCAAAGCCATCCTTATAAAGAAGAGGAGTGGAGGAATTGCCATTCTTGTTTTATTATATTACATTTGTAATTGATATATTATGTTAAAAATATTATAAGGCTATAGTAATATAGTATAATATGGTATTCACACAAAAACAGATATGTAGAGTAATTAAATAAAATAGAAGGCTAATACATGAATGTGTATAACTTCAACCACCTGATATTTGACAAACAGGCCCCAGTATACACTGGAGAAAAGACAGAATCTTCAACAAATGGTTCTGGAAAGCTGGATGACTGCATAAAGAATGAAATTAGACCCATATCTATCACCCTGCATGAGAATTAATTACAAGTCGATCAAAGACTCCAATTTGAAAGCTGTAAAGTTGCTAGAAGGAAACATAGATAGTACTCAGAAAGCTGTAGGTGTAGAAAGGACTTTCTGAGTAGAACTCTATTTGCCCAGGAATTCACAAGTGGGATCTCATACAACTCAAGAATTTCTATACAGCTAAGGAAAAATCAAATGAGTGAAGAAAAAGCCCCCAAAATGGGAGAGTTGTTGCCTTCTCATCATTTCATAGAGGATTAATATTCAGAAGGCATAAAAATCTCAAAATGCAAAAAGTCAACAAAAACCTAAACAACCCCAAAATATCTCTGGACAGAGAGTTCTTCAAAGAACAAATTAAGATAACTCAAAATATTTCAAGAAGTTTGGCCACCCTTCGCAATTAGGAAAACTCAAATGGAAACAGCTTCGAGATTTCATCTCACCCCAGTCACAATGCTAAGATCGACAAAGCAGCTGATAATAAATGGTGGTGAGACTATGGGGAAGGGAAACCTCCATTATCTGCTGATAGGATTGCAAGCCCACTCTGGAAGTATGAGTGGAGAACCTTCAAAAAGCTAAAAATAAATATTCCATATGGTTCAGTTAGACCCTCTTTTCAAATGTCCAGAGAACACAACACCCTACTCCACAGATTCCTGCTCAGCTGTGTTCATTGCTAACAATAGTTAGGAAATAGAAACAACCTAAATGTCCACTGACTGACAAATAGACAATAGAAATGTAGTGCACACACAGTACAGAATACTGTCTAGCTATAAAGAAAATGAAATCATAAAAATTTCAGGAAAATTGATAGACCTATTTTGAGATTATATTGAGGGAAGTAACTCAGACCAAGACCGGAATGTCACATATTCTCTGTCATCTGTGGTTCCTAGCTCCAAATCTTCAGCTAGTAATAGATAACCTGGAATAATCACAGAAAGCAGGAAAGAAGAAAGAAACCATCATTGTTGGGGAGGAGGCTCTACAAGGGGAAATAACAGGATACTAGTGAAATAAACAGGGGAAATAAAAAGAAGGGAGAAAGGCACTTTAATTAGAGAGTGGGAGGAGACGAATATGGTAGGGGAAGGTAGAAGGAGGGATAAATAACACTAAGATGCTTGAAAAAAATAAGGAATCATTTTATATTTTTATATTTACCTAATATATGTGTGTGTTACGTGTAAGTATAGGTATATATTTAAATAAAGTTACACTTCTTGGGATTATAATCCTTTTCCAAGAATCTTAGACTATCTAACAAACCCCAGTACCAGACAGGAGAAACTCTTTTCAAGTTGTTGGTCAGGGGAGTCCAAGAGAATCCCGCAGCAGTATAAACTATTTTTTGTCTTCGGTTGCCTCCTAGAAGCTGAAGTCTCTAATACTGGAGATACCATGAGCTTCAGTCATCGGACTCAGAGGATTTGAATTTTAGCTGACCTCCTCTCTGAGAACTAGCCTTCTTAGCACTGAAAGCAATCAATTGTCCTACTCAACTGTGATGCCTATGAATAACAACAATGACCAGATGGCAAGATCGTCCTACAGGTGCCAAGGTGACACTGATGACATCACGGTAGCCAGCATCTCTGTAGCTGGACTTAGGGCTTGTTCAAGAGAGGGCAATCATGCTCAGCTCTGTCAGTCTAGAGCACCACCCGTGACTAGTGTGTTCACAGATTAGAGGACAACTGCTGCTGCCACTTCCTAAACCAGCCTGATGCCTGACGATATTCTAAATACTTATCCTTAAACCCATAGAGTAAGTGTAGCTCTCATCCAAAAAAAAAAAAAACAAAAAAACAACTTATTTTTGCTGCAGAAGGAGACCATTGCAGAAGGAAAGCAACAACTGACCAGAATGCAGAGAATAGCTGGCTCTGACCATGGCTGCCCAGCTACAAGGGAGACACCAACAGCAAAATAAGGCTCAGAGAACACCTCATATAGGGGGTTGTAAAGATTGTGAGAGTCAGAGAAGCAGCAATTTAATTGTGAAATTGTATCTTCACACGACAGGGAAGGTACATGTAAACAGACACTGCACATTCGTTTTGTAGCCACTCAGATCCAATTCTCAGATCCAATTAATCACACAGAGACTATAATATTAATTGCAACACTATTTGACCCGTGACTCAGGCATATTCCTAGCTAGCTCTTACAGCTTAAATTAACCCATTTTATTAATACGTGTATCACCATGAAGCTGTGGCTTACTGATAAGGTTCTGGCATCTTTCTCCTTCTGTAGCTACATGGTGTCTGCCTGACTCCACCGTTGTTCTCCCTGCATTCAGCTTAGTATTTCCACCTACCTATATTTTCCCCTGCCATAGGCCAAAGTAGCTTCTTTATTAAACAATGGTAATAAAATATATTCATAGCATAAGATGGTAATCCCAAATCAGTTATACCCAAAATATCCAACATCAGTTGACATTCCAATACAGATAGGGGAGTTTTAAAAGATTCCACCCCTGATGAAGATCTATAGGCAATTAACAACTACTAAAAGACAGAAAATTAGTCTTCCTTAAGGATAAGTTCCCTGATTTGTTGTTATCTAATACCAAACGGTCAGCTCTAGAAACATGTATCTCGAGCAGACAGCATCAGACCCTTCTTGTCAGGTGGCTGTGAGCACCGGCGGCCATAGCCTTGGAAAGTGGCTGCTGCCTGCGCCTTGTAAGCTAAGAAACTGGGAATAAGAGTGGCACAGTCGAGCCAGACCTGGAATGGGAGTCAACTTGTCTTCAAACGGCGGAGAGTACACTTGCTTCCAAAGTCATGAGATTCTTTACATTTGGCATCCAAAGTCTCATACAGTGTCTCCTTCTGGCGAGCAAAATGCTGAACAGTAGGCAACTCACCAACCTCAAGGGACCAAGAGAAGCACAAAAGGTGCTCTGGCTTAGCAAAAGTGCAGTGGCTTGTGTTTTATACTCTGCCAGGGAGTTAGAAACAGAGGAAAGGTTCCCATTTGTGCTTCAGAAGCATGCAATGAATAACACCGTGACAGCTCCATTATACTGCTCCCAGGGTTGGAGAATTTCTACTTTTGTCTTCCCAACTAGCAAACGTGGCTTCCGAAATCTATCTGCTGTCTCAGTCTCAACAGGTCGTCTCCTCTTTAACACGTGTTCTATCCTGAAAACTCGTCCGTCCAGGGTGGTGATTAGATGCCACGATGAGCTGTGGGTTTCTTGGCATCTCTGTTCAAATAATTCCATTACTTTGGGATGTGTTATTAAGAAAGAGCCTATCCATTTTGTAGGAATCTTTAAGATGAGACATTGCTGGCATTTGCTACAACTCTGAAAGTATGTTCGTGTCTGAATGTCTCTGCCTCTCTCCTTTGTACCCGCTCCTTAAATCTGTCCATCCTCTTCACTTTACTTCCCTGTTTTTCCCTTTCTCTTGCATTTCTCCCTCCCTCCTTCTCCTCTTCTCTCCCTTCCCTTTCCTTCTCGTTTCCCTTCTTCTGTCTCCTCCTATTGCTCCCTTCCCCCTCCATCTCTTTCCTATTCTCTCCTCTCTTCTGTTTCCTTGTATCCCTTCTTCAAGTACTCATTATATACCCATTTGCAAGGTGTTCTGTGAGTACGGATGAATAAATCATAATCCCATAGTGTCAGTCATGACAGCCATTGTCATAATTATGTACAATAATAATGACCTAAGAGAAAGACGGCTAATATAAAGACTACAGAAGCACAGGGGGCTGTGAAACATGCTCCCGAGGCCTGAGACTTCAATAGAACTCTATTTGTCTGATTTCCATGAGGATCCATTAACCACAAACTTCCTGGGAATTCTCTCCAAGATTAATTGGTCCCCAGGGCTAGATTAGAAATCAATAGACGTAATGTCTCCAAAATTCTCTTACAGGTTTTTAACAACCAAATCTCCCCTTTCTCTTTCTCACACCGCCTCACACATTCCCACGCATTTGATCTCAGCCCAGAGGCCACTGTCCTCGCTGTCTTCATTCTGTGCCTCACAGCGGGAAGACAGAGAACTTTTCAGAGCGGGCATCGAGCTGTCAGCCTGCTTCTGCCATCCCTCTGACCTGCTAATCCCCACCACCACACACTTACCACCGAATGCCAGGGCGGCAGAGAAAACACACACAGGAGGCTTCTCCAATTAAAAGCCAAACTCTTTAGCACACACACCATTTCCTGAGAACACAAAGGACACTGTGGGGCCACTGCCCAGAAAGGCTTCACAGCCAGGTTCCAGCAGGGGAAAGCGATGACTGAGAACAGTGACTCAAGCACAGTAGGGATGAGGTCCTCTTCAGACTCGCCCCATGCACCAAGGTCTGTGGACTCTGCACCTCCACCTGCAATGCACAGTGTGTGCACACAGCATCTCCGCCCATCTTATAGTTAAAAGAGCTGAAGCACAGAAAAACTGCAAGTGTCAAAAGTAGAAAGTCATTTCAAGTAGCAGAGATTTATCTTCAGAGTCCGTGTTGATAAGCCCTAGGCAGGACTCCTGGCCACTTTAGTGTGATGCTGTGTATTTACTGAGTGTGTGCAGCATGCTAGCAAATAGAAGAGCAAAATCTACCTATTAGTACTTCTTCAGTAATCATCCCTTGCTAGCTCTGGCTGAGGAATACTCTTTTATGGTGGCTCCTTAATGAAGGTAGTCCCCAATACTTTCCATTTTATTGCCAGTTGACAAACTTGTTTGTTCTAGGTATCCTTAAGATTTTTTGAAAGATAATTTCACAGCTCCTAATTTTGGCTTCTCTACTCAAAATTCGATTCACTACAGTGACCTCCCACAGTGCTGACAGAGTGTAAAGTGGTCCCTCACTTTGTTAGTTAGCTAGTTAGATAGATAGATAGATAGATAGATAGATAGATAGATAGATAGATAGATAGATAGATAGATAGATAGATAGATAGTTTGTTTTTGGAGTCAGGGTTTCTCTGTGTAACAACACTGGCTATCCTGGAACTTGCTCTGTAGACCAGGCTGGTCTCAACCTCACAGAGATCCACCTGCCTCTGCCTTCTGAGTGTTGGGATTAAAGGCCTGTGCCACCATCACCATCCACCCTGGCCCCCAGCAACATCAACACCTTAATTTTTTTTCTTTCTGAAGGGAAAATTTTGTAGGGCTTACAGGACATTTATTAAAGAAGGCATAAGTACACAGATGCACACATTCAAGAAGAGACCCGTAAGAAACGGTTGCATGTCGAGTATGACCTTGTTGTCCCCCCCCGCCCAATTAGCACAAAATTAGTTAGTATATTTTTAAGAAAACATAGCTTGATAAAAGCCAGTTTTTCAAGCATTTCAACTTTGCACAGTGATGGAGTTTGGGCCGTGGGGGAGTTCATTCTCTGTTAACAGAGACACATGATAAATCTGTTCCTAGCCTGGTGGACTGGGCGTTACACCCTGCTGCAGACACTCCAGATTTGGTAATGACCCCACCACAGATTTGCCTGTAAAATCTGTCAGGTAGCTGTCTTCCGGAAGTCAGCTTTTCTAGTAATACTATAATTGGTTAAGTATGTATTGTGGTGTGTTTAATAACTGAGTGCCTTGATTTTCAGAACAAGAGACCCCCACATGCTTGTTATTAACCTTCTCAATTGCATGTAATACATGCCAGGCTGCAAAAAGTCAATGAATATCCAAATGATTCTCCACCATATTGGAAATGCTATCTACTTTTTGATGAGATAACTAGGTAAAATTATACACACACACATGCATGCACACACATATGTATGTATGTATGTATGTATGTATGTATGTATGTATGTATGTATACCCTACATCAGGCAAGCATTTTGAAGTTTGGTGACAACTTAGGATGTGGTCTGCAGTGGACTTGCTTTCCTCACATAGGCAGAGGGGACTGTTGTGCTCCAAAGCAAAGTAGAAGTCCAACGAATTGTCTAAAAGGCAGCTAATCACAAATCAATTGCTGGTCAAATGGGGATAAATTAGTTACATGAGTGGTGAAAAGGCTTCAGAATCCACAAATAATCCAGGGAATAATTAACACATTCTATTATAATCACAAGGAAAGGTTGTACATTGCAAAAGCTGCCAACACAGAAAACGCCCTGGCCACCCTCTGTCTTCCTGTGTGATTTTCAAGTACGGCTGTGAGAGCATTCCTGGTCAGACACAGTTCCAGTCCATCTTCAGAGACACCATCCAGCAAACTTTCTGGGGAGTCAGAAGCAAAAGAGGTAGTTTCATTTGACCTTCTAAGGCAAATGAATACATGTGTACAGAAGTAGCAAGACAAAAAAATGAAAGAGACAAAAATACCAATTCCCTTGAGAGTGCATGTCTGGTGGGTTGGTCATGTAGCCTTCTCCTATAAGCCACAATGATAGCTAAGACTCAGATTTCTAGTTTCAGGGTTTTTCAAAAGTATTTAAATACTTCAATGAAGTAAAATGCGGGTTAAATCTTCTGAAATTAGTATGTTTACAGTCTTTTCTAAATACCTGGATGAGAGCAATGTAACATTTTAAAGCTGTTTCTTTTTAATGTCACTCCAAAACATTTCATTTAATGTCAATATAAGTAAATACCTACTGTCTGACCCTATCCCTACTTCATTGATTCGCACAAATATTTGAGTTATATGACTACAATAATGAAGACAACTAGCAAAACCTAGAATATTCAAGATTATAATTCTAAGTGGGTATTTTGGTACAGTGCAGAATACAAAACACCAGCCCTCCAAAATCTATAGGGTTCATATTCTACAAAGGTAATGAGAGGTGCTTAATAACTCACTAAATTCATTAAGTGAAAGCCAATTGAATAAAATGATCTGGGGTTGGAGAGACAGTTCAGTAGTTAAGAGCACTTGCTGTTCTTCCAGAGGACCCAAGTTCATTTCCCAGCAGCTCACAACTGCTTATAATTCCCATTCCCGAGGATTCAATTCCCTCTTCTGGCTTCCACAGGCACCTGCGCATGTGTACGCACATGCACACGCATGTGTACACACACTCATATTGAGGCAGAGGCAGGCAGATCTCTGTGAGTTCAAGACCAGCCTGGTCTACAAGTGCTAGTTCCAGGATAGGCTCCAAAATCACAGAGAAACCCTGTCTCGAAAAACCAAAAAAAAAAAAAAAAGTGAAACAATTTTTAATAAGTGTAAGTCTTGCAGGTAACAATGTGCTATGAGAACATATTCTTACATTACTATGCATTTTAAATTAGTTTATAAATCTTTCAGATGATTTTTAAAATAATAAAATATAGATAATTCAGATCCTTCTTTGGAGCTTAAAAAACCGTAATGGGGTTGGACAGATACACTGTTCTTCCAGAGGACCTAAGTTCTATTCCCAGCAGGTGGTTACAACTTTCTCCAGTTCCAAGGTATCTGATGCCCTCTTCTGGTCTCTGTCAGCACCTGCAGGCATGTGCACACCCCCCCCACCACACACACACACACACACACACACACACAATAATTCAATTCTTGGGAACACATTATCTGTTTCCATTTTCTTACTGATCACGTCTCAACTGTTTCAGAAGGGAACCGTTTTGTCCACAAGTATAAATTAAAAAATTTCAACTAAGCAAGTCATATCAAAAATGTCCTATTTAATTACATGCCTGGGGAGAGCTATTTCCAGGCTTGGCTCAGTAACTTCATTATGTGAACCTGCAGGCAGTGATGAGATTCCCCTGAGGTTTTCAAATACTTGAAAAAGACAGTGTTTTGAGTTTAAAAATTTTAATTTATTGTCTGTAAGCATATGCCATGTTCTCCTGTTTCTAATATTTTTATCTCCTTTATACTGCCAATTTTCAAAGTTCCTCTTTCCTTTTTTAGAAATGTCATCTTTGCCTTCTTGTTTACTAGATGAGGCATATTAAATATTTTCTTTTTATTCTTCTAGTGTTTACTTGAGGACAGAACTAGTATGCAGTCAGATTTATCTTCTTAGGGCACTTATGTTCACATTGCCAAACCCAGAACTTGTCAATAAAACCTTTTTGTTCTCTCATTTTTTTATTCTTCCCATCATTATGAGAAGAAATAAGTCCTACACTTGCATCAATTATGGGTTAATTAAAAAGTGCTCGTTTTTTATTCATCAAATGTAAGCGCGAATAAGTGATTGGTGTCTAGGTGTATTATATCTGTATGTCTCTACCTCAAAACTCGGCAATCTCTGTGTCACCCCTCCCATAAACCAAGCTTCAGTGGCATTAGTGAAACCTGCTCAAGATCACATGGTAGCTCTGTGTGTTAAGATTTGGATTCCATACAATAGAAAATAGAGAGCTAACCATCTTCATGAGTTCTTAACCCAGGAAATGAAGGCTCTCACAACAGAAGAGGAACATTGGGAGGGTAATGCATACGATAAAGGCACAGATGAGGATAAACAAGGAGTGTTGGTAGAAGCTGCTTGTTCATTCTCGGCTGCTCAGCCCTGAAATAATCATGCAGAAACTATTTTATTTACATCGCTGCTTGGCCCAATAGCTTAAAAGTATTTCTGGCTAACTCTTATATCTTAAACCATTTCTATTAATCTGTGTATCACCACGTGGCTGTGGTTTACCAGGTAAAGTTCTGTCTGGCGTCCGGCTCCAGCGGGACTATGTGGCTTCTCCTTGACTCTGCATTCTTTCTCCCAGCATTCAGTTTAGTTTTTAAACTAAAAACTAGAGCTAGTCCTTAGCTGACTGAATCAATGTCATGAAGTGGGAAAGACCGAAAAGAAGAAGACAGGAATTAAAGGGACACAAGAAAGGAAATCACAGTGAATATACATACACAGATTAATTAATATCAGCATATCAAACAAGCTCCTTGCAGTCAGTCCCTTCAGGATAAAAATGTAAAACTCAAAAGCAGTTGTAAATCATTCCAATTTCCTGAGTGCCTAAGAAGCTAAGAGTTTGGAGAAAAAGCCAATGAACTCTCTGGGGAAGAACAACCAACAAGTAAAAAGGGCTTGCCCTGGCCTCCGCACCTGAGAGCCCCTTCATCCTCAGAGCACACTATTCCATAGTTCTCATTGAGAAGTGGTCCACAGAGGTAAGGGAAGTGGTGGCCAGAGTACATGACCAGCTCTGTAGACTCACAACTCATGCTCAATGGCCCTCTGGTTTTTGTGGAGCATGTGTAGATCTCTTCCTCAGGTTCCTTGCTCTCACACTTAAGCCAGATGAGTAGCGAGAAAGGAGAGAGAGATTGGGATGTTACTTGGATTCACAATCCCAGGTGTCCAGATGAGAGCGCACACACAAGACCACTCACAGTGAGAGAGAGAGTTGTCATGGGACAAAAACAAGCAAGTCTTGGACTAATTCCTACCCCATTCATAGCCTTCGCTAGGACCACTAACGAGAATAATGTCAGAGGTAAGCCCAGGAAGAATTACCCAAGCAGATAGATAGGCAAGTGAAAAGCGCAAATGTTTCTTTCCCCAGTGTCTATCTTCTCAGCATCACCCCAAAGTCACAAAGCCTTGTTTTCTGATGTCATAGATCCAAACATTTCTAAGTCTTCAATCACCCGGGAGAGACAATGTGACCACAACTGCAGCCACGGCTCCCTCACCCTGAGTACTACTGTGGTGCGCTTCTAGGCATCCATCCCTAGGAGCTTTTTCGTTTTTAATCAAGATGTTGTTACCTAGGAGATTCTCCTTCTCCCTACGCTGATGATTTATCAGCTGTATAAACACATTCACATTTCTTTCCAACTCCCAGTGAAGCCTGAAATCCTTTAGAAATTCAAAGTCCTACTTTATTCTGATATAATGTCAGTGACAACCAGCAGTCAGTCCCTGGCTACAGATTATCTCATCACCGTGTACTCTTCCAGAGTGACACGGACAGGATCCCCATGGACTTCTGTATCTGCTGCTGCCATGGCCAAAGCAGAGCCCACCGCAGGCACACCGCTATCCTGATGCTGTTGGCAATTGCTGATGGGCCTGTCAGTCACCGTATTAGTGAGAGGCACCGCTCTCTCCCTGCTATGCTCTGTGCGCTGCTCTCCAGAGACGCCAATACCTCAATACAAGAAAACAAACCAAGCCAGCCTGCGCTTCTCCTGCCAGTTCCATAGCTCTCGAGTCACTGAGATAATTAGGCCCAAATCTCATAGTCAGTCTTACCTTTATTTATCCAATTACAGACTCGGAAAAGTAAGTGATTTTTAAAAATCTAGAGGGGCATTATACTCTAAGATTTATAATCTTCATGAGAATAGAAAACTTCCTACATGAAGGTAGGTATATGTGTGTGTGCATGTGTATATATGTGTGTATATGTGTGTATATGCATGTGTGTATGCTGTACATGTGTATATATGTGTGTGTATGTGCTTGTGTGTATGATGTACATGTGTATATATGTGTGTATGCATATCTGTATGTATGTATGTGTGAATTTATATGTATGTGTGTGCATGTGTATGCCAGAATACATGAACATATTTCAGAGAAGTAAAAAAAAATGCTACTAGAAAAGTAAGACAGGAGAAACTTTTGTGACTGAGTGTAACATACTTTGGCATGGATATAACCAAAATATATTGCACATATGTATGAAATTCTCGAAGTAACTAATTTTAAAAGAATGAATGTAAAAATAGAGCCAGTATTTAGAAGCTGGACTCACGGACATCTTGTTTTCTTCACCCTGTCATTGCTTTCATCATCTCTTCCTACCCATGAACCTGTGGGCTGTTCCCTTCTTAAAAGACATCTCTGCTATCTAATTCCCTAGCATCAAATTCTGAGGACGTATTTTCCCTGAGTCTTCCTGACGGTCAATTCCTTAAAGAATCTATTCTTCAAGGGCACTAGTCTTTGTCACAGTATGTTCTATAAAGCATCTACTTAAATGAGGGCATTCTCCACAGGACCTTACTGACCTTACTGCCACCAATTGCTTACCATTTGTAGTGTCATTGAACAGAAAGACCGGCCATCACCTGGAGGCCATGCTCCAGCCCGTTTCCTTGTGTGCCTTCATGGTTTTCCTGCCGTCCCTCACTTACATGGGAGGATAGTAGAGAGGCATTTCTTGATTTTTTCTGCTTCAGATAAAACTAGGTCCTAGGGCAGCAGAGGAGAGGGTGCCTGAACTGGCCTTGCCTCTCTATCACACTGATGATTATCTCGAATATCACCATAGAATCTTCATCTGGCAATGAATGGAGATAGAGACAGACACCCTCATCAGAGCAACGGACTGAGCTCCCAAGGTCAAGTTGAAGAGCAGAAGGAGGGAGAACATGAGCAAGGAAGTCAGGACGGTGAGGGGTGCGTTCACCCACTGATACAGCCTGCCTGATCTAATGGGAGCTCACCAAGGCCAGCTGGACTGGGACTGAATGAGCATGTGATCAAACCAGACTCTTTGATAATGACACCGGGTTTTGATTCTACTGCATGTACTGGCTTTTTGGGAGCCTAGTCTGTTTGGATACACACCTTCCTAGACCTGGATGGAGCAGGGAGGACCTTGGACTTCCCACAGGGCAGGGTACCCTGACTTAGGACTGGAGAGGGAGGGGGAGGAGAGGGAGGGGGAGGGAAATGGGAGGATGGGAGGAGGTGGAAATTTTTAATAAATAAATAAATTTTTAAAAAACTAAGTTTCGTCAATGGACAGTGTTTGATTTGTTTCTGAAGTTCTGTTTGTCCTGCTTAAATTCCTCAGAATTATTTGTAAGCATTTTGCTTGCATTTTTCTTCATTATATTAAATGTCTGCTTTAAATGAATAGTAAAGAGGGTTTGGGTTTTTCTCTTGTAAATATGAAAATAATAAAAATGAACGTGAGCATTTATCTAACTTCATTTATCTAACTTCATTACCTATGACAGCCAAGTATATTGAAAAGTATATTTATATTTATTATTGTCATAGAATGCCTAAATGGAAACAAACTATAGTTAAAATATTTATATTTGATTTGTAGTTTTTTTAAATAGGCTTTTAGTACAAGTGACTAAAGATAATCATTTTTCAAATCAGTGACTACAGGTAATGGGAATCACAACTGGTCAAACCACTGAGAAGGAATGATTGACTGCTGAATTTCCAGCTATAAACAGGACATCTATACCATCCCTTGTAAGACTCAGGGGGCATCATGGAAGAAAGAGTAGAAAGAATGTAAGAGCTGAAGGGTGTGGGATGGGAAGAAGTATAGAAAATTCTCTACCCATTTACTTTCCCTACATTCAGCTTGATAATTATCAAAAAAGAGGATAAATCAAATTGTTCATCACAATGACACTAACAATAATTTAGATATTAGAAACCAATTTCCTGATGATTGACCAGTAGCCAGGCAGGAAGTATAGGCAGAGAAACCAGACTAAAGGAATTCTAGGAAGAGAAAAAGCAGAGAGTCAGTCACCAGCCAAACTCAGAGGAAGTAAGATGAGAATACCTCACTCATAAAAGGTACCAAGCCACGCAGCTAAACGTAGACAAGAATTGTGTGTTAATTTAAGTTGTAAGAGCTAGTTAATAATATTCCTGAACTAATAGTCCAAACAGTTTCTAATTTTTTTAAAAAAAGAAACCAATTTCTCTAAAATTAGAATTATCTACTTTTAAGATTATGATTAGGCAATTAAACTGTCCAAAATAAAACCTAAAAATTAGAAGATGATGAATTATTTCAAACAACATATTTTAGAGCACAAATAGTTAAAGACAGAGAGGAGAATATATAGTCAATATGGATAAATAGGGTAATTGTTCAGTCAGTTAACTTGCCTGCTGCCCTTAATTGCTATGTTTGCATCTTTGGGCCATGCTGTGTTCATGATTATTTTAAGTTTAGTAATACTCTTATTATATTACATGTAAATGTTATATCAGATACGAGGAACAGAATAAAAGAGAAGCCTGGATCATAATGGCTGGTAAATTTGATATGATCCACGATTTCTTCCTCAATGGCTTTGCCGTTTCTCCTGAAACCCTCTTTCCTTCTTCCCTAGCTCCTTCTTTATCAGACCCTGGGCATAAGTCCTCCTCGTGCCATGGAACTTAAAACAGCATTTTGCCTCCATGTGTGTAAATATTATGCTTGGCCCACAAGGAGACTTATAAAAAGGAAAGTCACACCCATGAACTGCGTGGTATGGAGAGTTAGAGCACTGTAGACCGGAGTCAAACCATGTTGGGATAGTTTTAGACCCTTTGAGAGATAATCATTGTCCACCCGTGTCTGGTCTATAAAGTCATTGTAAGTCAAAACCCCTTAAAATTCATTCGTAGCAGAACATTGCCTTCCACCCATCCAAGGCTTCAAATACCCTTAGGATTTGCAGAGCTTCCTCTGTTTTGCTGTAACCCACCTACCTATGGTCTCCAGTGTATTTGGTAAACACCTTGATGCATTACTTTCTTTGTTGTGTCGCTATTAAAACTTCATGTAACTTCAACAGTGGAACTTGTCTTTCGGGTCTATAGGAATCTGGTCTTGATCACCCATTTGTTTCAAAAACAAACTCTTTTACTCCTTTTGAGGCAAGACCTGTGTTGATGACATCCCTTACTTCATCTTAAAAATGAGGTTGTATTTGATGTTTGCTTAAAACTTATATTACTCATTTTTAACATGATAAGGCCATCATGCTGCATATGACACCCTATCATGTACATATGAACTCTTACATCATCATACATATTTATGAGCTTGCCACACACATTGTTGACTTTAGCTGTGGCTTATGATTACTGTAACAATTTTAACTAATGTTTCTTATCTCATCTTCTGAATGGTTTCCTGAACAAAATAAATGGATACTATATATCAATTTGAGCCATTTTTATAATATTGAAGATGGTGATATTAAACTTGAGCAAAGATGGTCTAAACTCAGCCTAAGAAAATTATCAGTATTATCCTTCCACTCTGAGTGAGAGACAAACACCTCTAAAATAAGGAATTTTGTCCCCAGTCAGAAATAAAGAAGCCAAGGCTTTGTTACCATTGTAAAAATGTGAAGAAATGAAGTATTTTTTCAATTTGGCACTGGAGTTTAAAACCCAGGCCTTGTGCACGCCAGACAAACACTCTAATACTGAGCTACATCCCTGCCCCCGTGAAATGCATGTTCGGAATGTATTTGGGGGGGGGAGCTTCATCCCTGCCCCCGTGAAATGCATGTTTGGAATGTATTTGGGGGGTTGCACTATTACTAAATAGTCTAACTTTCTACAAAACTAGTTTATCCAAATTCTTTATACATTATAGGCTGAGTACAAACATCCATCCTATGAATGACAGGAATATCTGTAGTGAGATGCTGCCTTCGTGAAAAAATGTGGGGTCAAATTTCCAAATGACACCTGGACTTCTCAGAGATGTCACCTTCTGACATCATCCGCCTCCCCCAATCCAGCTGATAGTAACGGCCACATCCCGTGGAACTCTAGACCTGATCACTGTCTGCTTTCCCCAGTGAGGAAACTTGATTCAGTGAGACAACCTTGAGAAGGTGCTGGCATATTCCCTTTTCCTGTCTCACTTCCTTGCCACAGCCATGTGAGCATGTTGCAGTTCGACAACAGGAAGGTGGCGAGATGCACAAGGAGCAGTCACGTCAGGCGGCAATGCCCTGGAGCAGATCAAAGTAGCAGTTAGCTTCAGCCCTTTGTACACACTTACCTGGAACCAGCAAACCCTGTCCACACCACCCAAGCACATTACTCAGCCTACCTATGACCTGGAAAGACGATTCAAGTGCTTATTGTTTTAGCCACTAAAGATTTGAAGCTAAAATACACTTTCTAGCTGGAACACTCCCCAAAATGGTCGAGTTGGGAGTCTAGCCTAATGGATGTTAGGCATAGGTTTCTCTTTTCCAATCTCTATTTTTGATTCTTGGATAAATACTCCATCGATTTCTTTGCCTCGTAATCACAGTCCTCTGTATGACAACTTCTTCTTCTTCTTCTTCTTCTTCTTCTTCTTCTTCTTCTTCTTCTTCTTCTTCTTCTTCTTCTTCTTCTTCTTCTTCTTCTTCCTCCTCCTCCTCCTCCTCCTCCTCCTCCTCCTCCTCCTCCTCCTTCTCTTCCTCCTCCTCTTCTTCTTTTCTCCTCTTCGTCCTCGTCCTCGTCCTCGTCCTCGTCCTCGTCCTCGTCCTCGTCCTCGTCCTCCTCCTCCTCCTCCTCCTCCTCCTCCTCCTCCTCCTCCTCCTCCTTCTTCTTCTTCTTCTTCTTCTTCTTCTTCTTCTTCTTCTTCTTCTTCTTCTTCATTTTTTCTTCTTCTTTCTCTCCCTCCTCTTCCACATCACTTCCTCTTCCTTATTTCTTCCTCCTTCCTTTCCTTCCTCACCCTCTTGTGTGTGTGTGTATGTGTGTTTTTACACACACACTTTCTCTTTTAGGTCTCATGGTATAATCCAAATGAGTCTTGAGCTCACTTTGTAGCACAAATTGGCCTCAAATGGATGATCCTCCTGCCTCAGTCTCTGAGTGTTAAGATTATAGGTGTGCCTTTTTACCTGGTTTATCTTTGCTTTCTTGATAGATGTTGCAGCACGTTATAATCAAACTCAAATGATTACTAGAAGTTTGCTTATATTTCCTTGATAAGAGAAGCTTAATTTTTAATGCTTAACGTAAGTACGTTTTAGTTCTGGGATAGGACTCAGAGGTGGAAGAGAATATTGAGGGTTTTTCTTGTTGTAATTTGGTTGGGTTTTTTGTTTGTTTGTCTGTTTAGAGTGACCAGAATCTTTTAATATACCAAGATAGTATGAAAAAACAAGATGTTAGAACAGGTTGAATGTTTCTTTCATTGAATGAAAGTACTCTTTGAGGGCATGTGTGATACAATTTCTCCAGGTCTTACCAGTTCAAGACCATGTTCATTCTAATGACTCACCCTATTTAAAAAAAAAAACCCTCATTTCTCTTCATATGTTTGCCTGTTTATATTAGAGACTCCCTTGCATGCACCATAACTATGTTGTTACAACATCACTGCAGAGAATCTGACTCTCTTTTCCTTGTCTGATGCACTCAATGGGGCCCACTGCAGATGAAGCAGCTTGAGACTGCTTCAACTTTGAAACTGTAAATTCTAATGTCTATACTAGTACTGATAACTCCATTGTCTCTGGTTTTACCTACCTCCATGTGCCACACCTGAGCAGAAGAGGGAGGAGTACTCTTTCCTTATTATGAGTCTCACATCTAGATGCATCCATACTGCCAAAGAAAAACTTGAATCAGTCACATCATCCCCAAAGCTAAAGTTACAACAGACACCTTATTGTTCTCTTCTTCTTCTCATCCCCTTTTTAATTTTCCTTTGGCAATCAACCTCCTCCCATAATAATCAGGTCATACAAATAGAACTCCAAGACAATTGTTTGCACTAATCTTAGTGGTAGGTTCAATTTAGGATCAAAGCGAGATAGGAATTCCCCTCCCCCTCCACTGCCTTACGAGGGCTTTACCATGAAGCATCTGTAGACCTCGTGTAGATGCTACGCTTTCATCTGTGTTCTCTCACCAAATGATCAGATCATCATAGACATGGATAGGTCTGAGCCCTTTCCAATATCTCATTAATCCCTTTAGTCATCATTCCTCTGGGCTTCAGCTATGAAGGGAAAACTCAAATGACCTCCCACATATCCACTCTCCTGCAAACCAACCATGCCTACCTGGCATAAGAAGTATGTGATAGCTATTTGATGAATGAAGGAATGTGGAAACAACCTCCCTCACTGACTCACAACTTCAGACTCAAGGATTATTAAAGCAGCAAAAGTGGGAAAGGAAAAAGGCTCAAAATAGGGAGTAGTGACTGGTTCAGGCTGCATGGTGCCCAGAAAATTCGCCAAGACAGGAAAGAATATAATTGATATTAAAGCAGGACCAAATTCCATTCCTTTTTTGTTTTCTATTCCACACCTCAAACTCTGTATTTCCCACTACATAAGCAGTAAGTGTGTATGTGTGTGTGTGTGTGTGTGCGAGAGACAGAGAGAGAGAGAGAGAGAGAGAGAGAGAGAGAGAGAGAGAGAGATCTAGCAAGTATTAAAATCACAGCCATATTTGCTCTGTTCTATCTCTGGATTTTAGCCTATTCGATCTTGTGTACTCTGTATTCCCAACATAATCTATTCCACCAAAGAAAGTATGAGCACATTCCTTTTAATAGCTGGTGGTTATACACATAGCATTAGTAAATGCGCCATAAAGTAAAATGACTTATTACAGCTCTGCATGATAGTAAAATACTTAACATTTTGTTAAAATATTAGCTGAGATCTTACTAGAGGAAAAAAATCAACTGGGTTTGGGACTTGGTAGCAAAGTCTTCCAATATTTGAGCCAGTGGGGAACATCTTTCTGCTTCCTCCAAGGCAGCCCAGCTCAGCCAAAGCCAGATTTACAGAAGAAAGCCCTATGGCTTCTATCCAAGAACACTTGAAACTCAAATCATGTTGAATATTTTTATAAAGTCATAGAGCATAGCCCAAAGATTTTAAATTGAAACCTTAGCTCAAGACTACCTATTCCTGGTTTGGATTTGCAGAGTTTTATGTTTCTGGATTGAAAGCAATGAAATATTTGTTTTCACTGTGCAAGTTAAGAACATGTCATTCCTTGTGAAACAACTTTTAAATTGTCTTTTAGAGGTAAGCATAGTGGTACATGCCTTTATCTGCAAATACTCAGGAGGCTGAGGCAGGAGAACTACAAGTCTGAAGACATCCTGGGTCATATAGCATGTCCCTGTCTCAAAAGCAAGTGGATGGATGGATGGATGGATGGATGGATGGATGGATGGGTGGGTGGGTGGATGGATGGATGGATGGATGGATGGATGGGGAGATGAATACATGAATAATCTTTTTATCTCCACAGTTACTAGAAGACCAAAGGTCCTGACTGCAAGCATATGATTCCTCAAGGTCACTTCTAAAGAGTTTAAGAAACTAGTTTCTGAGGTCTTCTGCATAGCATGGTGTCTATATGCAAACACAAGAAAGAAAGAAAGAAAGAAAGAAAGAAAGAAAGAAAGAAAGAAAGAAAGAAAGAAAGAAAGGAAGGAAGGAAGGAAGGAAGGAAGGAAGGAAGGAAGGAAGGAAGGAAGGAAGGAAGGAAAGTTAGTTTGTGACTGCTTTCTTCTTTCTAAAAGTATTGTGTCTGCTCCTAGGTTCTTTGTACAGTGTCTAATGCCCACATATAATAACAAATCACACTCATGTTTTAGAATCTCTTCACCAATCAAGGTATTCATATCTTCATGTTGGTTTCTATCTTAGCTATGTTACAGAGGGAGAAAACTTTTTCTGTCTCCCACTCCTGACTCATTCCATCTTTTACTCCCCAACATCTGAAAAAATAAAATGAAAAAAAAAATGGGTATTAAAAGATGGAAAGAGGGGCTTGGAGAGAGGACTCGGTGCTTAAGAGCATCCTCTGCTCTTCCAGAGGACTTGGCTTCCATTCCCAGCACCAGCATCAGGAAGCTCACAACGACCTGTAACACCAGTTCCCAAGGCTCTGACACCTACCCTCTTCTGGCCTCTGTGGGTGCTGCATATGGTGCACACAAACACATGCGGGTGAACATACACACATAAACATAGATAAAAAGGCAAATAAATACACCTTAAAAACTGGAAGGAGAAACGGTTTCAGCTAGCTTGAAAATTAACAATGTTTTTAAAAATATTTTTTTAGTCCCATTGCCTCCATTTATATTGAGAACTTTAGGCTCCAAATGATTGAGTAGCTCAATCAGATCCTAGCTAAAGAGTGAAACCATGCCACTGGCTATCGTCCTTAGATGGCCTGCGTCTGTGTATTTCGAAACTATCTTCAGTTATTTAACCTGATGACATCAGCACGCACTGTTTAGAGAATCTCCTGTAGAAACTAAATAAAGATGAAATAGTCCCTGACTGTCTCTTTGATTCTTGTTCCTACCCTGAAAATCCGAATGATATATTCTCAGCCAAACTAAAAAGAAGCCAAAAAAGACTTAACTAATATTCAGATAGTAATTTATATCTCCAACATTTATCAAAGCCTTTCTATGAATTTTCCATGCCAAATAGTTTACATTTAATATTCATGGATTTTCATGTCATTCCTAAGAAATAAACACATCATCAACTTGTCTTAGGCCATTCAGGTTGCTGCAAGAAAACACGATAAACTGGCTGTGTATAAAAACAGACTAAGACACTAATGAGGCATTCATCTGCCTTAAGGAAAAGAAAAACTCATTCTATTTAAAATTGGAAGGATCACATCAAGTTATAAACAAAAATATCAAGCTAAAAATAAACCCTATGGCAGATAATCCTTAGCTCCCTGGGGATCTTCTCTTTTTGTTTAGAAGCCTAAAACATTTGCCTGTTCTTGAAATTTTAGTAGTCATAGCAGAGTATATCTTACTATGCCTACAGAAAGTCAACGCACAAGTCAATAAGACAAGCATTTTCTGTGTCACTGTATATTAAAATGGCTTATGTCTACGAAAATTTCAAAAACATATGCATGATAAACATATACATATATATGTTAACCTGCCACAGTGTGTTGATCTTACTTGGATCCCAACTCCAAACTGAGTAAAAGCTTTATGATATTAATACTGTTAATTTAATTTTTGTTTTTCCTCCAATCTTTATTTATTGTGTTTTATTTATGTGTCTTGTAAAAATATATATGGATTCATATACATTTCTTGTATTTGTACCCCAGATAGCAAGCATAAAGTTGGTTATTTGTCTGATTAATTTGAGGAATAGCAGACCAAGAAAATACAAGAAAGAAAAAATTCAATAGCAATAACCTAAAATATGTACTTAGAGTAATAGGTGGTATGTAATAATTACTAAATAATTAAGTTACGACTAGATTGCAAATATACCATGTACCATGTGTCATGTATATGCATACACGTATGTATATGTACCACACCACATTGGAGACTCAAAGAAGCCCTCTGGAATAGGTACCAGTATTGTTTTCACTTTATGCAGGAGAGATGGGGACGAATCTGCATTATGAAACTAACCTGGATGGACGAGCTGACGGTGAAATCCAGGTTGCAGGTCAGGACAGTTGTCTTTATGGTCCATGTACTTGAATTCTCATATTGACTGTCATAATAAATCTTACTCTTCCAATAAAAACAAGTAAATCATACAAATCATCATTTTTATTTTATACTTTCTATAGGGCAGCATTTGTTAATTGTAACTAATTATAACTAACTTAGGTTCAGTTCTGATCATCTCTCCCTTATGCCCTGGCCTAAGCCTATCTATAGCTCCCTCTTCAATCCTACATCAAACGAGTTAAAAGCCAAAGGAATTTCAATGCAATTGTTTTATTTTAATTTGTATTATTTTAAATGATGTGTATGCGTATGTATCTACATCTGGGCATGTACTCACGGGTACAGGTACCCTAGGAGGTCAGAGACCTCAGGTACCCCTTAAGGCTAGCATAAAGCAGTTGTGAGCTACCGCACATGGGTTCTGGGAACTGAGTTTGGGTTCTCTGAGTCATTTCTCAGCCCCGGAAACTTGTAATGAGTTAATGAAAGAGGAGGTGGATAGATTGTAAGAGCCAGGGGATCAGGGAGTTTGTTGTAAGATTGTGTCTCCTAGCAACATCAGAAACTATACCCATAAAGTCTTACTAACATGAATGCCCAAACATGAACTGAACAAGAACAACACCAATAAACATGCCTTAGTGGATGGGGGAAAGCCCAGCAGGCCTCAACCCCATGCAAAGAACTACAGGTAAGTACATAGAGCAGGGACTGGGAGAGATGATCCTACCCAGGGAAAAGCACAACCACTAGGTGTCCAGTGCCAAAAGGTCAGCCCTGAAAACACATACAAGTAACATTTTATGGATGCAACACATAATATTTAGGCATATATGTGTGTATACAAATTCATACATGCAATAAAAAGAGGCCATGGATTTGAAGGAGAGTGGGGAGGGGTATATAGGAGGGTTTGGAGGGAACAAAGGGAAGGACAAAATGTAGTGATTATATTACAATCTTAAAAATAAACACAAAAAATAGTGAATGTCCAAGTCAGATTAATTATTCCAATAATTGCAGATTGAATGCACCGTTGGCAGAAGACTATATGCAAGTAGGCTCATCAGTTAAAGAAGAGGTTTTTCTCGATGACTACTTTTGTTGTGGAACTGTTGCTGATAGGCACTGGTTGGAGTCTGCGAAAAGCGTAAGGCTGGCTAAGAAGGAAATATGAAATTGGATGCCTGCCTCCAATCATCTTTAGCATCCAAAAGTACGCTGTGTCTGGCCATGCCTGGCTTTGTTTACACCATGGCTATGGCCAGGAAAATAGGATTTCCGTTTGTTTTATAAAATATGTTGTTTCGCAGTTTCTAAACTATGAGTGTTGCAACTTGCAAATTCATATTTTGAAATCCTAACCCCCTAGCTTACAGTATGAGGAAGCGGAGCCTTTGAAGGTAATTGGGTGATTAAGGCAAGTCCTCGTGAGTGGGAGTCATAGCCTTATTAAAAACAAAAAAACCTCCCTTCAGGTGAGATGGTGCCCTCTATCAATCAGGAAACGGTTATTCTTGTTACTGACCTCATTTGAATTTAATTTGCCAGTGCCTGAAACAAAACCAACTGTTAATGGAAACAAGGACCTGCGCAGTTAAAGGTCCATCCTCCCAGAAGGTGGCGCTATAACGCTTGTAGCCGTGGACAAACAGACTCCCAACACAGTTAAGTGTGAAGCTTGGACTACTGATGACTTGGCCTGCATTTTGGTTTATACATTGGTTCTCTCATTATGCAACAAAATATTTAGACTTATTTTTAAAAAAACAAAAACGGTTCAAAAACCTAGAGGCATGCCTAGGAAATGGTTTTATATATATGTACTACAGTGACTTTTTCTCCAGAGCTGGCAGCCACTGACTAGGAAGTGAGCTTACTAAGGGGAACTAACGCGGCAAAACCGAAGCCTTAATAAGGAGCTCTTGGGAGAGTCCGCATTTGATGCACTGACAAAGCCAGTGAAGTGCAGCAGATATGTATCAAATGCCATATTCCTCGGGGATAATTTTTGGAAACGTCATGAAATGTTTAGCTCATGGTTAAAATGTGCCATTTAAAGGTGACCATGCATTGTGTATAATTTGTCTGTAGTGTAGCCTTGCCTCTCCTCCGTCTCTCCCAATAAACTGAAGTGTACGTGTGAAAGCAGCAAGTGATTGTTGGAACCCCTTTTTGACGGTCTAATAGAAAATACTTTTGATTTTCTTCCAATTGTTAAAAAGGTAGATCCTGTCCAGAGAGGAGAGATTCTACCAGAAGTGTGGAGGAGACCCATAGTGGCCTCAGTTTCTCTTTCTATCTATAGGCTAGCACAGTTTAGTCAGAAGAGCTAGAAATACCGTAATCTGAACTGTGCCATGGTTTTCAGTCAGGTCAGGGATACAGTTAAGTCATTGGCAGTGAGGTTCCTACGGCAACAGTGGCTTTGCCTGGTTCTGGAGTGTACTCAATCCTTCATTATCCCCATCTTCACTTGCAGGATCCCACAGCAGTTGCTGAGATGATTTCTGTCCTCAGGCTGTGAACCAGATGCCACAGCTCCTCCCTGTTCCTCTGACCTTTTGTCTTCTGCTTTACCCGTTTAGCATACCCTGTACCAAGAACCCCTCACATCGTTTTTTGGGAACCCCATTATTCTTTCCCCCATCCCTTGTATCACCTAATGATTTTTATTGTTGTTGATTTGACAAGAAACAGTGGCAAAGATGACATAAAACTCCCATTTCACTTGCTACAGATCTTCACTAACACAGCAATAACTCATCAACTCAAAGAATATATATGATTTAGTCCATCAAAAAACACTAAAATTTTATTTCTCGCTTTAAAATGGCATATAATGTTTTTCTCAAATATGACAAATATCCCAAAATTTTACATAAACTTTCTAATAAGTTATGAAGAAATAAAAATATTGATAAATGAATTTTTATAAGTCATACTAGAGGAAGATTAAGACACCATTCTATTATTAAATATTATCATCTGTCTTTAAGCTACACTTGCAATTGATGAACAACCATGGCTTAGGCATGACTAAAGGTTAGCATTTCATTTCATTATGCTAATGAGTAAGACAAAACAGAATGAAGGGCATTTGTTCAAACTTTGCTTGCTTGGCAATTACAAAAAAAATTGGTTTAATATAGAATAAATAGGTTTCAACTTTCAATACTATTGCATACTGTAATGGCTATAAATATCTTTTCAAAGTGTAAACTCTACTATTCACATTTTCTCTGATGCTTTTTGAGGTCTAAAAATAGAGAAACGATGAATTCAGTAATTCAGAATGAGTCAGCTACAACATACCCCTTTGATTATCACTGAAATAAATAAGGATATTGATGGAGGAAAAAATTATTTATTTACTTTTTTATTCTTTGAATATTTTATATGTATATACAATGTATCTTGCACATACCGACCACCACCACTCTCCAACTCCCCACAGTACCTTCTGATCCACCGTCTCAAATTCATATTCATATATATATCAGTAAGTCCACTGTGTGCCTGGATATAGGGTCGTCTGCTCAAGCATGGGAAACCTACCAATGCCTTCACCAAAGAAAAGTAATTCTTCCTCTTTCAGCAGCTATCAACTTCTAATAGTAGACAGCCCACTGGCGTAATAGTGGCAAGATTGTTTAAAGAAGTAACCAACTACTCTCTTGACTGACTTTGAGGTCTGTTTCACAAGAGGGAATTCATGTTTAGTATTGTAAATCCGGTCAAAAATCACAGCTAAGGAAGTCATGGGCCCTAGAGGAGAACCTTTCTATGATGATATAATTTTACTATGTTACCAAACTGCCTTCTAAATATTTAAGCTTATATTATCCATAGATCTGTGCTGCTTTCAGCCTTGGTTAGAGAAACTTCTTATTATAGATAGTAGTAGTTAGGGCAGACTCATAAGCGTTCAAAGTACTGAGATAAAGAACTGTAAATGCTTAGCTATAAATGAGCAAAACATCTATATCAATACCCCCCCCCCATACACACACACACAAGGATCTGGGAACATCACCTTAGAGGGTGTCTTAGTTAGGGCTTCTATTGTTATGAAGTGACACCGTGACAACTCATATAGGAAAATATTTCATAGGAGCTGACTTGCAGTTTCAAAGGTTTAGTCCATTCTCATCATGGTGGGAACCTTGGCAGCATGCAGGCAGACCTGGTGCTGGAGAGGAAACTGAGAGATCTACATCTATATCCACAGGCAGCAGGAAGAGAGAAGCACACTGGGCCTGGCTTGAGTATCCCTTATTAGAGATAAATAAAACAATAAATAAATCTTGTGGTTCACAGAAACTTAAGCAAGAAACTGTACTACCCAATGGAAAGTCTTATAATCCTTGTGTATAAAAAACGTTAAATTGCTCTAAAGAATCAAGTCTACGGAAAGATACCCTATGGGGTGAGGTTCACTGATGCAGTTGAAGATAATAATAAAAAAAAAGCCAAGAAAACACGGAAGAACATGTGAGTGGTGGGCAAGAAGGCTGGGCACAGGAGCATAGTGTGAAGAGATGTAAGAACAGTCTTGTGTGCATGCCAATGAACCACGGACAAAGAGTGAGGGAAGACGGCATGAACTTTAGACATGGTTCTCTAGAATTTGTGTTTATACTGAAGACAGAATAAATTAGAAAAAAATGTATTTGGGTAATTTAAATTACTTTCAAAAAGCGGGGGAAATTCAGGCTTAATACTATCATGAGGGAAAAAACTATAAAAAATATAATAGACTTACAAGGATAAAAAGAGAAAGGGTAAGGCCACATGAAGATGAAGATTCTTGGCCATCTGCAATATATATGTGTGTGTGTGTGTGTGTGTGTGTGTGTGTGTGTGTGTGTGTAACTAATTAAACACAGAGCCCCAGCAGGCACTGTTACAGATAAATGCTGCTTTTGATTACAAATGAGAAATAAATCTAAGCAGTAAGAGAATTCTACTTATTAGAAGTAAAACTAGAAACTAGAAACATGTTTCCTCAGTTCGTCTTCTACATCTCAAAGACCTTCCTAGTTTAGTATCTTGTTTTTTCTAAACAGGTACTTATTTATGCCTTACCCAGAAAGTAAGAGTAAAATTAGTTTAAAAAAAATTTCAAAGAAAATAATATTAAATTCAAGGACAAAGAAGAAAGGGAGGGGGGGAGAAAAGGAGAAAGAAGATGCCAGACATAAAATGAGAATTCTTACATAAGAACTTTACAAGGCCTGCTTGCTCCATGACAATGTCAAAACCCAAAGGAAACTCAGGGTTTGGTAGTTGTCTGTGACCTGTTTGTGAGTCTTCATCCTCAAGCAGAGGGCAAGTCTGAGTCTTGGGAAGACCGTGGGAGCATCTGATCCAAATGCTGATTCACCAAAGGGTCCTAGTTGTCTGCTAACTGTTCACAGATCAAAGCCTTGTGAATGGTCCCTTGCCTTTAACATTTGCCAGGGAGGCCAGGCTCATTTAAACACTCAGGACAGAAAACTTTCTGAAAGAAGCCACTCATTTCCCCAGTCTTGATTAGATACTTATTAACCACTTCAGTTAGTAATCTTCAACTGGTTTCTGCTGAACAGAATCTTTGGAAGTAAGCATTTTGTTCAAACATGTCAATAGAATAATTAATGTCGATCTGACACATGTTCTCTCTCTCTCTCTCTCTCTCTCTCTCTCTCTCTCTCTCTCTCTCTCTCTCTCTCTCTCTTTTACAGCTTCTTCTAATTACCAAATACTTTCTTCCTGTAACTGTCCTACATGGAAGTCCAGAAACTTGAAAATCTTTAATATAATTTAAAAAGTAGGAGAATCATACAAAACTGCCTTGTCAATGGCAGACAATGAGCGAGCGGTGCCTTTGTGTTCAGTGTGTCCATGAGATGAGCGAGCGGTGTCTTTGTGTTCAGTGTGTCCATGAGAAGTTAAAAAGGTCTGAGATGTAGTAGTCACACTTTTCCACATGGGAAACCATGAAGCCAAACAGTTAAAACGAAGGACCAAGGCAGCTCGTAAAGTCAAGATAAGAACTAAAATGCCAATCAAGATGGCTTTTAGCTTGCCTGGCTCTCAGAGCTTGAGAAGGCATTATCATTACATGAAATATGGATGAGGCGTCTTTGGGGAATACAATATACAACAAGGTTTTTATTCCAGATTTCCCAGCGATATTTTCAAATGTAATGTTTACTTTTCCTGTGTTATCCCAACCATTGTTATCTCAGCTTTGTGTACTGTGGTGTTTATAAATTTTAATAGGATTGAAAAGAACTAAATCTACAGCTAGTGGTTTTTTTCTTCATTTGCTGAAGGTAGAGAATACATAAACATCTGAAGCCTCCCCATCCATTGAATCACTTCCAAAGAAAAGACTAAGGAAAGAAAAGGCAACCTGACCAATGAGTAAGGTTCTCAAGGTCATGTGAGAGTTGGGAGTCAGACAATGGCACCTGAGGAAGGTTTTTGAGCCTATTGGGAAAAATTAGGGAGCACCAGACTTAACCTTATAACCCAGGTGGCTCCAGAAAGGAAGGGTAAATGTTCAGAATCCAAAGGACCAGAAATCCAAACTAGATAAGAAGCAAAAAGAAAAGTAAAGCATTTTGACTACTAAATGTTGGAAGAAACGTGCTCATTTTGGCTTGGATGGCAAGACTGGAGTCATTGCATTAGTAGAAGGAAGACAGACCCAAGAAGTCTCATTTCTAAAACTCCTGAAAGTTTTGTTACATGTCCATATTCTTTGCTCCACAGTCAGCTTCCCTAGACACTTGGAGTCTGTGGTTCTGGGTTCAGGTGTGGCGAGTGATCTAACAGCTACTCAGTGGAGAACACTTTGGGCACCTCATAGCCTCCTGATAGTCCAGCTTCTCACTTGCATCCCAGTGCCCTTTTTCATCCTCCACCATTCTCTGCTTTTGTTTGGATTCTGGTGAAAAGAAGACTCAAATGAAAGCGATACATCCTTCATATGGTGGCATGCTTTCAAACAGTCTGCAGGCTCTAAGCCAGGGAAAGAGAGAATGAGAAATCCAAAGAATAGAATAAAGCTGAGACTCGGCAGCCATCAAGTAATGGAGTCTGAGATGATTCCCTGAGCACTATAAGTAGTTACTCAGCTTTTACGTGGTCTCACAGGACTCTAGGTTTATTGATGCTCTGGCATCTTAAGACTAACATCGCTAAGATGGCTGAATGAATGACACATTTATTATCAAGGCTAATGATCCTTGAACCAGTTATGAATCTCAAATCTCCCTTTGACAATAACGCAAAAGCATCTGGTCAATAATTGTCCACCACATGTGTTCTTCTGCACACAATCTCCATCAAGGTCAAGGTTCACTGCTTATAAAGTGCTATAAACAATATCAGCACAAATAAAGATTAAATAACCGTGGAGTCAAGGAATAATAACTCAATTGAAACCAAAGTGGTAAACCGTTCTCATCATAGAGATAAAGCCGCAGAATGATCCTTCAGTTGCACTCAAGCTTCCAGGAGAAAGCGGACGTCACAGGGAAGCCTCTTGGCTCTCAGAGTCATGGCTTAAATTGGCCATCTAGTCCTACATTATGTGGGATGATATGGATTCCACAAAATTAATGAGGGGACTCATTGCTAGGTGGCAATTAGAATAGGCAGACCATCAGCTAGGTCAAGACCACTTTGTCCCCAGAAAAGGATTCTAGTAAGATTTTAAAGAAATTCCATATTGAATAGCTTCATCTCAAGCTGAAAGTGGGCTCTTCCAGAATTCCCCATTTGCCTTATTGACATAATGGTGAAAGGAAGGAGGGAGGGAGAGAAAAGGGGAGGGAATGAAGAAAGAAAGAAAGAAAGAAAGAAAGAAAGAAAGAAAGAAAGAAAGGAAGGAAGGAAGGAAGGAAGGAAGGAAGGAAGGAAGAAAGAAAGAAAGAAAGAAAGAAAGAAAGAAAGAAAGAAAGAAAGAAAGAAAAAACAAAACAGAAAGGAAAGAAGGAAGGAAGGAAGGAAACATACACCTTCCATTCACCTCTGCCTGGGAGTTTGAAGTGCCCTAGCACCTAGATGGAAAGCCAGGTGGCCAGGTTAGTTCCCTAGACACAGACATCACACTATGACCTGGAGAGATGGCTTAGTGGTTAAGAATGCTTGCTCCTCTTGTTGGATTTCAATTTCCTGTACTCACATTGGGCACTTAACAATCTTCTGTAACTCCAGTTGTGGGAGATCCAATACCCTTTTTTGGTCTCTAGCTATACCTACACACACATGAAATACACTTACATAGATATATACAGACACACATAACCAAAAATAAATCTTTTAGAGAGAAAGAAAATCAGCACATTATTTACGTTAGACCAGTAAGATCCGACACTATCGGGTCCGGTATGGGTTAAGCACTGCCACAATCAAACCGTGTTGGAGACCCCCCAAAGTCAATTACATCAATTCTTCACTTCCCCAGATGTGTGAGTGGCTCAGTGGATCTGCTTCAGCCAGCCATTCTCGACAGAGTAGCCCAGGCCAAAGTGGGTGGAGGAGCCCAACCTTTGCATCTATCTCAGCCTTATGACAAAATGCCAGGACAACTGTCGTGTGGCAAACCTTTTCAAGCCTCCAGTCAGAGCAACAGGCTATCATCTCAGTCCACTATGTCATGGCTGAAGATCAGCAGAGCACAAGAATAGCCCCTACGTCCAGAGCAGAGCACAAGGGTGGTCCCAACGTCAAAAGGCGAGAGGCACAGTTCACCCAGCCCAGTGTGAGTGGAGAAGCAGTCACCTTCCCCTTCTTTTGCTTCCTTCTGTTTAACCATTTTCACCCATACTGTGGTTTTTTTTTTTTTTGTTGTTGTTGTTCTTCAAGTTTGTAAGGCTCATCCTAACTTCAGAATACGGCCCCTTTGTCCTTTATTAGTTTCTCCAGATATTCTGAGGCTCATTTTTCTTTGCATCTAGACACTTCTAAATGCTGGGTCTCCTTCAAGAAGATCACCCTTGATTAGAAAATCTAAAATAGCTGCCCCACCATATATGCATACAGATACATACATGTGTGTATACATTTATAGACACACATGTATGTACGGGTGTGTCATCTTTTCTACCTTATTATCTTGCTTTCGTTGTTTCAGAGATGGTTAGAAACATTTTAAAGTGTGCATATTTGTTTGTGATTTGTCTCTGGTAGGCTCCTGCATGTCCTTTGTAGGGACATATTCTCTTCTTGATTTACTTTCACATTCCTAGCACCAAGGAGAGAGCTTGGGACATGGCACTAAATGAAACCCACTGCTATTAGAGTTGGAGATGGACTATTGAAAACTGAGCCTGTTCATCACGGACTCTGATGGTGAAGCCTAGGGATCAGAAGGCCCCTCATAAATGTTCCTTGCTGGAAAGCCTTGGACATGATCTTTTGCCTGTGAATAATTCTGTGTCTGTAGAGGCCTACTGTATATTTGTCCACAGAGCAGCATAGCTTTATTAATTAAGGAGTCGTATCGCAGTACGCCACAGAGCAGCTGAATGGATGCTGAATGTAAGAAAGCTCCCTCAGCCCCTCCAATAAGGAATCTAGCTGCTGCTTCTCCAGACAGCCCAGCACTGTCTTACATTTCATCTTTACTAATGGAATCAAAAGAAAGAAACAAGATTGGAATTTTACCTGGACCCAGTGAAGGCCCCAGACAGCACAGGCCAAGGAACAAAGCCAGCTCGAGTGAGGCATTTTTGGACTCCAAGAAACTATGTGGGCCTTCAGAGGCTCCAGATCACACTAATGGGCCTTGCAAGACCATGTTTGGCTTCGAGGAAGCCATTAATGAAGTTCAGATTGAAGCTGTGCAGCTTTAGTTTTTAAAATGTTTCCTTAAAGTTTTACAGGGAGCTTAGCTCTTCTGACATTTGCAGAAAGGGTAGCCAAGCTTTTGTTTGAAAACATGGTGAGATGCCTGCAATATTAATAATGGTGCAGTCGTAGCAATAAGAAGAGCATGGGGAGGAGGAGGTGAGAGTGCAGGCTCCACCAGCTTCAGTCTTTGCAGACCTGAAGGGCTGCTAAACACAACCATGATCGACTCTTGGAATGCACTCCAGACTCTCAGTGGTATTTTTTTATTATTATTATTTTGTGGAGATGGAAAGAAGGGGGGGGGGCAGAAAGATGCTGAAATTTTCCATCACCGCTTTCTTTGTCTGATTCAGCACAGTTCTGTTTTGTTTTTTCACAAAAGGCCAAGTTCTAAGAAAGGTACCCTTGCCAGCATATTCTTCAAAGAGAGAGAGCTCCCTCCCCTGTCTCTGTGTTCACACGTATATTTGGGGGAGATCCGGCAGGAAATGATGTGCCAAAGTTTGTGTAGACAGAAACACCCTGTCCCATGCTTTTCTCACATGCTTTGTTCAACAGGAGGGGCAAATATGGAACAGAGCCATGAACATGTGTATAGCTTTGGCCCTGGACTCCCCAAATTTGTGTCTTAAACAGAACTGGACAACTCGGGGCCATGGAAATTCATTTGGATTTCCAGGTTTGGGTGGAGTGGAGAAGTGGTAGAGATAGTGGGGTTAAGATTCAAAGACAAATAACAGAAAGTTCTAATTCTTCTTGACCATTGGGTTACTCTCATTGCTGAGATATACGCAACCAATCAGAGAGAAACCACAGATTAAAGACTGCTTCAAACATGATGGGAATTCAAAATGAAGAGGAAGAATGATCTGAATACTATGTTCTAGGAAATGTTTTGAATAAAAGACTTGGCAAACTTTGTTGGGATCAGGTTTTCTGCATCCAGTGCCCACCTATGGTGCTCTTGTTGCAGAGAGTTCCCAGGGAGAAGAGAAGGTGCACTCTGTTTGCAGATAGTGGGTGGCCTGCAACGTGGTAGGAAAACAGATCCATTAGCTTAGACCAGACACAGTCTACTAAACCCAAGAATCATCTCTATGTGCCTAAGAGAGCTTGTAGAGAGATATACTCCATTCACACTTTCATCCTGACATTCACCATTCGGTACCTACATGGGAAGAATGGATTCATGAATGAATCCATTAATCAGGGAAATAATCAGAAGAGATGCTACCCCGAGTAACTCTGAATAACACACGCATTTTGATTTACAGTTGTGTACTGTAATGTTCAGCTAATAACACATTTGAGTTTGTATGAGACTTTTAGACCCCCCCAAAAAGAAAGCCCTTGAATTATCGCCATTGTTTTAAGTTTAGTGCTTGCCCGGGGGTGGGGGGGGAGCCTCCATCCATACATTGTGGAGTTTTAGTTTTTATTTTAAATTAATGTTAACTTCAACAGATTAAAATAGCATGTTTATCATGTATTACATAAGGTTTTAAAGTATATATGTATTGTGAAAGGGCTGACATGGTTATCTTATATAAGTATCTTTTTATGGTGAGAATGCTCTTAACTCACTGCTTTAGCATTTTTCAAGGATAAAATATATTTTAGTTACAGTTAAAGTTTTAAATACACATCGCCCTACCCTGCCTGGGGCCTCACAGCCAGCCTCTTGCACCTAGAATTTTCCTGTCCACCTCCATGAGATTAGTGAATTTACTTTCTGTATATGAGTGAGGTCATGCACCTGCTTAATTTGTTTACATAAAAATTAAAGTATATGATGAATTTTAGGGATCTGCATGGAGGTGAATCAAGAGAACAAACCCCCAATATCCCAATAGCAGACAGTGTAGGTATGAACATATTATTTAGCAACTTTCAGAGAATTGCAGGATCTTCAGAATCTGCACTGGGAGGGAAAAAGGAATGAAGGGAGGGGCTGTGTTTCTTCTCTACTGGAAGTCTCTCGGGTACTTTTTTACATTTTCTCATGTAGATGTTTAAATTTTATGTTAAAATAAAATGGTTAGAAACTTTTTAAATAAATAGTTGGAAAATATAAGACGACAGGTGTGTTGCAGTTGTAATAGCCTTTAACTTAATTACCAAAGTCGAGATATCTAAACAGTGAGAGCATGCCTAGATGTTTTGGTAGTATCTATCCAATATATACCTTTCTGGGATCAATTTGCAACCAAAAAGAGAAGACATATGGAGTCCAAGCTAACTTTGAGAAATCATTGGTTCTTAATTTAAGTATTCTACCTTGAATGCAATTCAAGTGCAGCATCAATGAAAGAAAGCTTTCATAGTCCCTAAAAGCACCAGAAAGAGAAGAATATGCGTGTCTGGGAGACAGCTCTGCATCGAGTAACACACAAATCCCACAAGTTGCAACAACATGCTGTGCTCAAAGGACATTATATTGAATGTAATAATTCAGGAACCAAATAACAAATACTGAATGAGCCTACTTGAGTGGAATCTAAAAATGCAAACTCATAAACCAGCAGAGGACTACTATAAGAGGTTGAAGAACGCATGAAAGGGGAGATCTTTATCGATGGGCAGAAAGATTTACTTTTCAAAATATCAAATTTTGATTAGATAGTGTGATGGCTAATCATGGTTGCCAACTTGGCTACATCTGAAATCAGCTAAAACTCAAGCATCTGGACGAGCCTGTGAGGAATGTTCTTGATTGTATCATTGGAGACAAGAGGACTCACTGTATCAGCGTTACCCCTTCTGCTGGCAGTCCACATAAAGGAACATAAAAGCAGGAACCTTTGGTTTTTTGCCTGTTTTCTCTGAATTTTTCTGACGAGTTCATTCACCCTGTTACTGAGGCATCCCTGTACTGTTATTAGAATCTGCTTCCTCAGGATTCCAGGGAAGAGCAAAGACCAGAAGCTCTCGATGAGTTCCTCAGAACTCCAGGACCTATTGGGTGCAAATACCAGGGATTTCAGAGTAACTAACTCTGTGAGGCTAGAAAGAAATTCAATTCAACACAACTCAGTAGCTGATGTTGGTTCAAAAATTCTAGAGTTTGACACCATGGCAGTTTATTTCAGGCACATTTAAGCAGAGAAAATTTGGGTGGAAATGTTTCTTGGTGATAATTAATTTTATGTGTACAACAGAGCTTAAGACATGCTTATATTGAAATTTTTTACAAAGTACATATGACCTCTTCTATAAAGAGGGTTTCCACTGACTGAGAAACAATACTCATGCATCTATGGAGATTGACTAAGATAAACATAAAAGTCTGAGGGAGTCACATGTGGCCTGGCTCTACAGATAACGCAGATCTTGAGGCTATGAGCTATGTCCATTCCCAGCCTTCTGAGTGAAAAACAGACTATATATGTCTCTTCTGTTAAAGAGATGCCCTTCATGTTTAACATTCCTGGTTTCCTCAGTGCTTTTCTGTGAGCGCTAGGACCTTGTGCCCTCTATACTTCGCTCTGTGATTGTTCACAATAAACATCCAGTTTAGCACCTCCCAGAGTGTCTGTGCGGTGCTCCTGAATGACACCGGCAAAGTTTCTCTTCCATGCAAATCAGGAAAACACTCGATGATGAGGTGAAGATTTGACCACTTTGAAGGTAGTAACAGCCTTACAGATCTCTGATTTGAGCATGGTGACTTCTAAGAGCTCGGAAATTGCACTCTAAATCTGGCTGGTTGTGAATAAAATTCCTGTAAATGCTTTCTTCTGAATCCTAAAGCAGCAACAACAGCAGACAACCTCTACCTTATTTGAGCACCCACCTGTTTTCCCTTCGTCTGAGCCGCATTTTGGGTTTCCCAGCTGGTATCTACTGCATATTACACACGATTGCCCTTCAGCTGCAAACAGAAAAGTGTTATTGGACTTTGTTTTTAGTTACAGAAATTTATTTCTTTCTCTCTGGCAACAAAGTATAAGATTGTACCCTAAAATTTTTTCCATGTGTGTTTTCTATTAACTGTGTATGTTCACAATGCAAAATTTATTAAGCCAGATCTCACAAATGTGTCTGTGAAGTATTGCCTAACATACTGATTGCCTTTATTATAGAGAATGTTACTTATTTATTTGCTTACTTGTCTATTTATCTATGTATCTTAAAGATTTGCTGTATTTTGTGAGTGTGTGTGAGAGTACACACACACATGCTTGTGCATATGCATGCACACAGATGTTCATGAAGGTCAAAGGAGGCCTTGGATCCCCTTAAGCTGGAGTCACAAGCATTGGTGAGCTGCCTGATGTAGGCTCTGGGATTAGAATTCTGGTCCTCTAATAGACTAATGGGCACTCTTAACCACAAACACATCTCCCCATCCCCCAAATGAAGGCTTTTTAAAGTTTATGTTAAAAGATTCATAAAAGTTATTTTACATGTGGTTCAAAACCTTAATAATTAAAGAACAATAATGACTACAAAAGTTTCATATAATCTGTCTTCTAGATATTTTAATATAGTATGATTTATAGTTATAATAATTTCTAATATTACAGTTTTAGAAATGTTACATAAATTGTGAATTAATACTATATTAATACTATGTTGTACATCATATTTATCTTTATGTAAAAATATAAAATATAGAAAGCAAAATTAAATATGTAAATGAAACATGCCATTCACAAAAATGGGTGTCTGTCTTCCTGTAACCTTTTCTCATCTATCAATGTGCCACTTACACAGTTCATGTTCATTCCTGCCAGTAGGATGGACTCTACCATATGGATATATTATTTAGCAAACATTTTAGTGTTGTACCTCTCTCACACATGTGCGCGCTCCAATTTCTAAGTGGCACAAGCATCTCAGAACAGCCCTATTTGTGAATACATCTTTGGATACATGATTTTTTACTTTCCAAAGCATATCCTTAAAAGTGAATTATTGGGTCAATTGTTGGGCACAACTCAAATATTTTTATGTATATGAATCCAAATTGGCATTTGAAAAATTCATCTTAATTTCTAACCTATCACCAATTAATAAAATTCCTTTTCATTCAAATATTTCACAATACTGAATTTTAATCTTTTTAGTCATTGCCCAGTCAATTAGCTGGCCAAGACTGAATTTGCCTTTTTGTTTATTATTGAGATGGAATTTTTATTGTTTATAAGTGTTTCTTTTTGAATTGTCTGTTCATGCTTGCTGTTAAACTGTTAGGGTGTAAAAATTTTAAGAACATTCCAACTTTCTTATTAAGAATAACATTTTAATTGCATGCCACTCTGAGCTCAGCCTGTTGTACACATTCACATGGGAACACTCACAATTGCCCTGCTGCCTTCACAAGATTTGCCAGTGTCTGTGTCAAGACAAACTATTTCTTAGCCTTAGAAGACTACAAAATAGTCACGAAATATTGCATTTTGCTTGCCATAGAAACATGAACAAGGAAGGGGTGAGTCAACTGAAAATGATATCGACTGGATTTTCTATTTCTCTAAATAATACTTCTTGAAAGATCTTGAATTAAAATTTGTCATCTCTTCTCTCCTAAAATCCCTTTGCACACACATATTTATTCAAGAAGTTATCAGTTTTTTTCCAACTTACAAGTTTTTGTTTGTTTTAAATTTCTCTCAAATACCAATAACTCTTAAGCTTTAGAAGCAACAGTTAATACATATAGAAGTCCTTTTCTCTCCTTTAATTCTCCACTCTTTTGTTATGGTTGTATTTCTTCACTGCTATGAATGAGTGATACGGCTTTACCATGAGCATAAGAAGCATACACTATTACAAAAGTGTAAGACAGTGTTCTCGAAGGTTGATTGTGCTTTCCCAGAGATGGAGAGTGTCACCTGCCGTGTGTGTAAATGTTACTTTATTTGGGAACAGAGTGTTTGCAGATGGAATTAAGCTTAAGATCTTGAGATAAGATCATCATGAATTATCTAGGCTTTCATAAAAATGGTTCTGACAAGAGATATGGAAAGGGGATACATGCAGAGAGCGGGGCAGGAGACAGTGTGACTGACAGGCAGAAACCAGAGTAACACCTGGAAGGACACCAACGGCTAAGGATGAAAAACATCAAGAAGGAATCTTTACAGCATCTTTGGAGAGTGGCAAAGATACCTACATCTAACACAGAACCTCTAGGACAGTGAGGGAACACATTTCTGTGTTTTCAAGTCACCTGTCTGTGGCAACTCTAAACCACAGCCACAGGGAAGGAGAGCGTGAACTGACACACAGTTTCTCAGTTAAAATGGAATCCTCCTCATTCTAGAAGCATGGTTGTACAATTTGATGACATGTCTCTGGAAATTTGAGATTCACAGTTCAGTGTTAAGAGAATAGTTTCTGGAATCCAACTGCCTGTATTCAAGTTTAAATTTCACCAGTTTTTTGAAGGATTAGAGATAGCTTTTTTGACAAGTCTGAGACTTTCTTCAACCAAGTAAAGGTGATGCTAACAGTGCTGCCTTAGTCAGTTTCCTATGGCTGTGAAAAGACACCATGACCTCAGCAACTTTCTTAAAGGAAAACATTTCATTGGGCCTGACTTATAGGTTCAGAGGCTTAGTCCATTATTTTCATGGTAGGGATATGACTGTGTGCAGGGATACATGGTAGCTGGAAAAGGAACTGAGAGTTCAACATCCAGATCTGCAGGCAGTAGGAAGAGAATAAAACACTGGGCCTGGCTTGAGCACTTGAAACCTCAGAACCCACTTCTTCCCATAAGGCCACCCGCATAATAGTGCCATTCCCTAGGGTCCCACAGGGGCCATTTTCGCTCAAAACACTGCCACGCCCACGATGACAACACCTGTGTGACAGAATGTTTCAGGTGGAGGTCGACATCGGGTGAGGGAGCTTCCTGGAGCTGTGCCCCGGGTGGTCCCCTGGCAGTCGGCTACAGTCATGAGCTTGACCAGCCGCAGCCTTTGCAATCTTTTCAATCACAACGTTCCTGGCCGTGCTGGCGCTGTTGACGCCTGTTTCTTTTTCTTTCTCTTTTATCTATCGTGACAATCATAGGTTTATCGTGCCAAAGAGGTTATGGACTTTCTCAACAGGAAAATGTCCCCAATGTGTAGTAATAGGAGTGGCGGGCTGCGTCCCGCCACCCGGCTAGCTTTACCCGAAATAATTACACGGAAACTGTATTCTTTTAAACACTGTCTGGCCCATCAGTTCCAGCCTCTTATTGGCTAGCTCTTACATATTGATCTAACCCATTTCTAATAATGTGTGTAGCCCATGAGGTGGCTTACCAGGGAAGATCTTAACCTGCCTCTGTCTGGAGTGGGAGAATCATGGCGATTCCCTGACTCGGCTTCTTTCTCCCAGCTTTCTGTTCTGTCTACTCCGCCCACCTAAGGGTTGGCCTATCAAATGGACCAAGGCAGTTTTTTTTAATTAATTAACCAATAAGCAACAGATTAGAAAGAAATCATTCCCACATCACCAATGATTCCCTGAGTTCAGAGGAACTCATGCATTAGTCTCCACTGTTAATTCAGGCCTTAAATCAGGTGATGCAGGATCAGCCAAAAATTTTAGGGGAATTTATGGATACTTTAGAACAAAATGAGGTTCATAACACGGACCCTGACAAAGTGAACATAGAGATGCTTAAGAAAGAAAATATTAGGTAACATAAAACCAGCTTTACAATAGTGGTCCAAGTCTTGGGACACCAACCCCAAGAAAGCTTATCAAAATTATTTAAAGGGTAAACGAGACCTTGACCCCTGAGAATGTTTGCAATAGTTTTATGGTATGAGACAGTTTTTAAAGAAGATTGCTATGTCCTTAGCCACAACCGCGAGAAAATTCTAAGTATAGAGATAGCCTGTGTAATCTTTGTCTATCGCTGTAAGGGAAGTGTGCCAACTTCCTTATTTGATTGCATTTAGTTTCTGTTCTGTAATAATATAAATACTATGCTTTGATTTGAGTAAAGTGCAGCAGATTCTAAACTCAACCTGAGTTGTGTCTGTCTGTCATTCGCCAAATCCTAGATTCTCCTTAGCCTTCACCCTTGTTCTCCCTCGGTTCTCGAGCTCCAAGAGAGATGGTCCGTGGCAAACCACCACATTATATTTCCTAGCTCCCATAGGTTTGTAGCCATATCATAATACAGAAATGCATTCAGTTCAACCAAAGTCCCCATAGTGTAGCAGTCTCAACCCTGTTTAAAAGTCCAAAGTCTCATTGGAGACTCATGACAATCTCTTAACTGTAACCCCCTGTAAAATCAAAACCAAAAAGTAGGTCACATACTTCCAACATACAGTGGCACAGAATATATATTACTGTTCCAAAAGTGAGGAAAGGAAGAACCAAAGCAAGATCAAAGCCTGCTGGGCAAACTCTAACCTCTGCATCTCCATGTCTGATCTCAAAGTGCTCTTCAGATCTCCAACTCCATTTGGCTTTGCTGATTGCAACACGTTTCTCTCTCTTGAGCTTGTTCTACTTCCTGTTAGCAGCTCTCCTTGACAGGTATCCCACAACTCTGGCATCTCCAATACCTTAAGCTCTCCTAGGCAATCCAGGTTTTACCCTAACAACTTCACTCAGCACCTCTCCATGCCTCCATGCAGAGACACCCCTGGCAAGCCTGGTCTCAATGGTTTTCCTTAGTCATTGAGAGAGATTCCATAATGCTTTCCTTGTATCCTTGACTTGAAAGCCAGAACTACATGGTTGAAGCTGTCAACCTCTGTTTCTTACTGGTGCTGGAACATAGCTCTCTTGTTCAATCACATCTTTACCAGCTTTCTGTATTTGATGGCTTCATTCACTACCTAAGCTTGGCTATCATAGAACTTGCTCCATAGACCAGTCTGACCTCAAACTCAGAGATCCACATGTCTCTGCCTCCCAAGTTCTGGGATTAAAGGAATGCACCACTGTACCTGGTTCTAAACTTTTCCTTAATTCCTTTTCACAAGTTGGAAGCTTAGCTGGGTGGGGTCTTGCCCTAAAGTCATCGCTTCCTTTATCCATTTGGGATCAGACTTTTCTTAAAATTTTTGCCTGGTGCTCCTTTTCTCTTCAAATTATACACTTTAAATTTTTCCTTGTTTGGCATATTCCTTTTCAGTATAGATCTGCATAAGAGTGGTCACTAATAAATGAGTGACACAGTCAGTGCTAGGCTGCCTGGAATCATATCTGTCAGAGCTGTTAGTCCATAATTCATTTATTTAAGCTTAGGCAGATTTTTTTGAACAAGGACAAAAGGCAGCTACATTTTTCATCAAATTATGACAAGAATAGTCATTAAGACACATACTAATATATGTCTCAAACCTCTTGGGTCAGACTCCCACAGCTCAAATTACCCTCAGCACCACTGTCTTCCCTTGTCCTGCTAGTATGACTTACTAAGCCCTGTTTAAGTCATTCAATTACTTTCCTAATCTAAAATCCCAAAGTCTACATTTTTCTAAACGGAAGCATGGCCAGGCCTAGCACAGCAATACCCCACTCCTGGTACCAAAGCTGTCTTAGTCAATTTCCTATTATTGTGAAGAGACACCGTGACTATGGCAACTCTTATAGGCAAACATCTAGTTGGGCTGGCTAACAGGTTCAGAGGTTTAGTCCGTTGTCATCATGGTGGGATGTGTCACAGTGCACAGGCAGACATGGTGCTGGAGAAGAAACCAAGAATTCAACCTCTGGACTTGAAAGCAGTAGGAAGAGAGAGTTACTGGGCCTGGTTTGAGTACTTGAAACCTCAAAATCCACCCACAGTGACACACTTCCTTCCACAAAGCCATACCTCCTAATAATGCCACTCCCTATGAACCTACATGGCCTTTTCATTCAAATCACCACAAATACCTACCTAACAGGCGTGTTGTAAAGATGATATGAGTTATGTATGTTAACGTATGCCCAGTGCTTAGATGTCCCATACAGACATGAGTGAATGGATCCGAGGAATCACAAGCCTTTTCACACTCATTCTCCACATGTGTGCTCATCCAGCCTGCATGAGCTCCCAGGGCTGCTCTAATAAGGGCCACAACACGAGCACCTTAAAGCCAGAAATGATTCGCAGCTTTAGAAGCCATGTGTCTGCAAAGATGGTGTGCGCAGGGTTAGTTCCTCAGAACACTGAGGGAATGACCTCCCCTGGGCTTCTCTCAGTGCCATCTTCTCCCTGTACCTCTTCCTATTCAACTCTCCAAATTTCCCCTTCCAGTAAGAACTCTATTCATAATGTAACAGAACAAAATAAAAAAGATCAATTATTAAATTAGGAAACAGAAAACAATACCTGTCGATTTAGGAAATATCATGGAAATAGAAGCATCTTGGTTACTAAGGATTTTTTCCTGCTTACTGTCTGAGAGGACTAAGTCTTTTGTGGCAGTGGGGGCATGGTGGAGGGGAACAGTTCACATCTCCGTGGCCAGGACTTGTAAGAAAGAGGCCAGGTAAACATAAAACCCAAAGACCCAAGTCACCCCTTCCCCCACCTAGACCTCACCTCTTAAAAACTCCCAAAACATTGCCACCAGCTGGAGAGAGACCTGGTGTTAGAGCCAGAGGCTGTGGGGTAGTTTATGCTGAAGCCATGCCTCTTTCTTCCCCTGGCCAAGACGCCAGATTCAGCTGCCAAAGGCCACATTCCCAACACTTCCCGTTTCCTGTTCTCCCACTGCATCTTCATCTTTATCCTCACGGCTTCACACATTGCCTGCTTGGGGTTTGCCTGCAGGAGTGGTGCCTCTGTGGACCCAGAACTGGCATGCAGCATGCCTGGAAAGCTGGTATCACATGTTTGACGTAAAGCCCTCTGCCTAATTGAGCAGCCATCCAACCAGTCAGGGTCTGGTCTGTGAATGCTTGGGTGCTGAATTTAAGAATAAACTGCTCCAGGTGTGCACAAGGCTCCCCAGGAGACTCTCTTCTCAAGGGAATGTCTTTCGGTTGACTTTAAGGTTTCACTCTCTGCAACCCATGATGAAGCATGGGGTTTGCCCTCAAGGCATCTTTTCCTGTTTTCCATGTGCAGCATTCTTGGCATCTCTTTAAAGAACTAACCATTAGTGTCCCATCTTCCTTGCTTATCACTTTCAACCCACTCCTTTTCCAGCCAGCTTCCACGATTTTTCAAATTTTTCCATGCTGCTTTTCTCCTGGATGTAAACCTGGCAAAAACCACCAGCAACTACATGTCACAGTTCGGGTATCATATGGTATGAACATTTCCCCAACCAAACCCCTCAGTCTGTACTTTAGAATTTAGCTTCCCACAAGGTTTCAGTACACTGAAAACGACAGAAAAGTTGTTTGCTTCTTTAGCAGAAGGACTACAAGTGGCCTCAATCCCATCTGAAACCTCATGAGTGTGGCTTCAGTCTATATTCTTGAAAACATTCCAGAGAAGCATACAACAAATCTGCTAAGGCGAAGACATGGGCAAACCTAACAAGGTACGCATAGGAATTCTTCCTACGATTCGTGCAACATTTTAGCAGGATTGAAATTACATCAAAAT
Organism: Chionomys nivalis; assembly: GCF_950005125.1. Taxonomy (NCBI): domain Eukaryota; kingdom Metazoa; phylum Chordata; class Mammalia; order Rodentia; family Cricetidae; genus Chionomys; species Chionomys nivalis. The sequence goes on from NC_080091.1 coordinate 87,786,964, forward strand.
TTAAAATGTATAGGGGGAAAGGGTGACATTTTTACATATAAAGGAAAAGAAAGACACTTAAACACGTACCAGAGTGGTATAATTTATATCAAAAACTATACTCTATGCTTAGGAAAATGATATTATATATTGCTGTAGGCTTCTCTGTGTGTAAATGTCTGGGATGATCTGAGAGTCAAATGCAAACATGATACCCTCCTATCCCTAAATATTTCAATGTGTTTATCCTACAAACAAGGACTTAATTCTTACATAACCATTGTTGAGACTGCTTTGGAAAATGATATTCTTTGTTACCCCACATCTTGGATAATTTGTCTTTTATTTTACAAACTTGGATTGAGGTAGGAACAGGAATGTATCAAAGTAGTCAGACAAGAAGACAGCAACTGTGGGAAAAGAAGTGAAGAGAAAATCTAATTATAAGTCCCCCAAAAAACATTACCCAACCACATGAAATGCGCCACATCCATGGATACTGAAGAGTTTAAGTTTTCTTCCTACACCCCTGTGGGTTATGGCAGGCGGCCATCATCTCAAAGGTTGAGAAGGAGTTAAGGCACAAAAGAAAGCCGCACACCTACAATGTAGGGAGAATGAATGTCACATTTGTTTTACACATGAATGAATATGTAAAGCAATATAATTCATAAAGTTTTCCACTAAAATCATTGCTCTTTTAATTTCATAAATACATTTATAGGAATTCATTTGTGGGAGTCAGCCTCATTATGTATGTCCACCTTTGAGTAGACCCCTCCTACACTGAATGGGATGCCTTGTGTAACCAGTTGGCTTTTGAGAGCACTATGGAGCAAGACTTCCATGGTTGTTCCATAAAACACTGACGTTTCTGTCTTGCTTCTTGTTTGGCTACTCTCAAAAGAAATACATGTGTTGTGATTACTCAAGCAGCCCATGGGAAGGTCCTATAGGTAAGGTACTGAGGTTTTTTTTTATCCTGGAGAAAAGGGAAATTTGGATGTAGATCCTCTAGATGACCATAGGACTGGTTTGGACACCTTCATTGCAATCTCAGAAGGCGTTAGCCAAAATTTTCCAGTTCTACCACTCCTAAATTCCCGGTCCAAAAGAAATAATGAGATAAGTCATAAGACAAAGGGGCAATGTTGGGAATAGACAAAGACACTTGTCCTAAGTACTGCCATTTTGACTTCAGACTCAATTTTCCCTATATGAGTGGAACAACATTCCGCTTCCCAGACCCTAGGGGAGCTGGGGACTTTCCAGAACCAGCTTCCTCTTTAGGCAACAATAGTTCCCCAAACATAATGACTGTTCCTAAACACAAAAGGAACAAATGAATCTGATTGGTTGGATTGAAAAACTTAGACTCTGTGTTGGTTGACAATGATGAAACCCATAAGGAAAGCCCCTAATCTTTGAATCCTGATTGATGGAAAACTAAAACTGTGATTTGGCAGTTACTGTGGTTTCTGTGCTTATAAACCCAGCTTCAGACCCTGCTTGCAACTGCCAGGAGAAGCAAGGCTCCTGAGTCCTTGTCCTACAACCCCGATTGATCAGTAACCCTGCTTGCATGATGCAATATATTAAAGATTTTGCTGTTTCATGAGTTCACGGGTCTTGTCTCTCTCTTTCCTCGTGGTGCACAATGGGCATGGTGTAACAGCTGCTGATCCTGCTCCTAAATAAGAAGCTTTTTTATTTTTTTTTTTTTTTGATTTTTCGAGACAGGGTTTCTCCATAGTTTTTTGGTTCCTGTCCTGGAACTAGCTCTTGTAGACCAGGCTGGCCTCGAACTCACAGAGATCCGCCTGCCTCTGCCTCCCGAGTGCTGGGATTAAAGACGTGCGCCACCACCGCCCGGCTAATAAGAAGCATTTTTAAAGTAAATTATACAGAAAAATAATAACTAGGGCTTCTCTAGCCAGCCAACAGGCGAGTTTCTTGCAGGTAGGCTACTCAAACAACCCCATTCCATCCATCGGACCCTGCAAGCTAAAAGTCCCACTCCACCTCCAAACCCTGCTATCCCCTTGCAACCTCAGTGGAACTCTGAAACACAGCCTGCTAATGCACAGAGAGGACCAAGATAGGAATGCTGAAACATACAGTGCAACTACATAGAGAAGACCAAGATAGGAATGCTGAAACACACGCTGCAACTACACAGAGAGGACCAAGATAGGGATGCTGAAACACACAGTGTGACTACACAGAGAGGACCAAGATAGGGATGCTGAAACACACAGTGTGACTACACAGAGAGGACCAAGAGAGAGGACCAAGAGAGAGGACCAAGAGAGGAACTCTGAAACACAAGCTGTAACTGCACAGAGTGGACCAAGAGAGCGAACCAAGAGCACAGACCAAGAGAGCAGGCCAAGAAAGACCTCAGTGACTCCCTGAGACAGACAGTGGCAGTACAGAGCAGACCAAGAACAGTTCCCAAAGACATAGACAGCCACTGCAAGAATTGGACCAAGAGGCAAAGACACTGTCAGCACCAATTGAAGGAAGAGATAGGTCAATGCAAGAATTCATCCAACAACCTGAAAGGCAACATGGTAACACCAGAACCCAGTGGTCATACAACAGGAAGACTTAATCATACTAACCCAGAAGAAGCAGAAGAAAAGAATTTTAAATGTAACTTTATGAAAATGACAGAGACCTTTAAAAAGAAAATGAAAAATTCCCTTAAAGAAATGGAGGAAAAGACAAACAAAAAATTAAAATAAATAAATAAATCTCTCAAAGAAACCCAAGAAAAAACAATCAAACAAGTAAAGCAAACAGTTCAAACAGTTCAAGACTTAAAGAATGAAATAGAGGTAATAAAAAAACATAAACTGAGGGAAATCTGAATGTGGAAAATCTGGGTAACTGAACAGTAACTACAGAGGTAAGCATAGCCAACAGAATACAAGAGATAGAAGAGAGAATCTAAGTGTTGAAGATACTATAGAGAAAATAGATTCATTGGTCAAAGAAAACATGACATCCAACAAATTCTTAACACAAGAATCCAGGAAATCTGGGAAACCATGAAAAGACCAAAACCAAGAATAATAGAAATGGAAGAAGAACTCCAGCTCAAAGGCATAGAAAATATATTCAACAAAGTCATAGAAGAAAAGTTTCCCAGACTAAAGAAGGATATCCCTATGAAGATATAAGATGCTTACAGAACACCAAAGAGACTAGACCAAAATAAATAAATAAATAAATAAATAAATAAATAAATAAATAATCCCCTTGCCATATAATAATCAAAACACAAAACATACAGAATAAAGAAAGAATATTAAGAGCAGCAAAGGAAAAAGGTCAAATAACATATAAAAGCAGAACTATCAGAATTAGACCTGACTTCTCAATGGAAACCATGAAAGCCAGAGGTCCTTGACAGATTGCTGCACACAATAAAAGACCATAGATACAAGCCCAGACTACTATACCAAATAAAGCTTTCAATCACCATCAATGGAGAAAAGAAGATATTCTGTTACAAAACCAGATTTAAATAATACCTATCCACAAATCCAGCCCTACAGAAAGTACTAGAAGGAAATCGCTAAACCAAGGAAGCTAACTATATGCACAAAAACACAGGCAACAGATAACCTCACACCAGAAAACCCCAAAGAAGGGAAACAAACAAGCACTACCACCAAAAAATAATAGGAATTAAAAATTACTGCTCATCAATATCTCTTAATATCAATGGACTCAACCTATAAAAAGACACAGGCTTAAAGAATGAATATGAAAGCAAGATCCATCATTTTGCTACATAAAGAAACACACCTCAACCACAAAGACAGAGATTACCTCAGATTAAAGGGTTGGGAAAAGATTTTCCAACCAAGTGATCCTAAGAAACAAACTGCTATAGCTATCCTAATATTTAACAAAACAGACTTTAAACTAAAATCAATCAGCAGATATGGAGAAAGATACTCCATATTCATCACAGGAACAATCCATCAAGTTGAAGTCTCAATCCTGACCATCTATGCCCCAAATACAAGAGTACCCACAAATATAAAAGAAACACTACTAAAGCTTAAATCACAATCAAACCCCCAACACTAATAGTAAGAGACTTCAATACCCCACTCTCCCCAATGGGCAGGTCAACTAGACAGAAACTTAACAGAGAAATAAGAGACCAAACAGACATCATGACTCAAGTAGATTTAACAGATATCTACAGACCACTCCACCCAAATACAAAAGAATATACCTTCTTCTTAGCACCTAATGGAACCATTTCTAAAATTGACCACATACTTGGTAAAAAAAAAAAAAAAAAAAAAAAAAGCAAATCCCAACAGATACAAAAAATTAGAATAATCCCCTGTAAGTTATTGGCTCACCATGGTTTAAAGTTAGAATTTAACAACACTAATTGCAAACTAATTAACACTAATACAAACTCATAGAAATTCAACAGTGCTCTATTGGACCATCCCTAGGTTAAGGAAGAAGTAAAAAATAAATAAATAAATAAATAAATAAATAAATAAATAAATAAATAAATAAAGACTTCCTAGAATTCAATGAAAATGAAGGCACAACATACCCAAACCTATGGGACACTATGAAAGCAGTGCTAAGAGGAACGTTCATAGCACTAAGTACCTACATAAAGAAAGTGGAGAAAGCTCACACTAATGACTTACCAGGACACCTGAAAGCTCTAGAACAAAAAGAAGCAGACTCACCCAGGAGGAGTAGAAGACAGGAAATAATCAAACTGAAAACTGAAAACAATAAGATAGAAACAAAGAAAACAATACAAGATATCGATGAAGCAAAGAGCTGGTTATTTGAGAAAATTAACAAGGTACACAAACCCTTATCCAAGCTAATCAAAAGGCAGAGGTAGAACATCCAAATTAACAAAATCAGAAATGAAAAGGGGGACATAACAACAGAAACTGAGGAAATCCAGAGAATCATTAGGTCCTACTACAAAAACCTGTACACCACAAAATTTGAAAATGTAAAAGAAATGGACACTTTTTTGAATAGGTACCACATACCAAAATTAAATCAAGACCAAATGAGCTTATGTTTCTAAGTAAGATCTTTAACTCTGTGAGAGAAACTGGATGTAGAAACAACAGGTGATACGGGGCTGTGCCCATCACAGGATCTGACTTCTGAAAGAGGCATCTGGCTTGGCATCTCCTTCAGAGATGAGAACTTAGTCAGAAGGGTCCAGCATAGAGGTTCAGGGATTCCCTCGATTCCCTCGACAGTCATCTCAACTGATGACTAAGGGGAGCCTAAGGGGAAAATTCAAGACTCTTGTTTCCTGATTCAAACCATACCCCATACTATGTCGTCACCCGCGTTTCCATCACAAGGACTCCAAGAGCAATAAACTTGAAAAGCATGTTTCAATAAAACAATGGTCAAACGCTTCTGCTCCATTGCTGAAACATGAAGAAATCAGGCAACTGGGCAGCAATTTGCACTCCTTAACTAGGAACTCAAGGACATTCGTGCACTCCAACAAACACCTGCAGATTTCAGTCTCCGTCACACCCTGCATTAGGTAAGGAAATCTAACTAGACAATTTCATGGTACAGATAATTTACTCTAATTATCTTTTCATTATCTTATTTACTGCCTCCCCCTCAGCTTCTAAACCACCTTCTCTTCGCAACAAATTTCCATTATAATTTCACATAGTGTGTGTTGTGTGTGCTCATTTGTGCATGTGTGTATGTGTCTATCTGTGTGTATGCATGCATGTGTGCATGTGTATGTGTGTGCATGTGTGAGGGTGTGTGCATGCAGGTGTATGTGCACATGAGCATGTATACATGTGTGTGTAAGTGTGTTGTTCCTGCATTTAATTCTGATTATGTGCATGAGTCTCACCAGGGGTTAAATTACTCGATCAAGGGCAATTTGACAGTGAGGGGTTACACAGCTGAGAAATATGACATCCTTCCCCTAGCAATCACTGACTGCTTCCAGCTCCTCAGACAGGGGTGTGGCCTTATGGTTCCTTCTCTCTTCAAGATGGAATGTTGATAAGGCTGGATCTTCACAGGTCTTGTATAGACAACCACTGCTGCTGTGAGTTCATGGATGCAAGAGCCATGCCAAGTCCAGAAGACAGCATTTCACAGCGCTCTCCCATCCTCCAGCTCTTCCATCTCTCCTGCTCTCACTTCCAGTATGTTCCCTGAGGTGTGGGGGATGTGATATGCGTCCCACTCAACAGTCACATTTTTCAGTAGTTTGACAAGTTATGATTCTCTGCATTGATAATTACCTGCTTCAGAGGGAAACTGCTTGGATCAATTCTGAGAACAAGATTTTGACGTGAACTGATCTACTTGGGGAAGTGGTTTACTGTTCTATTAACTTCTGCCCACCTAGCCATTCTTCCCAAAATAGCCAAAACAATGTGGCTTCCCATGTAGCCAAAACAATGGGCATATCTCCCCCGCCTACTTCCTTTCCTATTGTGCCATGTGTGGACTCATATTCACAGGCAGGCACAGCACACACAGTATGGGTGCACTGGCAGTCTAAACAGAGGACAAAAGGGCTTCATATATACATGAAAATTGTCTTAGCTAGCATTTCTATTGCTAAAAGAGAAACTATGACCACAGTAATTCTTATAAAGGAAAACATTAAATTGGGGCTGACTTACTGTTTCAGAGGTTTAGTCCATTATCATTATGGCAAGGAGTATGATGTGTGCAGGCAGACATGATGCTGGCCACATCTTGATCATAGGGCAATAGGAAGTGAACTGAAGATCACACTGAACAAACTTGCATAAAAGAGACCTCAAAGCCTGGCCCCACAGTGACATACTTCCTTCAATGAGGCTTCACTTACTCCAACAAGGTGATACTTACTAACAGTGACATGCCCTACAATCTAATGCAGGCCACAAAAGTCAACCTTAAACTCTTTTTTTTTCTTTTTTTTATAAATTTATAAAAAATTTTTTATTAATATTTCCACCTGCTCCCCGTTTCCCATTTCCCTCCCCTCCTCCCAAATATTACCCCCTCTCCCCACTCCCCTCCCCCTATCCCCACTCCTCTTCTCCACCCCCCACACCATTCCCCCTCCCTTTCGATACTGAAGAGCAGTCCAAATTCTCTGCCCTGAGGGAAGACGAAGGTCTTCTATCTATGTCCAGGAAGGTGAGCGTCTAAACAGGCTAAGCTCCCACAAAGCCAGTTCATGTATTAGGATCGAAACCTAGTGCCATTGTCCTTGGCTTCTCATCAGCCTTCATTGTCCGCCATGCTCAGAGAGTCCAGTTTCAACCCATGCTTATTCAGTCCCAGACGAGCTGGCCTTGGTGGGCTCCCAATAAATCAGATCCACTGTCACAGTGGGTGGGTGCATCCCTCGTGGTCCTGATTTCCTTGCTCATGTTCTCCCTCCTTCTGCTCCTCATTTGGACCTTAAGAGCTCAGACCATTGCTCCAAATTGAGTCTCTGTCTCTACCTCGATCCATCGCCAGATGAAGGTTCTAAGGTGATATGTAAGACATTCATCAGTGTCCAGGGAGATGTCCCCAGCTGGTACCTTGGGCAACTGAGGAGAGGCAACCTTAAACTCTTTATATCTTAATTAGTTAGAAATTTGAATTTGGAGAAGATATGTGTTTGGTGAAAATGGAAAGTATGGGGTGGGGGAGCATTCATATTAACCAAGAAAACTGTCTCCAAACAGATAAGGGTTCAGATTGTATGTGTTGTATTGTTTCCAACTTTGTTAAAGTTACCTAAATGAAGTAAATAAATTACATATAAGCAACAAAATCCACATTTACTTCCATCTGCTGCCTTTTAAGTGGTTAAGTGCTTGATCGCCACTTTTCTATCATAGCTTTTCTTAGTGCTGATTATTTATTTCATAATGAGGGTTGATGTGTGAACTTCCATGCAGTTTTAGATGGCACAAGGAAATTCTCTATCTTTGGATTATAATCAAGATTGAGTTATACGGTTCTCTTCAGACAATATGAAGTTCCATGTAATTAATTCAGAAACATAAAAAGAACCCACCAGGTCATTAATAAGGTAGAATGCTATAGCTAGACAACCTAACTTCAAATGTTAAACAAGGTCCTTGTTTTAACTTTGGTATTGAGCAAAAAAAATCAGGGGTTATTTAATCAGGAACCAACAAATGAAGAGACATGGACATGCTTCTGATTGTGCAAAGATACGAGCAGTCCAGAGAAACTTGAATGGCATACCACTTGCTTCAAGACTTAATTGGTTAGAAAAAAATAAAGGAAGGAATTTTTACATATTTAGACCAGAAATTCTTTTGGTGTTGGGAAGTCCTTCTGACTGTGTGTTGCTTTTATTGGTTAATAAAGGTGTAGACCAGTTGAAATTTCAATTTCTGCATTAATAATTGAACTTTAAATAGAATGAAGATTCAAGGTTCCTATGTGCACAAGAAGTGTTCTTGGGGTGTGTTTATTCGTTAAAATTCTGTTCACTTGACACTGTGTGTGTCTGCCAGCTTACTGGTACATAGATATATAGCAGCTCCTATCACCCACAAGTTTAATATTCGAACCAGATACAACTGGTTGCGTAAAATCAGTGCCTGGGCAAATATTATTACTGTGACCCAGAGGTAGGAAGCTGCCATAGGACTGTCAACATTGTCTGTGCTAGTTAGCTAGAGAAAGAACACTGTGTCTAAAGATGCAAGCCAAAGCTACCATTATACCATCACGGTTCTGAGGCATTTACCCAAATACCACCTGAAAGAGAAACAGTCTGAAATCAAGTTATCATGTTGAAGAAGAGTTAGAAAGTCAGGAAAGAACATGAAGATTAGAGATGGTTAATGAGAGACTCGGAAGCGTTGATGGGGAACTGAGCTGGTGGAAAGTTCACTAAATGAAAACCCAGGTGAACAGGGAGATTTTATCTGTCTTTCAGCAATCTGGGCATATTCAAATGATAGCTGATGGAATAGACATTATCCCGGCATATCAGGCAAACACAAAAGCAGGTACCACGTGAGATGTGGCTGAAGTCGCTGCAGTTCCGGTCGTCTTAACAGAATTAAGAAGATTGATTTTTTTCTATTCAATCAGATAAGCAGAGAAATATGGAATTCTGGAATTTGAATGATCAAATCACTATCTCACAGAAAGAAAGAAGTTCAAAAATCTCAGAAGGAAGTATGGTGAGCACAAAGGGACCACAGTTCGATGGGACTTCTCTACGGGAAGAGGGAGCAAGAGTCAACGTTCTTGAAGTAGACACTACAGGTTAGCTCACCTGGTCTACAGGTCTACCTAAGGCTCGGGAGATCATCAGCCTGTTCTGGAAACAGAACCCATACTACCATGAGTCTTAAATCATGAAACATAACACCACCTCTGGAAGTGTAGAGGATAGTCTAAGACATTTCACCTTCTGCTGGTCGACTGAGCATGCCCAGACATTAGATCTACTTCCTCACAGAGCAGGTCCTTTATCTCCAACACAACACTGCTATTGGTCTGTTTCATATAAAAGTGAAAACTGACCAATAATGTTGCTGTTCTGTCTTTCTTCTCAGGCAAGTGGAACTATGGGCCAACTTGGGTTCATGCAATACAGTACCCTGGTAGTTGGTATAAGTCAAAGGAATGGAACCTGTTGGCAGCAATAGAGGTATATGGGCTAAAAGAAAGACAAAAAAACTGATCTTAAGGAAGTCAAGTCATAACTAAGGTTTATGATATAAAATCTTATCTTGTGTAGACAGACCTGAAGGAAATTCCTGCGTAAGAATTGAGAGCCAGAGGGAAAGATCAGCAGGTCCTCGGCTACCATAATGATATCAAAAGATGGAGCCATTTCTTTTTCTAACTTCCTGCCTCCCTCAGGCTGACATCCTGGTTTTTACTAGTAAGACTTGTCTTTGCTTCTTTTGTTTCTTAAACTTGGATTTACCTGTAAGAAAGTTAATCATGAAAGATGAATACCATTATGATTTGAATACAAAATGTCCCCCACATGTTCTTGAGTTGAATTTTTTTGTTGTTGTTGTTCCAGCTTGGGTGCTGTTTTGGGAGATTCTGGAACATATGTCGAGGAAGTGAGTCACTGCAGACATGCCTATGAGGGGTTTTTCTTTTCCCTAGACCTTTCCGCTTGTCCCTGGATGCCCTGAAGTGAGCTGTTACGATTATCAACGTGCTCTCTGACGTGACATTCTGCCTCGCCACAGCCTACAGCAATGGAGCCAGACAACCAGAGATTGAAACCTGATGGGAAAAAATGAAATCCTTCTTGCCTTAGACAATTTGTCTTAGGTATTTGTCAGTGACATAAAAACTGACACATATACGTGCTGTTCTCACAAGTCCAGTGATTGCCTCATATCCTGGAGTCAGTGAAGGTGTTCTTTAGACTATCCCACGAAACTGAGGAACTGTAGTTAAGAAGTATTATGGGTGGGGGCACTGGAGAAATGGTTCAGTGGTTAAGAGTACTTGTTGCCCTTGCAGAGGACCCAGGTTGATTCCCAGCTCCCACGGGGTGGGTGGCTCATAACACTGTAATATATCATATCTGTAACACTAGTTCCAAAGGATCTAATAGCTTGTGATGGCCTCCGCGGGCACTGTACACATGTGGTACATGGACATACATGCATGCAAGTAAAATAATAATTAAAAAAGAAACATCGCAGGACCCTTTTCAGTATAACATTCCAATTCTCATAACATTCTGTTTCTCCTCTAGAGAATTTAGGGTGCATCCTTTTGATGAAGAGGTGTTACTCAGTATTTACTTTCATAACACATTTTGTATCTGAGACATAGGGCTGGAGTGGTTTCTAATTTCAAATTAGATGGTGAGGAAAAGAAATCTGGATACTATTATAATTATACCTGTATCATGCTAAGAAGGATTTTTCAGCAATTGTCAAGCCAACACATCATCTTGCCAAGTCCATAAACTGCTTCCAGAAACAGATGGGATTTATATCACAGACTCTCACACCTCAGGGGAGGGAATCTTTGAGTCAATTAACCCCTTGGCAGAAGGATCTAATCTGGAGGGATTTACACACAAAATCCAAAGATACTTTATCTAGACTTCTAGTGTGTAATTTTGTGTGGCACCTTCTCTGAGGCAGAGGAGTTGCAAAGTTTAATGATGTCTCCTCAAAATGCAGGCTCTCCCTCCATGTGTTCTCAGGGGTATCTTCTGAACATACCGGCAGGGCATGTATTTTGCCACAGTTGAACTTACCATTCAGCCTCTCTGAGATTCCTAATGTAAATGTCAAGCCAGGAATTAAGAAAGGAAAAAAAAAATAGCCTACAAAAATGTCAGTGTGTGGTGAAGTGGTGCTGATCTTTCAAAGGACAGACGCTGGAGAACTGGTTCCCCTATAAGATGTGCCAATGAGATTTTGATATCTGCGATCAATTTCAGAAAGGACTGTGGTAATAAGTTTAGAGTTCTTGTGGGAAGCATTGTCTGCCAACATAGCTTAATTTTCTCTAAGGTGTGTGTGTGTGTGTGTGTGTGTGTGTATCCCCATACAAAGCACGAAAAACCTTGGTTAGGATAGTCCAAGTAACTCCAAAAATAATATAGATTATAGTTGTACCCCTGAGTAGCTATTCAAGGACTGGTTGAGGGTTGTTGGAGATAGCACACACTTGGAGCACAGGACACAGATGGCTCAAGCTGAGTCTGACCATATAGCCCCTTTTCGGCAGCCCAGCTTCCATGGTTCAGAACATACTATGCCAAGGGAGGGAAGTGGCTAAACTGTCCTACCCGTCTGGAACAACTATGAGCCATGATAAGTACCATCATGACAAGATATGTGTCAAGCTGCACTCACATGTCAGTGACTGTGACAGTGTTAGCTGTCTAAGTGGACTTAAGGCTCACCCAGCAGGAGGGAAATCATGCCTGTACTGGAAACTCAGCCAGCTTCCCAACCCCAGTGAGGATATGGATTTTAGAAAAGAATCTACTACCACCATTTTACTAGACCAGCATAACTCTTTACACATCCTCAATTTTATCCTTATGCCCACAGGTAACTGTAACTGCCAATCTGCATCAAAGCTTCCTTTTGCAACAAATAGAGACCATTACAGAAAATAACAACTGGACACTGTGCAGGGATCAATGCAGTACGGGGCTCCCAGTTTGTATGCATGCATCTATCTCACAATCCTACATATGGTTCTCAAGGAACCTGGAGGAAGAGGGGAGCCGGAGAGGCTATGAGAGTCAGAATACCAAGCAGTCTGTTATGACACAGTATCTCCTAGAAATGGCTGTATAAACAAGGCCAGGACAATGGCAGTACCAATTGATATTGTAATGTAGAGGGTGAAAATTTTGAGGGGTCCCACCCTAGATAAAGACTTAAAGGCAACTAATGACTGCAGGGAGAAAGAGAATTGGCCTCTTCCAAGAATGAGCCCCCCATTGGTTGTCCAATGCAGAGAGTGTCAGCCTTGAAACCATATCACAAGCAACAGCGGACTCAGCAGGTTTTGTGTGTGTGTGTGTGTGTGTGTGTGTGTGTGTGTGTGTATGCACAGAGGTACATACATACATGAAAATTTATGTGTATGTAACAATAATAGTCAAAGAAAAAGACACTATCAACCTGAAAGTGGAGGTGGCATGAAGGAGTGGACGGAGGGTAGCTTGGAGGAGCTGGAAGGGGGAAAAGAAGAAGGAAGTGATCTAATTCTATTTCAGTTAAGAAGATACTGAAAGCCTGATGGAGGTGGGTCATCTTTCTATCTGTTGTTTCATTGGTTAAGTAATAAAGAAACTGCCTTGGCCCATTTATAGGCCAGCCCTTAGGTGGGTGGAGTAAACAGACAGAATGCTGGGAGAAAGAAGCTGAGTAGGAGTCGCCATGATTCTCCCACTCCAGACAGACGCAGGTTAGGATCTTCCCTGGTAAGCCAGCTCATGGTGCTACACAGAATATTAGAAATGGGTTAGATCAATATGTAAGAGCTAGCCAATAAGAGGCTGGAAATAATGGGCCAGGCAGTGATTAAAAAAATACAGTTTCCGTGTAATTATTTCAGGGCATAAGCTAGCCATGCGGGCGGCTGGGTGCTGGGGACGCAGCCCTGCCGCTCATATTACAACAAAAGCCAATAAGTTTCAACCAGGCATGGGGATGATGGACAGATTCGCTTTTCCGTGAGGAAAATTGAGATTAAAGAGGCCAGCAGCTTACTGCAGACTCACTGCACACTGACTTGGCACTCCAGCTTTTACTCCTGCATCATTTCTGCTTGGTAGAACCAGGAAAATGACACAACTAGGCAATATATGAAATAGAGAACCTTGGCAGTTTACTGAATTGAAATTTCTCTGTCACAATGACACCTCCAAAGAGTTTGCAAATAGCATAAGGAAGACATCTCATGAGGAAGCAAACAAGATTAAATTCAATGGTCAAACATACTCTACTCTCAACTTTGTTTTACCGGTCTGATGAAAAGCGTCGTGAAAGGAAGGCCACGCAGGTGTGGACATTGGTCAGCAAGTGCAGAGACAGTGTGGCTCTTAAGTGTGACCCTGGACAGTGTCAGTCTTTTGACTGGTAACTACCAAGCAAGTACCAAAACTTATGTCTCCACTTCCTTCTTTCTGTGCTGAGGGCAGCGATAGCTTGTATCCCTTTACAGTCATCAATTGAGTTGAAACAGCCAGTATCTGTAAAGCCATAACGCTTATTCTACGTAAGCACCACAGAAGTGTTAGCCATTATTTTTGCGCATGCTGTAAGATAGTCATTTCTTGAAATTTCCAATACTGTAGAGTGCATTCTATCTAAGGGGGGAAAAGAGAATAATAAAAAAAGTGGCCGGCCACAGATAATTCATCCTAGCTCATCAAACGACAGTCCTGTCCCCACTAAGTCAGATCTTTTTTTTTTATAACTCTCGGTTGCCAGCTCCTTGGGAGATCTGTCTTGCTGACAGGTTGCCGCCTTGTTTGCTGAGGGAGAACCGTGTGAATTACAGCCCTCATGAAATCGCTGCTGAAACCTGAGCAGTTGTTTGAACAAACACGCAAGGTATCCAAGATTCCTTAAAGGGACAAGGTCCATCTTGAAACCATCAAGCGAAAGAAACAAGAACCCTCTTCCAGGTAACCTTGTACAGCCGAGACAGCAGGTAAATTAATCAAGCCTTCCCGAGTCCGAGTCCCTTATTACACAGCCCTGAGCAGCTTACTTTGGATTATTAGTCTCGCTATAAAAAAAAAAGCAAGCATTTACCCCAAAGTTAACAAAACTAAATTCACAAGAAACATGGCTGGCACGCAGCAGACAATTAGGAACAAATACAGAAAGAAGGACTGTTTTCCAACCAGATGCCTCTCAAAGTATGTGGCGAATGTTTTAAAGAGTCCTGTACAAATCTCAAGAGCCATTCTTCAAGATGAAGGGAAGCGCAGAAGGGACACAGACAAAGAGCAGATGGTGTGCTCAACTTGTCTCTGATTTTGAAAGGAGAGATATCACAACTTGATAAAGCGGTGGTGGAGGCTGATGGGTATTTCAGGCAGCGCCCAGACATACGTGCCATGTTTCTCTGAACTGCCCCAGAGTCTTCACCACTCAAAAGACATCGACACTCTGCGTGGAGCCGGAAACACGGCGTATATTATAATATGTCAATGCTGCAAACTACAATTTAAGATTCCCAGCTCATCCATGACTAGGAATTGGGTTATGGTTATTTTCTAATCAACATTAGCATATTTTGCAATATAAACCAGTCTCTTCAGCTCAGCCAGCTGACTTCTTCATGGCACATTAACAGCCCCCACAGTCGAGGAGAACACAGCAGTGGGCTTTGTGGCCATGTGCTGACTTCTGCTTTGTACCTACTTAATACCCACAAAGCCCCCCGTTATAAGTCATGGGGCTTCACAGACCTTGATACCAACTCTGAAGTGATAAACCTGAGCCTTATCAAAGCCTAACTCCCTAAGGTCCTGGAGCCCTCTCCTTTACATCCATTCCTGGTCATTAGAGGCAAAATACACCAGGATTTCAAACACAGCTTTTGTGGGGGGGGGTACCCGCAAACACATTTCCTGAAGGATTCCCCAGTGAGATCACAATTTTAGAGCATTGTTAGGATGCTCCTGTCTGAGTATGGTTTAAACTGGAATATCATTTAAAGGCTAGAAGTGGGGAGTTGAGCTCATTCGTGGGTTGTCCTGAATTTTCTTTCTATCATTTCCTTCTATTTTGAAAACACAATGCCTACGCTTAGGAGGAAAGAGAAAGGCAATTTCTCTGCTTTTCTAGCCATGCATACTTATTGCAGAGGACTTAAAGAAATCTCACTCTTGTTGCAGGGGGTGGTGGTACAAGCCTTATCCCAGTGTATGGAAAGTAGAGGCTAGCCTGGTCTACATAGTAAGTTCGGGGCCAGCCATAGCTATACAGAGAGACAAACAAAATGCCGCCTCTACTTGACACTGCTAAAGCAGCCATAAACTTAGGAGCAGACAGGTCATGTGCCTAGACGAAACCCTGATGCTAGTACTCTGCTAAAGGAATATAGCAATCAAATGAGTCCTAATGGCCTTCTGGGATACCATAGTGCCTTTCTCAGACATCATCAGAGAAGCTTCCTCTTGTAGTGGATGGAAACCAGTCCAAAGACAATGAGCAAACAGTGAGAGACTTTGAACCACTCAGTACTAAGTGGGTCTCCTCATCAAAGTGACTTCCCTCAGGGCTCAGGGGTCTGTGTGGAAGCAGAAGCAGAAAGATTGTAAGAACAAAAAGGCAATGAAGACTCCAAAGGAACAGTATCTTCCAGACACAAGACTGACTCACTTATGAGTTCACAGAGATGGTGGCAACGGGTACAGGGCCTGCACAGGTTCCAGCCAGACAGGGTCTCAGCACTGAGAAGGGCAGGCAGACAAGGACTCACACTCATAGCTAAAAAGCCATTTTCAGCTGATACCCATTGGCAAAAGAAAAGCCATTTTTCTCCAATGGAGTCTCACTGAGTATATTAACCATATATATTAACCATACTTTAGGGCAGTCCCCACACCCAGGAGTAGTTAGCCAACACAAATTGAACTCAGTGGTATTTTCATGCGATTTGTGTCTTGTTTTGCTTTGTTCTGGCATTTTTTGTCTTAATGGTCTTTTGCTTGTTTGTTTTGATTTTTAGTTTTGTGATTTTGGTGAGGGATTTTTGTTTTGTAGTTGTGTGTGCACTTCTCTTTTTCCTTTTTGGTTCCTGATTGTTGTTTGTTTGAGAGAGAGAGAAGGTCGAGTTGGTGAGTAGGGAGGTGGGGAGGGGTCTGGGGAACACTGGAGGAGGGAAAACATGATCAAAATTTATTGTATGAAAAATATTCTTCAATTATAAAAACATCACTAAGTGTGTAGTCTCTAAACGAGCTTTGATTTTCTTTTTCTTTCTTTTAGATTATTCTTCTACATTCATAAAGTGGGAATGGGCCAATACTGAACAAATCTAATCACACACGTTCTCTGAATTCATCACGGTTTTCACATATTAAGCTTTTACAGATTGCCAGCATCTCTCTTCCCTTCCATAGCAGCAGCAGGTCCACAGCCAACCTATCTGTCAGGAGATGGATGAAGGTCCTCGCTGCTTGATTAGGACTTTCCGGGGCTGAGATGAATCTGTTTGACAAGTTACTGCATCTCCCCTGCCAAACTGATATTTTCCTAATCCAGATACAACTTTGTGGCTGAGTGTAATCCATTTTCTCCTCTGCTTCAAACCCTGCTACCAAGGAAGCATTTTCCCTTCTGAATGACAGCAAACATGAATCTCTTTATGAAGACACATGTGAAGCTGCAGCTTTCAAAGTGAAGACTCAGATTTTTCTCATTAATCTTCAAAATGGATAACAAGATTTTTTTCTAAGTGTTGTGGCTGTATTTTGAAAATAAGAAGCTGCGCATGGAAGCAATGTTTCAGTATTTCACTAGGAATTTCCCTGATTAAACTCCTGTTTCCATAGTCTTGTGTGAGCAGAATGGTACCATGTGATTCCAGACACAATGGCCCAGGCTAGCCGGTATCCTAGCTCAGCCTGCTGATGTTAGCTGAGTCTGTCTCCTACCTGCTGCTTTCTTTTTTCCTGGCGCTTGCCATTTTCTCAAGAAAACAATGATGCTCACTATTGTGACTTTGTCTTAACTGCCTTCAAGCACTATTTCATGGCCACTACCACCTCTGTGTCTTCCCGGAAAAGCCCTGTTTTCTCTTCAACAGCTTCGTGCATCACTACAGCACACTGTGTTTCTCCAAGCATCTGTCCTCTTGTGCTTTGACTCACTGAGATTAGAAGGGCCATTGCTTCAGCCATCTCTCTCCTTTGGGATGCTCATTCCTGAATCTCTGTTTCCAGTTCTTTCCTTGACATCTGGCCTCTCCTGTGTACAAACAGCCACAGGGAATTCTGTGCGAATGCCCCTCTGTTCTTTCAAAACCAGCCTTCCATGTCTAAGACGCCATGTGTTTCTTCCAGATCCGTTCTCGTCTCTACCACTTGACTTCTGCCCTTGACTTCATCCTTAGGGGTCAACTTGCTAAACCACAAAGTTTTGCAGCATTTGTTCTGTTGTTTTTGTTTAACTTTTAAACTTTTCTTGTTAATTTTGTAGGATAAATGATACCAGAGTGCCAGTTTTGTCTTGTTCATTGATAAATCCCTACCTCCTAAAAAGAGCACCTGGCACCCAGTAGGCCCTTAATAAAGACTTGCTGAATGACTGGACTTGGAATATTCGAAGAAAGAATATGTATGAAGTGCTTTAAAAATCCTTAATAAAGAAATTTTAAAAATGGTGATCTTGTGGAACCTGAGTTGTGGCTACCAATCGCTGGGGATAATGTGTGAGGTGACCGGGAGAGGTAGATGGTATTCATGCCATCAGCTAGGAGCAAGTTTGAATGTAGTACTGCCAAACATGGCAATTACAGACAGCAATGCAGAAGACAGTTCAAAAGCCAGAAGACAGAAATTTGAAAGTTTTCACCATGAGGAAATAATAACTATTTGAAGAGACAGAAACATGTTTAACCTGATTTAAACATTACCCAGTGTGTATGTGCATAAGAATATTATACAGTACCCTACTAATGCATGTCATTTTCATATATCAGTAAAAATACACTCAAAAAATAAATAAAATTAAGTAATCCACATGTTAAATTATTTTGTTTCTTGGTAAGATAATTATGATTTAATAAATGTTCTTATCTAAATTCATCAGAAAATAACACAGACTATCAAATAAACATAATTCAGCTATCTTGTTGCTGGTTTGTTTTGCCATTGAAGTGGGCTTTTAGGATTCCATTTGACAACATGCCACTGTTTATATCTGTTTGGTTTCATTTTCATGTTATTCAGTTAAAATAGTTTATCTTCTCACTTATTTCTCACGCGTAGTTCATCGATTTTGTTCTGATTTAATCCTTTTCCAGAGGAGTCTGATTGCACTAGAAGATCTGCATGTGCTGGCCGGAAAGCTTAGCGCCTCTCTGACCAACCATTAAGTGGAATTTTGCTCTCAATTCTTTAACACTCTTCCATCCTAAATTATGCCCAAAAATGCAGTCTAGACTCCGAGTGGGAAAATACTAGTCTGAATTCCATTTCTGGTCATTCCTAGCAGCCTGAGGTTGGAAAGACTGTTCGTAGCAGCTGTGAGACTTGGGGCGGTGGCTCTGAAAGTTGACTCCAGGACAGACATGCTAAGGTTAGACGCCTTTACGGTGACCTCGGTTGTAAAGATCCCACAAAGCCCACTGCATAGGTAATGGTGTGAAGTGAGTTAGCGTGTAAAGCTTTAGAATCCCGCCTGGCAGCTCCGAAGTAACGTGGTAAGAGCTGAAGGGAATTAAGCGAGAGGGCGGTGGTCTTAGCGATGACACTAGCTAGCACGGTGACAAAGGACCGTCTCATGTACACATCTTCTCCTTTCAGCATCACAGCAACTCATGAGGGATGGCCAGTCACCATCCTTGGTTGGCAGACAAGAAAAACCAAGCCCAGAGAAATGAAAAGACTTGAATAAGTTCACGTAATTGGCAGAGTCTGTTTCCAAACCTACGAAACATGATGAATTTGGATCTAGTACAAGAGTTTCTCTCGATAAACATTTTACATATTTCCTCGTCATTTTCTATATGCCTAAAAATGGTATTACATTGTAGACATGTTTGTGTCCTGCAAAGTTCCGTGCTGGGGTGGTTTTCCCTGTGTCTCATCGATTTCTTGGGAGTTTATCAATTGTTCACCATTCCCCCTTTCAAATATAGCTCTATATATAACTAACAGATTTAAGGGAGGGAAGCTTTATATTTTCTATTTGCACCCATAACAGACATGACCCAAGCAGCAGGATGAACATTTAGCACACTGAATGGCATCTGAGTTTGACCTGGCTGTGCCATCTTCCAGCTATAACCTTGGGCAAGTTATCTCAATAACATTCTGTGCCTTGATTTCTTCATTCAGAAAATGGAGGTGTTAAAAGCATGTTGCTTCATACATTTGTTGGAAGTATTAAATGGTATTATGCATTTTAAGTCCTTTGCATAGCACTATAAACACTCATTAGTGAAACTATGAAGACAAGGCAAAGGACTATTTCTTCATACCACAGTATCCTGTTCATTTTCTCTAGAAAAAGTCATCATCCTGAAACCACTAGAGTGTTTACCCGGCAGTTGTGTCATTGGCTTCTGCAATAAGTCTGGAAATGCATGCATATCAAACCCTCAGCATCTATAAAACTTAGAAGCACTGAATATGCATCACCTTTCTGTGTTCTAGAGTGACCTCCAGGGTTCATGTACCTTCATCCATTCTCTGCCGGATCTGTTTTTCCTCAATATCCTCTCTTAGGTGAGGATTTATTCCATCCATGTTGTTATCATTTCCATCATGCTTCTCATGTATCTCATGCCAGTGCCCTCAGACAAGCACACAGATCTGACCTAGAAACTCAAGGTCATCTCAAAAGAATGACTGACACGTCCTTACCTCTCCTTTATCTCACCCATGTTGGCTGATGGAACTAACCTCTTGAGAAATTCTGCTTTCGCGAATGATGATCCTGGGGACTCTTAGTGCCAGAGACACAACAAAGAATGTGAGCCTTGATGAACAGACTAGCATATGCCTTTCACGATAGTTATAAGGCACTCCTTCCTCCCACAGCCTGGGCTGTATCCTAAAGCATCATCACCATCCGACCACAAGCCTTTGGTAACTATAAAACATAGACTGGTGTGAGCTGATCCCCTCCCACATAGTCACTGACAGACGAACAAGCCCCACATTTCTCGCTGCAGATTACTGGCAGTGACTGCAAAGTCTTGGAGCAGCAGGCAGACAAAGAAAAACAATTTAGTTTCTCCCTGCCTGGTCGCTCCTTTCCAACCGTGACAGCTTTCTTAACCAAATGGCTCGTGTTCTAGTCAGACCAAGTGATACCCAAAGCGAGCAGTGACACCAAATGGTTAGATGTATTAAGAGTGTTTACTCTCCAACACACACACACCAGAAACAGTCAAGGTCTGAGACTGTTTGCATGAATAAAGAGCAAGCAGGGAGACAACAAACTGAAAGTGGGCAAAAGGAAACAAAATACTTTGAGAAATAAAAATGTCTTTAGAATAACACTTGCATCTTTTGTTTGATACAGTTGGCTTTATTTGTCTTATAGTTTATTTGAGAATCTATTTCGACTTTGATCTTTTCAACATGATGTATAGGAGGAAGAGAAAGTGTGCTCATTTTCAAAGGACAACACTTCCAGATCCTATATTTGATGTGTTTCTGACCACCAGTTCTGAATATATAGAAAAGTAAGGCCTTGCAAAAGTATTCATGCCTTGTTTTATTCTTCATGTATATTTTCATCTCTTATTATTTTATGAACATATGATTTTCTACTTTTTGTAGTTTGAATTTTACTGAAAACTATTGTATCATACTTAATTGCAATCCTTACTCAGTTTGGGCCCAATTAAAACCAGTTGTTTGTAAGATTTTGCTTTTAAGAGAAAGCATCAATAGAATACCCATGATCCAAGGCAAAAAAATGCTGGCATTTCTTTTTGGCAATAATAACCATTCAGGATGATATCCAGATTGGCTTAATCAATCAGCATATCAAGTTAATATAAACTACATTGAAGGTCTACATAGTAAATTTGTTTAATGTGGATTTTATGTGAAATAGCAAGCAACAGAGAATGGTACAGGGAACATAATTAAAGAATTAAAAGACAAACAGAAAAACAAAATGAAATTATTTAGAGGTAGAGGCAGGTGAATCAGAAATTCAAGACTGGCCTCGTCTACGTGGCCATTTTGAAGCCAGTCTGTCAGACTATATGAAACCCTGGAGAGAGGAAGAGAAAGGGACAGACAGAGACAGTGACAGACAGCAGACAGACAGAAGAGACAGAAGCTAAGAGGATATACGCATTTAAATGAAAGATAAGAGAGGAACACGATTGACAGGCATACAGAAAAAGAGGAAAGGTTTACATCATGAGAAACAAAATCAGCAAAGACTATGGAACTGCATGGAGACCCAGCTAAAAGAGACTGGAGACAGAAGAGAAAAAAATGTTGGGTCAGGAAGAAAGGAAGTCAAAGAATACTTTAAAACAGCTGGTGTTCTGGGAAGGAAAGGGACGTGGGGAGAAGCCAGCAGCTGGCTCTGAACTTTAGTGGCTGCTGCTGAGACCGTAGAGAAATAAGTGAGTAGAAGCAAGATGGCCATTTGTGACAGATGAACGGATGCAAACGCCTTCACTTCACAGTTCATACACTTATGATAGTGAGAAAATTACCAGGATGGCTGAGATGCTAAAAAGCAAGGTCATCAATCAAAGATTACACAAGAGCTACTTTATTCTCCAGAGCAGAAGAAGTTGCCTTAGTACTCCCCAGAGTGGTACCTCTGCTACCTCTTCTGCAACCAACTGGACCTCTTAGTGAGACTGTTCACCCACAAATCATAAAGCAATAAGAGGGACACTCCCTCAAAGGCACATGCTAACAAAACTCAAATGCCAATCATGGGAAACCTCCCTTCAAGCTGTTGGTTAGAGAGTCCAAGAGACTCCCAAAACAACAAAGACAATTAGTGTCTTTGGATTCTTCCCAGAACTGGAAGGTAAGACTATATTGCTGAAGACATATGACCCTCAGACACAGGACTTGGAGGAATTGAGCTGAAATGTCCAGGAATCCTCCTCCCTGAGGGCTGGCCTGCATGGTATTAGAAGGTGATATGTAAGCTTCCAAGGAAGAAAAGCAAAAAAAAAAAAAATGTAAAGCCTATGAACCACGAAAATGTCCTGCCCAGCAAGCTATGCCCAATGGTGCAATCATGGCACCTCCTTCTTGTGGGTAGCCAACATTGTCTAATTAGACTTAAGCCCTGCTCAATACGAGGGAATTCATACCCGGTACTATAAACCTAGCCAACTACCTATTGCTAGAGAGGTCATAGACCTCAGAAAAGAACCTACCACTGCCAATTTCTTAAAAGAAGATCATTTCTTACTATAGTCTAAATACTTATCCTTATACCCACAGAGATGTGTGACTCTCAGCCCATAATTAAATAGGCTTCTTCTGTAGCAGATCCATGATTGGTCAAAATGCAGAGAATAAAGTGACTACAGTACACCTAGCCCAAACTGATACAACCACTACACTTAAGACTCAGGGGAAAATCATGGAAGAGTGGGTGGAAAGACTGCAATAGCCAGAGGATGAGGATGCCTCTTGATGTATAGAGGTTAACAGACATGACAAAGAAGCTGTGTCCATGAAATCTCAATAATATGCTACCTAAACAAAATCTACATAATGGCAGTACCAGTTGACACGAAAATAGATGAGAGAAATTTGATCTGGGGTCTCATCGTAGATGAATAGGTAGTTACAGGTCATCAATGACCGCTGAGCTAGGGAGAACCAGTCTTCTCCAGGGATGAGCTCCTTCATAGATTATCCAATGCTAAGTGATCAGCACTAAGCACACACATGAGAAACTCGAAATAGACACAGGTATATATATATATATATATATATATATATATATATATATATATATAGACATACTGCTTTCTTTTATTTTTTTTACTTATTTATTTATTTTTATTCTTTTTTAATTAAAATTTCCACCTGCTCCCCGTTTCCCATTTCCCTCCCCTCCTCCCAAATATTGCCCTCCCCCCACTTCCCTCCCCCTATCCCCACTCCTCTTATCCTCCCCCCACTCCATTCCCCCTCCCTCTCGTTACTGAAGAGCAGTCCAAATTCCCTGCCCTGCGGGAAGACCAAGGTCCTTCTATCTACGTCCAGAAAGGTGAGCGTCCAAACAGGCTAAGCTCCCACAAAGCCAGTTCATGTATTAGGATCGAAACCTAGTGCCATTGTCCTTGGCTTCTCATCAGTCTTCATTGATCGCCATGCTCAGAGAGTCCGGAATCAACCCATGCTTATTCAGTCCCAGACCAGCTGGCCTTGGTGGGCTCCCAATAAATCAGTTCCACTGTCACAGTGGGTGGGTGCATCCCTCGTGGTCCTGATTTTTTGCTCATGTTCTCCCTCCTTCTGCTCCTCATTTGGACCTTAAGAGCTCAGACCGTTGCTCCAAATTGAGACTCTGTCTCTACCTCGATCCATCGCCAGATGAAGGTTCTAAGGTGATATGCAAGATATTCATCAGTATAGGATAGGGTCATTTCAGGTTCCCTCTCCTTAGTTGCCCAAGGTACCAGCTGGGGACATATTCCTGGACACCTGCGAACCCCTCAAGAGTCAAGTCTCTTGCCAACCCTAAGATGGCTCCCTTAGATAGGATATATACTTCGCTGCTCCCGTATCCATCCTTCCTATATCCCAACCATCCCAATCCTCCGAGCTCCTCCCATCCTCCCCTTCTCATATTTCTCATCCCATTTCCCCTTTGCCCCATGCCACCTCACCCGCAAGTTCCCAGTTTTTGCCCTGGAATCTTGTCTACATCCCCCTCTCCATGCGGATGACTATATGATTTTCTTTGGGTTCACTTTCTTATTTAGCTTCTATAGGATCACACATTATATGCTTAATGTCTTTTATTTTATGGCTAGAAACCGATTATGAGTGAGTACATCCCATGTTCCTCTTTTTGAGTCTGGGATACCTCACTCAGGATAGTGTTTTCTATTTCCATCCATTTGCACGCAAAATTCGAGAAGTCATTGTTTTTTACTGCTGAGTAGTACTCTAATATGTATATATTCCACACTTTCTTCATCCATTCCTCCATTGAAGGGCATCTAGGTTGTTTCCAGGTTTTGGCTATTACAAACAATGCTGCTATGAACATAGTTGAACAGATACTTTTGTCATTTGATGTGGCATCTCTTGGGTATATTCCCAATAGTGGTATTACTGGATCTTGGGGTAGGTTGATCCCAAATTTCCTGAGAAATCGCCACACTGATTTCCAAAGTGGTTGCACAAGTTTGCATTCCCACCAGCAATGAATGAGTGTGCCTCTTTCTCCACAACCTCTCCAGCAAAGGCTATCATTGGTGTTCTTGATTTTAGCCATTCTGACAGGTGTAAGATGGTATCTCAAAGTTGTTTTAATTTGCATTTCCCTTATCGCTAAGGAGGTTGAGCATGACCTTAGGTGTCTTTTGGCCATTTGAATTTCTTCTGTTGAGAATTCTCTGTTCAGATCAGTGCCCCATTTTTTTATTGGGTTCATTAGCATTTTAAAGTTTAGTTTCTTGAGTTCTTTATATATTTTGGTGATCAGACCTTTGTCTGTTGCAGGGTTGGTGAAGATCTTCTCCCAGTCAGTGGGTTGCCTTTTTGTCTTAGTGACAGTGTCCTTTGCTTTACAGAAGCTACTCAGTTTCAGGAGGTCCCATTTATTCAATGTTGCCCTTAATGTCTGTGCTGCTGGGGATAAACGTAGGAAGTGATCTCCTGTACCCATATGTTGTAGAGTACTTCCAACTTTTTCTTCTATCAGGTTCAGTGTGTTCAGACTAATATTGAGGTCTTTAATCCATTTGGACTTGAGTTTTGTGCATGGTGATAGATATGGATCTATTTTCATTCTTCTACACGTTGACAACCAGTTCTGCCAGCACCATTTGTTGAAGATGCTCTCTTTTTTCCATTGAATACTTTTAGCTCCTTTATCAAAAATTAGGTGTTCATAAGTTTGTGGGTTAAAATCAGGGTCTTCTACTCGGTTCCATTGATCGACTTCTCTGTTTTTATGCCAATACCAAACTGTTTTCAATACTGAGGCTCTGTAATAGAGTTTGAGGTCAGGGATGGTAATGCCTCCAAACGATCCTTTATTATATAAGATTGTTTTGGCTATCCTGGGTTTTTTGTTTCTCCATATAAAGTTGATTATTGTCCTCTCAAGATCTGTGAAGAATTTTGATGGGATTTTAATGGGGATTGCATTGAATCTATAAATTGCCCTTGGTAGAATTGCCATTTTTACTATGTTGATCCTCCCTATCCAAGAGCAAGGGAGATCCTTCCATTTTCTGGTATCCTCCTCAATTTTTTTCTTCATTGACTTAAAGTTCTTGTCAAATAGATCCTTTACTTCCTTGGTTAGGGTTACCCCAAGATATTTTATGCTATTTGTGGCTATCGTGAAGGGTGATGCTTCTCTGATTTCCATCTCTGCTTCCTTATCCTTTGTGTATAGGAGGGCAACTGATTTTTTGGAATTGATCTTGTATCCTGCAACGCTACTAAAGGTGTTTATCAGCTGAAGGAGTTCTTTGCTGGAGTTTTTGGGGTCGCTTATGTACACTATCATATCGTCTGCAAATAATGAAAGTTTAACTTCTTCCTTTCCGATTTGAATCCCTTTGATCCCCTTATGTTGTCTTATTGCTATTGCTAGAATTTCAAGCACTATATTAAAGAGGTATGGAGAGAGTGGACAACCTTGTCGTGTTCCTGATTTTAGTGGAATAGCTTTGAGTTTCTCTCCATTTAATTTGATGTTAGCTGACGGCTTGCTATAAATAGCTTTTATTATAGTTAGGAACGACCCTTGTATTCCTAATCTCTCTAAGACCTTTATCATAAAGGGATGTTGAATTTTGTCAAATGCTTTTTCAGCATCTAATGAAATGATCATATGGTTTTTTTCTTTCAGTTTATTTATATGATGGATTACATTGATAGATTTTCGTATGTTGAACCAGCCCTGCATCTCTGGGATGAAGCCTACTTGATCATAATGGATAATTTTTCTGATGTGTTCTTGGATTCGGTTTGCCAGTATTTTATTGAGTATTTTTGCGTCGATGTTCATGAGTGAGATTGGCCTGTAGTTCTCTTTCTTGGTTGTGTCTTTGTGTGGTTTTGGTATCAGAGTAACTTCAGCTTCATAAAAGGAATTTGGCAATGACTTCTCTGATTCAATATTGTGAAATACATTAAGGAGTATAGGTATTAGGTCTTCTTGGAAGTTCTGGTAGAATTCTGCATTGAAGCCATCTGGACCTGGGCTTTTTTTGGTGGGGAGGTTTTTTATAACAACTTCTAATTCTTCGCGACTAACAGGTCTATTTAGATTGTTCACCT
This sequence comes from Chionomys nivalis, assembly GCF_950005125.1. NCBI lineage: Eukaryota > Metazoa > Chordata > Mammalia > Rodentia > Cricetidae > Chionomys > Chionomys nivalis. The sequence continues at coordinate 87,813,650 of NC_080091.1, forward strand.
GGTCCTGGTTTAACTTTGGTATATGGTACTTATCTAAAAAAGTGTCCATTTCTATAACATTTTCCAATTTTGTGGCATACAGATTTTTGTAGTAAGATCTAATGATTCTCTGAATTTCCTCTGAGTCTGTGGTTATGTCTCCCTTTTCGTTTCTGATTTTGTTAATTTGCGTATTCTCTCTCCGCCATTTGATTAGTTTGGATAGGGGTTTATCAATCTTATTGATTTTCTCCATGAACCAGCTTTTTGTTTCATTGATTCTTTGGATTGTTTTCTGTGTTTCTATTTTGTTGATTTCAGCCCTCAATTTGATTATTTCCAGTCTTCTACTTCTCCTAGGTGAGTCTGCTTCTTTTTTTTCTAAAGCTTTCAGGTGGGCTATTAAGTCTCCAATGTGTGCTTTCTCCGTTTTCTTTAAGTGGGCACTTAATGCTATGAATTTTCCTCTTAGCACTGCTTTCATAGTGTCCCATAGGTTTGAGTATGTTGAGTCTTCGTTTTCATTGAATTCAAGAAAGACTTTAATTTCTTTCTTTATTTCTTCCTTGATCCAGGTGAGGTTCAGTAGTTGACTGTCCAGTTTCCATGAGTTCATAGGCTTTCTGGGGATAGCATTGTTGTTGAATTCTAACTTTAATCCATGGTGATCTGATAAGACACAGGTGGTTACCGATATTTTTTTGTAACTGTGTAAGTTTGCTTTGTTACCGAGTATGTGGTCTATTTTCGAGAAGGTTCCATGAGCTGCAGAGAAGAAGGTATATTCTTTCCTATTTGGGTGGAATGTTCTATAGATGTCTGTTAAGTCCATTTGATTCATTACCTCCCTTAATCCTCTTATTTCTCTGTTAGGTTTCTGTTTGATTGACCTGTCCATTGGTGAGAGAGGAGTGTTGAAATCTCCTACTATCAGTGTGTGTGGTTTGATGACTGCCTTGAGTTTTAGTAACGTTTCTTTTACATAAGTGGGTGCTTTTATATTAGGGGCATATATATTCAGGATTGAGATTTCATCCTGGTGAATTGTTCCTGTTATGAGTAAAAAATGTCCATCTCCATCTCTTTTGATTGATTTTAGTTTGAAGTCAACTTTCTTAGAAATTAGTATGGCCACACCTGCTTGTTTCTTAGGTCCGTTTGCTTGATAAACCTTTTCCCAGCCCTTTACTCTGAGTAGATGTCTGTCTTTGTGGTTGAGGTGTGTTTCTTGTAAGCAGCAGAATGTTGGATCCTGTTTTCGTATCCAATCTCTTAGCCTGTGCCTCTTTATAGGTGAGTTGAGTCCATTGATATTAAGTGATATTAATGACCAGTGGTTGTTAACTCCGGTCATTTTTCCTTTCTTTCTTTCTTTCCTTTGGTAGTAGAGTTTGTGTGTTTCCCTTCTTCAAGTTGTGCTGGTGTAGTGTCTTTAGATGTCTGAGTTATTGTGGGCATTGTTGGACTCCTTGGTTTGTGATTTTCCTTCTATTACTTTCTGAAGGGCTGGATTTGTGGCTACGTATTGTTTAAATTTGTTTTTATCCTGGAAAACTTTGTTTTCTCCATTTATAGTGAACGAAAGCTTGGCTGGGTATAGTAGTCTGGGCTTGCATCCATGGTCTCGTAGTTTCTGCAGTATATCTATCCAGGACCTTCTGGCTTTCATGGTTTCCATAGAGAAATCAGGTGTAAGTCTGATAGGTTTACCTTTATAGGTAACTTGACCTTTTTCCTTTGCAGCTCTTAATATTCTTTCTTTATTCTGTATGTTTTGTGTTTTGATTATTATATGACGAGGAGATGTTTTTTTTTGATCCAGTCGATTTGGTGTTCTGTATGCTTCTTGGACCTTCAAAGGAATATCTTTCTTAAGGTTGGGAAAGTTTTCTTCTATAATTTTATTAAATATATTTTCTGGACCATTGAGCTGTACTTCTTCTCCTTCTTCTATCCCGATTATTCTTAGGTTTGGTCTTTTTATTGTGTCCCAGATTTCCTGAATGTTTTGTGATGAGAATTTGTTGGTTATGCTGTTTTCTTTGATGAGAGTGTTTATTTTCTCTATGGTATCTTCAGTGTCTGAGATTCTTTCTTCTATCTCTTGTAATCTGTTGGTGGTACTTGTCTCTGTAGTTCCTGTTCGTTTATTCAAATTTTCCATCTCCATCCTTCCCTCGGTTTGTGTTTTCTTTATTACTTCCACTTCGTTCTTCAAGTCTTGAACCGTTTCCCTTACCTGTTTGATTACTTTTTCTTGTTTCTCTTGGTTTTCTTGGGTATCTTTGAGATATTTATTCATTTCCCCTACCTTTTTGTTTGTAATCTCTACTTGGTTGTGGCAGTTTTTCACCTCCTGTTTAAGGTCCTCTATTATTTTCATAAAATTCACTTTTGAGTCGAATTCTTCTAATTCTTCTGTATTAGGGTTTAGACTTCTCATTTCGGGATTCCTGGATCCTGGTGATGTCACGTTGCCTTTCAAGTTGTTGGGGGAATTCTTGCATTGGCGCCTGCCCATCTTTTCCCTCAAATGGAGCCAGGAGAGGCCTGATGTCTTGGACCAGTCTTTGCTGTGACTAACTCTCTAGGTGTATCTCCTCAGTGTAGGGGCAGGAACCGTTCCCTTCCAGGTGAACTCCCGTCCCGATGAAACTTCTTGGCACCTACACAGGAACTCCTGGATGCCCCAATGAGCCAGGGACTAATGGAAGTAGGGCACAGGCAGAGCAGGTCCAGCAGATCACAGCAGAGACTGCAGCCCCAGCAGCAGGGGCCCGCTTTCCCTGGCGGGGACCTTGAGGCCTGCCCTCTAGTCAGGGACTCACTGCTCTGGGTTGGTAGCCTTAGTGAAATGGCAGGTAACTGTTCCACAGCTAAGGACCTTGCAGACAAGGCAGGTTTGGGGGTGGGGGTGGGGGCGGGTGTGTAGGAGAGCAAGCCCTGCAGCAGGAGCTGGGGGAGGGGTGTTTGTGCTCTCTACCTGGACAGTCCGCCCCAGGATAGCACACACTCACCCGTCCCGATGAAACTTCTCGGCACCTACACAGGAACTCCTGGGTGCCCCAATGAGCCAGGGACTAAGGGAAGTAGGGCGCAGGCAGAGCAGGTCCAGCAGATTACAGCAGAGACTGCAGCCCCAGCAGCAGGGGCCCGCTTTCCCTGGCGGGGACCTTGAGGCCTGCCCTCTGGTCAGGGACTCACTGCTCTGGGTTGGTAGCCTTAGTGAAATGGCAGGAAACTGTTCCACAGCTAAGGACCTTGCAGACAAGGCAGGTTTGGGGGTGGGGGTGGGGGCGGGTGTGTAGGAGAGCAAGCCCTGCAGCAGGAGCTGGGGGAGGGGTGTTTGTGCTCTCTACCTGGACAGTCCGCCCCAGGATAGCACGCACTCACCCGTCCCGATGAAACTTCTCGGCACCTACACAGGAACTCCTGGATGCCCCAATGAGCCAGGGACTAATGGAAGTAGGGCGCAGGCAGAGCAGGTCCAGCAGATCACAGCAGAGACTGCAGCCCCAGCAGCAGGGGCCCGCTTTCCCTGGCGGGGACCTTGAGGCCTGCCCTCTGGTCAGGGACTCACTGCTCTGGGTTGGTAGCCTTAGTGAAATGGCAGGAAACTGTTCCACAGCTAAGGACCTTGCAGACAAGGCAGGTTTGGGGGTGGGGGTGGGGGCGGGTGTGTAGGAGAGCAAGCCCTGCAGCAGGAGCTGGGGGAGGGGTGTTTGTGCTCTCTACCTGGACAGTCCGCCCCAGGATAGCACACACTCACCCGTCCCGATGAAACTTCTCGGCACCTACCGACATACTGCTTTCTTTAGGACACTCATGAATCACTACTTCTAAACTCACAGATATCCTCAGTCAGTTTCACGTCCGTCATTATCCTTGCAACTGTCTTAAATCACGTGCTTATTTACTTCCCATCTCTGCTATCAAATACAAGCTTCCATAAAATTGCATACTATATTCATATTGCAGCTCCAGCATCTTTAATACATAGTAATATGCATTAATAACTGAGAGACAATGAACAAATGCATATCTTAGACAAGAAGACCCTAGACTTAGGGCTAGACACTTTCCATTCATTTTTCTAAGATATATGACAATTATATTGCTACTTCTTAGTATATACAATTTAATCCACTTTTATTAAATATTATTAAGATAAACAAGAAGAAATATGTAAAGCCCAACTTCTCAGAAAATATTCTGTGCTTATGAGGTGAATTGAAGTTACTTAGAGAGGGAAACTGTTTTGAGTCTATTTAACCAAGCATCCTTCCTGTTGGTTCCCTTTGCACCCCAGAGAGCAGTTACAGTCAGACACTGCTTGATGACGAGGACACCTTTTGAAAACTGTGCCACTGGGTGATTTTATTACTTCATGAATATAGTGGAGTGAATTACACAAACCTACAGTTTGGTGTCCTACAGGTCTATACACATCCAGGTTGTGAGGTACCATCCATCACTCCTACAAAGCCTGTTACTGTACTTAATAGTGTAGACAATTACCATACAATTGTATTTGTGTATCTAAATAGACACCAATAGATGACTGGAAATTTTCAACTCTATCACAATCCATTGAACCACTAACATAGATGCAGATCACCACAGACTAAAATGGTCCAATGACTGCTCACTACCTACAGAAACCAAGTAGATAACAGTTATATGCAGCTGTCCAGGACTGGTAGTACTGAGCAAATGAGAATGCCCCCCCCCATCTAAAAGGGCAACTACTATCCTTTGGCTGTTTATCTTTGCCTATGAGCTAGCTGGTTCCATGTTGCCAGTTTGCTGTTTTTAAGAGAAATACGACTGCATCAAATATGGGAAAATACTGTTGCCAAAAACCTTCCAGTCTAAACAATAAAGACAACTTTACTTTCTTCTACAAGAGAATTCATGAGTTAAACAAATTTGGAATAGCTTCCTTAGCTTTTCTGTAACCTGTGTCTATTTAGCCAATTTTACTAAACTATAATTATTTATATTACAAAAACATTTTATTATGCTATGACCATGTTTGAAAAAGCAAACAAAAAGATGACCTTAAGAACCCACTGAGTTAGTGCAAATATTTAGGTTATAACTGAATTAAGGAAAACAACAGAAAAATCTAAAGTGGGTAGATAAGTTAGACAGCCCCCTGGTAATGTATTTCTTCCTACGGCATCTCATCCAGACCACATTTCAGTTCCACCATTTTATGTATCGTTAAGATTACTGGTTTCAAACTTCGCACAGTACATCATGTGCTTGAGGGAATGGCCCTCACTGAACCACATTATACATGACAAGTTTCACAACAACACAAACCAAGGCATTATTTTTAACACAAATCTTGTTGTTTACCCACATATATCCAAAGATGCTGCCTCATCTGGTCCCAAAGAGAAACCTGCACTGTACTTATTATAATTAATAAAATACTATGCTTCAATCATCTTTCATTTACTTTCATCCTACCTCATTTAACTTCCATAAAACATTCATTTTGTAAGTGGTTTAATAATGTGGTCTATGTAGAGGAAGACAAAAATTGCCACCACAAACTCATATACTCGAGATTAGAGAACTTTCAAAAATGTTTTTCAATAACAAACCACACATGAACAACACTATTAGCTAATACTTTTCTTTTTAACTAAAAAGAAATATGTGTGTGTGGGTATTTTGTCTAGTGCCCATTTTTGAGTAGTGCCCATGGAGGCCAGAAGAGGGCATCAGATTTCCTCTAGATGCAGTTGCAGCTGGTTGAGAGCATCCATGTGGGTACTGGGAATCACACCCAAGTCCTCTGGAAAACCAGCCAATGATCCTAACCACTGAACCATGCCTGCTAATACTTCCTAAAATCTATAGCACTGGAACCATATTACTCTATAACCTATGTTGATCTATCTCTGTTCTTATATTTATGAAAAATACTGCTGGTTCATTTTTGTGATCCCACTTTTGACTTTTCTTATGATATCAGACCTATGACACAGTTTAGCCTTCTTGTTGTGTTGTAGAAAGAAAAAGCCTAATTTCTTCTGGTTTTTTTCCCTCACTTCGAAACTGGAAATCAAATTTCATGGCTATAATTGAAATTAGAATTTTGTAAACCTTATCACTCAAAGAATTGTCATTAAAAATGAAACCCTTAATTGATTGTAGCCTTTGCAATTATTGATAGATCTTCAACAAACAGTGCTGGAAGAACTGGATATCAACCTGTAGAAGAATGCAAATAGATCCATAGCTATCCCCATGCACAAAACTCAAGTCCAAATTGATTAAAGACCTCCATATAAATCTGACCACACTGAACCTGATAGAAGAGAAAATGGGAAGTAGTCTTCAATGCATGGGCACAGGAGACCACTTCCTAAATATAACCCCAGTGGCACAGACACTGAGAACAACAATAAATAAATGGGACCTCCTGAACCTGAGAAGCAGCTGGATATAGTGGCTCACAATTCTAATCCCAGTACTCAGGAGGCAGAGGTGAGGTGATCTCTATGAGTTAAAGGACAACCTTCTATCTAGTGAGTTCCAGGACAGCCAAGGCACATAGTGAGACCCTGACTCAAAACACAAACAAGCCAAAAGCTCCACTTTCAGCATTTTAGAGTTGCTCCTGTCTACAGCTCCAAACTCTACTATCTCCCTCCTACATATCTATAAGCCGGATTTCAAGGCTGATCACAGCACTAGGCTTACTTCCCAGTTCCAATTTTTGTTTTTTTTTAATAACTGTGATTTCCATGTAAAATGAAAAACAATTGTTTACTTTTTAAAATAAATACATAAATAAAAATCACATTTTTAAATTGGCACATATTTCTTGTGTATATACTCAATTTTATAAGGCTAATTTTATGCAAGGGCATCACATATTTTTGATGCCATAGACTTGGAAGCCATTCAAGATAGATATCAAGGGGGCTGGAGAGATGGCTCAGAGGTTAAGAGCACTGACTGCTCTTCCAGAGGTCCTGAGTTCAATTCCCAGCAACCACATGATGGCTCACAACCGTCTGTAATGAGATCTGGTGCCCTCTTCTGGTGTGTGGGAAGCAGAATGTTGTACACATAATAAATAAATAAATTTTAAAAAAAAAGATAGATATCAAGCTATACTGAGACACATTAATGGGAAATTATTTTATCCTGGTCAAAAGAATCAAATTTACCTCTGAACCTAGTTAAGAGAAGAGACATGCATCATTCCGATATGTTCCCAAGATTATAACGTTATACACTGCAGTCTCTTCCCTTTAGAGCTAACTCAACTGGGTTTCTCAAACACTTGATTTTGAGACGAGCCCTCAGGAAGGCTGATTCACCTAAAGCCGCGGTAAAGGGATGGGAGCAATAATGACCTCAGTGAGATAATAAACTTTCCTTCCCAGAAACCCCTCCCCCAAGCAATTGCTGCAGCCTACCCAAAGAAGCATGACTTTTTCTTCTGTCTCTTCTCCCAGAGCTAGGCCATGTCTTTCCTGATGTCCCAGGCATTTGCACTCCCTTTTAGGAAGCTGTTCTCCCTCTCCTTCTGCCACGTAGCTGCTTGGCAACAGCATGCTTTTCTGTCTTCCTCCTCCAGGAAGTCATGGAGATTTAGAAGTTTCTTCCCATGTTATTTTCCTCTCAATTGACATAGTCATCAAGCTCCAAGTTTTGTTCAGTTCCTCTATTAGTGAGACGAGGAACCTATGGGAGGTAACCCTGATTTCCCCAAGGAAGATACAGTTCCCTGTGGGAGGCCCCCAAAGCTTCCAGGAGCAGTGAGCAATTCTCCACCTTTCTGCCATACCTTCTCCGGTTGGCATTGACTCTGGTGTTTATTTTCCTCATTACCATATCCAAATAGCCAACCAGATCAATCCTTCCTCCATTAATTTGCTTCTCGTTGTACCATGCTCTGAGGATATGTCAGCACGGTAGGCAAGGCATAGGGGCCAGAGTAGCTCTCGGATGTGGCAGTGGGGCCGGAAGGATCCTTCTCACGTGTTGGTACATCAGGAAGCACAGCTCTCCAGGGTTTCTTAGAGAAAAGCAGAATGGGTGACAACTGAAAGATAAAATTTCGCCATATACTGGAGGAACACAGATAGTCATAACTAGTTAGCTAACGTTCACATACTATTTTAACCAGAGCTCGCTAGAGAAATAAAAGAAAGAAAATGGCTCATATAGCTGTATGGACTAGAATCTGCAGTCCAGCAGGCTAGAGATTCAGAGGAAAGTCAGCATTTCAGTCTTGAATCTGAAGACAAGGTTGCTTTCTTCCTCAAGGGATCTGTCTTTTAAGGCTGTCAACTGATTAAAAAGGGGCCTCATGAAGGATGGTCTGCTTGACTCGAGATTTAGCTTTCAGTGATCATCAGGTATAAAAAAATAAAAACAAAACAAAACAAAACTCCTTTACAATAACCTCTGCCTTGTGTTTGACCAAAACCTTGGAGCCAGAGATGGCCAATTCACCATCATCACACATTAGCCTTGAAGTAAAACCTATCCTAACGCTATTGTTCTCTAAGCAGATTGGCGCAGCATGGACCATGAATTATGAACATATTATAACAGGCTCCATAACTGTTGATAGAGCAACAAATAAAACAAATAAGTGGAAAATATCAGCAACTCCTGCACGCCTGGGCCAGCCTGGCGGGGGAAATAATAAATAAATAAATAAATAAATAAATAAATAAATAAATAAATAAATAAATAAATAAATGGGCGTGGCTGCCCCAGGGTAAGGTGGGGGAGGTTTAATCATAGTCAGAGGCAGAGGCATCTGGGAAAGTCCAGAAGGAACAAGGCCAGACTGAAACACAGAAGAAAGAGCAGCTGGAGGAAGTGCAGTCCAGCCACTGGGTTAGAGAATTCAGGGTAGGAGCTGGGGCACATCAGCCAGGAGGACCAACCAGTAGGACTGAGGGATGCTAATGCTTTGATATGTTAACAGTGAGCCCTTCTTCCCAGGCTTGAGACCTAACAACCTGAAGTGGCTAGCCTTCTGACACCCTCCACTAGCCATTACTAGGCGGGGCAGTTTCTTTCTTTTCTCCCCAACCCTTAAGAATATTTACTAAAAGTTCTCAGTTGCAAGTCATCACACCTGAATTTTATTTCTTCGGCAACTATTCCCCAGTCCTCTCAGAAACAACACACCTTTATGCTTTTCACACTTCTTATCTTTTTAGCAACCTGTGGCAGAATTTTATTATGAAGCAGTAATGAACTCTAGAATAATCCAAATAATTCTAGAAGAATCCCAATATGTATCTAATAACTTCTTTTTTAAATTACTGGTTAAAACATGAAACAAACTGGTTCTCAATTCCAATGATAAATTTATGTTTGTTGCAATGATGCATTTTTATCTTAACTTGGTGAGCCCTTTCATCTACTCCATAATGAAAATGTGTGATCAATATTTAATACTTTAAAAAATGAATTTGAGTTTTCACAGTAACTTATTATCTTGACGATGACTCAACTACTTTCATAACCACATAAAAATTGAAAAAAAAATCACACACAAAGCATGAAAGACTAACCCAAAGATAACCTTCACTTTATACATCTGCAGCATATCAGAGACTCTGACACACAGAACAACCAGTCCTTCATGGATTCCATTGGTTCCCTGTGATAACTAGGTCCATGTGTATATCTTCAAATGACAAACTAAGGAATATAAAAATTCACTGATGCATCTCCATCTACAAATCAAACATCATAACAAACAAAGACGCTGAAAAAGCTATTATCATCTTCACATTCGAGCAACTGAAAAGAAAAATCCTAACCACTGAACATGAAATGTAATTTGTTCCAGCCTACATTGGATCCTTGGAGGATAACTCCAGCGGTATGGGGTGATGAAAGATTCTTAATTACCAAAGATACATGCTGTGGGCTTATCAGCACTTTCGGCCGCTGACATTGATAAAAGTTGACATATTAGTACATGAGGAACTGCTGTGGTACACGGAAAGAAGTTGTCATTTGACAGTTGATAGCAGACTGGGAAATACATAGGAGGCAGTGCCCAAAATAAGAAATTGGGTCAGTGGTGTTCTGAGTTAGCAGTGGAGACATGAAAGGCAGTCTTCTGGCATCTAAAATTATTTCATAGAACTTTCATTTCTATTTTTTGCATGTATATGATACACATCAGTAAACAACATCAAGACAACATAAATAAATATATTTTTGACATTGATGCCTTTCAGTAAGAAAATCTGCTTTACACTATAAAAATACTGGCTGTATGCCAGACACAATCCAAGATGCTTTATATGCAACAACTTATTTCCTGCTTGCTATAACGCTATCAGACAGGAGATAACTTTGTCCTCATCTACGGTTGAGTAAATTAAGTCATAGAGAAAATTAAGTGATTTTCTCATTATCCAAAAGCTGGGAAGGTAGAGGAGATGGAAGTCACATAATTATGTCTTGGTATTCATATTAGAATGAAGCTATAGGAAAGAAGAGATAATATTTAGTTTTCTGCTTAATTTAAACTAATTTCAGAATCCATTCAAAAGGATGTATTAAGTTGGGTCTGGTCCAGTTTAGACTATAGACAGGAACCACAATAGATGGGGCGTAAATTCCTTCTTGAAAGCCATACTGTTGTCAAAGAATAAGCATAGATATTTGTCTTGTCTCTATTTGTTTTGTGTGCATGCTATATTTTTACAGTAATTTTTATATTTGAAATTATAACTATATAGTTTGTCCTTTTCCCTTTCTTCCCTCCAACTCTTTCCATGCAATTTCCCCTTGCTTTCTCTCAAATGTAATTGCTTTACACACACACACACACACACACACACACACGTGCTCGCGTGCGCATAGACACACTTAAATATAACCTGCTCAGTATATAGTGTTACCTGTATGTATAGGAATTCGGGACTGACCACTTGGTATTAGACAGCTAGTTGTGGGGCTCTTCATTGTGGAAGACTGTTTCTCACTCTCAGCATTCCCCTGTTGTTTGTAGTTCTTTGTCTAGGGTTTAGTCCTCATGAACTCCCCTACTTCCTTGTTAGCATGCCCATTGGTGCTTTCACCGTTCAGGACTCATGTAGGCAGCCCTGTTGATGAGACTTGATGGGTGTAGCCTCTCTGACATTTCTAGGAGACACAATCTCACAGAAAACTTCTTCTGGATTTTACGTTCTTAAAATGATCCCTGAGCCATAGGTTTAGGAGCTGTATTGGAGACAGATGGATCAGCTGGGATTGGGTTCCTCGTGATCTCTTGCCCTCTGCATTTTGATCGGTCACAGTTTTCTGTAATGGTCTCCATCTGTTGCAAAGGGAGGTTGCTTTGATGAAGAGAATAGACCGCATTTACCTGTGGATAAGAAGATAAATACTTAGAACATAATTAGGGCTTAGTGAAGTACTGGCTGTAGGTTTATCTTCAGGAATCATGACTTCACAAGCCCAGGCAGCTGACTAGGTTTCTAATACCAGGCAAGTTTTCCTTCTCATTGAGTGGGAAGGTCAATTGGTCCAATTGGTAAGCTGTTGGTTACCACCAAGGTACGCACGCCACTACTGAACCCATAGGATTGTCATGCCTTACTGGTCTTTGCTGTGGGTCCTAGACTTCGTAACTAGGTAAGACTATTGGTTTCTTCCCTCCTTGAAAGCTTGTGTTTCATCTTCTAGTTCCATAAAAGCTAGTTCTTGAGACGGAAGTTTCAGACATCAGAACTAGCTCATATCTTCTTGGCCCTGTCTGATGTGCTTGGTGTCTTCAGTACTAGAGATTTGCCTTTGATATCCATTTGCTTTACAGAGGATTAGTATTCTATAATGCACATGTACATTTTCTTTATCCTTGTGTCTATTGAAATACGTTTAAGTCATTTCCATTTCCTAGCTATTGTAAGCAGAGCAGCAGTGAACATGGCTGAGCAAGTGTCTATAAAATAGGATGTGGAGTGTCTGGTCATTTGCCAAGTAGATTTATTTTTAGCTTTTTGAGGGTTCTCCACATTGATTTCCAGAATGGCTGAGCCAGTTTGCATTCTGAACGATGGTTCTGTTTTCCCCACATCCCCTCCCACATGTGTTGTCAGTTGTTTTGTTGGTCTTTGGCATTCTGACATGGGTAAGATAAACTCTCAAAGTTGTTTTGATTTTTATTTTCCTAATTGCTAGGGACAATGGACACTTTTTGAGATATTTCTTGGCCATCTTTTCTCTTTCTTTTTAGAACTCTCTGATCAGACCCAAAACCTGAATGTGTCATTTGCGTTTTGGAGCTCTTCATATATTCTGACACTAATCCTCTTCCAGTTTCATGGCTGGCAAACATTCTCTCCCATTCCACGAGCTTCCTCTTCCCTCGACTGGTCATCTCTTCAGCTGTGCTGAAGACTTTTAGTTTTGTGAGGTCTCATTTGTCAATTGATGGCCTCAATTCCTGGACAAGTAGGGTTCTATTCAGGAAGTCTATTTCATATCATAGCCTGGAATGTCTTTAAAAGATGTTGAATAAATGTCTTTTAGTCATCATTGTTCACACATGGTGAGGAAAAAAAAACAGAAGTTGAGAATGAAATACACACAAGAAAAAGAGATGCAGAGTGGAGGCAGGGCAGGCTGACACAGAGAGGAAAAGAAAGGCAGCTCTCTGAGACTGGCTTTGCCACACTTTCTGTGGATGGGAGCACATCTTATATCACATCTCAAGAAATAGGAATGATATCTGAACAATGAAGAACATTTAGCATCCTACATTTTAAAGGTTCAGAGGAACTCTTAGCACTGTAACCCTGATGTAGTAGAAATGAAAATTACATAGCCTCGCTTATTACATGCATAAGTATTGTTACTCAGGCAACGTAGAGACAAAGCCAGAGAAAGGCAGGAAAGAGAGGTAACGTGGAAAGTGGAGCTCTGGAAGATAACAGGCTCTAATTAATTTGTATTGAATTATGTAACTGCCTTGCACGCTAATATTCTCACTCACTGATCAAAAATAACTTTGTGTGCTTTAGACTGCAGGCTTGGATTCTCAGAGTTCTGCTAGGGTTCAGACTACTTTTATTTTTTGAACTTTTCTTCATTTTTTTTTTTGAGTTTTCGAGACAGGGTTTCTCTGTAGTTTTTTGGTTCCTGTCCTGGAGCTAGCTCTTGTAGACCAGGCTGGCCTTGAATTCACAGAGATCAACTAAATTATAAAAACAGGTTTCAAAATTTGAAATACAAGTACTGAGGAGACACAAAATATCATCTTTAACAGAAAACAAAATGCAGTATAATTATACTATTCACAAGCCTGTACATTTCAAGAGTAAGGTAAATTGGTTGTAAGTAATAGTGGCTAGTTAAAGGACCAAACTGTATTACTCTGTGTGGAGTATAACTTCTTCGTTTTTATTTAAACTTCTCCATTTAAACGTATAGGTTACCTAAAGATGATGTCTGTATATCCTTCTCTGGGTTCCTATAATATGCTATCCATAAAGGTGTGAATTCTACTTGTTCCTGTGTAGACTCAGTTTAATCACACCCAGACCCAACCACCTTCAGCCACTTCTCAGAAATGAATCTTGGAATAGAGAAAAGAGCTGTTGTGTACTTAGTTGAAATATAATGTATTGGTGGGGGGCAGTGGTGGCACACCCCTTTAATCCCAAAACTCAGGAGGCAGAGGCGTTAGGATCTCTGTGAGTTCAAGGCTAGCCTGGTTGACAGAATGAGTTCCAAGAAAGGCTCCAAAGCTACACAGAGAAACCTTGTCTCAGAAAACCAAATCAAATAATATAATATAATATAATATAATATAATATAATATGTGGGATGAACATTCTCCCAGAACATTGTAAGGTGTTTGTTCTCAGTTATATCATCCAAAATAGCCTCTGCAGAGCCTCTGATGAACTTCTAAATTTAAGTGGTGTGTTTTTAATCTTTGAAGTCTGAGTTAATTGCAAAGTGCATTCTAAATTAATCACAAATGGTAGCTGGGTTCATTGCTCTTGTGATAAGAATACATCAAAATAGATACTGCACTCATTTCTAAGTGTTTGCCATCTTTGCTTTTAGTATCTGATAAAGAGATGTTTTTCTGAGAGCAAAGAGCTTGTGGATTTCTAGTTAATCAAAATTAAATTCTGTTACAAATACAGAGAATTATCTTTGTGTTCTTACAGGGTTTAGCTAGAAATCAAGCATCCCATTTATTTATCTACTAATTATATCAGCTCATATAAGCCTTAGAGAGGGAGAAGGAAAGACTGGAAGTCTCATTTTCATCTATTTAGGAATCAGAATTTCACTTGTCATAATCCTCTCATCTACCCTCACTAACACCAGTTTCAAAGAGTACCAGTATTCCCCTCTACCCTGTTTTAATCACCAAGATCGTAGCAAGCAGCCTCCGACTGCCACAGAAAGGATGGTCCTTCAGCCAAACCTTCCCTTCTGTATGGCATGAATTAAAAGTCAAAATAAACCTTTCCTCCCACAGGGTTTGAATGTGAATGGCCCCCATGGACTCAGATTTTTGAATGCTTGGCCCCTAGTTGGTGGAACTGTTTAGGAAGGATTAGAAGGTGTGGCCTTGTGGGTAGAGGTATGTCACCGGGGGTAGACTTCAAGGTTTTGAAAGGCTGTAACAGGCACAGTCTCTCTTTCTCTTTCTCTTTCTCTTTCTCTTTCTCTTTCTCTTTCTCTTTCTCTTTCTCTTTCTCTTTCTCTTTCTCTTTCTCTTTCTCTACCCTCAACTTGTGAATCACAATGCAGCTCTTAGCTACTGTTCCAGCGCCATGATGGTCATGGATATCTCCTCTGAAACTGTAAGCAAGCTCCCTATTAAATGCTTTCTTTGTAAGTTGCCTTAGTCATGTCGTCTCTTCACAGTGACAGAAAAGAGTAACTAACATGCTCTTAAGTTGCCTCTGTCAACTAGCAGATGGAAGACTTAAAACTGCCTCTGGGTGACTGAATAAGAGGAAAGTATTTAGGGGAAGACAGACTAGATTCCAAAGGCATAGAGAGGGATCTTCAGCCTTCAGAAAGGCCGTTAGAGCTCTGACAGGTGAAAAGCTGAAGGGTTGAGCAACTGAAAGGGAAGCCAAGCTGAACACAGCTCCAGCCGCACAGCTCTTTAGAGGAACAGAACAAGCAGAAGCTCATGCAAATGCTAATCCAGTCATCCATGGCACAGGAGATGGGTGATCCCAGCCACAGGACAGACACACAACTCCCAGAGGCCTCAAATCCAGTCGCTGGTCTGGCCAACACAGTTATTTCTTCAGCTAGAAAAATTGGCAATGGAGGGCCAGTTTCCTAGCCAAACGCTGTGGCTGGTGGCACCCTAAGAAGAAACATTATTTAAACCTAAGACAGCTTGAGGGTCTGAGAAAGAAAGCAAAGGGAAGTCAGAGAACCCAAATGCAGCCAGCTCTGGTGTGGGGCAACTGTGTAGAGTGAGAGGGCTAGATGCTGACAAGTCCCAAGGCTCAGGTGGCAGAAGACTCAGCCCAGATAGCGCAGTGCTAAGGCAAAGGGGGCGTTTTGTGCCCTCGGTGCCTGGAGGAGCAGACCTCATCAGCTAAGGACGATTCTGGAGTTTGACAGCCTGAAACCTGAAGTCAGAGGCCCCTGAACCACACACACACACACACACACACACACACACACACACAAAATGAAGCAACCTAAAAGAATCCTAGGACATTTGCCCCAGACAGGATCAGCACTAGTGTCAATCATAGCACAAGAGTTCACAAATTCAAGTGAACACCACAATGCTGGATATACTTAATGTCTGATTCTCAAGGACCCAGAGTGAAGGCACTTCAACTTTATCATCCTCTTATTTTTGCATTCTTGAGAATACAAAAAAGAATAAATTTCATGAGAGGAATATATGAGCAAAGAGCTGGGAAGGAATCTGTCACATCCAACACAGTAAGTCAAGAAAGCTCTACTACTAACAGGAGAGGAAAAAAAAAGAACAAGCAGTAATCCAGCCATCCAGAAAAACAACAAGCAAAAATGAAGGAATTGAAATCTCACTCCGTCACAACCTTAAATATAAATGGTTCCAACTCAGACTGTTTGAATTTTAAAAAGCAATGCCCACACAGGAGAGCTGGCTCTGCCCCTCCCCTGAGCAGCATGGGAGAGCTGGCCCTGCTGATATGGGCATGGGAGACCTGGTAGGTGAATCAACTCAACTACCACCCGAGCTCAGATTCAGGGCTTGGAGTTGTTCCATCCCAATATCTAGCCCGTTTACGAACTCCTGGAGTGCATGAAAGGGCTGACCCTACAGAAGCATGGCCTAAGGATCTCCATGACTCAGGATAACAGCAGGGTATATGAGAGGGAGGATCTAGCAGAAGCCAGAGGACTCGAACCAGACCAAATGACTCATTGCCATGAGCTTTTGCAAGTAAAGCTGTCTGGGGGAAAGGGTACTTCATGACACACCACAGCTCCCAAAGCCACTACAGCCAGGGAATGTGTGAGGAGTAATGGAGGAGTGGAATGGAACACGCATAGTAGAACTGGAGGAGCAGCTCATGCCCAGAAGAGTTGGCAAAATGGTTCTATTATTATTATTATTTATTTATTTTATTTTGTGGAAGAGGATTCAAGACTGAATAGTGCATATGGAAGAACCGAAAAATGAGTGGTATGGAGTGTATGATGTAAAATTCCCAAAGAATCAATAAAAATATATTTAAAAATAAGATAAAAAGCAATGCCCAATTATCTGTTGACTTCAAGGAATATATCTCACTGACAATGTCATCCATAAGCAGAGGGTTAAATGAATCAAAAATGTCAATGAGTTAAGTGAATAAGCTGGCATGTCTATTTTTATATCTGGTAAAGTGAACTTCAAAGCAAAATTACAAGTGATAAAGAGGTCCATTTTAAATTAATAAATAAATTAATTATTCAAGATGATATAACAGTTATAAGTATTGCTGAATGTACATACAATTTCATAAAGCAAACACTAATAGGCATAGAAAGCCAGATAGGTCCTGATACACTAATAGTGGATGACTTTGCAAGTTTCTACCCAACTTGAGGGTAGAA